>NC_064634.1:286509474-287980099 GCF_023864275.1 Schistocerca cancellata | reverse complement strand
AAAAAGATCTGTAAACAAAACTATCTCGTAGGTCAAACTCTCTATTGAATAATTGTGCGATGTGCACCACTTTAAGGAAGGCACAGATGCATTAATATTAATACCATTTCTGTACCTGTTCGTGAACTTTCCATTTAGCCATTTCTGGGCTCAACAAACCTTTTCCCGAATGGTTGGGTTACACTCGCTATAAAGTAAGCCCATACGAGGACTCTCTTTCTCCACCTCATTCCTGGATCCGTATTGCACCAGGGCGATGCCCGCCCACAAGTTGCAATGAATGGTCAAGACCATTACTTTTGTATAACATCAGCCGTTTCTTCGCTGGCATACCCAGTCGTCTGACGTGATAGTGGAACTCGGTTGAAAGTTTTTCTTTCAGCTTTTCTCCTGACTCTCAGAAACGTTTCTTTAATCTCATTTCTCTGTAACCTTGTCGAAACGTGATTGTTTCTTATCCTTATCGTTTTGATACCGTAATCGAACAGCGCCGTGACTTCACTAAATACACTGTTGGCGTTTAACACCATGGTTGATGTTACGCTTCCCTGGCAACATAGCGTTGACACATGGGAAAATGCTAGTCTTCTCTTATGGTGAGCGATGGCTACATTGGTAGTTCAGCCGTACTGCTTCAAGATAACGTAGCTCCTCAAAGCATCGTTAAGAGCGGAAGATTGAAGAGCTGACGTAAGCTCTTTATCACAACTGTTATAAAAGAATTAAATAGTCTTGTGTGTGATTCACCGTAAATTTCCGGTGACTTAAAAGATATTTTCACGCAAGTGACAATTCATAACACTTGTACGCCTTAGTGACAAAGCCGCCGTCCATTCCCCCTCCACCCACCCCACCCCCACCCCCCACCCCCCCAACCCATCACCTTCCGCCTAATACTGTACATTTAAAAACGTAACTTTGCCGAAAGTACTCTTACCCGCTTTGTGTTACTCCAGAAAAGAGCATACTTCCGTAAATAAAAAAAACCTTTAATCATTTTATAAATCATTCATTCTTCGGAATACAAGCGTATCTTCTTGGTAATTACGAGCATGTGTTTACGATGGATGTTCTTTTCAACTATAGCCATCGATACATGAGAACTGTATTTAAAAGTATAATATCCTTAGTTTAGAGTGTGCGACTACTTATTGATTTCAGAATGATGTTAATTCGTGCAGATTTCTGCGTAGATTTACGGACTGATCGACTTAGAGACGTTCGCACTTCCCAAGCTGCTCTGCCAAGATGCGGTAGTTCACACCCAGAACAAAAACCCGCCATCTTCTGCAACGTACGGCCACGTAGCAAAGTATGCAGTACACGTTGCAATTTGTGACCCACTTCTGCAATCAAGATTAATGTGTTTGTAACAGCAGGGCCGTATTATCTGCTGAGTCTCACGGGCTACGAATGTCTAATCAGGCTTACTGTGATAATGGCTGCTCATTTAAATTCTTTGCCCCCGAAAGGTGTTTGACCTACTGGAGTCACCAGTAACGGCCCTCTCTAAAGAAACGACCCTAAATTCCCCTGGATGATTTGTGAGAGCCAGAAAATTCAGGGTACTGATTGGAACGGATTCTCAAATAGTTTCCATATTAGCAGTCAGTCGTTTAGTTGCAGCAATTCGCATGTTACCGTCGTGTGACGTGTGATCGGCGCCATGTCAGCCGTCGTGTGTTGGTACTCAGCAGTTGGACACTCAAGACTTTCCCATCTAATCGTGCTGTCGTACGTTCTCGAGGACCAACGCCGAGAACTCGAAAAGCACAACCAAGAACACCACCTCGGTTTTCGTTGCGTTTTGACTCGTGACGGCAGCAATAGGGATCAGAACGAGAAACATTTTTGGGAAACTCAAAATTCTGTGTTCTCGGCTCGTAGACGTGCTTTCGCTTCCTTATCACGGGACCCTGAGTAACACTTTCACTTGTTATACAAATTAGGGTCATGCATTAAAAGATGTATAGGCCATTAATATTGGACACAGGCGCTTTATATCTACTTGAACACAAATCTATGAAATTCCGCTACGAATTGCTAAATTAACTATTAAAGAGAGTCATGTATCTATCATAAAACATAAAAGAATTTGCTAACTACAATGCAATTAATAAAGGTTCTGATTGTAATGCAGCTCTTGAATTAATTTCTCGAAAATTTCTGAACTTATATTGCAACAGATTGGATTGTACGATTATAACGGGGCACGAGTGCTAATTTAACAAGGATGTGTAAAGACATCAGCCATGTCCTTTTCAAGGGAAACGTCCAGAAATTCGGCCTAATAGATTTACCGGGGGAACCTTGAAATTTCTCGTCATAGATATACCGGGAAACTATGTTCTCGATGGCCTGACTGTATCTGTAGCCCATGCCACGGAATTTTACTCCACGTACCCAACCATTGCACCTTCCTCGTACAGTCAGTACCCGAAGATTGTACAGCTGTCCCGTCCTATTTGTCACAAGTATTGCTTGGTACCTAAGTTCTACAAAAAGTTTGTTTCTGCTTTCTCATTGGCAGGAATAAATCCATTTACTGACTAACTTCACTTCGGTATATTCAGTTAATGAATAAGACTTACATATGACCTCCTACTTTGTATTCACTGAATTTTTGATCTGGGGAAAATTTACAGCAACTTAGTTTATATTATTAAAATACAGATTTTGTTCCTACTCAGTGGGAGTGATTCTCGGGGAACTCAATTAAACATGCCTTTTCATGGATTCCCGCTAATGCATGATTTCAGGAATGAATTGGTGTACTGATAACTATTAACGACGGAAGGTAATCGTAAGAGACTCTTTCCTTGTAACCGTTGGGCGCTAGGAAAACACCTTACACAATGTCGTCCTAATCCTAATAGGTTGGTTGGTTGGTTTGGGGAAGGAGACCAGACAGCGTGGTCATCGGTGTCATCGGATTAGGGAAGGATTGGGAAGGAAGTCGGCCGTGCCCTTTCAGAGGAACCATCCCGGCATTTGTCTGGAGTGATTTAGGGAAATCACGGAAAACCTAAATCAGGATGGCTGGAGACGGGATTGAACCGTCGTCCTCCCGAATGAGAGTCCAGTGTCTAACCACTGCGCCACCCCGCTCGGTTAATCCTAATATGACTCACGTGCCTAGAGTACCGTACTTCTATATGTGTGTGAGTAGCAGCAGGTGCTGCACTGTAGAGACACGCATCCTGTTTCATATTGCATAACGCAGGTTCAAAACTTATGTCTTTATACCGCAACCACTCCCATTGTTTATGGGTTATGACTTTTGTAACTGATGTATTTGCGATGCTTTTCAAGTCACTGGTGCTCATTTTCAGGCATCAAGCAGTACAAAACACATGAGTACAATTTACATGACGCAGACCCTTATTAACTAAACTATCGTTGGTTTATTGTTCAGCTGCAAGTGTCACGATTACTTTCAGGTCGTATCCTTCCTCATACGGAAGGAGAATATATTGATATCTCTCTCTGTCATTGTGTGTGTGTGTGTGTGTGTGTGTGTGTGTGTGTGTGTGTGTGTGTGTGTGTTTTTTAAATAAAATATTTCCGATCAGTTACTCAACGCATTAGAGTAACGATAGCAGTATAACTAAATGTCTGTTTAATGTTCATATTGTACCTGTGCTGCTGCGAAAATTACTTGAAGGAAAAAAAGCAGCAGTCGTAAATTGGTACTGTTAAATGCAAGTTGCTCTCGCGGTGAGCCCGAACGCAGTGTTAGCGAACAGAGCGTTAAGAATAAAAGCTAATAACGTCGTTCACAACTTCTGTCCACAGTCGCTACGGTTTCTGAGAATGCTGACAACGAGATTTACGGTCGGCAAAAAAAATATTTAGGAGAACTGCGCGAACACTGGTTACTCGCCTCAGTCACGGGAGGATAAGACCGAGAAGCACCAAGGCTCGTTCTGCACTTTGATACTGCGTCGTCGACGGTCCGCAGAGGTACGTAGAACACAGTGCTTCTGTTTCAAGGTGCGGCAGTCCAGCAAAATGCTTTCTATTATCGTGAGGTTGAGCATTGACTAAGGTTTCAAAAAAAAAAGGCGCATAGCGAGTTGCTACATTAAAAGCATATGTAATGTACTTCAGTTTCAATAAATACAGGGTGAACCAGAACTCCACCGACAAACTTCAAGGCCGTTCAGGGTTACCTTCAGAGTATTTTGGTACAATGGACGCACAAAAAAATGGTTCAAATGGCTCTGAGCACTATGGGACTCAACTGCTGTGGTCATAAGTCGCCTAGAACTTAGAACTACTTAAACCTAACTAACCTAAGGACATCACACACATCCATGCCCGAGGCAGGATTCGAACCTGCGACCGTAGTGGTCGTGCGGTTCCAGACTGTAGCGCCTTTAACCGCTCGGCCACTCCGGCCGGCTAATGGACGCACAGTCCACAGCGTATAATTACTGAGTACTAATGTATTTATGATTTATTCGGTTTGTTCAAAATGGTTCAAATGGCTCCGAGCACTACGGGACTCAACATCTGAGGTCATCAGTCCCCTAGAACTTAGAACTACTTAAACCTAACCAACCTAACGACATCACACACATCCATGCCGGAGGTAGGATTCGTACCTGCGACCGTAACAGTCGCGCGGTTCCGGACTGAAGCGCCTAGAACCGCTCGGCCACTGCGGCCGGCTCTGTTTGTTACCCCAGTCACCTTTGTTTCTGTGAAAATAACTTCATCCAATGAAAATGTCTGTACAATGCAATCATTCTAACACGAAAGGATGTTGTTTCTCGTAGGCGCATATGTGCAGATGCAAAAGTACTGTATTGAGGTCCCGCCTTGGTAGGAACAGCTCTGCATGGCTCCTTGTGCCGTTGTTCCACTGCTTGCAGAGAACCCACGCACGGGGGCTATTCATCACCACCACAGCTATCCGTACTGGTGTGTATCACTGTTAACGTACAACTAACACTGCCGGAAAAACGAATTGAAGTGGGCGTTACTGTTGTTACAGCAAGTGCCTGAGGGAATCAAACAACTTTGTTTCCAAACAAGAAAAATAACATATCGTCGACATTTGCTCTGTTGTGCACCATTTTAAGAGCAATAGAAGTAGTAAGCCACTTTGGGATAGAAACCAAACGAAATGCAATAACACTGTAACGAGCCGCCGCATACCATGGGTCTCTTATACCTAAATACTCACAAGGTATTCCTGAACATCCTCTGAAAGTTAGTTCTGGTTTACCGTGTATTCCTCTCATGTACTCATAGCAATAGCGCAGCTTTAGAGAAGCTGGACTCTTGAAAAGTGGAGTTATGTCTCAGTCAAGCCGTCTAGATCTAGCTTTGCCGTGGATTCTTGAAATTTATCAAGACGTGACTTCTTTAATAAGGCTATGATCGGTTCCCAGCCCCACTCTTGCCGAGTATCAGACTGTTCTCCATGTGGAATCTACCACATGTAAGCTCCAGCCTTTATTTCTCATGCACACATCAACTTCCTTTTTTTACACTCGGAGTTCAAACTTTGTGTACGAGGTCTGTTCAAAAAATTCCGGAACATTCGTAATTTCGCGCCAGTGGTGTGTTGAAGCGAAGTGCGGTTGACATCCCTGCACAATGCCTGTGTTGAAAGTGTGGCTGCCGATACTTTCATTGTTGTATGTCTGTTATTTATCAGTGCTGTATTGGCTAGAACGTTGTGTTGCACAGTTTGTGAATTTAGAGAGGGCAGACTTAAAGGAGCAACGTGTCTGCAGTATATTTTGCGTGGAAGAAGAAAACCTGTACACACGCACACCAAACGACGCAGTAAGCCTATAGTGATGAGTGCTTAAGTTGTGCGCAATGGTGGTTCACACGGTTTAAAATAGCCGGACGGAGGTTAGATGACCCTGGTTCAGGACGCTCTTCGACGCCTACCGACGACGCTCATGTCAGGAACGTCAACGAAATTGTGCTTGCCAATCGAAGGCTGGCTGACTGAGAGAACGTAACATTTCAGTTGGAACATGTCGTGAAGTCCTGACACAGCATCTTGGAATGCATCGTGTTGCCGCCAAGTTCGTCCCACGGCTCATGAGTCAAGACCAGAAAGACGTTCGCCTTGGGTCGCGCAAATAACGAGATGTTCTTTAAGAGAATCATAACGGATGTTGAGACGTGAGTCTACATCTACATCTACATGATTACTCTGCAATTCACATTTAAGTGCTTGGCAGAGGGTTCATCGAACCACAATCATACTACCATTCCACTCCCAAACAGCGCGCGGGAAAAACGAACACCTAAACCTTTCTGTTCGAGATCTGATTTCTCTTATCTTATTTTGATGATCATTCCTACCTATGTAGGTTGGGCTCAACGAAATATTTTCGCATTCGGAAGAGAAAGTTGGTGACTGAAATTTCGTAAATAGATTCGCCGCGACGAAAAACGTCTTTGCTTTAATGACTTCCATCCCAACTCGCATATATCTGCCACACTCTCTCCCCTATTACGTGATAATACAAAACGAGCTGCCTTTTTTGCACCCTTTCGATGTCCTCCGTCAATCCCACCTGGTAAGGATCCCACACCGTGCAGCAATATTCTAACAGAGGACGAACGAGTGTAGTGTAAGCTGTCTCATTAGTGGACTTGTTGCATCTTCTAAGTGTCCTGCCAATGAAACGCAACCTTCGGCTCGCCTTCCGCACTATATTATCTAAGTGGTCTTTTCAACTGAAGTTGTTCGTAATTTTAACACCCAGGTACTTAGTTGAATTGACAGCCTTGAGAATAGTACTATTTATCGAGTAATCGGATTCCAACGGATTTCCTTTGGAACTCATGTGGATCACCTCACACTTTTCGTTATTTAGCGTCAACTGCCACCTGCCGCACCATACAGCAATATTTTCTAAATTGCTCTGCAACTGATACTGGTCTTCGGATGACCTTACTAGACGGTAAATTACAACATCATCTGCGAACAATCTAAGAGAACTGCTCAGATTGTCACCCAGGTCATTTATATAGATCAGGAACAGCAGAGGCCCCAGGACGCTTCCCTGGGGAACACCTGATATCACTTCAGTTTTACTCGATGATGTTACGGTTATGATGTTGAGACCAAGGTTCAGTGTGCACAGTGGGTCGGGAAAGGTTCTCAAAGAGCAAAACAAGCTCGCCAGGTTAGGTCAAAAGTCAGAGCCATGCTGGTAGCTTTCTTTCACTTTGAAGGATTAGTTCATCATGAATTCGTATAACAGGGACAAACTGTTAATCGATGGTACAATCAGGCCGTGTTGAGACACCTGCGAGAAAATGTAAGAAGGAAACGGCCTGAAATGTGGCGACGCAATTCATGACTCTTCTATCACGGTAACGCACCCATACATTCATGCCTCTTGGCGCGTGACTATTGCACAGAAAACCTAATCACTGTGCTCTCTCGTCCTCTGTACTCTCCAGACCAGGCCCCTGCAGACTTTCTTTATTGCCAAAGTTGAAAACTGCGTTGAAAGGACGGAGATAGGCAGGTAGATCAGATAAAGGAAAATTCACAGACGGTGTTTCGTGCGATCCAGCAAGAGGCGTACCAAGACTGCTTCGGCAAGTGGAAATGGCGTTGGGAGCGGTGTATAAATTGCGGGGAGAAAGTTTCGAATAAGACTTTTCACAATAAGTAATAGGTAAACGTAGACAACTTTTGTGGACAAATTTCCGGAATTTTTTGAACAGACCTCGTATTCTTCACAATATTTTACTTCCTGATTCCTCCTTGTAATTGTCGTCGTCCGAAGACTGGTTTGCTACAGCTCTGCGCACTAGTTTGTCCAATGCAACAGCCTCATCTCTTTGACTACTGCGCTCTACATCGACTTTGAACCTGCTTACTGTAGTAAATTTCACTCCCTATCGCCACGCCCACACTCATTTCCCTTCATTAGGGAATTACCTATTCCTTGATGCTTCTGGCTGTATGCTATCAGTCATCCCTTCTCTCTGAAGTTATACTGTATATTTCTTCCCTATATGATTAGAAGCAGTATCTCTTCTTTAGTTACCCGAAGTACCCATATAGTCTTCAACATTATTCTCTAAGTCTTCATTCCAAAATTTTTCTTGCTTGTGCTGTTCCACGTTTAACTTCCTTGTAAGGCTACACTCAACAGTATCAGGAGGACTTCCTGACATTTACATTTATATTTAATGTTAACGAATTTCTGTTCTTCAGAAACGTTTCTCTTGCTACTGCCAGTTCGCATTTTATATCCTCTTTGCTTCGCAAATCTTGAATTACCCCCTTTTGCAAACCCCATCTACTACTTTCAGTATCTCATTTTCTAATTTAAATCCCTCACCAGCGATCTGATTTAGTGTAGCTACACTCCATTAGTACAGTTTTACGTTTGATAACGTTCATCTTACAATCCCTTTTTTGTACATTTCCTGTTCCATTCAACTTTTCTTCGAAGTTCCTGAGATTTTCCAATGATATTGTAATTTAAAGATGTTTTTGCTTTCCTCTGAACTTCAGTTACCTTTCAAAATTACGTCTTTGTTTCCCTTTCTTCTTTTCTATACAGATTTAATAATGTGAGCCATTGGCGACGAACCCTCTTATGTCCCAATTACTGCCTTCCTTTGACGTCCTTTGACTTCCTTGCAAATGGACTTTGCTTTCTGTACTAGTTGAAGATATGGAACGAAGGCCAAATTTTACCTCCTGAAAATTTCAGAATTTCAGAGAGTGTATTCTTCACAATGTCAAAAACTATTCCTAAATCTACAATGGTTATAATGTGGGTTTGTCTCTTTGTCCTCTGTTCATCAGCCCTACTCCTGCATTACCCCTATTCGATTGTGTTGATGTCCCTGTAGACACCTGACAAGAAGTCATGTTCCTCCTGCCACTGCACTTCATTACAATGTATCTAACATCAACGTATCCATTTCTCTTTTTACATTCTCTAATGCACTAACGCGATTAATGGAACTAACATTCCACGGTAAGGGTTAGAGAATGCCAGATTTCTCTCACTCACTCACTCACTCACTCACTCACACACACACACACACACACACACACACACCACACACACACACTAATCACAGCATACTCCTGAGTAGTTCTCGCCCGGAGATAAGCAAAGGAACTATTTTACCCACGAAGATATCAAATAATACAACAGAACTGCATGTTCTCGGACGCTGTAGTTTCACTTTGCAGTCGGCCTTTTGCTGTACCAAGATATCAAGACCATGAAATGAAATTATCGTGTGGCATTATAGGCCGGCAGACACCATCTGGAGTTGTTCAACCGCCTAATGGAAGTCTTTGACGACTTGGGCGTCTATGATTATGATCTTGATGATAAAACAGCACCCTGTCTCTGGGCAGATAAAATCTGATCCGGTTGGGAATCTAACCCGGGACAGTGTGATCTAGAAGCAGTTGCGCTAACCATTTGACCGCGGACGTGAAGACCAAGTAGACTATTATTAAAGGCCAGATCTGTTAATAGTCCAAACTGTAGCCCCTGCAACTACTGCCTCTCTTTAAGAACCATGTTCGTCTAGCCTCCCCACAGATACCCATCCGATGTGGTTGCACCTACGATACTGCTCTCTTCTTTTGAAGTTCAAATGGTTCTGAACACTATGGGACTTAACATCTGAGGTCATCAGTCCCCTAGACTTAGAACTACTTAAACCTAACTAACCTAAGGACATCACGCTTATCCATGCCCGAGGCAGGATTCGAACCTGCGAGCGTAGCAGCAGCGCGGTTCCGGACTGAAGCGCCTAGAACCGCTCCGTCACAACGGCCGGCTCCGTCAGAACAGCGCGGCGAAATTTGGCGTTAATGGTCCATGGCAGCACATGAACGACGCGAGTGCGTTTGCTACAGATTCCTAAGCCCGTTCAGTAGACCTGAAAATTTACTGTGAATTTTTAATAGCTATGAAAATACTTGTAAGATTTAGAACGGAGAACGTGGGGCACATGCATGAGATAATAGCAAGAAGGCGAAGTATTCATGCATCTATTACGTATTGCAAGCTTTCCACGTCTTTCGTTTTAAACCTTACAAGTATTTTCATAGCTATCATAATCTGTATAGGGTAGGAGAAATTAATTTATACGTTTTAGTCCGATTTAAAAACGTGGTATATTAAAACTTGATTTCTATTTCAATAATTATTTTCTGATTTATAGGTTAGGGTGTACCATATTTTTCAATTGATTTTAAACAATTTGATGAGATTACAAAAGAGGCATGTGTAATAAATTTCAGGTTCATTCCAGTTTCCCTTCAGCTGTGTCAATCAGTATATCGCTTCCTTTTATGTATATCACACGAAAAGACCGTGAAAGTAAAAATTACAGAGATCAGAGCTCAGACGAAGGCTTACAGCAATCGTTCTTCCCGCGAACCAGTCGCGACTGCAACAGGAAAAATGGGAAACGGCAGTGATAGGCGGAGTACCCTCCGCCACTCACCAGACAAGGAAGTGATTTGATAGTGTCTTGTCATCCAGTTCTGAACTACGTTTAATGTTTAGTCTATGTCCCTCATCGGTTAGTATGTAACAAACACAGATAAGATAATGACCTAATAAAAACGTGGTAAAAATATGAGCTGTCTGCCTCAGAGCTTTTTGGGCGGAAATTCCATTTTCTAAAAATTTGTATAGTATGTATTTGTTTCACATCTTAAACAAAATAACTTTTTTAATCAAATAGTAACAGACATAAAATTCTTGAATACGGCGAGTTTAATAAAAAAAAGGCGGGAAGTGTTAGGGGATGTTTCCAGAATGGATAAGGTACATTTAATTGTGACGAAAGAAAATGGTAGATTTTGTTTAATACGGTGAATATTGGGAGAAGTGCGGGAATGTCTGAAAGGACTTGGTTGTCAAGTGCTTGGACCGCCTAGGAAATTTATTCAGCGGGCAGAGGATTTCGTCGCCATGAGGCACTAAATATCAGAGCATATACGAGTAAATTAATTGTCCGTCGCTGTTCTGTTGTTTGAATGACACTTAGTAGCCGCTCCTTGACATAGGGAAAATCAAGTACGCTTTTATTTTTAGTATTTTCTTTTCACAGAAGCTGCCTACGTATGTCTATAACAAATCTTTGACACATTCGCATGCTCAGGGAGAGACGTGTTGAGAACCCACCGATAGGACACAGAATATTAAGTTGAAGCTGATGGGTCTACTTCGGCCTGTCTAACGAAGTGAGTGAGAGTGTGAGTGTGTTTGAGCAACATGTTAAGGGAACAAGGGTACTTGAATCTGACTTCCTTGGCCATCTCGCGTCTCTGGTGTTCTTGCGTCAAACATCATAAGAAATAAAAACAGCATACTTGCTGAAAAAGGTATCGAAGGATTTACTGCACAAAGTGAGATAATTGCAAGGCACTTAAATGCAACGGTGTATCAAGAACGTAGTTCGTAAAGGTCTTAGACCGAAGAAATACATTTAAAACAGTATCAAAACGGAAAACCACTTCGAAAACAACAATACAGTTAGTAACAGCTATACTATACGTCTGGTGACGATGTGGAAGGCTCTCTATGAAGTCGTTCCAGAGAACTGCTTTGTAATTCTGAAACAGCTTAGCGAAAGTTTAGAAGAGTTCCAGCTTCTGTGCAGCCTTCCATCTCCTCAGTGTATGCCCTACAGGATTAAGGTAGAGGCCTCGTTGGCCGCTCCATGTGATCGATATTTTTAATCGTGATTAATTCATCTACAAGAGTAGCTCTATGTGGACAGGGTTTATCGCGGCGGAAATGGGAGTCTGCACCAAATGCGCCTGTTGAAAACTTTCACAGATGGTGGCAGTACCCTTTCCCTGGGTCTTAACAGTATTGTGATTACCAACGAAGGTGAAGCCCGTACATCCATCCAATATGGTACCTCTCCATGGAAGGATCCCACCTAAGTTGGACGTTCCATTGGTGAGCAGAAGTGGTCTTACTTTGTGAGCAGCTCGTTTCCTTTGGCTTGACCCCCTCCCCGCATGATTTTTGTTCTTAGTTGGTTGGGAGAAGAGGGAGAGGTTTTTCGGAGAGGGGAAGGGACATAACATTATAGAAATACTTGTATACGAGAAGTGTGGCGATATTAACTTGATCTCCTTGCAAGAAATCTCTGTGCCTTGACCGTGTACGAACAACGCCGAGGGTTTTCGAATGGTTACAACAGATGTTTGTGCGGTGTTGTTACAACTGTGTGAATCTGAGGTACACCCCTTCAAACGACTCTTGTGGAATTAGTACATTGCACAGGCTGTGTTTGTGTAATTCATCAGCTGAACAACAGTAATTTTGGAATATTCTCGTTGTCCCTTACAACTTGCGTGTGTGTTTCGCGACTGGGTTTCCCTATCTACAATTGATAAATCTACACCATACCTGAAATTTGGACCATCACGGAAACTGCCAGTAAAAGAATAACATGTTGTTCGCAAGACATTACTCAGTCTCCCACAGGCTATGGCTGTAAGTTCTAATAATTTACGAGTATATGTCTTCACACTATGTGGAATGAAATGTCTCATTGTCGTACCATCTGCTGCAGGTTCTCTTCATGCTGTTGCTGTGTACCTTGACTACGCTGACAAGTGCAGAGAAGTACCGTGATGATTCTAGTGAGTTTGTGAGAGAGGGAGAGAGATTCACTGGACGACCATAGTGCTCTCCTTGTCATTAGTTTCGGATTTCGAAACAGAGGTAACACTCCTGGAAATAGATCCTCACAAGAACCATTCTCTATTCCCTCCCACGTAGGAAGGGAAAAAAAAAAACCGCTGGTAGGTCCATGGATCGAACGCAGCATCTCACGTGGTCGCCGACAGCCTTGCCATCGCAGCCACGGATACAGACTAAATGACGCACAACGTTACGAACCTTAGAAGATTCCACCGAGATTCATCAAATGGAATCTGGAAGGCTGCCCAGACTTGTCTGGACAGATGCCTCGCAGACGTGCAACGCATCTTGAGTAATCTGGCAGCTCCTGGCGGAGTCGACTTTCTTGGCAGTCCTGAACGTTGGTTCGGTCCAAGGCTTTCGCCTCTGCCACTGCATTCAGGTCAGGGTTTGCCACGAGCTAGTCCATTACGCAGGCCACATTTTTAATACACGCGAAAGAATGGTTTCTTGACTGAGACTGAAATTAAATGCACCTGCATTAATTTGAAGCAAACAACGTGCAAGTAGCTCGGGAGCAAGATCTCGCGCCTACAACAGTATATACACTATTGGCCATTAAAATTGCTACACCTAGAAGAAATGCAGATGATAAACGGGTATTCATTGGACAAATATATTGTACTAGAACGGACATGTGATTACATTTTCACGCAATTTGGGTGCATAGAGCCTGAGAAATCAGTACCCAGATGAACCAACTCTGGCCGTAATAACGGCCTTGATATGCCTGGGCATTGAGTCGAACAGGGCTTGGATCGCGTGTACAGGTACATCTGCTCATGCAGCTTCAACACGATACCACAGTTCATCAAGAGTAGTGATTGGCGTATTGTGACGAGCCAGTTGCTCGGCCACCGTTGACCAGACGTTTTCAATTGGTGAGAGATCTGGAGAATGTGATGGCCAGGGCAGCAGTCGAACATTTTCTGTATCCAGAAAGGCCCGTACAGGACCTGCAACATTCGGTCGTGCGTTATCCTGCTGTAATGTAGGGTTTCGCAGGGATCGAATGAAGGGTAGAGCCACGGGTCGTAACACATCTGAAATGTAACGTCCACTGTTCAAAGTGCCGTCAATGCGAACAAGAAGTCACAGAGACGTGTAACCAATGGCACCCCATATCATCACGCCAGGTGATATGCCAGTATGGCGATGACGAATACAAGCTTCCAATGTGCGTTCACCGCGATGTCGCCAAACACGGATGCGACCATCATGATGCTGTAAAAAGAACCTGGATTCATCCGAAAAATGACGTTTTGCAATTCGTGCACCCAGGTTCGTCGTTGAGTACACCATCGCAGGCGCTCCTGTCTGTGATGCTGCGTCAAGGGTAACCGCAGCCATGGTCTCCGAGCTGATAGTCCATGCTGCTGCAAAAGTCATCGAACTGTTCGTGCAAATGGTTGTTGTCTTGCAAACGTCCCCATCTGTTGACTCAGGGTTCGAGACGTGGCTGCAAGATCCGTTACAGCCATGCGGATAAGATGCCTATCATCTCGACTGCTAGTGATACGAGGCCGTTGGGATCCAGCACGGCGTTCCGTATTACTCTCCTGAACCCACCGAATCCATATTCTGCTAACAGTCATTGGATCGCGACCAACGCGAGCAGCAATGTCGCGATACGATAAACCTCAATCGCGGTAGGCTGCAATCCGACCTTTATCAAAGTCAGAAACGTGATGGTACGCATTTCTCCTCCTTACACGAGGTATCACAACAACGTTTCACAAGGAAACGCCGGTCAACTGCTGTTTGTGTATGAGAAATCGGTTGGAAACTTTCCTCATGTCAGCACGTTGTAGGCGTCGCCACCGGCGCCAAGCTTGTGTGAATGCTCTGAAAAGCTCATCATTTGCATTTCACAGCATCTTCTTCCGGTCGGTTAAATTTCGCGTCTGTAGCACGTCATCTTTGTGGTGTAGCAATTTTAATAGCCAGTAGTGTACGTGATGTAGTATATCGTGTCAATATTATCGAATTACTGTCGTACTCGATTCGCGTATTTAGCGAGGAAAAAATTACTGTCTATATGCCCCTCTTATTCTCATGAGCCCTACACGAAATAAAAGATCGTGGCATTAGAATGGTCGCATCATCTTCCTCGAATACACGTTCTCTAAATTCATCAAACAGGGTTTCAGGAAATCTATATTGTCTTTGTTCCAAAGATTATCATTTAAGTTCCCCGGGCATTTGTGTTAGACTTCCGTATGGATTATACCGGCCTGTTATTATTCTAACAGCGCGAGTCTGAATCCGTTCGAGGTGTGTTGTCATACCTTCTTGATAATGACTTATCAACGCTCTAGAATTGGTTGCATTACTGTCTTGTATGCGATTTCCTTTACAGATGCATTCCATTTTCGTAATGTTTGTGTGCAGACAGCATCTCACGTAATGCATTCTTCACTAACGTCAGGTCAGCTCGCCACGTCCAATCTCGAAGGTAACTAACTTTCACGACCGTTACAGTGTGTATTTAAAGCAAACCTGATTTAAATCCTCTTAGTGGCACTGCTAACGCCACTCTTATGCGACTGGCGTGAAATGTGAATAGACGTCATCTTTCAGATGAAGAAATACGCCTGCCAGCTTTCGTTTATGTCGCACAACTCCTGCTTGGGATTTTCTTTTACCGTCGGTGTATATCGAGGGCTGGTCTCGAGGGCTGTCCGGTAGGCGGCTCGCGGGCAGGTCTGTCGCCGCGGGAGCCCGATGCATGGGCGGCCCGTCATGTTCTGCAAAGACTTCAGTTGCCTTGCTCGTCGCAGGTGAAACACACCTACCTATTACAATAAAATATTACAGTGTCCGTGTTATTCCGAAATACGATGCATGCATGTCCAAAGAAACTTCGCATCGTAATTCGTCATAACACTGGCACTCCGATATCGTATTTATCCGCTCACACCGGGCAAGCGACTCTTAAAGTACGAGGGTGAGTCAAATGAAAACCTTAAATATTTTTTAAAATATTATTTATTGTGCAGAAGTGGCGCCTTTTTCGTCCCAAAACAGAGTCAGCATAATCTTCCCTGCTGATGGTTCTGTTCGAAACCTCTTTGGTTTTGGTGATGAGGAATGGCGCCATTCCTTGCTCGCTCTCTTCGTTTTCGATTGGTGGAAGTGAACCCAGGTTTCGTCTCCAGTAACGATTCTTGCAAGGAAGCCATCACATTCTCGTTCAAAGCGCCGAAGAAGTTCTTCACAAGCATCAACACGTCGTTATCTCATTTCAGGAGTCAGCTGCCGTGGCACCCATCTTGTAGACACTTTGTGAAACTGGAGCACATCATGCACAGTGTGGTGTGCTGACCCATGACTAATCTGTAAACATGCTGCAATGTCATTCAGTGTCACTCGGCGGTTTTCCTTCACTATGGCTTCAACTGCTGCAATGTTCTGTGGAGTCACAACTCGTTGTGCGTGACCTGGACAAGGGGAATCTTCCACTGAAGTCACACAATTTGCGAACTTCCTACTCCATTCGCAGACTTGCTGCTGTGACAAACATGCATCTCCGTATTGAACCTTCCTTCATTCGTCGATGAATTTCACTAGGTTTCACACCTTCACTACGCAAAAGCCGAATAACACAATGCTGTTCTTGCCTGGTGCAAGTCGCAAGTGAGGCGGCCATCTTTATATTGGTACTGCGACGGTATGTGTGTATCTGCACTATGCTGCCACCTACAGGCCATTCTGCACGCTGTTTGTAGCATGCTTAACAACTTACAGGATAACGGCGCGAAATTTCGATTTGTTATTACAAATTTAAGGTTTTCATTTGACTCACCCTCGTGCACGGAAACATACAAAATGGTTGTACGTGTACAGGTTGTAGACGCATGCTTGACGACATAGGGAAGTTCGGGTCTGGCCGTGAGATGTGCTCGGATCGTCAAATTAAAAGGCGACCGCTAAGGTAGATTAAGTAGTGTGTAAGCCTAGGGACCGATGACGTCAGCAGTTTGGTTCCACAGCATGGGATATCATCACAAAATTAAAATTTAATATATTTAATGCCTGTCTATTACGACCTGTAGTTTTAGCACACTCATTTTCGAAGCGTTCTCATACTTTTTTTAATTTAATCATCACAAATAGAACATTGCACGTCAAACAACAAACAAAGAACGTATCATATTCATTAATCATCTGTTAACATGTGCACCTTGATGTTTTCAGGGTGTAATAATTGATCCTTTAAATTTTGGGAGTACAGTCGTATAAACTGTTTCTCTTCTAATATTTCGGCAGCATTTCTTGCGGCCATCTTCAGAGTCAGCAGACTGACTAGAGCGACGAGTACACTACCCATTTCGTCGTTTCAGACTCAAAATGAATCTGTGGGTCGGCGGGCGATCCATGCTCAGCTGTCCTATGTATCATCATTAGCTGCAGTGTAGCGATGTCTTTCAGAGTTTATTAAAAAAAAAAGAAAAACGCATTCCACAGTTTATCCAAGGTGAAACCGCTGGCTCTGTTTATTAAATTCTTCGCTAAATGAATTTAAACTGCTTCTTTCACCACAGGTTACGTCGACGCTAGAATTTCCAAGTTTTCGTGCCTTAAAGATCAGTGGTGTTCAAACTGCGATCCGCGGACCATATCAAGTATTGGTGCGGCCCGCGGTTCTCTATCATATTTTATAACACTATGCATCTAGGAACTAACAGCTGAATGCAGAAACGTCAACTAACATTAAGAGCTTCGAAAGTGTGTAATTTCCTGCTCAGTAATAAACAAAAAAATGGTTCAAATGGCTCTGAGCACTATGGGACTTAACATCTGAGGTCATCAGTTCCCTGGAACTTAGAACTACTTAAACCTAACTAACCTAAGGACATAACCCACATCCATGCCGGAGGCAGATTCGAACCTGCGACCGTGACGGTCACGCGATTCCAGACTGAAGTGCCTAGAACCGCACGTCCACTAGCGGCCGGCAGTAATAAACAAAAATACTCACAGAGACAGCAATAATTTCAGATGTGCTTAATATTAATTCACTTTGGTAAAACCGTCCGTGAGCGGAGTTAAGTTGGCTACTTGCCTCAGGGGTAGCGGGGTAAATAGCTCAACCATTGCGGTATTAGAGGATATGATACGGGGAATGTTTCATTATTTGCGACTCATACCGATTAGCTGCTATTGTGGAAGTAACGTGGATTCATGAACGCGCACTACGGAGATGGTCATCTTCAAATGCGGTATATATTTGTAGCAATGCACATTAAATTAATTAAGGCTGTTACAACGCAGTGAGTGGACGAAAAGTGACATTTAAATCGCTTAGCAAGTTTTAGTGATGGTTTCTCATATTCAATAGTACATTTAAATAAAAGCACATTTAAATAAAAGCACAAATATTATCAATAGTCAAGGTCCTTCGCAGATGTAGTAAATCAAAAAGCTTCACTTGCTACTATAGTGTTAGATAGGTTTGATCGCTGATATTTGCAGAAATCTAAAACAGGCCACAGTCAACAGAAAGTGTTCTGAATTCCGCCGACATGTAGCGATCAGTATTGAACGGCCGCCGGCGACATTCTTGCATGTCAACTATAGAAGGAATATAGGCCTACAGAGAAATGAAGGCTAATGTAATATAACGCGATGCGTAGAAGAAAAGTGACATTCACATTAGTTAGTAGCCTAAAACTTTGTGATCGTGTGTCGAAATAATCAGCAACCAGTTGCATAAAAGAAATTTTATTTCCTTACACGATTTCAGGTACTTAGTGCCCTTCTTCAGAAGATTATAACTATCATATTATTTGCAAGTGCATCATATTGCTGTGCTCATGTGGTTCATAGTGCCTGTACAACAATGGTGTAAAGAAGCCAAACAGGAAGTGATTGATTCTGATGATGTCTCATACTGCATAATGCATTTAAATATATGTACAATTACGGTTGTTAATCAGTTAAATCATTCGTTTGCACAGACAACAGAGCAACACTTCTTCCGTAACCAGAAACAGGAAACAGTCAACACGAAGTGCTGGCCAACTTAAGTCAGCCACCACTGCCCCTTACTACATCTAGTCTGTGGCGTGCTGGCAATATACTAATATATAATATAAAGATCGGTACATATGCGGCCCAAAGTGCCGCTCCACAATGTCGGCATTGGCTGATGAGCAAAAAATTTTGGCGACAACTGGCATACAGTACCCGTGCCGATTCAGTGTTCTGCCCCAGCTGATTTATTGGGCTGCAAGAGCCTGGTGTACCTATGGCGTTCCGTACATTTTTCATGGAGTGTACAAGTTGTCTGCTCGATGTACGAGAGGCCATACTTGGAGGGGCTCCTGTAAACCCCAGCCATGCGGAGAATAAAATTACTTTAACTTTATGTTTGGTGAGGATCCGATCAATTTTTAGCTAAAGGTTTCTCGTATATAGCAGAAAAGCAATGTATTTAAATCTGTTCCTTCCTTATTCCTTATATCCACTTTAGATTTTATTTGTAGCTCCTTAATGTGTTGCGGAAAATGCTCGTTTGCTTCGAAAAGTCCCTTTAACTATAGAAGCTCATAATGATTGACGATAGCTTGGATCGCCCGCTTAGCCAGAGATTGCAATTACGCATAGAGTCTGTCGTCGATCAAAGTCTCTGGCGCTTGTATATCCGTAGTTCGCAACGACGTAACGAGTAGTGTAGTTTGTGTATCAGCTCACTCTAAGGTGGTCGAAAAGTATGCGGCCAAAATATTATTATTATCTTCTTTCCTTTCTCAGGCCTTAGATCTGGTTAAAAATGGAAAGTGACGCGGACCTTGATCAAGCGAAGTCCTGGCCAACTTAAGTCACCCAATAATAATAATAATAATAATAATAATAAAGCCCGTGGAGGCCCGGGAAAAGAATAGGCCTCCGGTATGTTCTGCCAGTCGTAAAAGGCGACGAAAAGAACAAACCACTAATAGGGCTAGCCCCCCTTTTGGTGTGATTAGTTGGTTCAGGACAGAACTAAAGAAGCCTCGGACAAGCGCCGTCATGGTCGGGGACGACGCTTGAACCCTATGCCGCCCACAATGGTAACGACACTGCTAGCCAACTGGAAAATGATTTAAATCCGAATAGAGGTGTTTTGCAGGATATGCTTCCTGCAACCACCCTAGAAGGAAAACAAAGACAGAGGATGAGATGGTCAGATGAAGTTAATCGACACCTCATGTTCTGTTATTACCGAGCAACAAACCTAGGAACCAACACAACTGGATACAGATCACAAGTATACACAACATTTATTACCAGATACCCGGAATTAAAATTTTTAACAGAACAACGACTAGCTGATCAGATCCGTGTAATAATCAAAAATAACAGGATACCCCAGTCAGAATTAGAAAACATCAAACAACAAGTACAACAAATACTGGAACAAAATAATGTGCAATCAGAAGAAGAAGAAAACACAGTAATGGACTCAAACATCCCAGAGCAAACAAACAAAGACCAACACTCATCAATTAAACAATCAGAGGAAAACGAAATCTTAAGACAGCCACCAGAACAAGCACAAATAGAATACGAAGAGAGACACGTGTTAGATATAGAAGAGAAATTTCAGCTGACATATATAGAATACAAAGACACAAATACAGACATTAGACCATTCTTGCATAGACCGGCAAATAACCCACAAGTCGAAACAACAATAAAAACTATCAACACAATCATACAGAACAAAATAAATGAAAACACAACTATGGAAGAGTTACAACTACTGGTTTATATAGGAGCACTCACTACACTAAATATACACACTAGGCAGAGATCAGAACAAACCAACACACAGAAGAAACCCACAAAACCAGCATGGCAATACAGGTTACAGATCAGAATAGAAAAACTGAGAAAAGACATCGGACAGCTAACACAATTTATAAGAAATGAAATATCAGACAAAAAACGAAAAAGGTTGGGTAAAATCTCACAACAAGAAGCAATAGAGCAATTAGATGAAAAAAAGCAGAAATTGCAAGCATTGGCCAAACGACTTAGAAGATACAAAAAAAAGTGAAAATAGAAGGAAACAAAACCAAACATTCAACACAAACCAAAAGAGATTTTACCAAACAATGGATAACACACACATTAAAATAGACAATCCACCAAACATAACAGACATGGAACACTTCTGGAGCAGCATATGGTCAAACCCGGTACAACATAACAGGCATGCACGGTGGATACAAGCAGAAACAGACACATACAAGATGATACCACAAATGCCTGAAGTGATAATTTTGCAACATGAAGTCACCCGAGCAATTAATTCTACACACAATTGGAAAGCCCCTGGAAATGATAAAATAGCAAATTACTGGCTAAAGAAGTTCACCTCAACACATTCACATCTAACTAAGTTATTTAACAGTTACATTGCAGACCCATACACATTCCCTGATACACTTGCACATGGAATAACCTATCTGAAACCTAAAGATCAAGCAGACACAGCAAACCCAGAAAAATATCGCCCCATAACATGCCTACCAACAATATACAAAATATTAACTTCAGTCATCACACAGAAATTAATGACACATACAACACAGAACAAAATTATAAATGAAGAACAAAAAGGCTGCTGCAAAGGAGCACGAGGATGTAAAGAGCAACTGATAATTGATACAGAGGTGACATATCAAGCTAAAACTAAACAAAGGTCCCTACACTACGCATACATTGATTACCAAAAAGCCTTTGATAGTGTACCCCACTCATGGTTACTACAGATATTGGAAATATACAAAGTAAATCCTAAATTGATACAGTTTCTAAACATAGTAATGAAAAACTGGAAAACCACACTTAATATCCAAACAAATTCAGATAACATCACATCACAGCCAATACAGATTAAGCGTGGAATATACCAAGGAGACTCATTAAGTCCTTTCTGGTTCTGCCTTGCTCTGAACCCACTATCCAACATGCTAAATAATACAAATTATGGATACAATATTACTGGAACATACCCACACAAAATCACACATTTGCTATACATGGATGATCTAAAACTACTGGCAGCAACAAATCAACCAATTACTAAAGATAACAGAAGTATTCAGCAATGATATAAATATGGCTTTTGGAACAGACAAATGTAAGAAAAATAGCATAGTCAAGGGAAAACACACTAAACAAGAAGATTACATATTGGATAACCACAGCGACTGCATAGAAGCGATGGAAAAAACAGATGCCTATAAATACCTAGGATACAGACAAAAAATAGGAATAGATAATACAAATATTAAAGAATAACTAAAAGAGAAATATAGACAAAGACTAACAAAAATACTGAAAACAGAATTGACAGCAAGAAACAAGACAAAAGCTATAAATTCTTATGCTATACCAGTATTGACCTACTCATTTGGAGTAGTGAAATGGAGTGACACAGACCTAGAAGCACTCAATACACTTACACGATCACAATGCCACAAATATGGAATACATCACATACATTCAGCAACAGAAAGATTCACATTAAGCAGAAAGGAAGGTGGAAGGGGATTTATAGATATAAAAAACCTACATTATGGACAGGTAGACAATTTAAGAAAATTCTTTCTAGAACGAGCAGAAACTAGCAAAATACACAAAGCAATCACTCATATAAATACATCAGCTACACCATTGCAATTTCATAACCACTTCTACAACCCTTTAGATCACATAACATCAACAGATACGGAGAAAGTAAATTGGAAAAAGAAAACACTACATGGCAAGCACCCGTATCATCTAACACAACCACACATCAATCAAGACGCATCCAACACATGGCTAAGAAAAGGCAATATATACAGTGAGACGGAAGGATTCATGATCGCAATACAGGATCAAACAATAAACACCAGATATTACAGCAAGCATATTATTAAAGATCCCAATACCACAACAGATAAATGCAGACTTTGCAAACAACAAATAGAAACAGTAGATCACATCACAAGCGGATGTACAATACTAGCAAATACAGAATACCCCAGAAGACATGACAATGTAGCAAAAATAATACATCAACAACTTGCCATAAAACATAAACTAATAAAACAACATGTTCCCACATACAAGTATGCACCACAAAATGTACTGGAGAATGATGAATACAAATTATACTGGAACAGAACCATTATAACAGATAAAACAACACTGCATAACAAACCTGACATCATACTCACCAATAAAAAGAAGAAATTAACACAACTAATTGAAATATCCGTACCCAACACAACAAATATACAGAAGAAAACAGGAGAAAAAATTGAAAAATACATCCAACTGGCTGAGGAAGTCAAGGACATGTGGCATCATGATAAAGTCGACATTATCCCAATTATACTATCAACTACAGGAGTCATACCTCACAATATTCACCAGTACATCAATGCAATACAGCTACATCCAAACATATATATACAACTACAAAAATCTGTAATTATTGATACATGTTCAATTACCCGAAAGTTCCTAAATGCAATATAACATATACCATACAGTTACAAGGAAGTCACGCTTGACCGAGGTCCGCGTCACGTTCCATTTTTAACCAGACTTAAGTCTGAGAAAAAAAAGATAATAATAATAATAATAATAATAATAATAATAATAATAATAATAATAATAAATTATTATTATTATTTCTTTTTTCAGACGCTATGTCTGGTCAAAAATGGAAAGTGACGCAGACCTTGATCAAGCGTGACTTCCTTTTAACTGTACTGTATAGGTTATATTGCATTTAGGAACTTTCGAGTAATTGAACATGTATCAATATTTACGGATTTCTGTAGTTGTATATATAAGTTTGGATGTAACTGTATTGCATTGATGTAATGGTGGATATTGTGTGGTATGACTCCTGTAGTTGATAGTATAATCGGTATAATGTCAACTTTATCCTGATGCCACATGTCCTTGACTTCCTCAGCCAGTTGGATGTATTTTTCAATTTTTTCTCCTGTTTTCTTTTGTATATTTGTTGTATTGGGTATGGATATTTCGATTAGTTGTGTTAATTTCTTCTTTTTATTGGTAAGTATGATGTCAGGTTTCTTATGTGGTGGTGTTTTACCTGTTATAATGGTTCTGTTCCAGTATAATTTGTATTCATCATTCTCCAGTACATTTTGTGGTGCATACTTGTTTGTGGGAACGTGTTATTTTATAAGATTATGTTGTAAGGCAAGCAGTTGATGTATTATTTTTGCTACATTGTCATGTCTTCTGGGGTATTCTGTATTTACTAGTATTGTACACCTGCTTGTGATGTGATCAACTGTTTCTATTTGTTGTTTGCAAAGTCTGCAATTATCTGTAGTGGTATTGGGATCTTTAATAATATGCTTACTGTAATATCTGGTGTTTATTGTTTGATCCTGTATTGCAATCATGAATCCTTCCATCTCACTGTATATATTGCCCTTTCTTAGCCATGTGTTGGATGCGCCTTGATCGATGTGTGGCTGTGTTAGATGATATGGGTGCTTGCCATGTAGTGTTTTCTTTTTCCAATTTACTTTCTCCGTATCTGTTGATGTTATGTGATCTAAAGGGTTGTAGAAGTGGTTATGAAATTGCAGTGGTGTAGCCGATGTATTTATATGAGTGATTGCTTTGTGTATTTTGCTAGTTTCTGCTCGTTCTAGAAAGAATTTTCTTAAATTGTCTACCTGTCCATAATGTAGGTTTCTTATGTCGATAAATCCCCTTCCTCCTTCCTTTCTGCTTAATGTGAATCTTTCTGTTGCTGAATGCATGCAATGTATTCTATATTTGTGGCATTATGATCGTGTAAGTGTATTGAGTGCTTCTAGGTGTGTGTGTTACTCCATTTCACTACTCCAAATGAGTAGGTCAATACTGGTATAGCATAAGTATTTATAGCTTTTGTCTTGTTTCTTGCTGTCAATTCTGTTTTCAGTATTTTTGTTAGTCTTTGTCAATATTTTTCTTATAGTTCTTCTTTAATATTTGTTTTATCTATTCCTATTTTTTTGTCGGTATCCTACATATTTATAGGCATCTGTTTTTTCCATCGCTTCTATGCAGTCGCTATTGTTATCCAATATGTAATCATCTTGTTTAGTGTGTTTGCCCTTGACTATGCTATTTTTCTTACATTTGTCTGTTCCAAAAGCCATATTTATATCATTGCTGAATACTTCTGTTATCTTTAGTAATTGGTTGAGTTGTTGATTTGTTGCTGCCAGTAGTTTTAGATCATCCATGTATAGCAAATGTGTGATTTTGTGTTGGTATGTCCCAGTAATATCATATCCATAATTTTTATTATTTAGCATGTTGGATAGTGGGTTCAGAGCAAGGCAGAACCAGAAAGGACTTAATGAGTCTCCTTGGTATATTCCACGCTTAATCTGTATTGGCTGCGATGTGATATTATTTGAATTTGTTTGGATATTAAGTGTGGTTTTCCAATTTTTCATTACTATGTTTAGGAACTGTATCAATTTAGGATCTACTTCGTATATTTCCAATATTTGTAGTAACCATGAGTGGGGTACACTATCAAAAGCTTTTTGGTAATCAATGTATGCATAGTGTAGCGACACTTGTTTAGTTTTAGCTTGATTATTCACCTCTGCATCTATTATCAGTTGCTCTTTACATCCTCGTGCTCCTTTGCAGCAGCCTTTTTGTTCTTCATTTATAATTCTATTCTGTGTTGTATGTGTCATTAATTTCTGTGTAATGACTGAAGTTAATATTTTGTATATTGTTGGTAGGCATGTTATGGGGCGATATTTTTCTGGGTTTGCTGTGTCTGCTTGATCTTTAGGTTTCAGATACGTTATTCCTTCTGTAAGTGTATCAGGGACTGTGTATGGGTCTGCAATGTAACTGTTAAATAATTTAGTTAGATGTGAATGTGTTGAGGTGAACTTCTTTAGCCAGAAATATGCTATTTTATTTTTTCCAAGGACTTTCCAATTGTGTGTAGAATTAATTGCTAGGATGACTTCATGTTGCAAAATTATCACTTCAGGCATAGGTGGTATCATCTTATATGTATCTGTTTCTGCTTGTATCCACCATGCATGTCTGTTATGTTGTACCGGGTTTGACCATATGTTGCTCCAGAAGTGTTCCATGTCTGTTATGTTTGGTGGATTGTCTATTTTAATGTGTGTTATCTATTGTCTGGTAGAATTTCTTTTGGTTTGTGTTGAATGTTTGGTTTTGTTTCCTTCTATTTTCACTTTTTTTGTATCTTCTAAGTCGTTTGGCCAATGCTTGTAATTTCTGCTTCTTTTCATCTAATTGTTCTATCGCTTCTTGTTGTGAGATTTTACCTAACCTTTTTCGTTTTTTTCTGACATTTCATTTCTTATAAATTGTGTTAGCTGTCCGATGTTTTTTCTCAGTTTTTCTATTCTGATCTGTAGCCTGTGTTTCCATGCTGGTTTTGTGGGTTTCTTCTGTGTGTTGGTTTGTTCTGATCTCTGCCTAGTGTGTATATTTAGTGTAGTGAGTGCTCCTATATAAACCAGTAGTTGTAACTCTTCCATAGTTGTGTTTTCATTTATTTTGTTGTGAATGATTATGTTGATAGTTTTTGTTGTTGTTTCGACCCGTGGGTTATTTGGCGGTCTATGCAAGAATGGTCTAATGTCTGTATTTGTGTCTTTGTATTCTATATATGTCAGCTGAAATTTTTCTTCTATATCTAACATGTGTGTTACTTCGAGTTCTATTTGTGCTTGTTCTGGTGGCTGTCTTAAGATTTCGTTTTCCTCTGATTGTTTATTGATGCGTGTTGGTCTTTGTTTGGGATGTTTTGAGTCCATTACTGTGTTTTCTTCTTCTTCTGATTGCACATTATTTTGTTCCAGTATTTGTTGTACTTGTTGTTTGATGTTTTCTAATTCTGACTGGGGTATCCTGTTACTTTTGATTATTACACGGATCTGATCAGCTAGACGTTGTTCTGTTAAAAATTTTAATTCCGGGTATCTGGTAATAAATGTTGTGTATACTTGTGATCTGTATCCAGTTGTGTTGGTTCCTAGGTTTGTTGCTTGGTAATAACAGAACACGAGGTGTCGATTAACTTCATCTGACCATCTCATCCTCTGTCCTTGTTTTCCTTCTAGGGTGGTTGCAGGAAGCATATCCTGCAAAACACCTCTATTCGGATTTAAATCATTTTCCAGTTGGCTAGCAGTGTCGTTACCATTGTGGGCGGCATAGGGTTCAAGCGTCGTCCCCGACCATGACGGCGCTTGTCCGAGGCTTCTTTAGTTCTGTCCTGAACCAACTAATCACACCAAAAGGGGGGCTAGCCCTATTAGTGGTTTGTTCTTTTCGTCGCCTTTTACGACTGGCAGAACATACCGGAGGCCTATTCTTTTTCCGGGCCTCCACGGGGTTTATTATTATTATTACTAGGCAGGAGAAGAAGAAACATTTTATTTAATCTCTCAACGAAGTGTAAAGTTCTCAGCAGAAAAAGATATCATTTTTTGAAGAGTCATCACTTTGATGCTTATAAGTCAGTGCAATCAAGATGCAGCCATTTTTGTCATATATTTTCATACTTGGAAATCCAGTGATTAAAACATCTAGGGTGCTTCCCGTTAACGTAGAATAAAGAAATTTGGCAAGAAGAAACGCTTCACAGTAAAAGTAAAGGGAAGAAACCAGAATACAGTTCATATATTTTTGTCATATGTTGTCCGACTTCAGACTTCAAATTAAAACCCTTTCGAACGTCATCATTTCCTTGGGACCCAGTATCCATCTCGATAACTATTAGTGTGTTGATCGAAGTTCAACCGTCGATGTTCCCATTCTCGCAAGTGTATCTACTACAGAAAGTAATATCTTATACCGAACGTACAGCATAAGCCGATCTCATCTGCGAAGTAGACTAGCCGGTTACAGAAGGAACAATGGTGTCTGACGCTTGATACCAGCCGGCTAGAGACAGCAATAAGACGTCACATGCCAACCACAGTGAGTTAAGACTAGGTCCTGACGAAATATATAGTAGCAGAAGATTGATGATAAGATTACTAAAGCGCGTTAGCAGAGCCTTTTCATCTTCATGCACAAACCTTCGTTGCTCTGAGGCCCAAATGCAAGCAGGGATCTGAGCTGAAACTTCCAGTTGGATTAAAACTGTGTGCCGAACAGAGACTCGAACTCGGTACTGTGGCCTTTCGCGGACCGGACAAGTGCCTTACCGACTGGGTTTTAATCTGCCAGGAAGTTTCATCTCAGCGCACTCTCCGATACAAAGTAAAATTCATTCAAGGATCTGAGTGATCGCAAAGGTACAGGCGCACAGCGGGGCGCAGCCGACGAAGGGCGGGTCAAGGCAGCGCAGAACAGCGAAACGAAGGAAATACTTCGCAACACACGATGTGCGAATGGTGTGAGGCAGTTCAGCCATTGGTGCGAAATTTTTCCTTGTTTACCCAGGGCACAGTCTTTCCTTGTGAAGGGGTGGCTGAACTCATGGATCTTGGTTCAGAGTCGGATTCTGATGGTGAAAAAGACATGCTGATGATATATAATAACATAAAAACAGAGGATGTCAGAATGGAAAAGCGGATACATGAACGAGAGAAATATTCATGGCGAATTCGCTTTCACACCACAGTTTTCTGATAAACAGTTAGCCGGCCGCGGTGGCCGTGCGGTTCTGGCGCTGCAGTCCGGAACCGCGGGACTGCTACGGTCGCAGGTTCGAATCCTGCCTCGGGCATGGGTGTGTGTGATGTCCTTAGGTTAGTTAGGTTTAAGTAGTTCTAAGTTCTAGGGGACTTATGACCTAAGATGTTGAGTCCCATAGTGCTCAGAGCCATTTGAACCATTTTTGATAAACTTCACGAATTACTTACGTGCTGACCGCAGTGAATTCCACTATATTCACGAGCTTGTGTGGAAATCTGTATTTTCTAATGGCTTTAATGGCCAAAAAACCGACTAGAAGAGAAGAAAAACTATTCTTCATATAAGTTGTATTGAAATTCTTACAAAGTAAAGAAATAAACAAATGTTCCATAGATTAATTCGGAAAATTGGGAAAATTGTTGTTAGTATTCACGAGTCGAGAGTAAGGTCCAGCACCTTTAATTAAAGGCACGTCGACTGAGAACTGTCGAAGACATACCGCTGGCTTTCGACTAGTATGATGATTATGTAGCACTTGCTGCGTCGTAGTTTCGGCGTGGTTCGAGCTCTTGTGCTGGAAGCTGCGAATTCCTAGGAGAGATGCCGCAGCTTGCGAAACCACTTCAAATATTTTACCTCTGGTGAAATGTTGACTTGTTATTGGCATAGTTTTAGTAGCTTGGTACATCGGCCTGAAGAAATGGTAGTGGGTCATTGGCAGATTTTGAGTCTTGACTCTTTTTTACGTTCAACGGCCCTTTCCTTTACTTGCTCTATGCACGCTGCGCAATGGAATGTTGTATAGTCTTGGAAACATAGTTTCTTTTTCTTTGGCTAATCTTTATAACACCGATGCTTGATTAATGAGGAGATGCTCAAATCTGCAGACCTTCAATTTGAGATGTAACTTCTCCTTAACTATCAATACATCAAATACTTTCACATTCGTTGTCATTTTGAGAGACCACTTTACTATATGTCATCGCTTTCCTGATAATTGGCCCAGTTTTGGTTTGTCATATATGGCAATAAGAATTGAATTTCTTTTTGAAATTGCCATTGCCTCATTTCCTTAATTGGATCTCCAGTTTTGTACCACTTGCTTTGTCAGCTGTGTGCAACTCTGTCACAGTTCCTTAAACTAATTGACTTCGGCATCTGAACTATAATAATTTGTAACCTCATAACTATTTAACATTCATTGTGACCTCTGTAAAGGTCACAGAAAAATCGCTTCGAACGTAACGAGCCATGGATAGGAATTGAAAGTTTGCTTAGCTTCAACCGCCCCACCCTTTCCTGACCTTATCAGTTTTCTTTTCTGCAGCCTGTATACAGTGAGGTGACAAAAGTCATGGGATACCACGTAATATCGTGTCTGACCTACCTTTGCCCAACGTAGTGCAGCAACTCGACGTGGCATGGACTCAGAAAGACGCTGGAAGTCTCCTACCGAAATATTGAGCCATCCTTCCTTTATAGCCGTCCATAATTGCGGAAGTGTTGCTCATGCAGGATTTTGCGCACGAACTGACCCTTCGATTATGTCCCATAAATTTCCGTGGGATTCATGTCAGTCGATCTGGGTGGCCAAATCTTCGCTCGAATTGTCCAGAATTTTCTTGAAACTAATCGCGAACAGTTGTGGCCCTGTGACGTGTTTGGCAACATGAAGTCTATAAATGGCTGCAAATGGCCTCCAAGTAGCCGAACATAGCCAGCTCCAGTCATTGATCGGTTCAGTTGGACCAAAGGGTCCAATCCATTCCATTTAATCATAGCCCACACCATTGTGGAGCACCGCCACGTTGCACAGTGTCTTGTTGACAAAGTGTTCTCAATGAAAATATTTAGTCATGGGAATATCTTTTTAAGTAGTTCGTTGGCTAAAAAGTTAAAGAACCAGTTTACATGTACCTCCACTGTCAGATTCTGAAAAACGGCTCCCGTGCTCTATGTGGCAGATAAGGCCTTTCCTTTATTAGACAGTTTAGTTATGTCGTGTTCCGTAGATCATATTCACGATTATTTTATCGATATGATATGGAACAAGTCAGATTACAAGATATATATATATATATATATATATATATATATATATATACATGAATAGTGTTAATATTAATATTACTGAAATTTTAAGTTCTACACATGCAACTACATTTAGAGGTACATTTTTTTTTTTATCAGTTCTGAAACAGAAACTCGTCCATGGAACAGAAGTTGTCCAAAAGAAATGATTTTAAGCTAGATTTAAAACTTTATCTGCTACCTGCCAGACACTTTATGTTGTTGGGCAAATGATTTTGGCTACTGAATAGTGTACTCGTTTTTGTGCAACTGACAGCTTCAATGACAATTTAATGAGACCATACCCAAACAGAAGCGTTACAGGTAATTATAAATACAAAGTTTTCAGCTACAGAATTTCGCGAGCCAGGCAAGTAGGTGATGCTCCTTTGGAATACTAGCATCACGATTCTCGTTATCGGAAAACTATTTGACATTAAAATTGACAGTGTTATCATTGTGTTTAGTTGGCGTGTCTGCTACACGACTACTTCAGAACTAATCTTAATGTTAATAGCAATGGACATGATGATGATGATGATGCAGTGTTGCCCAATAATCGACTGCTTCCATTGATCCAAAACAATAGGAGTGCCGTAAGTGCTTTCGTTGTAAGGGAGAAGTTTACACTACTTGAAGGCAGTTGAATGTGTGCCTTGGCAAGCAGACAGTACTTCAAAAGAAAAATACTTGAGAAACAATTACCATTATTTCGACAGAAATTTAAAAAAGTTGTCGTTAATCTTTCTTTGATGTTTAACACGATAAATTTGAACTAAACAAAAGTAATAAAGCATGATACGTATTATGTAGGCTGAGGTGACAAAAGTCATGGTACAGCGATGTGCATATGTATGGATGGCAGTGGTATCGATAAAAGAACAGTACACTGGAGCAACTGTCATTTGTACTGCCTTCACTCAACAACTGAGAGCAGCGGCGTTTGCGCAGAGTTGTCAGTGCTAACAGACACGCATCAGTGCGTGAAATAACAGCAGAAATCAATGTTGGACGTACGACGAAAACTGTTAGGACAATGATCAAAGCAGACGAAATGAATTAAAATTTGTGCTGCGGTCAGGACTCGAACCCATTACACTACCACAGCACGATGGTCAACATTGCTGCACGAAATACCTAAGCTTAGTGCCCTCCCGAACACAAACTTCAATTCACTTTTCATTCATTCATTTAGTTCGTGCAGCAATGTTGACCAACGTGCTGTGGTAGTGTAATGGTTAGCATTTCTGCCTAGCAAGCAAGAAGACTCGGATTCGAGTCCTGGTCGCAGCACAAATTTTAATTAATTTCGTCTGCTTCGATCTTAAATGTCTCAGGGTAACATTTAATTATAAGATTGTTAGGACAGTGCCACGAAATCTGCCGTTAATGCGCTGGGGCAGCAGACGACCGACATTAGTGCCTTTGCTATCAACCTGACATCACCTGAGCGTCTTTTCTGGGATCTTGACCATGTCAGTTGGACCCTAGGTGATGGGCATTCCGTGGCCTGGCCAGACGAGTCTTGATTTCAGTTGGTAAGAGCTGATGGTAGGGTCAGAGTGTGTCGCAGATCCCACGAAGCCATGCACCCAAGTTATCAACAGGACACTATGCAGGCTGGTCGTGGACTGTATTTATATTGAATGGACCGGGTCCTGGTTATGTTCGGCTACTTGGAGACCATTTGCAGCCGTTCAGGGACTTCACGTCCCCAAACAGCGACGGAATTCTTATGGACGACAATGCGCAATGTTACCGGGCCACAATAATTATTGTTCGCGATTGGTTCGAAGAACATTCTGGGCACTTCGTGCGATTGATTTGGCCACCGAGATCGCTAGACCTGGATCCAATTGAACATTTATGGGACGCAATCGAGAGGCTACTTCCTGCACAAAATCCTGCGGCAACACTTTCGCAATTATGGACGCCTTTAGAGGCAGCATGGCTCAATATTTCTGCAGGGGACTTCCAACGACTTGTTGAGCCCATGACATGTCGAGTGCTGCGCTACGCCGGGCAAAAGGAGATCAGACACGATATTTGGAGATATCACATGGCTTTTGTCACCCCACTGTGTATTCAGATCTTTCGCGGTAGCATCCCAAATTTCTTGTTTTAATTTAATTTTTATGTAGTCACAATTATTGGTATCATACAAAATCAAGGAACACGTGAGGCAATACTGACCCTACGACGTATCTTAGAAAATAGATTAAGGAAAGGCAAACCTATGTTTCTAGCATTTGTAAACTTAGAGAAAGCTTTAGACAATGTTGACTGGAATACTCTCTTTCAAATTCTGAAGGTAGTAGAGGTAAAATACAGGGAGCGAAAGGCTATTTACAATTTACACAGAAACCAGATGGTAGTTATAGGAGTCGAGGGGCATAAAAGTGAAGCAGTGGTTTGGAAGGGAGTGAGACAGGATTGTAGCCTATCCCCGATGTTATTCAATCTGCATATTGAGCAAGCAGTAAAGGAAACAAAAGAAAAATTGGGAGTTGGAATTAAAATCCATGGAGAAGAAATAAAAACTTTGAGGTTTGCCGATGGCATTGTCAGATACAGCAAAGGACCTGGAAGAGCGGCTGAACGGAATGGGCCGTGCCTTGAAAGGAGGATGTAAGATGAACATCAACAAAATCAAAACGAGGATAATGGAATGTAGTCGAATTAAATCGGGTGATGCCGAGGGTATTAGACCAGGAAATGAGACGCTTAAAGTAGTAAATTAGTTTTGCTATTTGGGGAGCAAAATAACTGATGATAATCGAAGTAGAGAGGATATAAAATGTACACTGGCAATCGCAAGGAAAGCATTTCTGAAGAAGAGAAATTTGTTAACATCGAGTATAGATTTAAGTGTCAGGAAGTCTTTTCTGAAAGTAATTGTATGGAGTACAGCCATGTATGGAAGTGAAACGTGGACGATAAATAGTTTAGACAAGAAGAGAATAGAAGCTTTCGAAATGTGATGCTACAGAATAATGCTGAAGATTAGATGGGTCGATCACATAACTAATGAGGAGGTATTGAATAGAATTGGGGAGAAGAGGAGTTTGTGGCACAACTTGACAAGAAGAAGGGATCGGTTGGTAGGGCATATTCTGAGGCATCAAGGGATCACCAATTTAGTATTGGAGAGCAGCGTGGAGGGTAAAAATCGTAGAGGGAGACCAAGAGAGGAATGCACTAAACAGATTCAGAAGGATGTAGGTTGCAGTAGGTACTGGGAGATGAAGAACCTTGCACGGGATAGAGTAGCATGGAGAGCTGCATCAAACCAGTCTCAGGACTGAAGACCACAACAAATGGTTCAAATGGCTCTGAGCAGTATGGGACTTAACGTCTGCGGTCATCAGTCCCCTAGAACTTAGAATTACTTAAACCTAACTAACCTAAGGACATCGCACACATCCATGCCCGAGGCAGGATTCGAACCTGCGACCGAAGCGGTCGCGCGGCTCCAGACTGTAGCGCCTAGAACCGCTCGGCCACCCCGGCCGGCGAAGACCACAACAACAAACAAAACCATGTACAGTCAAATTGCTTCAGTTATATTGTCCTTCATTTTCAGCACAGGACTGCTAAGATTGCGCGATAAGTAGCTGGAAAGGATTTGCAGCCAGCGGACAATGGGCCAACAAGCCGGCCGTTCCCACGCCGCTGGAGCAGGGTCTGTTATGCCGGCCGCCAGCTTCGTGGCGCTCGCGCTGTAATCTTGTGTCCCGGACACTCCGCGGCGAAGGCGGAAGCAGGCACTGTGCTTCTCTGATGTGCCCCTCAATTTGCGCTCTTGTATTTACATCTACGAGTCACAAGACTTTGGCTGCCCTGCCCTTCGTCAGCCTGGCCTAAACGTGTAAGACACCTTTCGTGGCAGAGGTGTGATTTCCTACGTTCACAGAAGTTCTCCTGCGTACCTAGCGGGACTATCAGTACTGGAAGAGAATCTGTTGCCAAAAGATAGTGTAGCCTCAGCCACGGGGATTGTTACCACAGTCAAGTTTCAATCAGCAGTTGAGAGTGCGTTGTTTTGAAACTTCGTTGCAAAACAGCGCACTCTCCATTGCAGAGGAAAGGTAGTTCGTTCTAGAAACAACCTCCTAGGCTGAGGCTAAGCCATTTCTCCGCGATATCCCGGGAGTGCTATCTCCACGAGGTATGCAGGAGAAATTCTGCGAAGCATGGAAGACGAGAGGTGAGGTACTGGCGAAAGTAAAGCTCTGAGGACGGGTCGTGAGTCTTGTTTGCACAGCGCGCTAGGTAGAGCACTTGCTCAAAAAAAGCTCCAGTCCCATGTTCGAGTCCCCATCTGGCACACAGTTGTAATTTAACAGCAGGTTTCAAATCATCGCATACTCGGCTGCGAAGGTAAAATTCATTATGGAACGAATTTATTGTTAAAAATAGTTCTGGATTCAAAATGTAGACAGATGTTGTCACCTACATTGACGGAAAATAAAATACTAGCCCCAAGTAATAACTAATGTAGAACAATGAAATTTCGGCAATTAATTTGTCTACGTAATGTATATGATTCCCGTTGCACGTTCTCAGGTTAATGTGAGCGCCAGAAAAGCCGTCGCAAATGTGAAATGCTGATATTTTATTAACTGGTGTAACCGCCAGAATGTTAAAGGCAAGCATGAAAATGTGCATGTGCCAGGTGTCAGTTTGTGGGACGGAGTTCAATGCCTGTTGCCCTTGGTCCTTCCGTACGGGGACGGTTAATACTGTTTTGTGGATGACGTTGAAGTTAACGTCCCATACGTGCTCGATTAGAGACAGTTCTGGTGATATTGGAGGCCGAAGCAACATGTCGAGACTACGTAGAGCATGTTGGATTGCAACTGCATATGTGGCCGAGCGTTATTCTGTTGGAAAACCCCTCTTGAATGCCGTTCATGAACAGCAGCACAACAGTTCGAAACGCCACATTGATATACGAACTTGCAATCAGAATGTGTGGGTTAACTGCAAGAGTGCTCCTGCTGACACACGAAATCGCAACCCAGACCATAACTCCAGGTGTAGGTCTAGTGTGTTGTAATGACCCTCCCGTGGCCACTAGAAAAATTTAATATTTCTGATAAGAGCAAAAAGAACAAACAGACATGCAGCCTCGAAACTTTCCGCTGCAAAATTAATTATAACTACTGTTCCCTACTCTTACCAGGTCCTCTTTCCTTCCTAGCGTTAAATGATTTTAGTAAATCTGTCATTTGGTGTTACTTTTGAATATGAAAACTGAAATTGACCTTTTCATCAAAAATAAAATATTTAGTGCTGTGGATCTTAATTACTGTCTTCTTGGCTGAAAAAGAGTAAATTATTAATTTTGCAGTAATGCGTGGCATCTCCGGAGTGCAATCGAGCGCACCCAATGTTAACGTTCTTCTTAACAGCCAGCGTGAGAAACAGCTTCTCAAGCTCTGCGTCGTAATGTAGCTCTGCACTATTTTTGTCGCTGTTATTGAAAAGCAAGTCAGACGAATACGATTCTGAACAACTATGATAGTCTGTATCGGTAGGGCAGGTTCATAAATCTTCTTTTTTCACCGAAGAGATTCTGTTCATTTAAAAATATTGTGTTATTAAACAGGGAACACTCATTACTACCTAACATTCAAAATCCTAAGTCTTCCTCTTGCTTGCCCTTTGCATCATAATTACTAGAAGAGGAAAGATGAGCATAATATTCACTTCAGAAATGAGAAAAATTTTACCTTTTAAGGGAATTATTATTTCGTAATAGCGTTCTTCTCCGTGCTCAACTATTATAATATAAATTCAACTTCTTACAAGACCGTATATTGACAAACTAATATTTTCTTATATCTCGCAGCAATGGCGGCTGTCTCTTCATTTTTAACAATAGTGCACGGCCCTTCTGAAGCCAAATCTACTATCGGAAAAAAATCATTAGTAAAGTCACGGAATACACAAGTTTGTTAAAAATCACGGAACGCTAACAATCCAATGCTGTTACGCGACACTCCAGCGACAAGCAGCAGCATCGGGCATAAAGCTTGGGTGTCCTGCGAGCGAACGACCATCTCGCGCTACGACATGGCTGCTTAGAGCCAACCAACTGCTTCTATAAAACGGCGCCCCTAAACTGTGGAATACTGTAGCTGGAGAGTAAAGCTACAAAATGAGGTTTACTTAAGAAAATAAAGCGAAAAGGAATGCTGTGCATGAAATTTACAAAGGGAGGAATCTCCATGGAGAATTTCATAAATATCATCAATTATGAAGGTCACCATACATATTCTTCGAATACACGTGAATGAGCAGAGGAGCATTTGACTGTCTCATCAATAAATTAAATACGAATATTTTTCACATGATCAAGAACTTTTAACATCCAATAAATGCGGAAGAATGAATGACTACATGACTAACTACTCTAAATAACGACATTAGTGTGAAGATTGATGCCACAATACAACAGGTATCAGTGGCGTAGCGGTAGCATTACAGATCGTGATTACGTATCTTGTCAAGGAAACTAGTTCGATTCCAACTTTATAATTTATATATTTTAACTGACTCAGTCACAATTCTATATACTAAGTTTTATGCATACTATTTACACTGCATCGCTAAGTGTATTTTTAAGGTCTTGCCAAAGAACTTGATCTTCAAGTGTGTACGCACCTATCCCGGTATATTACACGCATTAAGTTCCTAATAAATTACAATGAACCATGAAATTTTAGGGATATTTGATGTTGCGAACATAATTCATCAGCAGTCAATGTTAAGGCCAAGCGTTTCAATTAATCTAAATAATCTGTAAAAGTAAAGCATACAAAATTTTTGAGAAGGAAGTCAAACGTTTTATGTAATGATTTGTCTAAAAATATGAAATAAAAAATATTAGGGAAACGTTTGGTGCACCTCATTTTCTGTTCATGATTTCGAGCATCATTCAGAGGCACGTAGAACGTTTCTCTGATCTACTTATTTCTTTTACTCAAATCATTTCATAAAATATTTGACTGATATCTTTCATTTTTTATTTTCAAGTCTTATTCAGAAAGCATGATCTTACTGACTCCTCGTTTGCCTTCCTAACGTACTTGATTCGAAGGAAGCCTTTTTAACATTTACATACCGCACCAATGTATCTTTTCATGTGCAAAATAGCTAGGCCTTGAACAGATGAAATTTTTGACACTTCATTTACATAGCTTGGCAGCAGCTTTTCGTAAGTATTTCAATTTTTCCTCAACTCATTAAGTTTTCGTTAATTACCCTGATGACTTTCAAGCAGTTAAATATTTTCCTGCAAAACTAGACCTCATGCTGGCCACATTGGTACCCCGTTTCCTGTATCTCTCTCCCTCTGTTTGGCTATGAAAATTCGGACAACCTCAGGGTGTAATTTGTAGGGAGTCTTGTTTTCTCTCCGCTCGCGCGTTTACAAAAACGCATAGAGTGTTAATCATACGATAAAATAGTACTTTCTGCGTGCTGTCATTTCCAAAAATCGTCCTTTCGATATCTTAAACCTTTTATGAGATACGACGATTTTTTCGACCACTTGATTTCCGAAGCGCAGGAAAGGTTCGGACGCGCCGCGAGCGACCCATCCGCGGATATAACTAATATCTCAAGAATGAAGAGAGATATCAATCCGGTCTCAACTTTAAATACAATTTAGATATATTGGTTACATTTCATACGCAATAATGTATGGCCTTAAATGAACTACACGGAAAGTCTACCCGATGTGATTTTTACCTCTGCGAATTCTTAAAAAATTCGTGCAGCTATGTACTAAATTTCGTGCAGCACAGTAACTATGACGAATAACGAAAATAAATTCAGACCTTTATCGTTTAAAGATATCAAGCTATAAGACGAGGAAGAACCAAATTTTTTCACCAAATTGCTTTCTTAAAATCAAATAAGTGTTTCATAGCTGCCGTCTCGTCCACTCCACTGCTTTGCCGAGAAGACACGTGGCTGTCGCTCTCTGTCGCGCGTGCTGCAGCGACAAGATTCAAACACGTTTGAATTCAAACGTCGCCAGTTGCAGCGGGAGACAGACCGCGACACACATGTCGCTACCTAGGACGCTTCCGTAACAGTACCTGCGGTTGTGTTTTGTCGCGTGAAGCTGTCGCGCGCTGTCGGTTGCTTCTGTCGCTTACGTAGGACGTGGCTAATGTCACAGCCTGCATTACCTGCTATGAAGTGATGCAATAATTTCTGCTTTTGTCAGAAAACACAACAGACCTTTATTCCTCCCTCAAATGAGACCTCTTTTGACAACACTGAAGTCGCAACGTGCGGTGGTTTGGGGTCAGTGGAATGCACGCTACAGGGCGTTAGGCTCGGAGCTGTCCTTGAAGAAACACTTCGTTGTGTCACTGTGGTTCCAACTGCCGATCACATTGCTACTGCAGAAACAGTGTGATGCACCACAGCCGAACGACGACAGTCTTCCGCTCGGTAGTGCGGGGCCCTCCGGATTCCGGTCTTCTTGCGACCGTACCTTCCTGTGATCACCGATGCCAACAGTCATGTGCAGTGGCTGCATTCCTGCCAAGACATTCAGCTGTACCGCGGAAGTAACATGCAGCGCCTCATAGCCCTCTTCGTCGTCTTAAAGGCATTCTTGTTCAACATCAACTCACCACGTCCAGTTCAAAGGTAATTAACTTTTACGACCGTTAAAGCGTGTATTTAAAGCAAACCTGATTTGAACCTTCATAGTAGCGCTGCTAGTTCCATTTTTATGCGACTGGCGCAAAATTTGAATAGACGTTTTCTGCAAGCGTAGAAAAACGTGTACCAACTTCTGTTTATCACACACAACTCCTTCTTGATGGAGGGGAATTTTTTTCGTTAGTGTATTTTTATTTTTGTTTTTAATTCATTGCTTAATGTAAATAATTCGAAGGATGTATTAATACACAATTGTGTTACACTGTGGTTCATTGTATTTTAGCACATAGAAACAGTTTACTTTAACAAAATATAGCCGAGATCGCTAATGGACGGTCACATGTGCGTTCACGCTCGATCCCGAGACCGTTCAAATACTGGAGTCGGAAGAAAGCTGCATAGCTAACACTGGCCGATAAGGAGACTTAGTGTACAGCTCTTCGTCACCTCACTTTTGCGCTCATATCCTTAGTTAAGGCCGGCCGGGGTAGCCGAGCGGTTCTAGGCGCTACAGTCTGGAGCCACGCGACCGCTACGGTCGCAGGTTCGAATCCTGCTCGGGCATGGATGTGTGTGACGTCCTTAGATTAGTTAGGTTTAAGTAGTTCTAAGTTCTAGGGGACTGATGACCTCCGCAGTTAAGTCCCATAGTGCTCAGAGCCATTTGAACCATCTTGAACCTTAGTTAAGTTCCAGTCCTCTCCGAAGCGTCTCGTGAAGTGATGGCATGCGACACTGTTTATAGTGACCAGTCCGTCGGATGGAGAAGTAAGGTCGGCGGACCCTTTGGTTCTATTCGGGAGGAGTACGCCATATGTCGACACAAACTTTCACCATCTCTTTCCCCTCCATCCTTAGCTCAAAATGGTTCAAGTGGTTCTGAGCACTATGGGACTTAACATCTGAGGTCATCAGTCCCCTAGAACTTAGAACTACTTAAACCTAACTAACCTAAGGACATCACACACATCCATGCGCGGTTCCAGACTGAAGCGCCTACTCGGTTCACACCGGCCGGCGGACCTCACCTCACCCTATATATTGTTCAGGATCAGTTTCCACTTTCCTCGGCGAACAAATTCATGTCTAAATCATATTGTAATTAGCTTTGATCTTCTGAAGACTTTACTACACGGTAAACTACAGCGTTATCTGCAAACAGACGAAGAGAGCTGTTCTCATTGTCTCCCATATTGTTTACATAAATGAGAAACAGCAGAGGGCCTATAATACTCCCTTGAGGAACACCAGATATGTTACTTCTCTCTCACTGACTTCCCGTTGGTCACTACGAACTTCTTGACAGGAAATCACGAATCCAGTAGCACAACTGAGGCGATACTCTACAGACGCATTATTTGATTAGAAGCCATTTGTTAGGAACGGTATTCAAACCTTTTGGAAATCAACTTGATATCCCCTCTCATAGGAATTGCTTCGTAGGAATAAAGGTTCAGTTGCGTTTCACAAGAACGATATTTCCAGAATCCGTGCTGATATGTGTCAATAGATAGTTTTCTTCAAAGTCTTTCATAAAGTTCGAACGCAGTATATGTTCCAAAAACTTACTGCAGATAGGCGTCAGTGATAGTGTCTGTAATTCAGCGGATTACTTCTTTACTTTCTTATGTATTAGTCTGACCTGTGCAGTTTTCACTACTAGGTACGGATCTTTCGTCGTGTCGAGCGAGTGGTTATATGTGACTGCTAAGCATGGAGTTACCGTATCAGCATACTCTGAATCTACATGGTATATAACCTGCATCGGAAGACTTGCCTTTATTCACTTAAGTTGCTTCGCTACACCGAGGATGTCTACTTCTAAGTATCTGTCTCGGCAACAATTCTCGAATCGTATTCTGGAATACTTAGTTCGTCTTCTTTGGTGAACGAACATTTGAAAACGGTGTTTAGTAACTCCGCTTTAGTGGCGCTATCATCGGTAACGTTATCATCGCTATCATGCAGTGAAAATATTGAATGTGTTACGATACAAAGGAATTACAGACAATGGCTGCGAGCGAGCATTGATTGAAATAAATGGGGAAAGTTGAAAATTTCTGCCGGACAGGAATTCGAACCAGAGTCTCCTACTTAATAGGCAGATGCTCTGACGACTGAGCCATCCAGACAAATTTTCAACTTACCCTCACACTACTAATGTAGTGCCCCTTGTCCGTTATTTTCATTAGTCGCGGGATTTCGCCGATTCCCGTAAGAGTTCGAGCCTGTTGTGGATCTGCAGTCGATGTCTGTAATTCCTTTGTGTCTTACTTCATAAAGGCTACTGGACCAAATCGATGTTTCACCGCAAACACACACACACACACACACACACACACACACACACACACATATATATATATATATATATATATATATATATATATATATATATATATATGGTGTTACAAAAAGGGACGGCCAAGCTTTCGGGAAACAGTCCTCACACACAAATAAAGAAAAGATGTTATGTGGACATGTGTGCGGAAACGCTTAATTTCCATATTAGAGATCATTTTAGTTTCGTCAGTATGTACTGTACTTCCTCGAATCACCGCCAGTTGGCCCAATTGAAGGAAGGTAATGTTGACTTCGGTGCTTGTGTTGACATGCGACTCATTGCTCTACAGTACTAGCATCAAGCACATCAGTACGTAGCATCAACAGGTTAGTGTTCATCACGAACGTGGTTTTGCAGTCAGTGCAATGTTTACAAATGCGGAGTTGGCAGATGCCCATTTGATGTATGGATTAGCAAGGGGCAATAGCCGTGGCGCGGTACGTTTGTATCGAGACAGATTTCCAGAACGAAGGTGTCCCGACAGGAAGAAGTTTGAAGCAATTGATCGGCGTCTTAGGGAGCACGGAACATTCCAGCCTATGACTCGCGACGGGGGAAGACCTAGAACGACGAGGACACATGCAATGGACGAGGCAATTCTTCGTGCAGTTGACGATAACCCTAATGTCAGCGTCAGAGAAGTTGCTGCTGTACAAGGTAACGTTGACCACGTCACTGTATGGAGAGTGCTACGGGAGAACCAGTTGTTTCCGTACCATGTACAGCGTGTGCAGGCACTATCAGCAGCTGATTGGCCTCCACGGGTACACTTCTGCGAATGGTTCATCCAACAATGTGTCATTCCTCATTTCAGTGCAAATGTTCTCTTTACGGATGAGGCTTCATACCAACGTGATCAAATTGTAAATTTTCACAATCAACATGTGTAGACTGACGAGAATCCGCACGCAATTGTGCAATCACGGCATCAACACAGATTTTCTGTGAACGTTTGGGCAGGCATTGTTGGTGATGTCTTGATTGGGCCCCATGTTCTTCAACCTACGCTCAATGCAGCACGTTATCATGATTTCATAAGGGATACTCTACCTGTGCTGCTAGAACATGTGCCTTCACAAGTACGACACAACATGTGGTTCATGCACGATGGAGCTCCTGCACATTTCAGTCGAAGTGTTCGTACGCTAAAACAACAGATTCGGTGACCGATGGATTGGTAGAGGCGGACCAATTCCATGGCCTCCACGCTCTCCTGACCTCAACCCTCTTGACTTTTATTTATGGGGGCATTTGAAAGCTCTTACCTACACAACCCCGGTACCAAATGTAGAGACTCTTCGTGCTCGTATTGTGGACGGCTGTGATACAATACGCCATTCTCCAGGGCTGCATCAGCGCATCAGGGATTCCATGCGACGGAGGGTGAATGCATGTATCCTCGCTAACGGAGGACATTTTGAACATTTCCTGTAACAAAGTGTTTGATGTCACGCTGGTACATTCTGTTGCTGTGTGTTTCCATTCCATGATTAATGTGATTTGAAGAGAAGTAATAAAATGAGCTCTAACATGGAAAGTAAGCGTTTCCGGACACATGTCCACATAACGTATTTTCTTTCTTTGTGTGTGAGGAATGTTTCCTGAAAGTTTGGCCGTACCTTTTTGTAACACCCTGTATATACTGAAAAAGAGCCAAAGAAACTGATACATCTGCCTAACATCGTATAGGGCCCACGCGAGTACGCAGAAGTGCCGCAACACGACGTGACATGGACTCGGCTGATGTCTGAAGTAGTGGTGGAGGGAACTCACACCATGAACCCTGCAGGGCTGTCCATAAATCGGTAAGAATACGAGGGGATGGAGATGTCTTCTGAACAGAACATTGCAAGGCATCGCAGATATACTCAGCAATATTCATGTCTCTGGAGTTTGGTGGCCAGCGGAAGTGTTTAAACTCAGAAGAGTGTTCCTGGAGCCACTGTGTAGCAATTCTGGACGTGTGGGGTGTCGCATTGTCCGTCGCGATGCACAGTGGACATGAATTGATGCAGGGTGATCAGACAGGGTGCTTACGTACGTGTCGCCGGCGGTTGTGGCCGTACGGTTAAAGGCGCTTCAGTCTGGAACCGCGTGACCGCTACGGTTTCAGATTCGAATCCTGCCTCGGGCATGGATGTGTGTGATGTCCTTAGGTTAGTTACCTCAGAAGTGGCATAGTGCTCAGAGCCATTTGAACCATTTGAACGTACGTGTCACCTGTCAGAGTCGTATCTAGACGTATCAGCGGTCCCGTATCACTCAAACTGAACGCGTCCCACACCATTACAGAGCCTCCATCAACTTGAACAATCCTCTGCTGACATGCAGGGTCTATGGATTCATGAGGCTGTCTCCATACCCGTACACGTCCATCCGCTCGATACAATGTGAAACGAGACTCGTCCGATCAGGCATCATGTTTCCCGTCCTCAACATTCCAATGTCTGTGTTGACGGTCCCAGGCGATGTAAAGTTTTGTGTCGTTCAGTCATCAAGGGTACACGAGTTGATTTTCGGCTCCGAAAGCCCATATCGATGACGTTTCGTTGAATGTTTCGCACGCTGACACTTGTTCATAGCCCAGCATTGAAATCTGCAACAATTTGCGGAAGGGTTGCACTTCTGTTACGTTGAAAGATTCTCGTCAGTCGTCGTTGGTGCTATTCTTGCAGCGATATCGGATATTTCATTTTTTGCCGGATTCCTGATATTCACTGTACACTCGTGAAATGGTCGTATAGGAAAATCCCCACTTCATCGCTACATCAGAGATGCTGCGTCCCATCGCTCGTGCGCCGACTATAACACCATGTTCAGACTCACTTCAATCTTGCTAAACTGCCATTATAGCAGCAGTAACCGATCTAACAACTGTGCCTGACACTTGTCTTACATAGGCGTTGCCGACCACGGCGCCGTATTCTGGCTGTTTACATATGTCTGTAACTGAATAGCGTGTGTGTGTGTGTGTGTGTGTGTGTGTGTGTGTGTAGTGTCGATTTGATCCAGTATGTGTATTGCCACCGGCGTACTTTACGTCCGACCAGAATCTCTTTGGATTATATGTCGTATTACGAATCAGATTATTTCGTTGAGTACACCATTAGAAGCATCTCGAATTGAAGTCTGAGCTAAATTTCGAGCTACTGGAAAACATCGCCAGTCTTGCCGATTTTACATTCTTTTAAACCTGACATGCATTTTCGTTGCTTCTGCAACAGTTTCCTGACCTGTCTCCTACTGCAAATTAAATACAGAATTGAAATAAAGTCTACATAAATTTGCGACAACTTGTTATCCACGCAGGCGCTTTGTCGCAATGAAAATAAATGTCTGCAGGCGCTTTGTCGCAATGAAAATAAATGTCTGCATCACAGACGTTGCGTAGTGAAAAAGTCCGCATTCCGGTACAAGCAACACTCACTCGACAACCCGTGTGGGAATGGTTCAAATGGCTCTGAGCACTATGGGACTTAACATCTGTGGTCATCAGTCCCCTAGAACTTAGAACTACTTAAACCTAACTAACCTAAGGACATCACACACATCCATGCCCGAGGCAGGATTCGAACCTGCGACCGTAGCAGTCGCGCGGCTCCGGACTGAGCGCCTAGAACCGCGAGACCACCGCGGCCGGCTCGTGTGGGAATAATTAATTCTTGAATTGTCTGTAACATCCAAGGTTATACCTCCATTGACGTCAGTATCCCACGTCATTTACGTAAGTAATACTCTTGAGAAATAAGACCGTCCTCCAGGTCGGTAAACATCAGAGTTTGTTTTTAACAACGAGTAAAGAATGCTGTCGCTCTAAGGAATCTCTGCAATAAAATCCTGCTTGCCTTGATTTTCCATCATTGCACTACAGACTTTTTGCAGAGTGCATTGTTGTTTTTGTGGCCTTCAGTCTGAAAACTGGTTTGATGCAGTTCTTTATGCTACTGTATCCTCTGCGAACTTCTTCATCTCCAAATAACTATTGCAACCTACATCCTTCTGAATCTGCTTGCTGTATTCATCTCTTTGGCCTCCTTTTACGATAGTTACCCTCCTCACTTCCCTCTAGTAGTAAATTGGTGATCCCTTAATGTATCAGAATGTGTCCTATCAACCGATCCCTTCTTTTGTTTAAGTTGTGCCACAAATTTCTTTTCTTCTCAATTCTATTCAGTACTTCCTCATTAGTTACGTGATCCACCCATCTAATTTCCAGCATTCTTCTGTAGCACCGCATTTCGAAAGCTTCTGTTCTATTTTTGTTTAAACTGTTCTGCAAAAAAATGTGCTTGACTACTTGGCTACTTGACATATTGGTATTACGAGGCAAGTTCTAAGGTCTCCGATTTTTTTTCTAATTAACTACTCACCCGAAATCGATGAAACTGGCGTTACTTCTCGACGTAATCGCCCTGCAGACGTACACATTTTTCACAACGCTGACGCCATGATTCCATGGCAGCGGCGAAGGCTTCTTTAGGAGTCTGTTTTGACCACTGGAAAATCGCTGAGGCAATAGCAGCACGGCTGGTGAATGTGCACCTTTTCGTAGGATGCACCTGTTACCGTAGTGCCCTTTGGAACGCAATGGGTAAGGATTACGCCCTCGCTGTCCCAGAACATGGACACCATCATTTTTTCACCACTGGCGGTTACCCGAAATTTTTTTGGTGGCGGTGAATCTGTGTGCTTCCATTGAGCTGACTGGCGCTTTGTTTCTGGATTGAAAAATGGCATCCACGTCTCATCCATTGTCACAACCGACGAAAAGAAAGTCCCATTCATGCTGTCGTTGCGCGTCAACATTGCTTGGCAACATGCCACACGGGCAGCCTTGTGGTCGTCCGTCAGCATTCGTGGCACCCACCTGGATGACACTTTTCGCATTTTCAGGTCGTCATGCAGGATTGTGTGCACAGAACCCACAGAAATGGCAACTCTGGAGGCGATCTGTTCAACAGTTATTCGGCGATCCCCCAAAACAATTCCCTCCACTTTCTCGATCATGTCGTCAGACCGGCTTGTGCGAGCCCGAGGTTGTTTCGGTTTGTTGTCACACGATGTTCTGCCTTCATTAAACTGTCGCACCCACAATCGCACTTTCGACACATCCATAACTCCATCACCAACTGTCGATGAATTTAAATTGGTTTCACACCACGCAAATTCAGAAAACGAATGATTGCACGCTGTTCAAGTAAGGAAAACGTCGCCATTTTAAGTATTTAAAACAGTTCTCATTCTCGCCGCTGGCGGTAAAATTCCATCTGCCGTACGGTGCTGCCATCTCTGGGACGTATTGACAATGAATACGGCCTCATTTTAAAACAATACGCATGTTTCTATCTTTTTCCAGTCCAGAGAAAAAAAATCGGAGGGCTTAGAACTTGAATGCACCTCGTAAAAAGGATCTATGTGCATAATTACGTGTAAGGTACAAGGTGTTCTTAAAAAGAAAACACTCCATCTCGATTGGCAGTATACCTGCATATTTTTGTTTGAAAATGCACTTTTCTTCATCTTGGTCAGCTTTTAGGGAAACAGAATTTCTAAAACTTTTCCCCAGTGAGTAAATTTCATAATTGAAATGCTGTTCTGCAATGTATGCAATATAAACAAACTTTGCAATTTTTTCCAGCTAGAAATTTCTTTGTATATTGGAGTATGTAGACATCATAGTGTCAAAGTGGTGAACAGGCTAAATGTTCCAACAGTTTGTACTTCAAATATTTCAGTTTCCCCATCGCCAAAGCACGTTTGTGGGTGGGTGCATTTTTCTGTAAAATATTTTTTCTCTTAAAATTCAGTCATCTCTCTCACGTATTTTCATGCAGTTCGTCCAGAAAACTTTTGTGTCATTTACCGCATGGTGTTTACCCTTTGCAAAATAACTGAAAAGACGCATCAGTTTTGGATGCCAAAAAACACACTGTGCATTTCCATCAGATGAACAGTAACTTATATAGCACAAAATTGTGTTAAAGTAAATGGAAATGTCGTGTTGCTAGGGCCTCCCGCCGGCTAGACTTGCCGCCTGGTGCAAGTCTTTTGAACTGACGCCACTTCGGCGACTTGCGTGTCGATGGGGATGAGATGATGATGATGATGATGATGATGATGATGATGATGATGATGATGCAGACGTGAATGGAGAAAATGTCCGACCCACCCGGGAATTGAACTGGGGCCCCTTGGCATGGCGCTGACCACTCAGCTGTTGGGGCGGACATTGTGTTAGTGTCACCCTGTTTGTTTGTTACACAACATTAAACTACTTCGAGAGTAACTACCTACAGTTCGAATTCTCCATAAAGTGTGACACTGCATCCATGTTTCTGTGCAAGAGCACTAATGCAGGTGCCAGTAACGGAAGATCAGACTGCAGCTCAATTACTCATGAATGGCATGGCTAAAAACTAGAGTATTTGGGAAAAACTGGAACGAACCCAAGATTGGAGAACCATTTCCTCAGAGAGCTCTTGTCCTTCAGTGAACTGGAATCTGCGATCTCCACTTTGGAACTGAATAAAGCTCCTGGTATCGATGACGTCATAGCAGAACAGATCATTAAGTTCAGTAAGACCACACTGCAATGGCTCCTTAAGTCGATGAATGAGCGCATAGCTAAGCTTCACATTCCCAGATTCTGGAGGAAAACTGAAGTGGTTGCATTGTTTGTGTCTGCCAAGGTTCCCAGCGACCCTGAAAGCTTTCATCCATTGTCACTATTGTGCCGCTGTCTTAGAACGTCTTCTTACCCGTATTAACAGAATAATCGAAGGAATGCTCATTCCTTAACAAGTCGGTTTTCGACCTTTCATGCTGCTGTCAGATACTGAACTCATTCAACACATTGAGGATGATTTTGAAGAGTGAGTCAGTTTTGATTAAAACCTCATCATTGTCCTTCGTGTGCATAGGAAGACAAAGGACAATAAGGTTGCTAGCAGACCCTTCATCTTGGCCTTTGAGGACGATTCATTGCTAGAAATGCCAAGGTGATTGTATACCGACGTGATATGAAACTGCATGTCCCCCCTATCCCCGTGGGGTTTTTCAACTTTATGACGTTTGAGGACATACCTTCTCAATGCCAGCTCATTCTCTCGGGATTGTGGACGACTGTTGCACATGACCTTGTGCCCCTCTGCATCAACCGTGGAGAGCACCACTTTCCCTGGCCACCAGAGGCACCGTCTTTTTCTGTGAGAAAAAAGATAGTAATATAAGGCTATGGATAAACTAACATACCAAGAGGCCAAGAAAAAGTGAAAGCATCTAAATTCTGCATGCATGAAAATGACGTATGCTACAGTTATGATGATGTCACCCTCTCTGATAGCAGTATTCTTGGCCATTATGACTCCTACAGTGTGCCCTCAGGGCCACTCTACCATGCCTGCCCCTGATGGTTGGGGGCTCTCCTCCTGCTGCTTCCTCCACCCCCACATTGGGAGCAATGGTTTCCTACCTGCCAGGAACACTGATCTTCCCCCCCCCCCCCCCAACTGGAGATGGATCACCATCGTCTGCTTTCTCATGGCAGCAAGGGATCCCTTGGGACACTCCCCTCCAAAGTGTATGCTGGTGTGCAACCTGATACCAGCCAGTGGTTGAAGGAGCTACAGGCTCCTGGTCATGGGGCTTTGCGATCTTCTGCAACACAACAAACTGCTTCAGGGAAGCCCTCGAGACATCTAAACCCCAGTAAGAAGGGATATTTTAAGAATCACAGTGTCTATGATAGGGTGTGGGGTGGAGTTTGCTCATATGTTCTAGACTCTGTGTGTAGCAAACTTGAGTGTCTTGATACAAGTTTGGAGACTGTGGCTGTTTGGGTAAGGAGATTTCAGGATTTTACCATCTGTAATATTTATCCCCCTGCACTTTTGCCGAGGTTGTACTGTTCATCCACAGTAAGACCTGTACCTGGATGACTAGTTACTCAATGTGGTGGAGACTTAAAGCTCTGTGGGACTGGTCTTTGATGGCCATTTGAAGTGGCATCTTCGCCAACTTAAGCAAAAGTGCTGACTACAACTTAATACATTTCACTGCCTCAGTAACATCAATTGGGGTGGAGAATGCATTACCTTTCTGCAGCCTTACAAAGCCCTGATCCTGTCTTGTCTTGATTGTGGGAGTCTTGATTGTGGGAGTCTTGATTGTGGGAGTCTTGATTGTGGGAGTCTTGATTGTGGGAGTCTTGATTGTGGGAGTCTTGATTGTGGGAGTCTTGATTGTGGGAGTCTTGATTGTGGGAGTCTTGATTGTGGGAGTCTTGATTGTGGGAGTCTTGATTGTGGGAGTCTTGATTGTGGGAGTCTTGATTGTGGGAGTCTTGATTGTGGGAGTCTTGATTGTGGGAGTCTTGATTGTGGGAGTCTTGATTGTGGGAGTCTTGATTGTGGGAGTCTTGATTGTGGGAGTCTTGATTGTGGGAGTCTTGATTGTGGGAGTCTTGATTGTGGGAGTCTTGATTGTGGGAGTCTTGATTGTGGGAGTCTTGATTGTGGGAGTCTTGATTGTGGGAGTCTTGATTGTGGGAGTCTTGATTGTGGGAGTCTTGATTGTGGGAGTCTTGATTGTGGGAGTCTTGATTGTGGGAGTCTTGATTGTGGGAGTCTTGATTGTGGGAGTCTTGATTGTGGGAGTCTTGATTGTGGGAGTCTTGATTGTGGGAGTCTTGATTGTGGGAGTCTTGATTGTGGGAGTCTTGATTGTGGGAGTCTTGATTGTGGGAGTCTTGATTGTGGGAGTCTTGATTGTGGGAGTCTTGATTGTGGGAGTCTTGATTGTGGGAGTCTTGATTGTGGGAGTCTTGATTGTGGGAGTCTTGATTGTGGGAGTCTTGATTGTGGGAGTCTTGATTGTGGGAGTCTTGATTGTGGGAGTCTTGATTGTGGGAGTCTTGATTGTGGGAGTCTTGATTGTGGGAGTCTTGATTGTGGGAGTCTTGATTGTGGGAGTCTTGATTGTGGGAGTCTTGATTGTGGGAGTCTTGATTGTGGGAGTCTTGATTGTGGGAGTCTTGATTGTGGGAGTCTTGATTGTGGGAGTCTTGATTGTGGGAGTCTTGATTGTGGGAGTCTTGATTGTGGGAGTCTTGATTGTGGGAGTCTTGATTGTGGGAGTCTTGATTGTGGGAGTCTTGATTGTGGGAGTCTTGATTGTGGGAGTCTTGATTGTGGGAGTCTTGATTGTGGGAGTCTTGATTGTGGGAGTCTTGATTGTGGGAGTCTTGATTGTGGGAGTCTTGATTGTGGGAGTCTTGATTGTGGGAGTCTTGATTGTGGGAGTCTTGATTGTGGGAGTCTTGATTGTGGGAGTCTTGATTGTGGGAGTCTTGATTGTGGGAGTCTTGATTGTGGGAGTCTTGATTGTGGGAGTCTTGATTGTGGGAGTCTTGATTGTGGGAGTCTTGATTGTGGGAGTCTTGATTGTGGGAGTCTTGATTGTGGGAGTCTTGATTGTGGGAGTCTTGATTGTGGGAGTCTTGATTGTGGGAGTCTTGATTGTGGGAGTCTTGATTGTGGGAGTCTTGATTGTGGGAGTCTTGATTGTGGGAGTCTTGATTGTGGGAGTCTTGATTGTGGGAGTCTTGATTGTGGGAGTCTTGATTGTGGGAGTCTTGATTGTGGGAGTCTTGATTGTGGGAGTCTTGATTGTGGGAGTCTTGATTGTGGGAGTCTTGATTGTGGGAGTCTTGATTGTGGGAGTCTTGATTGTGGGAGTCTTGATTGTGGGAGTCTTGATTGTGGGAGTCTTGATTGTGGGAGTCTTGATTGTGGGAGTCTTGATTGTGGGAGTCTTGATTGTGGGAGTCTTGATTGTGGGAGTCTTGATTGTGGGAGTCTTGATTGTGGGAGTCTTGATTGTGGGAGTCTTGATTGTGGGAGTCTTGATTGTGGGAGTCTTGATTGTGGGAGTCTTGATTGTGGGAGTCTTGATTGTGGGAGTCTTGATTGTGGGAGTCTTGATTGTGGGAGTCTTGATTGTGGGAGTCTTGATTGTGGGAGTCTTGATTGTGGGAGTCTTGATTGTGGGAGTCTTGATTGTGGGAGTCTTGATTGTGGGAGTCTTGATTGTGGGAGTCTTGATTGTGGGAGTCTTGATTGTGGGAGTCTTGATTGTGGGAGTCTTGATTGTGGGAGTCTTGATTGTGGGAGTCTTGATTGTGGGAGTCTTGATTGTGGGAGTCTTGATTGTGGGAGTCTTGATTGTGGGAGTCTTGATTGTGGGAGTCTTGATTGTGGGAGTCTTGATTGTGGGAGTCTTGATTGTGGGAGTCTTGATTGTGGGAGTCTTGATTGTGGGAGTCTTGATTGTGGGAGTCTTGATTGTGGGAGTCTTGATTGTGGGAGTCTTGATTGTGGGAGTCTTGATTGTGGGAGTCTTGATTGTGGGAGTCTTGATTGTGGGAGTCTTGATTGTGGGAGTCTTGATTGTGGGAGTCTTGATTGTGGGAGTCTTGATTGTGGGAGTCTTGATTGTGGGAGTCTTGATTGTGGGAGTCTTGATTGTGGGAGTCTTGATTGTGGGAGTCTTGATTGTGGGAGTCTTGATTGTGGGAGTCTTGATTGTGGGAGTCTTGATTGTGGGAGTCTTGATTGTGGGAGTCTTGATTGTGGGAGTCTTGATTGTGGGAGTCTTGATTGTGGGAGTCTTGATTGTGGGAGTCTTGATTGTGGGAGTCTTGATTGTGGGAGTCTTGATTGTGGGAGTCTTGATTGTGGGAGTCTTGATTGTGGGAGTCTTGATTGTGGGAGTCTTGATTGTGGGAGTCTTGATTGTGGGAGTCTTGATTGTGGGAGTCTTGATTGTGGGAGTCTTGATTGTGGGAGTCTTGATTGTGGGAGTCTTGATTGTGGGAGTCTTGATTGTGGGAGTCTTGATTGTGGGAGTCTTGATTGTGGGAGTCTTGATTGTGGGAGTCTTGATTGTGGGAGTCTTGATTGTGGGAGTCTTGATTGTGGGAGTCTTGATTGTGGGAGTCTTGATTGTGGGAGTCTTGATTGTGGGAGTCTTGATTGTGGGAGTCTTGATTGTGGGAGTCTTGATTGTGGGAGTCTTGATTGTGGGAGTCTTGATTGTGGGAGTCTTGATTGTGGGAGTCTTGATTGTGGGAGTCTTGATTGTGGGAGTCTTGATTGTGGGAGTCTTGATTGTGGGAGTCTTGATTGTGGGAGTCTTGATTGTGGGAGTCTTGATTGTGGGAGTCTTGATTGTGGGAGTCTTGATTGTGGGAGTCTTGATTGTGGGAGTCTTGATTGTGGGAGTCTTGATTGTGGGAGTCTTGATTGTGGGAGTCTTGATTGTGGGAGTCTTGATTGTGGGAGTCTTGATTGTGGGAGTCTTGATTGTGGGAGTCTTGATTGTGGGAGTCTTGATTGTGGGAGTCTTGATTGTGGGAGTCTTGATTGTGGGAGTCTTGATTGTGGGAGTCTTGATTGTGGGAGTCTTGATTGTGGGAGTCTTGATTGTGGGAGTCTTGATTGTGGGAGTCTTGATTGTGGGAGTCTTGATTGTGGGAGTCTTGATTGTGGGAGTCTTGATTGTGGGAGTCTTGATTGTGGGAGTCTTGATTGTGGGAGTCTTGATTGTGGGAGTCTTGATTGTGGGAGTCTTGATTGTGGGAGTCTTGATTGTGGGAGTCTTGATTGTGGGAGTCTTGATTGTGGGAGTCTTGATTGTGGGAGTCTTGATTGTGGGAGTCTTGATTGTGGGAGTCTTGATTGTGGGAGTCTTGATTGTGGGAGTCTTGATTGTGGGAGTCTTGATTGTGGGAGTCTTGATTGTGGGAGTCTTGATTGTGGGAGTCTTGATTGTGGGAGTCTTGATTGTGGGAGTCTTGATTGTGGGAGTCTTGATTGTGGGAGTCTTGATTGTGGGAGTCTTGATTGTGGGAGTCTTGATTGTGGGAGTCTTGATTGTGGGAGTCTTGATTGTGGGAGTCTTGATTGTGGGAGTCTTGATTGTGGGAGTCTTGATTGTGGGAGTCTTGATTGTGGGAGTCTTGATTGTGGGAGTCTTGATTGTGGGAGTCTTGATTGTGGGAGTCTTGATTGTGGGAGTCTTGATTGTGGGAGTCTTGATTGTGGGAGTCTTGATTGTGGGAGTCTTGATTGTGGGAGTCTTGATTGTGGGAGTCTTGATTGTGGGAGTCTTGATTGTGGGAGTCTTGATTGTGGGAGTCTTGATTGTGGGAGTCTTGATTGTGGGAGTCTTGATTGTGGGAGTCTTGATTGTGGGAGTCTTGATTGTGGGAGTCTTGATTGTGGGAGTCTTGATTGTGGGAGTCTTGATTGTGGGAGTCTTGATTGTGGGAGTCTTGATTGTGGGAGTCTTGATTGTGGGAGTCTTGATTGTGGGAGTCTTGATTGTGGGAGTCTTGATTGTGGGAGTCTTGATTGTGGGAGTCTTGATTGTGGGAGTCTTGATTGTGGGAGTCTTGATTGTGGGAGTCTTGATTGTGGGAGTCTTGATTGTGGGAGTCTTGATTGTGGGAGTCTTGATTGTGGGAGTCTTGATTGTGGGAGTCTTGATTGTGGGAGTCTTGATTGTGGGAGTCTTGATTGTGGGAGTCTTGATTGTGGGAGTCTTGATTGTGGGAGTCTTGATTGTGGGAGTCTTGATTGTGGGAGTCTTGATTGTGGGAGTCTTGATTGTGGGAGTCTTGATTGTGGGAGTCTTGATTGTGGGAGTCTTGATTGTGGGAGTCTTGATTGTGGGAGTCTTGATTGTGGGAGTCTTGATTGTGGGAGTCTTGATTGTGGGAGTCTTGATTGTGGGAGTCTTGATTGTGGGAGTCTTGATTGTGGGAGTCTTGATTGTGGGAGTCTTGATTGTGGGAGTCTTGATTGTGGGAGTCTTGATTGTGGGAGTCTTGATTGTGGGAGTCTTGATTGTGGGAGTCTTGATTGTGGGAGTCTTGATTGTGGGAGTCTTGATTGTGGGAGTCTTGATTGTGGGAGTCTTGATTGTGGGAGTCTTGATTGTGGGAGTCTTGATTGTGGGAGTCTTGATTGTGGGAGTCTTGATTGTGGGAGTCTTGATTGTGGGAGTCTTGATTGTGGGAGTCTTGATTGTGGGAGTCTTGATTGTGGGAGTCTTGATTGTGGGAGTCTTGATTGTGGGAGTCTTGATTGTGGGAGTCTTGATTGTGGGAGTCTTGATTGTGGGAGTCTTGATTGTGGGAGTCTTGATTGTGGGAGTCTTGATTGTGGGAGTCTTGATTGTGGGAGTCTTGATTGTGGGAGTCTTGATTGTGGGAGTCTTGATTGTGGGAGTCTTGATTGTGGGAGTCTTGATTGTGGGAGTCTTGATTGTGGGAGTCTTGATTGTGGGAGTCTTGATTGTGGGAGTCTTGATTGTGGGAGTCTTGATTGTGGGAGTCTTGATTGTGGGAGTCTTGATTGTGGGAGTCTTGATTGTGGGAGTCTTGATTGTGGGAGTCTTGATTGTGGGAGTCTTGATTGTGGGAGTCTTGATTGTGGGAGTCTTGATTGTGGGAGTCTTGATTGTGGGAGTCTTGATTGTGGGAGTCTTGATTGTGGGAGTCTTGATTGTGGGAGTCTTGATTGTGGGAGTCTTGATTGTGGGAGTCTTGATTGTGGGAGTCTTGATTGTGGGAGTCTTGATTGTGGGAGTCTTGATTGTGGGAGTCTTGATTGTGGGAGTCTTGATTGTGGGAGTCTTGATTGTGGGAGTCTTGATTGTGGGAGTCTTGATTGTGGGAGTCTTGATTGTGGGAGTCTTGATTGTGGGAGTCTTGATTGTGGGAGTCTTGATTGTGGGAGTCTTGATTGTGGGAGTCTTGATTGTGGGAGTCTTGATTGTGGGAGTCTTGATTGTGGGAGTCTTGATTGTGGGAGTCTTGATTGTGGGAGTCTTGATTGTGGGAGTCTTGATTGTGGGAGTCTTGATTGTGGGAGTCTTGATTGTGGGAGTCTTGATTGTGGGAGTCTGGCATTCAGTTTGGCATAACCCTCAGCATTGTGGCGTCAGACTTCCAACAGGAGCCTTTCGAACTAGCCCTGGGAACAGCTTATTCACAGAGGCTGGGGTCCCTCCTATAGACCAGGCACCAACAGCAGCTACTCAGTTATGATAAACACACTCTCAGCTCCATAAGAATCTGAAGTACCATGTCCTTTTTCCTAGAAGGGAGATCCACCTCCCACAACAGATTGTGAATTGGAGTTACAACTCCGACTACAAATCTGCTCTTAGCTCCAACTTCCCCCACTGTCGCCTCGTCTCAGGGAGCAGTCATGTACCTCCACCCCCTCCCCCTCCTTCCTCCATGGGGTGTGTTCTGACCTCGGATCTGGATTTATCCTTTGGAATGAGAGATTCAGTTGACCCCATTGTATTTCACTGTGTGTTCCTGGCTTTTCTCGATGCATTTCCGGGTTCAGGAGTGGTTCACAACAGTCGATGAACAAACCAGCTTCGCATACACGCACGCGTGGTGCAGTGAACTAAGCTCCCTGTCGAATGGGTGCAGTGTCCTCTCTGCTGAATTGTTGCCCATAAAACGAATCCTAAGCCATGCTCGTACTTGCACTGGCAAGATGATTCTAATCTGTAGAGTGTCCCTGAGCAGCCTTCAGGCTATAGAACAGTGCTACCCTCGTCAGTTATTAGTCACAATTATCCAGGATCTTCTTTCTGAGCTCCATCAAGCTGAACGGTCGGTCGCCTTTGTTTGGACCCCTTTACTGGTTGGCAAATTTGGCAACCTGGATACTAAACTTGGAAATGAAGGTCCCAGAACTGGACCTACGATCTACGCTATACCATCAATTCTTGGAAGTCTGGAATTCAGAATGGTAAGCTCTGGACTCCCCAAACAGACAGAGGGCAATAAAGGAGATTGCGACCATGTGGCCTTTCACAGCGAACCGACTGTCATTTGTCAGCTATGCATTTGCCACACTTTGCTGACCCAAGACCACATTTCCGATGTGAAAAACCACCTTACTGTCGATGTGATGCCTGCCAGATTGCGTTCCACATCCTACTAGACTGCGTAAATTTGACTTTTTTGCGGCAACATTTTAAACTTCCTGATACGCTACCTCTGGTGCTAGTAAAAGAAGCCAAAGCGCTGACCTGGTTTTACATTTCACCCGCGAAGGTGGTTTCTGTTCGTCTCTATGAGTTGGGGAACTGTAGCCTCATTGACTGCCTGATGGATTGGAGGGGGCACCCCTTGGTGGCTGCTTTCTCCCAGGAAACCCACAGTGGCCATTGGTCAGTGGTCTGTCGTGGCACGAGTCCTGCGCTTCTCATCTTTTTATTCCCCATACTCTTTTATATTTGCATTTTTTAATGTTTTGTATTTTCAAAAATTTTATGCTCTTGTCTGTACTGCTCGTTTGCTTGTGGTAATGGAGGATGAGGTAGTGCAAGTCGGATGCAGAGGGTGTATTTCTCACCGCACACCAAGCCCCAGGTACTTCGAATTGCATTGTGGGCAGTGCAGCTCGCCCATCTCACTCTCTCTCTCACTCCTCTCCTACTTCTCCTTGTTTCTATCTCCGTCTTATTGGATCTTGGATTCAGTTGGGCTTACCAGACTATACTTTTTGTATCCTTCGTCTGAGGATTATTCGAGGATTATTCTATACGTATAAGATGAAGGGACTGATGACCTCGCAGTTTGGTCCCTTTACCTTAACGCTCAAAATACGAACGGTCCCACCATTTACCTTCCTTGCTTCTGGTAGTGTCACCAGGACACAGTTCAGAACAGCACCTCTTCCTAACTTTTCGGACATCACACATGAATAATTTACCAACAGTCAGTATTCCCACGCGTCATTCGCCAGTGCAACAGGAAAGGGGCCATTAGTTAGTGGTACCAGAAGTACACATCGCCACATTTCGTCAATTGGCTTGAGGAGTATTGATGTAGATGTAGCTTTAGCAATATCACCATTTAAACCGGCTTCTTATTCGATGTAGAAAATTGCCAACTGTCATGCTACATCGACTTTCAATCCAATTATCTTAGTCCATTTAAGTTTTACACTGGGTTCAGAGGTACTTCAAAATATACAGATGTACTGTTTTGCACGCGTCCAAACTAATTGAGGAAACTCCCCCCCCCCCCTCCCACTGTGACGTTGGTACCTTAATAAGAACAGAGTTTGGAATGATTCAGCATCATCTTGAGGTGACGATAAAAACAGTTCCACACATTGTTCTCTGCGACATACGGGAACGAAAAGATGTCATTAGGCGATAAGTCAGGTGAATATTGGCAGTAAGACATTAAGCAGATTTTTGTTCTTGAGATAATCAATTGTCTGGCGTACTGCGTCATAATGAAGAATGATGTAATGTTTGCATGTATTCTGCTGGGTTTCATCGCTGACTTACGGCAAACCAATTATTGTATCAACTTTTCGATCCTTGAAAGTAGTTATCACAAAATTTCTAGTGTACAAAATTGTAAACGGGTGAATGATTGGTACCTCGGTCTCCAAAAAGCACATGACTTCCACATGCGACCACGTTATCGTCCTCAGGTGCGCTGATGCACTGACCGCTTAGGGTAGGCGCAGCGCTTTTCTCTTATGTCCCCACCCACCCACCGCATCCAACCGATATTGCCGCGCTATTCACTGTCTGCGCCCATGATGACCTCCCCCAGTCCTTCCGCCAACTTGTTTCTCTGCCGTGGGTTCGTGCTCAGGTATGTGTGCTGGCGGCACCTAGTCAGTTCGTTGTAGGATATCTCCTTCATCTTCCAAATCAGAGTAATTGCGGTTTCCAGGCCTTACTAAAGATGCAGCTACTATCATGACTGATCTGCTGTTTTCTTATTTGAATCTCGATAGATTATTTTATGACACGGCCCCAGAAGTTAGACCTCAGTGTCAGAACCTTAGTATGGTCGTAATCCATCCAGTGTAATTCCAGCAGACTATGCTCTGCGACTGCCGACTTGTTAGGCTGCTGCATTCTGGTGTTTCGTTGGTGTTCTTGGCAACGAACTTAGTACACACCATCTGACCTATATATGTATTGCCACATTGGTCAGAATTTCTGTAGTCAGAGGTCGTCTTTGATATTACCGAGCAGTGCTCGTGTTTTAGCTGGTGAGTGGACGACTTTCTTCACTTTGTGTTTCCGGAAAATTCGCCCTATGTTTCCGGCTAATGCGCTAAAAAAAGGAATAAAAGCAATTGCCGCCTCTTCCTGTGATTCATCTTCTGTTTCCACCAGTTGTACAGTAGGTATACGACGCAGGGATCTCCGAATTTGCCATTCCTTTTAGTCGCTCTTCTGGAACACAGTCCTGTTATGATAAAGTTCTTGCATGAGACATTCATTGTCTGAGAGGCAGCGAGCCCTTTGCGTCATTGTTTTAAGCACCCAATTCCCAGTGGTGGCAACTGTCTGCGTTCATGTATAGGTCACTCTGTGGTCCAACGTGCCGCTCGCTCTTCTCTCTACCAGGACACCTAGAAAAGGAAACTCTCCATCCGCTTTGACTTCCATGGTGTAACTGATGTGGGACTGAGATGTGTGAGGAAATCATTTGGCATGTCTCTTCCATGTGGTCATATGAACAAGTGGGCTGATTCCAGAGCTTCCTCTCCGAACTGTTCCATGTACATGTTGGGGACAACTAGTGATAGTCAACTCCCCATGGCTACTCCTTCCGTCTGCTCGAAATAGCACTCATTTTAGACGTTGGCTGCTACGAGCCACGTTATCACTTGCCGAAATATTGTGTCTGTTAGAAAGTGACATCCGTCCGTTCGCCCGTGAGCCATTTCGTGATAAAGTACGCCGGGAGAAGCTGAAGCATCTGATTTTTAGTGTAACCAAGAAATAAATCATCATTTTCTTGGAATGGCTTCTCGACCGAAACTACTATCACTGATATCGGCCCATCGTGGAGCACCCAAACAGTGGATTGAGTTTGGTTTCATACTCGTACGAATATAGTCAATTTTCGGCTCTTGTTACGATGTTATGTATGGATTTCGCATTTTTCGTCTGTCGAATTATTTGGTATTTCCTTGCGCCAGCTAACACAGCCTACTTTGGGCTTTGGTCAAATTGTGCGCAATTAATCGGGGACATACTTTTTCAAAGTATTGTGTTCATGCAGAATGTCTCCAAGCTTACATACCCTTAAGGGAGCCTCCCTTTCCCGGTAAATCACAAGCAGATCCTCTTCAACCATGTTGCGCCCAGTATCGATATTTTTGGATACGACTGGTTTACAGAATGAAATTTCACTCTGGAACTGAAGGTGCGCTGATTTGAAAATTGCTGGTACATTAAAACTAGGCCGGAACAGGACTCCCAACTTGTCAAAAATGGTTCAAATGGCTCTGAGCACTATGGGACCTAACTTCTGAGGTCATCAGTCCCCTAGAACTTAGAACTACTTAAACCTACCTAACCTAAGGGCATCACACACATCCATACCCGAGGCAGGATTCGGATTCGAACCTGCGAACGTAGCGGTCGCGCGGTTCCAGACTGTAGCGCCTAGAACCGCTCGGCCACCCCGGCCGGCCAACTTGTCACTTTTGCCTTTCGTGGTACAGTGCGCTACCGACTTAGCTATATAAGCACGACTAACAAACCATATGCATAGCTCCACTTCCGCTAATAACTCATCTCCTATTTTCCAAATTTTGGAGATGGTTTCCCGGATAGATTGCGGGAGTAGCACTCCTGGAAGAAAGGATACAACGGTGAAACGGCTTATACACAGCAAGGCTGTGAGGGCGGGTCGTGATTCGTGCTTGGATAACTCAGTCCGTGAGCACTTTGCAGCGAAAGGCAAAGGTTCCAGATTAGAGTCGGATCCGGTACACAGTTTTAATTTGCCAGAAGTTCCAACAGCTGATATAGATTGATCTTTAAGAAAGTCATCGCTGACCGAATCAAGACTTCAACGAAATTCTACAAATCGAAAGTAGTGTGTCTCTTCAAAAGGTGACTGATTGCCAAAAAGAGTGTCCAGACGTCCTGTTTCAGTTACATCACAAATATTCAGACAATAGTAGCGTCATATCTCAATAGCGTCATGTAGTGATCGTTTCGTAAAACTTTAACATTCGTAACTAAATCCTGTATCGAACTGGAATTTTTTAAAAAATTAAGAGGTTTTACGAATGTCAGTGTATAGCTTAGCCATTGTCAGTAAGTCCAGATTATCGACATTAGATAAGAAATTAACAATGATGATAAAAAAGGCTGATTATAGCAATGAAAATCTTGTATCCGCAGGAACATGCCTTTTTAACGACAGAAATTATTTGTAGTTGTTGCAGAACGTTTTCTTTACGCTATGTTATGTTTTGTTTGAACTAGTGTTAGATGTAAATTGGCGAAAATGAACAGCATAACTGGAACAATTGCTACAGGATTTAAGCTTTTTTCTAAAATAAGAATGGCACGCTTATTACAAGAAAATGAAGAAGCGATGTTTGTATTTTTTTAGGCGAAAGTGATCTGTCCCTTTTTTGTTAATTGTTGATTTAGATATGGAATGGTAGGAAAGAATAAAACAGTTCCTAAAAGCACCTAGTGGTAGGAAAGAATAAAACAGTTCCTAAAAGCACCTAGTGTTAGCGGCACGTTACGTTCCCGTTCTGTTGTCAGTAATGCTAGAGGAAATAGTAGAGGGAAGTCCAGATTTTATAGAGAGAGTGAAATTTTCTCTTTGTCTGTTCACCCATGTTTGTATTCGGAAAAGTGCGACCTCTACTTGCTGAGACTTGGTATCGCTGATAACGCAACGGAAACGATACGTCTCCGCTTGCAGCGTGTACCTGTAGGTATTATCTTAATCACATTATGTAGATAGTTGTGTAGCGGATGTTAAGATTTGATACTGTTTCTTTGTCTTTTTATCCATTGACAGTATGAAATAGGGATGGAGAAAATCAACCGTTTAAGACCAATATCGGTATTTTATTTCTGAATAATCGGTGTTTCTTAATTTTTTACTAATAACAGAGTGTGGAAACCGAAATATCAATTAGCTATAGCAGCAGTGCAAACATTTTTAGTTTTTAAACAAACAGTTTTAAAAAATAGAAGCAGTTTTTATTCTTAAAATTTGCATTGGTTTGAAATATTGCGTTACTATAGAAAATCAGAAAAGCGATCAGTGCTATTTTAATAACATGCCTTCAGAAGCGAACAACAAACTCGTAACTTAAGAACTGGTACAGCGTTGCGGAGACAATGTCCTTTTTGCCGCGTGAAGTGACTTGAGGCACGTGGGTACGTACAGTGTGGAAATCTGACCCCCCAATTGATCTATGCGGCAGTTTCTCGCTGTCGTCACCGGACATCCATTGTATTGCACTGTGGCACCAATTCTAGTCTGGAAATATTTTTGCGAATTGATCTAGCAGTGAAATACAATGCTTTAAAAGATTAAAGATTTGTCTGCCATTTCTATGAAATAATAAGGGGAAGGAAATTGTGATAACAGTAATAAATTTAAAAATTAACAACAGTTAATTCTCAGTAAACAATAAAAATAATAAGTAGCTAATCTGCTGGCTGTGTCTAATGAGCCTTTATCTAGTCGTATCCCTTGAAAACGGACAAATTAACACGAAAAACAGTTCTTCAGTTCCTCAGTTTTCACCCTTTAGTACTGACTGCTCGTCATGCTTAAATAGTGGTATGGTCACAGATTACAACATAATTCTTGAGCAGAGTTTCAAAAAATTAGTCTGTAGGATAATACTGGTAATTTTTTTGTAATGTAACGACTTATCACTTTTCGAGAAAAACAGCGAGCGGTGGACGGACTAAGTTTTCTTTTATTTGTCAGTTTAATATTGTCATTCTTGTATCTTGAAACTGAGTCAGAATATTTCAGTCTGTTAGATTTCTAGGTTTTTTACAGGACATAATAGGAATAAAAAACCGAAAATAGGTTATTTTGAGTGGTTTTAATAGTCAAGTTCAACTGGCGTGGAAAAAAGATATAACAGAAAATTTTTTGTTCGGCGATAACAGCTATCCGTAGCCTGAAGACCACCAGCTGGTCGAAACTGGTTGTGACATTCTGATTTGTTCACGCGATTGATTATAATCTTAAGTTGTATGTTTTTGCGACACGAACTACAACACATCGCAGGCCAAACGACAATACCATGCTGCTGCACGGAGTGAGGGAGTTGGGCCGCAGTCAGAGCAGTGATCGCTTTCGGTCTACATAGCGACTGGCCCCTAACGGGAGCCAGCGGTAACGAGGTGAGACGCGACTAGGGCCGTCTGGGATGGCGGAGAAACACTCTGTTCCAGATACGCAGGCATGGATGGCCTGAAGCGCGATGTGTGCAGAAGCGCGATGTGTGCAGCACTGCCGATTACCAGAGAGCCACGTAAGGAATATTATGCCTCTACCGGTCTCAGATGCCAATGACGACATTGCATGCCAAATACAGCGTCTAGGAGTAATTTACACCACTAAAAATAGTGTTATAAGCGATAGGAATAGAACAGCCATTGGCTTCCAGTTATCGATGCGTAGTCAGTAATCTTACCTCCTGAATCTAATCTCAAACATTTCAGATGTTTCACATGGAATAAGGTCACATGACATTATTATTAGTGATAGATAATGAACGGAAAAAATGGTTAGGTGCGAGTAGGATTCACGCACTGAGGGTTCTGTACAAACTAAATTAAGTATGTTGATCGTTCATCCATTCCGGGAATAGAAAATCGCGACCATTTTTGCCTGTTATCGACACCGACACTGCCAAGATATCGCTCCCAGGAATTCCACGATTATCGATGATGATTTAAGTTCAATAATATAAATGTGACATGAAGTCATGCTGTAGGAGGAAGGCAATCCTTAGTATAACAAGCAGTAGTTCTCCATTCATGCTGACTGGGTCGCAATGGTAAAAGTCAAACATCAGGCAAGGAATGACTTTTTGCTCATATGAGGCATCTCAGAATTCATCGACCACCAGAAATCCAGGAGCCATTATTGTATATGGATATGGTGTTTAACTAGTCTGTGAATGTTTCTTTCACATGCAGCTTGAAACGCCTTATCTACATGCAGCAATAACTCCTGGACATCTGAGGTGATTGATAAATCACGAAATGCGTCAAATGAGCAATGAAGTCATTCCTTGCCTGATGTTTGACTTTTTACCACTGCGACCCAGTCAACATGAATGGAGAACTACTGAGTGTTTAAATTTAAAGTCTCACGTCGGATAACAAATGACAAAAGAAATATTTTTTCGTGTGATATAATCATAAATTAACAAATTTCGTGTTTGTTCCTCTACTTGTACCCACCTTGCTTCATGACTCATTTCGTGATTCTAGACAAACGGGAAAATATCCCGTAGGTTTGGGTGAGTGATTTTGCGACTATCGAAATATGTTAGATAAATGTTCGTATCTGACTGCATTGACTTAGAGTTTCAATTTTTTGCACCACCAAGGGGGCACAGTATACGGTAAAAATTTTAACGGAGTACGTGCCGGCCGGTGTGGCCGTGCGGTTAAAGGCGCTTCAGTCTGGAACCGCATGACCGCTACGGTCGCAGGTTCGAATCCTGCCTCGGGCATGGATGTGTCTGATGTCCTTAGGTTAGTTAGGTTTAAGTAGTTCTAAGTTCTAGGGGACTGATGACTACTGATGTTAAGTCCCATCGTGCTCAGAGCCATTTGAATGGAATACGTCTATCCGTTGCTGAAGAAAAGGGTTTTTGACAGACAGACAGAAAACAGATGGTCCTATAAGGGTCCCTTTTTACTGACAATTATGTGGTATTCTACAATATTAATATTTTACAAAGCTGTTTCCGACGTTACGCAATCGTCAGGTACAAAGGTATAATACGTGGGGCTGTGAAGTTTTTGTGCGCTCAAAGATTTAAAAAATGTTCATGTGACCACTGAAATCAGCATTGTTGATAACTGACGCAGCACATCCAGCTTGTGTGGCAATTCTCCGAAAGGAACATCCCGCAACTCAGAAGGCTACAATTTCACCGCTTTCAAAATTGCTCAGTTGGCTGTAGGAAGCACAGGTGCGTCTCTGTGGCATAGTTGCCCGCTTGCTTCACTTGTCTGCACCACATATAGCGCTCTGGTGTAGCTTTGTCGGTGCGTTATCTATTGGCGGACGACGTTGAAACCATTGTCAGTACATTTACTATCCCTCAGGTAGCTTACGCCGTCATCGCATCAAAATCGACGTCGTCTTTCAAGACTATCCCCGGCATACAGGGAGCAACAAAAATTTGATTTTCAATATTTCATTCAGTTATCGACAGAATTTAAAATGTTGCCATAATCTACTCATAAAGTACTATAATCTTTTGTTAAAGCTTTAACACGTAAGTATTATGTCTTGAGACAGTGTGACTCACGGCGCACAGTTTACCATATATTCATCCAATATTTGAGAGTGAGGGCATTTTGGCACCTTTTAGCAAACTTTACTCATAGTTTGAAACCTTTACGAAGTATTTTTTGTGAAAGGAAAAAGTTTATCGCTTACTACATTTTCGCTGTTCCTGCAGTAAAACTGCATCAGATATGGCGTTTTAATTTATTGCTTCTTTACTTCCAACACTTTTCGCAACACATTTTGCAGACGGTATCTAAATATACAAATGACTGTATCTGAAAAATCATGTTGTTGCACAACACTCAGTTCAGGAGATACGGCGTCATAAACATTGAGATGCGTGGAAAACTTATTTTTTCTCAAAACGGAGCGCATTGTCATCAGCAAAAATTCCATCCTTGTCTGGGAACAGGAAGTCCATAAATGGCTGCAAGTGGTCAATGATCGGTTTAGTTGGATCAGAGGACCCAGTACAAACGATGTAAACACATCCCACACCGTTAGGGACCCACCATCACCTTGCATTGTGCCTTGTTTACATCTTGGGTCTTTGGCTTTGTGGGGTCTGCACCACGCCAATTGAAATATGGTTGCATCGGACTGGGCCACGGTTTTCCAGTCATGCAGGGTCCAACCGATACGGTCACGAGAGGCGCTGGAGGCGATATCGTGCTGTTAGCAAAGGCACTCGCGTCGGTCGTCTGCTGCCATAGCGCATTAACGCACTGTCGTAACGGATACGTTCGTCGCACGTCCCACATTGGTTTCTGCGGCTATTTTCCGCAGTGTTACGTGTCTGTTAACACTGACAATTCTACGCAAAGGCCGCTGTTCTCGGTCGTTAAGTGAAGCAGTCGGCCACTGCGCCGTTAGTGGTGAGAAGTAATCCCTGAAACTTGGTACTCTCGGCACACTCTTGGCCGTGTGGATCTCGCACTATTGAATTCCCTAACGATTTCCGAAATGCAATGTCCTATGCATCGAGCTCCAACTAGCGTTCCACGCTCAAAGTCTGTTCTCCCGTCGTGCGGCCGTAATCCTGTGGGAAACCTTTTCAGATGAATCATTTGAGAACAAATGACAGCTCTGGCAATGCACTGCCCTTTTATACCTTGTGTACGCGATACTAGCAGTGTAAAGTGGGACACTGAACTTCTGGAATCTCCTGTACTGTTACAAATTCGGGACACCTTGTGTGGCTGCGCTGAACCGTGTCAGACAAGGCTCTAGGAACGCGTGGCCCTCGCCACATTTCAGAGGCCAGTTAGGCAGCATGCGGGATGTATTTTTTTCCCGTTAAGTACCGCCACTACCGGTTTCGAATGGCAAGTGCTCGCAGTCGGCACCAGTAGCAGCCGGCTGTGTGCAGTAGCAGCCGGCGTGGACACGATCTGCGCATCCAGTCGCTGAACCCCTCCCCTGCCCTATGGTTGCCGACCCACACGCGAGCCTTCCCTTGCAGCTCAGCGCAAACTGAGGTTTCACATAGGTTAGAGTAGAAAATTACAAGAAAAGTGTCTTGTAAGTATAAAGGGCTCTAAATGTAGGGTTGAGTCTCTTAGAGGTACCTTGCTGTACTTACGTCAGCACTGATAACGAAGAAACTAATTTGTCTAGCAAACATGTTCCAAATGTGGCCGGCAGACTGAAGACTTTACATACATTACGTAACAGGTTGTGTGTTGCCTGCATGTTTCCTCCTCTAATGTGGCTACTGATTGGATTTCTACTAGATTCCACATTGAATGCGCTGCGCAAATAACCCCCTCCACACCTCATACTTGCCGACAATCTTTCGCTCGGTAAATACTACGTCGTCACTGGTTAAGAGCGCAGGCCACGCCCATTTATTAATTTGGTAAAAGAACGTACACACATATGGTACATCATTGTTGCTTCTGTCAGTTTGTTGCGTGATTCTGTGTTACAACATCATGACTTCCCTGGACAAAACAGATTGATCTTAAAGAATTTGTGTGGTTTCAGGAGAAAAAAAAACTGACGGGAAACTAACGTCTTCGTTTCACAGACGATATGATATTAGATGCTGTTTAACAGGTAGTTCCCATTATCCATGATTTCCGTAAGGTGCTATTTATTGTACCGCACAGTCAGCTTAACTAAGGGGACAAAATGTGCCCATTAGGATGGTGAATGTTCGGAACGAATGTTTGATAGCTAAATCGATTGGTACCCAATAAGGCATAAGCGCTCCGCTTTAAGAGCTCAGTACATCTAAATTATTATCCGATCTGCTGTACTATCAAGCTATATGGTTACGATGCTGTTATCTGCAGGAAAACACCGTTGCTGGTCATCATAAGGAGATGCAAAGCAATTTAGACAGAATTTCCACTGTTGTACCGAGTAACAGCTCACTGCAAATTGGTAAATGTAAGAAATTCCACGTAATAAAGAGATTACAATATTGGAGCTCAGCTCTTAAATCTCTCTCACATCTAAATATCTAGGGATAATGATGAGAAATTTGTCGAGCCTTCGAATCAGCAGTAGGAAAATCGAAGGAAGACAAAATTGTTGGGAATGTGACAAGTCTTTGGCGTTAAGAGTCCATATCAAGTAAATATTGCAGCAGATGGTGAACGAATTCAGAATCCTGAGGCGCGTTTCAAGAGGCATAACAACCCTTCAAGAAGAATGCAATAATTCCAATCCCAAAGAAAGCAGGTGTTGACAGATGTGAAAATTACCGAACTATCAGTTTAATAAGTCACGGCTGCAAAATACTAACACGAATTCTTTACAGACGAATGGAAAAACTAGTAGAAGCCGACCTTGGGGAAGATCAGTTTGGATTCCGTAGAAATATTGGAACACGTGAGGCAATACTGACCCTACGACTTATCTTAGAAGCTAGATTAAGGAAAGGCAAACCTATGTTCCTAGCATTTGTAGACTTAGAGAAAGCTTTTGACAATGTTGACTGGAATACTCTCTTTCAAATTCTGAAGGTGGTAGAGGTAAAATACAGGGAGCGAAAAGCTATTTACAATTTGTACAGAAACCAGATGGCAGTTATAAAGGTCGGGGGACATGAAAGGGAAGCAGTGGTTGGGAAGGGAGTGAGACAGGGTTGTAGCCTATCCCCGATTTTGTTCAATCTGTATATTGAGCAATCAGTAAAGGAAACAAAAGAAAAATTCGGAATAGTTATTAAAATCCATGGAGAAGAAATAAAAACTTTAAGGTTCGCCGATGACATTGTAATTCTGTCAGAGACAGCAAAGGACTTGGAGGAGCAGTTGAACGCAATTGATAGTGTCTTGAAAGGAGGGTATAAGATGAACATCAACAAAAGCAAAACAAGGATAATGGAATGTAGTCCAGTTAAGTCGGGTGATGCTGAGGGAATTAGATTAGGAAATGAGACACTTAAAGTAGTAAAGGAGTTTTGCTATCTCGGGAGCAAAATAACTGATGATGGTCGAAGTGGAGAGGATATAAAATGTAAACTGGCAATGGCAAGGAAAGCATTTCTGAAGAAGAGAAATTTGTTAACATCGAGTATAGGCTTAAGTGTCAGGAAGTCGTTTCTGAAAGTATTTGTATGGAGTGTAGCCATGTATGGAAGTGAACATGGACGAAAATAGTTTAGACAAGAAGAGAATAGAAGCTTTCGGAATGTGGTGCTACAGAAGAATGCTGAAGATTATATGGGTAGATCACATAACTAATGAGGAAGTATTAAATAGGATTGGGGAGAAGAGAAGTTTGTGGCACTACTTGACTAGAAGAAGGGATCGGTTGGTAGGACATGTTCTGAGGCATCAAGGGATCACCAGTTTAGTATTGGAGGGCAGCGTGGAGGGTAACAATCGTAGAGGGAGAACAAGAGATGAGTACACTAAGCAGATTCAGAAAGATGTAGGTTGCAGTAGGTACTGGGAGATGAAGAAGCTTGTACAGGATAGGGTAGCATGGAGAGCTGCATCAAACCAGTCTCAGGACTGAAGACCACAACAACAACAACAACAACAACAACAACCACCCTTTGCACTCCATGCTGAAGTGTAAAGATGATACTCAAGCAACTGAAGTGCAACTTTGGAAGAAAATTACTGTTATTCTCGAGATCATGTTTGACGTAATTAGAGATAAAATATTCAGGATGATTGTACTGCCGCTATCGTACTTGTCTAACGCGCGTAGTGACCACGAGAATACAGAGAGATTACGGCTCCATTTAAAGGAAGGACGTTTAGGAGCCAGACATACATACGTTTTCTTCTAGCTACGTACACGAATGGAATAGGACAAAAAGTCTTCCACATCGATACGGAGTACTGTCCGCCAAGCACTGCGTAGTGGCAGGCAGAGTATAAAGTTTTTGTATATATACAAAGGTGTTCACGCCTTATCCACAATACCCAAAAATTCATTTCCTGCCGACCTTGCAGTGATAGCAGAAAACGATGGAAAAGAGAAAAGAAAAAAATGCAAACCCCGTGTGGTGGTATTCAGCTGACAAATGAAAATTTTGTGAACGAGAAATGTTCGTAGATAGTGAGTTTTCTTAACATGGACTGTCTTCTAGTGAAATTCCGAACCGGAACACCTTGTTTGAATGGATTTTTATTTGTAGCAATCATAAGACGAACGACACCTTTGAACACCTCAAAGCTGGAGACGGTATCGTCCACTCTTAGCCATTTGTTGCCATCGGTACGTAGAATGAGAGTAAGGCTTAAATTTCTCTGTCCTCGTGCACCGTACCTGAACAGTTGCACAACGAAAATCACACAAGTCCTGCGACTAAACAGGAATCGTATTTGAAGTTGCTGTTTAGCCAATAAGACGACAGAGCTACCAAAAGGACATTTTGTATGCTGTAATGGGCATTAGTTGTCACATGAGTGTCAAATCTCAATAACATACCATAATAAGAAAGTCGATGTCCTGCGCTGTAGATAGTAATGATGTTTATATCAACACTGTTCTTTTTTATGCTTGCAACATTTGTTAGTAAACGTGCAAATGACCAACACAGTGTGTTGAATATACTAATAATTTTTTTCCTACCATATAGCTTTGTTAGTTCTATAAAGTTAGAGAAGCAAGAAGTAATTCTTATAGTGGCTTAGCTACTCTGAGCGAATGTTGAGCTCCTATAGGACCATCTTCGGTGTCCTTTTTCTTCCTAAAACTGAAAAACATAGGAATAAATTCCCTGCGACGTATTTGGGAGTTGGCACGGACGGACGTGGAACGGTTTCCTTAATACGACTGTTCAGTGTTACAACCCTTCCTGCGGTTCCTCACTTGTCTTTTTTTTTTTTTTTTTTTCTCCAATGTCTCCGCCTCTCCGAGCGACCGCTACGGTCGCAGGTTCGAATCTTGCCTCGGGCGTGGATGTGTGTGATGTCCTTAGGTTAGTTATGTTAAATTAGTTCTAAGTTCTAGGCGACTGATGACCTCAGAAGTTAAGTCGCATAGTGCTCAGAGTCATTTGAACCATTTTCTTCGCCTCTCCCAATGTGTTGCACCGTACTTTCTTAACATTTTGCATCAAAGGTAATTATGCCTGTCTGGCAGTAACAATATTACTATTTAATGTTTTATTGGCACACGTAATTATTGTATCCATGTATATGACTCTTAATCTCGTAAGAAAAGAAGTGTAACTGTTCTGGTTATCTTGTTTGTTTTAATACCGTAACTCCTGCTCGAGTAGCATTCTCTCCTCTTTGGAGACCCACGCAGCCACAGATGAGAATGAGGAAGTGGCGGTTATTTGTAGCTCCATGGTTGCAATGTTAGGCGCATTATGCTTCCTTGTAGTGAAATAGCGTCACTCGGTGTGTATCGCGGGAGAAATCGTCTTCCAGGTGCAAGAGACCATCCCGGCAGCGGTGGGGACACTGGATGCGGCCAGCTGCTCGTTGTCGCTCACGTCGTTTGTCGCCTGGGATCAGAGATCATTCTCGGTCCTTCGAGGAGGAGACTGGCGGAAATGGTGAAGACAGCTAACCACACTCACGAGGTCTTAGCACAATTGTAATTCCGACGTCTGATCAGGGTTACCTGGTTTGCTTTCGGGTGTTCGTTTAAACCTGAGACTTCGTCCGTTCTGTGACATCATCAGTGAACCGAAAGCTGCAGTAGACCTGTAAAAAAATACGCAGTGAAAACCTTAAAATATTAGTAGTTAACAACCGGAGCGTTGCAGCAAAGTCCTACGACTCACATGCCTTCTAAAAAGCAGTCGCTCTCACATCATAGCAGATGCTCAGAGTTGGTTGAAATCCGAAGTATAGTGTAGAGACATATTCCCAGCAAGTAGAGAGTATATTAGAAAGACAGGTTGGACTCCCTAGGAGGTAGAGGATTTACAAGAAGAAGCAGAAACATTTGCTTTGGCTAGATCGATAATGAATCAGATTGCGAACTTATATGGACAAGACTAACTGTGGTCGGTGAAATAGATTAATAATTTGATATTTCTACCGGCTACCATGTTCGTACTCAACGGTCGTAGTCATTCACAGATAACGTAAACTCTATAGCATCGAGATACCACGCAGTCGTAGTAGATGATGACTTTAATTTGCCCAGTATCGACTGAAAACAGTACGTACACGATAAGCACAATTTGTTTTGCGGAGTGCTGTTGAATACACTCTTTGACAAATTCCTTGAACAAATAGCTAGATTGATCACACACTAAAGAAATAATTTTAAACCCTCTGGTTACAAACGCTGGCTATCTGCAAAGTGGAATAGGGATTACCGATTATATACTAATAAAGGACGAGCGTTACCAGAGCCGAAAGGCTCGTCAAGAAAACTAGGGAAAGTCTACATGTTTGGTCGAAATGATAGTCGCTAACAACATACATAAAAGGCGGACTGAGAAATTTAAGTGAAGTCCGACTAACGTAGAGCAACTACCATCGCCAAAGCCCAAAGACACCGGGAACTACGGGCTGTATAATTACGAACCAAATAAAATAATAAAACTTGGCAAACACCTCTCCTTCCTTCACATTTCGGGGAGAGAGAGAGAGAGAGAGAGAGAGAGAGAGAGAGAGAGAGAGAGATGCAGGGATACATTGAATGCTAACTTGAGCATGTGTAAGGACTGTGCATGAAGCATAATTACAACTTTCGTGGTACTATCCTAGCAAAATATGTCATAATCCTAGGAAATTGGCTCATACACTGTGTGATCAAAAGTATCCGGACACCTGGCTGAAAATGACTTAAAAGTTAATGGCGTCCTCCATCGGTAATGCTGGATTTCAATATGATGTTTCCCCACCTTTAGCCTTGATGACAGCTTCCACTCTCGCAGGCATACGTTCAGTCAGGTGCTGGAAGGTTTCTTAGGGAATAGCAGCCAATTCTTCACGGAGTGCTGCACTGAGGAGAGGTATCTATGTCGGTCGTTGAGGCCTGGCACGTTGTCAGCGTTCCAAAACATCCCAGAGGTTTTCTATAGGATTCAGGTCAAGACTGTGCAGGCCATTCCATTACAGGGATGTTATTGTCATGTAACCACTCCGCCACAGGCTGTGCATTATCAACAGGTGCTCGATCGTGTTGAAAGATGCAATCGCTATCATCGAATTGCTCTTCAACAGTGGGAAGCAAGAAGGTGCTTAAAACATCAATGTAGGCCAATGCTGTGATAGTGCCAAGCAAAACAACAAGGGGTGCAAGCCCCCTTCATGAAAAATACGACCACACCATAACACCACCACCACCTCCGAATTTTACTGTTGGCACTACACACGCTGGCAGATGACGTTCACCGGGGATTCGCCATACCCACACCCTGCCATCGGATTGCCACATTGTGTACCGTGATTCGTCGCTCCACACAACGTTTTTCTACTGTTCAGTCGTCCAATGTTTACGCTCCTTACACCTAGCGAGGTGTCGTTTGGCATTTACTGGCGTGAGTTTTCTCACCTCCCGCCTGTCATAGTACTTGAAGTGTATCTTGATGCAGTGTGGAATTCCTGTGTGATGGTCTGGATAGATGTCTGCCAATTACACATTACGACCCTCTGCAACTGTCGGCGGTCTCTGTCAGTCAACAGACGCGGTCGGCCTGTACGCTTTTGCGCTGTACGTGTCCCTTCACGTTTCCACTTCACTATCACATCGGAAACAGTGGACCTAGGGATGTTTAAGAGTGTGGAAACCTTGCGTACATACGTATGATACAAATGACACCCAATCAGCTGATTACGTTCAGAGTCCGTGAATTCCATGGAGCGCCCCATTCTGCTCTCTCACGATGTCTAATGATTACTGAGGTCGTTGGTATGGAGTAGCTAGCAGTAGGTGACAGCAAAATTCACCTAATGTTAAAAGCGTATGTTTTTGGTGGTATCCGGATACTTTTGATCACATAGAGTATGAAAAATCCGTTGACGGATCCACTTTCCATTACATATCTGTAGGATCAGCCTGGTGCTGAAACTGAAAATAGCAGACAGAAAGCATAAGTACTGAAGTCTTCTTGTAAAAATGTATTCACACATGAGGGTACTACCATAATAATGTTCGGCCACCACACACACACACACACACACACACACACACACACACACACACAGACACACACAATTGAGGAATCTTGTAAGTATCCACCAGTGCTGAACAGCAATTGAGACAACTCAAAGGGAATAAGACACCAGGCCTGTGCTGTATTCTGGTGGAACAGTGTTCACTCTATCCTGATACTCCGTGCGAACAGGCCTTGGAATGCCCACCGGAACCGATCGACCGTCGTGTCATCCTCAGCCCGTAGGCGTCAGTGAATGCAGATATGGAGGGGCATGTGGTCAGCACACCTCTTTCACGGCCGTTGTCGTGATCCGTGACCAGAGTCGTCACCTCCTCAGTCGGCTTCACAAGGGTTGAGTGCACGCAGTTCGCCAACAGCCCTCGGCAGACCAAGAAGATCTCCCACCCAAGTGCCAGCCGACACCGACAACGCTTACATTCGGTGATGTGATGAAAACCGGTGTTAACACTGCTAGGCCGTTGGTTATCGCGATTTGGTTTCCCTAAATATCTCGTGGGAATATCCGAATGACTTCTTTGTTTTTTAACGTGATTTTACTTCCCAGATAAGTTCCTGTAACTACCTCTGTTGCTTCTGTCGTAGTGTGGATGTGTCTAATTCGCATTGTTTCTGTATGAAATACTCTATTTGTTGTTTCTTCCTAGTAACCAAGAAAAGAGAATTTTCCATGAAGTTTCTTTCGTTCTGAACGTATGATTTACCTTGTATCTTGTATTAGTTGTAAGCAGCCCTCGAGCATTACCTCCTTTGTGCGTGTTTCTTCCTACTGTCCAGTAGAGTTGTGGCGATTCGTGAATGAATCGTTCATTTGAACGACTCTAAATAAAGAATCGTAAGAATCGAATCGTGATACGGACGAATCGTCGTGACGATTCCAAGTTCCAACGATTCATCGATTCTTAGTATGCTGTGCTTCGAAGGCAACTTCTGAATCATGCCGAGTCGTGCCGAATGATTACGACCGCCAGATGGCAGTCAAGCCGTATTAGAGAGAATATAGGCTCTCTAACCAACACCTTTCTTGGCTGATCGCCGTGTAATACCGTCTTTAAACAAAAGCTTTTTAATTAATGTCAAGTTCGAGTTTTCGAATGTTATCGTGTTCAGATTCATATTAAATTTTAGTGAAGTAATGTCGCTGTATACGATTGAATCCTACTGTTTAGAAGTATGTCGTGTTCTCACGTAAATAGTAGTGACAGCGGCAAGTTCGTAGACAAATTAAAAGCAAAATAACTATTCTTTGTATTTAGAAGAAATGAAAGTTAAGCTAAATTTGTTGTGTGGGAGGGCTGCCAGCTGCTTTATGAATTACAAGGGTGATGTGGACTTGGAAAGACATCTTAGCACAGAGAAACATAGGATGATATGAGCCAAACCACGTCTGCCTCACTGCTAGATTTTGTTACTATAAAACAGACGTCAGTAGTTACATAAGTTCAAGCGACACAGCCAAATTGGCATACCACTTAATTTTGCATCGCCTTTCGCACAAATCGACTCCTCTTTCCTGGCATACTGAAATAAAACAATAGATGGAATCAATTCAAACGTGACCTTTCATCAATTAAGGCATTACACGTATAAATCGAGAATCACACTTGTAACGTCATATGCATGTTTCCTCATAAATAAACAATTTCTGGCATATCTTATCATGACACAGTTCGATTCTAACCCCATTGACAATTTCAGACATGTCCTGCCATCTGTGAGTAAGATGTAGAACTTTTTGCATTCCGTAAGAATCGTGCCATCGCAGACTAGAATGAATCGTGAGAGAATCGTAGGAATCGATTCGCAATGTGAGATTGAATCGTAGGAATCGAATCGGGAAAAAGAGTAGTGTTGCCCACCTCTACTGTCTATTTACTATTGTACTGTTTTGATGGCCTGATGGCCACATGCAAAAGCTGTAAGAAAGGTTGTCTGTCAGTATGTTCTGTCCTAGACCTTTTGTGGCCCAACATCTAATATTCCTTCGTGAGTTTCCTCCAGTGTCATGGCTGACTGGATGTTTTTAATTCTCCGTTTCATATCTTACAAGGAAACATCACCAACTTGACCTTATATTTTAACGAGAGAAAAATACACTTGCATTATATCAGCGCGAAAATTTGGGTGATAATACTTTACGGGATGTTCAAAAAGTCCGCAGTGCCGTATGATTGTTAGCCGCGCGTGCCGTATGCCGTAGTGAATATACCGAAATGAAACACAGTGAAATACAAGTTATTAATGTATTGATTATTCATTTTTACTTTCAGATTTTAACATTAAATGTTGAAAGTGTTCCCCCCTGTTGTTGAATACACAATGCAGTTCGTCTAATCATGTTTCCAAACACAAGCTGCAACATTCCTTCTGTAACAGAAGTAGTGAAAGCGTATATTGCAGTTTTCAATTCATCAAAGGATTTTGGACTGTTTTTATAGACAGTTGCTTTCGCTGTACCCCAGAAGAAAAAGCCAGGTGGTGTTAGGTCAGGCGGTCGTGGAGGCCAAAGTCCCTGTGAAATTATGCGATCACCAAAAACATCAGCAAGCAGAGACTTTGAAACGCGAGATGTATGCGCGCGGTTGCACCATCTTGCTGAAAATAACAGTTCAGTGTTTCACTTAACACAAGTTCTCCTATGAATGGGTACAGAATATCACTGCAGTATCGTTGTGCGATTATTGTTTCGTTGAAAAATATGGGACCCACAATCCAGCGTCTAGAAATTGCAATCCAAACTACTATTTTCACAGAATGAAGTGGTTCCTCATGAATACACAATGGATTTGCAGTACTCCACATACGAGAATTTTGCGAGTTCATGTACCCGTATAAATGAAACCACGCCGTATCAGCGAAAAACGTTTCATTAAGAATATCCCTTCCATTTTGTCGAACGAAATTTTTCAACCATTGACAGTAATGCAGTCTCTTGCCATGATTCAGTATTTTTCAGTTCTTGCACGACTATCACTTTATATGGGAAAAGTTCTAATTTATTCCTTACAACTGTGTGGGCCGTTCCGACACTAACATCGATTTCCTGGGCGAGAATTCTTACTGACTTGTTCGGACTCATGGACATTTCATCAGAAATATCAAGTAGTTTATCCTCAGACAAAACGCTAGGACGACCACTTCTCGGTGCATCTGTCACTGAACCCGTACTTTGAAGAAATTTGTTAATCAGATGTCGCACAGTATGGCCATGTGGGAGTGTTGTCTCCGGGAAAACAGAATTAAATGTTTGACGAACTGAAACTGTGTATTTACCGCCAGCTTTGAACACTTGTTCGACTAAAAACACACGTTATTCAGTTTTAACAATGACAAAAACGAAACAAACGAAAAACGGAACTAAACTAAACGTTCACGTCAACACGTAACGACACACCAATGATACTACTGACACTGGCTGAGATAAACGAATCAGTGGAATGTTGGGAGAGTCCACTTGTAGGGAAGTAACCCAGGCGGGCGAACAATCATCCGCGGCTAACAATCATACGGCACTGCGGGGAGACTTTTGAACACCCTGTAGTATGCAGTTAGCACCTTCTGAATGTTTAGCTTTTAAACTTTGGTGCGCACCGGTTGTTTGTCACTCGCTCCGCACCACTGCAGCCGCCTAATGTCCGAGCTCAAAGCACTGCATGAAGGAATGACAACCAGATCTCCTATTCACGAGATTTTGAAGGCGAGGGAAGAGGAAGGGAAAGGTGGCCTCTCTTACACACACACACACACACACACACACACACACACACACACACACACACACACACAAATATATAAACTTTTTAAAATTTTCTCTTATTAATATACGCCTCAAAATGAAATTGGATAGACCTAAGCAAGTGAGAAATTACTATGAAATAAAGCTAATAATTCTAGATATAAAATTTAATCATGCCAATCACGATGAATAATGGCACATCTCCCGCAAATATAATTCACATTGACAGAGTCAGCTTTACAAGCCAAAGAAAATAACGCACAACAGCGTTGTTAACAATTATACAGTGCTGCACTACTTCTTTAATGACGCACTCATTCGTTTCATTCATTTGTCAATTGCAACATAAAAATGTTCGAAGCATAGAGATCTGTTACCAGTTGCAGGTTAGAAACAGTGCACTTTAACAAAGCGTGTTACCAGTGTCAAAACAGCAGTTCACAAACCTCTTACGCACTCCGGTGTACAGTACTTCGTGCTCGGGCAGTAAGCAACTCCAGTGGGATGTAGCGAGTGACAACCGGTCTGATCACAAATTAAAAAGCTATACGTTCAGAAGATCATAACAGCGTAGCATCAGAATTATAGACCAAATTTTCGCATGAGAGCAATAGCTGGTTCAAAATGGCTCTGAGTACTATGGGACTCAACATCTGTGGTCATCAGTCCTCTAGAACTTAGAACTACTTCAACCTAACTAACCTAAGGACATCACACACAACCATGCCCGAGGCAGGATTCGAACCTGCGACCGTAGCGGTCACGCGGTTCCAGACTGAAGCGCCTAGAACCGCACGGACACACTGGCCGGCCAGAGCAATTGCTGGGAATGATATCTTACAAGTGTGCGTGTATGGTTTTTTTTCCCCTCCTCAGAATATGAGTTCACGTTGGTGATGTTTGCTTGTTAAACTAATTATTTAGTATGTTTGTTAAATCTTGTATAAAGATAGCTAAATGTGCAGGCGAAATTTTACATCCCGGAATCGCGAGCGGCAGTGTGTTCGTTCATCCTCACCAAAAGCGTTGAAAGTTGTGTAGAGCTTGCGGTAAAATGAGTTGGATACAGCGGGGCAGATGCGAGCGGAAGACTGTCAAAGGCCGCGAGGAAAGCGCGTGGCCGCGCCTCCACGACGCTGCGCTTCGGACGTCTTCGGACGGCACCGGAACGCGCCGAGCGTCGGCTCCACCCACGTGGTGACTCACGCGCAGCGCGCCACTTTGCCCACGCCGTCGCTCGCAACGGCGTTCAGTCGCCGGCTGGACGCCTTTCGTGCATAGTCAGACGCACGCCTTCCTGCGGTGTGGCCCGTTAATTCCGGTCACTGCGCTGTGGTGCTACCGACTTGACCCAGCGCGGCAGCCGTCTCGTACAGTCAAAGAATTCTCCAACTACCCGGCGATATATTCAGTTACAGTGAACGTGGCCGTAAACTGCATACAGACCATCTGTTGTCAAATTTGTGAAGTAGATTTTTCTACGTCGGAGGCAGTGCATTTTAGAATTTCAGGTAAGTGTACATGATTTTAAGGTGCAGTTACAGATGCTTTAAGTACCGCGAAAATATCTGATCCAGTAATGCATCTTCACATATTAGTCCTTGCATTTAACATAATGAAGTATTTGTTTTTCGTTCATGATTGCCATATGTACAGTTTTGTATGTATAAATATTTGGATTATATGTGTGACGTTGTTACTTCTTAAGATAATGGTGCCCACTTTTCTGTCTTTGCATTGTTGCATGGGATACCCCAAGGGGCAGTTCGACCGCCAAACATGAGACATCGTTACACAAGTGGACTGTTCCCATTGCATAGCCGAATTATCGTAGGAAATAATCTGAGTGCGCGTGTGGTGTTCCTGAGGGTCGCGCAGGAATGGAGCTGTCAGTCTGAACGGTACTATCCGATGGATGGCTCAGTCATCAGTAGCTTCATTCCATAATAAGAAGCGAGGTGATGCTGTGGTCAATACACTGGGCACATATTCGGTAGGGACGTGTTTCTAATCCACGTCCTTCCAACCCGATTTTGGTTTTCTGTGAACTAACTAGCTCAGGGTGGTTGCGTTTCCAGTTGAGTAAACAAAACCACGCCTAGTTCATTTCCCATCCGTCGGTGGTCAGAGATTCTGCTCTTTCCAATATCCTCTTTTCCTGACTGGACGTTACTTTCCTGTGCAAACCGTTACATCTCAGAGCAGCAGTTGCAAACCTGCATCCTCAATTATTTGCTGGATGTATCCCGATCTCTATCGGCCGAGGTGGCCGAGCGGTTCTAGGCGCTACAGTGTGGAACCGCGCGACCGCTACGTCGCAGGTTCGAATCCTGCCTCGGGCATGGGTGCGTGTGATGTCCTTAGGTTAGTTAGGTTTAAGTAGTTCTAAAAGTTCTAGGGGACTGATGACCACAGATTTTAAGTCCCATAGTGCTCAGAGCCATTTGAACCATTTTTTTCTTAACACATTTCCTATCATCTTGTCCCTTCTTGTTGTCAGTCTTTTCTGGATAATCCTTTCCTCGCCGGTTCTACGAAGAACCTCTTCATTCCTTATCAGTCCATCTAATTTTCAACATTCTTCTGTAGCACCACATCTCAAATGTTTCTCTATTGTTCCGGTTTTTCCAAAGTCCATGTCTCACTACCATACTATGTTATGCTCCATACGTACATTCTCAGAAATTTCTTGTGCAAATTCAGGCCAACGTTTGGTACCAGCATGCTTCACTTGGTCAGGAAAGCCCTTTTTGCCAGTGCTAGTCTGCTTTCTGTGCTCCTTTCCCCGTTCCTCATGGGTTATTTTGCTGCCTAGACAGCAGAATTCCTTAACTCCACCTACTTCGTCATCACCAATTACGATAAGTTGCTCGTTTTGCTCGTTGTACTCATTTCTGCTGCTTCTCATTATTTTCGTCTTTCTTCGATTTACTCTGTCTGTATTCTGTACTCATTAGACTGTTCATTCCATTCAGCACATCCTGTAATTCTTCTTCACTTTCACTGAGTATAGCAATGTCACCAGCGCATCTTAACATTGATTATAGTGGACATTTTATCAACAGGCTTTGTGTGGACCATCTCAGAGCCGAACTGGCTTGTGTGAGATTTGGACTGGACTGTAGAAGATAATTGAAGTAGTGTACAGGTATGTCACTCGTTGATATTGATAAGGTAGCAGGGAGAAAATAAAGGGAGGGGAAATTTTTTTTTAGAGAGACCGGCCTGCGGTTAAACGAATATGTGTCGAAACACATGACAGGCAAGGAGATAGTTTGACAAGACTGTAGCATATTCAATCTTCACGTTGAGCAAGCAGTAAATGAAACAGAGGAGAAAGGATGACAGCCAAAACAGTTGCAGGATAAAAATTTATTAAAATTCTTGACCAAGGTTTCGGTACATATAAATATACCTTCATCCTTTGTCGTGAAGAATTTCAACAGTTGCTGTTGCAGCCATGTTTAAAATCTTGAAACAGAGGAGAAATTTGATAAAAGGAGTAATGTTCAGCGAGAAGCCATAAAAAAATGGTTCAGATGGCTCTGAGCACTATGGGACTTAACATCTGAGGTCATCAGTCCCCTAGAACTTAGAACTACGTAAACCTAACTAAATGAAGCGCCTAGAACCGCTTGGCCACCGCGGCCGGCAGACATAAAAACTCTGAGGTTTGCGGAAGACGTTGTAATCGTCAGAGGGCAAAAGACTTCGAAGAGCAGGTGAACGGAATGAGCAGTGTCTTGAAAAGAGGTGATAAAATGGATTTTAACACAAGTAAAACAAGAATAATGGAATGTAGTCGAATTAAACGAGGCGATGCGGAGGGAATTAGATTCGGAAATAAGTCGTTAAAAGTAGTGGATGAGTTTTGCTATTTGGGTAGCAAAATAACTGTCGGCGGACAAAGCAGTGTGTCTGTGAAATGCAGACGCAAAGACAAGGAAAATAGTTTAGAAAATTAGAAGTTTATCGTAGAATGTAAGTTTAAGTGGTAGGAAATATTTTCTGAATATATTTGTGTGGAATTTAGCCTTGTACTGAAGTGAAACATTGACGATAACCGTACAGACAGGAAGAAAAGGGAAGCTTTCGAAATACCGAGTAGCAGAAGATAAAATTTGTAGATCGGATATCTAGGTACTGAATAGAATTGGGAAGAGATGAAATTTATGACACAAGTTGATTATAGAAAAGAAGTAGGTTGATAGAGTAACTTGAGGCTTCACAGAATAGTAAATTTTCGAGGAAAAGTGGGAGAGAGACAAGGCTTGACTGCAGTAAGAAGATTCAACTGGGTGTAGGCTGTAGTAGTTACGTAGAGATGAAATGACTTGCATAGCGAGGAGAGGTACATGTTAAGTCTTCCAAGGCAACCACAATAATTGTATATATGGGATTTTTAGCTAAGTTGATTTTGTAATAGTGGGTGCAGAACTTGGCCCGCCCATACCGAGCTGTGTCAGGCAGTAGTTAAGACAGTAGACTCGTATTTTGGAGGAAAGGTATTCAAATTCCGTAGATATAGGTTGTCGTAGTTTCCATAAACCACCTACCCAGTGGCAGGTTTTACTCCAATTAGCATCTCATCAGAGCTGTTCGGTTTCAAATGACCTCGCTGACCATTGATAGTTAAGGTCTAACCTTTTCTCCTATCTTATCACTGTCTATAACAGTAATCCGCGTCTGGAAACTGATAGCCTCTTTCGCCTTCATTATTGTGATGAATTCCACAATTAGTACGACCTTTGTGCTAGACAGGCGCAGACATTTGGCTGTTAATATTTCGTAAACAAAGTACTTGAGATACAGTGGATTAATTCCAAGCTACTGCAACAAATCCTGAATCAGCCAGATGTAAGAAGACTAATTTTGGAACCCTGACACTGCGAAGAGGTACCGATACCTACATAATAACGCATTTACCACTGACAGTAAATGGAATAAGGGATTCGCATGTGAGTCAGTTCAGAGTGCTTTAGCCTTGTTTCACCTGGAGACACTGATTCAGCTTACCTAACATAGCAACGGCATGTCTTATCAGGAGTTGGAAAGCCTCCGACAAAGCCAGCCGGGCGCCATTTCGGCCCGGAAAACGTCTCCTGTCAGTAGTCTGCAGGCCCTTGCTGCCATCACAACGTGGTTATGAGCAAGCTTTTCGTGCTCAGTGCCGCAATAGCTGTGGAGCCACAGAAAAGTATTCTTGCAGCTCTTGTTTTCTTGGCTGCTCGTAAACTCTTCACAGGCCCTCTCTTTTCAGTACCTGCGTTACTGTACGTCATCACCTCGCCGTTTGGTGCAGTCAAATGTCTCTGGAAGGAAGAGGAGTGAGAGATAATAAGCTGAGTTTAATAAAAGAAAGTTATTGTACATGAAGTAGTTCCTTGCTGCTAAACAGAAATTGAATCCTGTTGATATTCCTGTACATTGGGCACGGACACCTGAATCGTTTTCCAGCGCGAAGAAGCACCATATCAGAATGTCACAATCTTCAAGACTGCACCTAGTTGGTAATGAGGACATGTTACACCTACATGATTACTCTGCAATTCACAGTTAATTGTTGGGTAAAGGTTTATTAGAACCCCTTTCAGACTATTTGTCGACCTTTACACTCTCCAACAGCACGTGGGGGAAAATGAACACTTAAATCTTCCTGTGTGAGCTCTCGTTTCCCCCTATATCATAACGATGATCATTATTCCATTTGTAGGTAGTAGTCAACAAAATATTTTAGCATTCTGAGAAGAAAGCTGGTGAAGGAATTTCGTGAAATGATCTCGCCGGAAAGAAATACGCCTTTATTTTAACGATTTCCACCCCCAACTCGCATATTATATCCGCGACTCCCCCCCCCCCTTTCTATCCCGCGATAATTGCGCGCGAGGTGGCGCAGTGGTTAACGCACTGGACTCGTGTTCTGGAGGACGACGGTTCAAGTCTGCGTCCGGCCATTCTAATTTAGGTATTCCGCGATGTCCCTAAATCGCTTGAGGCAAATGCCGGGATGGTTCCCTTGAAAGGGCACGGAAGATTTCTTTATCTAATCCGATGAGACCGATGACCTCGCTGTTTGGTTGGTCTGTTCACCCAACAACCCCAACCAAAACGAACTGCCCTTCTTTGAGCTTTATCGATGTCCGTCGTCAATCCTACGAGTAAAGACCTCATAACACGCATCTGTACTCTTGAAGAGGACAGAAAATCATACTTTAGGCGATGATGATGATGATAGGTTTGTGGGGCGCTCAACTGCGCGGTCATCAGCGCCCGTACAACGTCCTAATTTTTACACAGTCCATTTTTCACAATCCAATCTAGTCACTCTCACAAATGATGATGATGATGACACCAACACCCAGTCCCCGGGCAGAGAAAATCCGCAACCAACCCGTGAATCGAACCAGGAACCCCGTGATCCAGAGGCAACAACGCTAGCCCCTAGACAACGAGCTGCGTATTACTTTAGGCAATGGAGAGTATTTGTCACTTGTCACACCCTCTAAGTGTGCTGCCAATAAAAAGCAAAGCTTTCTGTTTGATGGTTCCAGTTTACATTTTTTGTAATTTTAATCCCTAGGTATCTAATAGACTACTTTTAAATTTTTATGATTTATAGTGTAACCGAACTTCAACGCATTTTTTTAGTACTCATGTGAAGGATCTCAAAATTTTGTTTAGGTCAATTACTATCTTTCGCAGCGTACATTTATCTTGTCTGAATCATTTTTTAATTCGTTTTCATGTTCTGATGACTTTAGTAAACGATAAACGACAGAATTAGTTGCATAAAATCTTAACAGTGTCTCCCAGATTCTCTCCTAAATTGTTTATATAGCTTAAGAGCAGCAGAAAGCCCTTTAACACCTCCTGTTGAACGCTATATACAAATTTGGTTTTATTAAATGACTTCGTGTCAGTTACTACAAGCTGTGACCTTTCTAACAGGAAATCACGAATGTAGTCGCCCAACTGAGGTGAAAAGTGTATTCCCTGGCTTGGCAGTTCACGTCCTTCATTTTTGGTTTTCCTAATCATCACTTTCTTAAAGGCGTCAGAGTTCCTAGTTCTTTGTTCTGGGTGGACAGCGATTCTAGCTGACGGAGAACCCAATGATTTTTCGTTGGTCGAAAAACTACCACGGAGCCAATCAGCTTTTGAGGGCAAACGAGAAGCGACTTTGGCGAAAAGCCGATTTGAAGTCTGGGAGGGCTGCACGATAACCGAACACGCGCTCACTACTGTTGCCCAGTACAGCTTAATCAGAAACAAGTTGACCGGGCTAATTCTGGAAGATGAAGGAATGTATAGACGGAAATGTGAATACTAACCTTTCTGTCTCTAGGTTAGTCGGTGTTCTGCCGTACAACAGGAAACACTTCTGACATGGAGACTACTGCAAGATGTCCTCCAGTCTGTGTACTGAATTGGTTGAACTAACCGGAGATCGCGGTTACTGATAGAGAAGAGTCACCAAATTGTAAATAATGGTTGACCATAGTACTGTCCCTACTAAAACGTTAAGAGTATATTGGATAGGGTAACCTGCATTAAGTTTGGCACATGCCATTGCAGAGTCTGCATACCATTTGCAAAAATTAAACTTGAATATGATGTAAGGCAACGTCTCAGTAAACTGTAAATCGTAATCTTCTTGGAAAATTTCCGTATGTATGCAACATTACGCTGCTGTCCCCTACAATTGCAACACGAGAAATGATTGCAAATAATGAAATTTTATTTATTGTGCGTATACTGTATAGTCGGAAGAATAGATTATTTAGTTCGTAGGTGATGTGGGCATGTACAGGGTGCGAAATTTCGTACACGGAGCTTCACCTCTAGCAGAAACACCAGCTCTAACCCGGCTGGCATAGTCGGATTGAGCTTCTATGACAGGTACGGGAACTTGGCTGGATGCTGCTTCAACTGCAAGCTAAGTCAATCGTAGTGGCTGCCGAGTGGTGGTTTGCCAATCTCGACAACCCATAACTAAATCTTGTCAGTACTAGAGCTCTAGGGAACTTGCTGGCAGAGAAAAGTCAGATTTCACCTGTATCGAGGGTGATCTGAACAGCACGGGCAACGTGCGGTCTTATGTTATCCTGTTAAAAGATAACGTGAACAGATCTCAAAGTTTGGGCACAGCCACTACCTTTAATACGTCAAAAATGTAATGGCTACTGTCTTCATTACCGACTATGCGAACCAGTGGTGGTGGTGTTGCGTATCACAAGGTATAACATACCATGATGCCACGTGCTGGACATGTACGGCGATTACAAACGAAATCCAGCAACTTTCGATCTCTCCAAGAAGGGACACGTCCATCGCAAAATTGGGACCCGTCTGAATAGATGTAATGCCAATACTATGCCCAGTGTTTTCGTTGACCGCCACACTGTGGGCATGACTTTCACTTTCGCCACGTCATGTGAAGCCACAACAAAGGTCGCCATGCTGACAGGTAGTGATCCGCCACACCTCGTCACACTGCCCTAGTGGATACTTATCTTGCTGCAAACGAGACCTTTCCTCACTAAAGGTATGTAACTCGGCCTTACGATTGTGGACGGCCGAGTGAACGTTGTGTGTCTTTCGGGCACTAGTCACTTGTGGCCATTGAGATCCTGCATGGCGTTGAGTATGGCTTTCCTGAACCCGTCGCGTGGCAGTCGTGGGAATCGGGCCGACGCGAGCAACAGTATCGCTGAATGATAACCCCACAGTCTCAATAGGGCACGATCCTTTCGCTGTCAAATTCCGACACGTGGTAATAGACATTTCTCGTTCTTACACAAGGCATGATAGTCTTCTCACAAACAACAAACATTCAAATGCGATTTCTGGAGGAGTAACATACTACAGAATGTATATGGCTCCATTCGTAACTAGTTTGTGTGATTAAACTGAAATGCTGATAATTTACTTATCCAACCAGGTATTAATCTTCATGTGATTTAGACATTTGTTACACAGAGGTGACATTTCATGGGATAGCGATATGCACTTATACAGATGGCGGTAGTATCACATACACAAGGCACAAAAGGGCGCACTGCATTGTCGGAACTATCATTTGTTTTCTGGTGATTCGTGTGAAAAGGTTTCCGACGTGATTATGGTTGAACGACGGAAATCAAGACCTTGAACCCGGAATGCTAGTTGGTGCGAGATGCATGGGACACTCCATTTCGGAAATCGTAAGGGAGTTCAGTATTTCGAGATCCACAGGGCCAAGAGTGTGCCGAGAATACCGGATTGAAGGCATTACCTCTCACCATGGACGACGCAGTGGTCGTCATTCTTCACTTAACGATCGAGTGCAGCAGCGTTTACGTAGAGTCGTCATTGCTAACAGGCAGGCAACACTGTGTGAAATAACCGCAGAAATCAATGTGGGACGTACGAAGAACGCATACGATAGGACAGTGGGCGGAAATTTGGTATTAACGGGCTTTGGCAGGAGTCGGACGACACGATTGCCTTTGGCACCAGCAAGACATCGCCTGCAGCGCCTCCCCTGGGCTCGTGGCCCTGTCGGTTGGATCCTAGACGACTGGAAAACCGTGGACTGGGCAGATGAGTCCCTATTTCAGTTGGTGCGATCTTGTGGTAGGGTTAGAGTGTGGCGCAGACTCCACGAAGTAATCGACCCAAGTTGTCAACAAGGCTCTGTGCAAGCTGGTAGTGGTCCCATAATAGCGTGTGCAGTGTTTACATGAAACGGACTGGTCCTTTGATCCAACTGAACTACTTCTAGACCATTTGCAGCCATTCATGGACTTCTTGTTCCCAAACAACGATGGAATATTTATGGAACACAATGCACCATGTCACTGGGCCACAGTTTTTCTCGATTGGTTTGAAGAACATTCTGAACAATTAGATCGCCCGACGTGGATCCCATGGAAAATTTATGAGACGTAATCGAGAGGTCAGTTCGTGCACAAAATTCTGCTGCAACACTTCTCAATTATGGACTCCTACAGGGGAGCATGACTCAATATTTCTGAAGGGAACTTCCAACGAGATGTTGAGCCCATGCCACGTCGAGGTGCTGCGCTATGCCGAACAAAATGAGATCCTGCACGATATTAAGTGGTATCCCTCAGTGTATATGCTGACTTCGTGCTGTTGCAAGTTTTAAGAGCTAGAGTTTGTTATGATTTCAAATCTAAATTCGAGCATTTACTTGGGTATCAGCATTCAGTGGTAAGTATCTCTTAATATTTATTCCCTGACCTCGTAATTGTTTTAACTGTTGTTTGGTGACTTGATAGCTGCAAAATAGTGAACTTTGAAATGTATGAAGTTCGTAAAAATAAAATAATGCAACTCCTAAACAGTATCACATGGTTGAGGTCTGTATTCTGAGTTGGGTGGAATTTCATCCTGTAAAGATGTGAAGGATAACAGCCGTGAGACAGCCGGATGCACGTTATAGTAGAGTTATGACGTCTGGTTAGCTTGATTTGGGAGATCAGGTTTTTCGCGGGATACTCGGCAGTATTGCGGCAGAAAGTCTTCATTTAGGCTGTTGTGAGACCTCCCACATCGGTGACCATTTTCGTTGGACTTGTTTCTTTACAGCAGCAACAAAATCTGTATGCGGGAGGCAAGTGTAGTAACGATCAATCACGGTCTGCGGTTGGTTTGTTCACGGAAGTCAGGCCGGACCTCAAACGCTTGCGCCCTTTTCCAGCTGTTTCTTCATCTCTCCCGTCGCAGTAATGACAGGGATGCCATTGATCAGTCAGTGCCGGAACATGACGTCTGTCGACATGTGTCCCACCGCGCAGCATCATCTTCATCCTCTTAAATGCCTGCAGAGATTTTATTCACTACACCACCTAGGCGAGTATTAAGTTCCAGTATCATGGAGCAAAGTGAGAGAGACCTCATAATAAATAATTATCAGCTGTTGGGTTACGGCAATGGCTCGGAAACTGATCTCTCACTCTTGAAAAATGGTCGTTGCGAAAGGGCTACCCGTGGATAAAAAGGTATTTGTTAATCATATCTTAAGTGTAAACCTACTCTGACTTCCTCCTCCTCCCCCCCCCCCCCCAAATCCTCTGTGTAGTGAAAGAGCGAGTGGAGGAAGAAGGAACATTTCAGACACATGAGGATTTGCTGTGGCGACTGAAATTTCATTCATCCTTAGTTCAACTTTTAGGTTAAGTAAAATATTTTTATATAACGATACTATTAGCAAACACAACTGTTCAGTGTCGAGGCAGAACTACCACAGTGTCATGTGTCAAAGAAATGGTCTGTTAATTGCACGTTATATCCACAGGAGTTTTTAGTGCATAGCCATAGTGTGAGGTGCTATAGAATGGTTCGTGTGCCACTTTTGAACTGGAAATGGCCCAGAAACCTTGGTCATTCCCATCCTCAGAATGAGCTTTGAACTTTGAGTGCAGATATGCGAGTCCTACATTGCCTCTGTGCAAGACACTAATGGAGATGGACGAGATGGGCAGATAGCGGCAGCAGGAGATGGACAGGATGGAGGAAGAGATGGACAGAGAGAGGCGGGAGATGTAGGAGGCAGGTGGAAGATAGTGTGGAGAAAGGTGGCAGGTAGGTGGGAAAGGAAGAGGGAGGAGGTGGAGGAGGAGAAGCGAGGTAGACAGAGGGTGGAAATGTAGGCAGCTGTAATGGAACTGGTGGTTGGGGGAGATGGGTGAAGGAGGGGAATGAGGACGATGGAGAGAGGGGTAGAGGATGAAGATGAGGAGTGAGGGATGGGTGGAGGATGAGGAAGAGAGAGGGAGGGGTGGAGGATGAAGATGCCAGCGTTAGAGGCATGAACAGAGAGGGTAGGGGAAGGAGGAGATGTGTACAACATATGTGACATCCGTGTGCGTGGGCGAAGCCACATGCAAACAGCTCTCTCTCTCTCTCTCTCTCTCTCTCTCTCTCTCTCTCTCTCTAGCCGCAGGTAAACAGCTCTCTCTCTCTCTCTCTCTCTCTCTGGTCCAAGTATTGTATTCGTCAAGATTGCATTTCACTATTAAAGTGAAATGTTAAAAGTATTTTTGTTAATGGTTCCTTCATTTCCTGTTTACTAACAACTAGGGGTTTGTCAGGTAAATAACTATCTACAAAGTAAAGTAGAGGCTTTAAAGGGTAGTAATTCCCTCCTGGATCTGTCATTTTCCGCCGGCCGGTGTGGCCGAGCGGTTCTAGGCACTTCAGTCTGGAACAGCGAGACCGCTACGGTCGCAGGTTCGAATCCTGCCTCAGGCATAGATGTGTGTGATGTCCTTAGGTTAGTTAGGTTTAAGTAGTTCTAAGTTCTAGGGGACTGATGACCTCAGATGTTTAGTCCCCTAATGCTCGGAGCCATTTGAACCATTTTGTCATTTTCATTCTATCTTGCTTCTATCTTACAATGCTGTATTCTTCTCTGTTTCATATTTAAACTACATATTCGTTTTAGACATGTAACCGGGTGGGAGAAATCCTATGATCTGGCGCGACATTGCAGGTTCGTCAGTTACAGTTATTGTTGTTTCTTTGTCTTGTCCTGTTTGAGATATATCGAATTATGTTCATGTGCCGTAAAATATTGCACATGAGCATTGAGGATGGAATGTACTTAAAGTGACTTTATTTCCGCGCACTAAGAATGAGTTGATAGCAAAGAACTTTTTGGCTGTGACTAGTCCATTCTCTCTCATAGGGTTCCTCCGAATAGTGCCAGCGCAGCTTTTGTGGGATTTGGAAAGCAAGAGAGGTTATTGACTGTCGTAGGCGAGTCGGGGCCACATATACTTTTTTCCCAGGGAAGAGATTAGCGTAATCGGTAAAGTCGTTTTCCACAAAAGGCAAGTGTCAGAGTCCAGTCCCTGTGCGCGTACAATTTTAATGGTATAAGAAATTTATGGCTATGTGCTTTAGCCATACAAGAAGTAGGATGTGTCAGTAGTTTGAAAAACGTTCTTTAATGACACTCAGCAACATTACGTCGCAGACGTATACTACTTGGGGAATATCGAGAATGACTTGTCGAGTGTATAGACTGACGAAGAGATTTCCTTGGCTCTACTACTGAATATTGCCACTTGTCGGTGCATTCAAAAGTGTAGAAACAGAACACTCGTCGATGAGTATTGTTTTCTCCGTTGTTCGCGTGTTCCCATGGAAGTGCACTCTTTATATTGCCTAATGTTCGAAAGCATTGTTCCCTAGTTTTTGTGATGATTGCGTCGTGCCGCTTGAGGCACTTGATGTCGGAGCACTGTACATCAAATCCTGCAAGCATAAAAAAAATCTGAGAAAGACAGTTTGTAAAGTCCCTTGTGGAACAATCTCACAGGTATCACTGTCTCTGTTCGCAGTCGCAGTATTCAAGGTACACAACAACCTGGTACGAGTTTATGTGGCGAGTCAGTGGAACCTACCACTGGGATTTTCCAGCGTACAGTATAAGACACTGTGCACGCCTAGTGGATGGGTTCTAAATTAAAAGTAAGCAACGGAAACGTCCGAAAAAATTCTGCAGTAATGGGCCTGTTCCTTTCAAAGGCAGTTTACGAACTTCCCCTGACCAATTTGATTCATATTGACAGTGTGTGTGTGTGTGTGTGTGTGTGTGTGTAGCACGACTAGGACTCCAACATAGTGAATGAGAAGATGCAACTCTCGAGCGTTTTCGAGAAAGTCGAGTTTGAAAATTTTAGGCGTGCTAATATATTGCGTATGGACGCTAGTACTCAAGGAGACCACAGCAGAGCGAGTAAGCGCTTAGTAACTTAAGCATGAGGTCTCTGAATCGAATCTCGCTGCAAGCACCTTTTTTCATTCTCGCGTAATTCTAACAACATATTTATTATGATGTGCAAATTATCAATATCTAATGAATCATTATTACTTTCAAAATCTTTACCCAGAAAAATAGAATTTTCCTCTAAAATTTTGGAAGTACGAGTAGTTTCCCATAGTAACCGTATTCCGGCAGGTACGTTTCGACTCACCTTGAGCCCATTTTCACTGTATTCCTGCTGGTAGATTTCACCCGCGAGAAATAGCTGCATGTGCAAAAACGATTTTCCGTTGGTGTAGAGCACAACGTTCATTCGTATGTTAGACCCCGAGGTAGAGCAAGAGAAGGTGAACCGATTGTGAAGCGGAATCGCTTTGCTATGAAATTTCAAAAGTGCGTTTAAAAACGGTGCTCGTATACACCGAAAAACTCTTTCTCCAAAACAATCTTATCTCTTATAGTCCTTCTGCAGAACACATGAAAATTGGAGAAATATTTCGCAACATATCTGAAATGATAGCGGTGAAAGAATTCGTGTTAGAAGACGAACTAATTGCCCACCAAGGAATTGATAAATAGGGTCTGGTTGAAGAAACTGAAGAAATCGCTACACCACCACCACCACCACCACTACCACACGATTACGCGTCCGAAAAGAGCCAGACGAAATGGACAATTATGTTCCATTGGATTACAAGATGAGAATCGTCAGTCTAGCGAAAGAGCATCCAGGATGGAGTTTATTTGGCTGCTCCTCATAATGTGTTAGTAAATGATGATAATCTGCACAGTTATAATAAACCTGATGTTAAAATTACATGGGAATGAGAAAAATATTGGCAGATTTAATCCAGAGACCTTGCGCTTATGAAACGAAGCACTTACTCCTTCCGCCGGCCGAAGTGGCCGTGCGGTTAAAGGCGCTGCTGTCTGGAACCGCAAGACCGCTACGGTCGCAGGTTCGAATCCTGCCTCGGGCATGGATGTTTGTGATGTCCTTAGGTTAGTTAGGTTTAACTAGTTCTAAGTTCTAGGGGACTAATGACCTCAGCAGTTGAGTCCCATAGTGCTCAGAGCCATTTTTGAACTTACTCCTTCCGCTGTGGACTCAACACTAGCAGCCATACCAAGTGTGTAAGCACTAGTAAAAATTTGATGCTGTTAAGCTCCTGCTCTTTTTCTACAGCTTCCACAACTTTCGTGATTTATACGCTCAGTAGGTCCTTCAGCTGTAACGCCATCCTTTTTACCGACATATCACTGTTTAGACGCAAAATATTCCGCGAAAGCCTACTTTTACTGGAGCCAGTATTGAGGATTCGAAGAATATGCTGCAACCCATACTGCCCCTGTAGAGACTGTATAGAGAAGAGTACACTAATTACTACGCACGCAAAGATATTTAGGAGTTTCTTTTTCCGCGCTCCACACGTGAATAGAACGGGAAGAAACCCTAATGTGTTGCAGTGGGGAGTACCCTCATCCATGCCCTTCAGTGATTTACAGAGGATCTGTATGAATGTAAAATTCTAAAAACGAAAACAGTCTTTCCAAAGATAACATCACATGAAAACATATAAAAACAGTACCTTATATTCTAATCCTTTCCTGTGTAGTGTGTCCCAGCAGGAGTGGTCAGTATGCACGCATATGACAGGAACGATCATTCAAACAAATAAAAGTCAAGGTATACATTTTAGAGAGGTTGTTTACTAAACTTTTTTGCTTCAAATGATCGTTTCTGTCATGTCCTGACCGTTCCTCTTGGGGCACCCTTTATACGTACTGTAATATATATTTGCCACTCTCACTATCGGTATTGTTCAATACCAGGCTTGCTTAACAAGTTGTTCCGTAGCCGACTGCGCCAAATACAGTCTAATGACTGAATAATAGAAACATGTTACAAGAAAGTGATAGACGTATGTGAATAATTTATACATTTCTTAATGCTATAGAAGCTATTCGACATAAGAAAATTTTTCAGTTCTTTATTAAAATAATATTCAGTGCATTACTTGCAAAAATAAAATACACAAAAATCTAAGTTTATTTTTGTTAATTTAGCATAATTATCTAATGTAGGGCCTTGTCAAGTGCTCTGTCACATGACAACTGATAGCGATGTGGTGCACATTTGCAGATTGATCGTGAATGCCCCTACCAGCATCTACATCAAACACATCGTTACAAATTATGCGACTGTTCTGTTATTTCATAAAGGCATATTAGTTTCTCTCTAGAACCGATATCCAGACGGCTTATCATTTAAAAATATATCAATAAGTATATGTTGCATAGCTGGCAAGTTGTATTTTGGAGATACTTGCGAAATTTGAAGTGCGCGTCAATTTATTCATTAATTTTATAGCTGTAACTGTGACAGTACGCATGACGTTACTGGATCGCAATTCGGAGAAGTGTTCCGCAACAGTTATAACGGCGTGCGTGGCGGTGGACATGAATCACTCTACGTGAACTGCATTGAGGGTTACTTTATGTCCCCTGTTCGCGGAAGGCGAGGTGACTGACGTTCGACGTCGATGCACTTACGGACGTCAGTTGCTGTGCTGTTTGGAAGAAATGTTCAATATGCTATGTGACAGGAAGTGCAGGCCGTGCATTTCGTGCCCGGCTCGTGAGCTGTTGTTTCAACGACGTATAAAGTGTTTCGAATAGAACAGGATATGTGACGCGACAGAGTTTTCTTGTTGTACGATTTTTTGTCTCTGCCGGAACCAGGTCGGACTGATTTTTGCAGAAGTGGTGACAAAAAGGACCATTATGTATTCCTTAAAGAGGAGAAAGGAGTGTCTGGGGTTTGAAAGTTTGTTGAGAAAGCGAAACTATTCAACAGTGATCTACACTTGCCTAATAAGCACAGGTAGAAAATTAGAAAAAAAAGAGTATTTCACAATTATCCATTGATACTGGGCAAAACTAGGATTCAGTCGCACCGCTAACTTGAACTTTTTATCTCTTGTACCTCGCGGAATCGTATTTCATGCTGAAAGCATGAAGTGTCGCTTTAATCGTTTTTAGCAACGGCGCAAGTCAGTAACGTTTATAAATATAAACTTCAGTAACGTTTATAAATATGTCCTGATTTAATGAGAAGAGGAAAAAAAATCAGTTCTCGCTGATGTTCTTCCACTTGCTTCACTTCTGTAGTAATATAGGGTGCTTCCATAATAATGTTGCAAACTTTCAGGGGTGATGGCGAAGGACAAGTGTATGAATTTGAGATAAGGGATCCGGATCCGGAAACGACTCAATCGAAAGTTATAAGCGAAAATCATTGTGATACCTCTGACAGTGGAATACTTGTACCGGTACTGTTGTTGCTGGGATTGTAGGGTAGGCAACTTTCAGAAGTGGTTGCATGAACCAAAAAATGAGATAAAAGCCTAGTAAACATGGGCTCTAAAATGCTTACCAAAATAGCTATGAGCACTTGCTTGTGTTATTGTGAAATACATATATTTTACTGGAAGCTTAATGTTTTCTGTATTTTTGGAGGAGGTAATATGGACAATAACAAGAAAAATACCAGCAAATACGAGCTCTAAAATGGATAACTTAAGAGATATGCTTCACGTTAGTGAAGATGAACAAGTGCTTATAGCTAAGATATGAAAATTAGAGTGCATCTTTACTAGAAGTTTTTCCTTGTTTTGTTCCATGTTGCCTCCTCCGAAAGCATCATACCCTACAATTTTGGCAACAACGGTACCGGTGCATCTGCGCCGATGTCAGGGGAATAAGAACGATTTTAGCTTACAACTTCTGACGCGGTTGTTTCCGGACCAAGGCCCCTTGCTTCAAATTGATACGTTTACCCTTCTCCATCATCTCCTAAAGTTTGTTATATCATCATGGAATCACCCTGTGTAAAGAGCATACGCTAGTGCTGTCACACAACATGCGTACTGTTCAGTTAGCTTCTGCCCAGTTTTTCATGACTTGCTGAACGCTGTTCGCTCTATTAACAGTGATCATAAGGTTACACGTTTGACCATGCCTGCACCAATTTTTTTTTTTTTTATTTTCACAAAAGAAGCAGGGCTATACTGGATAAGTGACAAGATAATGGAACAGGGTTCAGAAATCAAGGAGTAGCTTCAATAGTGCCGGATGATGCCATAAAAGACGAAAGGTGAAAGCAGAGATTGGAATATATGCACAAATAATGTAGGCAGTATGTGTAAATGCTGCTCTGAGATCGAGAGATTGTCACTGGTGAGCCTCACCAAACCAACTGACTGATGACAAAAGCAAAATTAAAAGGAACACTTACATCAGTTAGTATAAAACTTAAAACAGTGGGCACAGGTCAAAAGCACTGTATACCGGAATTGTGTAGCACACTGGTTGCGAATGATATTACAGCTCTCATTCTGAAATGTTAAAACACTTATTTCCGGAAGAAGTGACACCTTGATTGCACGAGATATTCGCTTCTAATAATATTTTTGTATCAAGAGAACTAATGCGATTACCGGTTACTTATTCGTACTGATTGTCGCCACGTAGCATACTTCTGTTTCCATGATGTCGGAACGTAATTTGAATAGTATCATTACTTGCAAAATACGATCGGTCAGCATAAAACTACGCATCAAATTAGGAATGTGACCTATTTCTTGTTTGGGTAGTAGACATCTGACTATTTAGCAGTCCTCTTGAGGCGAGAGAGCTTTGCGACCGAAGCTCTGGACTCGTATTCTGAGGGAGAAGGGTTTAAATCTTCGTTCGTCCCTCCAAATGAAGGTTTCCCTTTAATTCCCTAAATCATTTTAGATTCGACAATAAAAGATCCTGGCATTTGCCTGATGTTGTGATCAGTCTCTGATGACCCCGACGGCCACAAAGTGTCGAGCACTAACCTTATTTCGCTAGTCCTCAGTATATATATATACATATATATACATACATACATATATATATATATATATATATATATATATATATATATATATATATATATATATATATATATATATATATATATATATATATTTGGAATAGAAACATCGAAAACAGGATTGCTAGGTGAAACACGTACTCTCAGTATTTAAAGCAAACTAGACACCACAAGGCGTTCGATCTTGTTCAACACTCCGCGTTAATCGTGGGTGAGCAGCATGCAGTTCACAAAAACAAGGGGAATCAACATATTTGTTACCAAAGAAGGCTACGTTAGCAAATAGTGCACATAATATGTACATATCCCAGTGTCACAAACTAAGGAGCAGAAAACGTTAGTGAAATTTATGAAACTGACGTTTGGCTTTCGAGGTATCTAGAAGTTTGGTTTTATACTGCTGCATTCAATCAAGAGAACTGCTTTAAAGTGTTCATCACTCAATCTCGTTCGATTTGCTGACTTCACATACTCTGTTTTTGAAAATATATGATCAGAGAAATACCTTCCTCCAAATACTGATGCCATGTAGCAGCAAATTTCTTCAGTGTCGGAATTTCAAGAACAATTAAGCAACGGTAAAAAAAAAAATGGTTCAAATGGCTCTGAGCGCTATGGGACTTAACTTCTGAGGTCATCAGTCCCCTAGAACTTAGAACTACTTAAACCTAACTAACCTAAGAACATCACACACATCCATGCTCGAGACAGGATTCGAACCTGCGACCGTAGCAGTCGCGCGGTTCCAGACTGTAGCGCCTAGAACCGCTCGGCCACCCCGGCCGGCAAGCAACGGTAAAATTCAATACTATTCCCTTCTTTGTTTTCATTTTTTTTTCGAAACTCCATTTGCTTACAGGTCAGCGAGTCCAGCTGTAGTTAAACTGGCACATCATCAAGGTTACAATCAGATTGTTACTCCAAATTCTGTCAAGATTTGAAAAATTCAAAAAAAAAGCTTCTGTAAATCACGAAGGTCTCTTTCGGAAAATCAAGGTTGACGTCTTTGCGGATTGTAACACTTTACTATTGAAACAGTGAACATGGAAGTTTCTCCTTCCAGTTGTGCTTCAAACAATGACAGATTTCACTGAAATCGTTTGCAGAGTCTGTAGAGATCATCGACGAGGTTAACCATTCTCTGAAGCTCCAAGTTGAATTATTTCATGTGAAAGGTGATGTCAACAAAAAATAACAAATTTGACAGCCGAACAGGATCTGACAGTTGTGGATCAGAGCTATCTTTTTGATTGCTGTTTAGTTTCGGAACTTGTAAAAATTAAACAGGACGTTGACACAGCTGAGCCACCTCACTGTTGTGTGATAAGCCAAGTCAAGGAATTCAGAAGAAGTTTTCCTTCAAGGAAAGCCTATTTTCTTATATTTTTTATTTTTATTTTTTTCCTTTTCTCCGCAGAACTGATATTGCCGCAAGGCTGATACTCCAAACAAATAAGCTTTCTTTTCTTGTGTTACTTCAGCCACACACTATTTGATGACGCTACCGTCGGTAAACGGTTTCCTTCGTTGTGCCATCTTGTGCACTATTTTGTAACTTACACGAGTGACAGATTCATATCCAGCAAACTTTCTCGTGAAGATATTTCGCTTGGTTTCTAAATTAAGTTTCATGCACGCACATTTCTCGGAGCGTAACTTTCCAGGAAAATTTGAATGTGTAAATAGTAATTTCATAGTCACGCCGAAATTGTGCTCTTTCAAAACGGCAACACTTTCGCTGCATATTACGCAAGTAGTTTTCTGGATCTTCGTTTCCACAAGGGAGTACTTTACTCCAATTTCTTCATTGAGAATGCTACACTCGTCGTCAGTTATTATTAGTAGCCATAATGAAAAGTGAAGTAAATGCGATCTGAAAATTAACAAATCTTGGGCTTGCGCGAAATAATCAGTTATAATAAAGAAGAAATTCTGGACACAATAATTTAAAATTGAACGTAGTAAATGCAAGGCACTTAGCAGCCAGGTCGTCTCACACTTGTGAAGCTTGTCTAGTAGTCTAAATGTAAATATTTAAATTGTATCACAATGTTTTGTGTTATATATATTTTTATCAAATAAATTCAGGTACCGTCGGCGAGCAGGATGGAGACACGTCCCGGGTCGCATCCGGCCCGGTTCCCGTAGTTTGGTGACCCCTGGTGTATGGTATGACCTTGTATTGCTTAAGGCGCAGCGCGCTACCTTGCGAGACGGAGGGACGCGGGATGCGTATCAAATCAGTGCGCCGGATTAACGGCCTCTGATCTGGTGCTCCGGCCAGGTTGTGTGTGGTTTTTAACTAGTTTCCGTCTCACGTTTAGGGTAAACCAGGCTCGCCACCAACCTCTGCTTCAGAAAACACGAGAAACAGAGTGAAAACCTTCCGGCTAAGGAAGGTCTACGACCGCATAGTTACAATAACTGTTTACCAAATCAAAAACATTAAAACATACGATGAGAAAATTTTAAAGTATCGTGCAATTTTATATTAGGCATTCTACAGGAATTTCAGGCAAATGACGAGTTAGTAAATGCTTCAATTTTTTTTCATATTGTCTAAATCAGGGCTTCCCGATCTTTTCAGCTGGCGGACCCCTTCTTCAGTCGAAAATCCATGGCGGACCCCTAGTCAGTCAACAGCACAGTAACTTCAAATTTCAGAGCGAAACCCATGGAAATTGAAAGCTTCTTAATGCAGGTGCCATGTTCCCAATGACCCCCCCCCCCCCCCCCCCCCGTAGTTCAAAAATGGCTCTGAGCACTAACTTAACTTCAAAGGTCATCAGTCGCCTAGAACTTAGAACTAATTAAACCTAACTAATCTAAGGACATCATACATATCCATGCCCGAGGCAGGATTCGAACCTGCGACGTAGCGGTCGCTCGGTTCCAGATTGTAGCGCCTTGAACCGCATGGCCACTCCGGCCGCCCCCCCCCCCCCCCCCCGAAGTATCAATAGTCTTTGGTTTAGAGATGAATTAAAACAATTTGAAATTAACGATCCAATTTGAATTCCCACTGTATACAGACACTTTCTAGTGAATCTACTCTCTTTGTTCAACACACTATAGCCTGATTAAAATTACTTGATAATTGAAATTTCACACCATGGAGCTTTCTTCCTCCAAAAGCAATCAACGTCACGTCCAAACTGTTCGCTGTTGGCAAGCTGCCGCTTATGGTCTGTTCACTTCGACTGTTTGGCTACTGTTTTGTAAGTAGCATGCATATTTCGTAACAGTTGTGTGTGTGTGTGGGGGGGGGGGGGTTTCGTGAAATCCGAAGAAAAATGTTCAAATGTATGTAAAGTCTTCCTTTGGTCGTCCTCCCTCCTCATTCATTTCAACTGGAAACTTCCCTTGTTGTGAAGGCGATGGAGAAACTGCAGCCTTCTTCAATGACCCTGACTTCAGGCACCGATCCATGTTAGAAGTAATAAACTGGTCAAAAATCGACTTATGAAACAGGTAGTTCACTGACAAGTCAAGTTTAACATTTAATGATGCCTGGGGCCGCATACGTGCCAGCGAGAGATGTGATTGGTCGACGAAGTTCGCTCCGCGCATGCGTATGTTTCAGCGCATCTAGCGCCGTGAGCCAGCGCACAAACGACCCCCGTATTGTTGCTAAACAGTCGATCAGAGAAGCCGCATTCTCCGGCACTAAACTATGTATACGTTCTCACTTAGGAACCGCAAAGACTGCTTGGGGATACGACCTGAAGTAAAAGTACACATGTTTTTCACACGAAAAAAATAGTGATGAATTTGATTTTCCCATTTTTATTCAATAATTTTACTCATTATTTTACACGATTTGGTGAAAGGTGGCCGCGGACCCCCTAGAAAGAGCCGGCGGACCCCTAAGGGGTCCGCGGACCACAGGTTGGGAAGCCCTGGTCTAAATACCGCTCCCTATGGCTACCAGTGACCTGCATTTACTTTTTTTTTACTTTAGTAGCTACCGCGCCCCTCGGCGGTGTCCAATTTTTCTTTCACAAAACAGCTGGAATAAATTATCTATCCAAGCGCTTCGCTAAGAGTCATCATAATGATTGCCGTGCATAGCGATACAAAAGTGCTACTTTGCGTACTTAATTGAAGGAAACAAAACTCTGAAATTACCATTCCCGCTGAAAGATTATAAAATGAGCTCCGTTACTTTGCACACGGGGGATACTTTAATCTGATGGTACAGAAGAATGTCAGAGAATGGGTGAGGAGATAGTTACTCACCAAGAGGTACTGCATCGAAATGGGGAGAAATAATTTATGAAACAACTCGAATAAAAAGAGGGATAGTTTGATAGTGCACATCCAGAGCCGCAAATAAATATTAATTCAGTAATTAAATGAAGTGGGGCGGACTAAATGGTTCAAATGGCACTGAGCACTATGGGACTTAACATCTATGGTCATCAGTCCCCTAGAACTTAGAACTACTTAAACCTAACTAACCTAAGGACAGCACACAACACCCAGTCATCACGAGGCAGAGAAAATCCCTGACCCCGCCGGGAATCGAACCCGGGGCGGACTAAAATTGACTGTACAGTAAGTAGGCTTCAGTGGATGAAGGTTGCGGTACTCATGCAGAGAATAATATGCTTGTAACTGATACACTGAGACGGCGAAAGTCATGGGATAACGATATGCACATATGCAGATAGCGGCAGTATCGCGTACACAATGCGTTAGCGAATCTGCCATTTGTACTCAGATGGTTCATGTGAAAGGGCGATTATGGCCGCAAGACGGCAACTGACAGACTTTGAACGCGGAATGGTAGTTCGAGCAACACGCAAGGGACATTCCATTTCGGAAATCGTTACAGAATACAATATTCCCCGATCCAGTATCAAGAGTGTGCCGAGAATATCACATTCCAGGCATTACCCGTTACCACGGACAACGTAGTGGCCGACAGCCTTAACGACCGAGAGCAGCAGCTTTTCGTAGAGATGTAAGTACTAACAGACAAGCAACATTGCGTGAAATAACCGCAGAAATCACTATCGGACATACGACGAACGTTTATTTTAGGACAGTGCGGTGAAATTGGGCGTTAAAGAGCCCTCTGCTGGGCTTGCAATCATATAGGTTGGACCTTAGGCGATTGGAAAACAGTGTCCTGGTTTCACGTTTCAGTTGTTACGAGCTGATGGTAATGTTAGAGTGCGGCGCAAACCCCACGGAGCCATGGAACCAAGTTGTCAACAAGGCACTGTGCAAGCTGTTAGTAGCTCCATAAAGGTGTGGGCTCTATTTACATGGAACGAACTAGGTCCTCTGGTCCAAATGAACCAATCATTGATTGGAAATGTCTGTGTTCGGCTATTTGGCGACCATTTGCAGCCGGTCATGGACGTAATTTTCTCAAACAACGACGGGATTTTTATGCATGACACTGCGCCGTGTCACAGGGCCACAACTTTCGCGTTTTGTTCGAAGAGCATTGTGGATAATTCGAGCGACTGATTTTGCCACCCAGGTCGCCCGACATGATTCCCTTCGAACATTTACGGGACGTAATTGAGTGGCCAGTTTTTGCACAAAATCCTGCACCGGCAACACTTTCATAATTATGGACGACTATAGAGGTAGACAGGTTGGCTCAGTATTTCTGCAAGGAACTTCCAATGACTTGTCGAGTCCACGCACGTAGAGTTGCTGCGCTATGCCGACACGATGTTAGGAGGTATCCCGTGACTTCTGTCACCTCAGGGTATTTCAAACAGTTCACTGCATGCTTGTGTTAAATACTGTGAGTCAAGCTGGCTTTTGTTATTAACATGACACGTAGCATATCGGTTTCTGTTGGCTCGATGAAACCGTGTCGCTAGGACAGGTGACGGAGCTGTCGGCTGTCACATCCTGCACCGGCTAGCATGCGTGGCACATGCCAGCGGCCAGCTTTCTGATTTCTCGCTGGAGTAAGAGACATCGAACAGAAAGTACATACTCCAAGGTCCCGTTTATCTGCCTTCAATACAAACTCGAGAGAGCCCGAATAACCGAGAAACACGGATAATCCTAAGTACATGTTTTTATCGGTAACTGCGATATACTGTATATAAAATCGTGGTACATGTCACTTCTCTCCATCCGCTGTTCTACTTACGCGTTATTCGTTGGAAACAAAAAGTATATGCAAAATTATGCTTTAAACATGCTGTATTTAGTATTACTTGCTTTCAGTTCACTTTCGGAAAATAACGGCCCGATATTTTTTGTTTCTATTGTTCGTTGATTTATTCCCTGACGACTGTTCTCGTTTTTACATAGTCAAAATATCAGTATAGGCAAACAAATTTTGTCCTTCATAGACCAATAAGAGATAATGGTAATTGAGTGCCGGGTTCCACAATCCTTTCGCTTTCTTCGTCTGCCAAAAACACGTTGTTAATGATAGTCCCGTCACTTAGCTGCTCAAATCCTTCTCCATAGACATCGCTATTGAACCACTCTCCGATATTTTCATCTACGTCTTCACAACCAGAAATTCTTATCATAAACGTAGTGCAAAATATTGTGATTTAATTTTTTATTTTTCTATCGTAAACGTAGTATAGAATATTGTGATTTCTTTTTTTTTGTGTTCGAAGAAAAAGCACCGGTAACCTGCAAGCTCAATATTCTGCTTGCTGCATACAAGTATTCCGACAACAATGTTAAGTGTTGTGTCTTCAGTGGACAAAACTTTTTTTGAGTTACGTTGTGTATGTTGTATATTGTTTAGTCATTATTTCTCTGGAAAATACAGTGATGGAAAAAAATCGCAGCACCAAAAAGTAATCACTGAAGAGTAACGAAATTTCGAGAGTTCGTTCGTCTATCTAACATTTAAGTGAACAATTTTGCAAGATCACAGGTTAATATAAGCTCTAGATAAGCCATTGCAAATGTGAAATGCTGGTACATTAATAACCATTGTAACCGCCAGGATGTTGAATGCAAGCATGCAAACGTGCAAGCACTGTGTTCTACAGGTGTTGAATGTCAGTTTGTGGGATGGAGTTCCTTTCCTGCTGCACTTGGTCGGTCAATACCGTATAATTTTCGTTTCTGCTTCCGAGGTCAGTCCTTCTAGCGGGCCACGCAGAGTGGTCGCGCGGTTAGAGGTGCCATGTCACGGATTGTGCAGCCCCTCTCGCCGGAGGCTAGCCCCTTAGGAACTCTCACACACCTTCTAGTGGCTTTATAGAAGATAGTTTACTACTTCCTCCTTGGAAAATTAACACAGTTCTGTGAGAGTAAAAGAGCGGAGAATGATACACTGCGGAATATCAACTGATGACAGCCCATAGTTCACAAAGAACTCCGTTGCTCATGCTTTATTGAGAACGAGGGACGAAAGCCATAAGCAGTCGGGAAACTAGCAAGCCAGCAGTCAGCATCTTCGTGGACTGTTCCTCGTACAATTCTCGCGCAGTTTGTAATCGATGGTCTTGTTTAATGTGTCTCAGCTGTTAAGTCCCGTTTGGTGTGCTGCAGGAGAAATCCACGAAAGTATACACTCTGACTGTAGGTTACTGTTTCGTTCGATTGTGAAGCACATCGGCTTGTAGCGCCTCATTTCGTCCATTCTAAGCATTCGCCATACGAGAAGACTTCTGTCACCTGCCTGTCCAGTACGCTATTTGTAAGCGGGATCCTGAGCTTCATGTCGTTTTCGACGTACTTGTAATCCGCCGTCGGCGTGCCTTTTTCATACACTTCCAAGCGCCCAATGGCAATGTTTTTGCGCTCGCAGTAACATTTGTCTCTTGGCTTGCCGTGAACAGAATTACACTTCTGGGACAGAGACTCCTATACCCTAAATAGAGGTGGTTGTTGCTGATGACGACTATTGTTGTTCAGCGCTGAACTGACTAGAGATCTGCTTCACTGCGGCTGATGAGCCACTGTTAAAATTCGCAGTGGTCGACGGCGACACCGTTTATCAACACGTTGTTGCGCAAGGCAGTTGACGCTGGTGGACATGGATTTCTCCGAATAACGATGTACCAGGTAAGGCCTGAGCACGTGATATCTGAAAAGAGCGATCCTTATTTATCATGTACTGAGTTGTTCAAATGGCTCTGAGCACTATGGGACTCTTCTGAGGTCATCAGTCCCCTAGAACTTAGAACTAGTTAAACCTAACTAACCTAAGGACATCACACACATCCATGCCCGAGGATTCGAACTTGCAACCGTAGCGGTCGCGCGGTTCCAGACTGCAGCGCCTAGAACCGCTCGGCCACTCGAACCGGCTATTGAGTTGTAATTTTGATGGTAATGTAAGAAGGTGAATTGAATCCCACTTATTGGATGGAGTGAATGAGAACAAGAAGTTAATTTTCAGGAGCTTTATGTGCAACCTGTAAGGAGGCTAAGTCTGAGCCAAGTTGGACGAAGAAGGCACACGGATTCAGGGCACAGACTAGCTGGACCCTAAACTGCGACCGAATATTCAGTAAGCAACATTAAGTATTTTTCAGATGGCAACCTATTTTAGTGTTTGGTGCATGAGGTGAAGTACACACATCAAAAAAAGTTTTGCATCACCCCGGTTCCCAGAACTCCTGAACATAGGCTTTGACTGTGGATACTTTATCACAGACACAGTCTTTCTGACTGTTCAGAGATGCCAGTAAACCCGCCCAAAGATGTAAACAAGCATGCGTGAGCAGCGCCTATTAGACGGAGGGGTCTGACTGCCGATCAGTACCAGTCATTCCACCAGAAAGGAGGTACACGGTTCGTGTTGTCTGTAGTTCAACCATGCCTAGACGGTCAATACCGCGGTTCGATCGCATCCGCATTGTTACTTTGTGTCAGGAAGGGCTCTCAACAAGGGAAGTGTCCAGGCGTCTCGAAGTAAACCAAAACGATGTTGTCCGGACAAGGAGGAAGTACGGAGAGACAGGAACTGTTGATGAGATTCCTCGCTCAGGCCGCCCAGGAGCTACTACTGCAGTGGAGACCGCTACCTAGGATGATGGCTTGGAGGAACCCTGACAGCAACGCCACCATGTTTAATAATGCTTTTCGTGCAGCCTCAGTACGTCGTGTTACGACTCAAACTGTGCGCCATAGGCTACGTGATCGGCAACTTCACTCCCGACGTCCATGGCAAAGTCCATCTTTGCAACCACGACATCATGCAGTGCGGTACAGATGGGTCCAGCAACATGCCGAACGCACCGCTCAGGATAGACATCACGTTCTCTTCACCGATGAATGTCGCATATGCCTTCAACCAGACAATCGTCGGAGACGTGTTTGCAGGCAAGCGTCAGGCTGAACACCTTAGACACACTGTCCAGCGTGTGTAGCAAGGTGGAGGTTCCCTGCTGTTTTGGGGTGGCATTATGTGGGACCGACGGCTGTACGATATATGAACGCCATTCTTCGACCGATAGTGCAACCATATTGGCAAGACATTAGTCCTCATGGACGACAATTCGCGCCTACGTCGTGCACATCTTGTGAATGACTTCCTTCAGGACAAACGACATCGCTCGACTAGAGTGGCCAGCATGTTATCCAGATGGATTGAAAAGGGCTGTTAATGGACTACGTGACCCACCAACCACTGAGGTATCTACGCCGAATCATCGTTGAAGAGTGGGACAATCTGGACCAATAGTGCGTTGATGAACTTGTGGATAGTATGTCACGACGAAGACAGGCATGCATCAGTGTAAGAGGATGCCACGACGAATACAGGCATGCATCAATGCAAGAGGACGTGCTACTGGGTATTAGAGGTACTGGTGTGTACAGCAATATTGACCACCACCTCTGAAAGACTCGCTGTATGGTGGTACAACACGCAATTTGTGGTTTTCATGAGCAATAAAAAGGGCGGAAATGATGTTTATGTTGATCTTTATTCCAATTTTCTGTACAGGTTTCGGAACTCTCGGAACCGAGATGATGCAAAACTTTTTTTGATGCGTGTGTAACAAACCACCACGCAGGTCAAGCCAACCTGAAACACTTCAGCACTGTGGAACATATTCAGATCATCTGATGATTTGCTAAGACATTTAAACCGGCTATGACGCCATTTTTTGACCTCTGTTTAACACGCCAACAAAATTAGTTTACCTTAAGGCAGAATACCTAATATGTGAAATAAGACGACTTTTGTGACACACCGAACAGTCAGATACTTGAACGTTTGTAAATGTTCCATTTATTGATGAAACAGTTTCATTCAAATTGGAGGAGTGCATTGCTTTTTTCTGTTTCTGTATTTCTTGCGTTGATTTTCTTTAACAGAGCTCGTATTGCCATGCGTATTTCCTAGGACGAGTAATGTACTTCGAAGATTCCGCCTTCAGCAATTTCTTCTTTCCTTCAGTTGACTGCATTACGAAACTACATCAACTTGCCATTAGTTTCTTACAAAATTTACTTACATTCTAGAGCAGAATAAAAGTGAAGGCCACTGATGGTGTAGGATAAACGAAGAAAAACATTTATTTTTTACGCTTCCGGAAGGCGTTCGATACAGTTCCGCTCTGTCGCCTGATAAACAAAGTAAGAGCCTACGGAATATCAGACCAGAATATCAGAGTTTATAGCAAACAGATCACAGCATGTTGTTCTCAATGGCGAGGCGTATACAGGCGTTGAAGTAACCTCTGGCGTGCCACAGGGGAGTGTTATGAGACCATTGCTTTTCGCAATATATATAAATGACCTAGTAAAAAAATGTTCAAATGTGTGTGAAATCTTATGGGACTTAACTGCTAAGGTCATCAGTCCCTAAGCTTACACACTACTTAACCTAAATTATCCTAAGGACAAACACACACACCCATGCCCGAGGGATGACTCGCACCTCCACCGGGACCAGCCGCACAGCCCATGACTGTAGCGCCTTAGCCCGCTCGGCTAATCCCGCGCGGCAAATGACCTAGTAGGTAGTGTCGGAAGTTCCATGCGGCTTTTCGCGGATGATGCTGTAGGATAGAGAGAAGTTGCAGCATCAGAAAATTGCAGCGAAATGCAGGAAGATCTGCAGCGGATAGGCACTTGGTGCAGAGGGTGGCAACTGACCCTTAACATAGACAAATGTAATGTATTGCGAATACATAGAAAGAAGGATCCTTTATTGTTTGATTATATGATAGCAGAACAAACACTGGTAGCAGTTACTTCTGTGAAATGTCTGGGAGTATGCGTACGGAACGATTTGAAGTGGAATGATCATATAAAATTAATTGTTGGTAAGGCGGGTGCCAGGTTGAGATTGATTGAGAGAGTCCTTAGAAAATGTAGTCCATCAACAAAGGAGGTGGCTTACAAAACATTTGTTCGACCTATACTTGAGTACTGCTCATCAGTGTGGAATCCGTACCAGGTCGGGTTGACAGAGGAGATAGAGAAGATCCAAAGAAGAGCGACGCGTTTCGTCACAGGGGTATTTGGTAAGCGTGATAGCATTACGGAGATGTTTAGCAAACTCAAGTGGCAGACTCTGCAAGAGAGGCGCTCTGCATCGCGGTGTAGCTTGCTGTCCAGGTTTCGAGAGGGAGCGTTTCTGGATGAGGTATCGAATATATTGCTTCCCCCCCTACTTACACCTCCCGAGGAGGTCACGAATGTAAAATTAGAGAGATTCGAGCGCGCACGGAGGCTTTCCGGCAGTCGTTCTTCCCGCGAACCATACGCGTCTGGAACAGGAAAGGGAGGTAATGACAGTAGCACGTAAAGTGCCCTCCGCCACCCCTCCGGGTGGCTTGCGGAGTATAAATGTAGATGTAGATGTCTGTTTATGCAATTTCGTACCGCTGAGAGCTGTAAGCAGCGCATTGTAGACGTCCTAGTGCAATCACTTCGAACCCGAGGCGGTACAGTGCGCAGCCAACGGGAAGATGTTGAACGGTGGGACCCTTGTGAAAGTTGGCCACGGCCAAGGCAGGCCCGTGAAGCTGCGGTACCGCTAGCCGCAGAAGTGGGCCACTGCCAGTGGCAGTGACCGGGTCACGCGGCCAGCTTCTCCACTGTCGCCGGAAGCGCGTGCCGCCGCGTCCACAAGCCTCAGAGGCGCGCATACATTGGTGCTCGCTCGCTGCCGCTGAGTTCTCCCACAGTCTAGCCACAGAGGCTACAAACCTTCACGAATTGCTGATACAAAAACACTTACATCTACATAATACATTCTTCGCAAATATGTAGAGAGGAATGACACCACCACCACCAAGTTTCGTGGTTACAGCCTGATTTATTTATTTATTTATTTATTTTTTCTTCAGGTGATAAGTGAAGCTTTATGACCATCCCTAGCATTGCTACAAACTACCATCCGTGATAACATTGCATCACAAAGGATACTTCGTGACAATACGAGACATAGGTGTAAGGTATTTTATTTATCATCTTGAAACTTGGTGGTGGTGTTGTTCCTCTCTACGTATTCACTACTCAGTGCAACACGTAAACGTTTCACCTCGAAAATAACCTCGTCATTCTGTAAATGCCTGCCACGCAATTGTTTCTTCATCCTGCGAGGCGAACACGGCAAGTGCCATAATCTGATTTCCAGGAGATTTCCCCAGTGGTAGAGGAGTCAAAATAAACTAACACGGGTCTCGTTTTATCCGTAGATACTCGATTGTTTCAGAGGAAACGACCGTCATAATGTGCGAGGTACTTTGTGCTATTTAGCGTGTAAATAGTTCATCCTCAGCGATAGCACAGTGACCAGCATCGCGGATTCACTGTTTTGCGGCCCGTGCTCGAGATCGGATTATTTTTTGTTTTTGTGTAAATCTTATGGGACTTAACTGCTGAGGTCATCAGTCCCTAAGCTTACACACTACTTAACCTAAATTATCCTAAGGACAAACACAAACACACACACCCATGCCCGAGAGAGGACTCGAACCTCCGCTGGGACCAACCGCACAGTCCATGAGTGCAGCGACCCAGACCGCTCGGCCAATCCCGTGTGGCTCGGATTATTGATTTTATTGTTCTTCGTTAATCTGCCCATGTCCGTAAAAGATTAGTACAAGATTGTTTTGCATTGTGTATTGAAATAACGTTTTTGTTATTGATCTACTAATGCAAATCTCGTGAATGAATTTTTAGAAAAGTAAATGAATGACCTTTTTTTTCAGTTATCTGTGAAATTCCTGTAGTGTGTCGTGATTCATAATTAATTGCAAGTGCACATTTGGTAAAGTGATCCGTTATGTGTGGTTTGCCGTGAAATTATTGCCAATGCGTGAAATCTTCAGCATTGTTAACGACCTCTCTTTTCCGAGTGAGATTCATACGAAGAACTGTCACTGTGGCAAACCTGCCTTCGAACGAGTGTTGTGCTGTTCCGAATTTCTCTGTCTCGAATGTTCCTACGATCGGTATCTGCCAAGGGAATGCTCCAAATATTCCTGAAGAGTAAACATAGGAATAAAATATACATATAAATATAGTAATTGATGTAAGAATGAAATATAAGAATCAGAGAATTTAAAAGCACCATGTACACATATATTACATAATAAATGTGACAGTTCTTGCGAAACCCAACTGTAACTTTACACTTGATATAACGGCCTTGTATCCCCTAACTTAATAAGAAACATCCCTGCAGTAACCTTTTACGGACATGGGAAGATAAACGAAAATAAATAAATAAAAGGATAACGCTGTTTCGAACACGGGGCGCAGAAGTGAGAGGCCGCGACGCTATCTACTGCGCCACCATACCGGCTAAGATTAACGTGCGCTGAATGGTATCTAAATTACGTCGAAAACCTCCACTATCGTTTCCTCAGAAACTGTCAAGTATTTGCGGATAAGCCGAGACATTTGTTCGTTTACTTTGACTCCTCTTCCACTTAGCGACCTTTCTGGGAAATCGGATAATGGCATTTGCCGTGTTCCCCTCTTGAGAAGAGACAGTGTAGGCACGGGGTGCCATGTCAACCGAGTACGGGGGTAGAGAAAAATTTGAGAGCCCAAACAAACAAGTTGCGTATCTGTGTCCTGTGATAAATCACCTGGAGCGTTGTACAAACGCAAAAAGTCCTCTTGGACAGTGCCTCGAGACGCTTCTTTGACAACGTCGTGTAACCTCATCATGAAATTTCGATGGTATGCCCCTGTGGGGATTTGCCCCCTTACGAGCAGAATCTGTTAGTATCACACCATGGCAAACCTAAAAAGCACTCATCATCATCTGGCCCGATGATACTTGTATTTTTTTTTTCGGCGGTTGTAGATCCACACGTTTGCACTGCTTGCTTTGTTTCTTTGTATAGGCCTCATAGTAATGCGCTCAGCACTCATCTATGGTGATACGCGGCTGAATGAACAATCTGGAATGGGCTGCACAGCTGCAAACATGTCTGCTGCTCCCTCGTTTCGGCGTGCTTGTCCATGTGTGAGAGCAGTCGCAGAACACAGTGGACGACGATGTTCGTCATGTTCAAAATGTAGTGTAAAGTGAAAGCTGATTCACAATTGAATTTTCACTTTTTATACATCATCTCCTCGATTGTGATACGCATGTCTTCTAGCACCAAGGCAAGTACTTGGTTATTCACACGGAGATGGTTTCCACAGCCTTTGTAAAGTAAACGTTCAGTCAACCCTCGAATAAAAAAGCAGCGTCCTTAAGTTTTGAGGCTACCATTTTTACCGACCCATCGCAATGTTTACAGGTTTGTTTGACTCACGGGAAAACGCCACAGAGATGTTGATAAACCTGAACTAGTAAACGCTGAAGTTAAGACGCCAGTTACCCAGCGAAAACCTGCTTATTCGAGAGCTAGAACTACTATATATTTGGTCTTTTTCAGTTCTTTATTAAAATAATAATCAGTGCATTACCTGTTACTCACTTATTTGTACGCACTCGAAGAGTCTTATACACTGACGGAAAGACGGATCCCGATATCCCGACAACAAGAAACAGTTGATGTAGGGGAATGAAATTTCGGGAATACATTTGGCTAGATTACATATTTAAGTGATTAACATTGTAGGATCACAGGTTATTGAAAGCGCGAGTGAAGCCATTGTAAATGTGAAATGGTGTTACGTCAAAAACCGGCGTAATGCCCAGAATGTTGAATGCAAACAAGCAAACTTGAATCCATTGCCTTATGCAGGTGCCGGATGTCTGTTTGTGAGATCGTATTCCATGCCTGTTGCACTTGATAGGTCAATGTAGGGGTGGTTAATGCTCGTTGTGGATGAAATGGTTCAAATGGCTCTGAGCACTATGGGACTTAATATATGAGGTCGTCAGTCCCCTAGAACTTAGAACTACATAAACCTAACTAACGAGACAGGATTCGAACCTGCGACCGTAGCAACAGCGGACATGTCCGAAAGAACAGACACCATATCCATGTAAGAATATAATTCTCACAATACTGGCCATGACCTTCGCCGTCTGTGCGGATGCACACATACTATCCGAACTCTTACGGGACTTGGTAAGAATATCTTCCACAAGTAATGAGTGTGTTGGGTAGGGACACTACGAATGTAGTGCGTGGATATACAGGGTGTTACAAAAAGGTACGGCCAAACTTTCAGGAAACATTCCTCAGACACAAAGAAAGAAAATATGTTATGTGGACATGTGTCCGGAAACGCTTACTTTCCATGTTAGAGCTCATTTTATTACTTCTCTTCAAATCACATTAATCATGGAATGGAAACACACAGCAACAGAATGTACCAGCGTGACATCAAACACTTTGTTACAGGAAATGTTCAAAATGTCCTCCGTTAGCGAGGATACATGCATTCACCCTCCGTCGCATGGAATCCCTGATGTGCTGATGCAGCCCTGGAGAATGGCGTATTGTATCACAGCCGTCCACAATACGAGCACGAAGAGTCTCTACATTTGGTACCGGCGTTGCGTAGACAAGAGCTTTCAAATGCCCCCATAAATGAGTCAGGAGAGTTGAGGTCAGGAGAGCGTGAAGGCCATGGAATTGGTACACCTCTACCAATCCATCGGTCACCGAATCTGTTGTTGAGAAGCGTACGAACACTTCGACTGAAATGTGCAGGAGCTCCATCGTGCATGAACCATATGTTGTGTCGTACTTGTAAAGGCACATGTTCTAGCAGCACAGGTAGAGAATCCCGTATGAAATCATTATAACGTGCTCCATTGAGCGTAGGTGCAAGAACATGGGGCCCAATCAAGGCATCACCAACAATGCCTGCCCAAACGTTCACAGAAAATCTGTGTTGATGACGTGATTGCACAATTGCGTGCGGATTCTCGTCAGACCACACATGTTGATTGTGAAAATTTACAATTTGATCACGTTGCTATGAAGCCTCATCCGTAAAGAGAAAATTTTCACTTAAATGAGGATTGACACATTGTTGGATGAACCATTCGCAGAAGCGTACCCGTGGAGGCCAATCAGCTGCTGATAGTGCCTGCACACGCTGTACATGGTACGGCAACAACTGGTTCTCCCGTAGCACTCTCCATACAGTGACGTGGTCAACGTTACCTTGTACGGCAGCAACTTCTCTGACGCTGACATTAGGGTTATCGTCAACTGCACGAAGAATTGCCTCGTCCATTGCAGGTGTCCTCGTCGTTCTAGGTCTTCCCCAGTCGCGAGTCATAGGCTGGAATGTTCCGTGCTCCCTAAGACGCCGATCAATTGCTTCGAACGTCTTCCTGTCGGGACACCTTCTTTCTGGAAATCTGTCTCGATACAAACGTACCGCGCCGCGGCTATTGCCCCTTGCTAATCCATACATCAAATGGGCATCTGCCAACTCCGCATTTGTAAACATTGCACTGACTGCAAAACCATGTTCGTGATGAACACTAACCTGTTGATGCTACGTACTGATGTGCTTGATGCTAGTATTGTAGAGCAATGAGTCGCATGTCAACACAAGCACCGAAGTTAACATTACCTTCCTTCAATTGGGCCAACCGGCGGTGAATCCAGGAAGTACAGTACATACTAACTAAAATGAGCTCTAACATGGAAATTAAGCGTTTCCGGACACATGTCCACATAACATCTTTTCTTTATTTGTGTGTGAGGTATGTTTCCTGAGAGTTTGGCCTTACCTTTTTGTAATACCCTGTATATGGTAAGAATGTGGGTCTCGCGGGAGGCGTGCGCGAGACAGTCCCTGCAGTCGCACTATCCTCTGTGCCCTCGGTGGCTGATGCATAGAGCGTCTCCCATGTAAGCAGGAGATCCCGGGTTAGAGTCGCGGTCTGGGGACACATTTTCACCTGTCCCCGTTGATATATATTAATACCTTGAGCTGCTGACGGGCATTGATATATAATTCTAACTTTCGTTTATGTCGCACAACTCCATCTCGGTGACGCCAGTTTTCTTTTTTCGCCAGTGTAGTAGTATACTCTCGGAAAGGCGGGGAAAGTAGGGGTACTTTCACGACACGTAACAATATGGTGATATGTCGTCTAAAAGATAGACATTTGCAATGAAATAAACGTTGAAGATTATACAGCCTTTAACAGTCGCGGAAAGTATTACTATTATATCCAAGTGAATCAATAGCTTTAAGATCCAGAGCCTGCCACGTATGTTGTAACAGGTAAATCTTCCGGGGAATGAGAGACGAAATGGTTATTATTAAGGGTTTACCCGCGATGTGAAAGGACAATTACTAGTAGTCGTTTGAACAAAACTAATGTCAGTAGAGCCTGACAGTTGCAATTTTATGAAAATGGTACAGTGAAATGCAAGGATAAAACTATTTAGAAGTTAAAGTTGACTCGTATACAGATAATATAAGTCTGTTACACCGCCAAAAATATCACACTGAAGCCACGAAGGTAAAACAGTTTCGCAGGGGATTTGCAGAAGAACGTTATCAGTGATGTCGGCAGACAGTGGATTATGAAGAGAGAACACAGGAAACGTGACGCACCTGCAAGAGATATCGTTAACAAATCTTTTGCGCCGCTATCGCCTGCTGTCTGCCGCTGACACGCGTGACGTTTCTTGAATTAACCAGCTCTGTCTGGATCTTCTGCCTGATGTAACTCCGACTTCTGTGCTATGGGATCGGCTTGAGTACCCATACAGAAAGATACAGGAATACAACCGTGTTAAGTCGTTAAAACGTACCGTCGAAAGCCCCAAACTGAATCTTTGATTGTGGAGCTTAGTTTTCGTTAGTGTGAAACTTCCTGGTGGGATCAGAACTGGAACTCGTATCGTAGCCTTTCTTAGGCGACGCTCATGCCATTGCCCACCGTAGCGTTTCTCCTTGGGTTGCTGCTAGAGCACAGAATGCTGAAAAGTTTGTAAATCAGTAGACAGCTACCAACATATTGAATGAAGCTGTGAGGTCGCGTCTACAAATCCTGTCGTTTCCCTCAAGGGTCTTTAGAACACTTACAAATCATTCTATGCAATGACACACGGGTGGCTACCACAGGAAGTGAGGCAAGAATCAAAGACTCGCACCTGTGAACTTGACTGTGAACTATTGGCCAAAGCCTTCCTACTACTGGGAATGAGTTTATTAAATCCTTCAAAAGAAGAAGTATATATCTAATTTTTTTCCAGATAGATTACTGGATCTGTGAGTTCATTTCAAAGTGACACAGAATAGATGGCATGACATTCCGTTGCCTGAAACAACATTCAGTTCCAGTTCAAATCAGTATCTGAAATGTCAGATAGATAGGAAATAGACAATCTAAAGGTTCACACTGAACAAACTAAAATCTTGGTGCAAATATTTACTGCACTTTGTTTTTGTTCTGAAACATTGTTCATTGCAGTTTAGGTAAGTCATAAGATAAAAGGTAAATATTTTCAGGTATAGCCTGATCCCTTTTAATGAAACGCTACTTCAGTTTGGTGTGGCACAGTATTATGTTTCAAACTTTCAAATATTAAAAACTTAGCGGAAGGTAGCAAACTCATAAACCACAATATGGCACCCTCGCAAAGGGTCGTGGTAACGTGGCTTGACCTCACTGTATATGCCTTAAATAAATAAAATAAATGGGAACGTCTAAATATTGGAACGTAGGGGATAGGTACTAATAGAAATGAGACTGTGACGGCAGGTTGTGAATCGCTCATGGCCATCTCAGTTAGTAAGAGCATTTCCCACAAAATGTAAAGTTCCGTGCTCGAGTCCCGAACCGGCACAAAATGTTAATCTGCCAGGAAGTTCCAGTGAGATCGCACAGCGAAAAATCACCACTTCTCCCGCGAATCTCTGCTGACTTAGGGAACAGGCTAGTGCGTGACTCGTCCGTAAGCGTAATATGGAAGAAAAAAATTTGTTTGTCACGTCGATAACGGGTTATTAGAGACTAAGCATAACTCCTATTGGACAAAATGGGGGACAGAGTTGGCCATGCCCTTTTCAAAGTAAGCCGCCCCCCTGCCACCATTTGCCCTAATAGATTTAGGAAAACCACGGAGAAGCAAAATGAGGATGGCCGGATGAGTTTTCAACATCACTTTTCGCGAGTGCGACCGTAGTGCGGTAACCACGTGCTACTCACTCAGTCGTAACCGTGATAAATCTTATGCGACGTGCAATTCGTGATGTCTCACACAACACAATACCGTCTTCACGTGTCTACGTAAGCTTTTGGCCTTGAAGTTAAACACAGCACGTTAAAACAAACTAGTAACTCAGATACGGGCATTCTCTCAAGTAGTTATCCAGTTGGTAGAATCAACGAGACGTTAGCGGACCAGACAACCTGCAGAAACTTCTGAATTCTTAAAACTGCGGAGCACATATTCTTACATTTTTAAAGTTAGTGTTTGCCCATAGCTAGGCTTCCGTCGGCAACGCCTACATGGTAAATTCTCATGAAATGTTTTACCATACGTTTCATTAATGGCAGTACCTTGTTTGCATCTACATCTAAGTGATTACTCTGCTATTCACAATAAAGTGACTGGCAGAGGGTTCAATGAAACACTTTAAAGCTGTCTCTCTACCGTTCCATTCTCGAACGGCACGCGGGAAAAACAAGCACTTACATTTTTCTGTGCGAGCCCTGATTTCCCTTATATTATCGTGATGATCATTTCTCCCTATGTAGGTGGGTGCCAACATAATGTTTTCTCAATCGAAGGAGGAAACTGGTGATTGAAATTTCATGAGAAAATCCTGTCACAACGAAAAACGCCTTTGTTTTAATGATTGCCACTCCAATTCACGTATCATGTCTGTGGCACTATCTCCCCTACTTCGCGATAATACAAAACGAGCTGCCCATCTTTGTATTTTTTCGATGTCATCCGTCAGTCCCATCTGATGCGGATCCCACACCGCACAGTAATACTCCAGAATAGGGCGGACAAGCCCGGTGTAAGCAGTCTCTTTAGTAGACCTGTTGCACCTTCTAAGTGTTATTCCAATGAAGCGCAGTCTTTGGTTTGCTCTACCCACAACATTATCTGTGTGATCGTTCCAATTTATGGTGATTGTAATTTGAATTTACAGCCTTCAGATTTGTGTGACTTATGGCGTAATCGAAATTTAGTGTGAATAACTTCACACTTTACTTTATTCAGGGTCAGCTGCCACTTTTGGCACCATGCAGATATCTCATCAGATGACCAAAACGAATTGCACATCTATTTATATGACTTTACAAGACGGTAAATCACAGCATCATCTGGAAACAATCTAAGACGGCTACTGAGATTGTCTCCTTTGTCGTTAATATAGGTCAGGAACAACAGAGGGCCTATAACATTTCCTTGGGGAACGTCGGATATTACTTCTGTTTTACTCGATGACTTTCCCTCTTTTACTACAACCGTGACCTTTCTGACAGGAAATCACGAATCCAGTCGCACAACTGAGGCGATATTCCATAGGCAGGCAGTTTGGTTAGAAAATACTTGTGACGGTGTTGAAAGCCTTCTGGAAATCTAAAAATATGGGATCGATTTGAAATCCCCTGTCGATAGTACTCATTACTTCATGAGTATATTCTTGCGCTTCACAAGAATGATATTTTCTGAATTCGTGCTATGTGTAGATAAATCGTTTTCTTCAAGGTAATACATAATGTTCGAACATAGTATATGTTCCAAAACCCTACTGGAATCGACGTTAGTGATATGGGCCTGTAATTCAGCGGATTACTCCTCTTTCCCTTTTTGGGTATTGGTATGACTTGAGTAATTTTTCAGTCTTTAGGTACGGATCTTTCTGTGAGAAGCGGTTGATTGCTAAATATGAAGCTATCGCATCAGCATACTCTGAAAGGAACCTGACCGATATACAATCTGGACAGGTGGCCTTCACTTTATTGATTCAAGGTGCTATTGTTACACAGAGGATATCTACTTCTATATTTCTCATCTTGGCAGTTGTTCTTGATTGGAATTCACGAATATTTATTTCGTATTCATTGGTGAAAGAGTTTCGGAAAACCGTGTTTAATAACTCTGCTTTAGTGGCACTGTCATCAGTGACTTCACCTTTGTTATCGCGCAGTGAAGTTATCAATTGCGTTTTGCCACTGGTGTGCTTTATGTGTGACGAGAATGTCTTTGGGTTTTCTGCCAGATTCCGAGACAGAGTTTCGTTGTGGAAATTATTAAATGCATCTCGTATTGAAGTACGCGCTATATTTCGAAGTTCTGCAAAACTTTGCCAGTCTTTGGGATTTTGCGTTCTTTTAAATTTGGCATGCTTTTTTCGCTGCTTCTGCAACAGCGATGTGACCCGTTTTGTGTACCGTGGGGGGATCAGTACCATCACTTATTAATTTATGTGGTATATATCACTCAATTGCTGTCGATACTATCTCTTTGAAATCATTCCACAGCATTTCTACGCTTACGTGATTAGATCGGAAGGAGTGAAGACCGTCTTTTAAAAAGACGGCAAGAGCGTTTTTTATCAGATTTTTTAAATAGATATACTTCGCGTTTCAAAAAATGTTCTAATGTGTGTGAGATCTTATGGGACTTAACTGCTAAGGTCATCAGTCCCTAAGCTTACACACTACTTAACCTAAATTATCCTAAGGACAAACACACACATCCATGCTCGAGGGAGGACTCTAACCTCCGCCGGGACCAGCCGCACAGTTCATGACTGCAGCGCCCAAGACCGCTCGGCTAATCCCGCGCGGCACTTCGCGTTTCATTTGATGGTTGTAGATATTACGGTATTCAGCGTAGCAGCAACTGCCTTTTGGTCGCTAATCCCTGTATTCGTCACGATACTCACTATTTGTCTAGGATTATTTGTTGCTAAGAGGCCAAGTATGCTTTGCAACAATTTGCGCTTCGAGTGCTCATGAACTAATTGTTCAAAATAATTATCTGAGAAAGCATTCAGTACAATTTCTGATGACTTTTTATGCCAGCTGCCGGCTTTAAACGTATATTTTTTTCCAGCATATCGAGGACAGATTGAAGTCACCACCGACTATAATTGTATGAGTGGGGTACCTATTTAAAGTAAGACTCAATTTTTTTTTGAACTGTTCAGCAACTACAACTTCTGAGTCGATGGGCCGGTAAAACGAACCAATTAATAGTTTAGTCAGATTGGCAGATATAACCTCTATCCTAAATATTTCGCAGGAACTATCAAATTAAACTTCAGTAAAAGGCAAACTACTTCCGACAGCAATAAATACTCCACCACCAACTGTATTTAATCTATACTTCCTGAACACTGTTAGAGCGTTTGAAAAAATTTCGCCTCAACTTATTTCCGGCTTTAGCTAGCGTTCTGTACCTATAACTATTTGAGCTTCAGTGCGTTATATTAGGGCTTGGAGCTCTGGTTCTTTCCCAACACAGCTACGACAATTTACAACTACAATGCCGATCGTTTCTACAACTACTGTGTTTTACCTGCCTCCTTTTAGATGGGCGTCCTGTCTGTGGTTCCCTGAGACCTTCTAACCTAACAAACCGCCCAGTCCCTTCTGCACAGCCCCCGCTACCCGTGTAGCCGCCTCCTGTGTGTATTGGACTCCTGACCTATTAAGCGGATAGGAAAAAGGGAGTACATCCGTCAACGGAACTACCCTTGAATTCGCCTGGAGTGATTCAATGAAATCCCGGGAAATCTAAACCAGTATGGTCGGACAAGCGTTTGAACATTGGCCATGACAAACGAAAACTCAGTGTGCGCCGTCTTGCTTGCGAAAGGCAAAAATCGCGTACGTCGTCTGGATCGCATCTACGATATACTGTCAATAAGTAATGCAACACATTTTGTTCTCGGTCAGTTTCGGCTGAAAAATGAGGAATTTATTACGGGACGTCGTCGAATACTTACGCTTCAGACTCTATACTTGCATGAAGTTGCGGTCGGTGACAGCGGTACAGGTAGGCATCAAAATGGCGTCTGTAACAGAGGTGCGTCCCAAGCAAAGAGCTGTCATTTAGTTTCTCATGGCGGAAAACCGGAGCATCGGAGATATTAATAGGCACTGATAGTGGCGACTGTCATCATTGCGACAAGGTCCGCAAAGGTTTGCGGACATCGTCGCAATGATGATACAGATTCCCCGCGTGCTGGCAAGGTGCACAAAGCTGTGACGCTGGCAACTTTGGAGCGTGAAGAAAAGACTTCAACGTCTTCGTCGCCACTAAAATGCAAACGAACTTCTCCATGACAACACTACGCCTCACACCAGAGTGCGCACCCGAGAGCAGCTTACAAAACTTCATTGGACTGTTCTTCCTCATCCACCATACAACCTGAATCTCGCACCTACCAACTTCCATCTATTTGGCCCAATGAAGGATGCATTCGGCGGGAAGAAATGCGTTGATGGGGAGGTTCTTGATACAGCAAGATGCTGTTTCCGTCTTCGACCAGTAGAGTGGTACCATGGGGCATGCAGGTCCTCCCAGTAGGGTGGCGTTAGGCCATCGCACTGACAGAGATTACGTTGAAAAGTAAGGTTTCGTAGCCAATACAGCGGGAAATAATGTGTACGGTAATCCTGAATAAACCCAATCTGCTTTCAGAAAAAATGCCTTGCAATACCTATAGAAAGCCCCTCGTATATTACCAAACGACTAACCTGGTGCACGGTCACTCGGCCGAAGTTGCAGGTTTTCTACGTAATGACTTCCAGGGGCAACAATTTTATTTTCGGTATTTCATATAATAACTGACAAAATTGAAAATTTTGTTATAATCTTCTCTGTAAGAGCTGCGATCTTACGTTAAAGGTTCCACACGGTAAGACAAGTGTTACATATTATATTCCTCTATTAGTTGAGAATTAGAGCACTTAACGACTTTCACTGAAGTTAACAAACAATTTAAAACCTTTACGAAAATTCCACCCACCACAAAATGATGAAACGAAGTAAGTTTATCGCTTATCACTATTACGTTCATGCAGTAAAATAGGCATGGGCAACATTTGATTACCCATGGGTCTGATTCGCGTACTGAATCTCACGTCCCACAACGTCAGGTGGAACGACATCAGCGCTCTTAGCGCATGAAACCAAAACCACAGCGTTCTGATGTTAAATTTTTATGAGTTAACGCATCTGTGTTAATGGCACCCCTTTCCCCACACCCCACACCAAGAAATGACGCCTCAAAACACAAGTTTTTGTGAGTACACACGTTTTGCGTTCATACCATCTTCAGATGTGTACATTTATTTACGTGTCATGCACATTGTTTCCTTATGACGTTTACAATACTTGCAATAGACGAATTTCTTCGGCGAACCGGATTGAAACCAAACACGGGCTGGATCAGCTCGCGGGCCACCGGTTGCCCACTCGCGCAGTAAAACTTCAGCACGACGTTTTAATTTATTACTTCCTAACTGTTGACTCTACTCGCAACACATTGTGCAGACAGTATCCACTTATACCACTGACCGCACCTGCATAATTATATCGTTGTACGACACACAATTCAGGGGGATGACGTTATAAACATTGAGACGTTTGAAAAATTAGTTTTGCTTGAAACAGTGCGCAAATTACCCAGACTAATGCATCCAGAATTTCGTAATGAGAGCAATTAGCGAATCCAACAAAGTTTCAGCATAATTTGAAACCTTTCCAAATTTTTTCTCGGGGGGGGGGGGGGGGGGCGCTGGTTCGGTCTCATGCGGGAAAAATTGCGTCAGAATTACGGGGCTTTTTTTGCTAAATGTGAGACGATACAGATAACCGAATTAAGAAAATTCTTCAGTGATCGAATATGCATTAAGCTTGGACTATTAAGGAAGTCAATTAAAAAATATGCACTATAAAACTAACATTTGTAGCTCAGGACATCTCAGCAGAAAGGAAAGAAGCAAATTGAAAAATAAATGGTTACCAGGTGCAACCGTTATGTCATACGAACGCAGTGTAAATACAGCGAAGGTCAAAGATAACGAGACAAGTACACTTCAGAAATCTTAATTCGCGGCAACAAGTACCCACTGCGATAGCTTACTACCCTTGGAGACTGGCTCAAAGTTGACTTCAGACCTACGTAAGTACTAGCAACAGTCTAGAGAAGGAGGACAAAATATCCCGGAGAGCCTAAATTACTTGGTTATACTACGAACAAAAACCAAGTTTCTTGTAGTCGTTATGTTCTAGTCCTGAAACCAAAAATCTTGGTTATTTAATATCAATCTTTTTTAAACAACTGGACATGTTTTTTTCTTCATCATTAATCATCATTATACGTATTCGTTGTCGTCGACAGAGATACTCAAATTTATTAGTGCAGTATTTTCACGTTCTACCCGAAATAATGATGGACAGAAAGTATGTGCTCTTCACTAAGTTAAGTGCAATTAGAAATCTATATTCTGAAATATCACTACTCCTGTGCTGGCCATAAACAAAGTGCCGCGGATCGGAGTATTTAGCCGCTAGCTGGCTCTAAAAGCGTGCGTCCCCGGCGCCGGAGACACGGTGTACAGATAAATAATCTGTACCGCAGTGATGTAACTGGCGTTACCTCTGTTGTTATCGCATGCCAGATAACGCAGGTGCACTGCTTCTCGCCCTATCAATGGCTCTGTTTCGCGACAGAGTTTCTGCTCCGTCCCCGTTTGTGAAATCTTCGTCCGACGCGAAAGTGTAAACGCAAGTAGAGAATCTTTTGCTCCTAGGAAACGAGCAATCTGATCACGTTCATGTCGTAATTTCTATGAGTGCACACACAAAGAAGTTAGTTTGAGCCTTACGAAACCAATTTTATTCTTCGTAGAACTTCATCCTTGAAACTTACTGGGGAATAACGAACGAATTCTAATTACTTTCATCCAAATATCCAGTAGATACCCAGTTGACATTTTATAAAGTATTCACAAGGATGATTCAGGTCTCTGGCTCCTCTTCTTCGTAAAGTGAGAATTTTGTTTGTATATATGTACCTCTTCATTGTTGACTTCTTCGTGGTTGCAATGAGTTCGTGGAGAGTTCAGTGATCGCCGTGTTGGTAACAGAGGAATAAATTGAAACCCCGGTGCCTACACATATTTCATTCCTCTCGATAACTTCAAGGAAACATTCGAATTTGAAGTCTTCACCAAAGAGTCGGATCACCGTTAAAGTTAATGTTCCTGTCAGATGCTGTGGAGAGTCACACAATATAACCAAATACATTCGTGTATAATTCGTTAATCTGTAGTTGTAACACACAGCTCCTACTCGCCGGCCAGCCAAATGTTAGTTAGCTAAAACTTTCAACCGCCATCAGGATTCGCATATTCCACTTCTGTCTAGACCTTGCGATGACTGCCACTGAGCTGAACTGAAATATATTAAAGGCTTAAATATTGAGAATGTATTTCTGAATTGCAACACCTGTTAGAACATTTATTTCCACAAACTTCCATTCTCCCAGGTCAAAATAGTGTGAATATGAATATTATGCATATATGTGTGTGTGTGTGTGTGTGTGTGTGTGTGTGTGTGTGTGTGTGTGTGTGTGTGTGTGTGTGTGTGTGTGTTGGGGGGGGGGGGTTGCGTGTGTGTATTTTTTATGATGATTTCCAATATCCAAAAGACAGAGACAAAGAGTTGCAGTCCTTAACGCCTTCATTGTGACATTCCTAGAGATATACTGCCACTCGTGATTTGCAGTATTAGAACAAATCAAATATAATATTTGGGAGGTACAGCACGCAATTAAATTTTCAGTTCTCAGGAGAGAAGGGAAGAATAAAAATAGATTTAAAAATCGGTGTGTCATTTTACTGTTAACAAAAGACAAAAAACCTATACAATTCGAGAAGTATGCTGCGTCACTAATATTTTGCTTGCGTCAGCATACTTACCTGAATTTTCAATTCTAGTTACGTTTACATACCAACCAAAGCAAGTTATTTCAAGCCTCAAAGTCGATGGTGAATTTTTCTCAAGTCAAAAAATTATTGCACAAGTAACACGTACATGGTTTTATGCGTCGCGAGATCTGAAATCAGATTGATTTTAGTGCTAACCGTACATTTGTCTTCGAGGTATAATGAAAGGAAGCCATTTTGCTAAAGAACCGTTAAATATCGGGCTAAAGAATTATGAATGTGATGCAGCTGGCTAAACGTTTCGGCTCGGTCTGCCTCACATTCAAGTAAGTTATTTTTATAACACTGTGAGATAAACAAAAAGATGTATTAACAAGGAATTATCCGAAAGGGACGGAAGTAGATGGATGTGATGTACATGTACTGACAAAAAAGATTACAATTTTAGAAAAATTGAATGATTTATGCAAGAGAAGGAGCTTCACAAATTGCAAATTTCAGTAACGCGTTGGTCCATCCCTGGTCACCTCTAGCACTCAACTAGATGCAGTTAACTTTATTTTTTTAGCCCTTCGTGAACGTAATAATCTGGTGAATAGAACTATGTCGCTAGTTCCACTAACTGAAAAATCCGCTGAGAAGCTACCATACAACACACGTGAAAAGTGTCGTCTCTCATCTTTTATGATAGAATTTCGCCGAAATGTAGTCTCTGGAACTTTCTACTCTCCCGTGCGGCGTAAGATAACGAATGTTTGCCGAGATGGGTGTGTCCTAATGTGATTACCTCTTCACTTGTTGAGCGTATCACTGACGTCTGCGCTACAGTGATTAAAAAAGAAAAAATGTCGGAACAACACGAATTAGAGGTGTCGAATGATCAGTAAATGAATAGAGAAATTTAGGTTTGTGCCAGTACTCCGCATTCGCGACGCTTAAGTAATCTCTACAATGTCACACTGTAGTCTCGAAAGAAAAGTGTGAAGGTAAAGTCTGAATAATGGGTCGTGGTCTGAAATCTAGCAACGTTACGGTGTCATACGCCAAGACCTTTACCTTGCAATGTTCTTGGCACTTACTTGCAATTATGTAATTTGAGGAGGTCTCCGTTTTAAGCAAAAGCTAGGCGCTCAGTCCGGAGCCGCGCGACTGCTACGGTCGCAGGTTCGAATCCTACCTCGGGCATGGATGTGTGTGATGTCCTTAGGTTAGTTAGGTTTAAGTAGTTCTAAGTTCTAGGGGACTGATGACCACAGATGTTAAGTCCCATAGTGCTCAGAGCCGTTTGAACCATTTTAAGCAAAAGCTAGTTTTTCACGCATTTCAATTTATTTTTGTGACATATCTCCTGAACTGTGTGTCATACAGTGACACAATTTTGCAGGTATATTCAGTGATATAATAACCGGACACTATCTGCAAAATGTGTTAAATATAGAGTCTTTAGTAAAGAAGTAATAAATTAAAATGTCGTGCTGAAGTTTTGCTGCGCGGGTGACATGAATATTCAGGTGGTGGTATTTAATAATTACGAATTTCCCCTCTCCCTTACTCCCCACCCCGCCGCTATTTTCGTTTTTCACGCAAGTTTGCTAACTCGTTCACGCTAGATTGGACATTTCTTGATGCCATACCATCACGTCCAACTGAGATAAAGACGATCGTGTTCACGAATTGCGTTTATTCCTGTACTAGGCCAGTAGCTGTTAACCTGGCGCAACAAATCGACCGAAGTGTGGCACGCCTCCGTGTCACCTAAGTTATTAGCTGCACGGGCAGGTACAAAGTGAAAAAGTTAGCCTCAATCTTATAACTGACACAAGACATCTCAGTGATATTTTGCTATATGAAGAGGGGAACGCAGCAATTAGGGGCAAACAAAACTCAGTTAAAATCTCTTAGTCGTCCGTTGAATCCGAATGCAGTCTGTTTAACAGTTTAATGGTTCGCCATTATCACTCATATATGAGAAATTAAAAGCGGTTTATATTTACCTAGTGGGAGTGCCGTTGACATTTCCTTAGTGTCTACGCATATCAAACTGAGGTTCGCATACGAAGGAGCAGCTTGGGTACAACAAAAATAGAAGTTTGCATCGAAGCAACTGTCAGAAAGCAAGCCTGTTCCTCGAAAAACACTATCGTTTCTTCACATAACTGCATGAAGCAGTACAGCTGCAGCGAATGTGACAGACTTCTATGATTTGAAGAAAAGTGCTAGTTTCCATTTGACGATAAAGTCTCGATAAGCTCCTCAGCGGCACATTTGGAGTGGGTGTTGCGTGCATCGCTTCGTGGTCGCGGGCACTGACTATGTAATAGATATGCTTTTCCTTCCGCTTTGCTTAACGGCACTAGACTAATTCTTGTTTTTTTATGAGTCTCTCTCTCTCTCTCTCTCTCTCTCTCTCTCTCTCTCTCTCTCTCTCTCACACACACACACACACACACACACACACACACAGGAGTGCGCGCAGCCTTGATTTTCATACCGAGCAACACTACAAACCCACTTCTGTACAGTTGCACTTTAATCGAAAGGCAGAAGGGCAGCTAAGGAAAACTTGCTCACATTTGTCAACCAACAAGTTAACCTGGTCTATGTGATTGATATTACGTAATCTTACTTTTTAAGACAGGCAGGTAAAGAATCATAACTGTCGATAGCACAGTTAGAATCATTATAAAAAAAATTGAGGCTATGTGATAGTTCACACGTTTTCCTGTGGTAAAGATGGTATTCGGAGCAACTGTTTCGAGCGAATTTTTTTGTTGTTCCTGGAATATAAGTTAACAAGAGAAACATTTGTATATATTTAAATTGGTAGTGTGTAACTACTTTAATTTTTTAAAGAAAGCGCCATTATTGTGTTTGAATTGCTTACTTTACACTACATCTCCGTAGATTGCGACGGGAAATGGGCTCAGAAGACGTGTGGGAAAAACATGGTTACGTATGTATCTCCACGTGAAACAGATAGAACTACTCGTAAAATTACGAAGACTTAGGCAGAAATGTTTCCTTATCGTTTTCAGTATTTAATAATCTTAGATTAACGAGCTTTAGATACAATGAGTCACGATCAAGATTGCTATTCAGGTAAGAGGACAGCACTTATCAACAGGCACAGGATTTCCGTAGGCACGGCTCTAGAAGAATAATCTCATAATTCTGTGACTTCGTAACTCTGCACCGATTAGATATTGTGGCAAACGGGACCTAAAGCACGTGTTACCTGTCTGACTATGCATTGCCTTTTTATACTGGTGAACGTTATAAAAGACGCCTGTTTCCCTTATTCTGTGAGTACGTTGCAAAAGGAGATGCGCTATCAACCTGAAATAAATATGCGAAGTATATTTCTGGAAATGAGTTTCATAGTTATATTTTTTACTACTATTTCTTTCTTCCCTGTTAGTTTCGAAGTCGCAGCACTAATCTGCTGCGAAATATGCAATAATAAAGAGAGATGCGGCTGTGGAACTGCTGTTTCCAAAATGAATGCTGTTTCAGCTACGGACCAATACAGGAAGTTGTCCTTTACGATAATGGAGATCATGGAAAAGTAAAGTGTACGTATTGACGTTAGATTGATCTCATAACGAACGCTGTATTGGTATCCATGTTGGTCAATGTGTGTAATTCCCAGCAGAATTGACAATAGATTTTTGCGTACAGTTTTACGTAGTCTGTTGAGCGTTGGTGTTCGATGCTTGTAAGCAGGCAGTTGAGCAGATATAAAACCACGCTAGTGTCTCAGCTCTCGAGAAAGCGACACCTGAGTCTCGAAACAGTGTGGGAAACAGGGATCGTTAACTTGGCTAAATACCAGAAGAGACGTTATTAATAAATCAAGCAACTAAATTATGTGTATCACGTACCTACGTACGTAGCTAGACCGACGAGAAATTATCAATTCGTAGCTCTGCCACGAATACTGCCGTTGTTTATTTTGCGTTATTAAACCTCTTCTACGTTTTCTTTCGTTTTCATTTTTATGGAGTGTTTAGCAATCAGCGGAAAATTGCACTTACCGGAGCAAAAAGAAAAGAGATTATGTTGCTGCTTATGTAAAAGACTGACTGGAAAGTTGGGTACCAGCATGCCCATTCTACCTTCCTCAGCACCTCTAAAAAATTTTGACATGCAAACATATTCGCACTCTTTCTAACATGCAAATCTCCCCTCACTTCCACAAGCTCCCTTACTGTAGCTCATATCCACTAGTCCATTGTTGTTAAGTCCCCTCATACTCAACCATTCCCAGTTGCCCTTTCTCACACTCTGTCAGACCAATTCACTGCCATTCCCTCTTTGTGTCTCTCTGCCATTGTCTCCTGTGTCACAGCAACAGTACCCTTCGTTCTGCCCTGCTATTGCAGTCTCCTCTCACTGTCGTTGTCTCCTCTCACTGTCGTTGTCTCCTCTCACTGTCGTTGTCTCCTCTCACTGTCGTTGTCTCCTCTCACTGTCGTTGTCTCCTCTCACTGTCGTTGTCTCCTCTCACTGTCGTTGTCTCCTCTCACTGTCATCATCTTATTCCTTCCTTCCTACTGCTGCTGTATCCTCTCTCTCTCTCTCTCTCTCTCTCTCTCTTTTGTTCGTTTTCATCGTAATATACTCTGTCTCTCATTATAATTGTCTTTCACCCTCTTCCACTTTTTCCTTGTCTTTGCCTCCCCACTCCCCCCCCCCCTCGGGCCCCGGGCACTGTCTCCTTCACTCTTTTCCTAGCACTGTTCTGTCACTGTCAACTATGTTCCACTGTCACTGTCCCCCCCCCTCTCTCCCTCTCTCTCTCTCTCTCTCTCTCTCTCTCTCTCTCTCTCTCTCACACACATACACACACACACACACACACACACACACACACACACACACACACACTCTACCATGCTCTTCTTCGTTCTTTCTATAACACAACCACTGTCCGCCATCTTCCAGTATTTATTACTTTTCCATCTATTTGCCACTACCTCTGTCTCCTCTCTCAGCATAAAAAAGCGGGAATATGTTCACATGACAATACTTCTACGAAACTTTTTGGAAGTGCTGAGGAAGGCAGAATGAGGCGCTGGTGTCCCACATTTTAGTCAGTCAATTTTTCGTGCGTAATTACACGTCAAACGTACGGTGACTTTGCACCTCTGTATCTGGTTAAAGATACCAAGAATATTTTCAAGGTTCTTCGAAATTGGGATCTTAAAAATACGTCGTAAAAAAATTCAATCATTTGTATTGCCTAGTCGTCTCGGAACCGTCGGCTGGGTTTTGATCCGCTGGTGATGGCCAAAATATAGTAAAACCCCTTTTTATGGGTTTTCCAAGGAACCGCCCATGAGCTAATGGTGCCTCCATAAGTCCTGTTAAGCTCTCCGTTTATGTCAAATGCAAAAAGAACGAGCCGATTTACTCTATTTGGCTAAGCAGGAAGAAGATTGCAATATTCATACTTCGACCTAGTACTGTAGGACAGTGACACTGAAGCGAGCCTTCTGTTGGGTATGCAAATGGTCCCTAGACCAAGGGCTATCCGGAACACTTGACCTGCGTTTTTATTACCAACAGGACCCGGAGAATGAGCTACGGAAAATCCCGTTTTTATGTGCAGGGGTTTGAAACATATTAGGTTTTATTGTTTCTCCAACAGTTCTTACGTACACAGACTACATCCGTACTGCGTGAGGAAAACTCAGTGACCGTCATGTAAAATTTAATTCTTATATATTTCAGCTTCAGGTCAATCAAACGATATCACTATTGCGCTGGATTTATTACCAGGTCCCCATTGGAATATCTCTGTAAAAAAAAGAAAAATGGAGATAGTAAAAGACTAGGAAACTAAATTACAAATCAGACTAATCTCTATAAATAACTGTTCATACTTCAATGTAGATTTGGCGAGTTATTCTTTAACGCGTTCAAGTGCGTACAGTTAGGTACAGTTTGGTTTATAATTTTTTTTCTTTACAGATCTGATGATTATTTGGTAATATGTCGAAACCAGTAATGGTACCATATGAGTGACCTGAGGTTGAAATATATCATAAAAAGTTCTTATGTAGGTGTGTGTTTTATCGAATTTACACATGGGACAATTAATCATACTATGAATCGTGGCATAATTGTACAAAGTTGCACTACGTTCTTTACATTAATAGTAGTCCGTAATGACCTCTATCGTAGTTCTAGAAAGCAGACTATAAACATGCTGGACCAAGAAAGTATATGATTTAATCAGAAGTGATATTCCTTTCTCTCCTACGACCTGCCTCATTCAGCATGTCATGCTGCGTTATGTATCTTCCATGCACAAAGCAATGAAAGAGTTTCAACCCAAGCTACCTGACAGTGTACTGGAACTGAGGCTGAAACACGAACCTTTGTATTGGTAGTGTCGCATGCATTCAACAGCTGAATCGACTGAGAACCATTGGCGAATGTGCACAGTTGATAAGCTGGTGTAAATTCGTAACTCCTAGACATTCTCCTTCTTTTGGACCCGAGGCCCCCCACCCACAATAATCACGAATCGACGATCTCTTAAAATGCTTTCTTGATGGAAACCAGAATCATCTTCCTCCACTGTAAAACAATCGAGGATCGTTTTGATTCTGTGAAAAGGAACTTTACGACTTTGACTTCGAACAGCGCCTACGTGTTATGTTTCATTCACACACGTCAGCACTGAGACACCACTGCCAGACCTGGAGATAGTGTAAGACACTCAGCGCGTGGCGCCAAAGAACCGATTACATAAGCTCACCAAGGGCGGCGCGGAGGCCAGCCGCCGTGGTTCATTCACCAGCTGTCCTCTGCTGTGCCTGTGCCTGTGAACGGATCTCTTAGCTATATGCTCTTACCGTCGACTTTGCTTTTAAAACCGCGAGATAGGTACTGTTGTTTGCTTGAAATCAGCCCACGTTGGTTGCCTTGTCGGAGGACAATTACTGTACGCTCTAATTCAACGTACAGATTTGTAGTTAGCCAGTATAAAATGTTTTACGAACACAGGATGCTAAGACAATGCTCTCCAACAATACTGCCTGCCTAATGCAGTCGATCGAGGACCGCTGTAATAAAATATCTACGAAGGTGGTTTAGTTAGTGTGGTAAAAAAGCAAGAAAAAGTGTTTCGTATATAACTCACCTTACTTTTCGACAGTTTTCTTTGATGGATACACACTTGGTCCAGCGTTCCTCCACCTTTTTCATCTCATCGGAAAAATGGGTTGTGTCAAACTGCAAAATACTCGTTGAGTGCGACTACCACTTCCTCATTTGGTGAAAATTTCTTCCCAGCAAGTCAAAGTTTCAAGTGAGGGAACAGGAAGAAGTCTCTTGGCGTTAAGTCTGATGAATAAGGTGGACGAGAGCCCAATTCATACACATTCGCCATTGTTATCGCTGGTGTGTTGGATGGTGTATTATCCAGGTGAAAGAGCAATTTTTTGCGTGCCAACCTTGGTCTTGCTTTCAGCCATCGCAAGTTTCAAACGATCCAGCAGTGAAGCATAATAGAGTCGAATTACGGTTCTGCCTTTTTTCAAGTAATCTATGACGATTATTTCGTGGGAATCCCAAAAAAACCGTGCCATCACCTTAGCTGCTGACAAAATGATCATTGCTTTCTTCGGTGCACTTTCACCTGCCTTTGTGCACTGATTTGACTGCCGTTTTCACTCTGGCGTGTAATGATGGCTCCAAGTTTCATCAACAGTGACAATTCGACGCAAGACGTCTTGCGGATTGCGTTTAAACATCGCTAGAGATTGTGTTGAAATGTTATGGAGGATGCGCTTTTGGTCGAGTGAGCAATCGCGGCACCAACCTCGATCACTGCGTCTTCATAGCCGGTACTGCGTGAGGGATATTAAGCACTCACTCGGTTGATCTGTCTACAGCCTCAGCAAACTCACGCATTTTTATTCGGCGGTCTTGCTTTACCATACCATGGATTTTGTCAGTGGTTTCCTTAGTGGTGACCTCAGTTGGACACCTTGAGCGCCCTTCGTCTTGGGTTCTTGTCCGACCACGTTTAAATTCATTAATCGAGAAATAAATGGTCTTTAATGATGGTGCGGAGTCCGCGTGAACTTCATCCAATTCTTTTTCGATTTGTGCGGCAGTGCTACCCTTCAAATGAAGATGTTTAATAAGAGCACGGATCTCGGTTTTCTTCATTTTTAAACACAGTCGACACACTGACCAGTATAGATAGCTGTCAACATTGTTGAAATTCATTGTACGATCCGTGGAATTAACAAGCTTACCAACCATGAAGGTACAGCAAAAATGTTCCATTCGTGCATGAAAATTAAGTGGACTTGTCACTCTACTCTCCTAGTGCGTAAAACAAAATAGTATACACATAAGTATAACGAGCGTCTGCAAAGTTCGGTGAGTGTTTACACCCAAATAATGGAAACAATAATTGAAAAGTAAATACCTCTAGTGGCCTGTCAGCAAACACTTCTTGTGGAATCGTTCGAAGCACCTCGGTCACGCGTTGTTGGATATCCGCAACGTCTGCTAATGTTCGTGAACAAGGATGCTTACACGGTCTTTGCTTATCTTCAACTCTTCTGCTCTCATTCGCAAAGATAGCCTCAAGCATCCATCGAACTCGTGTCATTGCGAAACAGAGCACAAAATGGAGCAATGCGTTAACCTGTTTCACTTGAATTTAGGGAAAACGATGGTGGAGACTCATCGAATGTTAGTGCAAGAGTACGATGTTGAAGCAGTGAGTAAAATGTGTGTGTTTGGGTGGTTTCAACGCCTTAATACGGGAAGGACGGTGTCGAGGATGAGCCACGTTCGAGGCAACACGCACAACCTCAGCAACAACGAAAGAATGCAGCGGATGCTTGTGGAACCTTGGCAGGTGACATTAAAATGAGAGCAAAGGTGTCGAAGATAAGACAGTGTGAGCACTATTGTTCACGTGCATTCACAGACTTTCTGGGTATTGGACCGCGCGTGACCACGGTGCTTAGAGCGATTCTACCAGAAGCGTTTGTTGACAGTTTCCAACAGCTTCACAACGGATGTCACAAGTGTGTTGTAACTAATGCTGATTACATTGAAGACCAGTAAAGGTATTTTATGTGTAACTTTTGTTTCCTTTAGTTTCGGAGACTATTCACCGCACTTTTCAGCTGGTTGGTTCAAATGGCTCTGAGCACTATGGGACTTAACATATGTGGTCATCAGTCCCCTAGAACTTAGAACTACTTAAACCTAGCTAACCTAAGGACAACACACACATCCATGCCTCAGGCAGGATTCGAACCTGCGACCGTAGCGGTCACGTGGTTCCAGACTGAAGCGCCTAGAACCGCACGGCCACACCGGCCGGCTTTTCAGCTGAACCTTGTGTATTCATACTCCAGTGCACTCATGGTGCCGTTCAAAGAATAAAGGCAAAATATGTATAGCATGAAGTAATTGGTTTTATTCCGTTCTATACAGACAGATGTAATGTAACACTAATAACGTAATATCTTCAGTTAGGCTTTGCCAAATCATTTGTTGGGTGCTACCATGGTTTCTTCAACAAAACTACAGTCGATTCCCTTATTCGACCCCGTCTGATTTTCTGTTCAGTCCCCGGCTGACATCGACGTAGACGGGGCGGCGAACGTAAACCATCTTTCTTCCATACACTCCTAGGTTTAGGAAGGATGGGAAATTAGTATCTCCTCTTGCTCTTTTGCTTTTATGCCGTATCTGCATCGAGTCGGCATGGTTTTGACCAGATTTGGCATCGTTATTGTTGGTGTGTCTCCTTCCTTTCGCCACCCTTTTACCCCCTTTCTCTCTTCTCTCTGCTGCTCTCCCTACTCCCAGTTGTCCGCTAGTAGTGTGATACATGTGAAAGTTTTCTAAATGTTAGTGTATCGTGTAACTGAAGCGAGGCATGGGTACCAGCCCGGTGTTCATCTAAACAGATGTGGCGAAACGTTCTAAAAACCACATCCAGTCTCCCGGATTCGCCTGCTGTCGCCGTTAATCCACCTGGCAAATTCGATCAGAGGCCGCCCGCCTGCATGAATGCCGCCAGCGGCGTGCTGGCAAGCCTGGCTATCCGACCCGGTGTAGGAAGTCAGTATCGTGTAAAAATAATCGAAAATGGGCGATATTTTTGTCGCTGGACTGATTTAATAGCCCTAACGAGATATCTTTCTTCTATTCCACTAAACTTTGACTTAAAATTCTTGTTAAACCGTCTACGATGACTAGAATTGCAACAACTATTTTTCCCATTCCTTTGTGTTCTACGAAATTTTGATGAATGGTGAACGCTTGATAATTATGTAGTATTATTAATAAAAAAAAATGCTCACCTTCCATTGTGACTATAATTGCGAATAGCATGTGATTAATTATTCTGCAGTCTACGTACATAATATTTTCTGAATAGATTTCTGTTTGACTTTGCGGATTAAAAGTGTTAGGCGTCAGTCAGTTTAGAATTTAAAGCTTCAAACACAGGCCGTCTGTTACGAAATCTTATACTGTCGTTAAATGTGACTTTCATCTTTAGCAAGGCTTCATGTAAGTGAAAAGTTTCCAAGTTTCGACACGCATCCGCGGTGAAGCGGAAATCATCCTATTGTAAAACTTTGAACATAGCTGCTAAGGTTCAGTGAACGTGTCAGAATTATATTTGAACAAATAAGCCCTCGATCACAAATATTAAGTCAAAATTGACCAGGTTTCGACGCTGCTGTGAGTTTTGTTGCAACCCGTGTTCACTCAGGTACGAGCAGCCCTTAGCGGCTCGCCATCTTATCTTATTTACAACTTTTCATGACGTCGCCTTTCCGCCTTAGTTTTTTTTTAGAATGTGACTTGTAAGTACTGCATCTCTTTCGAGTCAGTACACACTTTAGTTTATTAATGTCTTATATACCTATTATGTTTTAGAACAGTTAGTTTAATTCTGAACACGACACTCATAGTAGCGTCGAAACCTGGTCAATTTTGACTTAATATTTGTGACCGAGAGCTTATTTGTTCTAATATCATCCTATTGTGTGTAGGAACTAGACGAGACGACACCAAGATTAAGATGGTGGACAAACCCACACACAGCGAGCATAGACACGTGTTACCTAGTAAGTTTGTAGACAGAAACAACAGTATTTTCCTTGAGAGGTTGGTGGGCCGGGGGGGGGGGGGGGGGCGGTCAAGTAGATGCCTCTCGTCTTTCTTAAAATGTGACGCATCTTGATACTAAGCGATAATCAACTATGTCACAATTGATAGGAGGAGGGTGAGGTCTTAGCCAACGGCCATGCCGCAGTGGGACACAGATTCCTGTCAGATCACCCGAAGTTAAACGCTGTTGGGCTTGGCTAGCTAGCACTTGGATGGGTGACCGTCCGGGTCTGCCGAACGCTGTTGGAAAGCGGGGTGCACTCAGCCCCTGTGGGGCCGGTTGAGTAGCTACTTGATTGAGGAGTAGCGGCTCGGATCAAGAAAACTGACAACGGCCGGGAAAGCTGTGTGCTGCCCACATGTGCTCCTCTATATCTGCATCAACTGACACTTATCGGTTGAGGATGACACGGAAGTCGATCAGTACCGTTGTCCCTTTCGGGGCCTATTCGCACGGAGTTCAATTTAGGTTAGGGTGACGTCTTAGCTGCAGTGTATTTATAGACAGGTCTAAAAATATGGAGAAGCCTATTGTGATGGATGGATGGCTGTATGGCAGCGCCCAAACACGAGCTGAAAGATGGTGTGATTTGTCCTGCTAGAAATATTGAAAATATTGTAATAAATAATATGCTTTATACAGACCTCGCCCAATTCTCACTGTCACGCATATCTTTAGGCTTGAAATGTACCGAAAGCGTGGCTCACGTTATCTATGTTTAATATTTTTTGTAGGATCTGAAATTTAAAAACCTCTCTCACACCGGCCTGATTTAGCTTCAGTGATCAGGATAGTAAAAAACATGCGTATATTACGGGAATTTTCATTCACGAAGCAGGCTTATCACATTCACACAATTCAATACTGTTCTATCCTTAAATTGAGCTTAACTTAAATTCCATAAGGCAGTGAAGCAATTTCGAAGTCTCGGTGCGACGAAAATTGTCAGTAAATCTCCTGAAAACATTTGTAATAATTATTAACTTTTGGTGATCACATGGGGAAGACCGGAGATCTGCTGGTAAGACCGTGTTAGCCCATTTATTGAAAGTAATAAACTGGGTATCTTGAGCGTACAAAACGGCAGGTTCGTCCAGTGTAAATTAGACGTTCCCCACTGATCCCGTGAAACACAGCGTAGTAAGCAGTCACTGTCAATAATAATCAGTTAAATAATACGCGAACACACTTATTTTAGTTTAGTTCATGTATTAAATTCCTTCTCATATAGAATCTCATCAAGATGGCGACTAGCTCAATACATACATATATACATCTTCGTTCTTTCACGGTTAATTGGCAAGATCTGAATCATTCTTTTCATAAGAGAAAACATAGATAGCAGAGAATCTATTCCATGGAGTAAATGCACGCTCCAGGGAATAATAGGGCTTCAAAGTACTTTGCATTGATAATCATCGTATATTAAAGTAAAGTGTAGGAATCGGTAAGATAAGAAGAGATATTTCGAGATATGTACTGAGTTATATAATTTATAAAATTTCTGAAAATATCGCGGGGAGACCGCTGCAAGATACACTACATATGGAACGTCTTACTTAATACTCGCACTGCGGCTTAGTATGTGCCCTCTGGGGTATTTTATAGTTAGAGTAAGCAGTAACTTCACATAGCGCATATTGTCTTGTTGCAGGTTGGGGGAATCATGAAGTACAAACAACCGCTCGGAAGTGGTATATAGCAGGAGGCAGCGAGCCCGGAACAGCTGCGACGAACGCGCAGCTAATGCCACAACTGCGACGACGCGACTACACCCCGAGCAACGCAACAGGTATGCGCGCGCTACTCGCCAACGTGACAGGCAGAAAGAAGGACCCGTAATTAGGTGCCCTGTAGCTCAAAACGTCCAGGCACTGGCGTCACAACGAAAGCGCGAGCGGTGCAGACTGTGCGTGGGAGAGTCTGTGAGTACAGGCACAACGCGTCAACTTCACTGCGTGTTTTCTGCCAGAATCTGTCAACGGAGAGAATTGAGGGAGATGGCTTTAGGGTTCCACAAGTTCGGTAACACTGCCACAAATATTTCGTAAGAGTAACAGGGATCCTCTGTCGACCATTTACAACGCCATTTGAACCTGACATGTGGGAAGCATTTAAAACCACTAACTCCCGTTTAGAGCTAAGGAATGATTACCACTGAATTGTAAGGCATTCTATAAATGACTATGCAAACCTATTGTAGAGGGCGTACATTGCAGCTCAGATGCTCTTGTTTCAATGACCTACTTCTGTCTCAATGGTAACGGTTTGATATTTGATCGCCTATTTAAAGCAGGGTGCAGTGGATCTTGATAGCTAAAATCTGACGGATTTACTGGACTGGCCTGTTCAAAATTACCAATTCTTTTTACGTGACTATGTAAGCGTCATTTTTGTCACATGTCAGCCTAGAAACCTAGCAGCAACTGTTCATCATACATCAGAAAAGTGGACAGAATTACCGCCTTCAGTATACAAGAGCTTAACATCTTAACAGTTTCGACAAACTTGGACATACTAGTCGAGGGCCGCTCGAAAATAACCCCTATGAAAGGTCAGCAAGCTTCAGCTTTTCAATAAAATCCTTGTTAAAGCGCTACGGTCGCAGGTTCGAATCCTGCCTCGGGCATGGATGTGTGTGATGTCTTTAGGTTAGTTTGGTTTAAGTAGTTCTAAGTTCTAGGGGACTGATGACCACAGCAGTTAAGTCCCATAGTGCTCAGAGCCATTTGAACCAACCTTGTTAAAGGTCTTGATGCAGGCTCAACTTCGAACAAGAGGGCGTGTTTAGAACGCTCGGAAATACGAAATAGTTGTTGTAAATATGTGGCCCGTAACCTAATACTTCCGGAGATTTCGATCCATTGCAGATACACAAGAGGGAAGCCTTATGTAAATGAGACGATAGCAATGTGCTGAAAAGCCACGTTCAGATCGTAGTCCGTGCGTGTACGTTTGAGCTATGAAAGCTGTCGCAGAATTTATACATTATTTTAAATTCGAAACTGGTCCACTACCGTGGCCACCGATCTCGACCGATTTGGAAAACACAATCTTAGTGACCTTAATTCTTGCATAGGATTTACTTCTGTGTGGCTGCATCGTAATATGCTGAAGCTCTTCGAAGCCGGTGGTTTGCGGGGTCTGGCATCTCCTTATTTCGTGTCAGGCACCCGTGTCCAACCGGTGGCCCACGACTGATTTCAATCCGGCTCCCGGAAGGAGACAGAACATAGAACATTGCAAATGTTGGAATTTAAGGTAATTTATAGTGAAACAGCTGTAATTAGTTGCTTCTATAGGCATTCAGTTTTCCATATCGACGTTTTAATATGCGTAGCATCTCACATTCTCATGTTTATTTACGTGTCGCGAACATTGTTTCTTCACTAACGGCGTTAGAGAATTTTTCAACGGAAGTTTTTTGGACAGCTACTGTACATCGTCGTAAACACTGTTCACGACTCGTAAATAAATGTAAACATCTGAACACGTAGTGAACATAAAATGAATGTACTCTCAAAAGCGCCTATTTTGAGGCATAATTTGCTGCCATAACGTGTCAGGAAATGTGTGCAATTCATATCGGCACGTTACCCCATTAACATTAACTTCACGGACACTATAGTTTTGACGTAATGCGCCAAGAGCGCAGCTGCCGCTTTGCGTGAAGGGATGGCCTGCGAGCTTACGTACGTGAATTACGCCGGCGGGTCACCAGAGGTTGTCCATCCCTGGTGTAAAGCCTTATCCGAAGATGAAACTGTATAAAAGTAAAAGGCCGACGTCGCTAACGCACACTGTTCGACGTTGCACGGTACGGAGATAGGTGATGTCAGCCGTAATTGAAAATGCCGACGTGTGTGAAATCAGATCTGTGATTAGTTTTCTAAATGCAAGTAAAGTTAAACCAAAGGAAATTCGTGGGCAGATCTGCGAGGTTTTACAGACAAGATGCTATGAGTGATTCAGTGGTTCGAAGATGGGTCAGACTGTTCAATGAAGGACGTGATTAAGTGCACGATGAAGAACTGAGTGGACGTCGTCTGTGGTTACTGATGAACTGATTCACACACTTGAAGAGAAGATTAAGCACAACCGTAAGTTTACACTTAGTGCCCTTGCTATGGAAGTCCCGTAAATCTCACGTTCACTAATTCATGAAATTTTAATGAAAAACTGAAATTTCGGAAACTTTGCTCACGTTGGGTAGCCAAAATCCTTACTGAACAATACAAAAAACAACGGATGGGCAGTGCACTAGAGTTTCTGACACGCTACAATGAAGAAAGCGATGGTTTTTTCTCGGAGAGTCACGGGGGATAAAACTTGGGTATCGTACGACACCCCTGAAACAAAACGGCAATCAGTGGAATGGAGGCACACTTCTTCCCCAACGAAGGTTAAGTCTAAGCAAATGTTGACACCTCGAAAAGTCATGTGCACCGTTTTTTTGATAAAAAAAGGGAAGGCATTTTGCAGATTGATTTCTTACCTCGAGGCCAAACAATCAATGCACATGGTTACTGCGAGACCATTGAGAAATTGCGCCACGCAATACAGAACAAGCGCCGAGGATTATTGTCAAGAGTTTTCACTATAATGCCCGACCTCACAAGGCGAATGTGACCAAACAATGCTTGCGGGAATTTCACTGGGACGCGTTTGATCATCCTCCGAACAACCCGGATCTCGCTCCTAGCGACTTTCATCTCTTCTTACACCTAAAATCTTGTCCTTGGTGGTCAACACTTCAACGATGATGACGAGCTGAAAGAACATGTTACCACATGGTTGAATAAACAGGCGGCAACCTTCTATGAAGAAGACATACAAAAACTTGTGCCACGCTATAACAAGTGCTTACAAAATTTCAGAAGCTATGTAGAAAAGTAGTTTAACAGTTGCAGATTTTTGTACAATAAATATTGTTTTATATAACCAAACGGAACTTACTTTGTGGACATACCTCGTATAACATTTTACTACATCACGATCTTTGCCCTGATATGCATTGTATTACAAAATAAGTATTTACAAGTGCGGATGATATTATTTAAGTGAAGCAGATGTCTTTCTTACATTGACAATACACAAGTAATATGGATTAAAATATACACAAAAGATATCATGATGCAATGCACTGTAAGTACCCAAAACACAACATCATTTCCGGTGGATAAACGTTTCGTTACCGTTATTAAATTTCCGTCATTTTCGCCAGCCCCATCACCACAGCGTCAAGCTACACTTGGTCCTCGATATAATGTTCCTGTACCACCTCCGTCTGATGATAATCCTGCAATGGGTCGCAAATTAGTTTGTGATACAATAAATCGTATTTAAAGTTTAAAAAAAGCGACTGGTTGCATGTTTACACCCAGATAAAACGTCAGTTTCATAAGCGGTCAGAGAGTGACATGATTTTAGGACAAGATTTTAGGTGTAAGAAGAGATGAAAGTCGCTAGGAGCGAGGTCCAGACTGTACGGAGGATGATCAAACGCGTCCCAGTGAAATTCCCGTAAGAGTTGTTTGGTCACTAGGACATTGCCCAGGACGGTTAAGCGAGATTCCCAACGTTTATTTCTTAGTTTAATGGCAGAAGGAAGAATAAAGGTTGACATTCTGTCGACGACGAGGTCATTAGCGATGGAGCTCGTATCGGAGAAAGATAGAGCAGAATATGGCCTCGTCAGTTTCAAAGGAATCATCTCGCCATTTAGTTCAGTGGATACATGAAAGGATCTGTTCAACGATTCTCCGAAATGAGTGTCCAATATAAGGATTACTCAAAAAGAAGGAACAGATTTCAAGCATTTATTGTTTCCAAACTAAAAAAGATATAAACACGATTCCATCGTTCCTGGAAAGAGAAAAGTTCAAATTTTTATACATTCAGTGCGAGCACCATGTGTTGGCACGACAAATATCAAAACAGCGGCTCATTTCCTGTCATATATGAAGCAATTGGTCTCTCGTTATCGAATTCACGCCTTCAACAACCCGATGTCGCAGACTTTCGAGAGTGTCAGGCACAGGGGGGATAGAAGCGCCGTCTTTTATGTAACCGCACAGATAAGAGACAAGGTGTGAGGTCTGGAGACATGGGAGGAGCAGAAGATAAACTTCATCGTCGGTGGCCTCGCAGGTCTCCAGGCCTTACACCCTGTGACTTTCATCTATGGGGTTAAGTAAAATACTGCGCTTTTATCCCCCCCCCCCCCCCCCCCCGTGCCTGACACTGTTGAAAATCTGCGACATCGTATTGTTGAAGGTATGAATTCGATAACGAATACCAGCTGTTTTGTCTGTGGCAAGAAATGAGCCAACGTTTTGATATTTGTCGTGTAACCCATGGTGCTCACATTGAAAGCATAAAAACTTTTTTTCTTTCCAGGAATGTTGGAATTGTATTTTTATTTTTTTTTTAGTTTGGAGGCACTAAATGTTTGCAATTTGTTTCTTCCTTTTGACCAGCCCTGTATTAACCAGTGCGTCACCTCACCCTGTCTGTGGTAATAGCAAAAAGACATCCAATACGTTGTTATATATATGGTGTCTTCCGAACAGTGACATGTCCTGGGACTCCTTCTTCTTCTTCTTTTCTTTTTGCGCCTGTGAACGAAAGAACCCACGTGTCATTATATGTTGAAATTTGAGGATCTGCAGGAAGTGCTCATGAAGTAACACATTACGAATCTCGTAACTTAACAGAGCCGGTTGTTTGCCTTCGGTTGTTCAAGTGTTTGATAGAAGTTTATAAACAAACGTACACTACAGTACAGCACATAGATTTTAGTTCCTTCAAATTTACTGAGACACAATTCTACTTTCATGATGATCAGATTTCTAACATTAAGAAGTTTCAACATTTAAACCAGGTGGGCTAGTTACTCTCATAAACATACAATTCCACATTTCGTTAGTACCAGATTAAATCGCAATTACACATATATGGTCCATGTAGATAGTTCATCCGCGCACTATTTCATAGTTACATATTGTTCACGTATCATTCGATATTTACAGGCTAGTTGTATGTTGCTACGAATGGTTTACTTACAAGGGGAGGCCACGACGTTGTGATCACGGATTTACTTCAAACTTTGTACACCTTCAGTAGACCACTGAAAACGTATTGTAAGCAAGGTGCACTACTCCGGCAATTCTGAGAAAATCCCAAGAGAAGTTTTACGCGTTTTTCATGTAATTGATGTATCTGTGCGAAGCGGCCGGCTGCAAGTGGTTCGTGTTCGCGCTGTGCAAGAGGCTCGGAGACGTTTCGAATACTGCTAACAATTATTTAGTAATTTTAATTTATATCACATTTGAGAAGTAGTACAATGAAAAAAAAAACCCAAGCACACTTTCATGAAGTTGTTGTGAATTTCATATGTTACTTGACTATTCACTATTTTTAATTAAATTTCCAGGTACTAGGGACATGCTTAAAAAAATCAAATAATGATGCAAATGATGTTATTCAGTAATATAGTCACAATATGCCAGACCATAATAAGAGTAACGTACAATTACTCGTCGGATGTGCTCTCGACATCACACGCTGCAGAATGGTTTTTGGCATACACACATGGAAAACATAAATTGAAAGGGCATCTACTATATCTAATGAAATGCAGTTATTCCGCATTTACAGGAAATGTTTAGAGTTTCTAAGGGGAAACACACACCGCTGACATTCTGAAAAATTTCTCTTTCTTCCGATAGTATTCTATACATTAAAAATTACGTTTGAGGGGAGCCGAACCGTCGCGTGTTACACGTTCCTCTTACGTAGCTCGAACGCCAGCCACTTGCCCACCATGAAGTCTAAGTTCGGCACCGTCGCACAGATACTTAAGTACAAAGCTGACACGTAAAACTTCTCTTGCCATTTGAATTGCCGGGATAGTGCAGCTTACTACTTGCACATTATGTTGTTTTACTTGGCCCACTGAAGGTGTACAAAGTTTGAAGTAAATTCGTGATCACAAAGTCCTTGCCTCCCCTTGTTAGTACTGTACAATTTTAGTATCTCACTCTGAATCACAAATTAACCGTACATTTTGATTGGTATCGATCGTGAGATGTTAACTAGTTGGCTACTAAACGCGCACTGACTGAAATGCCGGCTACGTGATGTTGATGAGTTGAATACGACCTCCGGATGGACTGAATCGTTGTCCTGCACGACTGCTAATAGCAGTGCGTTTTAATAATAATTAAAATTTGATGTTATATTTTTATTCATAACAGGAATGCGAACAAAATTAGTGGACATGAAATTATAATGAGCTAAGGAGTAATCCTCTTTAACTATGCGTTGGATGACGGGAAAATTGATAAAATTATAGGAACTATTTGTAAATTGTATGCTCCCTTGGTAATTTACAAAACTTTCCAGAGTTTACTAAAAATGCAATCTCCTAGATCGAGTAATTAGTCTACTAAGAACTTTTCTTAGTGGAAGTGGACGTTTTTCTAATCAGAAAAATTATGGCTACAAAACTGTGGGACTGAATTTTGGAAATAATCATCAGTAATGTAATATTCTTTTATCTTATCAAATAAAGGAAAAAATATATTACTTTGTTAGTGAAAGTTTCCTTTTGCCTTTCGTGAACCAGTGAAAGCGAAACTCGTTTACCACATTGCCTAGTATAGGTAACGCCTATTGTCCTCTCTTGGAATTTGGCTTACAACTATAGATGTGTTGTTTTGATTCGATAGATTGATGCTGAAATTCAAATGGCTCTAAGCACTATGGGACTTAACATCTGAGTTCATCAGTCCCCTAGACGTAGAACTACTTAAACCCAACTAACCTAAGGACATCACACACATCCATGCCCGAGGCAGGATTCGAACCAGCGACCGAGCAGCAGCGCGGTTCCGGACTGAAGCGCCTAGAACTGCTCGTCCACAGCGGCCGGCTGTTGATGCTGAAATGATCATCTTACCCCCATTTACGAGCCTCACTTTGAACGATTTGGCTGCATCATTTGGAAAGCTCTGGAAAACTGCTATTCTTCTAAACGAAAGAGAAGCTTTGCGTAAAAGTGTCAGCTCTCTAAAACAGCGCATTTTTTACTTCTGTCTGTTCCTTCTTTCTGTTTGTACCTATTCAGGATGGCTCTGTAGTGGAGGAGGACAAATGTGTCAATTTGAGGCCAGAAAGGGTCGGACAGATCTATTTGTAGCGTTTCAGTGTCTTCTTGGAAGCAGGGGGCGGGGCCTTTTTGAATAACTGCTGTGACTGTAACGCCTTGGACAAGGTGTGCAGATAAAATTATTACAATAATGTATGTAATTGCGATTGCTATGATTGGCAGCATACCAACGATAAACCTGAAATTTTGTCATTTTCGCATATAACTTCTGATTCAGTCGTTTCAGTCCCCTATCTCAAATTGATAGTTTTGCCCTTGCGTCACTCCGTGGTGTTCAGACTACAAAAGCTTCACGATTTTCGTTAGATGCTAGAACTACAGAATACTATAGAGTCTATCAGGAAGCTAACAAATAAGACGTCCTCCTCGGACTTCGACCAGTAAGTCAACCTGTGTCCATCACGTGCTGGACGTATAACCTTGAGTCCTCTAAGATACATTGTATCCGAGAAGTGTAATATTCGTATTGTGCAGAGTTTCCTTCCGGACTTTTCCTAACGTTTCTGCTGTTATAATTTTAAGGACGACATTCATCCCATGCAGCATTAGACCTGTGTAGCCATTTAAGACCTGACATTCCACTGTATTTGATGATGAGTTCCGACTTAATTTCATCCACCCCAGCTGCTTTATTGCACTGCAATCTATTGACCATTTTCTCCACTTCCTCAAATGTGATCCTATTTCCATCATCGTTCCTATCCCATTCTACCTCGAAATCTGAAACATTACTGATCATATTTTCACCTACATTGAGCAACTCTTCAAAATATTCCCTCCATCTGCCCAAGGCATCCACAGGATTCACCAGCAGTTTTCCTGACCTGTCCAAAATACTTGTCATTTCCTTCTTACCTCCCTTTCGAAGACTGCTAATTACGCTCTAGAATGGTTTTCCAGCAGCTTGACCCATAGTCTCCAACCTGTTTCCAAAGTCTTCCCAAGCTTTCTTCTTGGATGCTGCAATTATCTGTTTGGCTTTGTTTCTTTCTTCAACATAACTTTCTCTGTCTACCTGAGTTCTAGTATGTAGCCATTTTTGACGCCTTCTTTTTCCTTTTACAGGCTGCCTTGACTGTGTCATTCCACCAAGCTGTTTGCTTCATCCAACTTTTACACACTACTGTTCCAAGACATTCCTTAGCCACTTCTAGTACTGTGTCCCTGTACCTTGTCCATTCCTTTTGCATTGACTGTAATTGACTACATTCAACTAACTGGTACCTTTCTGAGATCGCTGTTATGTACTTGTGCCTGATTTCCTTATCCTGAAGTTTCTCCACTCTTATCCTCCTACATATGGACCTGACCTCCTGCACTTTCGGCCTCACAATCCCAATTTCACTGCAGATTAAATAATGATCAGTGTCATCAAAGAATCCCCTGAATACACGTGTGTCCCTCACAGCCTTCCTGAATTCCTGATCTGTTATTATATAGTCAATGACAGATCTGGTTCCCCTGCTTCCCAAGTATACCGGTGAATGTTCTTATGTTTAAAAAAGGATTTTGTGGTTACTAAGCCCATACTGGCACAGAAATCCAAGAGTTGTTTCCCGTTCCTGTTGGCCTCCATATCCTGTCCAAATTTACCCATAACCTTTTCATACCCTTCTGTTCGATTTCCAATCCTGGCGTTAAAATCACCCATGAGCAGAACACTGTCCTTGTCCTTTACTCTAACAACTACATCACTGAGTGCCTCATAAAAACTATCCATCTTATCTTGATCTGTCCCTTCACAATGCGAATATACTGACACAATCCTAATTTTCTTGCTAGACACTGTCAAATCTATCCACATCAGTCGTTCGTTTACATACCTTATTGCAACTACGCTGGGTTCCATTTCTTTCCTGATGTAAAGCCCTACACCCCATTGTGCTATTCCTGCTTTGACTCCTGACAGGTAGACCTTGCATTCTCCCACTTCCTCTTCTTTCTCACCCCTTACCCGAATGTCACTAACAGCTAAAACGTCCAGCCCCATCTTACTTGCAGCCTCTGCCAGCTCTACCTTCTTCCCAGAGTAGCCCCCATTGATATTAATAGCGCCCCATCTCATTACCATTTTTGTTTGCCAAGTCGTATCTTCGGAGTCCCTGGTTTGTCAGTTAGAGGTGGGACTCCGTCACCTCCAAATGTCCGAGGCATTTTGCTCTGATTGTTGCCAGCATCATATTTAAAGTACCAGGGAAGCAGGTTGCTAGCCTTACTTGCCCCGAGTCCCATTGGGTTTTACCCCTAACGGCTGAGGGACTAACCGGTGGATTTGGTAGTCTTTGCCGTATGAGCACAAAGGTGACCACGACTCAGAATATGTCCGAGATGCCCAGCCTTATTCCAAAGTAACTGGTATCCCGACTGTCGGGACCACTTACTTGGCCACTCATACGTTGCCCGTGGTTCATGAACTAGGACATGACTACAGGAACCCACACCATGAACCACGAGTTCTTGTGGTAGCTTATTGAAAATGGATGCAGCAGAATACTGCATTCCTTTCTGCACAAGACTCAAGGAAGTGCATTCCACATGCAGATTGGATTTCTGCCTAGTATTAACTGAGTGAAAGCTGCTAACTCTTGGGAATAGGCTAATATTGCTAACAACAAACGACATTAAAGAAAATACACTCCTGGAAATGGAAAAAAGAACACATTGACACCGGTGTGTCAGACCCACCATACTTGCTCCGGACACTGCGAGAGGACTGTACAAGCAATGATCACACGCACGGCACAGCGGACACACCAGGAACCGCGGTGTTGGCCGTCGAATGGCGCTAGCTGCGCAGCATTTGTGCACCGCCGCCGTCAGTGTCAGCCAGTTTGCCGTGGCATACGGAGCTCCATTGCAGTCTTTAACACTGGTAGCATGCCGCGACAGCGTGGACGTGAACCGTATGTGCAGTTGACGGACTTTGAGCGAGGGCGTATAGTGGGCATGCGGGAGGCCGGGTGGACGTACCGCCGAATTGCTCAACACGTGGGGCGTGAGGTCTCCACAGTACATCGATGTTGTCACCAGTGGTCGGCGGAAGGTGCACGTGCCCGTCGACCTGGGACCGGACCGCAGCGACGCACGGATGCACGCCAAGACCGTAGGATCCTACGCAGTGCCGTAGGGGACCGCACCGCCACTTCCCAGCAAATTAGGGACACTGTTGCTCCTGGGGTATCGGCGAGGACCATTCGCAACCGTCTCCATGAAGCTGGACTACGGTCCCGCACACCGTTAGGCCGTCTTCCGCTCACGCCCCAACATCGTGCAGCCCGCCTCCAGTGGAGTCGCGACAGGCGTGAATGGAGGGACGAATGGAGACGTGTCGTCTTCAGCGATGAGAGTCGCTTCTGCCTTGGTGCCAATGATGGTCGTATGCGTGTTTGGCGCCGTGCAGGTGAGCGCCACAATCAGGACTGCATACGACCGAGGCACACAGGGCCAACACCCGGCATCATGGTGTGGGGAGCGATCTCCTACACTGGCCGTACACCACTGGTGATCGTCGAGGGGACACTGAATAGTGCATGGTACATCCAAACCGTCATCGAACCCATCGTTCTACCATTCCTAGACCGGCAAGGGAACTTGCTGTTCCAACAGGACAATGCACGTCCGCATGTATCCCGTGCCACCCAACGTGCTCTAGAAGGTGTAAGTCAACTACCGTGGCCAGCAAGATCTCCGGATCTGTCCCCCATTGAGCATGTTTGGGACTGGATGAAGCATCGTCTCACGCGGTCTGCACGTCCAGCACGAAAGCTGGTCCAACTGAGGCGCCAGGTGGAAATGGCATGGCAAGCCGTTCCACAGGACTACATCCAGCATCTCTACGATCGTCTCCATGGGAGAATAGCAGCCTGCATTGCTGCGAAAGGTGGATATACACTGTACTAGTGCCGACATTGTGCATGCTCTGTTGCCTGTGTCTATGTGCCTGTGGTTCTGTCAGTGTGATCATGTGATGTATCTGACCCCAGGAATGTGTCAATAAAGTTTCCCCTTCCTGAGACAATGAATTCACGGTGTTCTTATTTCAATTTCCAGGAGTGTATATACTGTGAGGGCAATGTCAGAATTCCCAGACTATTGAATAGGTGTCGACAAGAGGTTCTCGAACTTACACCACACATAGCTCGAACAGCCCGTTTTTGAGCCAAAATTACTCTTTTTGAATCAGAAGAATTACCCCAAAAAATAATACCATACGACATAAGCGTATGAAAATATGCGAAGTAGACTACTTTTCGTGTTGAAGTGTCACTTATTTCAGATACTGTTCTAATGGTAAATAAAGCAGCCTTTAGTTTCTGAGCAAGATCCTGGACATGGGCTTTCCACAACAGCTTACTATCTATCCGAACGCCTAGGAACTTGAACTGTTCCGTCTTGCTTATAATATGCCCATTCTGTCTGATCAAAATATCGGTTCTTGTTGAATTGTGTTAGAAACTGTAAAACTGAGTCTTACTGTGATTTAGCATCAAATTATTTTCCACAAGCCACGAACTTATTTCATGAACTACATTATAGGATACTGTTTCAATATTACACACAAGATCCTTCACTATCAAGCTGGTGTCATCAGCAAACAGAAATATTTTTGAATCACCTGTAATACTAGAAGGCATATCATTTATATAAATAAGAAACAGCAGTGGCCCCAGCACCGACCCTTGGGGAACGCCCCACTTAACAGTACCAAATGTAGAGACTCTTCATGCTCGTAATGTGGACGGCTGTGATACAATACGCCATACTCCAGGGCTGCATCAGCGCATCAGGGATTCCATGCGACGGAGGGTGGATGCATGTATCCTCGCTAACGGAGGACATTTTGAACATTTCCTGTAACAAAGTGTTTGAAGTCACGCTGGTACATTCTGTTGCTGTGTGTTTCTATCCCATGATTAATGTGATTTGAAGAGAAGTAATAAAATGAGCTCTAACATGGAAAGTAAGCGTTTCCGGACACATGTCCACATAACGTATTTTCTTTCTTTGTGTGTGAGGAATGTTTCCTGAAAGTTTGGCCGTACCTTTTTGTAACACCCTGTATATTCCTAAGATGCCGATCTCGAACAGCCTTGAAAATTTTCTGGATATCTTTATCCCTTTCCCACATACAGAGGTTCAATCTTACCCTACTTATACACCTAAAATTGAAAGGCACTGACTAAAAAAAAAATGGGGATACCAGCTGCCTCATTGTGCCTTCCTCAGCACCTGTAAAATTTTCACAAAAATTTTGGCATTCCAACATAGTCACGTATTTTTGTGCTGAGAGAGGAGGAGACGGAGAAGTAATAAATACTGGAAGGCAGTAGATAGCGGTTTTGTTACAGAAATAACAAAGGAGACAATGGTAGTGCGAGGAAGAGTGAGACACAGTGGCAGTGGAACGTAGCTGATAGTGACAGAAAAGTGCTAGGAAAAGAGCGAAGGAGATAGTGACAGTGGGAGAGGGATTAAGAGTAGGAGAAAGTGAAAATGAAGGTGGGTGGAGAGAGGGAAAATGAGAGAGAGAGAGAGAGAGAGAGAGAGAGAGAGAGAGAGAGAGAGAGAGAGAGAGAGTGAGAGTCTATGACGATGACAGCGAGGAAGAGGGAGATAGAGACAGTGAGAAAAAACAGAAGCAGAGTGAGGGAATGAATGAGATAGTAGCAGTAAGAGAGAACAAGAAGGAGACAGTGACAATGAGAAGATACAGTAATAGTAGGACAGAACGAAAGCGACTGTGGCTTTGAGACAGGAGACAGTGATAGTTGATGAAGAGCGACAAAGAGATAATGACAATGAGTTGGGCCGAATGAGTGAGAGAATGGGCAAGTGGGAGTGGATGGATGTGACTTGACTTGATCGCAGTTTGTATTTCGTTTTACGGAACGGAGCGAAGTGGCACAGTGTTAAACGCACTGGATTGCTGTTGGTGGGAGCGGAATTTAAATTCCTGTAGGCTGTCCAGTTTTATGGCTACCGTGATTTCTCTAACCCACTTAAGGTCAATGCTAGGATGATTCCTTTTAAAAGGTCACGGCTGAATTACTTCAGTGCCATTTTACAGTCTGAGTTTGTGATCAGTTTTGTGATAGACTCGTCGCCACAGATCTTCCTTCCTTTTCCCATTCCACGCAGGTCTGGTTTCTCCAGTGGACGAGGTTTAAGTGGGACGCGCTGCACATGCGGTAGGAGCGGTCACACCAGTTATCCAACCACAAGTGTAACAGTAGATTGTGTTGCCTACATGTAGTCCAAACTACAAATGGTGCTATTGAAGAAGTCCACTGTGGGCGATATTTTTCTGTAGCACCGATTTCGAAAGAATAGCTAGAACAATAGAAACTTCCTGGCAGATTAAAACTGTGTGCCGGACCGAGACTCGAACTCGGGACCTTTGCTTTTCGCGAGCAAGTTGTGAGGACGGGGCGTGAGTCGTGCTTGGGTAGCTCAGTTGGTACAGCAGTTTCCCGCGAAAGGCAAAGGTCCCGAGTTCGAGTCTCGGTCCGGCACACAGTTTTAATCTGCCAGGAAGTTTCATATCAGCGCACACTCCGCTGCAGAGTGAAAATCTCATTCTGGAGCTAGAACAATTACCCTTATGCAGCGGCCCAACTATTGTGATTTACACTTGCGCTTACATGACTGCTCGGCAGTTTACATTTACTTACCTGGCAGAGTGTTCATCGAAGCACCTTTACACAATTTCTCTACTGTCCCATTTTCGAACGTCTCATGGGAAAAATTTAACACTTGAATCTTTCCGTACGAGCTCTGATTTATCTTATTTTATCACGATGATCATTTCTCCCTATGTCGGTCGGTGTAAAAAAAAAAAAAAAAATTCGCATTCGGAGGAGGACGTGACGTTGGAAATTGAAATTTCGTGATAAGATCTCGTCACAACGAAGAAGGCCTTTGTTTCAACGCTTGCCACCCCAACTCATGTATCAATCCACGGCACCATCTCCCCAATTTCGCGATAACACAAAACGAGGTGCCCTTCTTTGAGCTTTTTCGATGTTCTCCGTCCTGTCTGGTACGAATCATATATCACGCAGCAATGCACCAGAAGGGGAGGGACAAGCGTAGTGCAAGCAGTCTCTGTAGTAGACCTGTTGCATCTTCTGAGGGTTCTGTCAGTAAAACGATCTTTGGTTTGCCTCCTCCACAACATTATCTATGTGATCTCTCCATTTAAAGTTTTGCGTAATTGTAATTCTTAGGTATTTAGTTGAATTGATATCCTTTAGATTTGTGTGAGTTATCGTGTAACCGAAATTTAAAGGATTTATTTTAGTACTCTCGTGGATGACTTCGTACTTTGCATTTAGGGTCAGTTGCCACTTTTCGCGCTATACAGATATCTTGTCTGCATCATTTTGCATTTAGTTTTGATCTTCTGATGAATTTACTAAACGTTAAAGAACAGAATTATCTGCAAATAATCAAAGAGGGGTGCTCAGATGGCCACCTAAATCGTTTATATAGATTAGGAACAGCAGAGGGCCTTAATCATTTCACCGGCCGGTGTGGCCGAGCGGTTCTAGGCGTTTCAGTCTGGAACCGCGCGATCGCTACGGTCGCAGGTTCGAATCCTGCCTCGGGCATGGATATGTGTGATGTCCTTAGGTTAGTTAGGTTTATGTAGTTCTAAGTTCTAGGGGACTGATGACCTTAGATGTTAAATCTCATAGTGCTCAGAGCTATTTGAACCTTAATCATTTCCTTGGGAAAGGCCAGATATCATATTTAGTTTATTCGGTGACCTTCCGTCGATTACTGCGAACTGTGGCCTATCTGACAGGCTGTATAGAAGTCGATGGTGAGGAACGATGTCACAAGCCTTCTCGAAATCTAAAAATATGAAATCAACTTGAAATCCCCAATTGGCAGCACTCGTTACGCTTCATAATTACACTTGTACGAGCGTTTCCCTTGTCTCACGGCAAATATCAGTCATACTTTTCTGAGATAACTCTGATGGCACCGATAAAATGGCTTTTCACTCACCGCCACAAAGACACCCGTAACACTACTCACTATTCCCTACGATGACTGCAAAACTGTATAGTTTGCTCGACAAGGTTGACAAACTGGGGACTGTACCCCAGCGGCGATTGAGAGCCAAGGCGTCGAATGCTCAAGAGAAAGTGCACACGTGATATTAAAACAGTTGAAGTACACCAGCACATGCGTGCAAACTCCAACGCTAAAGTGGCGCAGGCTTCAGAGATACGATCGGCTATTGATTTCAAACAGTTCACTCTTGTAATGCCTGATTAAGGTTCGTGGGAATATAATGAACAGGAAACTCATTTACATACGTGTCATTCTGTTCGCCCGTGTCATCCCCAGATTTATTCAAGGCTGTTCGCATCTGGCAAGGACCTCGAACTTGTGGACAGTCTAAGGAGAACGACCTTGGTTGCTAACCGGATGGTCATCGCGTCCTTAGACGTAAAGCGTCACGGCGGCCCCGTTGAAGCAAACGGAATGCGTCGGGCACCTGGCCAAAGGCGCCGCAAGCGGCAAATTGCCAGCTGCGCTCAGTGAACCCTTCGTACATCTTTGAGGAGGAAACAGATACGGGAGCTTGATAACAATTGTTGGATCACACACCACGGTATTTTGTGGGTTTTCGTACAGTCTTAGTGATACTTCATTGGATTACTATATGGATTAATTATATACATTGGAAAATAGTAGAGAAACATCTCTAAATACATGGAAACAGCTTATATGCACCTGGCACCTGTAGTGAGGGCAATTATAGGGTGGTTCAAATTGTTGGATATGGGTGGAGTATGAATAAAGTCCGGAACATGAAAACACTGAGCTTATAACAAATGTATTGAACTTAATGAAGTGGTCTGTTCAGAGCATAGCAAGGTGTTAAATGAACATTGTCTTCCTAGCACGGCGTCAACTAACACGATCTATCAAAATTTGATTTCAGCTATACATTGTCCTTGCGAACTCGGCAGTGCTTTGCAGTTGCTAAATATGTATGGGAACTGAATGTACATCTTAATCTGTGTCCTCTCCCTCTCTGTTCATCTCCTCCTCCCTCTCCCTTTCTCCCCCTCCCCCTCTCTGTCGTTCACGCCCTCCACCCCCCTCTCTGTCGTTCACGCCCTCCCCCTCACCCTCTGTGTCGTTCTCCTCCTTCCTCCAATTCTTTCTGACATTGAGCCTTGTTCATTGGTGTTGCAAAGGAAACCTTGATTGGAAATTGAAGTCCGTCAAAATGAACAGGTAAATCTGTTGGGGTCATTGGTGTATGGTATATGAGAGAAACCTCTCTAGCTGCTGGATTTGAGGATAGTAGCTTCAACGACAGTATTCCGCATGCTTTTAATCTGCAAACTTGTAGGATTACAAAGTTTCGGATGATTAATATTCCGTAGTAGTATTCTAATCATAAGCTGGTAAGCCACATACGCAACTTTAATGTTTTCTGTTAAAACTGACTGTAGGGAATAAAACGAAAGAGCACATTGTTGTGTATTCTCACTGTAGGTTTTAACAGAAAATCTTACATTGTTGTTTAAAGAAACATGTAGCCTATGTCCGTCTGAATGTTTGTTAGAGTATTGTGCAAAAATTTGTTTGCTAACGACGTTTGCCTATTGTATCTTATATTACATACTCCATATATTTGAAAAGTATGTAGTCTATGGCTGTCCATATTTTATTACAGTATCCTGCGAAAGTCTGAAGTAAATATGTAAAGAATTACCTATGATGTATGATTCGAATAATGTATGAGTAATGTAAGATATGTAATGTTTGTTTTATAATTGCATATTTGACTTCCGTGAACATGGTCCTGACTGAAACCGGTCGCTAAATAAATTGCATTAGTCAGCATTTGCGTTATACGTTTCCTATATTAGGAGGGTAATCACAAAAGTAAGGTCTCCTATTTTTTATAAGTACATAGACTTGTTTATTTCTACAAGGGTTTACATCAGTTTACAGCTTGAACATTTAGCTATTTTTCGACATAATCACGATTTCTGTCGATTCATTTTTGTAGACACTGTGGCAATTTTTGTATGCCCATGTCATACCAGCTCGCCGCGATGCTGTTCAGAAAGTTACTAACCTCTTTTTTCACCTCGTCGTCGGAGCTGAATCGCTTTCCGGCCAAATGTTCTTTTAACCTAGGGAACAGGTGATAAGTCACTGAGCGCCAAGTCAGGACTATAGGGTGGGCGGGTGATCATGTTTCACTGAAACTGTTGCTGGAGAGCAACGGTTTGCCGAGCGATATGTGGGCAAGCGTTGTCATGGAGAATGTGTATGCCCTTGCTCAACATTCCTCTTCTCCGGTTCTGAATTGAGTTTTGAGTCTCACAGTATCCGTCAGCGTTAATTGTGGTCCCAGCGATTCAGCTCCGACGACGAGGTGAAAGAGGTTCAAGACTTTCTAAACAGCATGGCGGCGAGCTGGTATGACATGGGCAGGCAAAAACTGCCACAGCGTCTAAAAAATGCATGACAAAAATGGTGATTATGTCGAAAAATAGCTAAATGTTAAAGCTGTAAACTGATGTAAACCATTGTATAAATAAAGTCTATGTACTTATAAAAAAATAGGAGACCTTACTTTTGGGATTACCCTCGTATAAATGGGAGACACCATTTGTGTATATTAGAAATTAGATGGAAATAAATTCGCTAAATGCGAATGGCTTGCATCAGCTAGCCGTATTAGGTGTAGATGTTCTGTCTGTCAGTGACATGAAACTTTGTGCCGGACCGGGACTCGAACCCGTATGTCCTGCTTTCTTAGGCTATACGTGCACGTCTGCAAGACCGACTCAAAGTTCCGTGTGTCACATTCGACATCCCTGTACCGTAGTCTCCTACATTAGTAAAGTAGTACCTGCTTCTGTTGCTGACTGTCTGCGGTGTGTAAAGTCACACGCCGCACCAGTCCCATCTCCAGGATGAGCAGTCCCCAGCCACAAAAATCTTCGTTTTCAACCCTTTCGGTAGCAGTACTGGACTGCGACCTTCGCAGCGTCGAGAGAAAAATTAAGTCAGTCTTTAAAGAGGAACTGGCGAATTCGGTTTACATGCTGGCATTAACAGCTTGGGTACGATGTGCTGGCAAATGTGCACAGCCTTAAAACAACGCCTTAGCGAAGAGGATGAAAAAAACTGATCAGCTTGGCGAGGTGTCCTTAGGTTTGTCTTTCTCGCAAATGTACACGTTTTCGTTACGATAAATATCCTGTATAACTGTCAGGAAGTCTGGTTGCTATGTTAATAATAGTACTGTTTCGATTATATGAAAGATTTAGTTCGTCAGTTTTCAGTTGAACCGTCTGGTATTTAGGTAGCCCATTTGTTGCGTATATAAAGAGCATCTGCGGGTTTATTGTTTTATAGGATATCCACGTTTTTATTCCGATTTTGATTAAATATGCACACTTGTTGATCAAAATACAAAAAAATTGCTACTGTCTACGTCTGATCAAAAAGTAGAAACTACCCCTTTCCAAATTCCCTCGCAAAACACACTGACGTGCTCGTTTATTCTTTGTAACTGTATAAAACTTCTAAAGGTATTCTTGGCGTCCGAAACAACTGAAAAACAGAGCGCATAAACAAATGCGCTTTCTAATAGTTTCAGCTAATATTCCGAAAACGATGAATGGGGATTTTTCAGAGATTTCACAACATTTCTTACGAATTTGATACGACTTTTCGCTTTGTTACACTTCATAACAGATTAAAGCATTTCAGAATGGTATAAAACATTTCAAAACGGTGTTAACGACTTATGCGATAGCAAAGCATAATTCTTGCTGCTCCAGATTCCACCCAAGAAAACAGAGTAGACCTATTGCTCTGAAAAATCATGCAGCTAAAAGACGAGAATCTATCCGGGTGTCAGAACCAACTGAGAAAATGGAGTTTCGCTCACAACAGGAACGTATTTGAGCCTCGAAAACTAGGGCAAGGAAAACTTTGGCGGAGAGTGTTGCATGCGGAAGATCGACGCAAGAAGGGAGGATCAAGAATGGTGAATCTACATTAAGATCTATACGGAACATTTAGTTAAAAATCGGATTACAATGAGAATAACCACCTTAAAGACGATGCCAGCTTCTGTAGGAGGTGTAAAGGCCATAGCCGGCCGAGCTAGCCAAGCGGTTCTAGGCGCTACAGTCTGGAACCGCGCGACCGCTACGGTCGCAGGTTCGAATCCTGCCTCGGGCGTGGATGTATGTGATGTCCACAGGTTAGTTAAGTTTAAGTAGTTCTAAGTTCTAGAGGACTGATGACCTCAGAAGTTGAGTCCCATAGTGCTCAGAGCCATTTTTTTGTAAAGGCCATAGCCTATTATCTGGCTTGATGACGAACAGCACGCCGCTAAGTTTGCTTACGCTCCTGACGAACAAACTGAAAACATTATATATGCCCCCTTATCGTTGCAATAAGAGGTTCTGTAATTCATGAAAAAGGAAGTCTCTTTGGTTGTGTTCCATCTAACCAAAATCTCTGTTCCATTAGAGCTAGGTAAAGTTTTGCACGTTTGATGACTGATCAAAATAAGAGGAACTTCAGTTTCTAATATTGCGAAAACATTACCGCCAACCCCCTAAATGAAATCACTTCGTCCAGTGTTAAGCTCTGGGAGCAATGTGTATTTGTCTGTATTTGAACGCCAAAGCGAAACTCGCCGGAGTTACCGCACTTTTTATCGTCCTCGGTGTCGCGTCTAGGACACGTTTGCTGCCGACGTCACGGTGAGGAAGCACAGCAACCTGGATCCCTATATTGGCCACATGCTGGCTGCCTGCGTCCTTATTGACCGCGACGGGTGCAATAGAGCGACAGGGCACCGTATCCCTGGCAACGCTAAACTCTTGTTTTCCCCCTGAAAAGAATGTTTTCCTTAGTTCTTGCGTCTTCGCGAAAAGTCTTTCCTCATGATTAAGTTTAAATCATGAATTAAACCGCCATAAAATGAAATGAAAGTGAATCAAAATCTGATGTACTCCAAAACATCATTAACAAACTTCGAGGAAATTTGGGTCACAAATAACTAATTAATTTTTGATAAGGAAAATGTGCTACTTATTCCTTCATGTGGGCATGACGGATATATCCGTTAATGGCCTGTGCGTCCTCAGTGGGTTCGACGTGTATATGCGTCCGTATACGTCCGCAGCATGAGGTGTTTCGGTCCTGCGGGTGTTAGTACGCTATTAGTTAGTCCTACCACCACTAGACGGCACCTCCCATCATTCAAGTTAATGTATTCTCAGCCAGTTGCAAGTGTTTCGTTGGCTGTGCTGGAAAGGACACAAATTACGGCAGTTATTATCCCGAAGAGGAACTAACTTCAAATTCTCCTGGCTGGGCATCGCAGCCTCCATAAATCTTAAGAAAATAATAGTTGTATCAGGCTTTATTTTAAAACTGTGCTTTATTGCGCACTGCTAGCTTCCAGCACGATGCATTCTCAGCTGTATTTAAAAACGTAACAAAGCCTAATTGACTGAAGTCAAAACATGAAAACCTATACTACTACTGCATGGCATGCAGTGTTTTCTCAAAAACAGTGATTACCGACCACAGACGTCGATGTATCATCCTCATCAGACAGAAAGTCTTAGACTGTGCGTCTAAGTCATGCACAGGATAGTCGTCAGAGTGCACGATGTGAAATATAAAATGCACAGCGTAACAATGGTTGTAAGAAATACAGCAATAATACAGTTAAAAAGCCACAATATAACCAATAAAAACGAGAAGACAAAATCTCACGCTGTATAACCACAGAGCACACCTACCAAACAACTATTTACGGTCTCGTAAATGCATTTGTCGAGTCTTTTATAATTTTATCTTTCACTCAGTTATGGCGTGAATGTTTTTAAATGCCCCTTAGAATGATCCACGCTCGAAATTAATAGTGTTTAATAAAGTATAAATTAAAAATACAGCCTTGTGGAACTGCATTTCCTCAAAAACAAAAACAAAAAACAGATTTGTTTTGGAGCTTGCTCAAGATTTGCCTCGAAAAGATTATTGTATTTACATCGACAACTGGTACAGTAGTCCAAATAGTTGACAAACTAATTAATGAGAACACAGACATTGTCAGCACAAGGTGACGAAACACAGGTGTTCCCAGAATATACGAAAAATGAAAAACTGAAGCTAGGCTAAAGCGTGAAGGCATACAGAAATAAGCAGATGGTGAAACAGACGGCTCAGATGGGACGCGATGGCCAGCGCTTTCTGTGACGATACGTTTTAAGAAGTGAATTCAAGGAATAGCACTTTGAAAAATTATGTTGTCATGGATTAAAAGAAGAATATGAAAGGATAGGAGCGAGCCCCATTTGCACAGCTACCAGTCGGACAGGGTGATTAGTCTAGCAGAGCAATGGCCGTATTCTCTTCAAAATAAGGGTCATCATTTGGACATCTACCTCGAACACCAAAAGCGATTAGCAAATAGCCGGAGAACTACCAGAATTCTGTCTAAGCACAACGAAGAAAAGACTAACAAGGACATGTGTAGCACGCATGAGAAGATGCCTTCGTAAAGACATCTTATTGGTTGCAGAATATGCAACCAAAGAGCGATGACACATCACGCTTCCTTTTGAAACATTACATTTTCATTGAGATGCTCTAATGCCAGAAAGGAATGCCGATGGTGCACTGGAATGTCCACGTAACGTGCACATAATGATGGATCTCGGCGGCCGGACAAAGGGGCCTGATTGCGAATGAGGCAGCCCAAGCCATAACTGAGCCTGGACGTAACCTTGGCAGCTTCGTCAGGCATACGCAGTCTACACTCTCATCAGCTCGATACGATTGAAATTGGGTTTCATCGGCCTTTTCTACGCGCCACCACTGTTCCATATTCCAGCGACGGTGGCACGGGCCCATGCCAAGTCGTGGAGCTCTATGTCTAGATGCCAGCAGAGAGACAAGAGTTGCTCGTCGAATGCTGAAGTCTGTCCGGTGCATTTGTTTATATACAGTCCTGCTAGAAAAGAGTTCATGATGACGACCCATATTCAATTCGCCTGCTACCTGATTCCCAGTAGACAGTCTATCGCCCACTTAGGCTCTGTGGAAGTCTGTTCGTCAAACACTTGAGGTCGTCCTGTTCGTGGCCTACGCGTGTTGAAACGTTGTCTCTCCTGTGTTGAAGATCTACCCTAGACACTATTGACCTCCGAAACCTCAATTCTTATTTCATGCCAGATACACTTTGATTAGTTTCCACCGGTTATCATCCCACGTTCAAAATACAAAATACGAGGGTTGTCCAGAAAGTAAGTTCCGATCGGTCGCGAAATGTAAACCACACTGAAAAACCAGAAACGATTTACCTGCAACAGTTAGGTACACCTTCCACCTACTTCTCTACATAGTCGTCGCTACAATTTCGAGTGTTGTCGTAGTGTTGTATCAACTTCCCAATATCCTCGTCATAGAAAGCAGCCGCCTGTGCTTTCGGCCAGTTATCTGCACTGGTCTGCAGCTCGTTGTCTGTGGAAAAATTTTGTTTTCATAGCCGGCGGTTCTTGGGGGCAGAGATGAGACACGGGGGGGGAGCCAATTACGGACTGTATTGTGGGTGATCAAACACTTCTCATCGGAAACGCTGCAGCAGCGTCTTCATTGTCCCTGTAGTGTGCGGCCGAGAATTGGCATGAAGAAGGAACTGCTCGACAGTTGTGTTATGTGGGCCATGACACAGGCAAAATCTCTAACCAGGTCCTCATACTTGGCGGGAGACTCTGTTCCCTGTGTATATTTACGTACTCACTGTTCACTCAAAACTGAAAAGAGCGACGCGACACGATCAACGGGCATACTAGACACACTGCCCAACACATTTGTGCAAAGCTTTATCGGATTTTCCCGGTGATTTGCATTTCGCGACCGATCAGAACTTACTTTCTGGACAACCCTCGTAAATAAGCGTGCGACGTGCTGCAGCGTTCATAGCACACCTCTCTGTGAAGGGCTGCTCAGATACCGTGTCTACATTCACGCCAAACGTCGCATCATTCAGGGGGCGTACAAGGGTCAGCTTCAGGTCGGACAACCATTGCCGTGACCTTTCGGCAACTCATTTTTAAATTATCATCATCATCATCATCATCATCATCATATATGTATAACACGCACGCACACACGCACACGCACGCACACAGCGTGTTATGCATCCTGCTTCAATCTCGTGCGCCGGCCGCGGTGGTCTAGCGGTTCTGGCGCTGCAGTCCGGAACCGCGGGACTGCTACGGTCGCAGGTTCGAATCCTGCCTCGGGCATGGGTGTGTGTGATGTCCTTAGGTTAGTTAGGTTTAAGTAGTTCTAAGTTCTAGGGGACTTATGACCTAAGATGTCGAGTCCCATAGTGCTCAGAGCCATTCACTTCAATCTCGTGAACACTCTTAAATCTTAGCTCCTAAAATTTGGGTTCTCGTGAATGTGGTGGACTAGAAACTACGGACGTCTTGTGAAAATCTTGTATGTTTGGTGTTGCGCAGCTTGTATGTATTTGATGGACACGATTGCACATCACGAACTGCACTTCAATTGTGTTCGGACATACAGCACATCACCAGTGGCATTTGATACAGAGGACAGACAAACAAACTCTGGATATCGAAGTCAATAACAAAGGAACATTCATTGTAGGCCTGCACTAAAGTAGAACGTAATGTTCCAACCACACTGTGCACGTCTACACCAGACTACTTGTCTAACAAGTGTAAAATCTTTATGGTTGTTAAAAATGACATGACTCTTGAAAACGTAGAAAAAATGGCTCTGAGCACTATGGGACTTAGTATTTGAGAGGTCAACAGTCCCCTAGAACTTAGAACTACTTAAACCTAACTAACCTAAGGACATCACACACATCCATACCCGAGGCAGGATTCGAACCTGCGACCGTAGCGATCGCACAGTTCCAGACAGATGCGCCTAGAACCGCTCGGCCACACCGGCCGGCGAAAATGTAGAAACCCGCGAATATTTAAAATGTAATTAAATCACTGAGTACGATTGGATTTATTGTGTCTTACATCTGTGGTTATAGATCGTCGTTTGTAGATGTTACAACTCTGAAACAATAACTGGCCACACTTCCTGGCCGTACAGACACTACAGTTAGTGGATCAATCACAACATGTAGATACGACGATGTGTATACTGGAAAGGTAAGGTCTATAACCGGCATTATCGTGGTCTTGCAGGCATGGTTGTACTGTATGGAACTGGAGACCTAGAAACGACGGAGAGGCTTCGTTCCCGCCGTAGTCCGCAGTGGTACACAACCCCGCATCAGGCTACAGCAGTCCACTCACCCCACCGCCGCCTAACACCGAACCCAGGGTTATTGTGCGGTTCGGCCCCCAGTGGACCCCGCCAGGAACGTCTCTCACCAGACGAGTGTAACCCCAATGTTTGCGCGGTAGAGTAATTATGGTGTACGCGTACGCGGAGACAGTGTTTGCGCAGCAGTCGCCGACATAGTGTAACTGAGGCGGAATAAGGGGAACCAGTCCGCATTCGCCGAGGCAGATGGAAAACCGCCTTAAAAACCATCCACAGGCTGGGCGGCACACCGGACCTCCACACTAAACAGCCGGGAGGAATCGTGCCGAGGACCAGCACGCCTTCCCGCCCGGAAAGCAGTGCATCAGACCGCACGGCTAACCGGGCGGCCCTCAGGCATGGTTACTTGCAGGGATATTAGATTTCAAATATTTACGGGGCTCTATGTCTTCTAGATCCACATTTTTAACTATCATTACAATTTTTTCCAGACAGGCACGAAGTTTGGTGTAGCCGTGCACAGCATGTACGTAATACTCTGCTTCTACTGTAGTGTATACAAAATGTTCTTGTGCTACAAACAGCTATATGCACGAATTTGTCTGTTTGTTCTCTGTACAGAAACCACTGATGATGGGCAGTATGTCTGAATACTAATCCAGCAAATACACTCCTGGAAATTGAAATAAGAACACCGTGAATTCATTGTCCCAGGAAGGGGAAACTTTATTGACACATTCCTGGGGTCAGATACATCACATGATCACACTGACAGAACCACAGGCACATAGACACAGGCAACAGAGCATGCACAATGTCGGCACTAGTACAGTGTATATCCACCTTTCGCAGCAATGCAGGCTGCTATTCTCCCATGGAGACGATCGTAGAGATGCTGGATGTAGTCCTGTGGAACGGCTTGCCATGCCATTTCCACCTGGCGCCTCAGTTGGACCAGCGTTCGTGCTGGACGTGCAGACCGCGTGAGACGACGCTTCATCCAGTCCCAAACATGCTCAATGGGGGACAGATCCGGAGATCTTGCTGGTCAGGGTAGTTGACTTACACCTTCTAGAGCACGTTGGGTGGCACGGGATACATGGGACGTGCATTGTCCTGTTGGAACAGCAAGTTCCCTTGCCGGTCTAGGAATCGTAGAACGATGGGTTCGATGACGGTTTGGATGTACCGTGCACTATTCAGTGTCCCCTCGACGATAACCAGTGGTGTACGGCCAGTGTAGGAGATCGCTCCCCACACCATGATGCCGGGTGTTGGCCCTGTGTGCCTCGGTCGTATGCAGTCCTGATTGTGGCGCTGACCTGCACGGCGCCAAACACGCATACGACCATCATTGGCACCAAGGCAGAAGCGACTCTCATCGCTGAAGACGACACGTCTCCATTCGTCCCTCCATTCACGCCTGTCGCGACACCACTGGAGGCGGGCTGCACGATGTTGGGGCGTGAGCGGAAGACGGCCTAACGGTGTGCGGGACCGTAGCCCAGCTTCATGGAGACGGTTGCGAATGGTCCTCGCCGATACCCCAGGAGCAACAGTGTCCCTAATTTGCTGGGAAGTGGCGGTGCGGTCCCCTACGGCACTGCGTAGGATCCTACGGTCTTGGCGTGCATCCGTGCGTCGCTGCGGTCCGGTCCCAGGTCGACGGGCACGTGCACCTTCCGCCGACCACTGGCGACAACATCGATGTACTGTGGAGACCTCACGCCCCACGTGTTGAGCAATTCGGCGGTACGTCCACCCGGCCTCCCGCATGCCCACTATACGCCCTCGCTCAAAGTCAGTCAGCTGCACATACGGTTCACGTCCACGCTGTCGCGGCATGCTACCAGTGTTAAAGACTGCGATGGAGCTCCGCATGCCACGGCAAACTGGCTGACACTGACGGCGGCGGTGCACAAATGCTGCGCAGCTAGCGCCATTCGACGGCCAACACCGCGGTTCCTGGTGTGTCCGCTGTGCCGTGCGTGTGATCATTGCTTGTACAGCCCTCTCGCAGTGTCCGGAGCAAGTATGGTGGGTCTGACACACACCGGTGTCAATGTGTTCTTTTTTCCATTTCCAGGAGTGTAAATACTTCTGAAGAGCCGCTCATAGTGTACAGCAAGATATCCTTTATCAAATTATGAAGTCCTACTTATAGCAAGAAACGTTGCAAAAAAGGGGGGGAAGTGGTACACATGACATTATTTCTTGACTCGGTGAAGCATTCCAGTCGATCATGCTGTACTCCTTTCTCCAGTCACAATTAAAGTCCTCCCGGAAATTCCTTCTCTAATTAACTCTATTTATTGAGTGACCAAGAGAAATGAAATCCTTGTGAAAAATTATGGCAGTATCTTAGAAGCCAATCAGCAATGACCAAATGATGATCTTCATTTGTAAAGATTTTTTTCTGCCATATAAAAGGCGAGAACTGCCTAGTTTGGGAGTACAACGATAATGTGACTTTGATCATCTGTGACAAGCTTCGAAAAATGGGTGTATTCTCCTAAAGGTGTTTTTATGAATCGGTGCAGGCTTACAAGCGGCGGTGCTTCATTTTCCTGAATATCAATTGGTGATATGATATGAACTTAGACGCAATCCTTCTGATGTTCAGATTTATGAAATCTCGTTGGCGTATACTACAGCATAGTCCCGAGCTGTTAAACAGGTATCTAATATGTGTCAGAAATCTTTCTTCTATGACAGTTTGTTTTACAACAACAGTTAACCGACGTTCAGAATTAGTCATCAATCGACGTTAGTTCATATTCGAAATGCGTGTACGTATCATGCGTTTACGTATCATGCGTTTTTGTCAAGCCTAAAACCGAGTCACCAAAATCTTACATCCACGTTACGTCCTTGAAATAATCTAGTTGCAACGAGGTCCACGGCCCAATAAACTTCTTGAAAGAAATATGTTACCGGCATCGGATGTTTATCATATCCATTTTATTTTTATTTCCCTCACAAGAGTGAGTGGTTTGGCTGTGTCGTACTGTTTCTAATGAACGAAAATCATGGCTACAGCTTTCAAGCCCAACCTTGAAAATCAGTATAATCCAAAACGTAGGTAGCTGCGGCTTAAACATTTTACTTGAGACGTCTCCACAGCCGAAGACGTCGTAGTAAACCAAATAAAAATAAAATGGAATTGATAAACAGTCGATATAGGGAATGTATTTCTTCTAGTAAGTTAAATCCTTTTTTGCTGAGTTTTTTCCTTTTTTCTATGTCAAAGCCATGACTGTTCAGGAATGCTCCTTCACGTCAGCCGTCGCAAACGCATCCTTACGCAGGTACAAATACGTAGACTAAAAATAAATCGATTCACTCAATGCGGGTCCTTGCCAGTCATGCTGGGCGTGTAATTAACTTATCGCTAGTCTACTGGTGGGCTACCATCTTCTCGGAGACATTCGGCCTGTAATGATATTTATGGGTGATGATAAAACTAAATTTCAGCTAAACTCAGGTTTTCATAGCCCCAAGACACAATATTAATTCCGATGAAGACTTTGCCTTCTTGTCTGAGATTGAATGGGGTTACACATTATGGTACGAAGACTTACAAGCTTCTGGAAGATATTAAACAGGAAATGAAGGTTTGTGCAGGTACAAAAGAAAACTGTCGTTAGCCACTGCTACGAAAAATTGTTGGATTTTGTAAACCCAAGATTTTAAGAGTCTATTCAGTTACTTACTCGAGTCAGAAGCATACACATAGGATTCTATGAATGTACGAGGTCAATTACAGAAATACAACGAATTTATGCATAAAAACACGTACAGAATTGATATCAATCTTCGCCCAGAAACGAGTAGCTGCTGCAACATTTTCTTGCGTCTTTGAAAACTACTCCCCGTTGCAACATAATCACAGGCACAGATGCTTCGTTGTCTGTACTTCCCCATATTCACACGGTGTTGGTCATTGTATTACCATTTCATTACATTTTCCAACGCCCTTTCGTTCAGTGATCTTCATGTTGTTCAGCCCAGGTTGTGTACAGCTGGTAAGAGTTCTACTGGCTGAACCTCTGCTTGGACGTGATCTATTTTGGCTGCCTGATGTATTTAGTGCTGGTGTTGACAGTAGAAAGCTCTTCCTAGGCTCCCCCCAGGGGGTCCACAACTCTTTTGTGGATACGTGCGTAGCGAGTACGGGACCCCGAGCTAATGTGGCCTTCCTTCCTTTCCGGGCTGCATACCTTCCCTTTCCGCATCCTTCCCCATCCCCCATCTTCGCCCCTCCTCCCCTCACCTCTGGCTCTTTCCTTCCCTTTCTCCCCATCTGGGAGTATGGTTTGTGCCTACGTCCGGAGACGGACGCTCGAAAATGTAACGCATTCTTCGCCTTCTTTGCTTGTATGTCTTCTTCCTTCCTTTGTCCTTCTCTTTTCCTTACCTCTTCTCTTTACCCTTTTCTCCGCTGCGGCGTTTGAGACCTCTCTTCTTTCCTTTCCTTTCTCTTTCTTCCTCCCTGTGCGTGTCTGAAGGCCGATCCACGCATTTTTGTGCGTAGCCGGTGACGGGGTAACGCGTAATTCCCCGCCCAGGGTAGACAGGTAGGACACGTACGTACCCCCTGGTAACGGCCAGGCCCAGGGAGGGGTGATTACCCGAGCTGATACCTTCCGAAAGTGCCGATTGGTCCCTCCGTCCGTTTGTCGGGAGGTGTGACCTGAGGTGTGAACAATCACCTAAGGCGGGAGTGCCCTCAGAGAGGGCCCCCACAAGGGAGGAGCGCGCCATCGGAGACGCCGGTAATCATGGGGGATTCTTCCGCAATGGTTTCCTCACCTTCCACTATGTCTGCTCACAAACGTAAGTATACTGAGTCTCAGCCACAGACGATTCTTCCATCGTTGCCACAGTTCCTTGTTGTTTCTCGGTCTGATGAAGGTCACGACTTCTCCACGGTCAACCCTTTCATTATTCAGAAAGGTGTCGACGCAATTGCAGGTCCTGTAAAGTCTTGTTCCAGATTACGGAATGGCACCCTGTTGTTAGAAACACACAGTGCCCTCCAGGCACAAAAATTGCTGCGTACTTCTCTGCTCCACACCTTCCCTGTCCGGGTTGAAGCGCACCGCACTTTAAATTCCTCGCGTGGAGTCTTTTATACCCGCTCCCTCGATGAATTGTCTGACGAAAAAATTCAGCACTACCTGTCTGACCAGGGCGTAACGGCAGTTCATAGAGTAATGAAACGGGTTGACACGAACATCATTCCAACCCGCACTGTCTTCTTGACATTTGACAAAGTTCAACTTCCTCTCGAGATTGCCCCATTTTTAAGGACGAAAAGCTCATCCAAGAAATAAGAGTGAAGGAAAAGGTGTCGACCTTTGCTGCTCGAAAATTATTCGCCAGTCGACAGCCCACCATGCCTCAGACAGGAAAATACAGCACTGTCCTTGCTTCTCCTCGGCCAACAAAGGAGGCGGCCACGCAGACTTGCGACCTCACCTTTAGTGCCACGGTCGTCAGATCGGCCAGCGCAAAGATCGCCCGTTCAACCTCACCACTTTCGCCTGCCCACTCTATGGCTCACCCTTCATCGGGTGCCCTTCTCGAGCCCAAAAGTCAGACACCAAGACTTCGAAAAAAGAGCATACTCGTGAAGATTTTTTACGTACCCCAACTTCACAACCATCGGTTCCTCCTTCATCTAAACTTCATAATTCCAAGAAGGCTACAAAGAAACCCAGTTCATCTCCTTCTCCGCCAAGGCGTGTCCCATCTACAGCACCACCTGGCGGAAATCGCCCTCGGCCGTCTTCTGTGTCGCCGAGGCGCACTGCTGGCGGCCGATCAACCGGCCGATCGCTGGTGGCAGGAGCTGCTCCTGAACAACCTATGGATCAGGATCTTCTGCCTTCAGCTGCATGCCATTCCATGCTGTCGGTCGCAAGCTCTGAGCAGTCGTTGAGTTGACAGTAACCTTGGTCACATTCCTCCATTTTCTGTTCACCCTATGTCCATTATCCACTGGAATATCCGCGGCATTCGAGCCAATCGGGATGAATTGTCGATCCTCTTACGATCCTACTCGCCGGTCATCTTCTGTCTTCAGGAAACAAAGCTGCGTCCCCATGACCGCTTTGTTCTCCCTCATTTTCAGTCCATCCGATATGATCTCCCCTCTGTTGAAGGCACTCCAGCCCATGGAGGACTCATGATTCTTCTCCATGATACTCTCCATTATCACCCAATTCACTTAAACACTTCCTTCCAAGCTGTCGCCGTCCGTCTTTCCCTTTCTGGTTACACGTTCTTTCTTTGTACTGTATACATTCCATCGTCCACACCAATGGCACGAGCTGATCTCCTTCATCTTCTTGGTCAGCTTCCACCCCCCTATTTGCTGGTTGGGGACTTCAATGCCCACCACCCGCTTTGGGGATCTCCACATCCTTGTCCACGTGGCTCACTATTGCTAGACGTCTTCCACCAAGTGGATCTAGTTTGCCTCAACACTGGGGTCCCTACATTTTTGTCTGCCTCCACGACAAATTTATCTCATTTGGACCTTGCGGTCGGTACTGTTCCGCTAGCTCGGCGCTTCGAATGGTTCGCCCTTGATGATACACACTCGAGTGACCACTTTCCATGTGTCCTTAGACTGCAGCCTCAACTGCCATATATGCGCCCGAGACGCTGGAAGTTTGCCCAGGCCGACTGGACACTTTTTTCGTCTCTAGCGATATTCGATGACCGTCACTTTCCCAGCGTCGACGATGAGGTCACACACATTGCCGACGTTATTCTTACAGCTGCGGAACGTTCAATACCACGCACCTCCGAATTGCCCCGGCGCCCCCCAATTCCTTGGTGGAACGAGGCATTCCGTGACGCAATATGTGAGCGGCGACGTGCTCTCCGCATTTTCCGCCACCATCCTACTTTGGCCAACTGTATCCGCTATAAGCAGCTCCGTGCGCGATGCCGTCGTGTCATCCGCGATAGCAAGAAGGCAAGCTGGAAATTCTTTATTAGCTCATTTAACACCTTCACTCCCTCCTCGGAAGTTTGGAGTCGGCTTCGACGGTTCTCAGGCGCGCCTAGTTTCTCCCCGGTCTCTGGGCTCACTGTCTCGCATGATACATTAGTGGACCCCGTCGCAATTTCTAACTCATTGGGTCAGCACTTTGCTGAGATTTCGAGCTCTTCAAATTACCCGCCAGCGTTTCTCCCGAAGAAACGTGCAGCGGAAGTGCTACCTCTTGCTTTCTCCTCTCAAAATCGCGAAAGCTACAATACTGTTTTCTCCATGCGGGAACTCCAACATGCACTCTCTTCTTCTCGCTCCTCCGCCCCAGGACCGGATGGTATCCACATCCAAATGTTGCTGCAATTATCAACCCATAGTCTGCGTTACCTCCTTCGCCTTTATCATCGAATTTGGACCGACAGTACTTTTCCCAGACGATGGCGGGAAGCTATCGTCGTTCCTGTTCCGAAACCTGGAAAGGACAAACATCTCCCCTCTAGCTATCGCCCCATTTCTCTCACGAGTAGTGTCTGTAAGGTTTTGGAGCGTATGGTGAATTACCGTTTAGCTTGGTGGCTGGAATCCCGCAGTCTTTTAACACCTGCCCAATGCGGATTCCGAAAGCATCGTTCTGCAGTTGACCATCTTGTTGCTCTCTCCACTTATATCATGAATAATTTTCTCCGGAAACGCCAAACAGTAGCAATATTTTTTGATCTGGAGAGAGCATACGATACCTGTTGGAGGACAGGTATCCTCCACATACTGTTCTCTTGGGGCTTTCGAGGTCGGCTGCCGCTTTTTCTTCGCGAATTTATGGCAGAGCGCACATTTAGGGTGCGGGTGAACACTACTCTCTCCCGTACTTTTTCCCAAGAAAACGGGGTACCCCAGGGCTCCGTGCTGAGTGTTGTACTGTTTGCCATTGCCATCAATCCAATTATGGATTGTCTCCTTCCTGATGTCTCGGGCTCCCTCTTTGTGGACGATTTTGCGATCTACTACAGCTCTCAACGGACCAGCCTTCTTGAACGACGTCTTAAAGGATGTCTCGATCGCCTCCACTTTTGGAGCATCGACACCGGCTTCCGTTTTTCTCCCAGTAAGACAGTTTGTGTTAATTTTTGCCGACGTAAGGAGTTTCTTTCGCCCTCCTTACATCTAGGTCCTGTCAACCTTCCGTTTTCAGACGTCGCTAAATTCTTGGGTCTTATGTTTGACAGAAAACTGTGCTGGTCCTCCCACGTTTCCTATCTTTCGGCTCGCTGTGCAGACACCCTCCGTGTCCTGAATGGTACCTCCTGGGGAGCGGACCGAGTGGTCCTTCTCCGCCTCTATCGCGCCTTAGTGCGCTCGAAATTGGACTATGGAAACATAGTCTACTCCTCTGCTCGGCCGTCTATTCTTCGGCGTCTCGACTCTATCCACCACCGTGGATTACGTTTAGTGTCTGGAGCTTTTTACACCAGCCCTGTGGAAAGCCTTTATGCTGAGACTGCTGAACCTCCGCTGTCCAATCGGCGAGCAGTCCTTCTGAGTCGTTATGCAGGCCATCTGTCTTCCATGCCTGCTAATCCAGCCCATGACATTTTTTTCGACGCCTCCTTTGATGTAGGGTATGCAGGCCGCCCCTCCTCCCTACTACCACCGGGAGTCCGCTTTCGTCAACTGCTCCATTCTCTTTCCTTCCGCTTTCCTAAAACTTTCTTGACAACTTGGGGTACAGCACCGCCTTGGCTCCGTCCCCGGATCTGCCTGCTCCGAGACCTTTGTCGATTTCCCAAGGATGGTACCCCTTCACTTGTTTATCGTCGGGCATTTGCTGCTCTACGTGCACAAATGACGGACGCCACATTTATTTACACCGACGGCTCGAAAACATCGTTAGGTGTAGGGAGTGCCTATATTGTTGGCGACACCCCAAATCACTTTCGGCTTCCCAACCAGTGTTCGGTTTATACTGCGGAGCTTTACGCTGTTCTCCAGGCTGTACGTTATCTGCTCAGATTCTCTCAGCTCTCTCCTCAGTCTCCAAGCTCTTTACCCTGTGCACCCTCTGGTCCACCGGATTCAGGACTGTCTGCGCTTGCTCCACCTGGGGGGCGTCTCGGTGGCGTTCCTCTGGCTCCCGGGACACGTTGATTTCTGCGGAAATGAGGCGGCTGATATTGCAGCCAAGGCTGCAGTCTCTCTTCTTCGGCCAGCTATTCAATCGATTCCCGTCGCCGATCTCCAGAGCGTTTTATGTCGTCGTGTTGTTCATTTATGGCACGCGCATTGGTCGACACTTCCCCAAAATAAATTGCGGGACGTGAAAACTCTTCCTTGTGCTTGGACCTCTACCTCCCGAACGCGTCGTCGGGAGGAGGTAATTTTAACTAGACTCCGGATAGGGCACTGTCTTTTTAGCCATCGACATCTTTTAAGTGGCGATCCTCCCCCACTCTGTCCCCACTGCTCTCAGCTGTGGACGGTAAGACACCTGTTAATTGAGTGCCCCTATTTTAATCCGTTACGCGCCCGTCTACAGCTGTCGCCTGATATATCGTCAATTTTAGCAGATGACATGCGCTCGGCCGATCGCGTTCTAGAGTTCATTCGTGCCAGTGAAATGACGTCAGTCATTTGAAGTTTTTTTTGGGACAACCAACCCCCTTCTGTAGTGGATTTTTAAGCCTTCCTTCTGCTTTTAGTTTCTCCAATTTTATGACTTTCGTTCCCATTGCTGCTGGTTTCCGTTTTCGGTTTTTTACTGCTTCCTAAGTCACAGACCGGGCGCTAATGACCATAGCAGTTTTGCGCCCTAAAACCAAAACAAACAAACAAGCCTTCCTAGGCTTCAACATACACTATGTGATCAAAAGTATCCGGATACCTGGCTGAAAATGACTTAAAAGTTCGTGGCGCCCTCCATCGGTAATGCTGGCATTCAATATGGTGTTGCCCCACCCTTAGCCTTGATGACACCTTTAGCCTTGATGACAGCTTCCACTCTCGCAGGCTTACGTTCAATCAGGTGCTGGAAGGTTTCTTGGGGAATGGCAGCCCATTCTTGACGCATTGCTGCACTGAGAGGAGAGGGGGAGGCAAATGACATTCACCGGGCTTTCGCCATACCTACACTCTCCCATCGGATCGCCACATTATGTACCGTGACTCTTCACTCCAACAACAATTGTCCACTGTTCAATCGTCCAATGTTTACGCTCCTTACACCAAGCGATGCGTCGTTTGGCATTTACCGGCGTGATTTGTGGCTTATGAGCAGCCGCTCGACGATGAAATCCAAGTTTTCTCACCTCCTGCCTAACTGTCATAATGCTTGCAGAGGATCCTAATGCGGTTTGTAATTCCTGTGTGATGGTCTGGATAGATGTCTGCCTATTACACATTACGACCCTCTGCAACTGTCGGCGGTCTCTGTCAGTCAACAGGCGACTTCGGCCTGTACGCTTCTGTGCTGTACGTGTTCCTTCACGTTCCCACTTCACTATCACATCGGAAACAGTGAACCTAGGGATATTTAGGAGTGGGGAAATCTCGGGTACAGACGTATGACACAAGTGACACCCAATCACCTGACCACGTTCGCAGTCCGTGAGTTCCGCGGAGCGCCCCATTCTGCTATCTCACGATGTCTAATGACTACTGAGATCCCTGATATGGAGTACCTGGCAGTAGGTAGCAGCACAGTGCACCTAATATGAAAAACGAAGGTTTTTTTTGGGGGGGGGGGGGGCCGTATCCGGATACGTTTGATCACATAGTGTAGCTCTTGATGTAACTCAATTTCTTTGACTTCCCCCTTTCAGCACTTGGGGCTACTTCCCGGTGTATGTCAGGAGGATCAATGCCTGCCATGCAGCAGTACTTGCTTTCTGGCACCCAGTTACTAGATTTGCCCTTTCATTAAAGGCCACGTCTACTTCTTTCGTGTGAGTGGATTTGTACCACACTGGGCAGGCACTTTTACCAGCTGAGAAACATTGTCATATCACAAATACAGACCACCTGGGGTTGGGCACCCCAGTCACTACCAACAAGTTTCCACATAATGATTATTCGGGCTGACACCTTATGTTTCGTATTAGGGCAGCTCCGCCGGTGAGTGAGTGAGTGATCGGTCAATGGCAACTCCGAAGTGTTTGGGGGTGAAACAGTGCTCTGGCTCGATATCTTCCCAAATTACGTTGTCTTCTTCCTGCCTGTCTTTTTAGCAGGTGGAAAGCGCATACCTCTGTTTTGTGTAGGTTTGGCTTCAGGAGGTTCTTGTAGCATTCAGGAAACGTTCACAGAGCTCTTGTCAGCACCTCCTGTGCTTCTGTTAACAACGTGCAAAATAACAATATTGATTGTAAACAGACCTCAATTGTTACACTGCAAAAATAGATAAATAAGATACTTAGTATAAATGAGCACACAACAGCGTTCCAGCTAATTTTATTTCCTTCGTTTTCGCTTATCTCAGCAGATACGTTTAACTACAGGTAGTAATTAACATAGCCAATCGCCAGTGTAGCCTATAAAATAAGCTACTGACTGGTGCTTCGCTTTCTTAATGTGTACTGTGTTCAGTTTAAATGAATTACGTAAACATCCAGTAACACCGAACACCAAAAAGAATACATTCAACTGTCCGGCGAATCTGGGGATGAGACAAAATTCGATAGTTCAAAATCGCAGAATGTGTGTGTGTGTGTGTGTGTGTGTGTGTGTGTGTGTGTGTGTGTGTGCGCGCAAGATGAGTTGGGACGTTGACGTCGGAAGCTGTCAAAGGGGGTGATTTTGTTCCAAGACCGTTCGCGTTGAGCACCTCCTGTACCCTCGTCATGGGATTTTACTAGTGTACTGCTTTGACAGTTTGGCTTTTTAAGAGCACCATACCATTACAGTCCCAAAAACCACCCAGCATCACTTTGCCCGATGATGGTTGGGTCTTCTTCTTTTGCAGCAGTCATGAATCCGCATGTTTACATTGCTTCTTTTGCTCCATTGTCTCAGGATCGTAATGATACGGCTAGCATTCGTCCAAGACGATTACGTGGCTAAAGAAGTAATCTATATTGGCCTGACACAACTGAAAAATTTCCACTGCTGTCTCGACTCAATGGGCTTTATGATTGGATGCGAGCAGCAGCAGAAATTAGCAGGAGGCTACATTTGTCATGTTCGAAAGGTCGTGTAAGGCCGGCCGATGCGACCGAGCGGTTCTAGGCGCTTCAGTCCGGAACCGCACTGCTGCTACGGTCGCAGATTCGAACCCTGCCTCGGGCATGGATGTGTGTGATGTCCTTGGGTTAGTTAGGTTTAAGTAGTTCTAAGTCTAGGGGACTGATGACCTCGATGTTAAGTACCATAGTGCTTGGAGCCCTTTGAACCGTCGTGTAAGATGTTGAAAAGTAAACCATGAGTGCTTTTCAGATTTCTTCCAATCTCTTCGCTTGCGCTATACCAGTATAGCGACATCAAGGCCTCAAATGTTCTTCTGTTTGCTAGTTATTCACAGAGAGACGGTCTGCCACTTCGTTTTTCGTCACCCAGACCACAGATACGGAGCAAGACAGTTCGCGAACGATTAAGAGTGCAGAACAGTCCAAGATCTCTGACCTAGAAAATTTAGTGTGTGCAAAGGTTTCACATACTGCATACAGAGCCTCTTAAAACGGCGCAAGAACCTGGAGAATGTTCCACTTCCGTGCGAGTTCACGAAGCGCCCGCACGGCTGCTAGAGGCCCATGACAAACAAGTTACCGACTAGCCATATCAGACACACGCACCGTGGATGACTTGCCATGTGAACTTGCAGGACACCAGAACAATTGTACCATTCGTTCTTCGAAGAATGTCACCGAAGAGATGGCGTTCGCGTGTCCATTGCAGTCTGAGGCGTTTGTGAGACCTAGACAGTGAAACGGTGGATGTAGAGGTCTACACCACTTCGAATGCTGCAGCGTCCAGACAGCGCCGGACGAACCTGTACACTCATTTGCAACTGTAGGGGTTGCAAAGAATATGTAAACATCGCGAGAAATGGATGCCACAACATGAATGGAGATGCTAGCCAAACCTGCAGACTGCAGTGTTGTATTTGACCACGGACACCTCTGCAGTGTCCTCAGTACGTTGCAAGTGCCAGTCTTGATCGGAAAAGTGTTCTGTCTGGTTCTGCGTGCATTATGCCGGAGACACGTGAAGTCGAACGTGGACAAATTGTTGGGGCTCGTATGGTGGGTGTTTCCGTAACCGACGTAGGCGAAATGTTCGGTGTTTCAAGCGGAACCGTATCGAAGGTTTATACCGCATACAGGTAAAGCGTATAACATTCTTAGGGATAATTTTTACTTATCGTATCCGCCAATCAAGCGCTGCATAGTCGTGAGGCAGTGACTGAAAAAAAGAAAAAGAAAAGAAAAAACTACAAAGTTATTTTTTAAATAATTAATCCTGCTTGTTGTTTCCCTTGAACATTTATTGTATTCTCAAATTAATTAAAAAACATCTTGACAAATCTGAAATAAGTTGTTATATACATACAATAATGAATTAATTATGCACAACCAGCTACATGCTCTCTGTCCAAAATCACACAAAAGTACTGATTCCCTTATGCCAATATGGCTACCCCTATATATATAATGTTCCAAATAACCCCGATCAATCCTCGGCATTGTTTAAAATGAATATTTAATTAATTAACAATTAAAATTTATACAAAAAACTGAAAATACATATATAAACGTATGTCTGTTCAGTACAGTAAGTACACTATGATATTAGTACCTATCTGTTATGTCATTCGAGAATACAGTAAGTACACTATGATATTAGTACCTATCTGTTATGTCATTCGAGAATAAACTCTCAAATAAGAAATTACAATAATACGTTTATGTTTTTATTAATTACTAGAGACTCCCATAACGGGAATTATTCCCTTCATTTACAGAGCTTCTACGCTTTGAACTGAAATAGATTAAACAGTTATTTTTTCAGTTATAAGTTTTTCTAGGCGAGTTACATATTTTGTTTACATGTGCGATCGTGGAATTAGACTGGGAAATGTTCGTTTTAAATAAGTCTTACTGGGATGTTACGTTTCAAGAAGAAATAACATTATTCACGCAATGACAGCGCGTACTAAATTGTGTGTTGAGTCATCTTGATGGATGATCATTAAAGAGGATTGTGACGAAAAATAAGGGGGCGATAGCTACAAAAGTCGCTGCTGAATTGAGTGTCACACTCACGACCGTGTCAGCAGCAAAACAACACGGAGAGAGGTCCATAAGCAGGAAACTGCAGGCCGAGGTGGAATTTCAAAACCACTTATTAGTTATACAAATGCCTGTAAGAGGAAAACGTGTGCCCAAGACCATAATACCTGGACTGTGGAGCAATGCGAGAATGTCCTTTGGTTGGATGAGTCTTGTTTCACACTGTTTGGTCGAGTGTACGTCCCAAGAGTGAACACTAGGGGGATTCTGTGATAATTTGGGCAGCTGTATTGTTGTATTCCATGAGCACTAGGAAAGTTGCATTACTGCCAAGGATTACGTGATCATTTTGGCTGATAAGGTCCATCACATGGTACAATGCTTGTTCAAGGCGACATGGCTCCTGTTTACGCGGCTCACACAGTCCAGGATTGGTTTTCTGAGATACCCCAGTCACCAGATCACAATATTATCGGGCCTTTGTTGTCTACTTTGGAGAGAACGGCTCGTGATCGTTGTCCACCTCCAGCATCACTACCCAACGTGGAACCAGGTTGCTGAAAGAACGGCATAAGATTCCCTTGAAAACCGTACCAGACCTGTACGTATCCGTTCCAAGATGACTGGAAGCTATTTTGAATGCCAAAGCGTCTCCTACATCGTGTTAGGGATGGTAATGTATTTTTCGTGGTGTTTCCATATTCTTGTCCACCTCCTGTATTTGGCCATCCAGTGCTGTTCCAACGTTACATAGTTAAGCTACAGTCGGTAAGCAGTTGGAAAGTACTTGGAGCAGATTAGATACGAGAGCAACTCTACAAAAATTATGCGACAGAACTTCTTCAATTTCTATCAGCTGTTTACTATGGATTGCTGGAGCAACGAAGGGTGCGAAACGATTGGAAATAGGTGACACTCGCTTCCAAGAAGGGTCGTCGGGCAGATCCACACGATGTATATCACTTGTATCAAGGCGCTTTCTAGTCATGTACATAATCACTTTGTGAGAACTAAAAACTCTTCCATAAAACGTAACATGGATTTCGCAAACAGAGAAGGCATTTGATACTGATCCGTGTTGTCGTTTAGTGAACAAAACACAAGGTTACAGATTATGAGAGACCTGATTTTTAAATGAATTCGGTACTTTGTATCAATTGTAACTCAACAAATTCTTAACTGAACAAAATGGACAAACGCAAGGTTAATTTCGGGAGTACCCCCAAGGGAGTGTTAAAGGCAGTTATTCTTAATAATTAATGATAATGATATAGCGGATAACGCTGATGTCTGTGTGAGGCTATTCGTGGACGAATCGACGATTGGAGCAGGGAGTGGCATTTTACCCCGGACGTAAATAAATGTAACGTACAACCCATAACTAGGTGAAGAATCCACTAATGCTCGATTACGTTATTAGCGATAAATCACCGGGAGCAGTTACAGCCACAAAAGAAACCTAGAAATAACCGTCCGCAGCAACCGTAACGTAGAATATAAGAGTAGGCATGTGTCTGTAAAAAGATTCAGCGCCTGTTAGCCGCTTTCACGCCTTTAGCACTAAGAAAACGAATCAAAGCGCGTATTTCACATTCGGTGGGATTCTCAATCGGAGGAGCCATTTCAAATACTCCCAAATAAACGTAAATACGGCGAATGACTGTGGCTTGCCAACGGAGTGCGGCACGCAGCGCGCATGCACAAAATGACGATCACGTCGCTGCAGTGGAGGAATTTGTAAACGTAACTTGCTTTAAAAACACTCCTTGTATTACACTCTCTGTTGCGATTCAGTATCCGGCAGTCATCGCCCATCTTCAGATTTTTTTCATAATATTACGTTGTAAAGCGTTAGCTGCATCGATGTGAGTAGCTGCCTCAACATTCAAATAATGTATTTTAATGCAGGGGCTGCTGCATACGGCGGAAGCTGACATCATAACCATCTGGAAAGCTAAGATGAAAGCCAATAACTGCCGGAACCGGTAATTGATCCACGAAAGAAATGGCTTACGAAACATTCGTTCCACTGAGTCTTCATTGTTGCTCATCAGTCTCGAATATTTATCAGGTTAGATTAAAGGACGAGATAGGGAAGGTCGAATGAGGAGATGTACGTTTCGTCATGGGATCGGTGAGTAAGCGCGACGGCTTAATCGAGTGGGTCAGTGGCGGACGCTGCAAGGGGCCCTTTGAATTACGGAGAAGTTTGTCGTTTAAAATCCGAAATACCAGCAGGGGGAAAACGAGAGAAATTCGTGCTCATTCGGAGACTTAGTCACAGTCATTGTTGCCACTTAACATTCGCGGGGGCAGAAGGAGGAGGGGGTTATCATTAGCACACTCAGACACATACTGTATGGTGTCTTGCGGAATATAGATTCGATCTCACATGCTGATATTATACCCTTTCACGTGGAGGAGACACCCAAGTACATTCGTTCACGTTCCCACTTCACTGACTGTCTTGTAATACCACTGACTTCTCTGGTCACAGAAGACAATGCGTCGCTCAGCTTATGTATAGACCGACTCTCTCCAGTATGTATCGCTTTTTAATTGTACACTGTTTTATACATTTTCCGAATTTGGATTCAGTAGCGATGTTACAATATTACAAACTCCCGCGTAGTTAGTTCTTGCTACACTGCTAGAAGAAAAAATGGTAGCTAGATTGAACAAAATACTGTGCCTAGTGATTCAAAGAAAGCCCAGGTTACTCCCGTCTGCAAGAAGGGTAGCAGAAACTATTCGCAAAAGTACCCCCTCGCAAAACTTAACGTCTCTCTGTTGTAGAATCGTAAAGTATATTATGAGCTCAAACGTAATGAGGTCTGTATCTTAATCTATATGATTACTCTGCGGTTGTCTCTTAAGTGTCTGGCAGACGATTCATCGAACCACTTTCATTCTATTTCTCTATCGTTCCACTCTCGAACGTTGCGTGGGAGGAACGGACACTTAAAAATTCCCATGCGAGCTCTTATTTCTCTTACTTTATTACAATTATCATTTCTCCCTGTGTTGGTGGGTATTAATAAAATATTTTCGAGTTTGAGGGATAAAGCTTTTGTTTCAAGGATTGCCACCCAAATTCGCATATCATATTCGCGACAAGTTCTTCCCTACTTGGCGTAATACAAAACGAGCTGCCCTTCTTTTAACTTCCTAGATGTCCTTCGTCAATCTTATCTGGTACGGATCCCATGCTGCACAGCAATACTGTAGCAGATTAAGGACAAGCCTAATGTAGCGAGTCTCTTTAATAGATTTGTTGCGTCTTTTAAACATTCTGGCAATAAAACATAGTCTTTGGTTCACCTTCTCCACAACATTATCTACGTGATCATTCCAATTTAAGTTGTTTGTAATTGTTATCAATAGGTATTTAGTTGAATTGGCAACATTTGGATTTGTGTGATTCATTGAGTAACCGAAATTTACAAGATACCTATTAGTCTCATGTGGATGACCTCACACTCATCATTATTGAGGATCAGTTGCCGCCTTTCGCACCGTAGTTCAAACAGAACGACCTCTCCCAACTTCTGCGTTCCTCACATTCATCCTGGAATTCATGAATCAAAGACTAACAGTTTGTATGGATGTAAATGGAATGATCGCACAGGCTCCGTCCCATCCAAGGACATTACTCAAATGTGTAGGACCCATACCAAATAAAACTGACCGGGAAAACTGAACACACACAAAGAAGGGCGGTACGAGTTGTCACAGATGTATGTTTCTCATGGGAGTGTGTCACGGAAATTGTTTGGGGGAAATAAAAAAATTTAAATCGCTTTGCTCTGAAGTATAGATGCCAGTAATCTCGCGAAAGCCTATTTACAAAATTTCAAAAACCAGTATTAAGCCAAAAATCTAGAAATAGTCCTCGGCACCCTGCATATCGTTCCCGCAGAGCCCATGCAGGTGGGATTAGACTGATTACGGAAGCATTTAAGCAGTAATTCTTCCTGCGCTCCATACGCGATTTCAACGGGAAGAAATCTTAACATGTGGTGCCACGCCAAGTACCCTCCTGCTGTACACTACAGTGTATTTGCAGATGTAGATTAGGGACGAGCAAAAAAATAACCATATGATAAAATATACATGTTTTTTCGTGATTATATCGAGAGATATATATATATATATATCTCCTGCGCCTAAATGATCGACATTCGATTAATGGGTGTTTATATTCAGCATCGAAAGTAATAACCTTTATTGTCTATCTTTTCTTGACTATTCGGCGCTGTAGTTCTCATTGGCAGTCTTCTTTCCCATTCTAGCTACTCTAACTGTAAGTGTCTTACAATGGGCTCAATTTAATTTCATATTCAGTATTACAAATGATCAACATGAATGTATCTACACTGCATATTCATGAAAGTTTGCAACTTCCGTGTGTCATTTCTACCACTGCAAATGTTAGCTACGAGGTGCAAAATGAACACGTTTGGTGGCAGCATTGTATTAAGAATGGTGGAAATTACTACTCGCTGCTCCCAACTATGAGGCAGAGTGTGCGCTCTCCGTACGTCCCGAGTTTCTGGATCAAGAAAAGATACGATACGATATTGCAGTGCCTGTCTTATTCTGATCACGATGCAAAGTTCCTTTGGGCATGTATGCCAGTCCTACGGAACAGGCACTGCGGCGACCACAGCCGTTACGAAACACAGCAAGAATGACGATAGTTAAAATTGGTGCCGGACCGGGACACGAACCGATTTTCCCACGTATCGCGAGCGGATGCCGTACCATTTGGTTATTTTTTTTTTAAATTTTTTTTGATATCTCATTTTGTTCTATATTGTTCGTTGAATTTGTTCGGGGCGGACGTCCGATGACAGCCGCTCAAGTTGTTTTTTTTTTTTTTTTTTTTTTTTTTTTTTTTTTTTTTTTTTTTTTTTTTTTTTTTAATTACAGAGGGTAGCTAACCCTTTGACAGGGCACGCTGAGCTACCGTGCCGGCGCATTCAGCATCGAGGTTATTCGTCCACGACTGACGGCCAGGCCCAAACTTCTGTATGTCATCAGCTATGCGTCTGATAGACGCACTGTAAAACTGAAGTAAACTTGGCACAAAATCACACGCATTACTGCACTGGTATTTAATGGAAAATACGTTCCTGTTGTGTGAAGTTTGTACGGTCCCGAGACTTCTCAAGCCTGGGAATGGGCCAAAAATATCGATATTTGAAAAGTATTTTTGGCTCGATAATATCGACACCTTTTAAAAATATCGATACAACATATGATCTTTAGTGTAGATGCTTAGTACGTCCGACCTCCTGTGGAAATCTGAGTAGCGAACATGAAGAAAATGGACAGGGACTGCGGATAGGTGGCTCTCGATGGGAGTGTGGGTCGACCATGAGGCGTGCCGAGACAGTCCGCGCAGTTGCGACAACACTTTGTCCCCAGATGGCTCAGTGGTTAACGCATCTGCCTAGTAAGTAGGAGATCCCAGGTTCGAATCCTAGTCAGGTACACATTTTCGCTCGTTGCCGTTGATTCCGCATAATGCCCCGATCCAGCTGACATCAGTAATCCCTTCCCATCCTTTTCCCGCCCTATCCGCCTTCAATTTACGTGCAACATATACCGATATTTTTAAAAATTTGCCAGTCCCAAACGTAGATGTAGCTGTTGAAAGAATGTGATCAACTTCTTCCAAAAACTTGGAAGGTCTGATGTGTGTTTGGTATTCAGTGTAGCAGGCGAGATGGCGGACGGGGGCGGAGGAGGCGGGGGCGGCGGCGGCGGCAGCGGCAGCAGCGGGGGTGTCAGTGTGGCGCTGCCGACGCCGGCGTCGGCGTCGACGTCAGTGTCGGTGTCGCAGTTCTTCAGCGAGCGGTCGGTGCTGGTCACGGGCGGCACGGGTTTTATGGGCAAGGTGCTCGTTGAGAAACTGCTGTGGGCGTGTCCCGGCATCAAGACCATCTACCTGCTGGTCCGGCCCAAGCGCGGCCATGACGTGCAGGCGCGGATCGCAGAGCTCCTCAGCGGGCCGGTGAGTATCACCATCTCTCCTATTTTACAGTTGTCATACGATTTGTTGGCAATTCGCGCTCCCCAGTAACCATGTTGCCGAACGTGGCGTACTGTAGCGGCAAAAATAAAATGCACAACATGCGAGTCGTAACTATAAGCGTAAATTTACTTACAGTGACAAGCTGCGATATTTAAACCCGAAAAACTGCAACGGATTATTCAGTATCTGAGAGGCAGTCAAATGGATCATGGAATCTAATGTGTGTTTGGTATTCAGTGTAGCAGGGGATCATGGAATGGTTCTGTTCACAAGTAATCACAACAAACATTCAGACACTTATCCCACTGGGACATAAGACACTCAGTTCCTATTAAGTAGAATGTGATGGGCTGCTGACTGATCCACAACCTTCTTCGTCGATCCATTATGGATCGTGGGACAATGGCTGGCGTGAACTTCTTGATGCAATAATTTACCAACAGCTGTATGTATTGTAGAAGTTTATTTTATTTTATGAACTTCTATGTGCTACCAGTTTCGGCATTACATTGATGCCATCTTCAGGCAGTGTCAGTCTGTGTCGCCTGGCCACCGAGAGCTGTTGCAGGACGATTTGATTCACGGATCCAGTTATATGGCTCCTTCCGTGTATAGCGTTTTTACGACTATGACGAGTAGGGCCTGAAGATGGCCTCAATGTAATGCCGAAACTGGTAGCACATAGAAGTTCATAAAATAAAATAAACTTCTACAATACGTACGGCTGTTGGTAAATTATTCCATCAAGGAGATCCACAACCTCATCCACTCTTGCACTTCCTCGTCAGACTGAAACTGACGTCCACGTGTGCCTTTCTGCAGGTCGTGAAAGAGGTTTAGGATTTTGGCTGTACGGAGGACGTTGCAGTGTTCCCAACCAAATTGCTGAAGTGTAGCCTTTGTCCGATTGTTAGCGTGGGGGCAGGCATTATCGTGCAACAGGATGATTACCTCTGACAGCAGTCCTGGGCGTTTTGATGCAGGGCACTTTGCAATTTCTGCGGAGTGTCTTCGTAGCGCTGAGCACTGATTGTGGTTCCACGCCCCAGGAACCCGATGAGCAGAGGAAGCATCCCATTTCTGGGAATGCCATTTGGGCTGTGCTGAGCCATAGAAACACTCCAGTGGATCATTGACAAAATCACTCAAGAATTCGATTTCTGCTGTCTATGCATTAATGATCACATGTGTCAGCTATGGATGTCTGGTACCTTAGTCACCTACAGCAGATACTCAACAGTTTTTGACAGCACATACCTTGTATTGCCAATTTGAGGTACACAGATGCAATTACTGAGAGTCGTGAATGCACAAGGAATACTACCACCAAAGGAAGGAGTGGAAGTTACTTTCAAATTTGTACATGACATAAGTTGCATTGGGTTTTAAGATTAACAAACTTCCAGTGCAGATTGGTCCCTGACTACCTAGTATTGGCAGTGTCAGTTAGCGACTTTTTAAAATGCCGCCAAAATCTGGATATTTACTGCAATGAATAGATGCACCAAACACTACCTCCTCTAGGTTGGAAAATGACGTCCCCATCTTAGAGAGTCCCTTGCTGTAATGGATGACAGTTTCGCAACTGCTGCAGGAGCCACACTACTAAGTGCACTCACCACAATGTGGATGCCTTTGGAATTTTTTATCCAACAGGTGGCACTCACTCAAGTGATTTGGCCTACGTACGCTCACAAACTAACCTCTTCTTACACAGCCAATAAATGTTTCTTGCATATGCCTGAAGGCTGGCAGTTCGAATTCGTCACAGGACCACAGTGAAATTAATTTTCTGTCAAAGGCCTGGCAGTGCTCAGCACATCAGCTTACAGAATTAGTATTGTACTGCACAGTTCACAAGCAACAAGAACCATTGTGATGGCAAGCAGACTGTACCACTGGATTTACTCTCCTATATTAATCCAGTAATGTCAAAGATCTACTGTATTACGAGCTCTTGTTCATTTTCAGGAGCAAAATAATGAGCTGAAGGCATGCATTATCAATTCAGCAGGTGTATTACTCTAATGCTTTAAAGTACAACAGTCAAATAAAAAGCTATGTTACAACCGTTCAGTGTTGCGCATACGTCCATTCATAATAGCGGGCGTCTGCCAGCGTGGCACCCCATCACTTCACAATTGTAAAAGTGAGTAATGTGATTGGTTAAAAAATCTTTTTTCTGGCCGAATATGTAAGATGGCTGCAAGAATTTTGTTCATCTGCGCATTCCCTGCCAACGTAAAGCTGGTACATTTGTTCCTGTATGAGTCCACTGTCAAATAAGATGTATATTTCGTGACAGAAAACAATCATTTATTGTGCTACCCAAATTACTCACCCACAAAAAAGCAACTAGTTATATTTATTCAAAGGGTGTTCCACCCAAGGCAGCATTTAAGTTGAATACCTGGTATGTACAACTGCCAATCGTCTTGCATCAGACAGACTGATGTAACAACTACACAGGCATCTACACTACATCTTGAAAGTCATGCATGTGAAAACTGGGTTAGGACATAACATGTTGGTTTAGTGGATTTGGGAATAGCATTTAGGGAGGACCTCAGCTTAACAATGGCCAAAACAGTCTACAGTCAAACAATCAATTTCCCAATGAATCCCTTGCCAATACAATGAGCTGTGTCACTAAAGCGTCAGATTTAGTGCAATATCTGTGAGGCGAGTTATTATGCACACTACTAGAAAGAGAACTGCATCTTCAATTCTTCTTGTTTCTCTGCAACTCCAATTGTTCGAGTAAGTTTTCATCTGCCATGATGATATCCAAAAACCACTGCAATGTGGATGAACCAAAGACAGTGGTTTAATCTAATGACAAAACTTTTGTAATCGATGTAAATGGCATGCCACCTAAGGTCTTGACAACTGACTCAATCGAATATTTATTGTAACAAATATTAAAGCCCATAACCAGTAGTAAATGTGACAGAAAGTGCTACATGTGTTCGATGTCGTAGAAAGATGGTAAGCACCCACTTCACAATCTGTATCTGCAACAAATAAGCAAGTGTGGATGACTTTGGTATGCAGAGTGAAACTCAACCCAAAATATCATTGATATTTAGAGGGAAGTGATAGATTTATTATCTTTATATGGGTTTTTGTGCTCCTAGCTGTTTCCGTGCTGTAGATTATTTTGTTGTAAAAAGCAAGACACTATGGGTTACTATTATTATTGCATTCCTTGTCACATTTCAACAGTTCAATGTTGTTGTCATGTTTAATGACAGCTGCAATTAACACAGCAGAAAGCAGAACATATAAAGATACTGATTCATTAGGTTTCTCTTTTTAACCTCATGGTGATTGTCTAAATTATTGTAAATATTTATCCCAGTGTGACTCAAGTGCTTTAAATTGTAAACCAATTGTGGAGTTACTGGGCATTGTTCATTGTGTTTGGTCTTTATGTCTAATGTTGAAGATTCTTCCAGTTCCCCCTCATCTTTCTGACCATCTAATTCTGTGGTACCAAATGCTGACACTTCCAGATCATCAAAGTTGCACATGGAAAAACAGTTGGTTGATTCTGCGCATCTGAGATGCATTAGCATCCTTCCATCAGCAAAAGTGATGAAATGTGTCGGTTTGTAGCATTCTGCAAACTCTAGGTCTCCACTAAGTTGAATGTAACTTACACATTCAGTGTGCATAGAACTGCAGCTGAAACTGTTAATCATGGCATTCTGTGTAAAACTTTTACTACTTTCATAGTGTATTTCACTTAAGACTATAAAATGGCAGTGTGTAAATTTTATGCAAATATCTAACCTTATATGACTAACAAATTTCTTAAACATCTCATAATTTTGGAGGTAGAATGATGCTGTCAGGACTTGTAGTTGAAATCTAAATTACAGAAGTTATCTCCCACCAGAATTCATACCTGAATGTGCAGGAATTATACACACTGTTTATATTTTTAAAAATTGCCATTTATAGAGAGAGAGAGAGAGAGAGAGAGAGAGAGAGAGAGAGAGAGAGAGAGAGAATGATATTTATATTTGTAGCTAATGATATCTGTTAATAATTTCAGCTATTTGATCGCCTGAGGAAAGAGCGTCCGCAAGAGCTGAACAAAATTGTGCCAATTCAAGGGGATGTTACAGAACCTGAACTCGGAATTAGCCAGTCTGACCAGAACCTGCTGATCCGCACTGTTTCTGTTGTCTTCCATTCAGCTGCTACAGTGAAGTTTGATGAAGCCCTGAAGCTCTCTGTTACTATTAACATGCTAGGCACAAAGCGCCTTGTCGAGCTGTGTCATCGTATGCTGGGCCTTGAGGTAAAAATTCTCATTCACAGTGAAGAGAGAGAATGTGTGTGTGTGTGTGTGTGTGTGTGTGTGTGTGTGTGTGTGTGTGTGTTTCTATTTTCTTGGAGAAAAAGAAAGTTACTAAATCAAGACATTGTGATATTATAGTGTATGTGTGATTTTGTTAATTATGAAACAAGGAAGTTTGTATGTGGTGGTGGTGGTGGTGGTGGTGGTGGTGGCATGTTTTATAATTGTAAATTACACAATGATGTCTAGTGAGCTTTTTACAGGTTCTGAATCTAAAATAATTTGGGTAACAATAAGTGTCAAAGGTAGATCAAACATTGTCATTAGATGCTCCTCATAGGTACTCCTTATTACCCTGCTCCTCAGGAGCAGTACTGGCCGAATACTTCAGAGTACAGAAGCTGTGGCATGGTTGCAAGTAGAACAGCGATCCAAAAAGTGAAGAAAATTTATTTATTTCCATCTGTTATCATAAACTTGTCGGGTCCTCGAACTATCGGTTTTGGTCAGCAGTGACCATATTCAGATCTGCAGCAGACATGGGAAACACACAAATACAATGAGTGGTAAAACTTAAGGTAATAAAACAGGCCATAAAGAAAAGTATTACTGACATACATGTGAAAATTATGCACCTAGGTGTTTTGAAAACATGTCCTAATGTAATGGAGACATAGTGGCACTGTTAGAAAATAAATGCACAATCAGCTTAACATCATTACACATGTATAAAATATTGTATGATATAGAATAAAAAGAAAAATACACTTGTTAAAGTCTGTAGTGGCTTACCAGGTGTATAAGTCAACAAAATTAATAAAATACAATAAATTGCTAAAAATAAAAAACAATGAAGAGCCAAAGGAACTGGTACACCTGCCTAATATCGTGTAGAGCCCCTGTGAGCATGCAGAAGTGCCGCAGCATGATGTGGCTTGGACTTGACTAATGTCTGAAGTAGTGCTGGAGGGAATTGACACATGAATGCTGCAGGGCTGTCCATAAACCCATAAGAGTGTGGATGGGTGGAGGTCTGTTCTGAACAGCACATTGCAAGGCACCCCAGATATGCTCAATAATATTCATGTCTGGGAAGTGTTCCTGGAGCCACTCTGTAGCAATTCTGAGATGTCGCATTGTCCTGCTGGAATTGCCCAAGTCCGTCAGAATGCACAGTGAACATGAATGGATGCAGGTGATCAAATATGATGCTTATGTACTTGTCACCTGTTGGGGTCATACCTAGATATATCAGGGGTACCACATCAATCCAACTGGACATGTTCCACACCATTACAGAACCTCCACCAGCTTTGAGAGTCCCCTGCTGACATGCAGGTTCGATGGATTCATGAGGGTGTCTCCATACCCAAACATGTCCATCCACTTGATGCAGTTTGAAATGAGACTCGTCTGACCAGGCAAAATGTTTCTAATCATCAACAGTCCAATGACTGGCCCAGGTGAGGCGTAAAGCTTTGTGTTGTGCAGTCATCAAGGGTACACAAGTGGCCATTGCACTCCGAAAGCCAATATCCATGATTTTTCGTTGAATGGTTCACATGCTGATTCTTGTTGATGGCCCAGCATTGAAATCTGGAGCAATTTGCAGAAGGGTTGCACTTCTGTCATGTTGAACAATTCTCTTCAGCCGTCGTTGGTCCCGTTCTTGCATGATCTTTTTCCAGCCACAACGATGTCAGAGATTTGATGTTTTACCAGATACCTGATATTCACGATACTCTTGTGAAATGGTCTCATGGGAAAATTCCCACTTCATCGCTACCTTGGAGATGCTGTAACCCATTGATTGTGCACCAACTATAACACCATGTTCAAACTCGCTTCAATGTTGATAACCTGCCATTGTTGCAGCAGTAACCGATCTAACAACTGTGCCAGACACTTGTTGTCTTATATAGGCATTGCCAACAATAGCACTGCATTCTGCCTGTTTACATATCTCCGTATTTGAATACTTATGTCTATACCAGTTTCTTTGATGTTTCAGTGTAGTTAAGTGACACTAATCCTGATGCGTTCTTGTGGTGAATTTTGGTTAAAAATATAATTATATACATAAAAGCAAGTTTACGTAGATCACAGAATATAAAAATGATAAAATAAAAAAGGAAATAACCCAAATGAATGAAAACAGACTTAAGCAAATAATCAGCACCTTCTGTTGATTTGACTGCCGGAATGCAGCATAGGCAAGATGTGATCAAAGATTCGTAACAAGCATAGGGCCGCTCGTACCTTGTGACGTGACGTTCCAGAAAAAGTGTTAAAACACTGTACCAGTCTAATTTATCATGAAGTTAAATGCAGGATGCTCTTAATAATTTCCACAAGGAAACACTCATTCGAAATCTGACAAAAAGCCCAAGGAGATTCTGGTCGTATGTAAAGTACAGCAGTGTCATGATGCAGTCAATGCCTTCACTACCCCCTGCGGGTCCGGGGATTAGAATAGGCCCGAGGTATTCCTGCCTGTCGTAAGAGGCGACTAAAAGGAGTCCATCCCCCTCACGGGGGTAGTTAGCGCCTGCGTCTGGAGACGGACGGTTCCACGACCTATAATTGTGGTCTTTTTGGTTTTTCACTTCTCGTTTCTTCCTTCCTTTTGTTGGTTCCTTTCTTTGCTCTTCTCCACCTCACTGTCTTCCTTACTCTTTCCCTTGACTTCTCCTTGCCTTCTCATTGCCTTCTTCTCCTTGCCTTCTCTGGTCTCCGACTCTGCGTTTGAGACAGTCTGTCCTCTTTCTCCCTCTCTCTCTTCTTTTTCCTCTTCTTCCTTCCTCCCTGTGCGTGCCTGAAGGCCGACCCACGCGTTCGCACGCGTAGCCGGTGACGGGGTAACGCGTAATTCCCCGCCCTGGGTAGACATGTAAGGCACGCGCGTACCCCCTGGTAAAGGCCAGGCCCGGGGAGGGGTGATTGCCTGAGCTGATACCTTCTGACCATGCCGATTGGTCCCTCCGTCTGTTTCTCGGGAGGTGTGACCTGAGGTGTAAACATTCACCTAAGGCGGGAGTGCCCTCTGAGAGGGTCCCCACAAGGAAGGAGCGCGCCATCGGAGATGCTGGCAATCATGGGGGATTCCTCCGCAATGGATTGTACTCCATCTCTCTCGACTTCTGCCCAAAAACGGAAACGTGACGAGCCACCAGTGACGAAAGTACTACCGCCTGCCCCACAGTTCCTCGTGGGCTACGAGGTTATTTCTGTTCGCCCCTATGTCCCGACACCTACGCGCTGCTACCAGTGTCAGCGTTTCAATCACACTCGACAGTCTTGTTCCAATGCGGCTAAATGTGTCACTTGTGGCAGGGATGCCCATGAGGGTGACTCCACCTCCGTCTCCTCGTTGTGTGAACTGTCAGGGTGACCATGCCGCATCCTCCCACGACTGTCCTGTCTATAAGGAAGAACGCTGTATCCAAGAAATTCGGGTCAAAGAGAAAGTGTCCACCTTGGCTGCTCGCAAGCTATTGGCTAGTAGGAAGCCCGCGCTGCTCCCAGTGGGGAAATACAGTACTGTCCTCGCCTCTCCTCGGACTACCAGGGAGGTAGCAACCCAGACATGCGATCTGACCTTCAGCACTACAGTCGTCCGTTCAGCCAGTGCTAAGATTGCGCGGTCGACGTCTCCTCTTCCTCCCATCACCCCACAGACACCAGCTCCTTCATCAGCTTCTGCTAAGACGAAGACCCCGAAGTCAGATGCACGGGCCTTCAAGAAGGAACCATCCTGTGCAGACTTCCTACGTACCTCGACCTCCCAGCCTTCGACCGGTACTTCCACCAAACGTCCTTCCAAGAAGGCTCATAGGAAGCACAGTTCTCCTTCTCCGCCACGGCGCATTTCTTCTCCTGCGCCACCCAGCAGTTGCCGCCCCAGGCCGTCATCCGTTTCGCCTGGCCGCACCGCTGGTAGCCGTACATCTGGCCGTTCACCGGCGGAGGAAGCTCCCCCTCCCGGCCATCCTCCCGAGATGACCGATGAACCTATAGACCCAATGGACGATGACTGTCCGCCTGCTGATAGCGGCGGCAGTGCTCGCTCGAAGCCAGGCCCTCAGCGGCCTTCAAGGTGACCCCTTCTTACATCTTCCTTTTCTTACGATGGCACTTATTCACTGGAATATTAACAGCATTCGCTCCAACCGAGAGGACTTGAAGTTGCTGCTCCGCTTGCACCGTCCGCTCATCGTAGCCCTCCAGGAAACGAAGCTACGCCCATGCGATCAAATTGCCTTGACACACTACACCTCTGTGCGTTTTGACCTGCCCCCTGTGGTAGGTATCCCAGCTCATGGAAGGGTTATGCTGCTGGTCCGGGATGATATTTACTACGATCCCATCACGTTGCACACCGGCCTGCAGGCAGTTGCCATCCGCATTACTCTCCCCACTTTTACATTTTCCATTTGTACCGTTTACACTCCATCGTCATCTGCCGTTACCAGGGCAGACATGATGCAACTTATTGCTCAGCTACCTGCACCATTTTTGTTAACTGGAGACTTCAATGCCCACCATCCCCTTTGGGGCTCTCCAGCATCCTGCCCGAGGGGCTCCTTGTTAGCAGACCTTTTCAACCAGCTCAATCTCGTCTGCCTCAATACTGGCGCCCCTACTTTTCTTTCAGACACATCTCACACCTATTCCCATTTAGACCTCTCTATATGTACTCCCCAACTTGCACGCCGGTTTGAGTGGTATGCACTTTCTGATACTTATCGAGCGACCACTTCCCGTGTGTTATCCATCCCCTGCAGCATACCCCCTCTCCGTGCTCCTCTAGTTGGACCATCTCCAAGGCAGACTGGGGGCTCTTCTCTGCCAGGGCGACCTTTCAGGATCAAACCTTCACAAGCTGCGATCGTCAGGTCGCACACCTCACAGAAGTCTTTCTCGCTGCTGCTGAATATTCCATCCCTCACCCTACTTCTTCTCCACGTCGCGTACCGGTCCCCTGGTGGACCGCAGCATGTAGAGATGCTTTACGTGCTCGTCAACGTGCTTTACGCACATTTAAACGCCACCCTACAGTGGCGAATTGTATCAATTATAAACGATTACGTGCTCAGTGTCGTCGTATTATCAAAGAAAGCAAGAAAGCCAGCTGGGCTGCTTTCACAAGCACCTTCAACAGTTTTACTCCTTCTTCTGTTGTCTGGGGTAGCCTGCGCCGGCTATCTGGCACTAAGGTCCACTCACCAGTTTCTGGCTTGAAGGTCGCGAATGACGTCCTTGTGGCCCCTGAGGCTGTCTCCAATGCCTTCGGCCGCTTTTTCGCAGAGGTTTCGAGTTCCGCTCATTACCACCCTGCCTTCCTCCCCCGCAAACAGGCAGAGGAGGCTAGGCCACCTAACTTCCGCTCCTCGAATTGTGAAAGTTATAATGCCCCATTCACCATGCGGGAACTCGAAAACGCACTTGGCCGATCACGGTCCTCCGCTCCGGGGCCTGATTCTATTCATATTCAGATGCTGAAGAACCTTTCTCCTGCGGGTAAAGGTTTTCTTCTTCGTACATACAATCGCATCTGGATTGAGGGACATGTTCCCGCATGCTGGCGCGAGTCTATTGTTGTCCCGATTCCTAAGCCGGGGAAGGACAAGCACTTGCCTTCCAGTTATCGACCTATCTCGCTTACCAGCTGTGTCTGTAAAGTGATGGAGCGAATGGTTAACTCTCGATTGGTTTGGCTGCTCGAGTCTCGACGTCTACTTACCAATGTACAATGTGGATTTCGTAGGCGCCGCTCTGCTGTTGACCATCTGGTTACCTTGTCAACCTTCATTATGAATAACTTCTTGCGGAAGCGCCCGACCGCGGCTGTGTTCTTTGATTTGGAGAAGGCTTACGACACCTGTTGGAGGGCGGGCATTCTCCACACCATGCATACATGGGGCCTTCGCGGTCGCCTCCCTTTCTTTATTCGTTCCTTTTTAATGGATCGACAGTTCAGGGTACGTGTGGGTTCTGTCCTGTCCGACACCTTTCGCCAGGAGAATGGGGTGCCACAGGGCTCAGTTTTGATCGTCGCTCTCTTCGCCATCGCGATCAATCCAATAATGGATTGCCTCCCAGCTGATGTATCAGGCTCCCTTTTCGTGGACGATTTTACCATCTATTGCAGCGCGCAGTGTACACGTGTCCTGGAGCGCTGTCTTCCGCGTTCTCTTGACCGTCTTTCCTCCTGGAGTGTCGCCAATGGCTTCCGTTTTTCTGCCGAGAAGACGGTCTGTATTAACTTCTGGCGCTACAAAGAGTTTCTCCCACCATCCTTACGACTCGGTCCCGTTGCTCTCCCAATCGTGGAGACAACCAAATTTTTAGGCCTTACATTTGACAGGAAACTTAGCTGGTCTCCACATGTGTCATATTTGGCTGCCCGTTGTACCCGTTCTTTAAATGTCCTCCGTGTTCTCAGTGGTATGTCGTGGGGAGCGGATCGAACCGTCCTACTTCGTCTATATCGGTCGATCGTCCACTCCAAGCTGGATTATGGGAGCTTCGTATACTCCTCTGCACGGCCAGCCATCTTACGCCGCCTCAACTCCATACAACATTGGGGCTTACGACTTGCGATCGGAGCATTTTATACTAGTCCCGTAGAGAGTCTTCATGCTGACGCTGGCGAATTGCCACTCACCTACCGGCGCGATATACTGCTTTGTCGGTATGCCTGTCGGTTACTGTCAATGCCCGACCATCTGTCTTATCGTTCCTTTTTTGACGACTCTCTCGACCGTCAATACGGGTTGTATGTCTCTGCCCTGCTACCCCCTGGAGTTCGCTTTCGTCGCCTCCTTCAACACCTTAATTTTTCACTCCCTGCAACCTTTAGAGTGGGCGAGAGCCACACGCCACCTTGGCTCCAGGCTCAGGTCCGCGTTCACCTTGACCTCAGCTCGCTCCCAAAAGAGGTTACCCCCGGTTCGGTCTACCACTCCTGTTTTTTGGAACTTCGTTCGAAGTTCATCAACATGACTTTCATTTATACAGATGGCTCTAAGACCAATGACGGGGTCGGGTGTTCCTTTATTGTCGGGGCACAAAGTTTCAAATACCGGCTCCATGGCCATTGTTCGGTCTTCACAGCTGAGCTCTTTGCCCTCTACCAGGCTGTTCTTTACATCTGCCGCCACCGACATTCTGCTTATGTCATCTGCTCCGACTCCCTGAGCGCCATCCAGAGCCTCAGTGATCCGTACCCGGTTCACCCTTTCGTACACCGGATCCAACGCTCTCTTCAGCAGCTGGTGGACGTCGGTTCTCCGGTTAGCTTTATGTGGGTTCCTGGCCATGTCGGTATCCCTGGGAACGAAGCTGCAGATGCCGCGGCCAAGGCTGCGGTCCTCCAGCCTCGGACAGCTTCTTGTTGTGTCCCTTTGTCCGATTTTAGCAGGGTCATTTGTTGGCGCATTTTATCGCTGTGGCATGCCGATTGGGCTGCACTTACAGACAACAAGCTTCGGGCCTTAAAACCTCTTCCCGTGGCTTGGACGTCCTCCTCACGCCCTTCTCGGCGGGAGGAGGTAGTTTTGGCCCGGTTAAGAATTGGACACTGCCGGTTCAGCCATCGCCATCTGCTGACGGCTGCGCCGGTGCCGTTCTGCCCATGTGGGCACTTGCTGACGGTTCGACACATTTTAATGTCCTGTCCAGATTTTAACACACTGCGTCTAGATCTTAACCTGCCATGTACTTTCGATGCCATTTTAGCGGATGACCCACAAGCAGTTGCTAGTGTTCTTCGTTTTATCAATTTGACAAACCTCTCTAAGGACATTTGATGATGCTGTTTTTTAATCCTATGCCTGTCAGTCTGTCTTTTATCGTGTTTTCCCTTTTAGTTGTTGTTGTCAACTTGTGCCTCGCGGTGCAGTCAGGCGCGGTAGTCAGGGCGCTAATGACCATTGAAGTTGTGCGCCCTAAAACCAGAAAAAAAAAATGCCTTCACTGCGCAATAACAATGGTGATGTTATTGATGACAGCCTCAATAAAACAGAGTTACTAAACACAGTTTTCCAAAATTCCTTCACAAAAGAAGATGAAGTAAATATTCCAGGATTGAAATTGAGAACAGTTGCAACATGAGTAACTTTTACTGACTTCAGAGTAACTTTTAGATTTCCAGAAGGCTTTTGACACAATTCCTGACAAGCAACTTCTAATCAAACTGTGTGCCTCTGGAGTATTGTCTCAGTTGTGAAACTGGATTTGTGATTTCCTTTCAGAAAAGTCACAGTACAAAATAGCTGATGGAATGTCTTTGAGTGAAACAGAAGTAATATCTGGCATTGCCCAAGGAAGTGTTACAGACCCTCTGCTGTTCCTGATATACAAAAACAACTTAAGAGATAATCTGAGGTGCCCTCTTAGTTTGTTGGTAAATGATACTGTCATTTACCATCTTGTGGTCTCATCAGATGAGTATAACCAATTGCAAAATGATTTAGATAAGATATTTTATGATTCAGAAAGTGGCAATTGACTCTAAATAATGAAAAGTGCAAAGCCATACATGTGAGTAGTAAAAGGAATCCACTAAATTTCAGGTACAGGATAAACCACACAAATCTAAAGGCTTTAAATCCAATTAAATACTTAGGCATTACAATTATGAATAACTTAAATTGGAACGATCATATAGGTAACGTTGTAGGGAAAGCAAATCAAAGACTGCAATTTATTGGCAGAACACTTAGAAAATGTAACAGGTGTCTTAAAGAAACTGCTTACACTATGCTTGTCTGCCTTCTCCTGGGGTATTGCTATGTGGTGTGGGATCTGCATCACACGTAAAGATTTAAGTTTTTTTTCTGCCTGCTGATTGAGAGTGAAATTGTACAAAATTAGCTTGAATCTAGTTCAATAAACCCTCTACTAGCCATTTAATTGTAAATTTCAGAGCAGTTATGTGGTAGATGTAGATGTAATTCAGGTAATGGCTGTGAGGACAGAATTAAAGAATTTTGGACATATACAGAGATTACCAGCAGTCTTCCTTCCCACACACAATTCACTGAGGGAGAAAATGATTCTGGTGCACCATGGTAAACACACTGTACATCATCATCATCATCATCATCATCATCAGGATTTCCTTCCAGCGAGCTGGGTAGGAACTTTGTGAACAATTTGTCTCCATTGGTTTGTGCCCTGGTATAGCTTTTCCTGTCCACTACGTCCCATGTTACTCCTCTCCTCTTGAGATCTTCCTTAACCTGGTCTGTCCATCTCTTTCTAGGCCACCCAATTGGTCTTCTTCCTGGTACCTCCATCTCCAAATACTGGCGTGAAGTTTGAGTTAGGTGCATTCGCTTCCCATGACTGAACCACTTCAATCTCAAAGCACTCATTCTCTCCTCTGTAGTTGTCACCTGCAGGTCTCTCCTTACATAATCATTCCTGACTCTCTCTCCTCCTAGTTTTTTGTAGCACTGACCTAAGGAACTTCATTTCACATGCTTGTATTTGATTCTCTTCTAATTTATGATGCAGGCCTCTAGACTATACATCATGATTCGCAGGAGATAAGTTTTATACATGGTCTGTTTGGCTCTTTGGGGGACTTCCTTGTCCCAGATTAGATTTCGTACTTGATGGAAGAAGCTAGATCCTTTTGTTATTGTGTTTAAGACTTCTAGTTTGGAACTTCCATCGTGTGATATGGTGCTATGCAGATAATTGAAGCTTTTCACACATTCAACCTTCCCCCTCTCCAGTAAACACACTGTACAGATGCTTGTAAACTATGGATGGTAGATGTTTTTGTAGCTGAAGTCATTAAATTTATAAAAATAAATTGCAAGGCATAATATTAAATTTTTGAGTTTAGTTTATTTCTCAGTTTGATTCTTGTATTTTGTAATAACCTTAAAACAAAAGAAAAGACCAAGTTGTAACCAACAATTACTTCAGTCAGAAATAAGTGTGTTTGCCATGATTATTGTAACAGTTAGGGAACTGATCTATTTTATGGAAAATATCTTCTCTTGTTATAGTGAGTATTTGTTATGTGTTACATTTATCTGTACTGTTTTGACTAGTTCTTGAAATTATGTTGAATTTCAAATGTTTAAGTAACCTCTTAATATAATAAATTTTCCTTTTTTCAGGCACTAATCCATGTGTCAACAGCGTATTGCAATTGTGATAGAGAGGAAGTGAATGAAGTGATATATCCTCCACCCTATGATCCCGACAAGATAATCCAATGCATGGAATGGATGGATGATGATCTCATTGATGCCCTAACACCAAAGTAAGACTTAAGCACTATTTTCTATTAATAATATGCAGATGTCAATCTTAAAACCATTTAGTTGAGAGACAACAGTAGCTCAGCTGAAAAGTCAATTTATTTAAAATATTTTTGTTATGACTGCTGAATGTACAGAATACTGCAGGTGCCATTTGTTTAAGTACCTGTGTGGTGGAAGCCCCCCTGACCACATAGGAATCGCACTGTTAGTGCCCGAGTTGGAAGCTCTCTTTGCAAGTCAAGGAGTATGTGCCCATCACGGGTTCCAGACAACAATTTACTGGCCAGATGTGGCTGGGTAGTACCCGTGGAAAGAGCCCTCATTTGGACTGGGTGGTGCCATAGTGGAAGGTTTACACATGAAGCAAATTAAACTCTCTCCCGCTGGCAGCCACAAGGCCCAAGCAGTTTCTTCAGTTGAGGAAGATTATTATATTGCAGAGAAATATGGCCCCACGATGTTCCCCGCCCCCCCTCCTTCCAGCCACTCTTTGGGAAGAGGGACAAGCCATATGTCTAAGAGAAAAATACGTCACCCAATACTTGGTCTGTACCATGACTGAAGGGGATACTTTTACTGCAATGAAACCATTATTTTTTGTCAAAAACATTGAAGACAAATTTGAGGAAGTGGAGACTGTGGAAAATGCAAACTGGGTTATTATTAATTAAATCTTCCTCTGCTGCCCAGGCTACAGCTCAGCAGGGAAGTGATCATCTAGGTGACATACTTGTGACCATTACCCCACACAAAACTTTGAACATGATCCAAGGACTCATCTGCCTCAAAGATCTTGCACTCCAAACAGATCAGAAACTGTGGTCTAATCTCCAGAGGTGAGTCATACATTTTACCAGCTGTGTACAAAAAGAGCCCAAGGATAATTGTATGGATACAGATACCTTTATCTTAACCTTTGGAGGGAGTGTCCTTTCAGAGAAGGTTAAGATCATAGTGAACAGGTATGTTGCAAAACTATGCATCCCACCACCTATGAAGTTCTTCAGATGTTTGGGCCTCAGGCATATGTTATCCCACTGCACTGCGGGTCCAAAATGTGGCAGCTGTCAACAATCATGCCATGAAGATGTCCTTGTGAACATCCACATTTGTGTGTCAACTGTGCAGAACATCACCATCCATGTTCACCAGTTTTCAAAAAGAACAGATGCTCCAGTAACAGAAATCTATTGATTGTCAATATGGCACCTCCAGTGCTCCTGGAGGTGCCATATCCCCCCTCCCTCCCTCCTCCATGCAGTTGGATTCTGAGCAGATGTTTGTGGCTGTGGTTCCATCCTCACTGGTGACAAGCATTGATCCTGCACCGTGTCCAGCCCTCCTGGCCACTTCATGCCTAGCTTGGACACCAGTCACATGGCCATTCAGAGGAACTGTAATGGCACTGCTGTCACCTGCCAGAACCACAACACCTTATTGTCTACTCTTCTGTGATTTGTATTGCTCTACAGTAAATGCACTCCATTGGTGGCCAATTTTTCTAATGCTCCACCGTTACCGAGTGTTCTGTCACAACTGTGCTGGTCCCGAGAAGTCATCTGGAGGGATCTGTACTCTGGTTCGTACAGATGTCGTCGGTGAATGGATTCTCCTTTGTATCTCATTGGAGGCAATAGGGGTGTGGGTGCAAACAAGCTCAGCAATTATAATTTGCAACGTTCACCTACCTGCAGGCAGACCATATACTTACATTGAATTGACCCCATTAATCTAACAACTTTTCCCCTTTTTCTCCTGTGTGGGGACTTCAGCACACACCACTCCATGTGGGTGAGTGCTGCTTCATATGGTAGGGGCCTTCTAATTGATGATCTCTTCCCGTAATCTTATAGCTTCTCTACATTGGTCATTACACAGTGACATTGTGACAGTGATCACTTTCTGGTTGTTCTGTCATTTCCTTACTACTGCCAGACTGACCAAATACAACACTGGGCACTTCACCAAGCCAACTGGCCTTTCTATATCTTTGTTGTTACATTTGCCATCTCTGTGTTGGATTATATTCATGAGGTTGTGCAAGGCACTTCAGACATGATGATCCACACCACTGGAACTGCTACTCCCCTTTCTAAGTGTCTCCCTCACAGTTGACGAATGCCATGGTAGACCAAAGACAATGCAATAGCTGTTCTAGGATAACCGCTGAGCCCCACATTGATTCAAATGACATCCTTCCTAAACCAACCTTATCACTTTAAAGAGACTGCACATTAGGGGTAACTTTTCAATCTAATGCAGTAAGAACTAATGCTGGGAGCACTACATCTCCTCTCTGTGGGTGTGTGCCTCTTAATCTTGGGTGTAGATCAAGTTCCATGGTCTTACAGGCCACCAACATTCAAAGTTGTTCTGGGTCTTGTCCAACATATTGGTCTTTGTACTGATTTATTGGTTCTTGTGGAACACCTTGTGACACACTTTGTAACGGTAATAGTATCCTCTTCCTATCCAGCTACCTTTCTACTACAAAAGTAACAAGTTGAAGACATCTCCTTATGTTTCACTCCCCACCAAGCTGAATCCTACAACAAACCTTTCACTTCAGATTCTTGCCTCTGCTGACGAGAGATAGCACAGTTATTGAATTTTTAAACCAGGCAAGAACCTGACATGTCTCCACAGCAGCCAGTTGATTAGCCCAACCAACGTACCCTATACACTGCTTGAAAGGTTGGTTGTCCACAGATTATGCTGGTTTCTTGAATCTTAGGACCTTTTATCCCCCTGTCAGTGTGGTTTCCGGGAGGGACATCCACAGCCAACCATCTGCTTAGATTGGAAACGACAATCTGACATGTTTTTTCTAAATGCCAATACCTTGTCACAATATTTTTCGACTGTATAAGCTGTATAACACTGCTTGGAGCCATCACATTTTACTCACTCTCTATTACTAGGGCTTTTTAGGTCCCCTACAAATTTTTATTCATCAGTTTTTATCCCACTGGTTGTTCAGAGTTACTCAGCACTTCAGTCTCCCCATGAGTCCAAGAGAAAGTCGTGCCACAGGCCTCTGTCTTCCTCATCGCCATTATGGGTTAGTGACCTCTATTGGGATGCTGGTCACCACTGGGTTGCATGTCGATGAGTTTTGCATTTGGTACAGCCCCCACTCTCAGGTCTGTGCTGAATGCCAGACCTAAGGTACCATTTGGCAGGCCTCTGCATGCACTCTTCCACACAGTTTCCAGTTCTCTCCTACAAAAACACATGCCATGCATTTCTGCCATCGTACCATGGTCCATCTTGACCAGGAACTCTAGTTAGGTATGCAGTACCTGAATATTGTAGCACAGTCCCATTTCTCTGGCCTCCTTTTTGGTAAAATGATGCCCACATTCATTACCTGAAGGCCACCTTCGTGCAGAAGCTGCTCTCCATATCTTTGCTCACCGCTCACCCAGCTTGAGGTGCAGATCGTGCTACTCTTATCTGTACTTACCAGGTCCTGGTTTCATCCTGACTGGACTATAATTCCCATGTTTATGACTTGGTGGCACCTTCAGTGTGAAAACTGTTAGGCCCTGTCCCCCATCAAGAGTGCATCTGGCCATTGGAGCCGCTCAGACTAGTCCTGTAGACAGTGTTCTTGTTGAAGTGGGGATCCAGCCCCTTCAGATTCAACAGTACAAGCTCTTGGTCTTGTATACAATCTAAATTCAACAATTCTCTGATCATACAATGTTTCCCATTCTCTCTATACATGAGGGGCATTTTCCTGATACCTCCGGTGAAACTAGCAGTTGGAATGTGCCTCCCTTCCCTCTGCCAAGATCTCCATCTCCCCTTCCTGAATTGTGCTCACCATGTTTTCTCACACACTCATTCTTGAATGGTTCCTAGGCCACAGATTAGGGCCGATGTCTTCCAGGTCCTAAAGTCTAGGTATCTGTTAGGTCCATTTCTTAGAGTTCCAGTATGGTCCCATCTTTTAAATCAAAGGCCATAAAACTATGGCATTGTACTTACAGCAGAGCTGACAGCTGCTAACAGCATCTACATTTTAGTAAACAGACTTCCCCTGACCATTTTTTAATATGTGCTGACTCAGTGGGCAATCTCCAGTCTATTGACCGTTGCTATTCTTGCCACCTTTCAGTCTCTGCTATTCGTGATCTTCTCACTGGCCTTCATTATACTGCCTGCTCAGTTGTCTTTCTCTGGGTCTCAAGTCATGTGGGTATCCTGGGGAGGAACTGGCCAATTGTTTGGCTAGAGGAGCACCTACTTGCTCTCTGTTTGCCTGTTTGCTTTGCTGACACCAGGTGTGGATTTGAGGGTGCAGATGAGATGTGTTCTGTGAAGAAAACAGTTCCTGGAGATTTACTGTGACTGTGAATTTGTAATCAGAAAATGTTTAAAGAAAAACTGCAGGAAGAAAATTAATATTGTGTAAACCCCACGAACGTGTTTTACTTCCGGAAATGTCAAAAGCACACCTCTATATGAGGAGTTTCCGAATCCTGTTAAACTCCCGATAATAAAATCCTTTGATAGTGGAAAATAGTAAAACAATCTGAAGCTAATTTTATAATTAATGACACAGTGTACTGTAATTTTGCTTAAAAGTAACTAACCCAGATAAATTTGCACCTAAACATGAATGAATGGGAATATGACATTAAGTGGCATGTAAACAAAGATTGCGTACTTTAACAACTGTCAGATTCAAAATTCCCTCCAATATGCCAAGTTGAATCAATGGTGAATAAGCTAGTTCTTTGTAATTGGTTGGTGTAAATAATGTCAATGGCAGATGCTTCAAATCACACGTTTAGCCACGTTTTGCAGTGCAACACATAAATTCTCCTGTGTAAATTACTGCAGATACACATCAAAGCAGGCCCTTCCAAAAGACGCATACAACGCATGCAGCGACTAATGCAAATACTATGAAGAACAGAAACAAATAAATGATGGCAATAACTACTGTTAGGGGTGGGGTCAGCAATCACTGAAGGTGAACAGTCTTTACAATACACTACTTTTATTTATAGAGAGAAATATAAAGAGATGGTCTATTATGAAGCATAAAGGAATAAAATTGGTTACAATTGTGTTTCTTGAAGAGTGGAATGTTTTTAGGTGTTAGCTGTTCTGCGCCTGCGTGAGGTGGCGATGGCGGTAGAAGCAGTTTGAAGTTGCTGATATGAATGAAGTTTATCCAGTCGTGTCCTTGGCATTAAACTGTCCTCTTTCCTTACATCTTTTTTGGTCTGTCAGTGGTAATAAGTGGCGTAGCATCCATTTGTCGTAGGCCAGAAGAAAGTAACTGCTTATGCAGCACCTGAAGGTTGTATTAATGCAACTGCAACTTTCACACACGACAGTTTGGCACGGTCCACATGACGTGTTTAAATTAACGTTCCACTTGCTATACTTCACCAATTGTGAAGCTAGACAGTCCATTTACTATTAATATTCATGGTTCACGATAATACTATTCCTGCGAATACAGTCACTTACGTAGCAACACAGTTCAGTTTCCACATTGGCAGTTAGTGTTTTAGCACACACCATATATCGTAGTCAAGAAAATGAGCAATATTAAATTCAGTTTATGTAATGCAGTTCAGTTCTAAAACGATGACAATACTGTCTGTTCACAAGTGCCTTGTCACCACCATAGGCATCATTCTGCAAATACCAACAGCGTTTGCGTAATACAATGTCCTTTTAGAATATCCATGATAAAGTTAAATTCCAAACTGGCCTAACACAAAAACGTCAGGTATTAATATTGCATTAAACACACACCATTGCTACACACAGTAGTCAGTACTTGCTTTCACACCAACCCTCTGGTCTGTTCCACACTGCTCGACCCGACAACTGCCGATACCTCTCTTGCTCCACAGTTCTTAAAACACTTCTGCCTATTGCTTTCTGTTTTACACAATACATTTAATAAAACTATTTGAAAGATCCCCAGAAACAAAATCCAAGTCTACATAAGGAACTCGTACAGAAAATAGCACAGCAAACGTAGTCACACACACTTCATGTTCTACACTGTATAACCAAATGAAAAACATTCTACGTTATCGGCAATATGTCCATGGAGTACAAGGTAGTAAAAGAAAAGAAAAAAATTATATCTCGTTATTAGCCATGGCATCAAAGTTCTCTCTAGGAAATGGAACGACGTCTGATAGGCTATTGACCCACGTAATAATCACCACACAATCAAGGAGACTACTGCAGCATGATATGCTTCCTTCCATTTCCACCAGAAGAAATCCGTAGTCCTATGTTGTCTCCACATCGATGTTACCAGGTTAACCGATAGTTTCCTTTCGTGTAACACGTCACACCCACATTGTGGTTGTGGAGTCTTACAAACAGTTACTTATATCTTGGTGGGATTCCTCCTCCTTTTGGTCCTCTGTGCTAAGTATGCACTTCCAGATTCATTGCCTCTAATATTGGCAGATGTATTATTATTGGATGATTCGTGGATTGTTGAACTGGCTTACAGTTTTCCACGGAACTGGTTTAAGATTTCAGTGTCCCTCTGGAGCAGGGCCAGGACAATTGGGGATGGGGCGTCTCCCACTGTGTACTAGGTTTGAACAATCCCCGATTCTACCTCTTTGACCAGGCTGCTCTTTCAACCCTCTTTTACTCTGTTTTAATCACTTTTAGAATCAGTCAGTCTCCTTTCTGCCACACCCAATTTTCTGTTCTGGGTATCATACTCTTTTGAATGCTCTTGGCTGTAAGGGATCAGGTGTGGTGTGGGCAGCTGCAGATGGGACATTCCCTGATGCAGAGCCCTGGGGATGCTCTCCTGCTGACTTCCCTATCCCCTTCGTCTTACTTTTGTAATTGACACCACAAAAGATTTCCATGATGATTTCTACTTCTCTGTGTCACTGTTATGAAGCTGATGACTAGATTAGAAAACATTCATGGATGTCTCTTCTCTTTCTATGCACCATTCCTGGATGGAAGGAATGATGACGTTGTCAGGTTTCTTCCCCCCCCCCCCCCCCCCCTCCCCCGCCCCAACTGACCAACCCTAATCTTTCTTGAAAACTGGAGTTACCTAGGTTATTTCCAGTGTGTCTGAAAAACTTCCTGACATTAATATACTGTTAATTGCAGTGGAAATATATCCCATCAGTTCAAAAAGCTTCAAAATTGTTTGATAAAAAACAGAGAAAAAATAGGATTGTGGTTTTAATGCTTCAGGTGTTCTATATAGTCATCATCGTCCACCCCCCCCCCCCCCCCCCCCCCCATTCTTCTTGAGAACCACACAAACATCATTCTTACAACCATATGAAACCATCAGAAAAGTATTCTTTTGGATGTTGTCCAGTTTGCACACCGCATTGGCTTGAATGTCAGGTATGTCATCAAAGCATTAATTTCTGCAGCTTACCAGTTTGTTGCAGGTCCTTATTTGTAACACCAAGACTCTTTCCCCTTTATGCTTTTTTTTTCCAAAAAGCAATTGTCCACATTTCAAATTTTTATCAAGTCATGGCAAGAGTCCACATGTCACTATTTTTGTTTGGGAGTCAAGTGTATCAGAGAAAAAAAAAACTTTGCACACACTTTTCTGTCCTTGAAATCACTCTGGATGCCTTGAACACTCGATTTAGAGATGTTGCAATTTGTAAGACAACAATGTTTGACATATTGTGCAACTTAACTCTGTCTTTTCCAACTGATTGGTTGAATGCCCATTTGTTGTTTGCAGTTGTTATTTCAAGCTGCCACCATAGTTACTTTGCTGACACCAGAAATAAAATAAGTCTCGCAACTTCTTGAATGGTCAATGTGTATCAGAAATGATGTATCTATTATGCTTTTTATTTCATTTCTACCATTTGAGGTGATGTAAGAGTACATGCTGTTGGCATTCTATACTGGCTTTGTGGTTTATTATGAAGTCATTAATGAAATTATCCTTTCTTATTTGGAAGCTATTTATGACATTCCAAAAACACTAGCAGCAGTGTTGTTTCCATTATACAATATGTGAGCTACAGGATCACCTCCAACTCTTATAAGTCCCTGCTGTAATCATGACGTGCTGTGAAATTTTCAGAAAAGCTTTATCTTCATATTTCCCAAGTTAATACAAGCAGACAAAAGTTAAAGATATGATGTGATACATCTGTTATCTCACACTTCTTATCCTAGTAAGCTATTTAGACCAACTGCTTCAGTAAATGTAAAGAAAGGCTAGAAATAGTTCTGACCATACACATAACAACAAAAAGAAGATGCACAAAAAAAGAAACCAAATATGTTCTGACATTTTGCAGGCTTAAAGAAAACCTTTCGCAATAATGTAAAATTATGTGACATTTCCAGAAATGTAAGGTAAATAAGGATGGGATATAAGAACAGAAAATTACTTTACATATCAACTCAAATATAAGTGCTTGCAATAAAAAAAGAGAAATTTGGGGGGGGGATCATGTTATAGGAGAAAAGTAAGTGATGTGTAAGTTAGTATTCATATTTTATGCTCTAAGTGTTTCTATAGGCAGTACTAAGACTTTTGTCTCCTGTAGGTTCACACTGGCCAGACAGTTATGTCTTCGTACAATAAGGTACTCTTCTACTCTCTTTCCTCCTCCTCCTCCTCCCCCCCCCCCTCCACCCAACACCTGGAATTTTCAATCTCCTATCAGATGTTTGTCAGCAGTATGTTGCAAAATTCAGTACCAAATATGAGTCTTTTTCTAGGCGCTATACAGGTATGCATAATCCGTATGGAATTTTGTTTTCTTCATAGCTGTTGATTGTGAATTTTACAGTTGATTATAAATTCACCCACATTATTTTCAAAATATGCAATTAGAAAGTGAAGGTATTGACGTAAGTGTGCCAAGTTTCTGCAGATTGTCCATTGTGAACTTCCTTAGTTCTGTAGAATAAATACTTTCTTGACATCAGGTGCATTGGCCCAGAAGATTGTGCTATAGGAGTTTTGAGTGAAAGAAGTGCAGTAAAACCATTTGTAGGTCTACACAACTAGAAACCTTTTGTAAATACAAAACAAGTCGAACTAAACTTCAGCCTGGTATTGCCTCAGTTTGTTATACATTAGGATATTAAGGAATTTTACACACATTGTCATTTAGTGTGTGCCCATTGATGTCTATTTTTGCTACCTGCAATCCATTTTTTGTTTGTCTGAAATTGTGTACATGGTTTTTGTAAGGTCAAGAGTTCAGTAGTTTACTGCAAACCAGTTGTATGGCTATTCAAATGTTCTTCAGGCAGTGCCTGGTATGGATATGGTTGGGTCTTTATCACTAAACTTGTATTATCAGCAAACAACACAGTGTAGTGTTCATTAGATCATAAATTGCTTTCTTTGTAGAAAACTCTCAACAGAAGTCAAAGTGAGCTGTTGTAAGTTAGCTTCTCAAAAAATTTGACGGTTCAGAAAGGAGAGGAATAGGATTATAATTAGAGGTAACTTGCATATCTCCACATTTATAAATGAGTATTACTACTGTACATTCTAATCTAACAATGGAAAATCCAGGTTGGAATATCAACAATATTAGGAAAAGGATAGATAGCTACTCTCTGTAAAGATGACCCACTGAGTTGCACACAGACACAACAAAAAAGACTTTTACATATTATAGCTTGGCCAGAGCCTTCTTCAGCAAAGAAAACACACACACATTCACACAAACATGCACATGTCTGCTACCACTGGTAGCTCCAACCAGTCAAAGCTGCTTTAGGCTTTGGCCTAAAGCTATAATGTGTAAGAATCTTTTCTATGTGCCTGTCTGCAACTCACCAGGTCATCATTATGGTGAGTATATTCCAATGTTTCATGAAATATATCTTGACTCATTGACTGATTACAAAGGTACCTCAAAAGGTGTTATCAAGTTGTTCTGTGCTTTTATATCTCTAGATATATTATGGAAATATAGTATTCAGCATAGTGAATGCATTATTGTAGCCATGATAGACACAAAGCCCACACCTACCACAGGTAGAAGTTTATGTGCCAACAAGCTCCGCAGATGATGGAGAGATTGAAGAAACGTATGATGTGATAAAAGAAATTATTCAGATAGTTAAGGGAGACAAAAATTTGATAGTCACAGGGGACTGGTGTATAAAAAGGAAGAGAAGTAAAAGTAGTAGATGAATATTAACTGGGGGGTAAGGAATGATAGGGGAATGGAAATGAGTGATTGGCGTCATTGGCCGGGAGGCCCCTTACGGGGCAGGTCCGGCCACATTGGTGCAGGTCTTATTACATTCAATGCCACAAAGGGCGACCTGCGTGCTGGATGGGGATGAAATGATGATGAAGACAACACAACACCCAGTCCCTGAGCGGAGAAAATCCCTGACCCAGCCGGGAATCCAACCCGGGCCCGTAGGACGGCAATCCATCACACTGACCACTCAGCAATCGGGCCAGGTATGATAGGGGAAGCCGACTGCTAGAATTTTGCACAGAGCATAACCTAATCATAGCTAACACTTGATTTGAGAATCATGAAAGAAGGTTTTATACATGGAAGAGGCCTGGAGACATTGGGAGGTTTCAGATAGATTGTATAATGGTAAGACAGAGGTTCAGGAACCAGGTTTTAAACTGTAAGACATTTCCAGGAGCAGATGTGGACTCTGACCACAATTTATTGGTTATGAACTGTAGATTAAAACTAAATCAACTGCAAAAAGGTACTAATTTAAGGAGATGGGACCTTGATAAACTGAAAGAACCAGAGGTGGTAGAGAGTTTGTTTCATTAGGGAATGATTGACAAGAACAGGAGAAAGTAGTACAGTAAAAGAAGAATGGGTAGCTTTGGGAGATGAAATAGTGAAGGCAACAGAGGATCAAGTAGGTAAAAAGATGAGGGCTAGTAGAAATCCTTGGGTAACAGAAGAAATACTGGGTTTAATTGATGAAAGGAGAAAATATAAAAATGCAGTAAATGAAGCAGGCAAAAGGAATACAAATGTATCAGAAAGGGGATCGACAGGAACTGCAAAATGGCTAAGCAGGGATGGCTAGAGGACAAATGTAAGGATGTAGAGGCATGTATCACTAGGGGTAAGATAGATACTGTCTACAGGAAAATTAGAGAGACCTTTGCAGAAAAGGGAACCACTTGTATGAATATCAAGAGCACAGATGGAAACCCAGTTCTAAGCAAAGAAGGGAAAGCAGAAAGGTGGAAGGAGTATGTGGAGGGTCTATGCAAGGGAGACGTACTTGAGAGCAATATTATGGAAATGGAAGAGGACGTAGATGAAGATGAAATGGAAAATACGATACTGCATGAAAATTTGGACAGAGCTCTGAAAGATCCAAGTCGAAATAAGGCCCCACGAATCGACAACATTCCATTAGAACTACTGATATTCTTGGAAGAGCCAACCATGACAAAACTCTACCATGTGGTGAGCAAGGAACAGGCAAAATACCTTCAGACTTCAAGAAGAATATAATAATTCTAGTCCTAAAGAAATCAGGTGCTGACGTGTGAGAATTACTGAACTATCATTTTCATAAGTCACGGTTGCAAAATACTAACACAAATTCTTTACAGACAAATGGAAAAACTGGTAGGAGCCGAACTTGGGGAAGATAAGTTTGAATTCTGTAGAAATGTTGAAACACGTGAGGCAATACTGACCGTACGACTTATCTTAGAAGATGGGATGAGGAAAGGCAAACCTACATTTCTGGCATTGTAGACACAGAGAAAGCTTTTGACAATCTTGACTGGAATATTCTCTTTAAAATTCTGAAAATGGCAGGGGTAAAATGCAGGGAGCAAAAGGCTATTTACAATTTGTATGGAAACCAGATGGCAGTTGTAAGACTTGAGGGGCATGAAAGGGAAGCAATAGTTGAAAAGGGAGTGATACAGGGTTGTAGACTATCCCAGATGTTATTCAATCTGTATACTGAGCAAGCAGTAAAGGAAACAAAAAGAAAAATTTGGAGTAGGAATTAAAATCTATGGAGAAGAAATAAAAACTGAGGTTTGCTGATGACATTGTAATTCTGTCAGACAGCAAAGCACCTGAAAGAGCAGTTGAATGGAATGGACAGTGTCTTGAGAGGAGGATATAAGATGAACATCAACAAAAGCAAAATGAGGATAATGGAATGTGATTGAATTAAATTGAGTGAAGCTGAGGGAATTAGATTAGGGACTGTGACACTTACAGTAGTAGAGGAGTTTTGTTATTTGGGGAGAAAAATAACTGATGATGGTCAAAACAGAGAGGATATAAAATGTAGAGTGGCTATGGCAAGGAAAACATTTCTGAGGAACAGAAATTTCTTTATGTCGAGTATAGATTTTAGTGTCAGGAAGGAAGTCTTTTCTAAAAGTATTTGTATGGAGTGTAGCCATTTCTGGAAGTGAAACATGGACAATAAATAGTTTAGACAAGAAGAGAATAGAAATTTTGAAATGTGGTGCTACAGAAGAGTGCTGAACATTAGATGAATAGATCACATAATTAATGAGGAGGTACTGAATAGATTGGGGAGAAGAGGAACTAATGACAAAATTTGACTAGGAGAAGAGATTGGTTGTTAGGACATATTCTGAGTTATAAAGCGATCATCAATTTAGTACTGGAGGGAAGGGTGGAGGGTAAAAATCGTAGAGGGAAACCAAGAGATGAATACACTAAGCAGATTCAGAAGGATGTAGGTTGCAGTAGTTACTCAGAGATAAAGCAGCTTTCACAGGATAGAGTACCATGGAGAGTTGCAGCAAAACAGTCTCTGGACTGAAGAAGAAGAAGAAGAAGAAGAAGAAGAAGAAGAAGAACTGAAACTTTGTTTTTGTGTGTATGTGGTATAAAGTATCTGATCAGTTTGTGTGACTTCCAAATGATGGTTTCTTATATATAACACATCTGTGGAAATACCTATTCAGTTTCTTGCAGTAAAATGAGCTCGTATATTTGCTGTTTGTGATGTTTTTTAACTGTTGGTTAAAGGATCTAAAAGTACTGGTATCTTAATTTTTTTCCAATCTGTGCTTTCCAGGATGGAGTTCTTTCCCATAAATTATTTCTGCTCTGTTATTCCACAACCCGGTATTACAGAAAAAGTACCCTAAAAAGGGCTCATTCAAAACATTAGAAATCACATGCATTGAAAAGCCCAAACTGAATGCTGCATAAGAAATTAGCAGTATTTTCACAGAAATGCAGCATCAAACAAGTGGCTGACTGCATCACTGTTATTGGTAATACTGCTGATTGTTCCACATCAAAGTCCTCATCTTATGTAAAGAGACCAACCATATTACAGACACTGCAAACAGGGATAGGTAAATGGCATTGTAGCAGCTCAGGTGCAGACCAGCAGCGTGGCACCAAGCGGCATTCAGTATTGAGGGGGGGAAAACTAGTGTCCTTGAATTTCATTAATCACTCTACAGAGGCCACAAAAATGTGAAAACATCCAATAGGATTCTTCGTAAAAGCAGGCATACTAAATACGGAAGAGTTGTTGACTTCTCTCCGATGTATCTGAGGCAGTGGTGTAATATTTTTTTCTATATCATAAAACAGAAGCAAGAAAACCTAGGAGGAAAGTGCTGTGAGATACGACAGTTCCACAATTTTCCTTATTTGTATTGATATCTTCATGTTTAGAATCTTTTTCAGCACCAGCATCTCAATAGCAAAGGCCAGGCTATTCACTTAATAGCACAGAAGAGCAAAAATTTCTTAATGATACAAGGTACAATCTGTAAAAGGAGTGGTCTTTGTCAGTACATCAGATAGACTTTCTTAACTGTTGTGTAGTTAATATGAACATGCAGTGACATCTTTTACAATATGGCTTTTTTTCCAATTTTTCAGACTGATAGGCAACCGTCCAAACACATACACTTTTACAAAGGCTCTTGCAGAAAGTATGTTACTTACAGAATGTGGGAATCTTCCTGTGGCCATAGTTAGACCTTCCATTGGTGAGTTCATTTCTGTTCTCTATAAATAAGTTTCGGCATGACATATTTCTTTAAAATTTGATATTGCAAAATGATTTCAGCCCAGCTGTATTCTAATATTAACCATTGATTATGTTCTTGGGTGACAGCACCATTTATTTGTTTTGTATGTGTATTTGGCTTTCTCACAGCTTTCTATCCTCTCTTTGTATGTTAGCACATGAAATATGGCCCACAAGTCAATACCCTCTACATTTTGCCATGAAATTATTGTAAGGCATAAACGTGTATAAAGTTGAGTTTTTTCAAAACCAAATTTTGTCCTTCTCTTTTTCTGATATCAAGCAAGTAACAATTCACCTTAACAGGGTGATTTTTTAGAGATTGCAAATTTAGAAATTTTTTCCATAAATTTTGTTGGTTAATAGAGAATTCTGCTACATCCTCGTTTGAAATTTTCCCTACACCATTGTAGCATCAGTATACGCAAGTTTTGTGAAGTAAACAAATTACAAAAATGCTTCATAGAGTTTGTTTTATATTATACACACCTTGTGTTGCATCTGTTGTGTTGTTGAACACCCACAGAGGGTTTGGTGTAGATTTCTAGTGAAAATATGGATTTTTCATTATACTGAGGTCCACTCAGTCTAGTAGTAGTAGTAGTAGTAGTAGTAGTAGTAGTTCGGATGTTGCATGAAGGAAGTTCTGAGTCAAAAGAACATTGTTTTAACTACCTGTCATTTCTGTACTTTCCATTAAGTGGTCAGGGATGAAACGGCAATCAGTCAGACCAGTGTGCAGTGTACAATGTCACTATTCTGTATGGTTTAGTTTAAATTGGTATGCTTCTTGGATTTGGATTTTACGTTTATAACCCATTGGTTTTCTATCTCGTCTGTGAACAGAGACTCTGAATTATAGTACAACCCTGCAATTTAAAATTATGAAACTAGGAATAATAAGTAGTCGGTCTTATAAAAAATGCTGTACATATAAACTTAAAATTGTTAAACAATATTTTACATGATTATAAGCATTTTAAAGAAAAACTATGAAATGCCATACCAAAAGATTTCAAATTTAGGGAGAATTTTACCAAAACAACTAAAAACAAGGTCGTGCATTGTCGTACATATATTTATGTGCAAAACATGAGTGTGACTTTGGGCCCTGTCAGGATATAATCATCATATCTGTTCAGGTGAATTACTTAGGAGCATTTGTGGAAATGGATTATGACACTCAAAATCCCCAAGTGTCCTTTCACATAAGTAGGACTTGCAAACTTTAATGACATAATAAACAACACAGGGGTACATCAGTCTGTCTTTAACTGCCATCTGTGGTGTGGATATGTTGAATTACCACAGCCACAGAGTTTCCTGTGCTCCAGCAGAGGGACACACTGTAAAAGGAGGAAGGAACTAGTATGTGCCATCCTGTATGAAAGGGTTAAGGTAAAGGAGTCTTAGACTCAAAGGTTGCTTTCAGTACCAAAGTGCTGTGCTGGGCATGGCATTAGGGATTGTATGCCCTTTACATTCTTTTGATCTTTGAACTGACTTACGTAAGTAGTCATAGGGGAATGTACAATTCAGTGTTCACTCTGAGTCATGACATAACCTGACAGTTTTCACATTACTGAATTACAGCTAGAGGTGAAATAAACAATAAGCAACAGAAAAAAGCTAAAATTGCCTGCAGATTAAACCCAGATCTTTTGATTTGTAGTCAGGTGCTTGCTTGCTTACTTACTTACCCACCAAACCACACATGATATGTTTATGTTCATTATTTAGCATCTAGACTTAAGAGTAAAATATTTGTGATATTACAAGAATATGCAGATTATGAAAACTGTTTTTGCACCAGTGTTTGAAAGTTGAGCATAATCAAAAAACAAGAGCACATTGCTTTTACAGGATGTTAAGAGCGTTAAGGATCAATGTAACTCTTAAACACAAGAAGTTTGAAGTAAAACAGTGTCCTGAACAACTAATCAGGGAATTTCTCAAAATGAGAATGTATATTGCAAAAGCAAAACTAGAAAATCTCTTATGCAACAACAAAACTAACATGCTTAGTAGTGACAAGGCATGCTCTCTGTGAGCTGATATGAGAGCTCTGTTAAGTCAGTCCATTTCCTGGAAAGTACTTTGCATAGATTTGGAAGAGTCCTTGACAGCAGCCACCATTGCACCTCTAAGGTCCTTTTACATGGAGACACTACATTACTAAACTAAGTTTCAAAATGGTACTGTTAGCCACTGTGAATGCACAGTGCGCAGTTTTGAAAGTTAGAACTTTCCAACTTTTAGAACACACAGCTGTCAGCTGTATGTGATTTTTGGTTTGGCACCGATTTAAGAAATGCAGCATGAAGAGGGAAACAGAACGTAGTTGGCTTCTGGGTAGTCACGGTATGCATAGGGGTTTGTGGGACATTAATGATATTTATTACAAGAAACAAGGGGCAATAAGACCAGAAATACAGTGTTCCATCTGCCCCACAAGGTGTACCCTTGACGAACTATGGCTTGAGAAGAGAGAAACACTGGACTTGGCCCGACATTGGGCTGAAAAGCTTTGAAACAAATCTCTGGACACAAAAAAGTAAAGTAAAGTAAGTATTACAAGAAGAAAGTGTGATGCAGTATTGCAGTTGAGACAGTTCTTAGTGATACGAATGTTGGTGGATTGTCAGTGTCATATTTATTGACCAAAATAGATTCAGGAAGAAATAAGAAGCCACCCAACATTAATAAAGATCCCTGTCTGTAGAAAGTGCTCTTACATCAGTATGAAACCACTGAAGATACTGACCAAATAGCCAGCTTTGCAAATACAGAAGTTAGCCAAAGAATAAAATGTGGAGTTAATGGTGAAAGTCCAGAATTTAATATGTTATGAAGTAAAAAACTTTCATGTGCAAAAATTGGAAAAATACATTATAACTAGGAAGCATCACAAGTATCTGGAACGAACTTACAGACTGTGGAGTTTGCAGTGTGATATGGATATTCTAAGAGGCAAATGAGAATAGACACTTGCCAAAATAAATGCAATGTGATCTGCAGTTTCAGTTCCGAAGATAATGATTCTCACATTCAGTATTTTAATTTGTGAGTGCATTTTGAACTCTGTTAAGAAGACTGATGAGTTCTTGTGACATCATTCTTAGGCGGTTGATGTAGCTTAAAGGGTCCTGCACAACAGTTTGTTTCAACAAGGTTTATGAACACCAGAACTGATGTCTTATCTTCATCCAGTCAAGAATCCAAACATTTTCATTCTTTCTGTTTTGTACCGATCTCATGTAGGCAAGAATGAACTCTGCCACTACTAATTTAACTGCCAAATCATCATTTCTTGTAGGACTATGGTGCTTAGGCTCTCATAAAATGCTGGAACTGAAGTGTACACTGATGTAATTCTGTAGACAGCCATTTGCAAAACTATTTTGGCACTGGTGGCTGCAATAAATGAATTTTGCAATGTAGTGTCTCTATGTAAACCAGGGTCAGTGTGCTTCTTAGGGTTTATAACCAGAGTTCTCATTGATCATTTTGTGTACTGGATATCTTCATTTAAAAGTAATTCTTCTATCAAGGAAGCAGTATGCTTCAATGTCTTCACAAAGAGGATGTATGGACCAACTACGCATTTGATAAGCTATGCATGTTCTTACAGACCCTCATCTCCTTACCTCTGGACAGTAAGACCATTTCTCCAATACCAACAGGCTATGTACTCCCATCCAACATGAACTCCACACAGTGCCCTCATTACCATAAAACTGTTATCTCTCTGTGATGTTTCTACAGTTGCACCAGTCTCCTCTTTCCCACCACAGTAATGTGTAACAAGCAAGAATCATTTGGTAAACCTGGACCGAAGTAATCTTTGAACAACATGTGCCTTTCTTTATGTTGTAGCCTCCTCCTAGTTAAATCTGTACTCATGACATTATACAACCTTCTTTGGGTGATTTAACAGTACAGGGAGAAGTAGATTTAAAGAAAAAACTGGCAAGATCTTTATTCTTGAGTTACTAACAAAGACACAGTACCAGTTTTGTTGCTTTTGGAGGTAGTATTTCCCATGACAAATAATCAAATCGGAGACTTTTAGCTACGGATTGGGGAGGCACAAATGAAATAAATTGATTAGTGAAAATTGCATTTAATTATGCTCCATCTTGTGCAAATCTTCATTAAGTTTAAACAATGGTGGTAACATTCTGCCTAAAAACATAATTATCAAAATTAATGTTAATAAACATTTCATTGAGACCATATGTCAATAGGTTACTTGTAACTAACTTCAGCACTTGTTAGTACCACAGCAAAAAATACTGCATAAAGCTTGACCTAGCATGGGCGAGTTGTCAGGGTTATGTTTGAGCAACTACTGTCCGTCTTAGCTGACCTTTTTAGTACTTCATAACTAAAAAAGAAAAAGAAATAAAGGGGAAAAAAGTTCATTTAACATAATATATGTTTGTAGACAATTGATTCCTGTTACTAACATCAGCTGTTTTTGTTATTGATAATATATTTATATCACATTGCAAATAAACAAATAGTTTCACTGAGTGTCATATGTATAACAGTTAGTCACTTTTATTAACAGTTTAAGAGGTGTTAGCATTTTTGTGACTATTTCATTGACTGTGTCATGCTGCAGTATAGTTGTTTATTCTCGTGCCTTCGGACAGGCCCCCACCCTAAAGCCACGCAGACAACTTTCACTGAACTGAGTTGCATGTGCCTCTTGTTCAAGGCAATAAATAGAATATTCTACCAACAAGCTGTCTTACAGAATTCTTTAATAACCTGATTAAGGCATCTCCTGTTGATTAATAATGAAGTATGACAGATGTAATAAAAAAGAAAAGGTTTGTGTGTGTGTGTGTGTGTGTGTGTGTGTGTGTGTGTGTGTGTGTGTGTGTGTGGGGTGGGGGGGGGGGGGGTTCTATATGAAATGTCGCAATCCTCCAAAAATTTTTGTTATTTCTGGCTCTATAATAAATGGGCCCATCTTTATATTATTGTCAAGAGTGGGGACTTGAAAATTGGTCATGTTGTGTACTGGTTTGCAGTGATTATTGGTGTGTGTTGGAATGATTGCCTAAGCACCAAAATAACACAACAAAGTTATTTGGCTTAGCAAAAAAGACATTTTTGAAAATTGTTGTCTTCAGCAGGAGACTATCCATCACTCATGGTGACATTTTGAACATTACTGAGACACTGTGGATTTTCAGAATTACTTTTTGTAAACTTTGAACGATATGCATATTGTGGGCAAGAAGCAATTCTTACCTATACTGGCAAAGTAATAATTCTGGTTTGTGGGAAATCTTGGTCATTTATAGGAATTACTTACCCTTTCTCTTTTTTGTCATTCATATACTAAATTCGGGTGTATCATCTGTAGGTTTCCAGTTAGTTCAAGAATTAGTGAATGACCATTTGTTTATACTGATCTAAAAGTGCATTTTAATCATGAGAGATGGTACAATTGTTCATGTCACATGTTCAAAATATCCTCCAAAGAGTAAGAAACATTAATCAGAATTTACTGTAGTTTTCAGTAAATTAGAGTTTTTGTTTCATATTAATTATAGCAGTGGCAAACATATTCAGTAGCAGTCAGTTCATGAATGATATGAGACAAATTTTTTCGTATTTTTCATAGTGCTGTCAGCTCTGCGTGAGCCGCTAGCAGGATGGGTGGATAACTTGAATGGACCTACAGGATTAATAGCTGCTGCTGGTAAAGGTTTCTTCCGCACAATGATGTGTTCCAATGACAAAGTTGCTGACTTGGTACCTGTGGATGTTGTTATTAATTTGATGATATGCGCAGCATGGAGGACAGCATCTGTAAGGTAAAAGTAGTTCTCCTTTGCTTTATTAAAGTCTATTCATTTCACAACTTCAAAATTTTCAAAAATTCTGATTATATTCTGTTATATTATAGACTTTTGTCAAAAAGAAATGTAAGTGACACACAAATGTTTCAAACTGGAGATCACTGAGCCAGATGTATGTAAACCTCATCTTAGAACATGATTTTTGTAGGCGTACATGTGGAAGTAGCTGTAACATTTGAAGAGTTGAAATGTAACGATGTTCAACTATAATTTTTCAGGCCTGATGGCATTGCTGTATACAACTGCTGCACTGGGCAGAAACGGCCAATTACATGGAAACACTTTGTTGACTTGTGCTTCCTGTACATGCGTTCACATCCTGTCAATGATGTCTTGTGGTATCCAGATGGCACCTGCCATACGCATCGTGTTGTTAATGCCATTTTTCGTTGGACACTTCATGTGTTACCTGCATATGCCATGGATTTTGCTAGACGGATATCTGGAAAGAAGCCATTGTAAGTTTTCTTGTTATTAAATTTAAAATTTTGTTGATTTTATTTAGAAAAGAATACTCTAATGAAAGTATTTTAAGTTAATACAAAGTACAGAGTTCTGCTTCAATAGGTTACTACTTGTACAGCATTTCTGTTGCATCCTATCACCAGAAGCTATTGTGACTCCTATGCAGGAACATTAAACTGAGTTTCCTTCCTTTTGAGAATGAATTTTTATTTGTACAGGGTTATTACAAATGATTGAAGCGATTTCACAGCTCTACAATAACTATTATTTGAGATATTTTCACAATGCTTTGCACACACATACAAAAACTCAAAAAGTTTTTTTAGGCATTCACAAATGTTCGATTTGTGCCCCTTTAGTGATTCAGCAGACATCAAGCCGACAATCAAGTTCCTCCCACACTCGGCGCAGCATGTCCCCATCAATGAGTCCGAAAGCATTGTTGATGCGAGCTCGCAGTTCTGGCACGTTTCTTGGTAGAGGAGGTTTAAACACTGAATCTTTCACATAACCCCACAGAAAGAAATCACATGGGGTTAAGTCGGGAGAGCGTGGAGGCCATGACATGAATTGCTGATCGTGATCTCCACCACGACCGATCCATCGGTTTTCCAATCTCCTGTTTAAGAAATGCCGAACATCATGATGGAAGTGCGGTGGAGCACCATCCTGTTGAAAGATGAAGTCGGCGCTATCGGTCTCCAGTTGTGGCATGAGCCAATTTTCCAGCATGTCCAGACACACGTGTCCTGTAACGTTTTTTTCACAGAAGAAAAAGGAGGCCATAAACTTTAAACCGTGAGATTGCACAAAACACGTTAACTTTTGGTGAACTGCGAATTTGCTGCAATAATGCGTGAGGATTCTCTACCGCCCAGATTCGCACATTGTGTCTGTTCACTTCACCATTAAGAAAAAATGTTGCTTCATCACTGAAAACAAGTTTCACACTGAACGCATCTTCTTCCATGAGCTGTTGCAACCGCGCCGAAAATTCAAAGCGTTTGACTTTGTCATCGGGTGTCAGGGCTTGTAGCAATTGTAAACAGTAAGGCTTCTGCTTTAGCCTTTTCCGTAAGATTTTCCAAACTGTCGGCTGTGGTACGTTTAGCTCCCTGTTTGCTTTATTTGTCGACTTCCGCGGGCTACACGTGAAACTTGCCCGCACGCGTTCAACCGTTTCTTCGCTCACTGCAGGCCGACCCGTTGATTTCCCCTTACAGAGGCATCCAGAAGCTTTAAACTGCGCATACCATCGCCGAATGGAGTTAGCAGTTGGTGGATCTTTGTTGAACTTCGTCCTGAAGTGTCATTGCACTGTTATGTCTGACTGATGTGAGTGCATTTCAAGCATGACATACACTTTCTCGGCTCCTGTCGCCACTTTGTCTCACTGTGCTCTCGAGCGCTCTGGCGGCAGAAACCTGAAGTGCGGCTTCAGCCGAACAAAACTTTGAGAGTTTTTTTACATATCTGTAGTGTGTCGTGACCATATGTCAATGAATGGAGCTACAGTGAATTTATGAAATCGCTTCAATCATTTGTAATAGCCCTCTATGTCATGTCAGTTCATGCGATTTTAATTTTGAAAAAATTTAACTCTCATCTGTTAGTTATTTAACTCTCACCTATTGGCTTTTTCATTTTAAGTGTCAGGCTGAATTTTAGTAAAGTAACTCAAAAGCTGACAGCTAAATACAGATACACGCATGTTGTTGTTGTGGTCTTCAGTCCAGAGACTGGTTTGATGCAGCTCTCCATGCTACTCTATCCTGTGCAAGCTTCTTCATCTCCTAATACCTACTGCAACCTACATCCTTCTGAATCTGTTTAGTGTATTCATCTCTTGATCTCCCTCTACGATTTTTACTTTCCACGCTGCCCTGCAATACTAAATTGGTGATCCCTCGATGTCTCAGAACACGTCCTACCAACCGATCCCTTCTTCTAGTCAAGTTGTGCCACAAAGTCCTCTTCTCCCCAATTCTATTCAATACCTCCTCATTAGTCTACCCATCTAATCTTCAGCATTATTCTGTAGCACCACATTTCAAAAGCTTTTGTTCTCTTCTTGTTCAAACTATTTATCGTCCATGTTTCACTTCCATACATGGCTACACTCCATACAAATACTTTCAGAAACGACATGCATATTCAAGTAAAAATGTACAGCTTTTACAAACTGCATACAAGGAGAAAAGCAGAACACAATTTTAAAATTGTAGATGTAGATATAAGTGTTTGACTTCTGCAGCATGTGCTTTCATGGTGTGAAAGTTGAAAAATTTAGGATGCATTGCACTCGTGCATTTGTGTGAAACACTACCAACTGCCATTAAAGTTGGTCTGATTGAATAATTAACTTATTAGCTGTACTTGTCATATGTTTCCTTTAAAAAGAAAAAGCTGTCTCCCAAGTTTTATATTTTACAGCTTAACAAGTGTTGTAATAACTATAAAGGAAGGTAGTATCTGTTCCGGAAAGAACAGTTACCATTGATGACTGTGTAGCTTTGGTTAGAATGAAATGATAATTAAGTGGACACCCTAGCTGCAAACAGGCGTTGATATACTTCCGATTCTACCTTCCTATATAGTTAAAATATGGCTTCCCAGCCATTAACCTTCTTGTGCGAACGCACATGCTATGCTCAGACTCATACGGTACTTGGTAGATTAATCTGCCACGAGTAATGAGTATGATGGGCAAACATATATTAGGCGCACTACGAATGTAGTGGTGTGGACATATTGGGAATGTGAGTCTCATGGGGAGCGTGCAAGGGATAAGGCCCTGCAGGCGCACTATCCTCTGTGCCCTCGGTGGCTCAGATGGATAGAGCGTGTGCCATGTAAGCAGGAGATCCCAGGTTCGAATCCTGGTCAGGGCACACATCTTCAACATGTCCCCAATGAAGTATATCAATGCCTGTTTGCAGCTAGGGTGTCGATTTAATTATCATTTCATTGTTTTATCAACAACCATGTACTTTGTGAATATATGTGTGTACAGTAAAAGAATAAATGAATCCATATAGCCTGATAAAGGAATTTACATCAAAATGGAGGTATGTCCAAATTCTGGAAGACCTGTTTACTCCATCACTCCACATCTTGCTCCCTTCCTTACATTATCCATCCACCTGTTGGTTCCCTCTTTACTCTCTTCCCTCTCTTCATGTGAGGTCAGTCCTCACTCTAAACACCCCACCTCCCGTCGGCCGCCGCGGCATTGGTCCTCCTGTCTGTCACTTGTGTACTCTTCCCTCCCCTCCCCCTGTTTTGTCAGTCCCTCCTGTCTCCCTTCCGTCGGTACCTCATCTACTTTCCCCTGTTCCCTCTGCCCCTCCCCTTATCCACCCTCTGTTTTGATACATTTTCTAACCATCCAATGCATCTCCCCTTCCCCCTCCCCAGTCAAACTGATCATATGCATAACTGAACTGACTGACCACATGCTGTGTTAGCTCATTTAGAATATTTTTATTCTGGCTCAACATCGCCATGTTTGGGAATAGGTTAATAAACTTGTATCCACCATAAAAATAAAATCATTCATACTTTTATTTTAATTCTTTGTGCATCTGCTGTAGTTAGTCATACATTAATAGAAAATGTTGTTTGGTGTTCATTGGATTTGGTGGATTGTGACTGGATGCCTTTCCTCAGAGTATTTGCTATAATCATGTAGTTAGTGGTAAGCTATATACATCAAACTATGTTGTCGAATGTTTCGTAGTACAGTATCTATTGGTCTGTACTTTGTGATTAGCAGTGCATGGTACAAATTTCAGATCTTCCTCTTTTCAGAATGGTACGAACCCAAGAAAAGCTAGACAAGGCAGCATGTTGCTTAGAATACTTCTCAACCCAGCAGTGGCAGTTCAAGGACGATAATGTTCGTCAGCTTTTTAGTGTTTTAAGTGCTGAGGACCGAAAGATATTTCCATTTGATGTGCAGCAGATTGACTGGTCATCATATGTTGAAAGTTATGTGCTTGGCATACGCCACTTCATCTTCAAGGAACGCCCCGGTGACCTGCCTTCAGCACGAAGGAAACTCCAAAGGTGAATGCTAATTTGTGTACTTGCTAATTTTAGAAACTTGTATTACAGTGATATTTTAACACACATCCTCCCCTCATGATTCATCATCATCATTATTATTATTACTACCTTTTTTATTTTTCTATCCAATAGTTGCTCATTTTGTGTGTTCTGTATTCATTATATGTTGTAGTTCATAATGTGTATGAAAGTATATCCTCAATGGAATGTAACAATATTATGAGAAGGTAAGTTCCTACTCTCCATAAAACACACACACACACACACACACACACACACACACACACACACACACACACTTGACGAAGGCGCACGCTTGCGCCCCTTTTGTTGTGCCTATCTGTGACTCGGACTCGGCATCTTCACTGTATGGTGAGTAGCAACTTTCCTTCTTGTAATATTGTTACATTCCATCCTGAATTTTCCATTGTTTGATTAAAGCATATCCTCAAAGTTGAAATGATACTGCTTTTGCTTTCAAAATATTAATTTCTTGCTTAGTATTTTAGAAGAAGTAGCAACTGAAAACAGGCTTTGGCAATGTGCAGGGTATGGATAGGAGGGACGGGGGGTTGCAGAGAAGTTGGCACTATCTGGTGGAACATGCACGAACTATACAACAACAACAGGATAATGCTGTCGGGCACTGCATGGGGAGGCTTTGGGGGAGGGAGGGGAGGGGAGACGGGGAGCAGAAAAGGAAAGGAGCAGTGAAGGGAAGAAGACTGGTGGATGCATTGACAGAGAGCAGTGAACAAGGAGGGTGAGGGGATGTGAAGTGGGAGGAGGTGATAATACTGAGGGGACAGAAGCTGTTGGGTGGAGGGAGTGTGTGGGCACAGTAGGTTGCCTTAGGTTGAGATCAGGATAATTTTGGGACCAGTGAATGTGTTACAGGGATAACTCCCATCTGCACAGGTCAGAAAAGCTGGTGGTGGAGGGGAGGATCCATATGACCCGGGTTGTGAAGCAATCGTTGAAATCAAGCATGTCATGATCAGCTACATGTTGCGCCACAGGGTGGTCTACTCTGCTCTTGGCCACAGCTTGGTGGCGAAGGTCTTTCATCCTGAGGACATCTGGTTGGTCGTCATGTAAATATAACAAGCTGTGCAATGACTGCAGCAGAGCTAGCATATGATGTGGCTGCTCCCATTGGTGGCCTAGCCTCTAATGGATAAACCTGTGACGGGACTGTGACTTGGTGGATTGGGCAGGTCTAGTGCCTGGGTTGTCCACAGGAATATGATTCCTGTGGCAAGGGGCTGGGATTGGGAGTGACAGGAGGATGGACTAACATGTTATGGAGCATTTCCTATTCCAGTCTTCTCACAAGCTTATCCTGTCACATCAGAGGCAGGAATGCCATATACCAGCTATGCTGAAATCATTGCACAGCTCTTTATATTGGTATGAGTACCGACCAATTGTCCACCAGGATGAATGGCCACTGCCAAACTGTGGCTGAGAGCAAAGCAGACTGCCCTACAGCACAACATGCAGGTGAACATGCTGCTTGACAATGTGGGCCATCTGGAGCCTCCCCTCCATCACCATTGTTTCTGAACTGGGCAGATGGGAGTTAGCCTTAAAACACATTCTGTGCTCTCAAAACTATCCTAGCGTCAACCTCCACCCAGCAGTTTCCGCTCCATCTATCCAGTCACTTCCCCTTGATTCTTGTCTCCTCACCCTCATTGTGCACCCCTCTCGGCAAGTGCACTCATCAGCCCTTCACACTCATCAACCCTTTTCTGTTCTCTGCTCCTCTTCTTTTCTGCTCCTCCCCCCCCCTCCCCCCTTTTCCCTCACAGCTTTCCAGAAGCTGAAGCTGTGTCCGGCAGCCTTGTTCTGCCATCATATAGTCCTCTAGTCATCAAGTCTGCCAGAGAGCACTCCTCTCTCCGCCACCCGTACCCTGCTATCCTTGCCCCTTCAGTGCCCCATTCCACAATGCAGCATTTATTCAACACAATAGCTGCATTCTGGGTGGAGAAGATGGAGATAGTGATCATGTGTGTGAGGTATGCTTGCTTATGAATACTTTTGTGTGTGTGTGTGTGTGTGTGTGTGTGTGTGTGTGTGTGTGTGTGTGTGTGCTTTTTTTAAAGAAGGTTTTGACCAAAAGCTCAGTGTGTAAAAGTCTTTCCATTTTGTGTGCCTGCCTGCAACTCGGTGTTTCATCACTACGGTAAAGTATTGCAAATAATGTGTGAATTATATTTTCACACATATAATGAAGAGAGCTTTAATGATACAGAAATAATCTTGGGTAGCAACAAAAGAATCCAATCTCTTAAATATCTGAAAACTCTGATTTTGGTTCTACATTAAGTACTGACGAGATACGTATGGAGTAAAAACAGATGAATGAATAAAATTATATACTGTGTATATCACTTTGTTTTATATGACTTTGTATGTTATTCAGTTGTGTTACTTCTCTAGAGATGATGATAATTGGATTGTAAAATCTTAGTTGTGTGTCCCAGTCTTCAGTTTCTTGAGTTCTTCTGAAGTTCAACACAGCATTGTTCTGCTGAAGTGACCAGGCATGCATGTTAGGTGGGCTTTAGATAAACTTGTACATACAAATAATTACATTTTAATGAAGAAAAATGATACTCCAAAAAGCACTTTCTTCCATTACTTTGTAGAATCTTCTTTCTTGTAATTTTACAGTTCCTGTCTATTCCTTTCTTTACTAACCACTGAAGTGTCTGATGTTCTCATTACTTTCAATGGGGGTATTAGTGATGCAATCTCCTACTAGGTTCTTCTCCTAAACAATCCTTTGAATCAGTTGACCAACTATCATTGATGCAGAAGCATCAAATAGACTGAAGTATTTGTGTTTTTAAATGCTGTTATGTTGGCCACTTTTGCTTCACATGTTGTATATTCTGGAAGCACTTGTCTTATACATCAGTTCATTTTAGAGAAGGGGATTAAAGCATTGAGTAGGAAGGCTGCAAAACAAAACTGCCCCACATTCAGCATTATTTGATGTTTAGTGCTGTTATGGTGAAGGATCCAGTCTTTAGTCAGTAACAATATGGTCTGTTTTTTCTCAGTGTCTTGTTCAGTCTTTCAGCATATGAAGGTAGGAATGCTGATTAACTGTGTTACCCAGGGATAACAAATTCATGATGGACTAACGCCTTCAGGAACATGAAACATTTATTTCATATTGCTTCTTACTTGTATTTCTCTCTTCAGTCATAGTGGTGATCTTGTCTCCAACTGGTTTATTTATTTCTTGGTTTAGGAATTTCAGTTATATATCATGTCTCATTGCTCATAGTGGTTTTGTGATCAAAACTTTGTTAGCACATTCTGTTGTGTCCAAAACTGCAAAACCCCTGAACATGTGAATGAGAGTTTCTGGGGAAAAAAAAAAAAAAAAAAAAAAAAAAAAAAAAAAAAAAAAAAAAACTCAACGTGATTGGCGCTTCCCCATAAATGAGGTAGGTCAACAGATCAAAAATAGTGTGTAATGGAGGCACCTTAAGTAATGTACTTCAACAGACAGGAACTGAATTCTAGTTAGTTTCGCCATTCCCTCCGTTGGACTTATGTCAAGTAGTTAACCAACTTCATGTTTACAGGATGTTCTGGATTCATCGAGTGACACAGCTTTTGGCAGTACTGGTGATATGGAGGATGTTGATGATGCGATCCCAGACAGCTCGTCGTGCCTGGTTCTTCATTCTCGACTTCATTCTGCGCCTGTCTCGCATGGTACCATATGTATGAGGTTTGGACAGAACTTGCCTGTGAATTTGTTAATCAATGGAAAGAGAATGCTCATTTCATTTCCATTTTGGGCTTCTGGAGTGAGGAAACTGCCAGTTATGGATAGGCAGCACCACTGTCATTGTGAAACTGTGTTCTTTCTGGCTACTGCTACTTTGGCCCGTGGTTGTTACTGTTAAAGATTTTTTTTGCATTATGAAAATGATGTGATGATGGACTACTACCATAGACAAGTGAAGTTATCTCAAAGATTGGAAACTCATTTTGCACAGCTCGGTTTACCTCTAATTGTAGTATTGTCTCTGAAAACTCATTGGTCCTTGTTTTAGTTGCTTGTCACTTTTGTTATTACATTACACAATTTTGTGCTGTTTTGTGTGAGTGAAAAGCAGTGCTTTGCAGTTGTCTACTTCACGTTTCTGAGCCGTGCAAGATGTTGGGAGACTTGCTGTGCTGTTCTGTGAAAGAGTTGATTTTGGACATACTGAATACAGAATAACCAGCTTAGTGTATCTTAAACTAGTATGTTGAGGGCAGTTTGAATAAGATATTTATATCAACAATGTCTTTCCTGTATAGTTTCTGAAGTTTTTTATATAATGGAAACTAGTCTTTGTTTACAGCTTATTAATAAGCAGAAAAATGTTTAAAGGCAGTTCCCAATAAAGTGAAGAATTGGTGTCCATTTTTTTGCCCACTGTTTGTAAATAAAGATGGAGTGCAAGAAGATGATATGCAGGTTATTACTCTACTCTGTGATAAAAACTGCACTGTATTTTTGTATTGTAATTTAATTGTGGGAATAAGTTATGGCTGAGTCACTTGTTTATAGTAAGCAAATTATGTGTCATTTTAAGATGGATTTTAAACATGTCTTTTCTGTTGCAAATTTAACAGTGCATTTATGCTGAATTTACTAGAAGTACGTTTATTTCCCCCCTGTTTTTTTTAGTTCTCTCTTTATATGCCATTTGGCTCTAGTAGATTTTTTCTGTCTGCGAACACAACTCCTCTCTCTCTCTCTCTCTCTCTCTCTCTCTCACACACACACACACACACACACACACACACACACACACACACAGTGTGTATAATCAAAAGTTCCCAGAACCTGCCGCTGTAATAAGCATTGTATGCTAGGTGAAGCAGTAGGTCTACACATGCATGCTTTTTTTTTTTAAGTCATCACTGGAGTCATAGTGTGTATACTTAAATTTGCACACAGTTTCTCTAATCTGCTTTATTAATATTGAGCCATTGTTTCCTAATTTGTGCAATATCCCAGATGGTGAGTGAAACTCAATAAACATGTGTACCCGTTAACTTTAAAATCTTTTGTAATGCTCTTGAATATTACTTGCACCCAAACAGAGTATTGTGTGGGATAGTAATGGAATCACAAGGAATCCTGTAAAGTTCTAAGAAAGCTGTCCTACACTAACTTTTGGATTTCAAAGCTACTTCATACTTGCTGCTGAACAAAGTGTAAATTTCATAAAACAATAGTGTTTATGGATCAAATTGGTGGTGTTCTTTGTTAAAAGTATGTTGCAGTCATATGTTGTAATATGTAAAACTCTTGGTAAACAGAAATGCAAATATAGAGATGTTGCTTAAAAATTAAAATGTGAAAGTTACAATATGGTGACATGATACGTCTGTTTTGTCCATACCATTGAATATTGCTCATGTTTATTATGTTCCAGCATATATTATGCAGCCTCAATAACAGTGGCTCAAATAAACTTTAATTTGATAATTAGTAATATATGGTAGCATTCTTATTTTACAGTGAATGGTATGTAGCTGAAGATGGGCACTTGAACGTGTGATTGCTATATCTGCTTCATAAAGAATAAAAGAGAGACTCATTGCAATGCTTATTTCTTATTTCATTTTTCATTAAGAAGGAACAAGTGCAATAAATTTTTAATACTCTTTTTTTTACTTGCACCGTTATTTCTGTTGTCAAGGTAGTTTATTTTTGGAGAACAGCCCTCATTAGTGCACAGTTCCAAAAATAACAGGTTGATGCATTTAATAAGTTACATAAAAACATTATGCTGCACTAATTATGAATGAACAGAGAACACTGAAGAAAGAATATCTTGAGATAAATAGCTAATATATGAAATTTTTCCTTCGGCAGCCAAATATTTACTTTGTTAGGAAACAATTAAAACAAAAACTTTTCTTAAAATTGTGTGAGAGTTGGCTTGTTTCTGAACTATTCTACTATTTGGTCAGAAACCTGAATAAATCAGTGTTATTGCACAATTTGTATTTATTCATTTAAAATCAATTTTTAATATAATTGCCAATTTTATACATGATAGTTAATAGGTTGTATATTTTATTATTGGGCCATTTCTGTGGTTTTCATATCTCAAGGAAATGCATTCATAATTTTATATTTTCTTTCATTTTATTGACATATACTTCCAGCATGTAGGTGAATTCCATATTTTTTCTAGTGCAGCTGTAAATGATGTAAGGTCAGTGCATCTCGTGCTGTAATATTTCAAAAGCATTTAACTTATTTAATGTGAATTATTGCATGAAATTTTTGAATCTGCTGATTTTAATTTTACTCTGATAATTTTTCCACCCTGAAATGACAGTTCTCAGGTCAGAGAGCAAAACTGTCACAGAGCAAAGAACTCAAAGCAGCCCTTTCTTAGAAGGCCTGTTTTTCTTTTACAGTGACAAAATCCTTTATATGTGTATAGCCAAATCTCTTGCAATTAGATTTACTTTTTATTAACTGAACATTATGACACAGGATTGTAGAACATTATGAAATGTCATTGCTGCTGTATTTGTAATTTTACTAGTATGGTGACAAATCTGAATACTGAGAATATATGAGCAAATTCAAATCTCCTCAGCAAGAAAGATTTTTTTAAGTAGTGTGCTGGTCAGGGTATTATGCATTAGGCCTACAGTCTGTGATCTGCTAATGAGTGATCAAGAGCTGTCACCCACAGACTCATGTCATGTAAACCTGGGAACAATAAATTTGTGTCTAATTTGCAGAACACGAAATTGTTTGCTTTATCCAAACCCATAAATGTTTCTTCATTGTAGATATTGTATAACAGCATCCAGGAGTTGTAATACTAGTGGTGACAGAATTCATGTATGTATCAGTACTGATAACAGAATGCTATGTTTGTGGCCTCATTAACTAGGACTTCACAAATTCTGTTTCTTATCCTGTTTTCATTTACATTGTCTCCAACATACACCACAAAAGATATTGCCATTACTGTTTCATGCAGAAGTGTTTTGTTACAAAATATCATGTGCTCATTGATAAAGTGTTTTCAAGAGATCAGACAAGTGGCAGTGTCATATTAAAACAATCCTTCAACAAGTTTCCTACTAGTCATTCTTCAGGGGAAGTGTTTGTGTTCTCATGGGGGTTTGATTTTTTTCTTTCTTAAACTGCTGGACCACAGCTTCCTCAGCAGGGTATATCCTTACCTGAGTTGGAGGATCTGGGTGTTGCCTATGCTGCCTTCACAGCTCTACCTGAAGCATTTTTGATGAATTCACACTAACATACTGTCCCATGCAGAACTTAATTGAAAACTGTATCCAGTTGATATCATTATGCACTATTACTTCCACTGCTTCTTCGAAGAGACTCCCAAAGCCCACTGCCATGGCACAAAAACTATGACTATTCAAAATGCAACATATGTCCTCAGTTTCTGCTGTGCAGTGCCCTGAAGACTAGACTCTTATCAGAGGTGAATACTTGTTAAGTGCTCCACACAGCACTGTGACAGATGGCACCATATCTGGCCAGTGGATTACATGCCGCACTGCCATTCAGTTCTGTAAATTCCAGACATTCATATCCCCAGCTAATTTGTGATGGTGCCCATTGTGTGTTCAGTGTGGCATATTGAGTGAAAGGAATACAAATTTTGTACCATTTCTCTGGCATCTCATTTTGGCAGTGTGCAGTTCTGCATGCGGAAGAAATGTCAGACACTGTTTTTGTTCTGGTTTCTTCTTCTTTTCTATATTATTGTTGTTATTATTATTATTATTATTATTATTAGTAGTAGTAGTAGTAGTAGTAGTAGTAGTAATATGGAAAACACATGTATTTGCTTTTCAGAGTAACTCTTCATACAGAAGGTTTTCTTTGGATGTTTTAACTTGGCAAGCAGGCTTTTCTTGTTGCAAATGACTCAAATACTTTGTACAAAGGTGGTGAGCACAGTATTGCACTTAACTGGATGGCAGGAACTTGCAGCACTTAGATCTAGACCTATGTATGTTTTCTTCTTGTAGTTGGAATTTCCCAGTGTACCATCTGGTTTCTGTCATTATCAAGATTTCAGGGAGAAGTAGACATCCATTTTATTTTACATGCTTGATATACCTGAAGGTGCCCTATAAACCTCCTGAGATGATGCAGAAATTTCTACAGATTTTCTTTACCATGTGATCAAACCATGACAGTACCCCACATACCTGTTGGTAAATTCTGATATCAGATGCACAGTTTCCAGATAACTCTTTCCTTAAAGTGCTAAATATACAGGTTAATGATTCATGAAGTTACAGGAGATGACATAGCAATCAGTCAATTTGTTCGTAGAATTTATCAACATTAGAATAGATTACTACTTACCGTTTAGAGGATGGGTTTATTTGCAGATGGGAACATTTAAAGTAGACAGTTGGATATTATTTAACTCGCACATGCCCACTGTCATCTCTGAGCGCTGTTGTCTTGTGTGTGTGTGTGCGCGCGCACCTTCTGATGAAGGACCTTGTCCCATAGCTAAACAATATCCAGCAGTGTATTTTTAGTTTGTTACATCTTGCATACACTTTTGACCAATTCTCCTATAGAAATGGTGTGGAATGAGTCAGTTCCCATGATATGTGTACATGATAGTTGTTACATTAATGTACATATTTTTAGTCCTGCTTATGCAGCTACATTTGAAAGCTGGGGTCCTTTTTTTCAGTCTACTAGTTTTTAAATAAAAATTCATCCATGGAATAGGAGTAGTACTCGAGGACAAATTATTTTAGTTTAGACTTAAAACTTGTTTAGCTATCTGCCACACATTTTGCATTATTGAGAAAGTGATCAAAAATTTTTTTGTTGCTGCATATTGAACCCCTTTCTGAGCCACAGACAGCCTTAACAATGGGTAATAAAGGCTATTTTTTCCTCTAGTGTTGTAGGTATGGATGTCCCTATTCTTCTCGAACTATGATGAATTATTTACAATGAACTTCGTTAATGAACATACGTATTGTGATAGTGCAGTTAAAGTCCCCAGCTCATTGAAGAAGTGCCTACACGAGAGATATGAGTGAACACCACACATTATTTGTACTTAATCAATACTTTCTAAGTGATGAGCTACCACAGAAAGTTATTCCATCCAATATTACTGAGTGGAAATACAGAAAATAAGCCAGGAGCTTGAGCCATTTGTTCTCAAGACAAGCAATGTTACTAAGAGCAAAAACAGCTGAACTTAATTGTTTGAACAGCTCAGTAAAATGCTGCTGCTTCCAGTTATAGCTGTCATCAATATGGAAACTAAAAGTATGGAGTATTCTACCCTGTTTACAGACTACTGTTGATGTGGTATGTCAGTTGTTGGTATGTCTCGCATCCTTCGGCCGTCGTAATTTAATATATTATTATTGTTATTATTATTATTATTATTATTTTTTGATTGTTGCCGTCTTACGTGGTGGGCCTTAATAAAAATGATATTCCATTTAATTTTGACTTTACGGTTAAATTCTTTCCTGAAGTTCTCCTTTTTAACAATATTAATCTCAAATTATTTGTTACGTTAATGAATGTTAGACTTGCTGCATCTTAAAACATGAGCATACAAGCTGAACAATGTAATAAACTTTTCATATTAATTTCCTCGGCTAGTCAATTCACTTTAAAGCAAAAGATCTTTAGTTATTAATTACAATTGCGGCCTTTTTCTTACCTCCGTTAACCATTGTATTGTAGTCGGAGTCCTGGCTCTGGGTCTCGGCTATGGTACTGAAAATAAGAATCTTAAAGCTAAGTATTTTCTGCAACATCGGGCGGCTGTGGAGAAAAATTAATATTATGTTAATAGCGGGCGAATTTTCCGCTTCCGCTAATTTTTCATAAGTTAATATCGCCACGTAATGGCGTCGTTGGCTGCATCGGCCGCTGCGATTGTTGAACTGTAAATTACTTGAATGCAGGTTAATTCAAGGAAGGCGGACATGAAATCGGGATCACCTCTTACAAATTAAAAGTGCACAATAATATTCAATTAATATATCATCTGCTTAACTCATACAAATATGCTTACATTTGTCAGCACTCGAAAGATGTCCGTCTATACACACTCAAGACAAGAGGAAGAGAAGACGACTAAAAAATTAACAAAGGAGCGTATCTTGTCGTCTCTTTAGATCACTTTGTTATATTTCTTTGCATTGCATTTCTTTGCATTTCTCGACAGAGAAATTATTGTTTTACGGCTACATGAAAAAAAAAAATATTATTCAATTTATGAATGTCTCTTATTTATAAATATTGTTTTTAAGTCTTTTCGCAATATGGCTCTGGGGACGCTATATTGCCCCCGAAATGTTTGTCATAAAAAATGTTCCTCTTTCATGTTCACAGTGTCCACACACAGATTTTTCTTTCACAGTCTACATATGTCACATCGTATATTTAAATTGTTAAATTACTGAGGTGTGTTGCACACAAAGTGTAATACAGATGAAGTTATCTACATAACAATAAAATATACAATTGGTTACGTATACAGTCATGTACAAAAGAAAAGGACATAGAATACAATAGAATACAATTTTGGCTGCTTCTTTTTGGGTTGCAACTTTTGCAGTGTTCAAAGGTATCCAATCACGAGTTAGTCCATAAACTTGAAGTCCCAGGGGTGTCAACTGTTTGCTCCCCATTTGGCGCGGCCGTAGGGAAACCCTGGGGAAAACCTCGGCGGAGCGACAGACTAACTGCTTTGGTTACTTTCACTTAATTGTTTCTGGGATGTCATTGGAGTACAGGATGTGTATACATTACAAATAATTTTTTGTTGCACTATGCAAAAAGTGAGGTCATTGTAACAATTGATTGCGGTGTCGTTGATGATCTACGCCGCGACGTTTAGCTCGCGCCGGCGTTGGTGCTCGACGTTCACGGCGGCGGCGGAGAGGTCAACGCCCGCTCGACGCCAGCGTGTCTCTCGCCGTCGCGGAACGTCAGAATCAGCTGATCGGCTGCACGGTTGGCGATGCGCTTCTGTCTCGGCCGGCGTGGAGGAGTGGGATGATATCCGCCTCCTGCGCTTGTTGGCAGGAGTCAGCTCTGCTACGCATCTCCGACGTAGTACATGAAACATACACACAACCAACGTAATATTTGTTTCCCGCTGCAGATGGTTACGCTAGTGGGAAAGGAGCATTTATTAGTGCGGCAGTTGTTGTTAAGTTTTCGCCAGTTTCCGAGTGTCAAGCTAGCACTGTCTTGCAGAATACATGACATGGATCTTCTCCCGTGAATGAAGTTTTGTTGCGCCACTGTTTCCATTACACGTCAGTTTTTGTCTTGACACAATTATTTATGTTTTCGCCGCACTCGCAGGCACTGGTGACTGTCCCAGTACGAGCTTAGCACAAACATTCGCCGTTTCTGCGGTCACTGTTTTGCAACAGTCCACGCATCGCATTCCAATCTCGCGTTATTGTGCTCACTGAAACTACAGTCTGTCCCAAAAATATTGACTGTGGGTTCACTTCACATTAACAGTTCACATTTATAAGCAAATTCAGTTTTTCAAGCGTAATATTGGCGTTTGGCGTCCTCACCGCTGTTGAACGTTCAATACTAGTACTTCACTGTCCATATCACAGTTTCACCTTCACAGTTTTTCACACTGCTTAAAGTAACTGTTTCGATTAGTTCACAAACACTAATGTATTTCATTCAGTCTGAACTGGATTTTGGCACGTGCTGGATTTTACCAGTCTCTCGCACTAATTATCTCTTTTCATTTTCCACTTAGTAGTACTTGCCTTCAGATTTTTTTTTGACTATACAATTGTATTTCCGTCTCATCTGAGGTAAGTCCCCATGTCATGTCTGCCCACTCATTGCGTACTTGCCCTCCAGAGCCAGGCTCAACTTTACAAAACTTTGCCTCTCGCATTATCGTACACATTTTATAATCTAGGCCTAGCGTGCAAGTTCCTAGATTAGTGTTTGATTTGTGACTTTTGTTTACACGATAAATTTGTGTAAATCTCTGCCTTAGCAGATGGCAATATATTTTAACGGTGCTTAGCGGTAGTCGCATTTACTGATTTGCTTTGTACCTTGTCCACAACACATGAGGTACCTTGGGTGATGTACACCCTGCACTCATGTTGTTCAGTAAATTATGATTGAGCATATTTCAAGATCGATATAGACATAAATACATGGAACAACATATACACTCATAATATTGAATTTCATAAGTTGCGTTACTACTACAGTTCAAAAATATCCATGACACACTAATGAAAAATTCTTTCATCATTACATGCTGTTGAATTTTTTATTTTTTAAATAATTTTTCAACATGAAATTTTTAAAATATTCTTAAATCTACGTTCTCTTTTTTTTCAAAATGCAATTGTTTAAAAATACTATTATTCCTTAACATCTACAAAATTGAATCGCACTAATCTTGTGTGCCTCATTGTCTTTAAATGTTACACTAAAATCTGAACATTTACTCACAAAAAAAATACACTATAAACTTAACCTATTATTCACATATGTAAAAGTTGCTCTACTGAGCGAACTTCTTTAAGTCTTTATATGGATAGAGTCCTTTAATCTCTTCCGATTCTACGTCACCCAACAAATAGCTACATCCATGTGGTATGTCTATGATTTTGTAGGGCCTGGCATACACCGGTTGCCATTTTTTTAATTCTTTTTCACTAACAGAGATGACTTAGGATAAGTCCTTATTAGCACCAAGTCACCTGGTTGATACACTGTTACCTTCTTTATTTTCTTGTCATGCTTCTCCTTTCGGCGCTCCGCGCACCTCGTTAAGTTATTTAGAGTCTCAGCTATAATTTGTTCGTGAGGTACAACTTGTTGTGGTACAGTAGGTAATGGTGACAGCCAGCTGTCGGTTTCATTCTTTCCAAACATGACTTCTAGTGGAGTATAACCGGTGGCTGAATGTGGCAATCTATTGTGGAGTTCCTCAAAAGTCGAAACGTATTCTGCCCACTTGGTGTGGCGATTCGGAATGTAAGTTCTCATGAACCTGTTCAACTCTTTAAAGGTACGCTCTACCAGACTGCTCTCTGGGTGAAATCGAGCTACAAAAATGCGTTTAATACCTTGCTCTTGTAGAAACGTTTTCCATTTGAGACCAGTAAAATAGGTGGCATTATCGGATAATATGATCTGTGGTTTGTCAACATTCACAAAATAATCTGTTCGTAATTTCTGGATGAGGGGTGTGGCCGTTGAAGCTTTTACAGGATACAATTTTAGAAATTTGGAAAAGGCATCATATACAGCAAATACATATTTCACACCACCTCTGCCAGTGGGTGGTGGCCCTAGAATGTCAACAGAAACTAGTCGTAATGGTTTGTTAGGAACAACAGGGTGCAATTCACTTATAGTGGGCAGATTTGTAGGTTTCGTCCTTTGACAAACTACACATGTCCTTACAACATTCTGAATTATTCTTTTCATATTCTTAAAATGACGTTGTCTTGCGAGAAGTGCTCTACATTTTTCAATGCCCACGTGTCCCCACAAAAGGTGCACGTGCCAGATTAAATCACCGATACATACTTCCGGTACACAGATACGCCACAAGTCCTTGTTAACATCCTTCCGGTAATATAATACCCCATTTTGCACAGAATAATGGTTACCTATCTGATTTCCACCCGAAGATAGGAGTTCTTGTTTGACTTTTCCCAGGGCGGGATCTTCGTCCTGTAAACTAGGCAGTTGCTTGCACGTCTGCAGGAACTTTTTTTGACAAGTAGGGTCTTTCATAACTAAAATTTTGTACTCTGTTGCCTGTTCTAGTATTGTTGTTAACTCAGGCAGACCTTGCGGCAACTGTGACAAAGCATCAGGTACTACGTTGTCACAACCTTTTATATACATTATTTGAAATTGATATTCCTGCAGAGCAAGCACCCACCTAGTCAACCTGTCGTGCATTAACTTGCATGTCAGCAAGAAACTTAAGGCCTGATGATCACAGAAAACTTTTACCTTTTTTCCGTACACATAGTATCTGAACTTCTTCATGGCCCATACTACTGCTAGTGTTTCGAGTTCGGTGACTGTATATGATCGTTCACAACTTGACAACACTCGGCTTGCAAAACCGATTATTCTTACGTTCTTGTTTCCACCATCCTCATCGATTTGAAATAAACAAGCGCCTAGTCTGACAGTGGAGGCGTCTGTAGAAAGGCAAAATTCCTTTGACATGTCAGGATGTGACAGTAGATTAGCATTTAGAAGGGCTTGTCTTATTTGCTCAAATGACTGCTGGCACAGTTCATTCCATATCCAGGGTGTATCCTTTCTCAACAAGTTTAAGAGGGTATTATCATTTAAAAGCTGGTCAGGTATGAATCGTCTGAAAAATGACACTAGACCCAGAAATGCCTTTAACTGTTTCTTGGTTCTCGGAGGAGGGAAGTTCTCAATTGCTGCCATTTTCTCCGGATCGGGCACAATACCTGTAGGTGATATTACATGACCAAGAAATTTTATTCTCTCCCTGCCAAATTTGGATTTTGCGAGGTTTGCTGTTATGCCTACCTCAGAAAATCTTTTTAGTACGCATCTCAGCGTGTCCATGTGGCTTTCCCAATCGGGAATAGCTATTAAGTCATCAACATACAACGTTACTCGGTCCAACAAATCTGGTCCTAATACTTTATCGAGCGCTGCAATGAAGACACCTGCACTAACATTTAATCCAAATGGTAAAACTTTAAATTGGTAACTTCTGCTGGCAAACACAAAGGCAGTGTACTTTCTTGATGATTCAGTTAGTGGGATTTGCCAATACGATGAACGCATATCAACAGAGGTCAGATATTTAACTCCATAAAACTTCTGTATCTGTTCATCCAGGTTTTCTGGTCGCGTTCTGACAGGTACAATTATTTTGTTAATATCGCGCGCATCAAGCACGAGACGTATACTGCCATCCGCTTTCGCTACGGCCACGAGCGGACTGCTGTACGGGAATAGAGATGGTTCAATTATCCCCCAATCAAGCATTTTTCTTATTTCCTTCGTAACTGCCTCCTTCTTTGACCACGGGATGGTGTAGTTTGTGTGACAGAAAGTATCGTGAGGTACCACTTCGATGTTAAAGGTGTAGCCCTCGATAACACCGGGTTTTTCCGAAAACACATTCTCATATTCTGTAAGTAGCTGAGTCAATTCGTTTTGTTGTGCTTCAGTCAAATGTTCTGACTCCCTGACTTTCATGGCTATCAGTTTCCTTTTTTCCTCTCTGTCCTCAGTAATAAACTCTTTATAACATGCTTGTCTTGTACTTAAGTCAGAATATAAATTCATTACCTGTATTCCTTCGAATCTCGACTGAAAGCTCCGGCAATATTTACCGTGCACTTCCCGTGTCCTGAACAACGGCAAAATTACACGTCTATCCTCATTCATAAGGCTTACTTCCCCACACAAGAGGTCGATTTTTGCGTCCCTCTGGCGTAAAAATTCCATCCCCAGGATGCAAGCAACACCTAATCCTTTAACTACTAGGAACGAGCATTTCATTGCTTCATTTCCTACCGTAAACTCGACTTGCACCTGGTGCTTTATGATATGAGATTGTGCACCTATTGCACCTGTAATACGACAATTCTTCACTGGCAATACTGGCATTCTATTATTTTGACTCAAGTACTTGTAAAAATTTGCACTCGTGACATTGGTTGACGCACCAGTATCGACTATTATCTGTATTGGTGCTCCGTACATATCTGCTTCAATATAGCCTGCACAACACTTTTGTCGGTTCGGTTACATTTCTGCGGTATGTCTAAGAGTTCCATTTCTATTTTTGTTCCCTCATTGTATCTCAGCATTCAAAGTTTATGGCTGTCATCCGTGGATGTGCCCTCACTACACCGTCCTGCAGCCAACAACGGAGAGCGGATTGTGGCTGTCTTTAGTTTAACGGATGAGCATTAGTGGGTTGACAGTTGTCTGTCACTTCCACTAACCTCACATTATGGTTCTGGTGGTTGTTGTTGTTGTTGTTGTTGCTACTGTTGGGTTGGCCGCCCTGTCTCACCGATGGTGTATTTTGATATTGTGTATGGCTCTGGTTTTGCGGTGGTCGGTTGTAACTTCCTGACATGCTCTGTGATGGACGTGGGTTGGCGTTCCATTGTGGCGCTGTGTTTTGTTGCCACTGTGGTGTCGGTTTGTTACGACCATGCCACTGGTTTCGGTTATTCCGCCATTGCGGATTGCCGTTACCATTATATCCATTACTCATGCGTTCATTATGATGTCTCTTTCGATTTTGACGATTATAACCGTTGCCGTTATAACCATTGCCACTGTTTGTGCCTCGATTCTGTTGCCAGTGCTCTTCCCTATTCCCGTTACCATTTGTTACTAAGTTACTACCATTACTGTGGCCGCTATTGTAATCGGCTTTTTGTTGATTACAGCCTGCATGGTTCCACTTGTTTTCGGTTTTCATATCTTCGATCAATACGTCAACAGAATCCACTATTTCCATGAATTGTTCTATATCGTATTCCGGCACATTGATGAAATATCTTTTAATTTCACTGGGCAACTTCATTTTTATCAATCTGATTATGTCACGATCGGACATTGGCTCGTCCCAGTACCTGGTTTTGTTTATATACTTTCCGAAATATTTGCGTAACGTTCCCATCTTAGGACTGTACATTTCTGGACTGTACAACTCCTTTCGTAGTCTTTCTTGGACGCTATCGGACCAGAATTTTTGCACCTTCAAACTGTTGCATCGTTAGACATTTTTCGGACACGTCGGTGGCCCACAGTGCCGCGTCACCTTGGCCTTTACAAATGTCTGCTTGTGTCTGTGTATGTGTGGATGGATATGTGTGTGTGTGTGCGAGTGTATACCTGTCCTTTTTTCCCCCTAAGGTAAGTCTTTCCGCTCCCGGGACTGGAATGACTCCTTACCCTCTCCTTTAAAACCCACATCCTTTCGTCTTTTTCTCTCTCCTTCCCTCTTTCCTGATGAGGCAACAGTTTGTTGCGAAAGCTTGGATTTTGTGTGTATGTTAGTGTTTGTTTGTGTGTCTATCGACCTGCCAGCGCTTTTGTTTGGTAAGTCTCATCATCTTTCTTTTTAAATATATTTTTCCCACATGGAATGTTTCCCTCTATTATATATATATATATATATATATATATATATATATATATATATATATATATATATATACACCCAAAAACAAAGATGATGTGACTTACCAAATGAAAGTGCTGGCAGGTCAACAGACACACAAACAAACACAAACATACACACAAAATTCAAGCTTTCGCAACAAACTGTTGCCTCATCAGGGAAGAGGGAAGGAGAGGGAAAGACGAAAGGATGTGGGTTTTAAGGGAGAGGGTAAGGAGTCATTCCAGTCCCGGGAGCGGAAAGACTTACCTTAGGGGGAAAAAGGGACGGGTATACACTCGCGCACACACACACACACACACACACACACACACACACACACACATATCCATCCACACATACACAGACACAAGCAGACATATTTAAAGACATATATATAAGATGATGTGACTTACCAAACGAAAGCGCTGGGACGTCGATAGACACACAAACACAAATACACACATAAATTCTAGCTTTCGCAACCAATGGTTGCTTCGTCAGGAAAGAGGGAAGGAGAGGGAAAGACGAAAGGATTTGGGTTTGTTTGTGTGTCTATCGACGTGCCAGCGCTTTCGTTTGGTAAATAATATATATAAGAAAGATGATGAGACTTACCAAACAAAAGCGCTGGCAGGTCGATAGATACACAAACATACACACAAAATTCTAGCTTTCGCAACCAACGGTTGCCTCGTCAGGAAAGAGGGAAGGAGAGGGAAAGACGAAAGGATTTGGGTTTTAAGGGAGAGGGTAAGGAGTCATTCCAATCCTGGGAGCGGAAAGACTTACCTTAGGGGGAATGTTTCCCTCTATTATATATATGTGTTACAAAAAGGTACGGCCAAACTTTCAGGAAACATTCCTCACACACAAAGAAAGAAAATATGTTATGTGGACATGTGTCCGGAAACGCTTACTTTCCATGTCAGAGCTCATTTTATTATTTCTCTTCAAATCACATTAATCATGGAATGGAAACACACAGCAACAGAACGTACCAGCGTGACTTCAAACACTTTGTTACAGGAAATGTTCAAAATGTCCTCCGTTAGCGAGGATACATGCATCCACCCTCCGTCGCATGGAATCCCTGATGCGCTGATGCAGCCCTGGAGAATGGCGTATTGTATCACAGCCGTCCACAATACGAGTACGAAGAGTCTCCACATTTGGTACCGGGGTTGCGTAGACAAGAGCTTTCAAATGCCCCCATAAATGAAAGTCAAGAGGCTTGAGGTCAGGAGAGCGTGGAGGCCATGGAATTGGTCCGCCTCTACAATCCATCGGTCACCGAATCTGTTGTTGAGAAGCGTATGAACACTTCGACTGAAATGTGCAGGAGCTCCATCGTGCATGAACCACATGTTGTGTCGTACTTGTAAAGGCACATGTTCTAGCAGCACAGGTAGAGTATCCCGTATGAAATCATGATAACGTGCTCCATTGAGCGTAGGTGGACGAAACTAAAATGAGCTCTAACATGGAAATTAAGCGTTTCCGGACACATGTCCACATAACATCTTTTCTTTGTTTGTGTGTGAGCAATGTTTCCTGAAAGTTTGGCCATACCTTTTTGTAACACCCTGTATATCAAAACAAATCACTGATCACTGACATAGCTGCATGGCACACCATTATTTCAATTCTGAAGGAGTATGCTTAGATGAGAGTATTTTGTTGTCCAGCTGTTTTGTTACACTGATAACCACATGAGAGTTACCAAAATTTACGCATCTAGTCACAGGGGAATTCGGAGGGTAATTTCTTGATTCCTAGGACAGCAAAATTTCCAAGACAAATATCATCACGGACATTCTACATAATAGGACAATGTACAGTTGTAGTAGTTTTGTCACTCGTGTGCCTGGCAGCTTCATTTCATTTTATTATAGCTTATTAGTAATGTTCAGAGTTTGTTGACATGTTGCCATTCTGTATTTATGAGTTACGCATTGTTCACAAATACTAAAATCCTGAATATTATGTCTATCAGAGTGAAAATAGTCCAGTATTCATGGGCAGAGCATAGTGGATGAGGTACACAAATCCATTGCTGTTCTAAGCAATGTCCTAGTGCAGGTGGTTTGCCATCACTTTCCTCAAACTTGTTATGAAGTGCCAGGAATGTATCTGTATCATGCTCGTGGCTGTGATGATTGCTTTTTCAGTATAGTTTTTGGTTTGTGTTCTTGTGGCTGTAAGGAAGGGAGAGGCTGAAACTCGATTCCTACAAGTAGCTTACTCCTCACGGAGAGAGCCAAGGGGGCTACCAACCTTATCGACCCATTTGACGGACAGGTCACCATCGACACTGTCACATGCTCTCACTTTATAAGATACGGCAGAGAAGTTTCGAATTTAATCCAGGACACTGGCACAAAGACTGGTGGTCAGAAACCTTAAGCCACCACCTCTGTTCCCCCTTTCAGCCAAAGACCAGCTGTGGAAATTTTCTACCACTAGTATCTGTGCCAGTTTGTTTACCTCAGAGTTCAGTACCACTGCACAATCATGCGTTAGGGACCTCAGCTGTAGAGGTAGACCATTCTGGCTACAGAAATGTAAATATAAGTTTGCACTTTTTGCCATACAGGTAATCTACTGTACTTGAGTTTTCAAGAATGATGCCACACTTGGCCTGCCTCTGTAGCTGATTGGTCAGAGCATCAAACCCTGATGTGTACCAGTGATTTTTCTTTGGTGTGAGAACTGGTACAGGGTACACTCAACCTCATGATGTGAAGTGAGTGTGAGCATTAGCAGCTATAAGATCTGAAAAGATTAAAATAGCTGGAAGAGTGACATGCTGACTGCATGCCCCACCATACGGCATATTCATAACATGACCATGCCAGAGTATGACACAACGGTAGGTCAACATAGTACGGTTTTCTGGAGTTCAGTTTTTAAGATTTTACTGAGTATTTAAATGTTTATGTTTCATGTCCTTGATAACACAACAATTCATTCTTTTAATGTTTTCAAGAATGAACAGTGATCATACCTCAAAGTAAAATGCTACAATGTTGCTTAAGAATGCATTGCTACATGCTGAAAATAAATTGATGGTTTATCTGCTTACTATCATTATCACATCACTTAGTGTTGTTAATTTGTACCAGTTATGGGTATTAAAAAAATATAGATATTGTATCAAATGTAAGATCTGTTTGTGAAATAAAGATATTCATGTTTCGTTATTTGGATTCGTTTTTAAAACTATAAGAAAATATTAATGAGTGTATGTCAGTTGTTTCAGTAAATGACGAAAAATATTTTTATTGTGTTTGCAAATCTAGACTTTGGCTATAAATATCCATCTTCAGTGCTAAAATACAAGAAAAAATTACAAGATCAAAATTAATTTACTTTACACAGAATAATAAGTAAACACCATGTTATCCAATAGCAGCTACACTCTTGTAAACGTACCATTTTTGGTACAAATCAACAGACTCATGGCACTTCTTACAGGTGTATAGGCAGAAAGACACCGAGGTGGTTGTTTACGTCATGTAGTATAATAACGCCCTCTATGTCACAAATTAACTAACTGAGTTTTGTTCCAACACAGTAGTTCAAAAAGCTTTTTTATATAATATCTAAAAATCAAAATGTATATTTGCATATAACTTTGAAACATTCAAGAAATGCTGAATTCCAATGTACTTTCTTATGTCTTACTGGTGGAGCAATCCATCAAAACCTATGCAAAGGATCATTATGGGGTCACATAACTATGTTGTACAAAATTATTACATCACTTTAGAAATAAAAATTAACAAATTAAAAAGATGTGTTGAAGTTGAAGATCATCTTGATAAAATACTTTTACATAGAAACCGAAATTCATCAGAAACTAAAACCTAGTACAGTCACTCATATCATAGTTGTTATGTGATTCACTAAATATTAAATATGAAAGAAATAAAGTCCTAACAAACAATTTTTATGAAGACCTGTTAACATCATAGTAAAATAATCAAGATACAAATGGCAAGGCTGATTTAACCAGACACATTTAATAAAACATACAAATGAACTCTATTGACAAAAAAGTTCATACATAAATGTACTGTCTTAGTTGCAACTACTTTGCACTGTTTGCAGAAAGATGATCTAACAAACTGCCATTATAGCTATCCTTCAGACTAAAACTGAATAGTAATTTACGTGTTTCACAGTAAAATACACATCACATTGGATAGTACCAACAAAGCGGAAGAAAACATGATCCTCTAATACTAATAAATTATGTTTTCACATACTATCATGCCAGGTGTTGTCTTTTTAAAGGCATGCTGAAATTCCCATATCAACTCCCTGTCTGTCAAAACTAAAAACATTAAAAACAAACATAGACAGAGCTACACCAGCCAGGAATAAGAGTCACACATAAGCAACAAGGAAACTAGATGTCGTGAGCAGTTCCACGGCGAGGCTCAGCCAGCGGCCAAGTGCAAACACAAGCACAAGTACAAGTGACCGAGACAACTAGCTACAAAGTCAGGGCATGAAAATTTACATTCAAATATTATAATAAGAGGTCAAAGCCCCACTACAGTAGCTAATAAATTAGTATGGGACACACAAGCGTGCAAAGCATAAAGTATCTTGAACATAAAATAGGCAAATTAAGGAAAACCTTAGCAACTAGGTGTCATTACCAGTATAATACAAAATACATAGAGGCACAATGTACAATTGCACTATAATAAAGAGAAAAAGCAGATAGGAAACAGCACCGGCCATTCGAAGCAAACTGCGGGTCAACTCCACTGGAGTAAATGTTGAAATCCTTAGAAATAATTTCTATTTTTTAGTTGCAGCTGATAATTAAGTAAATTTTCTGTATGATGTTTAAAAATTTGAAATTCTTCAAGGCTGTCTAATTTACATCCTTTGACTTCATTATGCAAAAGTTCTGCATCTTTTAGAGGCTTGGGAGCATGGGACATTTGGACAAGATGTTCAGCAAATGTAGATCCTCATGTTCCGTCACCACTTTTAGTTGGCAGATGCTCTTTAAACCCAACAGACAGAACCCTTCCTGTCTGGCCAATGTAATAACAGGGACATTCAGCACAAGTGATCTTATACACACCTAACAGAGATGGTTTATCAGTACCTTTATGAAGAGAATGAGTATGAAATTTTACACCCTAGCTTTTTTAATATATGACCTACCTTATAGGATACGTTACCTATAAAGGGAACTGATATGTAGTTCGTTGCCTGGTCTTGATTGTGGGTACCTGAACTGGAAAGGGTGGTATTTTTCTTTCGTGTTTTTTTGTTAAACAACTGTCTCACTATACTGGGATTATATCCATTATTCTGAGCGATGTTTTCGAGGACCTTTAATTCATTCTGTAAATTGACTGGCAAAAGCTGAATGGAAAGGGCTCGATGAATACTTGAGTGAAAGAAGGCCATTTTATGGGCCTGAGGATGGGTGGAATCAGCTGTGCCAATAATGGATGGTCAGATCAAGATAGTCTAAGGTTCTATCAACTGTCTCATTTTCTTGTGTGAAGCTGGTTTTTTCATGGAGGTTATTGAAAGTGGTAAATAACTGTTCTAGGTCTTCATGGGGACCTTCAAACACAAACAGCAAGTCATCTGCATATCTCGCATAGAAAACTACATTATTTGCCAAGTCTGGATAATTCCGAAAAAAACATCTGCTCCATTGAGTTTATAAAAATCTCTGACATGATACCAGCTAACGGGCTGCCCATAGCTAGACCACAGGGTTGTGAATATAATTTGTTATTAAAAGAGAAGTAATTGTATTTGAGGGTGGTGCGTAACAGAACCATTAGTTCATCAATCTCGGGGACAGATAATTTTTTATGGTATCACAAATTGGTTTCTATAACGTCCATTGTCTGCTCAACAGGTACATTAGTATACAAACTTATAATATTAAGTGATACGAGTTTTGTGATGTCAGAACAAGCTAAAGTTTTGAGTTTGTTGGCCAGGTATACTGAATTTTTGACGGAGTTTTTTTTTTTTAACGTCTTATTATTGATAGAGAAAATTTACTTAATGATCAGCTGCAACTAAAAACTAGAAATTATTTCTAAGGATTTCAACATTTACTCCAGTGGAGTTGACCCACAGTCTGCTTCGAATGGCTGATGCTGTTTCCTATCTGCTTTGTCCCTTTATTATAGTGCGCTTGTACATTGGGTCTCTATGTATTTTCTATTATACTGGTAATGACACCTAGTTGCTAAGGTTTTTCTTAATTTGCCTGTTTTACATTCATGATATTTTATGCTTCACATGCTTGTGCGTCCCATACTAATTTATTAGTTACTGTAGTGGGGCTTTGCCCTCTTATTATAATATTTGAATGTAAATTTTCATGCCCTGACTTTGTTGCTAGTTCTCAGGTAAATTGTTTAATGTACTGTACCAATAGGTAGGTTTGTCCATTTGTAGGACTGCTTCCCATCACAATTTGTTTATAATTTACATTTGCTCTAAGTAATTTTGAGACAGCTTGTCTCTAGTGCTTGTGTTCACGCATGCGCTTGGCCGCTGGCTGAGCCTCACTCCAGATCTGTTCGCGACACCTAGTTTTCTTGTTGCTTACGTGTGACTCTTATTTCTGGCTAGCGTAGCTCCGTCTATATTTGTTTTTAATGTTTTTAGTTTGACAGACATAATCTTATGATTATGCATCTTTATTCTGTTTTAATTTTATTCTGTGATGTGGCCAATGTTTGGCCCTCAAAATAATTTAATTTTTGTAAGTACCACAATTTTCTTTATTACGAAATCATTAGATTGATGATGTATTTCATTGTGTAACATATGACCGTATGAGTCAATTTATAGGGTCTGAAGAATATACCATTATTGGCATCAAAACCTAGGTAAACTAATAAAATTTTACCTTGCAACTGAAGGCTGAATTTCTTAATTTCTGAAAAATATTTTCTGAGACTCTCTGCATGCTGACTGTCATATGCTGCAACAGCTCCAAAAATCATTATAGAACAACTTGGTACATCTTTAAAGAATGACATTTCTTGAAGAAGAACATTGGTATTTTAGATTAATTAACTTTTTTAAAAATTTAATTAGTTATTTTTTCATTGCTCTAGTACATTTTATAACTGACTTCACAAATGTCTCATATCATTTTTACATAAAATTATCTATATATTCAAGGTATTTTAGTGATAATTTTCCAGATATTGTAGGTCTTAAGGATGTGGTCTCTGTGATCACAGGCTCATTTTCATACTCATAAACTAAATGAATTCTTACAAGGGGCAACTATCCACTCTGGACCACCTCTGTGGGCACCCCTGATTATCTTGCTGCTAAAACTGAACCATTTAATTATGTATTTGCTGCTGCATGTAGAAAGTGTTTGTCAAAAATACCCACAGCTTATGAATTATCGTTCACAACATTGTCATCTAGTTTAACTGTTAAAGTATCTTGTACACTGACTGACTGTCCTGTGTCTTGTTTCACAATATCTCATATAGTTTTAATCTTATTATCAGAATTATTAATTTGTTAGGATGTGCATATTTCTCAACACTTTAAAGACTTTATTTAAAATATTACAGTTTGTGTGTGTGTGTGTGTGTGTGTGTGTGTGTGTGTGTGTAAAACACAGGTAACATTGGATATTGACTTACTGTAGCCTTTATGTAAACTGCTGTCCCCTTACTTGAGGTTTCAGTCCCTTTACCAACATATGGCCTACTTTTCTTTTTAAATGGACTTTCTGGATTACTTTCTAGGAAAGCTGCTTTCAAATATTGAAATAAGTTTACTATGGAATATAATGAATTTCACATTAGCAAGTCTTTCTATATATACTTCATTCCATACCACATCTTCTAACTTATTTTTAAAAAACTGTAGTCTCTTGTCATTAATAAATCTCAGGGCTTTATATGTACATATCTCAGAGGTCTAAGGCACTACAAAGTTTACTTTTATTAATTGATCATCATGTTAAAATAGTCCATTAACAGTTGGGTAAACATTAATTGTTTTGGACGGAGCACAGTGTATAAAAATGTTATCAATCAGGTCCAGCTATCTTGCTACAAGCATGTTGGAAAATTACTTACTGAAATCAGAATGAAACACCCAAATACTGATACCAGTTCATTTTTTCTGTCAGTATCTCAAAGGAATATACACTGAAACCTCTACAAACTTATAATTGTTTCTTCATGTCTGGCAGGTAGCTCACCAAAGCATCTAGATTTCTCATAAACATTTGACAGTTTCCTGGAGGATATCTGTAGGCTATTATAATTACACTCCTGGAAATTGAAATAAGAACACCGTGAATTCATTGTCCCAGGAAGGGGAAACTTTATTGACACATTCCTGGGGTCAGATACATCACATGATCACACTGACAGAACCACAGGCACATAGACACAGGCAACAGAGCATGCACAATATCGGCACTAGTACAGTGTATATCCACCTTTTGCAGCAATGCAGGCTGCTATTCGCCCATGGAGACGATCGTAGAGATGCTGGATGTAGTCCTGTGGAACGGCTTGCCATGCCATTTCCACCTGGCGCCTCAGTTGGACCAGCGTTCGTGCTGGACGTGCAGACCGCGTGAGACGACGCTTCATCCAGTCCCAAACATGCTCAATGGGGGACAGATCCGGAGATCTTGCTGGCCAGGGTAGTTGACTTACACCTTCTAGAGCACATTGGGTGGCACGGGATACATGCGGACGTGCATTGTCCTGTTGGAACAGCAAGTTCCCTTGCCGGTCTAGGAATGGTAGAACGAGGGGTTCGATGACGGTTTGGATGTACCGTGCACTATTCAGTGTCCCCTCGACGATCACCAGTGGTGTACGGCCAGTGTAGGAGATCGCTCCCCACACCATGATGCCGGGTGTTGGCCCTGTGTGCCTCGGTCGTATGCAGTCCTGATTGTGGCGCCCATCTGCACGGCGCCAAACATGCATACGACCATCATTGGCACCAAGGCAGAAGCGACTCTCATCGCTGAAGACGACACGTCTCCATTCGTCCCTCCATTCACGCCTGTCGCGACACCACTGGAGGCGGGCTGCACGATGTTGGGGCGTGAGCGGAAGACGGCCTAACGGTGTGTGGGACCGTAGCCCAGCTTCATGGAGACGGTTGCGAATGGTCCTCGCTGATACCCCAGGAGCAACAGTGTCTCTAATTTGCTGGGAAGTGGCGGTGCAGTCCCCTACGGCACTGCGTAGGATCCTACGGTCTTGGCGTGCATCCGTGCGTCGCTGCGGTCCGGTCCCAGGTCGACGGGCACGTGCACCTTCCGCCGACCACTGGCGACAACATCAATGTACTGTGGAGACCTCACGCCCCACGTGTTGAGCAATTCGGCGGTACATCCACCCGGCCTCCCGCATGCCCACTATACGCCCTCGCTCAAAGTCCGTCAACTGCACATACGGTTCACGTCCACGCTGTCGCGGCATGCTACCAGTGTTAAAGACTGCGATGGAGCTCCGTATGCCACGGCAAACTGGCTGACACTGACGGCGGCGGTGCACAAATGCTGCGCAGCTAGCGCCATTCGACGGCCAACACCGCGGTTCCTGGTGTGTCCGCTGTGCTGTGCGTGTGATCATTGCTTGTACAGCCCTCTCGCAGTGTCCGGAGCAAGTATGGTGGGTCTGACACACTGGTGTCAATGTGTTCTTTTTTCCATTTCCAGGAGTGTATATGAGAAGTTTACTGCAGTAACAGCTCAAAATTACATGCTTCTAGGTTCTGATCTATGCTAAAACAGCCTCTTTCAATGTTTTTTGTGTGTATCGAATTTTTACTCATGTTGTAATGACACAAGTCTATGATACATTATACCTAACTTTTCTATATCTGTGGTTACATGGTGTTCAGAGAGGGACAGAACATCCATCACTTCAGAATATTCCACATCTTCTAGAAGAAGCTCATCCGACTTGTTTTTCAGCCCCCTTATGTGTTGATGAAACAAACTAGTTTTACTTTCTGGAAACAGTTACTTTTGTTATGGTCCTGTTCTGTTCTAATTTCTTTAAATTCTGTCTGTATAACCTGACACTAAATTAAAAAGTGCGCCCTTCTGACTCTGCAAATCACAGGGATTCTGCCTGTGTGCTTGCCCCCCCCCCCCCTTCCCCTCCCCCCTCACTGTTTCTCTCCCACCTACTCAGGTGCATACCATGATTTATGTATCCTCACCTCCAAATTGCAGCAATAAGTACAGCACAGATTGTTTACAGTCAAAAGCAATCCACTCAGTCCTTTAACACAGTCAAAAGTTGCGTTAATCCAAGGTTGGTCATAGCACTGAAAAACCTTCACGAATTCCACCCAGGTGCATGCTGTTGCTGCTCCTTTTTCCTCCAGGTTACCTTTCATACATCTACATTTACATCACTACTCTGAAATTCATTTCCAAGTGCTTGGAAGAAGGTTCACTGATCACTTTAAAACTATTTCTTGACCATTCCACTCTCAAATAACACATAAGAAAAATGAACGCTTAAATCTTTTAGTGTGAGGTCTGATTTTTGTTATTTTATTATGATAGTAATTTTCCCCACATAGGCGAGAGTCAACAAAATATTTTCACAGTCAGATGTGAAAGCTGGTGATTGAAATTTTTTGAAAAGATCTTGCCATAAATGTCTTTGCTTTAATGAATGCCAACTCAACTTGCATATTATATACCCATGACACACTCTCCCGTATTTCACAATAACACAAAATGAGCTTCCCTTCTTTGATGTACTCTGTCAATCCTGTCTGGTAAGACCTCCATACTGCTCAGTAGTACTGTAGGAGAGGATAGATGTGGAGTGTAGACAGTCCCTTTAGTAGATTTGTTGCATCTTCTAAACCTTCTGCCAATGAAACACAGTCTTTGTTTCACCTTCCCCACAATCTGCCCCGATAGCTGAGTGGTCAGCGTGACGGATTGCTGTCCTACGGGCCCTGGTTCAATTCCTGGCTGTGTCGGGGAATTTTCTCTGCTCAGGGACTGGGTGTTGTGTTGTCTTCATCATCATTTCATCCCCATCCAGCGTGCAGTTCGCCCAATGTGGCGTTGAATTTAATAAGACCTGCACCACAGCGGTCGGACCTGCCCCTCAAGGGGCGTCCCGACCAATGACACCAAACGCTCATTTCCATTTACCTTCCCCACAACGATTTCTGTGTGTTGGTTCCAGTTCAAGTTGTCATTAGATACTTAGTGGAATTGAGCCTTTAGATTCACATGATGTGTAGCATAGCGAAAATTTAATGGATTACTTTGAGTATCATGTGGATGACCTCACACTTTCCATTATCTGTAATCAATTGCAGCTTTTCACACCATACAGATATCTAAGTCATTTTGAAATTTTTTTTGATCTTATGATGAGTTTAAATGACTGTAAATGACAGCATCATCTGCAAACAATCTAAGAAGGCTGTTCACATGGTCTCCTACGTAATTTATATGGATCATTAATAAATGCCTTCTCTGAAAACTACTTAGAACAGATAGTTAGGAACCCCACTCATGATGGAAATATATTGGATCTAATGGCAAACAAATAGACCTGATGTCTATAAGGATGTTCACATCAAAACTAGTATAAGTGTCCATGATGCGTTTGTGGCAACAGTGATTACCATATTTATTTATTTTTATTTTTATTTATATACTTGTTCCATAGATCTGTACATGTGAGCAAGTCACTCAGATGTGGAACGTGTCAATGTACATAATAAAATACATAGAATAAAGACATTGTTATAGTATTAATAACAGTGCACAAAAGTCATACCTGTTAGCTTAAAAACTAGTCAACATAAATGTGAAGATAGCAGTTTCATATTTAGGGCATTATTGCATCTATTTTAACCTTGAACAGTAATCAAAACTTCCCACTTTGGGTTTAAAAGTGACCCAAAAATGGAAATGAGAAAAACAGGAATTTTTACATTAGGGCATTATTACATTAGTTTAACAGTAAACAGTGTCAAAAAATTTAAAAACATCTTTCCAATCTGGGTTTTACTTATTTCTCTGAAAGAATTCCTCTAGTGAATAAAGTGAGGTCTCAAGTAAATAACTTTTCAAGCTACGTTTAAATACTGATGTACTACTCCTTATACTTTTGATGCTGTTGGGTAGGGAATTGAAAATTTTCGTTCCAGCGTACTTTACCCCTTTCTGAATAAGTGTCAAGTTCTTTAACTCACAGTGGAAATCCTCTTTTCTTCTGGTGTTATGTTCATGATGTAGGCAATTCATTTCATACAGAGTGGGGTTATTTATTATGAAGCACATCAGTGAATATATGTACTGAGATGTTGCTGTCAGTATTTCAAGTCATTTAAAAAGATTTCGACATGAGGTTCGTCGGGGTACACCACAAATGATTCTTATTGCTCTTTTTTGTGCTGTGAGGATTTTCTTTGTGGTAGGTGTATTGCCCCAGAAGATGATGCCATAACACATGACTGAATGAAAATAGCCAAAGTAAGCTGACTTTGAGATGGTAATGTCATTGAAGTGTGACAAAATTCGTAAAGCAAATGTTGCCGACGTCAGCCGTTTTAGTGTTTGTAGAACGTGATGTCCCAGTTCAGCCTACTGTCCACGTATATGCCTAGGAATTTTGATAAGTACACTTGCTTTATCATCTGATCATTCTGTGTGATAACTATTTCTTTTGGGTTTTTGTCGGCTGTCTGGAATTGTTTTTTTTTTTTTTTCAGGTTTATTGAAAGGGAGTTAATACTAAACCAACCCAGAACTTCTTTAAGGATATCATTGACCTCGGATTCTAAGTCAGTAGTTGACACATTATCCACCACAATGCTTGTATCATCAGCGAACATTGTAAATTTACACTTCTTATTGATGGATAAAGGCAGGTCATTAACATATATGAGGAACAGCAAGGGCCCAAGCACTGATCCCTGTGGCACTCCATGCTGCACAGTTCCCCACTCAGAGTCCACTATATATTGTGATACACTATCTGAAACATCTAGAATAATCTTCTGCTTCCTATTTTTGAGGTACGATTTTAACCAGTTCCCTACAGGTCCTGTAATTCCATAATGACAGGCCTTCTTGAAGAGTATCTGTGATCTACACAGTCGAACGCCTTTGATAGGTCGCATAAGACACCAATTGGCAGCCTCTTGCTGTTTATAGACTCTAGAACATCATTTTTGAATGAGAAAATTGCGTTATCTGTTGAAACTCTCTTTTGAAAACCAAACTGCTGACTGTTAATGATGTTCAGGTCACCAAGGTGTGCCACAATCCTGTTGTACAGAGCTTTTTCTAGGACTTTTGAAAATGTTGTTAATAGAGAGATAGGGCGATAGTTTGACATATCTGTAGCATCCCCTGCTTTGTACAGGGGCCTGACAACAGAGTATTTCATTCTGTCTGGAAACACTCTGTTGTGACAGTGCCACGAGATTTAAAAGTGCCGCTACGTCAGTACGCAAACATGGCGATAGAGGCGCTCCGCAGCTCGGCTGAGCGCGGGAGCGCCACCTGGCTATGAACGGCGCCGGCCGCATGTCACGGCACGGCAGTTGAGTGACAGCTACGGAGTTGGTAGCATGAAACCCACTATTGTTTCTACGTTTGTGTATCCACGCAGTTTATTAGTATATTAAAGGTTATAACACTTTTGGCGACGAGGTCGGATATTTTTTTTCCAGCATTGGAGTATTGCGCGTTTGTGTCTGGGCAGACATGGAACAGCTTATGCAAGCGCTCATTGAACAACAAACACAGCTGACGGCTGCTATTCAGGCGTTGTCGACGTCGCTTACTCATCGTCTGTCGTCCTCTTCTCCGCCTCCGTTCCCTTCTTACGACGAGGCCGCTGAGGACTGGGAGGATTATGAGAAGCGTTTTCGGCAACACTTCTTGGCTTTCGGTGTTGTCGACGCCCCGATGTGTAAGTCGTTATTTCTATCTTGGATTTCCCCACGGATCTATCAGCTGCTATCTCAGTTAGCCCCTCTGCGGGAACCTGCCTCTCTGTCCTTCCAAGAATGTCTAACTATTACCGAAAAAACACCCACGTCGTTGCCGCCCGCGTGGCGTTCTACCGGTGTCGTAAACAGCCCCATCAATCTTACCGGGCTTGGGCGGCGGAACTACACGGTCTGAGTAGGAAATGTCAGTTTGTCACGGACACTCATCATGAGTCTTATGCTGATTCAATGGTTAGGGATGCTATTCTACGCCTTGCTCCTGATAAAGAAGTTCGGCAACGTGCCCTACAACTGCCAAACCCGTCGTTGTCGGAAGTTCTAAGCATCGCCCAATCCTTTGAAGTGTCTCACGCTGCTGGCGCGCAAATAGACGCGTGGTGTGATGTGGGCGCTGTACAGTCAACTTTCGACACGGACAGTTTGCCTGTTTCTCAGGAGGACGATGATGTGGCGGCGGTTCACTCGCGTAAACAACTCGCTTCCCGAGCACGAGATCCCGGGTTCGATTCCCGGCGGGGTCAGGGATTTTCACCTGCCTCGAGATGACTGGGTGTGTGTGTTGTCCTCATCATTTCATCATCATCCAGGAAAGTGGCGAAATTGGACTGAACAAAGGTTGGGAAATTGTACGGGCGCTGATAACCACGCAGTTGAGCGCCCCACAAACCAAACATCATCATCATCATCATCATCGCGTAAACAACGTCGCGTTGGGCCGCAACGCTCGCAGCGAAAACAGCACCCACAGAAACAGGTTCGTTCCGCCCTTCCTTCTTGTCCACGTTGTTTCGTACAGCATGACAGGGCCGCGTGCCCAAAACGTTGGGCCACGTGTAATTCATGTAGGAAAAAAGGCCACATTGCTTCTGTGTGTCAGTCCCCTCACGTTCCTGTCGCCGATGACGAGGCATCGGACATGGATGTTAACTGTGTGCTTTCTCAAACAAATAAGTTGTTTGTTACTGTTTGTGTTCTGGATAAAGACATTCGCATGCAAGTGGACACTGGCTCTGCAGTAACTCTCATTAATTCTCGCACGTATTTGGAGTTGGGCTCCCCTCCCTTGTCTCCAGTTACGCGAAATCTGAGAACTTATAATAAACAGAAAATTCCTATCGTTGGCCAGTTTGATGCTTCCACTGCCTACAAGTCTGTTGTTCGGCCCCTCACGTTTTATGTGGTGGAACATGCGGGCACTGAAAATCTATTCGGTTATGATGCTTTCCAGTTGTTTGGGTTCTCCATTGATGATGATGTGCACCTCATATCTGAGGATATTCCGTATCAACAGCTGGATGGATTGTGTTCTGAATTCTCGTCCGTGTTCTCTGCTGGTCTGGGTCGTGCCAAGGATTTTGAAGCCCACATTACTCTTAAACCTACAGCTCGCCCTAAGTTTTTCCGGGCACGCCCTATTCCGATGGCACTGCGTGCACCTGTCAAGGCTGAGATAGACAGGTTAACAGCTTCAGGGATTCTCCTTCCTGTTACCTCCAGCGAATGGGCATCGCCCATCGTAGTGGTTTCTAAACCCAACGGGAGTCTGCGATTGTGTGGCGATTTTAGAGCCACTGTCAATGCTCAGAGCCTCATTGACACTTATCCTCTTCCCCGTCCTGAGGAGTTATTTACCAAGCTCGCTGGGGGCCAGTTCTTTTCCAAACTTGACTTATCGGAGGCGTACCATCAGTTGCCGTTGGATGCGTCTTCCAAGGAATTTCTCGTCATCAACACTCCTTGTGGGTTGTATCAGTACCAGCGGTTACCATTTGGTGTCGCTAGCGCGCCGGCCATTTTTCAGCGGTTTTTGGAACAGCTCACGGCTTCCGTTCCTGGCTGCATCAAATACCTGGATGACATTGTTGTCGCGGGGGCCTCCACTGAGGAGCACCTTCGCAATTTGCGTTCATTATTTCGGGTTCTGCATTCGGCTGGGTTGAAGTGCAATCTGGACAAGTCACAGTTCTTCCAACCCTCCATTGTGTATCTTGGTTTCCACCTGTCCCGTGAAGGTATACGTCCTCTACGTCAGCACGTTGCGGCCATCACCGCTCTCCCCCGGCCGTCTACGGTCAAAGAACTTCAGGCGTTTCTAGGCAAGATTGCTTATTATCACAAATTCATTCCATCCGCGGCGGCGGTGGCTCATCCTCTGCATCAGCTGTTACGCAAAAACGTTCCTTTCTGTTGGTCCGACGAGTGTGAGCAGGCTTTTGTTCGCCTGAAGGCTCATTTGCAGTCGGCGCCTTGTCTTGCCACCTTCCGTCCGGGTCAGCACTTGGTTCTGGCGACTGACGCGTCACAGTATGGCCTAGGGGCTGTTCTTGCCCATCGGTATGAGGATGGGTCGGAACGACCCATCGCCTATGCTTCAAAGACCCTCAACGATGCCCAACGGCGTTACTCTCAAATCGAAAAAGAGGCGCTCGCTATCATTTATGCGTTAAAAAAGTTCAGCGTTTTTTTGTATGGTTCTAAGTTTCACCTCATCACCGACCACAAGCCGCTGGTCTCTCTGTTCAGCCCTTCGGCGTCGCTTCCGGATAAGGCGGCTCACCGCCTGCAACGTTGGGCCTTATACTTGTCTCGTTTTCACTATGAGATTCACTATCGCCCCACGGCCCACCACGCCAACGCTGACGCGTTGTCGCATTTGCCGATGGGCCCCGACCCGGTTTTCGGTCGAGATGAGCTGCTCTGTTTCCACATTGATGAGGAAGAACGTCGTGCCGTTGAGGGTTTTTCCGCTTACAGGTTCGCAGGTCGCGTCGGCTACTGCGCGGGACCCGGTCCTGCGTCGGGTGATCGGTTTTGTTCAACAGGGTTGGCCGGACAGGACCAAGGGCCGGGCATCGGATCCCCTTCGCAACTACCATGCCTTGCGCCTTCGTCTGTCTGTTCGTGAGGGTGTTGTTCTTTTGGCCACGGATGGCGCATCTCCACGGGTCGTGGTGCCAGCTTCTCTTCGCAAAGATGTTCTCAAACTATTGCATGAGGGCCATTGGGGGATCTCTCGGATTAAGTCCCTGGCCCGCCGGCATGTTTATTGGCCTGGTATCGATTCGGACATCTCCCATATGGTCGCTGCGTGTGGTCGGTGTGCTCAACAACTGGCTGCACCCCGTGCAATGCCCTCTCCGTGGCCTGATCCGGCGCAGCCATGGGAACGGGTGCACGCTGACTTTGCCGGCCCCTTCCTCGGCGCTTATTGGCTCCTGTTGATTGACGCCTTCTCGAAGTTTCCGTTTGTGGTTCGATGTCCGTCGCCCACCACTGCGGCGACGACGCTGGCTTTGTCCAAAATTTTTGCGCTAGAAGGTCTTCCCTCCACAATCGTCACGGACAACGGCCCTCAGTTCTCTTCGCAGGCCTTCCGTGATTTTTGTACTGGACAAGGGATTCATCATGTTACAGCACCGCCTTTCCATCCCCAATCGAATGGGGAGGTCGAGCGCCTTGTCTGCACTTTCAAAAGCCAGATGAAAAAATTCCTTACTGATTTTTCTACCGATGCCGCTCTGTTGAAATTTCTGAGTTCTTATCGCTTCACGCCTCTGGGTGATCGCAGCCCCGCTGAACTCTTGCATGGCCGCCAACTGCGCACTCTACTGCACCTGCTTCACCCTGTCAGGCCTAGTCCTGTGTCCCCTAGTGCGGGAAAATACTCGGTGGGCGCCGACGTGTGGGCACGAGGGTATGGATCTCGCCCTAAATGGATTCCACGGGTGGTCAAGGCTCTTCGCGGCCGCCGGCTTTGTGAAATACGTACGGACGACGGCACGGTTGTTCGTCATTACGACCAGATGCGCCCATGAGTGGTGGCCATGCCGGTGCCACCGCCCCTTCTTTCGCCTCCACCAGCCCGAGAAGCCAGTCCTGTCGCTGCTGCCGGTCTCCCGTGCGTGTCGCTACAGCTGCCGTCGCTGCCGCTTCCGAGTACGCCGGAACCGGTCCCAGTCGCGACGCCGCCTTCTCCGGGACCCATCTCGCTGGAGCACACCCCCAGGTCCACGACACCTATGGATGCTGCTCCGGAGTTTTCACCCATCATCTCGTCCAGGAGGCGCGTTCCACGCACAAGCTTCCGTCCTGGACATTTTCGACCATATTCTCATATTTCTCCGCGGGATCTTCTCGGGGTCTCCCAAGAGGCCATGGATGTCTCCGCACTGTCCGTGTCTTCAAGGAAGTGAGTGTCTTTTTTTTTTCAAGGGGGGAAAAGTGTTGTGACAGTGCCACGAGATTTAAAAGTGCCGCTACGTCAGTACGCAAACATGGCGATAGAGGCGCTCCGCAGCTCGGCTGAGCGCGGGAGCGCCACCTGGCTATGAACGGCGCCGGCCGCATGTCACGGCACGGCAGTTGAGTGACAGCTACGGAGTTGGTAGCATGAAACCCACTATTGTTTCTACGTTTGTGTATCCACGCAGTTTATTAGTATATTAAAGGTTATAACACACTCCTTGTTGCATGGATGTGTTGCAGATGTGAGACAAAACTTCAGTCACTTCACTACAGCAAGCCTTCAACAGCTTGCTTGAAATATTGTCGATACCAGCAGAATGTTTATTTTTCAAAGACTATGATTTTTTTGATTTCATTGGCAGTAATGGGAAGCACACTTATTTGACTGAAAGGTTCTGGAAAATTATTTTTCATTATACAGGCAGCTTCATCTACAGAACCATGGCAACCTATCTGTGTTGGGACAGTTAAAAAATGTTGGTTAAAGATTTCAGCAATTTCCTCACTATTAGTTATCTCTGAGTTGTCAACAGTTAAAACAATATTTTTGTCTTTGGTGTAGTTTACAGTCCCTGTTTCTCTCTTTATCACATTCCAGATTGTTTTAATTTTATTTTCAGAATTAGTAATTTCAGATGCTATACACATACTTTTAGAGTTTTTAATTACTTTGGCAAGAATTTTACAGTAGAGTTTATAATGTTTTAGCTGAGCAGGATAAAAAATCAGTAGTGTCAAATCTCAATGAGGAGCTTGAAACTTTGACCATAGGGCAGGAGCAGCAGGAGGAACTCTGGCTCAGGTTTAAAAGAATAGTTGATTATGCACTGGATAGATATCTATCCAGTAGAACAGTTCATAGTGGGAGGGAACCTCCATGGTATACAGTCACTGTAAATGGGAATGAAATGAGTGTATGACATTTTTGGTCAGGAGGCCCCATACAGGGAAGTTTGGCTGCCAAGTGCAAGTCTTATTTTATTCAATGCCACATTGGACAACTTGCACGCCTGTGATGAGGATGAAATGATGATGAGGACAATACAACACCCTCTCTATGAGTGGAGGAAATCTCTAACCTGGCCAGGAATCAAACCCGGGCGCACTTGCATGGGAGGCATGCACTTTACCACCCAGCTAAGTAAGCAACACAGTCACTGTAAAGAAACTTCTAAAGAAACAGAGATTACTGCATAATGGGTGTAAAACAAAGCGTAGGGCTATAGATAGAGAGATGCTGAATGAAATATATTTCGCTGTCAAGAGAGCAATGCGAGATGCCTTCAATGACTACCATAGCAGGATATAGTCAAACAATCTTCCACAGAACCCAAAGATATCGTGGTTGTACATATTTTAAAGCCTGTTAGTGGCACCAATCCAATGCTAGTGTCCAGTCCCTAGCAAATGAGACAAGAACTGAAATTGACGGTATCAAAGCAAAAGATGAAATGCTTAACTCAATTTTCAAATGTTCCTTTACAAAGGAAAACCTAGGAGAATTTCTGCAATTTAATCCTCTTACCACTGAAAAGATGAGTGAAATAAGTATTAGTGTCAGTGGTGTTGAGAAACAGCTGAAATTGCTAAAATTGAACAAAGCTCCACGCCCTGATGAAGTCCTTGTCAGATTCTATACTGAATTTTCAGCTGAGTTAGCCCCTTTTCTAAGTATAGTCTAATGTAGATCCCTCAAATAAAAAACTGTACCCAGATCTTGGAGAAAAGCACAGGACACACCTGTCTACAAAAAGGGTAGTAGAAGTAATCCACAAAACTACCGTCAATATCTTTGACATCACTTTGTTGTAGAATCTTAGAAAATATTCTCAGCTCAAGCATAATGAGGTATCTTGAACACAATTATCTCCTCAATGGCAACCAACATGGATTTCAAAAACATCAATCATGTGAAATCCGACTTCCACTTTTCTCAAATGACATACTAAAAGCTTTGGAACAAGGCAACCAGGTAGATGCAGTATTTCTTGATTTCTGAAAAGCATTTGATTCCGTACCACACCTACGCTTATCGTCAAAAGTATGTTCATATGGATTACTAAGTGAAATTTGTGACTGGATTGAGGACTTTTTGGTAGGGAGGACACAGAATGTTATCTTGGATGAAGAGTCATCATCAGATGTAGAAGTAGCTTCGGGTGTGCCACTGGGAACTGTGATGGGATCCTTGCGGTCTATATAACATATTAATGACCCTGCAGACAATATAAACAGTAAAATTGGGCTTTCTGCAGATGATGAGTTATCGATGATGAAGTATTACCTGAAAGAAGCTGCATAAATATCAGTCAGCTCTTGATAAGGTTTCAGTGTGGTGCAGAGATATGCAATTTGCTCTATATGTTCAGAAATGTAAAATTTTGCACATCACAAAATGAAAAAAACATAGTATCCTATGACTATAAAATCAGTGAGTCACTGTTGGAATCAGCCAACTCATACAAACATCTGAGTGTAACACTTTGTAGGGATATGAAATGGAATGATCACATAGGTTCAGTCATGGGTAAAGCAGATGGCAGACTTTGGTTTATTGGTAGAATACTGAGAAAGTGCAGTCAGTCTACAAAGGAGATTGCTGACAAATCACGCATGTGTCCAGTTCTAGAATATGGTGTGTGGGACTCGCACCATAGGACTAACAGGGGAATTTAATGTATACAGAGAAGGGCACCGGTTTGTTTAATCTGTGTGAGAGTGTCACAGAGATACTGAAGGACCTGAACTGGAAGATTATTGAAAGTAGATGTAAACTATCCCGAGAAAGTCTATTAACAAAGTTTCAAGAACCAGCTTTAAATGATGATTCTAGGAATATATTACAACCTTCTATGTATTGCTCACACTGGTACCATGAGGATAAGATTAGAAAAGTTGCTGCAGCCACAGAGGCATTCAAACAATCATTCTTCCTGGACCCCATACGTAAATGGAATAGGAAGAAACCCTAATAAGCAGCCAATGGGATGTACCCTCTGCCATGCACCTTTTAATGGTGATTTTAAATTATTATTTATTTTATTTTTTTATTATTTGGTTTTGAAATTATTATTTAATTTTATATTATTCTGGCTTTGGCTAATTGAATCTTCAATTAAATCAAGAAAAATTCTGTTTTCCATTGACAACTTATCACTTTCTCCTGTTGGTACGCGTCATGTTACTTACAAATGTGCTCAAAGAAAAATCCCACAGATTATGTACTAACTGTATGATTTACATAGTGTTTATGTTCTATAGCTTTCTAACTTTTTGCCTTATAATTCTTCGCAACATTAATTTTGTTGTGTGGCTGTTTGTGGGAGTGAAGCCTAGCTTTACAGTGTTTCCTCAGTATGTAATGTGAGTTTAGTCATTACTACTGGAGCTAAGGACATCACTGACTGTTTTTACCTCTCACAAACTGGTGTGTACCGTTGAAATTAGTCATGAGAATTACTGCAGAATACGAATCTACTTATGGCATAATGTTGCCATTTCACTACTATCAGAGTAAAATCTCAATAGTTTTATCACTTCACTTTAAAAACACAATCCACAGTAGCCTGCTGTTTATGTTTGCAAACTACATGTTAGGCATAAACAGAAAATTATTTTATACTACAAATCATTGCAATTGTAGAAAACTTAAAATCTAGTGATAGAAAAACTTTATCACCTGTATGACTTCTGCCTTTGTTTCTTTACTTAGAATTGCATAGCAAAAGAAATGGAATAATTTCATCCATGAAAATATTACTAAGATAACATCAAAATAAGTTCTTGTTACTTTTCTCTTCATAATATTAATGAAATGACTTCACTTAAAAGATTATTCCTGAACTTCTACTACCAATGTGAAAGATTGTTGTTCAGCAAAAGGTTTACTCAAGATCTACTTACGCACAAGAAGAAAATAAATTTGTCTTAAGACTACTATGTACACTGTGAAATGTCTTACATACTAACACATTTACAAATTCATATAATATTTACATAGGTCCATCCACTCTAGGAAATGTTCACTCAGTAAAATATTTCTTTATACCTTGTTGTAACATGTGATGGATTTCATTTGATACAGCTCCTCTGTTGGCTCATGGGACAGAACAGGTAGAGTGGCAAAATGTTTCGTGAGGCTTTACTTATATTGTATCCACATATCCTTTAATTATACTGGGTTTTTCATCAAAAACAGATATATATATTTGTTTAAAAGGTCAGTCAGTCCGTTTTGTTGTAATGTGTTTAAATAAACTGATTCATAGACTTTGCTTTGTATTTCTTGTCTGCAAGACTGCACATCATATTGCTGTTGACTGGGCTGTGATTGATCTGGCTGCATAGGAAATAGGTTGTCACATATAATTACATTTGGTTTTATGTATTTGATTCGGACTCCTTGACATAGCTTACTGTGAACCAGCTTACTTTTAATGAGTGGTAGGGCTATCCCCTTCCCATTCACTTTTAATACACATTTGCCACAAGAAAGGTCAATTACTGCATATCTTTCTTGTAAGAAATCTACTCCCCATATGCAGTTCACTGATAAACCTTCACAAACCAGGAATGTGTTCTCTATAGCTCCGTTACCTGCTTCAACTAATACATGAGTCTGCATACGTACTCCGTTTGACTTATTTCCAAACACACCAATGATCCTACAGTTGTGTGCAGGCAGCGTATATGGTGTCTGAAGTTCACAAATCTTATTATAGAATTCTAAAGCCATACAATTTGTAGCAGCGCCAGTGTCGACAGTAACTGTGGTTGGTATTCCACCTATTACTGTGTGAAATGCAGCTTGGATTGTTTCCTTTTTGGTTAGTTTACACAAATGGTTTTCTTTGCAAAGTTCATCATTCAGATTTTTGCCCTGATGTTATTAAATACAAGCTCTCACAACATTTGCCCCCTCTTTCTTCTGCGACTGCCATAAGAGGGCTGTATGAGGTCGCGTTTAGTTTAACGCCTCTGAAGTGCTGGGCGTAGTGTTGCCCACCACTTCTATAATTCTTACTGGTGGCTGTTGTCTCCAGTTTTGTCCAGAACTATTGTATTCAGTGGTACTGTTCGATGGTGCAGAAGCACCAGCTGATTGTGTATTGGTTCCTGTAATAGGATGCCAATTACTGTTTGACTGCTGCAGTATTGGTTGCCAGTGGTTTGGCTGATTATTGTTATTACTATTGTAATTACTGTACCCTGGATGATATCTGTTGAATTGCCTATGTCTCTTATTAAAAGGAGGAGAATTTCTTCCATCCCTTTGTCCTAGGTTATTATTACCATTGTAAGATTGAGGCAAACTATTCCCATTTTTGTGACCATTACCAGTTTTATTGTGATATTGGAAATAGTTATTACTGTTGTTTGATACTTGAGCATTACTGCCCCCACTCAGTTTCACTTCTTCATGCAACAGGTCAATACAATCAAGCATTGACATGAAAAGTTCTACATCTGAATCTGGTACATGAAGTAGTTTTTTCCCGTATCTCGTGGTCGTGCGGTAGCGTTCTCGCTTCCCACGCCCGGGTTCCCGGGTTCGATTCCCGGCGGGGTCAGGGATTTTCTCTGCCTCGTGATGGCTGGGTGTTGTGTGCTGTCCTTAGGTTAGTTAGGTTTAAGTAGTTCTAAGTTCTAGGGGACTTATGACCACAGCAGTTGAGTCCCATAGTGCTCAGAGCCATTTGAACCATTTTTGAAGTAGTTTTTCTTTTATTCAGACTGGTAATTTTAATTTTAAAAGCCATATGACTTCTTGTTTGGGCGTTGGTTCATCCCAATATTTCGTCTTATTTATATACTTCTCAAAATATTTATTCAATGTACCTGCTTCACTATCATACATCTCGGGATTATACACCTCACACCTTAAATGTTCTTGTGTTTTTGCTGACCAATAATTATTTGGAAAAGCTTTCTTGAATTCCTCATAAGTATGGCAATAATTAATTACTTCACTTGCCCATAAGGCTTCATCACCTTGAATATAGGTAGTAACAAACTGTATTTTCTGTTTATCATTCCATGATTTTGATAGTATACCAAGTAAGCTTTTGATAAAAATAACAGGGTGTGGTATTTTGCGATCTGGTGTAAAACTTTGGAATTGTCTGTATTTTAGTAAACTCTCTTCCACAAGTATGTTAGAAAGAGCACTGGGCACCCCCTGTTCACAAGCTACGTGAACAGGTTGCAGACTAGGCATTGTTGCCAAAAGCTGATTGATGTCGCTGCTCAAGATGTCACAGTCTGCATCTCTGGCAACTTATTGACAAGCAAATCAGACTCACCTGCTGCGTTTCTTTTAATTGCTGCAAGCCCCTTCTTTAATGTGTCTACTTCTTGTGTGTTTCCATTCAGATACCTGTTCGGTGTTTTCACCTAACATGTTTGCTGCAGACAAAGTTCCATGTGTCGCTTTCTTTACGGTTACAGGCAGTTCATTCCATAAACATTCTTGAAATTGGTTATCCTTCATGTTCAACCAGTTTGCAAAGTCAAGAGTAAATGGATTGCCTTTCTCTACAAACTTCACTTCTACAGATTTTCTTGTTCAATAGTTCTGTACCTGTGTAACTATTTGCTACACATAATTTTTGTTGTGACAGTGCCACGAGATTTAAAAGTGCCGCTACGTCAGTATGCAAACACGGCGATAGAGGCGCTCTGCAGCTCGGCTGAGCACGGGAGCGCCACCTAGCTATGAATGGCGCCGGCCAGATGTCACGGCACGGCAGTCGAGTGGCAGATACGGAGTTGGTAGCATGAAACCCACTATTGTTTCTACGTTTGTATATCCACGCAATTTATTAGTGAATTAAAGGTTATAACACTTTTTGGCGACGGGGTCGGATATTTTTTTTCCAGCGTTGGAGTATTGTGCGTTCGTGTCTGGGCAGACATGGAACAGCTTCTGCAAGCGCTCATTGAACAACAAACGCAGCTGACGGCTGCTATTCAGGTGTTGTCGACATCGCTTACTCATTGTCTGTCGTCCTCTTCTCCGCCTCCGTTCCCTCCTTACGACGAGGCTGCTGAAGACTGGGAGGATTATGAGAAGCGTTTGCGGCAACACTTCTTGGCTTTCGGCGTTGTCGACGCTCCGATGTGTAAGTCGTTATTTCTATCTTGGATTTCCCCACGGATCTATCAGCTGCTATCTCAGTTAGCCCCTCGGCGGGAACCTGCCTCTCTGTCCTTCCAAGAAATATGTGACTTATTGTCTAACTATTACCGAAAAAACACCCACATCCTTGCCGCCCGCGTGGCGTTCTACCGGTGTCGTAAACAGCCCCATCAATCTTACCGGGCTTGGGCGGCGGAACTACACGGTCTGAGTAGGAAATGTCAGTTTGTCACGGACAGTCATCATGAGTCTTATGCTGATTCAGTGGTTAGGGATGCTATTCTACGGCTTGCTCCTGATAAAGAAGTTCGGCAACGTGCCTTACAACTGCCAAACCCGTCGTTGTCGGAAGTTCTCAGCATCGCTCAATCTTTCGAAGTGTCTCACACTGCTGGCATGCAAATAGATGCGTGGTGTGATGTAGGCACTGTACAGTCAACTTTCGACACGGACAATTTGCCTGTTTCCCAGGAGAACGAAGATGTGGCGGTGGTTCACTCGCGTAAACAACGTCGCGTTGGGCCGCAACGCTCGCAGCGAAAACAGCACCCACAGAAACAGGTTCGTTCCGCCCTTCCTTCTTGTCCACGTTGTTTCATACAGCATGACAGGGCCGCGTGTCCAAAACGTTGGGCCACTTGTAATTCATGTAGGAAAAAAGGCCACATTGCTTCTGTGTGTCAGTCCCCTAAAGTTCCTGTCGACAAGGACGAGGCATCGGACATGGATGTTAACTGTGTGCTTTCTCAAACAAATAAGTTGTTTGTTACTGTTCGTGTTCTGGATAAAGACATTCGCATGCAAGTGGACACTTGCTCTGCAGTAACTCTCATTAATTCTCACACGTATTTGGAGTTGGGCTCCCCTCCCTTGTCTCCAGTTACGCGAAATTTGCGAACTTATAATAAGCAGAAAATCCATATTGTTGGCCAGTTTGATGCTTCCACTGCCTACAAGTCTGTTGTTAGGCCCCTCACGTTTTATGTGGTGGATCATGCGGGCACTGAAAATCTGTTCGGTTATGATGTTTTCCAGTTGTGTGGGTTCTCCATTGATGATGATGTGCACCTCATATCTGAGGATATTCCGTATCAACAGCTGGATGGATTGTGTTCTGAATCCTCGTCCGTGTTCTCTGCTGGTCTGGGTCGTGCCGAGGATTTTGAAGCCCACATTACTCTTAAACCTACAGCTCGCCCTAAGTTTTTCCGGGCACACCCTATTCCGATGGTGTTGCGTGCACCTGTCAAGGCTGAGATAGACAGGTTGACAGCTTCAGGGATTCTCCTTCCTGTTACCTCCAGCGAATGGGCATCGCCAATCATGGTGGTTTCTAAACCAAACGGGAGTCTGCGATTGTGTGGCGATTTTAAAGCCACTGTCAACGCTCAGAGCCTCATTGACACTTATCCTCTTCCCCGCCCTGAGGAGTTATTTACCAAGCTCGCTGGGGGCCAGTTCTTTTCCAAACTTAACTTATCGGAGGCGTACCATCAGTTGCCGTTGGGTGAGTCTTCCAAGGAATTTCTCGTCATCAACACTCCTTGTGGGTTGTATCAGTACCAGCGGTTACCTTCTGGTGTCGCTAGCGCGCCGGCCATTTTTCACCGGTTTTTGGAACAGCTCACGGCTTCCGTTCCTGGCTGCAACTACCTGGATGACATTGTTGTCGCGGGGGCCTCCACTGAGGAGCACCTTCGCAATTTGCGTTCCTTATTTCGGGTACTGCATTTGGCTGGGTTGAAGTGCAATCTGGACAAGTCACAGTTCATCCAACCCTCCATTGTGTATCTTGGTTTCCACTTGTCCCGTGAAGGTATACGTCCTCTACGTCAGCACGTTGCGGCCATTACCGCTCTTCCCCGGCCGTCTACAGTCAAAGAACTTCAGGCGTTTCTAGGCAAGATTGCTTATTATCACAAATTCATTCCATCCGCAGCGGCGGTGGCTCATCCTCTGCATCAGCTGTTACGCAAAAACGTTCCTATCTGTTGGTCCGACGAGTGTGAGCAGGCTTTTGTCCGCCTGAAGGCTCATTTGCAGTCGGCGCCTTGTCTTGCCATATTCCGTCCGGGTCAGCACTTGGTTCTGGCGACTGACGCGTCACAGTATGGCCTAGGGGCTGTTCTCGCCCATCGGTATGAGGATGGGTCGGAACGACCCATCGCCTATGCTTCCAAGACCCTCAACGATGCCCAACAGCGTTACTCTCAAATCGAAAAGGAGGCGCTCGCTATCATTTATGCTCTAAAAAAGTTCAGCGTTTTTTTGTATGGTTCTAAGTTTCACTTCATCACCGACCACAAGCTGCTGGTCTCTCTGTTCAGCCACTCGGCATCGCTTCTGGATAAGGCAGCTCACCGCCTGCAACGTTGGGCCTTATACTTGTCTCGTTTTCACTATGAGATTCACTATCGCCCCACGGCCCAGCACGCCAACGCTGACGCGTTGTCGCGTTTGCCGATGGGCCCCGACCCGGTTTTCGATCGAGATGAACTGCTCTGTCTCCACATTGATGAGGAAGAACGTCGTGCGGTCGAGGGTTTTCCGCTTACAGGTTCGCAGGTCGCTTCGGCTACTGCGCGGGACCCAGTCCTGTGTCAGGTGATCGGTTTTGTTCAACGGGGTTGGCCGGACAGGTCCAAGGGCCGGGCATCGGATCCCCTTCGCAACTGCCATGCCTTGCGCCTTCGTCTGTCTGTTCGTGAGGGTGTTGTTCTTCTGGCCACGGATGGCGCATCTCCATGGTTCGTGGTGCCAGCTTCTCTTCGCAAAGATGTTCTCAAACTATTGCATGAAGGCCATTGGGGGATTTCTTGGACTAAGTCCCTGGCCCGCAGGCATGTTTATTGGCCCGGTATCGATTCGGACATGTCCCACATGGTCGCTGCGTGTGGTCAGTGTGCTCAACAACTGGCTGCGCCCCGTACAATGCCCTCTCCGTGGCCTGATCCAGCGCAGCCATGGGAACGAGTGCATGCTGACTTTGCCGGCCCCTTCCTCGGCACTTATTGGCAACTGTTGATTGGCGCTTTCTCGAAGTTTCTGTTTGTGGTTCGATGTCCGTCACCCACCACTGCAGCGACGACACTGGCTTTGTCCAAGATCTTTGCGCTAGAAGGTCTTCCATCCACGATTGTCACGGACAATGGCCCTCAGTTCTCTTCGCAGGCCTTCCGTGATTTTTGTACTGGACAAGGGATTCATCATGTTACAGCGCCGCCCTTCCATCCCCAATCGAATGGGGAGGTCGAGCGCCTTGTCCGCACTTTCAAAAGCCAGATGAAAAAATTCCTTACTGATTTTTCTACCGATGACGCTCTGTTGCAATTTCTGAGTTCTTATCGCTTCACGCCTCTGGGTGATCGCAGCCCTGCTGAACTCTTGCATGGCCGCCAACCGCGCACACTACTGCACCTGCTTCACCCTGTCAGGCCTAGTACTGTGTCCCCTAGTGCAGGAAAATACTCGGTGGGCGCCGACGTGTGGGCACGAGGGTATGGATCTCGCCCTAAATGGATTCCAGGGATGGTCAAGGCTCTTCGCGGCCGCCGGCTTTGTGAAATACATACGGACGATGGCACGGTTGTTCGCCATTACGACCAGATGCGCCCATGAGTGATGGACACGCCGGTGCCACCGCCCCTTCTTTCGCCTCCACCAGCCTGAGAAGCCAGTCCTGTCGCTGCTGCTGCTCTCCCGTGCGTGTCGCTGCAGCCAACATCACTGCCGCTTCTGAGTACGCCAGAGCCGGCCCCAGTCGCGACGCCGCCATCTCCGGGACCCATCTCGCTGGAGCACACCCCCAGGTCCACGACACCTATGGATGCTGCTCCGGAGTTTTCACCCATCATCTCATCCAGGAGGCACGTTCCATGCACAAGCTTCCGACCTGGACATTTTCGACCATATTCTCGTGTTTCTCCGCGGGATCTTCTCGGGGTCTCCCAAGAGGCCATGGATGTCTCCGCACTGTCCGTGTCTCCAAGGAAGTGAGTGTCTTTTTTTTTTTTCAAGGGGCGAAAAGTGTTGTGACAGTGCCACGAGATTTAAAAGTGCCGCTACGTCAGTACGCAAACACGGAAATAGAGGCGCTCCGCAGCTCGGCTGAGCGCGGGAGCACCACCTAGCTATGAACGGCGCCAGCCAGATGTCACGGCACGGCAGTTGAGTGACAGATACGGAGTTGGTAGCATGAAACCCACTATTGTTTCTACATTTGTATATCCACGCAATTTATTAGTGAATTAAAGGTTATAACAATTTTCTAATGTACTTTGTGCTGCATTAACTTGTGCGACCTGCTTGGTTACATCATTGACAGCTTCGGTCAAGTGCTTGTATGTTTTTCGCATTTCGTTAAATTCATCACTAATATTTTTCAAGTTAGTTTCAATTTTATTGAATTTTCTATTAAGGTCATCATGAATTTGTGTGGCAACATTTTCTTGTATCTGATGGGCTATGGCATTCAAATTTTTGTTTGCTAATGTGGTTACATTATTTTGAATTTCAGTGACCACAGTTTTAAATTTTCTATTTAAACTGTCAGTCTGATTTTGAAGTTTTGTGTCTAAACTGTCAGTCACATTTTTTAGTTTCACATCTAAACTGTCTATTACATTTTTCTGAACATCTATTAATTGTGCATTTTGTTCATGAACAACGCAATGTAAATCTTGCATCTGTTCTTTGAAAAATGTGAACAGTTCTGCGAACTTAGTAGGTACTGATTCACTCTGGTTGGGTTCTTCAGTATGTTCAGCCATAGGTGCATTTTCACCCGCCATTAATTCGTTACTTTGAGTTTTGTGACTTGCCATATTTTGCTCGTAGCTGTCTACGTCTGACACTACTCCGGGCAGTGTAGCCATTTTAAAGTTTATTCCAACTTTGCCTATGAATTTAAAAAATATGTCTCACTGAATTTAAAAGATATGTGTAGCAATTTATGATAAAACACTCTAGCGACGATTCTCAGTCATTCTAGAAAGCGGCCAACTTGCTGACATTTCATTTTGCAAAATTTGACAAAAAAATTTGCAAGCTTTGTGAGCAACATCTTTTTCCCCTGGAATTTAACACTCCTTAACTGACTTTACACACCAAGGCAAAGGAAAACAGTAATGTCCTTACCTCCTTTCTTACTGTGCTTCAGCAACGTCTCGAGTCATGGTTTTTTCTTTTAAGGATCATGCTCCAATCTCATATTACCTGGCTTGTAGAAATTGTCTCGTATCTCGTTACAATGGTTTTTCATGTAACAGAAATATACAAATTTTTTTTTATACCAAAATTACAGTAATAATACCGGTATACATACAAATGTACATACATAAATAGGTCCTGTCGTGACTGCCATTTTTAATGGTGATTTCAAAATAATTATTTATTTTTTTATTATTTGGTTTTCAAATTATTATTTAATTTTATGTTATTCTGGCTTTGGCTAACTGAATCTTCAATTAAATCAAGAAAAATTGTTGTTGTTGTTGTTGTTGTTGTGGTCTTCAATCCTGAGACTGGTTTGATGCAACTCTCCATGCTACTCTATCCTGTGCAAGCTTCTTCATCTCCCAGTACCTACTGCAGCCTACATCCTTCTGAATCTGCTTATTGTATTCATCTCTTGGTCTCCTACTACGATTTTTACCCTCCATGCTGCCCTCCAGTACTAAATTGGTGATCCCTTGATGCCTCAGCATATGTCCTACCAACCGATCCCTTCTTCTAGTCAAGTTGTGCCACAAACTTCTCCTCTCCCCAATTCTATTCAATACCTCCTCATTAGTTACGTGATCTACCCATCTAATCTTCAGCATTCTTCTGTAGCACCACATTTCGAAAGCCATGGCTACACTCCATACAAATACTTTCAGAAACGACTTCCTGACACTTAAATCTATTCTCGATGTTAACAAATTTCTCTTCTTCAGAAACTCTTTCCTTGCCATTGCCAGTCTACATTTTATATCCTCTCTAATTCGACCATCATCAGTTATTTTGCTCCCCAAATAGCAAAACTCCTTTACTACTCTCATTTCCTAATCTAATTCCCTCAGCATCACCCGACTTAATTCGACTACATTCCATTATCCTCGTTTTGCTTCTGTTGATGTTCAACTTATACCCTCCTTTCAAGACACTGTCCATTCTGTTCAACTGCTATTTCAAGTCGTTTGCTGTCTCTGACAGAATTATAATGTCATCGGGGAACCTCAAAGTTTTTATTTCTTCTCCATGGATTATAATACCTACTCCAAACTTTTCTTTTGTTTCCTTTACTGCTTGCTCAATATACAGATTGAATAGCATCGGGGAGAGGCTACAACCCTGTCTCACTCCCTTCCCAACCACTGCTTCACTTTCATGTCCCTCGACTCTTATAACTGCCATCTGCTTTCTGTACAAATTGTAAATAGCCTTTCGCTCCTTGTATTTTACCCATGCCACCTTCAGAATTTGAAAGAGAGTATTCCAGTCAACATTGTCAAAAGCTTTCTCTAAGTCTACAAATGCTAGAAACATAGGTTTGCTTTTCCTTAATCTTTCTTCTAAGATAAGTCATAGGGTCAGTATTGCCTCACGCGTTCCAACATCCAAAGTGATCTTCCCCGAGGTCGGCTTCTACCAGTTTTTCCATTCGTCTGTAAAGAATTCGTGTTAGTATTTTGCAGCTGTGACTTATTAAACTGATAGTTTGGTAATTTTCACATCTGTCAACACCTGCTTTCTTTGGGATTGTAACTATTGTATTCTTCTTGAAGTCTGAGGGAATTTCGCCTGTCTCATACATCTTGCTCACCTGTTGGTAGAGTTTTGTCAGGACTGGATCTCCCAAGGCTGTCAGTAGTTCTAATGGAATGTTGTCTACTCCCAGGGCCTTGTTTGGACTTAGGTCTTTCAGTTCTCTGTCAAACTTTTCACGCAGTATCATATATCCCATTTCATCTTCATCTACATCCTCTTCCATTTCCATAATATTGTCCTCAAGAACATCGCCCTTGTATAGATCCTCTATATACCCCTCCCACCTTTCTGGTTTCTCTTCTTTGCTTAGAACTGGGTTTCCATCTGAGCTCTTGATGTTCATGCAAGTGGTTCTCTTATCTCCAAAGGTCTCTTTAATTTTCCTGTAGGCAGTATCTATCTTATCCCTAGTGAGATAATCCTCTAAATCCTCTACATCCTTACATTTGTCCTCTAGCCATCCCTGCTTAGCCATTTTGCACTTCCTGTCGATCTCATTTTTGAGACGTTTGTATTCCTTTTTACCTGCTTCATTTACTGCATTTTTATATTTTCTCCTTTCATCAATTAAATTCTATATTTCTTCTGTTACCCAAGGATTTCTACTAGCCCTCGTCTTTTTACCTACTTGGTCCTCTGCTGCCTTCACTACTTCATCCCTCAAAGCTACCCATTCTTCTTCTACTGTATTTCTTTCCCCCATTCCTGTCAATTGTTCCCTTATGCTCTCCCTGAAACTCTGTACAACCTCTGGTTTAGCCAGTTTATCCAGGTCCCATCTCCTTAAATTCCCTCTTTTTTGCAGTTTCTTCAGTTTTAATCTACAGGTCATAACCAATAGATTGTGGTCAGAGTCCACATCTGCCCCTGGAAATGTGTTCCAATTTAAAACCTGGTTCCTAAATCTCTGTCTTACCATTATATAATCTATCTGAAACCTTCTAGTATCTCCAGGGTTCTTCCATGTATAAAACCTTCTTTTATGATTCTTGAACCAAGTGTTAGCTATGATTAAGTTATGCTCTGTGCAAAATTCTACCAGGTGGCTTCCTCTTTCATTTCTTAGCCCCAATCCATATTCACCTACTACGTTTCCTTCTCTTCCTTTTCCTACTGTCGAATTCCAGTCACCCATGACTATTAAATTTTCATCTCCCTTCACTACCTGAATAATTTCTTTTATCTCATCATACATTTCATCAATTTCTTCATCTACAGCGCTAGTTGGTATATAAACTTGTACTACTGTAGTAGGTGTGGGCTTCATGTCTATCTTGGCCACAATGATGCGTTCACTATGCTGTTTGTAGTAGTTTACCTGCACTCCTATTTTTTTTATTCATTATTAAACCTACTCCTGCATTACCCCTATTTGATTTTGTATTTATAACCCTGTATTCACCTGACCAAAAGTCTTGTTCCTCCTGCCACCGAACTTCACTAATTCCCACTATATCTAACTTTAACCTATCCATTTCCCTTTTTAAATTTTCTAACCTACCTGCCTGATTAAGGGATCTGACATTCCACGCTCCGATCCGTAGAATGCCAGTTTTCTTTCTCCTGATAATGGTGTCCTCCTGAGTAGTCCCCGCCTGGAGATCCGAATGGGGGACTATTTTACCTCCGGAATATTTTACCCGAGAGGATGCCATCATCATTTAATCATACAGTAAAGCTTCATGCCCTCGGGAAAAATGACGGCTGCTGTAGTTTCCCCTTGCTTTCAGCCGTTCACAGTACCACAACAGCAAGGCCGTTTTGGTTAGTGTTACAAGGCCAGATCAGTCAATCATCCAGACTGTTGCCCCTGCAACTACTGAAAAGGCTGCTGCTCCTCTTCAGGAACCACACGTTTGTCTGGCCTCTCAACAGATACCCCTCCGTTGTGGTTGCACCTACAGTACGGCTATCTGTGTCGTTGAGGCATGCAAGCCTCCCCACCAACGGCAAGGTCCATGGTTCATTGGGAGGGGGGGGGGGGGGGGGGGGGGGCAAGAAAAATTAAGTACTTGAAAAATAATGTAAAAGTATTTTTTAAATATTGAAATTGGAATTTAAATACCAGCATCAAGCTTCATTTTTTTTTCTCAGCTAGGCTCCTCTACTGGATTGTCTATAGGCAAATGTAATTTTGGGACATGATTTATGCCTAAAAGCTATCGGACTTAGTTTTGTGAAACGTGAAACTTGAGATTCAGGTTCTATTCTGAAAGCAAACCAAATGTATTGTACTGATTGGTGCCATTAATATGCAATCATTCACTAGCAGGCATCCCCACACAAAGTAAGCCACATTTGATTATCAAATTCATTAAAAAAAGCTGAGGAAGAAAGGTATGATTAGTCGTAATAACAAACACAATGAAATTAAATAGTTATTATTATGCAAAATGAGCACAAATAACAAAATCTCTAGATAACATTGAGCAAGCAATAATTTTTTTCGACCATATCAGACAATGGCTGACCAGGAAGAGAGAGAACATAAACTTGCCGGTCCTTGTTCAGTTAAAATTACATAGATAATACAATTACAGAGATATTAATTTCATTGTAATCACAGAGCCTATTAAGCAGTTATTATATCTCTTAAAAAAATAATGTAACTATTTATTTAGAGGAAACATTTTCCTAGTAAATTTGTTTGTCCTTTGATTTATCGTGATCTGTTACTGATTTTTAGTGAAGTTAGTTTTTACGTTTAGCTTTAAAAAAAAAAAATACAAAAGAGATATAATAAGCAAAATAATGAATTTCGTAGGTTGCCAACTATTGTATCTGGTTTTACCGTGCGCCAGGCTCCCTACAAATTATTGTAAATGCAATGGCGTAGTATTACTCAGCTCTCTAATTATTACTATCACAGAAAATAGACAAGTTTGAATAAATTATTTCACTGGATTCCTTCAATTAATCTCACTGAATATTTTAACATAATTTCCTCCGCTCCGGCTATCAGACATTGTGCTGTGAAAAAATATTTTTAAATGTACCGCGTAATGGCAGCTAATTGTTAACAGTCAGAGATCACTGTTACTCGCTCCGCAGCAGCTGGAAACATGCTAAATAATTTTCATTAAATATTCTTTTCATAAGATAAATGTGGCGTAGGTTCTTGAAATAACACACGCAGATCACTTTATACTAATATATTCTTACTAGGACACAGTTTACACCATTAAATATTTGCAATTACCTTACGACAGAAACAAATGCTAGTGCAGCACAACAGCTCTCTTACCTTATTCCAGCTAAAACCAGAATGAACAGAACAAAACAGACTAGACAGAAGAATGAGCATTGCATTGTATTTTATACTCTTACGAAGATAATAATACTTCTTTTAATTCCTTACGCATTATAATCTCATACACTAAAAATAATGTCTTTTCTGCATCTATCGATCTATATTGTATATTTTTACAGTTAGTGTTATTACCTTTCGTAGATAAATCGATGTTTGCAGCTCATTTTGAGTCACACACAGTCATTTTTATTTATGTTTCACCTCGATAAGGGTGAATATTGCAAAAGGGACACTACACAGTGATTAAATCATCTCAGCACTACTGTGTGAAAATGCACAGTCACGAAATCCACTAACACTTGGGGGAACATTACAACTTCACAGTGGTTTGCAGAGTATAGAAGTAGATGTCATTTCATAGACTTGCTGGAGAAACAAAAATTACACCATGTCGGCACATAACTTCACAGATATGAAACCTGGTCACGCTTCTGCTACCTCATAGTCTACCTGAGATTAAAAATAGATAAAACCATAGGGAATGTGCAATATGCGCACAGTTTCATAACAAAATATCAAGCTGTCATCTGGTACCAAATTCGTGTTGCAATTCCAAACCAAAGGGGCTAAAGCCGTGAGTTTTTCAACCCCCCTTTACCAATGTATGTCTTCAGCATTTAATTTTATTAAAAGCTCTACATATTTGTCACCTTATTCCTTCAGTGGTATTATAGGGGACCCTATGAATTGCTTGCTTGGGGGCACCTATCAGCTCACATTTAGATAATTGTATTTTAACTTAGACAAAGTTTTGAATTTTTACAGTGCCTATGTTATCACCTCACCCAATTCATTTTCTGTCAAATTGGCAATGGTCCTCGAATTGTGATTACTGACATTCTGCAGATGATACACAGGTAGTTACTGGAACTTGGCGCACTGCATTGTATTGCAGCAGCTTTCTGCACACAGCATTGGCTGCAAAGGTGTTTCCATCTACTCACTCCCATGTGCTGGCCAAGAGACTCGAGGCAAGTTGCAGGTAACAGGTAAGCAGAGTTTGTGCATCCGTGTAAAGCATCTTGCCTGGTATATGTTCTCATAGTAATGTAAAACTGGCTAACAGTAGAACACATTTTGTCCTCATTGTATTGACAGGATGCTGCAGTTCAACAAAATGCAGCACCTATGCCAACACCTTATTACAATGGTCAGCATTGTGAGCAGTCTCACCTTCTTGATTCACAGTTTTTGCAGTATCTTTAATGTAATTTTTGAACATGGTGTTTCAGTACAACATTTCTTAATTCATAAACCGTTATTGCTCCCAATGAGATGGGTGTACTACATGGGAACAGAACATTCAGTTAGCAAAGAGGACTTTAGAATAATAATAATAGTAATAATAATAGTAATAATAATAGTAATAATAATAATAATAATAATAATAATAATAATAACCCCCCATGGAGGCCCGGAAAAGAATAGGCCTCCAGTATGTTCTGCCAGTCGTAAAAGGCGACGAAAAGAACAAACCACTAATAGGGCTAACCCCCCTTTTAGTGTGATTACTTGGTTCAGGACAGAACTAAAGAAGCCTCGGACAAGCGCCGTCATGGTCGGGGACGACGCTTGAACCCTATGCCCGCCCACAATGGTAACGACACTGCTAGCCAACTGCAAAATGATTTAAATCCAAATAGAGGTGTTTTGCAGGATATGCTTCCTGCAACCACCCTAGAAGGAAAACAAAGACAGAGGGTGAGATGGTCAGATGAAGTTAATCGACACCTCATGTTCTGTTATTACCAAGCAACAAACCTAGGAACCAACACAACTGGATACAGATCACAAGTATACACAACATTTATTACCAGATACCCGGAATTAAAATTTTTAACAGAACAACGACTAGCTGATCAGATCCGTGTAATAATAAAAAATAACAGGATACCCCAGTCAGAATTAGAAAACATCAAACAACAAGTACAACAAATACTGGAACAAAATAATGTGCAATCAGAAGAAGAAGAAAATACAGTAATGGACTCAAACATCCCAGAGCAAACAAACAAAGACCAACACGCATCAATTAAACAATCAGAGGAAAACGAAATCTTAAGACAGCCACCAGAACAAGCACAAATAGAACACGAAGAGACACACATGTTAGATATAGAAGAGAAATTTCAGCTGACATATATAGAATACAAAGACACAAATACAGACATTAGACCATTCTTGCATAGACCGCCAAATAACCCACAATTCGAAACAACAATAAAAACTATCAACACAATCATACACAACAAAATAAATGAAAACACAACTATGGAAGAGTTACAACTACTAGTTTATATAGGAGCACTCACTACACTAAATATAAACACTAGGCAGAGATCAGAACAAACCAACACACAGAAGAAACCCACAAAACCAGCATGGCAACACAGGCTACAGATCAGAATAGAAAAACTGAGAAAAGACATCGGACAGCTAACACAATTTATAAGAAATGAAATATCAGACAAAAAACGAAAAAGGTTAGGTAAAATCTCACAACAAGAAGCAATAGAGCAATTAGATGAAAAAAAGCAGAAATTGCAAGCATTGGCCAAACGACTTAGAAGATACAAAAAAAGTGAAAATAGAAGGAAACAAAACCAAACATTCAACACAAACCAAAAGAGATTTTACCAAACAATGGATAACACACACATTAAAATAGACAATCCACCAAACATAACAGACATGGAACACTTCTGGAGCAACATATGGTCAAACCCGGTACAACATAACAGGCATGCACGGTGGATACAAGCAGAAACAGACACATACAAGATGATACCACAAATGCCTGAAGTGATAATTTTGCAACATGAAGTCACCCGAGCAATTAATTCTACACACAATTGGAAAGCCCCTGGAAATGATAAAATAGCAAATTACTGGCTAAAGAAGTTCACCTCAACACATTCACATCTAACTAAATTATTTAACAGTTACATTGCAGACCCATACACATTCCCTGATATACTTGCACATGGAATAACCTATCTGAAACCTAAAGATCAAGCAGACACAGCAAACCCAGCTAAATATCGCCCCATAACATGCCTACCAACAATATACAAAATATTAACTTCAGTCATCACACAGAAATTAATGACACATACAACACAGAACAAAATTATAAATGAAGAACAAAAAGGCTGCTGCAAAGGAGCACGAGGATGTAAAGAGCAACTGATAATAGATACAGAGGTGACATATCAAGCTAAAACTAAACAAAGGTCCCTACACTACGCATACATTGATTACCAAAAAGCCTTTGATAGTGTACCCCACTCATGGTTACTACAGATATTGGAAATATACAAAGTAGATCCTAAATTGATACAGTTTCTAAACATAGTAATGAAAAACTGGAAAACCACACTTAATATCCAAACAAATTCAGATAACATCACATCACAGCCAATACAGATTAAGCGTGGAATATACCAAGGAGACTCATTAAGTCCTTTCTGGTTCTGTCTTGCTCTGAACCCACTATCCAACATGCTAAATAATACAAATTATGGATACAATATTACTGGAACATACCCACACAAAATCACACATTTGCTATACATGGATGATCTAAAACTACTGGCAGCAACAAATCGACAACTCAACCAATTACTAAAGATAACAGAAGTATTCAGCAATGATATAAATATGGCTTTTGGAACAGACAAATGTAAGAAAAATAGCATAGTCAAGGGAAAACACACTAAACAAGAAGATTACATATTGGATAACAATAGCAACTGCATAGAAGCGATGGAAAAAACAGATGCCTATAAATATCTAGGATACAGACAAAAAATAGGAATAGATAAAACAAATATTAAAGAAGAACTAAAAGAAAAATATAGACAAAGACTAACAAAAATACTGAAAACAGAACTGACAGCAAGAAACAAGACAAAAGCTATAAATACTTATGCTATACCAATATTGACCTACTCATTTGGAGTAGTGAAATGGAGTAACACAGACCTAGAAGCACTCAATACCCTTACACGTTCACAATGCCACAAATATAGAATACATCACATACATTCAGCAACAGAAAGATTCACATTAAGCAGAAAGGAAGGAGGAAGGGGATTCATAGACATAAAAAAACCTACATTATGGACAGGTAGACAATTTAAGAAAATTCTTTCTAGAACGAGCAGAAACTAGAAAAATACACAAAGCAATCACTCATATAAATACATCGGCTACACCACTGCAATTGCATAACCACTTCTACAACCCTTTAGATCACATAACATCAACAGATATGAAGAAAGTAAATTGGAAAAAGAAAACACTACATGGTAAGCACCTGTATCATCTAACACAGCCACACATCGATCAAGACGCATCCAACACATGGCTAAGAAAGGGCAATATATACAGTGAGATGGAAGGATTCATGATTGCAATACAGGATGAAACAATAAACACCAGATATTACAGCAAGCATATTATTAAAGATCCCAATACCACAACAGATAAATGCAGACTTTGCAAACAACAAATAGAAACAGTAGATCACATCACAAGTGGATGTACAATACTAGCAAAGACAGAATACCCCAGAAGACATGACAATGTAACAAAAATAATACATCAATAACTTGCCATAAAACATAAACTAATAAAACAACACGTTCCCACATACAAGTATGCACCACAAAATGTACTGGAGAATGATGAATACAAATTATACTGGAACAGAACGATTATAACAGATAAAACAACACCACATAACAAACCTGACATCATACTCACCAATAAAAAGAAGAAATTAACACAACTAATTGAAATATCCATACCCAACACAACAAATATACAGAAGAAAACAGGAGAAAAAATTGAAAAATACATCCAACTGGCTGAGGAAGTCAAGGACATGTGGCATCAGGATAAAGTTGATATTATACCGATTATACTACCAACTACAGGAGTCATACCACACAATATCCACCAGTACATCAATGCAATACAGCTACATCCAAACGTATATATACAACTATAGAAATCCGTAATTATTGATACGTGTTCAATAACCCGAAAGTTCCTAAATACAATGTAACATATACCGTACAGTTAAAAGGAAGTCACGCTTGATGAAGGTCCGTGTCACTTTCCATTTTTAACCAGACCTAAGGTCTGAGAAAAATAGAAATAATAATAATACTCAAAAGACAGGAGGATCATTTCAAAAGGTGCCACTATTTTATAAAAATAAAGCCTTATAATGCATTAATGAAAGAACTCCACAAATCCTCATTTCTTACAATAGTGTTTCCTTCTGCAGTGATGTAATGAGTAAGCTGCAGGGGAAGCTGAAAGAGTAACAGACTTAAAAGGGAGATCGATAAGATACCTGCACTCACATTGGTGTTCAATTCTCTGCCACTGTTGAGTCATGTAACAATAGGGTCTCTTTGTTGTATGGAGCGAGGGCTCTAAATTATCCATCCAATTCACTACTTGTAAATGCCCATCCACAATAGCTTACTTTGTGTTTCCAGGCTTGCCTGTGAATTGTACTTTTATGAGTTTACATGAATAACAATTGGATTCCAAAAACCTGTCATCTGGATACACTGACCTGTAAAGCAAATAAAAGAAATCTTTATGATAGAATGTGAAAGAAATGATAAATATTCAATGAAGCGGATGTTATTTGAAGTGATACAACTAATCTGTATTTGCACAGACACATCCTGAATGAGGCATAAAGCAAAGTTTTTAAGGTTTATAATTTATATAAAAAACAGCTACCAGCCACAGCACAAAGTTTTTAGTTAAGTGGCTTTTTACGTGGTGGCTTTTAAATGTCTACCAAACTGCTCTTTGCACATTTAGTATAGTATTGTCTATGCAAATAACCATTATGCTTTTAAAGAAATACAGTGGAACTTTGATTTTACATTCTCTGATTTCACATTTTTCATGATTCTGCATCATAAATTTGTAAGCCCTGTAAAAAGTCCATAAGATCAATGCTAAAGATTCCCCAATTTTACATTTCTTCCTAATAAGATTTGCCTCAGTTCTAAATTCTTACTCAATGTCCACTTGACTTCTTCTCATTTTATTCCTATTGACATTTGATGTGACTGAATGAGTTATAAGTGGCACAAAAAAAAGGCAGATGGTTCGCACCACAGGTGGAGGTGGAGTTAAGGGAGTATTTTAGGTCATTGTGGAGAGGAGAGACATAAAAGAGGAAATGCTGATGTGATCCACAATTGGTGTTACCAACAAAACTTGCAACATTTAGCTTCACCATACACTAATGGTACAACTACTTCTAGGTTGCAGCGGTGATGGAAAAACAAGACAGTCGACATGAAATGTTCATGACCGAGCCAATACTTGATGAAGGGCACCAGCCCCACCTTTTCTTGTGTCACTTATAACTCAGTCTATCGAATCAAACAATGGAAACTCCAGGTATGAATATCAACAATATAGGGAAAGACAGATTGTTATTTACCATAAAGAAGACACGTCAAGTCACAAACGGACATGATCAAAAGACACTCACATAAAGCTTTTGGCCACAGCCTTTGTCAGTTTCTTTTTGCATGTATTTCCAATGAACTGTATTCAGTAACAGTGTCATCATCAACCTTTTAAATTCAGACACTGAATCTTGAAGAATATGCTCAGTTGTAATCAAGGAAATGTTGCCCAGTTTTGGATAGTGAACTCTTATTGGCTGGTGACTTGTTAAGTCACCCACTAGCCAGTGCAGCCACCACACCACATTAGCATACATAAAATGAGCTCACCTACTGGATGTGTGGAGAAGGGGCATGGTCCTTCAAAGATGGGAGTTCAGGTAGGGGTGAAAGCATTTCCTGAAGTGCTGAAAATACACTTTTCGTGCAGACGATGTGCTGTGACAGAGATGTCACACGGAAATAGAACAAGGGTTTTGTGATAGCACATTTTAAAGACTTTCATTTTCAAATCTAATACAATACAGTTGTAACTACTACATACACCACTCACGTATATGCTTTGCACCACATACACCACACAATGTAGATTGTAAAGATTGGTATCAGTGATAAAGGGCATGAAGTGAAACTGTAGCACCTGAGCTTTCTTACAGATTTACATTTTATACAGTGTACAGAAATTCACTTCTAATAATCTTGTAACGTCAGTTAGGGAAGTAAACTCATTTTTTCATGTCTCTGTTTCTCTCATCAAGCTTAAAATAACACTTTTAATGGTGGTCAGCATATGAAGTGCATCTTTTAAGAAAAGTATTATACAATAACAACAATGGTTACAAAGTTTGTCATTAAGCAGTTGTCTGCATTTATGGTTATAGTTTAGCCACTTAGCTGCTGTGTTTTTGGTTTAATTCAACATGTTCATCAAATTTTACTTTTTTCTGGGTGAGCACAAAGGATGAGCTCTCACAAACACATGTTTTAGACATATAATTTGTGATTGTAGCATGCTGGAAAATGGCTTGATTACCTTGTACCTAGATACCAATTGCAGTTCTTTGATTGATTTTTACTTGCTGTTACACATCTGCCATTTTTCAAGAACTGATGATATTTATTACCGCAAATTATTGTATAAACATTGTATTGTACATTTAATTTACTTCACTTAGAAAGATTTTATATAAAGTAATGGAGAGGATTGCAATTTTTAATTACATATGCCAATTACATGTGTTTTTGCTTGTTTTTTGGGGGTTTTAACACTTTCCTCAATTCTGCATTTTCCTCAGTTTTGCGCTTTTTAAGTCTGGACTTCACGAAAACGCAAAATAGGAGTTTCGCTGTGTACAGATTAGAGAATGTTCTGCTTAAGACAAGAACACATCCAGTAAGTATACAACTTCAGTAACTGTGTATTTCAACCACCACTTCCACGAGACATATTCCAGTGTGACTAATTCTGTTCCTTTCATTAGCACTTAACATTCAACTTACTTGTTGCTGGAAAAAGGTATGCCAATCCCTGTAAGTGATAATTATCATCATGTGCACTAGCCTGCGACGTGACGCTGCAATGTCTCAACGTAAACTGCCATGACTCAATAATCCAGAAAAAAATGTGCTACATATGGCGTTGAACTCTCACTATAGTGTAATATGAAGTTCTAATGAGCCTGCAGATTGGACACTTCTTCACACTTCCACCAGAAAAAACTATAATCTCAGTCCTGAAAAAAGTGATCATATAAAATATGACTACCACTGTGACATAATGAAGAAGCAAGTAGTAATTTTTCTAATTATGTAGCAGAGGGAAAACTAAGCCCTCATTATTTGTACATTCAAAAAAATACATGATCCAGTCACATTAATGTGACCACCTATCAAAAGCATGCATAACCACCTTTTCCAGTGCGGACCTGCACAAAGAGAGCCAGTGAGGTTCTGGGAGGTACCGATGAGGTGTAGAGTTGTACGAACTCCAGTGTCGTGGCCAGCTACACTATGTTACATGGCTGATGATCCATGGTGCGAACAGCCAGGTCAAGGTGGTCCCACAGATTCTACATTGGATTTAAATCCGGAGGGGTTGGGGGGGGGTGGTGGGGAGGGGTTGGTGGCCACCAGGGGAGTTTGATAAATGGATCCTGGTGCTCTTTGAACAATGCACATACACTGTGAACTGTGTGTCATGTGTTGTCCTACTGGCAGATGCCATTGTGCCAAGGAAAAATGAACTGCATGTAGATTTGGACATGGCCCCCAGGGATAGATGTATACTTGCGTTCATCCATTGTGACCTCCAGAATGATGATATCACCCATGAAATGCCACCAAAACATTGTGCAGGCCATAATGCTCCCTCCTAGTTACAGAGGTTTTACTTTCAGTCATTTCACACCAATGGCCATCTGTCCGAGGGGGCATAAAATACGATTTATCTGAAAGGCCATCTGTTTCCTCAGTGGATGTTCAGTTGTGTTCTTGTCATGCAAATCCCAGGCTTGGTCACTGATGAACAGCAGTCAGCATGGATGCATGAGCCAGGCATTGGTGTGGAGGCCTTTACACATCAACATCCACTAAATGGTCATTGAGGAGACACTATTTGTAGATCCTTGGCTCATATGGATGGTCAGTTGCTCAACAGTTGCATGTTTATTAGCCAGTATAGATCTTCATAGCCATCATACACTCATATAATTTATAGTATGTGATGCACTACAATTGCCTTGGTGCCAGTTTTGGATAGCACCATTTTGCCATTCATGTTATACTTTAGCCATGCTGGCATGCAAACAGTATACAACATTTTGACAATGTGTGGACTCTTGGCCTGAAAGCCAATGATCATGCCCTTTTGGATGTCAAATAAATCACTCTCTTCCACATTATGATGATGACTGCACTGTTTTCCACATCCCCCAACATGCTTTGCGATGGCACGGGTTCGGTCGTTCATTCTTTCGTCTCCTTACTCTCTCTGTCATTTTAATTGAACTGTTCACCTATCTCTATATTTCTTCCTTCTAAAGTCCTCTCACTCTGCAGTAGTAGATACATGCTAGGCAGTGTAAAGCAGCATTGATAAAACCACTACCTAATACCTACCACACAGAGGCCACGTAACTCAAGTTGCAAATCATTTCCTGTAAGTTAATTTTCACAAATTTTGGGCAGTATGAGAATACACTTTTAATTGTAGTAAGCATTTGAAAATTCTATTAACATCTTTTTATTCATAAGGAAGCACATGAAATGGCTATCAAGTCCGTATTTAATAATGCAAATGCTGTATTCATTCCAAGTTGACCGTCTCTGCAACATATTTCACATGAAAAAGCAGCCAGAATTCCTGCAAGTCTGACCCGATTAATTTTGCTATCTAACAGTCACTGACACACCACTATTAGCAAGTTGAACATTTGGTTGTTTCAGTGGTCTTCTGCTTTAGAAGTGCTCACCAAAGTATTCCATAAAGAACACAGAATATGCCACTCGGAATGGCCACTATAACCAAAAATTTCACACGCTCATAAAACTTCAAGTAATTAATTCAGAAATATCACACTTTCATCAAAATGTTCATAACTTAAGCCATTTTAGTCATGACAGGTTCTAAACTCAATGAACTATAGTTCTTCATTTTACATACTATTTTCATGGAGACATCTAGCATGGGGTTACCCCAAAGCAGGTTGGTGAGCGACTCTCTCGATGCTTGTCTCCTCTCTGCCTATCTAACTATCTGCGTGCAGGAACTGCTTAGTTCTGATTGGCTATTGATCTGAATGACCAATCAGAATGATCCTTCCAGATCATTCTCATGACAGAAATTGCCTTAGCCAACTGCTAATCAGATAGTCATTTATGTCATTACAATTTCAATTTCTAATATATTGTTTAATAAAATAGAACAAAATGCAAGATATTTTTTAAATTAATATAGGAACTTTTTCCACTACAGCCTTTTATTCTGGACTGCTCTCTTACAAAAGCAAGCACACATCGACATATGTCATCAGCATCGTGGTTGCAACACAATTTTCCCACGGTTCAATTTTATAAGGTTTTACATAAAATGACTTAAGTTTTAACCTATGTCCTGCATACAGTCTCTCATTCATTCCTGTGTATTCACACAAGAAAATAATAAGCAAATAATAATTTTGAATGATTTTTATACTAATTAACGTAGAGTAATTAAAGTTTTGAAAAGAAAATTCCAATTAAGTGATTTTATATACTGCAAGCTTTGTTATGACTTCAGATGATAATAAAAGACATTTAGTTATTGTTCCTAACTGAGTTTTGGAACATAATTGTTGGTTTTAGTGCATTTAAGTAATTTTCTCAATCTCTCTAACTATAATAGATAAACATCTGAAATTTTGACAGGATCTCTTCCTTAATAACAAAAGTTTGCTTACCAAGTTTGAACAAAATTGGATGATAATTACTATGGTTTATTTAGATTCGTAGGGGGCATGAATTTGCATTGCATACTGACTGAATGTTACTTGAGACCGTTCTCACAGCTGGTAATGTCAGCTGGGCTGTGAGTCAGAGGGAAGAAGAAACATAGCCATCCTGAAGCCACCATGCTACATAGCTGCATGCCTTACTGCATCAATTGTTATTTCGTAATAACTTGCTATGTTACAGCTTTATATACTCTCCACTACTAGTGCTGTCAGCTGAAATCTGTGAGTAGTCATTGCGCATTAATGTCAAACATAATCAGTGGTCACATTAACGTGTTTGGACCATGCATAATGCAAGTAGAAGATTATTAAAAACAAACTGTGTAAAACAATTGCAGTGTAATATTAATTACATTATTTTTATGACATAGTTTCATTAAACTGTGCAGAGCCACTCTGACATTACAATTAACATTAATCTTCAACAATAAATATTTCCTCTAACAAGACGTGCACGTCATTAGCTATTGAGCTCTTCCAACAAAAAAGGGGGAAACTGGAATGTTAATGATCTCTAAATACATTTCATCATAGATATTATTCTGAATCTAAGATCTTAATTTTTTACATGCTAATTGTAACTGCATGCCATTTTGAAACATGCACTAAAATTAATCTGTGACCTCTTTCTTTACCAGTCCACTGTGGTTGGGTAGTATTGTCATCATTTTGCTGCTAAGCAAATGATTAATTGGTGTGTATTTCACTTTTCCTTTCCATCTATATCAGACATTTTAAATATGAAAAAAAAAAAAACCTGCAAGAAGAAGGTGTCAAAAACCATGCCTGAGTGACAGACCGGAGATTGATCTGGATGCTGATATTGAAACATCAAAGTCTGCCTGACTGAGCCACTACGTTCCACAACCATCACATTATCGCCACTCAGGTGGAAAGATCTTGGGAAAGACATAACATAATCTCATTGGTAATATGAATCCCATTTTATAGTGGAACATATAAAAAAGGTTCAAGTTGCAAGTTAAAGACATTGGATTTCTAACACAGGATAATAATTGGTGGCAAGAGTCTGTTTGCTGTGCCGTACACATGTATCAGACGATTTTCTTTTGCAGTTTCAGTATTCAAGATACGCTACTTGAACTTCCCCAGTGAACTATCCCACATCTAATGACAGATTCAAAATAAATATGATAAGCAATTTTTCTCATACCCAAGTCAGTGGAATTTGCTAGTATGAGGGTGGTTTGAAAAATTCTCAGAATCACCACGAGAAGTCAGGGCTAGTGCAACTAGTTGTTCACAGAATATTCATTAGACTGTTGCCTGTAAACACATGCCACATCAGTGTTCTCAGAAGAGAGCTGTGGCAGTGACATGGCTCTGTTGTTTTTCCAATGTAGTGATTTCCTTAGATGGAAAAAAATCAAGATTCGAGCAGTGGCTAAGAACTTTGTAAAGAAAGGTATGAAAGCAAAGGACATTCATGCTGATTTCCAAAATACACTGGGGGCCTCTGCTCCTTCATATTCAACTGTTGCCAAGTGGACAAATGAATTTAAATTTGGTTGGGAGGGCTTAGATGATGATCTGTGCAGTGGTCGGCCAAGATATGTCACTACTCCAGAAATCATTGCAAAAGTGCACAACATGGTCATGGAGGATTGCCTATTGAAAGTGTATGAAATTGCTCATGCTAGCCAAATGTCATCTAAAAGAGTATATCACATATCAACTGAAGAATTACAAATGACAAAATTATCTGCAAGAAGGGTGCTGCAACTATTGGCGCTGGATCAAAAATGCATGAGAATGGACATATCGGAACAATGTTTGGCCTGTTTTAGGAGAAACGAACAATATTTTTTGTGCTGGTTTGTGACCACAGATGAAACTTGGTTGCACTACTATACCCCAGAGACAAAACAAAAGTCAAAGCAGTTGAAACACACTGATTCTCCACCACCAAAGAAAGCATAGACAATTCCTTCAGCAGGAAAGGTCATAGCATCAGTGTTTCGGTACGCAAAGGGGATTCTGTTAGTTGATTATCTCACCACTGGACAAACAATTTCTGGAGAATACTATGCTAACCTCTTAGACAAATGACAGTGAATTGGCTATGAACCACTTATTAATGTCAATAAAAATTTGATTAGCTGCCCTTTCTAAATTGATGTTTGATTTACTATTTATTGCAATGTTTGTATTATCTGCAAATAAGACAAACTTGGCATTTGGTAATGTAAAAGATGACAGGTCATTGATATACACAAGAAAGAGCAGTGGACCTAGCATGGAACCTTGGGGAACACCACAAGTAATTTCTTCCCAGTCAGATGATGTCTGATGGCCTACTGCTGAAGTGTTACGTAATGACACACTTTGTTTTCTATTAGTAAGATATGACTGAAACCACTTTGCAGCACTACCAGTGATGCCATAATATTTTAATTAAGTTAAAAGAATGCTGTGATTTATGCAGTTAAAAGCCTTTGACAGGTCACAGAATATGACAGTTGCCTCTAATTTGTTGTCTAATGAATTAAGGACATTTTCACTGTAAGTGTAAATAGCCTTCTCAGTATCAGAACACTTAAGAAACCCAAACTGTGACTTTGACAGTATGTTATTTTCAGTAAGGTGCTTAATTAGACACTTGAACATATCTTTTTCAAAGATTTTTGAAAAAGCTGGCAAAAGTGATACTGGTCGGTAATTTGATGGTATTTCTTTGTCCCCTTTCTTGTGGAGAGGTATAACTTCAGCATATTTAAGCCAGTCCGGGAGTTTTCCTGTGATAAGTGATTGATTACACAAATAACTTAAGATATGACTAAGCTCATATGAACACTCTTTTATTAACTTTGTTGGTATGTTATCATAACCACTAGAATGCTTTGATTTCAAGGACTTTATGATGGATTCTGTTTCTTTGGGTGAAGTAGGTGTCAATTCCATTTTACTGAGATTGCTTGTGTACACTGGTCTCAGATATTCCATTGCATTATTTACTGAACCTGACAACCCCATGCTATCAGTAACAGAGACAAAATACTTGTTTAAATGGTTTGCAACACAACAGGCATTTGTTACCAAGGTTTCATTTATTTTTAAAGCTATTTGTTCCCCCTCATTTCTGGTCCTATCTGTCTCCGACTTAACTATATCACATATTGTTTTTATTTTATTGCTGGATGTATTTATCTTCTTCTCATAATGCAGTTCAGAGTTCAGTGGAACAAGCTGATGGATATTTTGAAGAGGAAAGGAGTAGGTTGGAAAGAGAGATGACTGCTACAGAATCTGTATTTACACCAAAAAGTAAGGATAAGGATAGGAAATGAAATGTCAGAAGGAAGCAGCATTGGGCAAGGTATTAGACAAGGTTGTTGCCTTTCCTCACTGTTGTTTAACGTATACCTTGAAGAGATTATTATGAAAGGTTTAGATGGGAAAAGAGGAATATGTATTGGTGGAAAGAGAATAGAATGTATAAGATTTGCTGATGACATGGTATGAGTGGCAGAAAGTGAGCGGACAGTGAATAACATGCTGAAAGATCTGAATGAAGCTTGTGTGGAGTATGGGATGCAAATAAACACAGCAAAGACAAAGAGTATGGTCATTAGTAAAAGATGCAGACTGTCCAATATTAAAATAGGACAATCTACCATTAGCCAAGTAAGTGCATTTAAATATCTTGGAAGCACAATAACTGAAGACTTGAGATGTCACCAGGAGGTGAAAACTTGAATTGATATAGAGACTGAGGCATTCAACAGAAAGAGAAATTAGATAAAGGACTAACAAAAAGGCTTGGCAAATGTTTTGTCTGGAGTGTGGCAGTGTATGGGGCAGAAACATGGACACTGAGACGAGAGGATGAAAAAAGGTTAGAAGCATTTGAAATGTGGATGAGAATGGAGAGAATAAGCTGGATGGAAAGAGTGTGTAATGAAAGAGTATTGGAAAGGGTTGGTGAGAGAAGATGTCTGCTGAAGGTTGTAAGAGAAAGGAAAAAGAACTGGTTGGGACATTCATTGAGAAGGTTGTGCTTGCTAGCAGATGCTTTGGAAGGATTGGTTTGTGGGAGAAGACTGAGAGGAAGAAGGAGATACAAGATGATAGACAACATAAAGGGAAGAGGAAATTATGTACACCTGAGGAGGATGCAGAAGACCAGACAGCCTGGAGAACTACCATGTGAAAACCTGCCTTTTGGCAGAACACTGATGATGATGATCATAGTGCTAGTATCAAAGGTGTCCTTACATATCAGATAGTTTCCTTTTTGTTGTTTGTGTGATCCATGGTTTCTTATTAGGCTTCTGCTTAATTTGAGTTACCTTCAGGGGAAAAAAATTCAAATAAAGTGCTAACTTTATTAATGAATGTTTTGTATTTTCCATTTGTGTCTTGGTTGCTGTAAACATCCATTCAATTAATTTCTTTGAGCAATCTCCTAAATTTCTCAGTCTTTGACTGTTTTATTGGTCTTCTGTACTCAATTCTGATACATGTTTTACCCTGACAATTTTCAAAATTTAATGTTAGGTGTTGCATGTCATGGTCAGGTAGCCCATTTACTACTGGTTTTGTAATGTGGCTTAATTGCCTAGAATTGTCTATAAAGATATTATCAATGGCAGTCTTAGAACATTTGTATGCCATAGTTGGGAAATTTACAGTAGAAACTAAATTAAATGACAATGTAACTGATTTCAGTAACTGTTCACTGACAGTGTTTTTCAGGACATCTATATTAAAATCACCAGCAATCACAAGTTCTTTGTTTTTTTTTTTTAATTTTAGATGAGATAATAAATCTTCAAGACCATTTATAAACAGGTTGAAATTTCCTGAAGGTGCTCTATATATGGCTACTATTATAACGGACCTATTATGAAATTCTATCTCTGTTGCACAGGCTTCTAAGTGCTACTCTAAGCAAAATTTATTAATGTCAATATTCTTAAATTTCAAACTGTTTTAACAAATGTGGCAACTCCTCCTTTCTCCATATTTTGTCTACAGAAGTAAGAGGCAAACTTAAATTCTGTAAGGTTTAACATATCTATACCGGTGGTCACACCAGAGAGCAGATTATATCAACTGGGTTCGATGACTCTAATTCATCAATGCACATAAGTAGTTCATTCATTTTACTTCTAAGCCCTCGAATATTTCGATGCACTAAAGATAGTTGGCATTTCACATTTGCCGAGATGAAATTGGGTGGAAATAAAATTTCTGCTGATTGCTGTAAATTTTTAACCAACAGCTGTGTTCGCTGATCCAGTGTGCCAGGATTATGCTGTTTGATTTCTTTCTCAAACTGAAGGTTTGTTTCAATCTTTACTTCTCTCAGAACTTGACTTCATTCTGTCCTACCTATCCTAAAAAAGGTGCTGCTCCAACACCTATTACCACTGGTATATTACCACTCATGGCAGTACCTTCTCCCCCCCCCCCCCCCTCCCCTACGTTTCCTGCTCTATTAGCTCAGCCAGTTTACCCTTCCCTTTCATGTTGAGGTGTAGGTCATGTCTAGTACAATCCCACCTACTGAGAGAATCAACTGGAACCAAACCAATATGTGACCCCGCACCCGACCCAAGTAGTCGTTCCAACTCCAAATTAACTCTTCCGAAAGAAGAGTTTAAATGAGGTCAGTCATAGCATCTCAGAACAGACACAAACTGAACACTGGTATGTCTCGTTGCTGATGCAATCTTTGCCAGGTCACACTCTATATTGTACCCAGAATCTCTTTCAATACTATTGCCCAGCCCAACCACAATAACCACGGCGTCTTCCTTGGTAAAATCTTTACAGAGTGAACCTAAATCCTCTGTCACCTGAGCCAGACCAGCACTATGTTAAAGAAATTGTGACCTGGTATCTGATCCTAACTGGTCCTGCAAAAGTTGGCCTACATCTCTAGCATGTGAACTACCTAACAACAAAACTTTCTTTCTCTTTGCTGACTTCCCTACATTCTTATTCAATTTTCTACTGAAAGTTTGTTGTACCCTCTCTACACCTACCTTTGTCTGAGGCTCATCAGTTTTTAACTGAATCAACAGGTCAAACGTATTCTTCACATTCACATGAAACTGTCTTTCAAAATTCTAGGTCTGTTCCTCCTGTTACCCGTTGCCACTTCCCACCTCTCTTTACCCTTCTCCCTCTTTACCCTGTTTAGATCTTCCCTCGCCTGCTCTAACTGTGCCTGAAGGGCAGCAATTTTCCCCTCCTGTTCCACTATTTTCCTGTCTCTGCTGCATATCCTACAGAACCACTGACGAGTGTGATCCACTTCCCCATTTCCCACGCCGCTACAGTTACCCCAATAGAAAAAAACTACTGCAGCCATCACACCAAACCCCGCATCTAACAATTCTGTGGCACATCAGGCACTTTTCATCATGGTAAAAATCTTACTTTAGCAAGAATAAGTCAAATTAAATTACTGAAAAACAAGAAAACACGTTTATGAAAGATTAGGTCTACTCTCAATCGTATGTAAACATACTTACTTTAGTGACAATAAGTTAGATTAAGGAAAAAAAGAAGAAAAACACGTTTACAAAAATTAGGCCTAGTTGCAACTGTATGTAAACAAAGCTCCTACCATATGTGCGAGGTTTCCATATACTGGAAATTAAAATTTACGCTGTGTTTTGCAAAATAAGAGTTAAACAACAAAGGGATAAACTTTTCATAATTTGCTGGAACAGACCAGAACAATTAAATGAGATTCTATAAGTTTTACAGTGCTAATATACAGATCACCTTCAGGAAATTTGAACCTCTTCATAAAAAAATATGGAATCTCTGCTGTCCCATCTCATAGTAAAAAAATGAGGAAATAGTGGTTGCTGGGGATTTTAATGTGGATTTATTGAAAAGCTCTGTCAGTGAACAATTATTGCAGTCAGTAACACTATCATTCAATTTAGTTCCTACTGTGAACTTTGCTGCTAGGATACGTAAATGCTCTTAGACTGCTACTGATAATATCTTTGTCAACAAATCTAGGGAAAAAAGTCATATCACAAAACCAATAGTAAATGGGCTATCTGATCATGACATGCAGCATCTTGTGTTAAATGTTGTAACTTCTCAGGATAAAAAATCTATTATATCTGAGTACAGGAGGGTAATAAATAAGTCAAAAATTGAGAAATTCAGGAAATTGCCCAAATACACGAACTGGATAGATGTTTACGTCTGACTCAAATGAAAAATACAAAGCATTCATTAATAAAATTGTCTCCACTTTTGAAAATTGTTTTCCCCTAAAGGTAACCCAAATAAAAAAATAAACTGTGGATTACGCAAGGAATAAAAATATCATGTAGGACAAAAAGGAGACTGTATGCACTATCTAGGAACAGCTCTGATGTTAGAATTGTAATGTATTACAAAGAATACTGTAAAATATTGAAGCAAGTAATCCAGAAATCGTAGCAGCCTTATTATGAGAAAAAGATAATTACATCAGGTAACAAAATAAAAACTGTATAGGATATTGTGAAGACAGAGACAGGTGGGGCCAAAAAGGAAGAGAAACAGATAGCTCTAAAAATGAATGAGACTTTGGTAACAAGTACGTGTAGTGTTGCAAACCTCTTAAACAAGTACTTCATTTCTGTTACTGACAGCTTGGGGTTATCAGGTTTGGTGAACAGGGCAATGGAGTATCTGAGACCAGTCTTTAAAAATATCTACAGTAAAATGGAATGATACTCACGTCTCCCAAAGGAGTAGTATCCATCATAAAATCCTTAAAATCTAAATATTCCAGTGGGTATGATAACATATCAACAAAGTTAATCAAAGAGTGCTCATGTGAGTTGAGTTCTATCTTAAGTTATTTGTGTAATCAATCTCTTATCTGCGGAACATTTCCTGACTGGCTAGAATATGCTGAAGTTAAGCCTCTTTACAAGAAGGGGGATAAAGAGATACCATCAAACTATCGCCCAGTTTCACTTTTGCCAGCTTTCTCAAATATATTCTCCTTTAGCATCTGACTACAAATAATATATTGTCCAAGTCACAGTTTGGATTTCTTAAGGGTTCTGATATAGAGAAAGCTATTTACATGAATGTACTTAATTCATTATATAATAAATTACAGGCTACTGGCATTTTCTGTGACCTGTCAAAAGCCTTTGACTGTGTGAACCGCAGCATTCTCTTAAGTACATTAGAATATTATGGTGTCACTGGCGATGCTGCAAAACGGTTTGAGTCTTATCTATCTAACAGGAAACAAAGGGTGTCATTGCAAAACAACTCTGCAGTAAGCAGTTAGTCTTCACCTGACTGGGAGTTAATTATATGTGGTGTTCCTCAAGGTTCCATCTTGGGTCCATTTCTTTTTCTTATGTACATTATTGACCTCTCATCTGTTACATTGCCAGATGCTAAGTTTGTTTCATTTGCAGATGATACAAACATTGCAGTAAGTACCAAGTCAAGTACAGATTTAGAAATAGCTACTAATCAAATTTTCACTGACATTAATAAGTGGTTTAAAGCTAATTCACTATCATTAAACTTTGAGAAGACCCACTATATGCAGTTCAGAACCTGTAAGAGATTTCCTTCCAGCATGAGTATAACATATGAAGACATGCACATCGAAGAGGTTGACAGTGTTAAATTGCTGGAATTACAACTTGATAATAAATTCAGTTGGGAAGGGAAACCTAAAATTGCTTAAGTGCCTAAACAAGTCTGTATTTGCTGTGAGAATTGTGTCAGATGTAGGAGATATAAATACTAAAAAACTTGCATACTTGCATTCTATTATGTCAAATGAGATCATATTCTGGTGCAACTCATCACACCGAGCAAAAGTTTTTAGGGTGCAAAAGTGTGTGATAAGAATCATTTGTGGTGCAAATTCAAGAACATCTTGTAGAAACCTGTTCAGGAAACTTTGTATTCTAACCACTGGTTCTCAGTATATTTATTCCTTAATGAAATTTGTTACAATTAATACATCTCTTTTTCCAACCAATAGCTCAATACATAGTATCAATACTATGAATAACAACAATCTACTTACAGACTTAAATCACTTACCTTGGTCCAGAAAGGGGTCCAATATTCAGGAACACACATTTTCAGTAAATTGCCAGCACCCATTAACTTGGTTTCAGATAAAGCAAAGTTTAAACAGAGTTTGAAAGAATTTTTGATAGGCAATTCCTTCTACTCCATGGATGAATATCTTAACAGAGACTGTTAAGCGAGCTTAAGTAAAAATATCTGTTAGATTTCAGTTTTGAGAACTCTTGGTCACAACAGTCAAGATTAGGTATTTTGTGTATGATAAATTTATTAATAGTGCATAACAGTGTTCATTTGACAGTGTGTTAATTCTGTAAATATTAGATGTTCCAGTCTACTACATTTTATTAACCTATTTTGACTATCTCCTGACAAATGATCAGGGTAGTAAGTATTATATTCAAATATTTTATGTTTTTATGTTATACTTTCTCACATGTTCCACACCCAAGCAAATCAGCTCATTTTTTGGGTCTATGGAATGAAAACTGAATCTAATCTTATCTAATCTTTAATCCTCCTAATGTATTGCACCAAAGGCTTGTAGATGGAACAACCAATCAGAGCTGTATATCTTGCAATCACAATCATGTTGGGGCCATACAAGGGTTATATGAAATTGAAACAGAATTCCTGGCTGCTCCCAATGTCTGTTAGTGAAAATGCTGTGGTGCTTTGAGCAGCTGTGGCTTTACCACATTGACTGCTGCACATGTAATGATGTATGTTCCATCGCTGTGCCAAGCAAGGCCATGGTGTTGTGTGTAAAGGCTCTGCTGTGTTGGTGGCAGCACCTGGCAGTGTTAAGCAGTCTCAGCTGTAACATCCATTGAAGTTTATCATTAAAAATACTGACTTTGGCATACTTCAAAACATCGGAAAAGCATCCCTTTTGATCTGCACAGGTTTAACTGCAGACCCTCTGCTGGGAACCTCACAACCTTTTGGATATTCCAATGTATAAGTGAGAAGAAATATTGACAATAGTTCCTAAATGCAATCAATATTACCAACACACCAATACATCAGATACTAACTCAATGATTTCATGATGGAGTGCAAAGTGCTCAGTTAAGTCTGTGAAGAAGAATTCTGGGATTCTGCAGACAAGCAAAGGAGGAGACATAGCCCAGGGACTAGTAGAGTACTTTGCTCAAGTCACCATACCCATCCTCAGGATTGAGCAGTAACATAAAGGAGCAGTTAGGACTACCGTTCTATAAACATCTAAGTCTACAACTGGCTTTCTTAAAGTGACAATTGGATTTGCACTGGTCTGCAGCACATGAGAAGTCAGAAAAAAAACACTACAGCATGTGGTATCACAAAAAAATTCTATGGAAATCCTCCTCATTCTTTTTAACTTTATACATGAAAAAGGATGATTTCCTACCTCATGAAGAAAGTATTTTAAGTCTCCTCCTCAAATCTGGAATCTCAGAGTAGCTTTTGTAGTATTTCACCCACTAGCTGCCTGGGAAAGACATCGCAATGGGTTACTAACCACTGTCTTGGCCGGCCCTTAGAATCCAGTCAGCCACTTTGATTAAGGAAACACCATTTCACTGTCGGTAACCTGATCAAGCTATAAGTGGCTGTATGAATGGTTTCCCAGTGTATGACATAACGGGCATTTTATTCAGTCTTAAGAAAGGATGCAATACTACTCGGAGGCAGAAAGCATCATAATTCTCATGCAGCTCCGTGTATTTGGTTTCCAGGAATGCTGGATGATGATTTTGTTTTATGCTCTTCACTGCCTCCCTGAAACCAATTAACAGTTTTAATTAATAATTGAGAGACTGCAGAGATGTGCTGAAAACAATAGTTTCACACTTATCTCTGAACAATGAATGTATGTGTGTTTTTGTTGTGTGTGTTCTGTGTATTGTGTGTGTTTTGTGTGGTATTATTGTGTGGTGTGTTGTATTGTTTTGTTAAGCTTCCTGGTTTGGAATGATACCCACAAGAGGTTTGTGGACACAGTTTTAATAATAACTTTAAATGGGTGCTACAGCTGAAACAGCTTAGCACATTGCTGCCAGCTGCTGCCGCCTACAAAGCTTTTATACTTGATGTCATGGCCTTGCTTGGCATGCTGATGAAACATACATCACTACAAGTGCAGCAGTCAACTTGTTAAGACACAGTTGCTCAAAGCAACCACAGCATGTCCATCAAAAGACTTTGGGGGAACCAAGAAGTCTGTTTCAGTTTCATATAACCCTTGTATGGTCCCAACATGATTGTGACTGCAAGATATACAGGTCTGCTTGGTTGTCTCATCTACAAGCCTCTGATGCTGTACACCAAGAGGGACTCATTCTGTCACAAAGGCTTAAATATCCAGCCTCACCTGCAGCTATGTGTGATGAGCTACCACCTTCCAACATTAACAGTGGAATGTTATTATTGTTGTACAGTTTGTTAACTTTCAGTTGGCAGACTGCTCCCTAGTCCAGAACCAGTAGAAGTTCGCAGATGTCAGAAGGGTTCAGTCGGCAGTCATTTGTTTTTTTGTCTGCAGCCAACATTAGGTACCTGACCGTATTGTGTGTGGTACTTATTGTTGCCTGCTTTTGTTATTGTTTTGCATTTAATTTTTTGAGTGTTTTTTATTTGCAGTACATTATCAAAACGAGTGATAAAGACAGTTCCTGGCCATCTCAGGAGTCACCCATAATAAATCAGTGCTACATAGCGATGCTCACAAAATTGTATTGAATGCAATTGGATGCTGCAAAATGGAAAGGGAGTGGAAAGAATTGATCCAATCCATTTCCAAATCTTCTGTGAGAGATGCTATAGACCTACACAGGACAAAGCATGCAAAACATTGGGAGGTTCAAACAGTTACTAAAACTCATCCTGGCGAATTGCTGGAAAGAATTGATCCAATCCATTTACAGATCTTCTGTGAGAACTGCCATATAGGCCTACACAGGACAAAGCATGCAAAGCATTGGGAGGTTCAAACAATTACAAAAAATCATCCTGGCGAATCGCTGGAAATGCCTCTTAAGAAAAGATGAGTCTCAATTTTAGATCTTTTGTTAGACATCACTTTGAAGAAGCCCTTTATTTTGTCCAAAGTGCTTTGTATTGTACCTATCATTACTGCCATATTTCTTCATACGAAAACACAGCTGGTTACTATATTATTTCAAAACACACTGATATTACAGTACAGTCCCATTGTTGATGAAATTATCTTTAATACAGCCACATCAGAAGTGAGGAAGAATCAAAGACATAAAGGGAATATCATGACAGTGGAAGCAAATGACCATATGGTTTGAAATAAACACAAAAAACTGCCACTCAGTGTGCTGTATATCTTATTTCTATTTCATACTGTTCCCTTTCCTTTTGATAAATTATCTTAATTGCTGCAGTTAGAATGTTTTTTAATGATGTTCATTTACAAACAACATTTAAAGTGATTTTTACTTGTGTGTGAGACTTCTGCTGTCGCAGAAGCATAATGTGCAGTTTATGGTGCCAGCACTGCAGAGGCCAGGCATGGCTTGCCCCCTCCCCCCTCCTCGCCGTACAGTTCCTCGACCCGCTTCAGCCTATCTGGAAACCCCCACACACTGCTGCTCCCTCTAAACTCTGCTGCCTTAAAGTCAACACACTGTAGTAGTAGTAGTAGTCGTTATCCTCAGTGCAAATACTGGGTCAACGCAGCTTTCAATGTGAGTCTATCCTTTACAAGGCCTCTTCATTTCTGAAAACTACTGCAAGCTACATCTAAACGACTCTGCCCCCCCTCCCCCCCCCCCCCACACACTTCCCTCCTTTATCAGTTTGACTATTCCTTGATGTACAGTGAAATGGCCCATAAAATTTATTTAGTACCCATAGCCATCTGTGCAACATGCATAGCTTAACAACCCATGGAACAAAATTTTAATGCCCATTTGCAAATGATGTAGCATAGACAGTCCCGAGCTCAGTTGAGAAAGGAGGAGTGGGAGGAGTAACACCTCATTAAAAAAAAAACTGTGGTTCACTTGGCTTGGGTGATAGTACTTCATGACGGTCCCTTGCCAGGATATGGTGAAGACCTCAATGGCAGCAAAGACAGGGAATGTGGAATTCAGAACTGCAGAGCTTGCAGAAGAGGCAACCTATCTTTCTTTGGCTAATATGGATGGAACCCATTGTCTTGTAGGATGAGGAAGGATCCTTGAAGGCTAAAGGAGTAAACCCTGACAGAAAATTCTTGATATACTCTTGGTATAAAGAGCCCCTCTACTACACCAATGGGTTCCTAGGAAGGCAGATGAGCTGATAGGGGGTCCTGAAGCCCTCAACAGCAGACCAGACACAGGGACAACCAAGCTTTCCCCTCTGGTTGGAAAGATGGATGAAGGATGCAGCATGTTTGGAATATCCAAATATATATGGAAAGAAATTCATGAATCCCACATTCATAGTGTTGACTTTGCTATCACAAACAAACTTATTGCTCACCTTGATGAATTATCTTCTGGCATAAGTGAAAGACTCTTGAGCTTATGCCTCAAACTCACCAATAACCTGTGCATTACAGTTACCAGTGCATACATTCAGACCCTTACTTGTGAAAATGAGAAGGAAGCCTTCTACTACCAACTTGAAATGCTTCTAACAAGAATAACCCAAACTGACAAGATCAATCTCTTCGGAGGCTTCAGTGTACAAGCTGGCAGCAACTTAACACTATGGCCAAAGGTAATTGGAAAAGAGGGGGTATGGAAGTGCAATTCTAATGGAACTCTTATGCTCATGAAATGCTCAGCACACAACTTAGTTATCACTAATAACATCTTCAGGCAGAAGGATAAGTTTTAAACCTCATGGGAACATACACAGTCAAAATACTGCCACATAAATTTTTACGTAATTGTGCACACAGAGACCAACGTGATGTCATTATCACAAAATCATTAACAAGTTCTAATGACTGCTGAATGGACCACTGACTGATCCAGTATGTGATGATCCTTCACATTTACTCACAACGAAGGAAACAAAGAAACCCTGCAAGATCTAAATTGAATGTGGACCATTTTAAGGATAGTAGCAATAAAGAAAAATTCCAGAAATTCTTAAAGGAAAGGCTACTGGGTAAACATCCTGAAAGCACTGAAGAACATTGGGGGGGGGGGGGGGGGGGCACTGAATGCTGCAATAATGTCAGCTGCTGAAGAATCAGTTGGGTACTGCAAGATCAAATACCAAGACTGATTTGACAAAAATGACCAAGAAATTCAGGCACTACTAAACAAAAAGAGAAAGGCACACCAGGCTTGGGAGAGCAATCCTAAGCCAATCACCAAAAAAGAGACTATCAAGAAGCAAAGGCAGAAGTGCAGAGAAAACTCATTCTCTGAGAAGCAAATGGTGGATGATGATATCTCAAGAAATGCAACATCTAGCAGAAACTAACAACACTCCAACTTTCTTCAGCATGACAGAAACTATATATGCCCCCTTAACTCAAGGTCTAAGCCCACTTAAATCTAGGGATAGCTCTACCTTCCTGAAGGACAACTCCTTTAACACAATATGGAGGGACCATTTCCAAGAACTCTTGAATAAAGACCCAGACATCGATGAAACAATATTTGCCATAGTTCTGCAGTAACCTACAAAACCTCATCTTGGTGAAGTCCCTTCACTACAAGAAGCTGAGATAGCGATTAAAAAAACAACTCAAAAATGACAAAGCTGCTGGATCAGAAAGAAACCCTGCTGAATTTTTCAAGAAAGGTGGACATGTTGTCACTGAATGTATACTAATTCTCCTTATCAAAATATGGAGCAGTGAAACCACTCCTCCTCATTTCAGAGATGCATTGATAGTCACCATCTCCAAAAAAAAGGCAACAGAACTGATTATGGTAACTACTGTGCACATCCCTTCTATCTGCTGCTGGAAAAAGATTTGTTCAAATTCTGTCCAACTGCCTGACACCTCTCACTGAAGTTTGTTTACTTGAATCACAGTGTGGATTTTGATCTAACTGCAGTACCACAAATATGATTTTCTGTGCCAGACAAATGCATCAGAAATGTACAGAACAACATCCTCTATACAATGCATTCATAGATCTCTTCAAGGCTTTTGACTCAGTCAAGGGAGATACCTTTATGGAAGATCTTAGTTAAAATAGGCTTTCCTGTGAAGTGCATTAACATTCTTAGACTACTACATGATAACATGAATAGCGTAGTTCTTGTCAACAATGACCCTGGAGATAATTTCAAAATCACGATGGTTGTGAAGCAAAGTTGTGCGATAGCTCCCACTTCATTTTCATTATTTGTTGGAACTATACTTCATCTTGTCAATGGGAAGCTGCCAAAGGGCATAGAAATAGAGTACAAAGCTGTTAGTGGTTGTTCAGTCTCAGTAGACTATGGGTCAAGACTAAATTATTTACTACAGTCATCACTGAACTGCAATATGGAGATGATAATGTCGTCCTTTCCAATTCAGAAGAAGTTCTACAAGCTATCTTAAACATATTTGATGAAGTATATATGAGTATTGGTCTAAGTCTTAACAACCAGATGACACACATCCTACCTCAATTTGCACCCAACTCTATTGCCTTAGCCCCAGCCCACACCCCAAAATAAAAAAAAATAAATAAATAAATAAAATAAAAAAATAAATACAGAAATAAATTTAAAAAAATCACAGTCCAAGGCAAAGTTCTGAAAAACAGAGGATACTTTCCATACCTTGGCAGCCATTTTTCAGCAAATGCAAATATTAATACTGAAATACAATATCACCCCAAATGTGCCAGCACAGCTTTTGGTCGTCTATGGGTAAGGGTCTTTGATAACAATAACATGAGCATTAAGACCAAGCTCTACCTCTACCAGGCTACTGTTATACCATCTCTCACATGTGGTTGCAAAGCTTGGACTACATTTTCATTACTACATGGATATTCTGTTAGTGAAAGGGTAAATCGGCTATCAGACCATGATGCACGTATGTTAACACTAAAAGGTTTTTGTACTCAAACAAATGTTATATATAATTACAAATGCTAATCCAATTGCAACAGAGAGTTTTTTAATCATCATTAATGAACAAGAGTGGCAGGATGTTTATAGTTCTGGGCAACGTGACTGAGACGCTGCAACTTTCCGCCAGGGAGAAGGCACAGACAAACATCAAGTGAAAAAATAAAAATCAAACTTTATACTAATAAATCCATTCAGTATCAGCCCTCACTGTACATCCTTCTCCCCTCCACAGGAGTGAGGCATGGGGGGATGGTAGATTGACAGTTACTAAGAGGCTCCTGCAAAGGACGGCCTTACATAATTTTAACAATACATCTTGATTATTCATGTTTTCGTGTTAGATTTGTATTAAAAATGACACTAATTAGGTGATTAATGCTTGCTTGACAAAATTTGGACGATGGAGGATGGTGCAGCGGTGGTGTGGGATGCTGCGAGTAGTGTTCTGGTTCCGGCGATCAGCTGTTGGCGGTAGCAGCGGCGGAGGTTACCGACCACGGCAGGCAGCAGCACGCTGTGACACACTGCAACTCCTGCCGAAGCATATAAGTGGGGGTTCCAGAAGGGGCGATGCACAAATCACAAGGGGGTGGGGGAAGGGGTTAACACTGGTGGAGCACTTCACACGCATATTTTGTTGCTTACATCTAAAGGAGGGCCGTGCCTTTCCTTTTGGGTAGCATTCCATACACCATACCCTACTCCATAACAATCATGATCATATGTTACGAATACCTTCGAGCAACTCAGCCCTACTGTGTCCTACTTAACGGTAGCAGTTTACTGTTTAATAGCTCTCACTACGATATCAGTACCCCCACTGAGGAAGTGATGCACACTTATCCTATGCCCAAGATGTTCGACTCCCTCCTCTTCTGTGGTATTTACCACAGCAAACGATGGTACTACCTTCACCTGACAATTGGCCATCTCTCCCCACTCACTCACATTCCGACCTGGTGAACAAAGAGTTGGGGCAGATTACGCTAGATCGTGCCACTGCGCACATCACAGATTGGTACCACCACCAGTATCTCAGTCGTGTAGTTATTCCTAGTTCCGTGTGTACCCCTTTAGTAATTATCTTTATTGGTTTATCGCTATGGGTAGCTTTTAGAAAAGGACATTTTGCGTGACTTGGCTCGACCCTTCCTGTTGGCCCTGAACAGCAGCCTCCTGGGGAATACAATGCTTAAGCAAGAAATGGGAGCAAGAGTGTTCCTTGCTGCCCCCATACTGTAGTAGTCAGTAAAATATAGTATTGAGTAGAAAAGAATAGGAAATAAAGCAACGTACTGAAAAGGTTTTGATGCCTCAGGAAGAGATTGTAAGGGAATTTTGATTCGTGGGGGTGGTGCTCTTTGGGCACATGGTAGGCAATTTTTTATGTACTTAGCAACATTTCGCCATCTGTTGTTGTCCTACCAATATTTTGTGGAAATGCAGGCAATTATGGTTCGTCGTCCACTGTGGCAAGCTTGGATGCTCTTATGGCACTGGGCAATAATTCTTGATTGCAAATCCTTTGGTATTACTATACGTTTACCCAGGGGGTCTTACGATATAAAATTCCGTCCTCTGTAACAAAATCTGGATGGGAGCGATACTGGCAACATTATCCTGGGAGTCTTTTAATTCATCAATTAGTACATCGCCTATTTGAGCTACTCTCACCTTTCTACTAAGTGCGTCAGCATTCTGGTGCAATCTTCCAGCTTTGTGTTGCACTTGGTAATCATACTCACTCAATTTCAGGTCTCAGTGAATGAGACGACTGCTAGGGTCTTTCAAATTTAATAGCCATTGCAGTGCTGCATGATTTGTTACTATTGTAAATTTTCTCCCATAAAGGTAGCACTAAGGTAGTTACCTCCGAACATTAGTGCCAGTAATTCTTTCTCTGTCGTATTGTAGTTAATTTCTGCCTGGTTCGGTTGACGGACGGGATGCGTAACCAATTGGTCTTTCCTCGCCGTCAATAATTTGACTCAGAACAGCTCCTACAGCAAAGTTGGATGCATCACATGAGAGAATGAATGGTTTTTCGAAATTGGGATAGATCAACAAGGGGGAACTGGTTAGAACATCTCTAAGCTGCTGCACGGCAGATTCGCACTCAGTGGTCCATTGATAGGATACATTTTTTTTTCAACAGGTGGGTAAGAGGTTTAGCTATTGTGGCATAGTCCTTTACAAAACGCCTTTAGTAATTGCTGAGTCCCAGAAAGCTTTGCAATTCTTTTACATTCTTAGGGCAAGGGAAGGTTCTGACTGCTTCAGTTAGACGGGGGTCGGGTTTTACTCGGGGGTCGGGTTTTACTCCATCAGCACTAATAATGTGCCCAAGGTGCTGCACTTAACTCTCAGCAAAGAAACTTTTTTCTATTTTTAAGCTTAAATTAGCACTTCTTAGTCTAGACAAAACATTTCTTAATTGGGTAACATGCTCATCTATGGTCCTGGAAAAAACAAGAATATCATCTAGATAGACCAGGCACATTGTGGGTTTCAGTCCTCTAATAGGTCGGCAAATCTTTGGAAAGCAGCTGGCGTGTTGCGTAACCCGAATGGCATTCTCAGAAATTCATATAGACCAGAGGGAACTACAAACGCTGTTTTTGGCCTGTCCTGTGGTGTAACCGGTATTTGGTGGTACCCACTCTTCATATCAAGGGTAGTGAAGTACTTACAAATTCCTAACCTGTCTAGTGTCTTGTCGATATGGGGGAGAGGGTAAATATCTGGAGTAGTTACCTTATTTACTGCTCTCATATCGATGCAAAGATGGTAGGTCTTCTCCCCATTGATTGACTTCTTGGAGACCGCAACGATTGGGGATGACCAGGGACTGGCGGAGGGTTGTATTATCCCTGCTTCTAGCTGTTGTTGGATAGTTTCTTCCACAAAAGGCTGGAGGTGGTACGGAATTCTATACAGTTTCTGTGCAATGAGCCTTGCATCTCCAGTGGAAATGTCATGGTAAACAAGGTCAGTAGCCGGCAGATAACACCTTTCCTCAAATAAACAGGAGTGTTCTTCCAAGACTGAGTACAATTTATTTTGGTCAGCCACAGGCAGATGAGCTAACTTATCCTTAAATTTGTCTTTGAGCACGGGAGCGATATGACATATGTTACATCCCGGGAGCCAGTGTTTTTGGTTAGATTTTGGCTTCTCTTGTAGAGGGTAGTCTTTTTCAATCTCGTGGCCGCTAGCTATAATGGTACCACTAGGAATCTCTACCTCCTTTGTTCCAAAATTGTCCAAACAGACAGGAACATAAAATTTCTCCCCTGCATTTCTGCTATTGTTAAATTGTATTTAACATGGACTTGTAATCTGTCGAGGACATCGTTTTGACGGAGAGGATCCACCAATACAGCTGTTCTTGGCAGTTTGTGGGATTTGACCCCAAGCCAAAAAATGTGTTCCGTGCCACCACTGATTCTAACAGAGGTAGTTGTACGTAACGCCCATGTTTGTGTGGAAGGAACCTGTGGAAGCAGCCGTGTTTCACAAATTCCTTGTAACGGATTGACATGGGAGCCGCCAAAACGGTGGGTTTCCTCACCGACATGGGCGGCTTGCGTTGTGTAATCTGTGTAATCGACTACACTCTGATAGTGGTGAAGAAAATCACTCCCCAGGATGACATTGAAATCTTGCCTTCATTTCCAAATTACACCTATGTCAAAAGGGTAGTAGCTAGCTCCGATTTCAGCTTAACTTGACGATACCTAGTGGGTATGATTATCTCATCACTCAGACCATTAATGTGGTGATGGGTCGGTTTTAACACTTGTCTATCCCCATGCCCTCATTTGTGCTCCCATGTCAATAAATACTCTTACCTTCTTTCCTCTAATTTTACCGTGGAGGAGGATACTCGCCGCCTCATTTACGACACTGTGGCCGACTGGATGCATAAATTTTACAGGGGGCACAGTCTGGCGGCGTGTCTTGCCCCTCGACCGTTTCCTGACTGTCTTCGGGGTTGGGTTTGATTGTTGGTGAATTGTTCCCTCTGCTGGTTATACGAGGGGCACCTGTTTCCTGAGTTCTGCATGCAGTTTTCACTAATGTGCCATATGATTCCACACTGAAAGCAATAAGGTGTAAGATTCCACACTGAGAGCAATAAGATGCATGGCACTGTGTGGCAGCATGACCTGCCTTTTGACATTGTTGGCATGCCTGCTCATATTTGAAAATTGGACATGGCTGTTCGTCCAGGCACGCCGAACTAGCAACAAAATGTGCTACCTTCTCTCGCATCATTGCAAGTCGTATGGCATCATGCAACGAGGCAGGTGACGCTATTTTGACCTCCCCTCCCACGTACGGGTCGATTCCACGTATAAATACGTCAATCGAATGGGCTTCTGCTTACTCAGTTAACACTTCGTTACATGCAAGATCAGAACCCAGCATGTAAGTGTGGCAAGCCACAATGCAGATTTGGTCAGCAAATGCTCTACGTCCTCTCCTTGCTTCTGGCGGAGGGTGGATAACTTATCCCTGTAATAGCGCACGTCGCGTCATTCCAAATACCTTTCTTTCAACCCAGCTTCTAATGTGGCGAAAGAGATAGTGTCCCTAAGAGTGTGCACTGATTCAATATAAGTATGGGCGTCACCTGACAATTTAAGGCAATGTACATTCACCAGGAAATCATCTGGCCAAGCGCAAGCGCAGCCTACATCTCGGACAGTTTGCAAAAAGGAGTTTATCTGTTCAGTGCTCCATGCTCCACCACCAGACAGTGTTTTTCTCTCCCTTTCTCCTCACCCCCCCCCCCCCCCAGCCCCCTTCCCTCCCTGTGCACTGCTACCTCTTCCCCATCTTAATTCTGATTGCTGCTTTCATTCCATGTGAGATTTGCATTCTGGTCAGAGGTGCCAGAGATAGCAGTCACAGTCTGTGTGTGTGTGTGTGTGTGTGTGTGTGTGTGTGTGTGTGTGTGTGTGTGTGTGATTGTATAAAAGGTGGGAGGGGGTGGTCTGATTTGTTAAAGAGGACCTTAAAAAGACTCATGAATTTCATTTATTCTGAAAACAAATATATATGAGAAATACTCAAACATACAATTAAATATTTCTCCATTTGGCAATATGATAACTTAACCCTATTACCAAAAGAATTAAAATACAGTCTTTGGTGCTAATAAACTCCTCTACAATATGCAACATATATTGTCATTTATTTACAGGTACATTAGAGATGTGACGGTTGGACTCACTGTTCCAAGGATATTATGAATATGACATTTCACAGTAAAACATTGTTCTTGTAGTAAAACTTGAAGGCATATATCAACATTCCATTTTATGCAAAGATAAATAGTTCCAAATGATGATCGGTAACTGCCTTCCATTGTAAATATCACTGAAATATGCATATTGTCCAAATCTGATGCAAAACAACATTAAAATTAAAGACTCTGCCCAAGAAATAAATAAATTTTCCCTAAATCAAAGTAAGTCCTGCTAGAAAAGGAGCAAAAAATAATTTTTATATCATTGCTTCTACAGCTGAAAACTGCTACAGTTTGAATGTGACAACACATCATCTGAAAAAAATTTAAACTACTAAATGAAAGATTGAGTAAAAATAATTATTTTGAATATTTTTACATAGATTAAGAGTACATAATACGTAGTTCACTCATTGAAATCATTATGTGAATATCTTTTGCATGACAGCAACAGGCAAATTATAAACTGTGTTAACCAATTCAGCTGAAAATACACTCAAAAAACAATGCACCATGAAGGAATTATTCAAATGGGATGGAAATTGGTAGATGTGATGTACATGTAAAAAAAAACAACCAATATTACAATTTCAAAACAACTGGATGATTTATTCAAGAGAAAGAGGTTCACAAATTGAGCAAGTTAGTAATGTGTTGGTCCACCTATAGCCCTTGTGCAAGCAGTTATTCAGCTTGACATTAATTGACAAAGTTGTTGAACATCCTCCTGAGGGATATCATGCTAAATTCTGTACAAATGGCGTGTTAGAACATCAAAATCCTTAGCTGGCTGGAGGGTCCTGTCCATAATGCTCCATATGTTCTCAACTAGGGAAAGATCCAGCGACCCTGCCTGCCAAAGTATAGTTTGGCAAGCATGAAGACAGGCAGTAGAAACTCTCATCATGTGTGGGAAGGCATTACCTTGCTGAAATATAAGCCGAGGGTGGCTTATAAACATGGAGGGCAATAAAACATGGAGTAGAATACCATCAGTGAACCATTGTGCTGTAAAGGTGCCATGGATGACAATAAAATATTTTTCAGTTTCATTACATGACAACTAAAGCATTCTTTGCAGTGGAATAAGTGTCACAGATTTGAATTGTGTGTCAAATGTTACAGACTGTATTTGTTGTCTGCGGCACACTGGTGACCGAGACACAGATCGATACATCAACTGTGAAAAGAGCCAGAAGAGTGACTAAATTAGGCTCTGATTAGTTATTGCTATGATAGCTATCCAATAAACACCTAGTTGTCAGTCACTATGCTATTTTGATCCAGGTGTAGTTTTACATGCTTAGTGCGTTGACAGCCACAGCAGAGCCTCATACCTGAAACTGTGGCCTGCCCTGGCCTGAGAGAGCCTGGCAATGAAACATCCAATATTAAAATTTCATTATGTAAGTAACATTAAGAACTTCCAATATAAACATACAGTAAGATAAAAAATAGTGACTAACAACAAAATAATTGAAAAGGAGTCAGATTTTATATATCTGGGCTGCAAGATATGTAATGATTGTAATGATTGCAATGATATATTTCCTGAAATCTGTGCAGCTTTTCATTTACAAGCGCAACAGTTAACTACAAAACTTGAAAATATACAAAAATTAAATTTTAAAGAACTGTAGTGACACCGTTACTATTGTATGGAAGCAAGAGTTTGAGAAATAAAAAGTATGAAAGTAAAATACAAACAGCAAATATGGGATTCTTGAGGAAAGTGACAGCTACACAATGAAGGATTACATTAAAAATGGAAATGTTCAGAATGAGATGAGTATATGTGCTGTTAATAAGACAGGCCTGAGTCAGCATACAGAAAAGTCAAAAAAATCCCTGATGAAATTAAAAGCAAGGAGAGTAACTTCAAAGAGTGCAATGGGAATTTCACTGTTAAAAACAGAGAAGAGATCGGATAGGTAGAAAAATGCTGAGGAGAGATCAGATAGGTGGAAAGAATACACTGAAGGTCCTATGAGAGGGAGGACTTATTTGATGATATGATAGAAGAAGAAATGAGTCAACAGGGAAGAGCTCAGGAATCCTGTATTAGAATCAGAGTTTAAAAGAGCTTTGGATGACTTAAGATCAAATAAGAGATAAGGAATAGGTACATTTTATTGGACTTCCTAAAATCATCGGAGGAAATGGCAACAAAATGACTATCCACATTGGTGTCTTAGAGTACATGAGACTGGTGATGTATAATCAGAATTTCAGAAAACCATCATCCACACAATTCTCAAGATAGCAAGAGCCAACAAGTCTGAAAATTATTGCACAATCAGCTTAGTAGCTCAGGCATACAAGTTGCTGGCAAAAATAATATACAGAAGAATGGAAAAGAAAACTGAGGATCTGTAAAATAACAATCAGTTTAGCTTCAGGAAAGGTAAAGGCACCAGAGAGGCAGTTCTGATGTTGTGGTTGATAATGGGAGCATGACTGAACAAAAATCCAAAGACATTTATTGGAATTGTCAACCTGGAAAAAGTATTCAACAATGTTAAATGGTACAGGATGTTCAAAATTCTGGGGAATATAGAGATAAGCTGTAAAGAATGAATGGGTAATATACAATTTGTACAAGAACTAAAAGGGAGCAATAAGATTGGAAGACCAAGAATGAAGTGCTTGGTTTGAAACAAGAGTATAAGACAAGGATGTATCTCTTGTGCCTACTGTTCAATCTATACATCAAAGAAGCAATGATGGAAATAAAAGAAAGGTTCAAGAGTGGGATTAAAATATGACGTGAAGGGATATCAGTGACAACATTGCTACTCTCAGTGAAAGTGAAGAAGAATTACAGGATCTGTTGAATGGAATGAACAGTTTAATGAGTACAGAACACAGACTGACAGTAAATCAAAGAAAGACAAACATAATGAGAAGCTGCAGAAATCAGAACAGTGAGAAATTTAACATCAGAATTGGGGATTACAAATTAGGTGAAGTTAAGGAATTCTGCTACCTAGACAGCAAAACAACCCATGATGGGTAGGACAAGAAGGACACAGAAAGCAGACTAGCATTGGAAAAAAGGACATTCCTCGACAAGAGAAGTCTACTAGTATCAAACAGAGGCCTTAATTCGAGGGAGAAATTTCTGAGAATATATGTTTGGAGCACAGCATTGCATGGAAGTGAAACATGGACTGTGGGAAAACTGGAACAGAAGAGAATTGAAGCATTTGAATATTCAAAATTATGTGGACTAATAAGGTAAGTAACACGGAAGTTCTCCACAGAATCAGAGAGAAAAGGAATGTGTGGAAAATGCTGAAAAGAAGAGACGGGATGATAGAACGTACGTTAAGACATCAGGAAATAACTTCCACGGTACTAGAGGAAGCTATAGGGGGTAAAAACTGTAAAGGAAGACAGAGATTGGAATACATCTCGCAAATGATTGAGGACACAGGTTGCAATTGCTACTCTGAAATGAAAAGGCTGACATAGGAGAGGAATTTGTGATGGGCCACATAAAGTCAGTCAGGAGACTGATGGAAAAGAATGAGGAAACAACTGAATAGTGTTGGAGAAAACATGAATAGAATACTACTCAAGAAAATTCTGAATAGGAAGAGCAACAGGTCAACATTTAATAATGTACATGAATTTTACAGAACATGCAAATGCCTAATCCCAGAAGATGACAAAGATAGTTCATCAAAATTTGAGAACAGTGATGTCTACAGCAACATGACTTGAAGAAAAAATTATGTGTGTTACTCATTACTAAAGACGTCAGTGACTCAAGAAGAAATTCAAAGGAGGCCACAAAAATCTTTGATCATTTGCCCAACAGTGTAAGATGCCAGGCAGTGTAAGATGTCTGACAGATAGCAAAGCAAATTTAAATCCATCCTAAAAACATTTGTTCTAGACAATTATATCCGTTCCAAATTTAGGCATCTATCGAACAATGGAAACTCCAAGTAGGGACATTAACAATGTAGGAAAAGACAGATTGCTACTTACCATAAAGAAGACACATCAAGTTGCAGACAGAAACAATTAAAAGGCACTCACATATAGCTTTTCGCTACAGCCTTCGTCGGTAAGAGAGAGACACACACAAGCAAGCACACCTCATACACATGACTGCCAACTCCAGAATCTCGGGCCTGGATGCCTGTGTGTGTGTGTGTGTGTGTGTGTGTGTGTGTGTGTGTGTGTGAGAGAGAGAGAGAGAGAGAGAGAGAGAGAGAGAGAGAGAGAGAGAGAGTAGCAATCTGTCTTTTCCTACATTATAAATACAGACATCTGTTGCAGATTGATAGCATATGAGAATTAATAATAATAATAATAATAATAATAAAGTCAAGCATATCAATATCCACATGAGAGTAATATTAAAGACTAATGTGTTCATTCTAATTAAATTTAAACCAGTTTGCAACAGAGTAACCTGTACATGGACAGCATGTAGCTTACATAAACATGTAGCCTGTAAACTGACTCAGTACACATCATTTTGTTAAAAATTGTGCAAATGATAAACAGAACATGTAACTAACTAATGAAAGAGCTGTATTATTTATGTATATAAACTGCAATATATTAACAAAGATTGACTCAATGCCTTGGTTCTTCTGGTCTGTTGATAAAAAATTAGTTGAAACCAAAATCAACAGCATTTGAAAAATATAACTTCTAGGAAAAGTGGTGGTTTACATTCATTGCTCTATTTCATCATATCATTCAACATGCAAATGGCCCACTGTGCTACATCTACTCTCGACATCAGCTTGTTCCTTCATTACGATACTGCAAACAGCAACAAAAAAAGGGGGCAATTTTACTTACTTACACACACACACACACACACACACACACCACCACCACCACCACCACCACCACCACTGGATAAACACTGAAAACATGTCTTGTAATCATATGTGATTAATTTTTAACACTAAACACTATACACAAAATCAGTAAATAAGGAAGAAACATGAGTTCACAGACGAGTTAACAAAGCGACTGGTCCAAAGATCCTGGAAAGTCAGAGAGTGCACACTTCACTGAGGTCAATAGAGGTCAATATCCAGCAGAGAGCCTTCCCCCCCTCCTCTTGGAATGGGGAACACAGCAGACAAATGAAGGGGAGGTGAGTTGTTGCTCGAGGAACAGCGGATAAGTGCAAGATGATATAGTCCTCGTGCCAGGTCGGAAGGAACAGCTGATGATTGGTGCAAGTAACAGGAGGCAGGAAGCTGGGGAAATGGTCATCTTGAAGACACGTCGATGAAGGGTCAGACTAAGGGGCGGTGGACATGGGTGAAGAGCGTTATTTGACAGTGCCTGCTAGACATGGAATGACATCTGCAAGCAGTGTCTCATCTGCAGAGATACTCTCTGAAGTTGGCCATTCAGGAGTATCCCTATCACATTTAGACCACAACTGCTGAAGACCTCATGTGTGCCCAGATAAGGGAGTCAGAGTGCTGTTTGGACTGTGCCATCATGAGCATCATAAATTCTAATATAGTCAATGGATGAACAAGCTAGGTTGAGTGTGGGGCCTTGGGGGAGGTGTGCAAAGATCGCCTATGTGAGAATGAACATGCTTAACAGGAGCAGGTAAGTTGTCAGATGAAAGGGGGGAGGGGGTATCCTTGATGAACTCAGCTGAGATGACCACAGGCTCATCATATAAGTAGTTCAGCAAGAGAGGCTTCAAAATTGTCTTAGTGGGCTGATCGGATGCTCAGAAAGACACATCGTAAAACCTTGGACCAGAGGCCACCATGGGACATCAAAGCCATTTTCAGTGTTCTGTGCCATCATTTGGTGAAGCAATTGCTTTGTGGATCATAAGCAGTGGTGAAATTTGGCCACACTGCATGAGGCACAGAGGCAAGTAAATAACTGAGACTCAAACTGGCAGCCCTGATCAGTCCTGAGAGAAGCGAGGCAGCCAAAATGAGTGATCCAGGTTGTGTTTTCAAATCATGTCAGGGTCACCACTGTGGTTAATTATGTCTACGACAAATAAACACCAATAATACAACTTGCAATTGTGTGTGATTTATTATTAACACAAGACAGTGTACACAAAATTGGTACAAGAGAAACATGACTTTAAAGACAAGTTAACATCTGACTGGTCCAAAGATCTCTGAAAATCAGAGACAATACACTTCACCAAGATCGATATCCGCCACACAGTTCCTTGAAAGTGCATCAATAATTAACAATTTTTAAATTGGTATGAAATATATGTGAATACTCAATCTAAGTTTAAATGCTGTCCTCAGCCAAAAGTCTTAACATGACTGAGCATTTATAAGTATTGTATTGGAAGTGGTATGACCTTGATTTCCTCCAACTTTTGATCTGATTTATCCAGCCAGTTATAGGGGGCTCTAGAGTTTAACATTTAAGCATTCACCACCGGAGGCGGCACTGCAACTCTTTTTGCGCCAGGGGGCAGCAGGAATGATTGAGCACATGCGTACTGTATCTAGCGCGTGCATGTTTGTACTTCCGATGCAGTCATTTGCGAGTGGAATCAGTTATTGGCGAGAGCAGCATAGCTTTTCTCACCTGATGATAGCGCCCAGGTGGACCGCTGAAATATTGTGCTCAGATGGCAGTTTGATCTGGCTGGAAACCCGACAAGAATTTTATATACTAATATGTTGGGAAAGTCTACATAGTCACATAAGTTTGATGTTGTATTTTTTCCCCCCTATACCTTTACCACTTCATCAGTTATTTTGCTGCCAAAATAGTAAAATTCATCTGCTACTTTTTGTGTTTCATTTCCGTATCCAATTTCCTTAGCATCCCCGATTTAATTCAACTGCATTACTTTAACCTTGTTTTACTCTTGTTGATGTGCTCCTTAAAACATATTTTTTTTTTAAGACACTATCCACTCCCCCCCGCCCCCCCTCCCGCCAAGAACCATGGACCTTGCCGTTGGTGGGAAGGCTTGCGTGCCTCAGTGATACAGATAGCCGTACCTTGGGTCAACCACAACGGAGGGGTATCTGTTGAGAGGCCAGACAAACATGTGGTTCCTGAAAAGGGGCAGCAGCCTTTTCAGTAGTTGCAGGGGCAACAGTCTGGATTATTGACTGATCTGGCCTTGTAACACTAACCAAAACAGCCTTGCTGTGCTGGTACTGCGAACGGCTGAAAGCAAGGGGAAACTACGGCCGTAATTTTTCCCTAGGGCATGCAGCTTTACTGTATGATTAAATGATGATGGCGTCCTCTTGGGTAAAATATTCCGGAGGTAAAATAGTCCCCCATTTGGATCTCCAGGTGGGGACTACTCAAGAGGACGTTGTTATCAGGAGAAAGAAAACTGGTGTTCTACGGATCGGAGCGTGGAATGTCAGATCCCTTAATCGAACAGGTAGGTTAGAAAATTTAAAAAGGGAAATGGATAGGTTAAAGTTAGATATAGTGGGAATTAGTGAAGTTCGGTGGCAGGAAGAACAAGACTTTTGGTCAGATGAATACAGGGTTATAAATACAAAATCGAATAGGGGTAATGTAGGAGTAGGATTAATAATGAATAAAAAAATAGGAGTGCGGGTAAGCTACTACAAACAGCATAGTGAACGCATAATTGTGGCCAAGATAGACATGAAGCCCACGCCTACTACAGTAGTACAAATTTATATGCCAACTAGCTCTGCAAATGACGAAGAAATTGAAGAAATGTATGATGAAATAAAAGAAATTATTCAGGTAGTGAAGGGAGACGAAAATTTAATAGTCATGGGTGACTGGAATTCGAGTGTAGGAAAAGGGAGAGAAGGAAACGTAGTAGGTGAATATGGATTGGGGCTAAGAAATGAAAGAGGAAGCTGCATGGTAGAATTTTGCACAGAGCACAACTTAATCATAGCTAACACTTGGTTCAAGAATCATGAAAGAAGGTTGTATACATGGAAGAAGCCTGGAGATACAGACAGGTTTCAGATAGATTACATAATGGTAAGACAGAGATTTAGGAACCAGATTTTAAATTGTAAGACATTTTCAGGGGCAGATGTGGACTCTGATCACAATCTATTGGTTATGAACTGTAGATTAAAACTGAAGAAACTGCAAAAAGGTGGGAACTTAAGGAGATGGCACCTGGATAAACTGAAAGAACCAGAGGATGTACAGAGTTTCAGGAAGAGCATAAGGGAACAATTGACAGGAATGGGGGAAAGAAATACAGTAGAAGAAGAATGGGTAGCTTTGAGAGATGAAGTAGTGAAGGCAGCAGAGGACCTAGTAGGTAAAAAGACGAGGGCTAGTAGAAATCCTTGGGTAACAGAAGAAATATTGAATTTAATTGATGAAAGGAGAAAATATAAAAATGCAGTAAATGAAGCAGGCAAAAAGGAATACAAACGTCTCAAAAATGAGATCGACAGGAAGTGCAAAATGGCTAAGCAGGGATGGCTCGAGGACAAATGTAAGGATGTAGAGGATTATCTCACTAGGGGTAAGATAGATACTGCCTACAGGAAAATTAAAGAGACCTTTGGAGAAAAGAGAACCACTTGTATGAATATCAAGAGCTCAGATGGAAACCCAGTTCTAAGCAAAGAAGGGAAAGCAGAAAGGTGGAGGGAGTATATAGAGGGCCTATACAAGGGCAATATACTTGAGGACAATATTATGGAAATGGAAGAGGATGTAGATGAGGATGAAATGGGAGATACGATACTGCATAAAGAGTTTGACAGAGCACTGAAAGACCTGAGTCGAAACAAGGCCCCCGGAGTAGACAACATCCCATTAGAACTACTGACAGCCTTGGAAGAGCCAGACCTGACAAAACTCTACCATCTGGTGAGCAAGATGTATGAGGCAGGTGAAATACCCTCAGACTTCAAAAAGAATATAATAATTCCAATCCCAAAGAAAGCAGGTGCTGACAGATGTGAAAATTACCGATCAATCAGTTTAATAAGTCACGGATGCAAAATACTAATGCATATTCTCTAGAGGCGAATGGAAAAACTGGTAGAAGCTGAACTCGGCGAAGATCAGTTTGGATTCCATAGAAATATTGGAACACGTGAGGCAATACTGACCCTACGACTTATTTTAGAAGAAAGATTAAGGAAAGGCAAACCTACATTTCTAGCATTTGTAGACTTAGAGAAAGCTTTTGACTATGTTGACTGGAATACTCTCTTTCAAATTCTGAAGGTGGCAGGGGTAAAATACAGGGAGCGAAAGGCTATTTACAATTTGTACAGAAACCAGATGGCAGTGATAAGAGTAGAGGGGCACAAAAGGGAAGCAGTGGTTGGGAAGGAAGTGAGACAGGGTTGTAGCCTATCCCTGATGTTATTCAATCTGTATATTGAGCAAGCAGTGAAGGAAACAAAAGAAAAATTCGGAGTAGGTATTAAAATCCATGGAGAAGAAATAAGAACTTTGAGGTTCTCCGATGACATTGTAATTCTGTCAGAGACAGCAAAGGACTTGGAAGAGCAGTTGAACGGAATGGACAGTGTCATGAAAGGAGGGTATAAGATGAACATCAACAGAAACAAAACGAGGATAATGGAATGTAGTCGAATTAAGTCGGGGGATGCTGAGGGAATTAGATTAGGAAATGAGACACTTAACGTAGAAAAGGAGTTTTGCTATTTGGGAAGCAATATAACTGATGATGGTCGAAGTAGAGAGGATATAAAATGTAGACTGGCAATGGCAAGGAAAGCGTTTCTGAAGAAGAGAAATTTGTTAACATCGAGTATTGATTTAAGTGTCAGGAAGTCGTTTCTGAAAGTATTTGTATGGAGCGTAGCCATGTATGGAAGCGAAAAATGGACGATAACTAGTTTGGACAAGAAGAGAATAGAAGCTTTTGAAATGTGGTGCTACAGAAGAATGCTGAAGATTAGATGGGTAGATCATATAACTAATGAGGAGGTATTGAATAGGATTGGGGAGAAGAGAAGTTTGTGGCACAACTTAACTAGAAGAAGGGATCGGTTGGTAGGACATGTTCTGAGGCATCAAGGGATCACCAATTTAGTATTGGAGGGCAGCGTAGGGGGGTAGAAATCGTAGAGGGAGACCAAGAGATGAATACACTAAGCAGATTCAGAAGGATGTAGGTTGCAGTAGGTACTGGGAGATGAAGAAGCTTGCACAGGATAGAGTAGCATGAAGAGCTGCATCAAACCAGTCTCAGGACTGAAGACCACAACAACATTCACTCCCCACAACTGCACCTCTGACAGAATTACAGTGTTCTTTGTCAGCAAACATTCTAAGTTTTTGTTTCCTCTCCCTGGACTTTAATTCCTTTTCCAAGCTGCTTCTTGGCTTTCATTATTGCTTGCTCATGTACACATTGAATAACATCAAGAAGAGGCAACAGACTTGCCTCAGTCCTTTCTCAACGATCTCCTTTTCATAATCTTTGACTCTTACAACTACAGTCTGGTTCCTGTAGAAGTGGTAGATCACTTTTGGCTCCTTGTATTTTATCCTTGCTATCTTCATAATTTCAAAGAGTATGTTCCAGTCAACATTGTCACTCATTTGAGATCTAAAAATGCTTTAAATGTAAAATTGCCTTTCTTTAACTCATTTTCTAAGTCCAGTCTTACGGTCAGTATTGCCTTGCATATTCCTACATTTCTCTGGAAATCCGAACTGAACTTCCCAAAGGTTATCTTCCACAAAATTCTCTATTAATTTGCAAATAACTCATGCCATTTTATCACCTTGAATTACTAAAATGATGGTATGGTAATAATTACACATGCTTCTTTGTAACTGGAATTATTACAGTCTTCTTGAAGTAGGAGAGAGTTTACCTGTCACATTTATCTTCCAAACCAGGTAGAATAGTCCTATCATGGTTTACTCTCCTAAATACGCATTTACACTTGTGTGCCTTGTACCTGTTTGCCATGTCGTAGTTTGCGAGGCACGTGTGTAGCTCCATCCGTATTGTTCAATATGTGTCACTTCATTTACACATAGATAGAACTACACTCACTGTTCCAGTGATCAAGCTGTACACATTGCTAGAAGCAACTGTCACCACAGCAGTATATTTTGAAGCAAAGATGAAATCACAGAAAGAAGTGCAACACTGGGCTAATTAATACCTTTTGTGAAACACGTGTGAACCCTGTGAGAGAGAATGATGGCAAGGAGTATTCTGTTTCATAATTGTATTCGTTCATGATTTTAAGGCAATACTTCATTCTTTTGGACCACTGATAGTAAAGGAAAATACAAAGACACTATACCACTAGCGACAAGATTAGCTCCGACACTTTGAATTCTTGCTACGGGAATAGTTACCTCAGTTTGAAGTTATAGTTCAAGTATAAAAATCTATCACAATCCAAGCTCTGTTCAAATCTCTTGAAAACTATATCAAGCCAAGTTGTTGACCACTGAATGTGTCTTGCTCTGAAAAGCAAAACATTTATTTGATGTTTAAATCTTACAGTCAAGAGTCCAAGAATATTTGAATATTTAACACTGTAGAGGAATATGGAATGGAAGCACTTACGGGATAACACATTACTTTCCATTTTCAGTAGTATGTTTTTGTTTGTGCATGGCAGCCTTTTCTTTGGGTGTGGTGGGGATGGAGTTTATTTTGTCTGAAGTGTTTAGTTTTATTTTTGAGTTTCTTGTAGGTTTAACAACAGCCTCCAAATTATAGACAGGAGTGGTTGGATGTAGTGGGAGATTTTGAACTGAGCTGGAATTTCCTGCACTGTTTGATGGCTTTGGGCGGCAAACATATGGTTCTGCAGCACCTGTGCAACTGAGGAAGCAGCTGTTACAATTATAAGAAGGATTTTAGGGTTCTTTTATTTATTCTCGTTGATGAAAACTATTTGTGAATAAAGCAGCTCATAAAGGAACAAGACTGCTTCGGCACATCAAGAGCCAAACAATCACTCCTGCTCTTCTTCAATACTTATGAGTTAGAAGTAGGAGTAGGAATGAAGGCTTCTTATTTTGTTCAGGTTAGCCATTGTTGTTTCTAAATTGTACTTATTTGTGAGAAACTGCTCATAATTTTGTTTCACAGTGTCTTTATATGTTACAAAATTAACTTAACACAAACAAGGAAATGCACAGTTATGCTCTTCAAACTGTAAAATCATTTGACCAAAGTGATAATGCAAATTTGAATGTGTGCAAAGTGCTGTCTTAATAGTGAGATTTAGTAAAACAAAGCACTAATGGTGAGGACTGTGGACAGGCATCCAACTGTTTGAACTGAACCAAGTGGGGTTTTGTTATGAAGTGTTCCACTCCATGCATGATCTGCAATCCAGTTGTTAGGTGTGCTAACTTTTACCTTAAAAATATCTTCATCTGCACATGCATACATGCTCCACAAACCATCATACAGTGCATGGCAGAGGATACCTTGTAGCATTACTAGTTATTTCCTTTCCTGTTCCTCTCGCAAATAGAGCAAGGGTAAATGATTGATGAGAAGCCTCCGTACGAACCTCAATTTTTATCCTCATGGACTTTACACAAAACATTTATTGGCAGCAGTAGAATCGTTCTGCAGCTGGTCTCAAATGCTGTTTCTCTAAATTTCCACAACAGTGCCTTGCAGAAAGAGCATCATCTTGCCCCAGGAATTCCCATTTGAGTTCATGAAGTGTCTCCATTATATGTGTGTGCTGAATGAACCTACCAATAACAAATCAAGCAGAACATCACAGAATCATTCTGACGTTTTCCTTTAATTCGACCTGGTGGGGATCCCAAGCACTAACAGTACTCAAGAATGGGTAATACTGCCATTCTATAATGCTGTTTCCTTTATGTATGAGCTACATTTTCCCAAAATTCTCCAAATAAAACAAAGCTGAGCATTCACCTTACCTACTAACAACCTGATGTGCTCATTCCATTTCATATCACTTTGCAACATTACGCATAGATTTAATCGATGTGACTGAGTTAAACTGCACCCTCCTCATGCTATATCCAAACATTAGAGGGTTCTTTTTCCTACTCACCTGCATTAACTCCCATTTTTCTACATTTAGGGCAAGCTACCACTCATCGCACCGATTAGAAATTTTGTCGAAAACATTTTTATACTCCAAGAGCCATTCAACGATGACAACTTTCCATAGACCGCAGTTTCATCAGCAAAGAGCTATAAATTGGTGCTCATCCTGCCCTCCAGGCCATTTATGTATGCAGACAATAAAAGTGGTCCCATCACTCTTCCCTGGGCACTCCTAACAGTACCCTTGTCTCCGACGACCACCCACGGTCGAAGCAAATGTACCGGTTTCTATTACTTAGGAAGTCTTCAAGTCACTCACATATCTGGGAACCTATTCCATATTCTCATACCTTCCTTAAGTTTGCAGTGGGGCATCATGTCAAATGCTTTTTGGAAATCTAGCAATATGGAATCTGCCTCCTGTTGCCAGTTATCCATGGTTTGCAGCAGGATCTCCTGTGAGAAAAGATCAAGCTGAGTTCTGTATGACTAATGCTTTCTAAAACTACACTTAGTTGTGGACAGAAGCATTTCTGACTCAAAGTAACGCTTTATATTCAAAATGAGAATGTGTTCAAGGATTATTCTGCAGCAAATGAATGTTAAGGATATTAGTCTCTAATTTTGTCAGATAGTTCTTTTATCCTTGTTGTATACATGAGGCACCTGTGATTTTCTTCCAGTCAGTTGGGACTTTGCACTTGGTGAAAGATTTGTGCAAGTGCAAGCTAAGTAAGTGGCCCATGCCGAAGAATAATCGTTATAAAACCAAACTTAAATTCCATCCTGACCTCGTTACTTATTCGTTTTCAACTCTCATTCAGTTGCTTCTCAATGGCAGCAATGCCTATTTCTGTCTCTTCCATACAAGAGTCTCTTATAACAGTCCAATGGTAGCATGTATGTATGATCCTCCTGCATGAATGATATTTTCAATGTGAATATTAATGCTCCTCCTATGTGGATGATATTTTGAATGTGAAAATGAAAACTCCAAATTTACTTTGGCTATATTCTGTTGCCAAACCACACTGGTCAATGAGTGACTGAATTGAAACCTTCAATCCACTGAGCAAATTTTACTTAGGTCCTTAATTTTCTTGGTTTCTCAACAAGATCCTTCCCTAGCATATGCGGTGGAAGTTGTCTGCTTCACAAGTCAGTCTTTTTATAGACACACAAATGTGTACCGACTTTCCCCTGATGACATTTCTGCGTTATTTTTTGACCTAGAATGCAACAATCTCTCTTTCTTCAGTATTGTCTGAATTTTGTTCTTAAACCATGTTGGATCTTTTCCACTAATCCACTTATTTGGCACATTTTTCTCCACAGAAGGTTTTAAAATCAGTTTAAACATTGCCCATACTTTCTCTATGGCCGTCATACTGGTATTAAGAACAATGCGAATGGCTGCTAATTTGCTCTTTCCTGAATAAAATCTCTCCTAGTCTTCTTGATGGATTTATTAACTTCAGTAACCACAACCTTAGGTTGGTGGCATTCTACCATTAATGCAGCTCAAGGAAGATAGGACCACCTTCCCAATCATCCACTAGGGTAATTCTTGTGTAGTGCATCCACACTGCAGTATTGGGCATCCTCCACATGAGTAGGCCGGAGTGAAATGGTGTCTAAGTTCAGGCAGGGACCCAGTGTCAAGGGGCATAATGTGGAAACCATGCCCATGGTTATGGGCGAAAACCTTAATGGCACCTTTGGCAGAGGACACTTTCAGAATGGCCGATGAGGCAACCCATACTCCCTGGGGATAATTAGAAGAGGACACCACTGCCTCGTGGAGAAGAGGGGTCTTCAACGCCTAAGGGAATAAAGCCTGAAAGAAAATCCTCATCTGTGTTAGGCTTTGTCAACTGCTGAGCAAATATATACTGCTTTCATACCTAAACCAAGCCTCAGATGGAAGAATGAATTAAACAAAATATGTGACAGTTCTTCTAATACTACTTGAACTAATGACGAAAAAATGCCTAATAACGAAAGACCCAAAACCCTCCCAAAAAGGAATGACTGAAAATTGGTACACTCAATATCCTCATTCTCACCAACAAATGTGAAAAACTAGTAATAAAGCTGTGGGAAGAAATCACTGAGAATCAGATGTCTGCTGTACTGGAGTAGTAACAACAGTGACTTAAAACATGGAGCCAGCCTCACCCTCCATAAAGAGATAGACATACAGACATATGTCAAATACGTAAGTGACAGGATCATTCAGATGAGACTAAGGGCTGGTAATAAACAGCATGCTGTTTTGCAAGTATATGCATCACAGATAGGATGTACCATGGAGCAGAAAGAGCATTTTTCTTAATGAACTTTAAGAAAAAATAACAGAGAAGGAGATAATCTAATTGATTTCTGTGTGCAAAACAACGTACCTGTAATGGGATACAGCTGGAATGGTGAGTTACAGGCTACAATAGACTTCATCATCACTGATAGAAAAAGTGGTCGTACGTTACAGATGTTAAAGTCATACTCAGTGAGGCCTAGATGGCGACTACTGGCTATTAATTGCTGACCTAAAATGTTCAAGTGCCAAAATTTAAACAAAAGAGAATGCCAAAGATTAAGACTTGGCTGTTGAAGGCATGGAAAAGAAAAGAAACTATGAAGCAAGAATAACAGCCAAATTACCCAAAACTTAGAAAGGTGGAGTAGACGGGAAAAATGAGTGCCACATCATAAGAGAAGGAAACATCTTGGTGAAAGATCAGGTGAAGACAACAGAAAAAGATAGGAACATACTGAAAGAAAATTAGACCATGAGAAACAAAAACAGATGACAGCCAAAATGAATAAGCATCTTGCACAGGAATACCAGAGAAAGAAACTAGTTGTAAAAAGACTGATCCAGAAAGAAAAGGAAAAGTGCTGGGAGGACTTTACTACAAGGATAGAGGAAGACCATCAGGGAAGTAGGAAATTGCTATACAACGTACTAAAAGAGTTAACAAAATGAATCTGTAAATATCCTTGCACTGAAAACAGATGACAGTAACTTAATATGAACAAATGGAGAAGTTGGGGTTGAAATGAAAAAGTACTTCAACATGCTATTAAATGGAGATGGTAACAAGACAACCATCAACAACCATAGAGTAATTAATGAAGTCCAAATCAACAGACACCCATTAACACGGTATGAGGTAGAAACAGCATTAAAGAGCACGTGTAATGTAAAGTCAACAGGGTTTGATGATCTCAGATCAGATATGAACAAGGAAGCTGGAATATATGCTTAAATTGGCTATACAGAGTGATTTGGGAAGAAAACAAACACCCACAAGATTGGAGTAAAGGAGATCATTCTCCCTCTGCTCAAAAAGGGCAATAGACAAAAATGTGGAAATTACAGAGGCATCATGCTGCTGACACATACCCTAAAGCAGTCAGAAAAGATCATAGAAATGAGACTTGGAAAGATAATAGAACCTTTGCTTGAGGAAGAACAACATGGATTCAGGAAAGACCAAGGTACTGTGGATCTTATTTTTGCAGTATGAATGCTGACAGAGAAGTACTGGGAATATGGAAGAAATCCTGTGACTGTATTAGTTGACATGAGATATGGGAATGTTTGAATGACCAAAAGGTGCCAAGGTACCTAACTGATTAAGTCAAGATGCTATACCCAAAGTGTTACAGCTGTATCCAGATAGGCAACAGATGATTAGAATGGTCTGAAACAAAGAGTTGTCCAACAAGGAAGTATCTATCGCCACTCCAGTTTATAATAGTAATGGACAAGATCATAAAAGTTATCAAGAAATAGACAGCGAACCAAATGCACTGGTTTTTACTGATGATTTGATAGCATGGGGAGAGAGAAGCTCAAGCACAGAAGCAACATAATGACTGGAACACCACATTCAAAAATTTCGGACTACAAATAAACAAAACAAAGATAGTAGAAATGAGCATCAACAGACAAGGAACAACCTCAAATACATATCTAGGAGGAGTCAAGGTAAAATCTTTTTCGCATTTCGATCACAAAAGCCATCACCAGGAAGTACTCAGCAGGATACAGAAAGCATTCAATTTTCAGTCAAATCAGAAATCTTTTCTGGGATGATAAAATGCCACAAAAAGCAAAAGTGACCGTGTACCACATTCATTTTGTACCAATGCCTACATATTGTTTAGATACACAGATCCTACTAAACACAGCCTTCAGCAGAATTCAGGCAGCAGAAATGAGATTCATTAGAACTATGAATCAAATAACTAGATAGGACAAAATCAGGAATGTGGTGAATGGAATAACAGGTACTGAAGATCCTGTTACCTGTGTCATAAAAAATGCAGGCTTCAGTAGTATGGGCACATAATGAGAATGAATAGCGAAAGACCTGCCAATAAGTATTTCAACCTGAACCTTGTAGGAAAAGACCATTGGGAAGACCAAGGAAACGCTGGATACAGACTGTAAGATCAGATATGGAGGAGAAAGGACACAAATGGGAAGCTGTCCTGTAACAGAAGATGGATGAAGACAGAAGGAGATGGCAAGCACTTGTACACCACACCCAGGAAACTAGAGTCAAAAAACAATGATGGTGATAAAAGAACTATTGTTATGACGATATCATGATCACTAAACCATCTCTATACTGACACTGCCAGTAAGGTCAGGCCTGTTTGTAGCTATTAGGTCTAAAATATTTCCATTGTGTGTCTCTATTCAAAAGACAGTTTTCAGAAAATGTGTTCAGAACTGGTTCACAAGACTGTCTGTCCTTACCATCTGCAAGGAATCCATAGAAATCCCCATCTACACTCAATAGGTTAATTTGCTTCCCGTTAACACTGCTTGATTGTGGCACTTCTGCACTACTTATGTTAGATTTTGTTTGAATTATTCTACAAGAGCTACAGTGGAACAATGTCAACATTGTTACAATGGAAATAATAATGCTGTTTTATTAAAAACTGACACTTCTGCAAAATCTTTAGTAAATTAGTGAATAACAGTTAAAGTATATAGAAGACTGTTGTATTGGATAAATTTTTCAATATTTTGCAGTACTGCTTACGTCCATAGTATAGAACATTGAATGTTTAAAAGAACATTTTGACAAGTAATTACATTATTTAAATAATATGCAATATTTATCCACAATTAGTAGAATGCCATTGCACTAATGGCTGAAATATAATACAAATGAAGAGTACAATTTCTTTAAAAAATTTTACAGACAAAATACACTTTCCTGACTTACCATAATTTCTTGACAATGTAAAATGTTTGCACAAACATTTGATTTGTATAATAAAAATGGCCTATTTAGTTAGTGACAATATACTTAATAAGAAAGATTTATAATGTCTGTTATACTATATCAAATACTATTATACACAGCAGCAGCACATATCTCAGCACACTCCTTTCTGATACCTAAGTGCCAATGAGTTAACTGGTGCAGGTGGCCTCACAACATGTACTGGTGGTCCTGAACCAATAGTTACTGGATCTGCAAAAACCCTTGATTTTGGAGGAAATGGACCTAAACGTTTACTGCCAGCGTTGGTAAGTGGTACAGTCACAGAAACTATGGACTTATTTAATTTTGGTACTTGTGATTGCACTTTGTCCAACCTAACCATAGGACACTTCTGCTCTTTGCGAGAAGCACGCGTACAACTTTTTTCAACTGGCCTGTTAAAAAATGATGCACATTCAGAACTAGTTTTACCAGCACTGACACTCCCCAACAGAGTTTTAAGAGATTTGTCACAGTCTCCAACACCTTTTGCAGATTTAGAATGGCTGGGCATCTTTTTCCTCCTCACAAAATTTACATCCACTTGTCCACTAGCAATATCCATGTCCATTCCACCACGAAGCCGAGACTCATTCCCCTGTCCTGCATTTTTTGTCTGTTCTGTGTCTTCCTTAGCACTATTTATTTTCTTTTCTCCCCCATATGCTTCACTATACAAGTTGCTTGGCGTGATGTAATCCACTTCCCCATAGTCTTTCTCACCTTCTTTGTCATTATTTTGGCGTGATGTAAAACCACAGCTATTACTTTCTGTAAATAGGACAGGTGATGTAATAATTGGTTTTTTATAACTGAAAAAGTCCTCTGCAGCTGGTGGTTGGGGTGGCTCTGATAGCAAGCATATTTCACATCTACTGTGACCTTCATGATCTTCTAGGACTGGCTTTGCCCTGTAGCGGCTGTTCACAACAAAGCGATGAACACCTGTATAAAAAGAAAATTATTTAGTGAACCGAAGAATTAAGTTCCATGATTATTTTAAAGAAAACATAACATTTTATCTTAGTTGTTAATATACTCTTCTTAAGCAAACATGTTCTGTGCCAACATCAACAACATATTTTAAAGTACGTGATTAACACAGTCATCTGTTATAGATTTTGATTTCTGATTTAGAGAGGATCTCACTTGACAATCAAACTCAAAATTTTGATACAACAGACAAAACAGCTGCCTCAAGGACAAAGTAGCAGCAGCAGCAGCAGCATGGGAAAGCTACGTTACAGAGAATCTAAAATAAAATAAAAAAATAAAAAGGTGAGTGCAAATAATAATAATAATAAACCCTGTGGAGTCTCGGGAAAAGAATAGGCCTTCGGTATGTTCTGTCAGTTGTAAAAGGCGACGAAAAGAACAAACCACTAATAGGGCTAACCCCCCTTTTAGTGTGATTAGTTGGTTCAGAACTAATGAAGCCTCGGACAAGCGCTGTCATGGTCGGGGACGACGCTTGAACCCTATGCCCGTCCACAATGGTAAGGACACTGCTAGCCACACGGAAAATGATTTAAATCCAAATAGAGGTGTTTTGCAGGATATGCTTCCTGCAACCACTCTAGAAGGAAAACAAAGACAGAGGATGAGATGGTCAGATGAAGTTAACCGGCACCTCAAGTTCTGTTATTACCAAGCAACAAACTTAGAAACCAACACAACAGGATACAGATCACAAGTGTACACAACATTTATTACCAGATACCCAGAATTAAAATTTGTAACAGAACAACGACTAGCTGATCAGATCCGTGTAATAATAAAAAATAACAGGAGACCCCAGTCAGAATTAGAAAACATCAAACAACAAGTACAACAAATACTGGAACAAAATAATGTGCAATCAGAAGAAGAAGAAGAAAATACAGTAATGGACTCCAACATCCCAGAGCAAACAAACAAAGAACAACACACATCAATTAAACAATCGGAGGAAAACGAAATCTTAAGACAGCCACCACAACAAGCACAAATAGAACACGAAGTGGCACACATGTTAGATATAGAAGAAAAATTTCAGCTGACATATATAGAATACAAAGACACAAATACAGACATTAGACCATTCTTGCATAGACCCTCAAATAACCCACAAGTCGAAACAACAATAACAACTATCAACACAATCATACACAACAAAATAAATGAAAATACAATATAGAAGAGTAACAACTACTGGTTTATATAGGAGCACTCACTACACTAAATATACACACTAGGCAGAGATCAGAACCAACACACACACACACACACACACACACACACACACACACACACACACACACACACACACACTCACACTCACACTCACACACACAGAAAAAACCCACAAAACCAGCATGGCAACACAGGCTACAGATCAGAATAGAAAAACTGAGAAAAGACATCGTGTGGTGTCACCGCCAGACACCACACTTGCTAGGTGGTAGCCTTTAAATCGGCCGCGGTCCGCTAGTATACGTCGGACCCCGTGTCGCCACTGTCAGTGCTTGCAGACCGAGCGCCGCCACACGGCAGGTCTAGAGAGACATCCTAGCACTCGCCCCAGTTGTACAACCGACTTTGCTAGCGAAGCTACACTGACCAATACGCTCTCATTTGCCGAGACGATAGTTAGCATAGCCTTCAGCTACGTCATTTGCTACGACCTAGCAAGGCGCCATTACCAGTTTATATTGAGATTGTTATTACTGTACAGTCAGCCCGATGTTCACCAATTATGGAATAAAGTTAAGTATTACTTCAACTACATACTTTATTTGCTATATTAATTACATTGTAATGTTCCAGACCCCACGCCAATCTGCGTGAGCTTAACGCGTGCCCTTCAGCATCCTCGCATAGTGACTTGGCTGTCTTGCCAAGTCACAACACATCGGACAGCTAACACAATTTATAAGAAATGAAATATCAGACAAAAAATGAAAAAGGTTAGGTAAAATCTCACAACAAGAAGTGATAGAGCAATTAGATGAAAACAAGCAGAAATTACAAGCATTGGCCAAACGACTTAGAAGATACAAAAAAAGTGAAAATAGAAGGAAACAAAACCAAACATTCAACACAAACCAAAAGAAATTTTACCAGACAATAGATAACACACACATTAAAACAGACAATCCACCAAAGATAACAGACATGGAACACTTCTGGAGCAACATATGGTCAAACCCGGTACAACATAACAGACATGCATGGTGGATACGAGCAGAAACAGACACATACAAGATGATACCACCTATGCCTGAAGTGATAATTTTGCAACATGAAGTCACCCGAGCAATTAATTCTACGCACAATTGGAAAGCCCTTGGAAAAGATAAAATAGCATATTTCTGGCTAAAGAAGTTCACCTCAACACATTCACATCTAACTAAATTATTTAACATAAATAAAATAGAAAGAAAAATTCCACACGGGAAATATATATATATTTTAGAGGGAAACATTCCACCTGGAAAAAATATATCTAAAAAGAAAGATGATGAGACTTACCAAGCAAAAGCGCTGGCAGGTCGATAGACACACGAACAAACACAAACAAACACACAAAATTCTAGCTTTTGCAACCAACGGTTGCCTCGTCAGGAAAGAGGGAAGGAGAGGGAAAGACGAAAGGATTTGGGAGAAAGTAAATTGGAAAAAGAAAACACTACATGGCAAGCACCCGTATCATCTAACACAGCCACACACCAATCAAGACGCATCCAACACATGGCTAAGAAAAGGCAATATATACAGTGAGACGGAAGGATTCATGATTGCAATACAGGATCAAACAATAAACACCAGATATTACAGCAAGCATATAATTAAAGATCCCAATACCACAACAGATAAATGCAGACTTTGCAAACAACAAATAGAAACAGTAGATCACATCACAAGCGGATGTATAATACTAGAAAATACAGAATACACCAGAAGACATGACAATGTAGCAAAAATAATACATCAACAACTTGCCATACAACATAAACTAATAAAACAACACATTCCCACACACAAGTATGCACCACAAAATGTACTGGAGAATGGTGAATACAAATTATACTGGAACAGAACCATTATAACAGGTAAAACAACACCACATAACAAACTTGACATCATACTCACCAATAAAAAGAAGAAATTAACACAGCTAATCGAAATATCCATACCCAATACAACAAATATACAGAAGAAAACAGGAGAAAAAATTGAAAAATACATCCAACTGGCTGAGGAAGTCAAGCACATGTGTCATCAGGATAAAGTTGACATTATACCAATTATACTACCAACTACAGGAGTCATACCACACAATATCCACCAGTACATCAAAGCAATACAGCTACATCCAAACGTATATATACAACTACAGAAATCTGTAATTATTGATACATGTTTAATTACCCGAAAGTTCCTAAATGCAATGTAACATATACCGTACAGTTAAAAGGAAGTCACGCTTGATGAAGGTCCGCGTCACTTTCCATTTTTAACCAAACATAATGTCTGAGAAAGGAAAGAAATAATAATACTTTGATAAATGAATAAAGTGCTGTTCAGGAAATTATGATTACAATCCGACAGTGATCAGAAAGACACACTTAAGAACTTTTATTAAAAGTTCTGTTTATCATACAATGAAAGCTCTGTTTACTTTATCACTGGGGTCCATATACAAGCCTGTAACATAATGTCAAGTAGCCAACACAATTTACATAACAAAATTAAATATATCATATACAAATGGTGCCACAACAATCGTTGTTTTTGCATTAGCTATACGAGTTCTTGTGCTCCAGGTTAATGAGTACAACTTAGATTCACATATGTAACTTAGCAAACTGCAAAATTTAAGAAGTAGCTTGTACTGAGCATCTGTATAATATACAAGCTGCAGCAGTACACAGCTAATTTTAATCAGAATATAATTTTATTTAGTGAGCACAGGCATTGCCTTGCACGAGGAACAGAAACTGCTGAAAATTAAAAATGTAGAGCAGCCTTAAGTCACATGTATCTTTCCTTTATTTTGACATGTTCCACTTGATTAACGCAAGTATTTTCAGATCTATGGAAATACTATATCTTATACCATGTTAAAATGAAATAAAATCACAGATTCAACTTACATTAAGCAGCCAAAAGCCACAACTTAAAAATGTTGGGCTTGTATAGCATCGTCATATAATATACCATAAAATGGAGTAAGTTGGTTGTGTACAGTTAACATAAACTCTCTGGTCAGGTACATTTTATGACTAAACAGAAAAACATATCAATCTTGTTCAGCAAATCTGAGCCCTATTGATGCATGTGGAAACTACCTCAAAAAGCCTAATGCAATACAAAAAATGATAATAACACTAAACGGTGGCAAATATCTGTCACTTTTATGGGTGTTACCATACAAGTCTAAAATTCATAACCAATATTAAAATTACCCTATATTGCAAATAAGTGTGGATTAAACAGACCACTCAGCATAACGATATGATTCCTCTTATGTTTACAATTCATTAGAGTACAATATATGGAAAGGAAGATATGCTGTGACTTACCAAATGAGAAAGCGCTGGTAGATAGACACAATTAAAAAAAAACACACACACACAAATTTCAAGCTTTCGCAACCCACGGTTGCTTCATCAGGAAAGAGGGAAGGAGAGGGAAAGACGATAGGATGTGGGTTTTAAGGGAGAGGCTAAGGAGTCATTCCAATCCCGGGAGCGGAAAGACTTACCTTAGAGGGAAAAAGGGACAGGTATACACTCGCACAAACACACATATCCATCCGCACATATACAGACACAGGCAGACATATGTAAAGGCCTTGCCCTTACATATGTCCACCTGTGTCTGCACATGTGCAGATGGACACGCGCACGTGTGCTAGCGTACACCTGTCCCTCCCCCTCCCCATGGCAAGTCCCCACGCCCCCGGGACTGGAACGACTCCCCACCCCCTCCCCCAAAAATCCACATCCCTTTGTCCCCCCCCCCCCCCCCAATGAAGCAACCGTGGGCCGACATGTGTGTGCGTGTCGCATGTGTTTAAATAATGCCACCATGTCCTCCACAAACTTGTTGCTAATGAGCTATAAAGAGCCCTACAAGGGGAGGGGGGGAGAGAGAGAGAGAGAGAGAGAGAGAGAGAGAGAGAGAGAGAGAGAGAGAGAGAGACATCAAAACTTACTAAGAGATCCCACAATTGCTAAGAGTTTTCAGGCGACCTATGAAATCTTCAGAGTTTCAAATATGATAGTCACATTTGCCCATGAGAGGTCTCAATACTTACGTCAGATATTTGCCAACAAAATAAGTAAGTTATCCTATGTTATTTACAATGGGACAGAGAGGCACCCCATTCTTATGGATCTTGGGTAGTCCAATATTCTAGGACGAACTGCAGCCTACTGACACAAACCGTTAGTGATTTGCACTGGAATCGAGCTCTCCCTAATGAGTTCCAAAGTCTCTCTCTGGATCCTACCCTTCAGATCACTTTTTAATTTACTGTACGCTGGATCATCGAGCAGTTTGTATAGCTTGCTAATATATTTTGTGCATGAGAGAAGCACAGTACCATTTCCTAATCCAATTCCCTCAGCATTGCCTGATTTCATTCAACTTGTAGTAACACTGTTCACGTTACGTCGCACTTCACTTAGCGTAGACCGGGACTGTGTCCTAGGCATGCCCGATGTTGACTGACTGCGCACGGCCTGTCCTGCCGGAGTTGTTCTTGTTGTTACGCCGGCAGAGGTCGCGTCCGAATTCTCGCGTGCCCTCTGGTGGACGGGACTCTACTGGCGGCAACTACCGTCCGTGACGCGCCGTGCCCATGTGCGCCTCCCGCGATCTTTCTGGTGGCTACTACACTCCTCCTCCTTCGGGGGGGTGAAGCCACTGTGATCCACTGCGTCGGAAGGTGGAGCGTCGGGCAGGAGCGATGACCTCCACATCCATTGGATGGCCGGAGTCGAGGGGATCTGCCAACCCTCGAGCTGGAACCTTCGAATACGGCTGGAAGTGACCCACACGAAGAGGCCCCCGTCGTCCCACAACCGGAGCCCGGGACAGCACGGGCGAAAAGCTGTCGAAGTCTGGATCCTGTTCCACCTCAGGAGGGGCAAGACCCAGTGGCGGGGACGAAGGGGAAGGGACGACCACAGGGGAACTAGCCCCCTGCGAAACCGGGCCGGCTAGGGGGGCCGGCTCTCGCTGGGGCATCTCGAATGACGGCGATGCCGGTGCTGGAGCCACTGGAGGCTGCCAAGGCTGAGAACCATCGCAGTGTGGCAGAGTCACAGCGGGGAGAGGAGGTAACGTCCCCTGTGAAACCAATACAGGTGCCGGCAATGGGGAAGCCGGTGTCCGAGAGGTCGGAGGGTGGGTGCCCGAACGTGGACGGAGCTGATTTTGGTGACGACGTACCACCCGGTCCCCCGCCTGCAAGGTATAGAGCCGGCGGCCATGGCGGTGCAGGACCACCGCCGGTATCCAATGTGGATTGCGACCAAACCCACGGGCCCAGACTGACATACCCAGTGGAAAGCCAGGTACTCCATTTTGTGAAGACTGGCGAGGACCAGGCTGGAGGAGGTGCAGCAGAGTCCTAGGTTGACGCCCATGGAGGAGCTCTGCGGGGCTGCGGTCTCCCATTGGTGTGGTCCGGTATGCCGTCAAGAAAAACGTCAATGCTTCCTCTGCAGGAAATTCGTGCACATACTTTTTCATCTGCGTCTTAAAGGTGCGCACCATGCGCTCAGCTTCCCCATTCGATTGTGGATGGAAGGGGGGAGAGCAAACGTGCCGAATACCGAAGCGCCTACAAAAATCCTGGAAGGTCTGCGAAAGAAACTGCGGTCCATTGTCCGAGACCAGGGTTATTGGCAGACCTTCCACAGAAAAGATTTTTGCTAGTGCCTGGATTGCAACTTCTGAAGTGGTTGAGGAGCAGCGAACCACATATGGGAATCGGGAATAAGCATCAATGACAATGAGCCAAAAGCCATTGAGAAACGGGCCCGCAAAATTGATGTGAACACGTTCCCACGCCTGGGTTGCCGGCGGCCATGAAGAGAATGCTGCCCTGGGACAAGCTTGTTGGCTCGCACACTGGGAACAGGCGGCCACCAAGTGCTCAATTTCTCTGTCAATACCGGGCCAGTACACATGTCTGCGAGCCAAGGTTTTAGTACGGGAAACACCCCAGTGCCCCGCATGTAATAACTTGAGGACCTCCCTTCGTAAACTTGCAGGAACAACCACGCGAGGAGCTGTATCATCGGTAGCCAGAAGGAGAACTCCTTCCAAGACTGAGAGACGGTCTCGTAGAAGAAAATAATTACGAAGAGGGTCCGAGGCCCGGCCCGGAGGGCGGGACGACCACCCCTGCTGAATGAGGCGAACTACTTGCCGGAGAACCGGGTCAGCCGCCGTTTCCCTGGCGACTCGAGAACTAGTGATCGGGAAGCCATCAACCGCTTGGCGGGACGCCACATCCAAATGAAAACACATAATCTCCTCTCGATCAAATGTAGGGTCCGGGCCCACCGGAAGACGGGAAAGCGCGTCGGCGTTGGCATGCTGGCCTGTAGGGCGAAAACGAATGTCATAATGGTACTTAGAGAGGAACAAGGCCCAGCACTGTAGTCTGTGGGCTGCCCTATCCGGAATCTGAGAGGCGGGGCCAAATAACGATATTAACGGCTTATGGTCAGTGATTAACTGAAACTTCGTGCCATACAAGAAAGGGTGAAACTTGGTAACAGCGTAGACAATGGCCAAAGCCTCTTTTTCCACCTGGGAGTAATGGGCCTGCGCGGGACTAAGCGTTTTCGACGCAAACGCCAGTGGTTGCTCGGAACCATCTGCGTTGCGATGGGCCAGGACCACCCCCACCCCATACTGCGAAGCATCCGTAGCCAGGACCAACGGCTTATGGGGATCAAAAGTAGCCAAACAAGGGGCTGACGTGAGGAGGCCCTTCAACGAGGTGAACGCTCGCTCACATGCAGGCGACCAATCAAAAGGAACACCCTTGTGCAGAAGGCAGTACAGGGGGTGGGCTTCAGTGGAAGCCCTGGGAATGAACCGGTGGTAATAGGCAATCTTGCCTAAAAAAGCTTGTAACTCCTTCAGTGAAGTGGGCCGAGGAAGGTTGACGATACCGTGGACCAAACTTCCTAGTGGCTGGATGCCGTGCCGAGATATGGTGTAGCCCACATACTCAATGGACGGTTGGAAGAAGGTTGACTTATGCAAGTTGCAACGCAAGCCCACAGACCTGAATTTGAGAAAGAGGGTGCGAAGGTTGTGCAAGTGGTCCGTCGTGCTGCGGCCCGTGACAATGATGTCATCCAGGTAATTAATACAATGAGGGATTGTCGACGTGACATGCTCAAGATAACGCTGGAATATCGCCGGGGCACTGGATATCCCAAAAGCCAACCGCTGGTATTGGTAAAGGCCAAACGGGGTGTTGACGACTGCCAGCCATTTGAAGTCCTCATCAAGTGGTATCTGATGATAAGCCTCTGACAGATCGATTTTCGAAAAATAGTGGCCTCCCGCCACGGCGGAGAACAATTCATCAGCACGAGGCAAAGGATAGGTGTCCACCACCAATTGCGAATTAATGGTGGCCTTAAAATCGCCACAAAGACGTAATTTTCCCGAGGGCTTCTTGACAATAACGAGGGGCGAAGCCCACTCACTGGAAGAAATGGGAAGAACGACCCCTAGGGCTGTCAGCCGGTCGAGCTCTTCCTTTACCTGAGGGCGGAGAGCCAAGGGGATCTGCCTCGCGCGTAGAAAACGCGGGCGAGCAGACGCCTTCAACGTTAAGTGAGCTTCAAAATCTGAAACACGCCCCAGGCCCTCCTCAAAAATATCTGGAAAGACTGAGATCAAAGATTCCAATGAGTGATAGGGAACGTCTTCGGAGACCAACTGTATGGTGTCAGCGATAGAAAAACCGAAAGCTTGAAAGGCATCCAGGCCAAAAAGGTTAGCGGAGCTCGCATCACTGACAACAATAAAAGTAACAGGCCGAGTGACTGATTTGTAAGTCACGTCGGTAGTGAATTGACCCAGGAGGGGAATGAACTGTTTACCATAACCGCGTAGACGCCGGTAAACTGGCGCCAACGGGGGCGATCCAAGGTCGGAATAAGTTTGTGCATTCAACTGCCGCGCCCGTATCTACCTGCAGTCGTAACCGGCGCGACCGAACCGACACCTCGATAAAGAGTTTGCGTGCCGATGCGTCAGGAGCCTGGCCCGATGAAACTTCCTGAATGTCAACGTCCATGTCCTCTGTACTTGCTTCCTTCGATTCCTTTGAGGCTGAGCGGCAAACTTTAGCAATGTGACCGTTTTTATGACATTTGCGACAAACGGCCCAACGCTGGGGGCACTTTGACCGATCGTGATGTATATAGCACGACGCACAGGACGGCAACAGGGGCCGGCGGCCGGAATTTTGTTTACGCGCCGCGCGGGAGCGGCCGTAACGGCCGGATTGTACCGCTCGCACGTCGTCCACCCCGGACACAGTGGACGCGGCCGCGCCGCCCTGAACCTCCGCGACGTCGCACCACGCCTCCAGCTGTTGACCTGCTGCGTGAGAGACTTCATACGATTGAGCAATGAACAGGACTTCCTCGAGGGAAGGGTCTTCTAACTGCAGGGCCCGTTGCCGGACCTCCCGATCAGGGGCCGAACGAACAATGACGTCGCGGACCATAACATGGGCATACGACTCCCGCGACTGCTCCGTGACAAAATGACACTTGCGACTAAGACCGTGCAGGGTAGCGGCCCACGCCCGGTAAGACTGATGGGGCTGTTTCTTGCATTGATAGAACTCGACCCTAGCCGCCACAACATGCGTGCGGCGGCGATAATATGAAGACAGCAATGAACACAATGCGTCAAACGACAGGGACGAGGGTTCCTGCAACGGCGCTAGCTGCCGCAAAACTTGATACAGCGAGGGAGATATCCAAGACAAGAAGAGAGCACGACATACCTCCGCATCGGCAACATGAAACGCCTGGAAATGCTGCCGAAGGCGATGTTCATATGCGTCCCAATCCTCTGTCGTCTCGTCATACGGGGGAAAGGGAGGAGGGAACTGCGCCGGAGCAGACGGCGTGGAGAGCAACGCCGGAAGCACTTGTTTCATGGTAGCCATGAGCTCAGTCTGCTGCGCAACCAAAACCCGCACCAAATCCTCCATGCCGTGGAGAAACTGCGAAACCGGAACAACGACGCAACACGCGAAAGAACGACCCTACTCGTCGCCAATTGTGTAGTAACACTGTTCACGTTACGTCGCACTTCACTTAGCGTAGACCGGGACTGTGTCCTAGGCATGCCCGATGTTGACTGACTGCGCACGGCCTGTCCTGCCGGAGTTGTTGTTGTTCTTGTTGTTACGCCGGCAGAGGTCGCGTCCGAATTCTCGCGTGCCCTCTGGTGGACGGGACTCTACTGGCGGCAACTACCGTCCGTGACGCGCCGTGCCCATGTGCGCTTAACTTTTTTTTGATATTCATCTTAGAACCTCATTTTGAGACGCAATCCATTCTGTTCAACGGTTCTACCAAGTCCTTTGCTATCTCTGACAGAATTACAATGCCACCACCACCAAACCTTAAAGTGTTTATTTTTTCTCTAAATTTTAATTATTTTTGCAAATTTCTACCTTTTATATATATATATATATATATATATATATATATATATATATATATACACACACAGCTTATTCAATGTACGGATTGAAATAAATGCTGTATTACTCAATTTAATGCCCTTCGTACGCTAGAGCTGCATTCTGGTTTCTGTTGAAGTTGTTGATTTCTATGCAGTGCCTTTTTAATGAACATTCCTAATAACTTCAGGATTTCAAAAAGAGTATTCCAGTCAACATTGGCACATGTTTTCTTTACTTTTATAAATGTAGGTTTGCCTTTATCAAATTAGCTTTTAAGTCTTAGTATCAATATTGCCTTGCACATTCTACATTTCTCCCGAACCCAAACTGATCTTGCCCAAGGATGGCTTCTACAACTCTTTCCATTAGTATTTTGCAACCATGACTTATCAAAGTGATGAAGGTGGTAAATACCACTTTTGTGTATTTTGGCAGTATTGGCATTGGAATTTCAACACAAGTGCGACACTTGTCTTTAAATAATTTGCTTGTTTACTGTTAATAGGTATGTAATACTGAACTGTCACAACTCTGTGCACCAAAAAGCTAAATTCCGGATCTCGGTCCAGACAATCTGCTAAAATAATTCTCAAGACTGAGTGATGCAAATTATTTTAAAGAAGAAAAAATCTCAGCTGACTATGAAACATCTTAGTTAACAGTGAAAATTCCCGGATTGCATAATAAGTCAAATAAAGGAAAGGGAAGGTAACTACTCGCCTACAGCTGTCTGATGTGTGATACTTAGAAACACGCAATAGCTGCTCACTTGCATAGTTCAGAGAAACTTGTGCTGTAAAGGAGTATCCAAATGGCATGTGTAGTGAAGCAGTTGTTGAAATCATTCGTGTTGTGGTGCACACCATGTTTTGCTAACTGGACACTGAAGGCTGTAGCTTGCCACAGTTGACAGTGGTCATTTATGTGAACAGACAGTTAGTTACTTGTCATGCACATAGAATGCTGCTCATTAATTAAACCTTACAACCATGATCCCATCCCAGAAGTCTAACAGAAGCTTCTGAACTGGACATCCAGCAGCACCTCAAGGACTTAGGTCGACACCACAAACCCAACCCTACAGCTCATCCCCCTTCTGGCTGGGTACAATACTCCCACAGCATGAACCACTGCCTTTGTTGAGCAACACCTCCAAACTATTGCCCGTTACCTGTCATCCAACATTCAAGACACTGCTCACTTCCTTCACTGCCTTTCCACAGTTCCTGTTCCATTACCACCACACTCCTTGTTGGTCATCATGGATGCATTCTCATACATCACACTCCCCTTGCCTGACTGACTGCACAAGTAGTCCCACAATCACAATTCAATTAGTCAGAGTGCAGTGCAGACCAGTCTGAGGGTACAACCTCGCATACCATGTCCAAACTGCCGAGTCTTTGTCCAGGCGGACAATGTTCTTAACTCATTTGCTACATTAGCATTAAGGTGTGGCTTGCACATTCAAGAAACTATCGTTGTGCTTGGTGTCAATCCTTATCAGATAAGGGCAGTCTAGTGGTATTACCTCAGAAACTGTTTTCTGTTGTACTTGTTTAAGGTATCATGTAATAAAATCCGTCTTTTTTTTTTTTGGGTGGGGAGGGGGAGGGGGGGATACCTGGGCACATTTATTCACTGTAGCGTGCACATCCCACAATGGGACTGAATACTATTCTATATGTTTGAGTTGCTATGAAGATTCACTTAAGTGATATTGATAGGCCATGAACTTTGGTAAACACAATAACAACAACGATCAATATTGTTACTGTAGCATTGTTGTGGACACTACAGTCATTACTGCAATTCAATCAGGTACACAATAATCGGGTTATCTTACTTCCAGGCAATTTATAATCTTAAACATCAGTTACAATGAAAGTGTTTTGTTGTTCTCATTAATATAAATTTGTGTAGAAGCTGAGGCTATTTGCCAATATCAGTGACCTATCATGATGTAATCTGTGACACATTTTGCAACATTTTAGCACACACAATTATGCAGTTTCTGCACAGCTGCAATTCTTGCAGAGCTACATATTACACAACATTATTATGGTGCGTGGGTCACCAGTCTCAAAAGGAAGAGTCGTGTTTGTTGATTTCACTAGCTCTAATCCTGACTGAGGAGACCTAAAAGCTGAATCTTTAATTCTGAACATTATTGTTTGTTTGGTACCATATTTGAAGTGAAAGTGTTAGTATTTAAACTTAAACCCAAACTCTTGCTGATGTACTCAACACGTAGTTTCAGAGTCAGCCAACTGTCAGAACTATCATAGTTAAAGAGATGCAAAGCTGCATTTGCTGATAAACCAAAACATTATGACCTCTGCCCACCATGACCCTTGATGCTGCTTGGTGGCACTGCGGGCATGTGATGCAGTAACAAAAGTATATAAATGGGGCAGAAACGGACATGGGATCACCCTAGCAAAGATACGGGCTGCAAACACGGAAATCCACCAAGATAAGTGACTTTGACAAAGGGCAGATTATTATTACACAGAGACTGTGAATGAGTATTTCAAAACTACATCTATGAAAAGAGGTAGAAGTACTGTGACTCTACCACTAGGCACTAAATGGCTGGGCGTCCAGGACTTTTCACAGAATGTGGTGTTTGGAGGCTTGTCTGCTCTGTAAAGTAGGGCAGATGGTGATCTGTGGCCTCTATGCTGGTGCATGCACAAATATTTTGGAGCACACCATTCATCGTACATTGTTGATTATGGAGCTCCGCAGCAGACCACCTCTACATGTTCACATGTTGACTGAATGACACTGTCAATTACGATTGCAGTGGGCATGGGATCATCGGAATTCTACTGTCGATCAGTGGAAATATGTTGGCTCTTCAGGTGAATCACTTTTTTTTTTAATACTAGGTCGCTGTTCCTCTCCACAAACACTGTCATTGAAGTAAATGGCGACTAAAAGCGTGCAGCGCATCATGGACACAGGCTGGTGGGAGCAGTATTATCCTGTGGGAGACATTCTCCTGCGCTTGCATGGGACTGGTGGTAGTATTCGAAGACACACTGACAGCTATGAACCACCTGGATCCCTTATATGTCTTCCCTGATGGTGATGTCGTCTTTCAGCACTATAATTGTCTGTGTTTCAGACCCAGAACCATGCTACACTGTTTTGAGAAGCATTATAGTGAACTCTTGTTGATGTCTCAGTGACCTAATTCGCCTGATGCGAATCCTATGAAATCTATTTGGGTCACTATCGGGTGTCATTGCTGCATACGCATATCAGCTGCCCATCATTTACATGAATTACATGACCTGTGCATAGACATCTAATTCCACACACCTCCACAAACCTATCAACAAACTATCAGATCCCTGATATGCACAATCAGTGATGTATTTCATTTCAACAATTGACACACAAGCTATTAAGCAGATAGTCATAATGTTTTGGCTCATTAGCGTACATTTCTAGCAATGTGGGGAATAAGAAAAAGAACTATCACCCACAAAACCTGAAAAATTACAAAATCAAATATTATAAACTATGGTGATTAATTGCTGTTGTATTGTAGTGAAAGTTGGATACATAAAAACAATGACGACAGTAAAATACAAGCAGCAGAGAAGAGATTCTTGACGAGAGCGAAGAGTGACTTAAGAAAAGTTTTTAATTAAGAACTAAAAACAAAATATCGATAATTATGAACAAGCTGCATTGTGGTCTTCAATATGATGCCATTCTCTATACTAGTCTCTCCTGTGCAAATATCTTCATCTCTGCATAACTACTGCAACCTACATCCACTTAAATCTGCCTGATTCTCCTGCAAAAATTTTATCAGCCATCTCACACTTCTCTCCATAGCTAAATTAACTACTCTTGCTGCCTCAGAATGTGTCCTATCAGCCTTCTATCTATCCCTTCTTCTAGTCAAATTGTCCCATAAATCTCTTTTCTCTTCAATCTGATCCAATATCTCTTACTCTATCTACCCAGTTAACCTTAAGCGGCATTAATTTTCAGAATCTTCTTCTCTCTTCTTATCAGTATTGTTTATCCTTTGTGTTTCACTACCAAGTAAAGCTATAGCCCAGACAAATACTTTCATAAATGGCTTCCTAACACTTCAGTTTCTATTAGAAGTCAAAATATCTCTCTTGTTCAGAAAAGTTTTTCTTGCTTATACCAGTCTAAATTTTATATCCTCTTTACTTCAGTCATTCTTAATTTTCTGCTCTCAAATAGCAAAACTCATCAACTAACTTTAGTGTCTCACTGCCAGATTCCTTCACAGCACTTTATTTAATTTGCCTATACTCACCATTATTCTTATCTTATCTTTGTTGATGTTCATCTTATAATCTGTTTTTGAGACACTATCATTTTATTCAAACTGATCCTGTGTCTTACCATTTCAGACACAATTACAATGTCACTGGCAAATTTCAAGATGTCGAAGCTTTTTTCCTTCTCCCTGAATTTTTATTTCTTTACCAGACGTCTCTTGGTTGTCTTTACTGTTTCCCCAGTGTACAGTAAATAGAGATAGATATAGAGACCTACTGCTGCATTTCACTTCCTTTTCAATTACTGCTTTACTTTCATGTCCTGTATTTTGTCACTGATAACTTTGCAATACCAAAGAGTGTATTCCAGTCATTATTCTAACCCCCATGAACCACGGACCTTGGCGTTGGTGGGGAGGCTTGCGTGCCTCAGCGATACAGATAGCCGTACCATAGGTGCAACCACAACAGAGGGGTATCTGTTGAGAGGCCAGACAAACGTGTGGTTCCTGAAGAGGGGCAGCAGCCTTTTCAGTAGTTGCAAGGGCAACAATCTGGATGATTGACTGATCTGGCCTTGTAACAATAACCAAAACGGCCTTGCTGTGCTGGTACTGCGAATGGCTGAAAGCAAGAGGAAACTACGACCGTAATTTTTCCCCGAGGGCATGCAGCTTTACTGTATGATTAAATGATGATGGCATCCTCTTGGGTAATTTTGCACAGAGCATAACTTAATCATAGATAACACTTGGTTTAAGAATCGTGAAAGAAGGTTGTATACATGGAAGAACCCTGGAGATACTAAAAGGTATCAGATGGATTATATAATGGTAAGACAGAGATTTAGGAACCAGGTTTTAAATTGTAAGACATTTCCAGGGGCAGATGTGGACTCTGACCACAATCTATTGGTTATGACCTGTAGATTAAAACTGAAGAAACTGCAAAAAGGTGGGAACTTAAGGAGATGGGACCTGGATAAACTGAAAGAACCAGAGGTTGTACAGAGTTTCAGAGAGAGCATAAGGAAACAATTGACATGAATGAGGGAAAGAAATACAGTATAAGAAGAATGAGTAGCTTTGAGGGATGAAATAGTGAAGGCAGCAGAGGATCAAGTAGGTAAAAAGACAAGGGCTAGTAGAAATCCTTGGGTAACAGAAGAAATATTGAATTTAATTGATGAAAGGAGAAAATATAAAAATGCAGTAAGTGAAGCAGGCAAAAAGGAATACAAACGTCTCAAAAATGTGATCGACAGGAAATGCAAAATGGCTAAGCAGGGATGGCTAGAGGACAAATGTAAGGATGTAGAGGATTATCTCACTAGGGGTAAGATAGATACTGCCTACAGGAAAATTAAAGAGACCTTTGGAGATAAGAGAACCACTTGTATGAACATCAAGAGCTCAGATGGAAACCCAGTTCTAAGCAAAGAAGGGAAAGCAGAAAGGTGGAAGGAGTATATAGAGTGTCTATACAAGGGCGATGTACTTGAGGACAATATTATGGAAATGGAAGAGGATGTAGATGAAGATGAAATGGGAGATACGATACTGCGTGAAGAGTTTGACAGAGCACTGAAAGACCTGAGTCGAAACAAGGCCCCCGGAGTAGACAACATTCCATTGGAACTACTGATGGCCTTGGGAGAGCCAGTCCTGAGAAAACTCTACCATCTGGTGAGCAAGATGTATGAAACAGGCGAAATACCCTCAGACTTCAAGAAGAATATAATAATTCCAATCCCAAATAAAGCAGGTGTTGACAGATGTGAAAATTACCGAACAGTCAGTGTAATAAGCCACAGCTGCAAAATACTAACATGAATTCTTTACAGACGAATGGAAAAACTAGTAGAAGCCGACCTCGGGGAAGATCAGTTTGGATTCCGTAGAAATACTGGAACACGTGAGGCAATACTGACCTTACGACTTATCTTAGAAGAAAGATTAAGGAAAGGCAAACCTACGTTTCTAGCATTTGTAGACTTAGAGAAAGCTTTTGACTATGTTGACTGGAATACTCTCTTTCAAATTCTGAAGGTGGCAGGGGTAAAATATAGGGAGCGAAAGGCTATTTACAATTTGTACAGAAACCAGATGGCAGTTATAAGAGTCGAGGGACATGAAAGGGAAGCAGTGGTTGGGAAGGGAGTAAGACAGGGTTGTAGCCTCTCCCCGATGTTATTCAATCTGTATATTGAGCAAGCACTAAAGGAAACAAAAGAAAAATTCGGAGTAGGTATTAAAATCCATGGAGAAGAAATAAAAACGTTGAGGTTTGCCGATGACATTGTAATTCTGTCAGAGACGGCAAAGGACTTGGAAGAGCAGTTGAACGGAATGGATAGCGTCTTGACAGGAGGATATAAGATGAACATCAACAAAAGCAAAACGAGGATAGTGGGATGTAGTCGAATTAAGTCGGGTGATGCTGAGGGAATTAGATTAGGAAATGAGACACTTAAAGTAGTAAAGGAGTTTTCTATTTGGGGAGCAAAGTAACTGATGATGATCGAAGTAGAGAGGATATAAAATGTACACTGGCAATCGCAGGAAAGCGTTTCTGAAGGAGAGAAATTTGTTAACATCAAGTATAGATTTAAGTGTCAGGAAGTCATTTCTGAAAGCATTTGTATGGAGTGTAGCCATGTATGGAAGTGAAACATGGACGATAAATAGTTTGGACAAGAAGAGAATAGAAGCTTTCGAAATGTGGTGCTACAGAAGAATGCTGAAGATTAGATGGGTAGATCACATAACTAATGAGGAAGTATTGATTAGAATTGGGGAGAAGAGAAGTTTGTGGCACAACTTGACCAGAAGAAGGGATCGGTTGGTAGGACATGTTCTGAGGCATCAAGGGATCACCAATTTAGTATTGGAGGGCAGCGTGGAGGGTAAAAATCATAGAGGGAGACCAAGAGATATACACTAAGCAGATTCAGAAGGATGTAAGTTGCAGTAGGTACTGGGAGATGAAGAAGCTTGCACAGGATAGAGTAGCATGGAGAGCTGCATCAAACCAGTCTCAGGACTGAAGACCACAACAACATCAACAACAACAACAACAACAACAACAACATTCTCAACTGTTTCTTTCTAAATCTACAAATGCTGATGTGGATTTGTCTGTTTTCTAAGATAAGATAGAGCTTCAGTATTGCTTTCCTTATCCCTATATTTCTGCAGAAACTAAAATGCCCTTCCCTCAGGTCATCGTCTATCAATCATTTCATCCTTTTGTAACTAATCAGTATCAGTACTTTGCAATCACGAATTTTTAAACTGATGGTTCAGTAGTTACACTTGTATTCTTTGTTACTGAGTTTATTACATGCTTCTTTAAGTATGACATTTCACATGCTTCATGTATCCACATTCGATGTGGAACGGTTTTTTCACAGTTCTCCCAAGGATTTCAATAATTTTAAATGTGGTCACAACCCTAGGTGCCTTTTATTTTACTTAGCTGCAGTATTAACACACCTATCTGAAGGGTTAGAAATAGCTGTGCATGTAAAAACAATCTTATTATGCCCTTCTTATAACAGTAGCACATCCCATCTAATATTCTTCAACTTTCTCTTCCCTTTTCATAATAATGTCAAATTTTATTTCCTTTACATAGCCATTCTACATTTTATTTCCACTTTTCTGTCTTTCTCTCCTTAATCAGTACTGGTTTTCCACCAGAACTGTTTATGTTCAAACACCTCCTCCCCTTTTTTTCCAATTTTTTTTTTTTTCTATAGGTGGCATTTACATTCCCATAGTCAAGCAGCTTTACATTTGTCTCATTTTAAAATTTGTAACACTCTTTGGTTGTTTCAGCTTGGCCTATTACTATGTCCTTAATTTTCTATTTGTCTGTCCATTGCCACTGTCCCCGAACATTTACATTTACATTTATATCTACATCTCCATCTCCATCATGTGAATACTCTGCAATTCACAATTAAATGGCTGACACAGGATTCAGTGAACCACCACCAAGTTATTTCTCTACTGTTTCACTCTCAAACAATGCGCAGGAAAAAAACAAGCTCTTCAGTCTTTCTGTGAGAGGTCTAATTTCTCTTATTTTATCATGATGATCATGTCTCCCTTTATATGTGGGCGTCCACAGAATATTTTTCAGAATCAGAAGAGAAAGTTAGTGGTTAAAATTTCAAGAGAAGATCCTGCCACAACAAAAAATGCCTTTGTTTTAATGACTGCCACCCCAATTCATGTATGATGCCTTGGCATACTCTCCCCTATTTCGCAATAATGCAAAACGAGCTGCCCCTCTTTGAACTGTTTCGATGACTTCCATCAGTCCCACATGATGCGGATCCCACACTGCACAGCAAAACTCCAGAAGAGGACAGACAAGCATGGTGTAAACAGTCTCTCTAGTAGAGATGTTGCACTTTCTAAGTGTTCTGCCAATAAATCACAGTATTTGGTTTGACTTCCCCAAAAGAGTATCTATGTGATCATTCCAGCTTATAACTGCCAAGTATTCAGTATAATTCACAGCTTTTAGATTTATGTGGTTCACCAAGTAACCGAAACCTAGTGGATTTCTTTTAGTACCCATGTGGATGACATCACACTTTTTATTATTTAGAGTCAAATGTCACTTTGCACACTATACGAATATCTTTTCTACATCATCTGATGACTTTACCAGAAGTTAAATGACAGCATCATCTGCAAACAATACAATAGGGCTGCTCAGATTACCTCCTAAATCATTTATGTAGATCAGGAACAGCAGAGGCCATATAACACTTCCTTGGGGAACACCTGATATTACTTTTGCTTCACTCGACAACTTTACACAAATTATTAAAAACTGAGACCTTCCTGACAGGAACTCATAATCCAGTCACACATGCAATTTGATTCGAAGTAAACCATGAGAAACAGTGTTGGAAGCCTTCTGTATATTTAAAAATATGGAATCAATCTGACACCCCCTCCTGATAACACTCATTACTTCATGAGAATAAAGAGCTAGTTGTGTTTCACAAGAATGATATTTTCTGTATCTCTGATAACTATTTGTCAATAAATCATTTTCTTTGAGGTAATTCATAATGTTTGAACACATTATATATTTCAAAATCCTACTACAAACTGGCGTTAGTGATATGGGTCTGTAATTCACTGGATTAAGCCTATTTCCTTTGTTGGGTATTGGCATGACTTGTGAAACTTTCCAGTCTTTAGGTATAGATCTTTTGACGAGAGAGCAGTTTATGTGATTGCTAAGTATGGAGCTATTGTATCAGCATAGTCTGAAAGGAACCTGACTGGTATAAAATCAAAATCAGAGGCCTTGTTTTATTGAGTGATTTAAGCTGCTTCGTTACACTGAGGATATCTACTTCTAAGTTACTCATGTTGGCAGTTGGTCTAGGTTCGCAGTCTCGAATATTTACTTTGTCTTCTTTGTAGGAGTAGTTTTAGAAAACATTGTTTAGTAACTTTGCTTTAGTGGCAATGTAGTCAGTGACATCACCATTGTTCCCTCACAGTGAAGCTGCTGATGTACGAGGTCTGTTCAAAAAATTCTGGAACATTCGTAATTTCATGCCAGTGGTGTGTTGGAGCAAAATGCTGCTGGCATCCCTGCGCATCCTGTGCTTAATGAGTAACTACTGGAAATTTCATTGTTGTATGTCATTTAGTTACTGTACAGTGCTGTATTGAGTAGAACGTTGTGTCACACAGTTTGCAAATTTTGAGATGGCAGAATTAGAGGAGCAACACATCTGCATTAAATTTTGCATGAAGCTCAAGAAAACCTTTACAGAGACAAACAAAATGATGCGGGAAGCCTACGGTGGTAAGTGCTTAAGCCATACTCTGAGTTATGAATGGTTAACACAGTTTAAAAATGGCCAGATGGAAGTTAAAGATGACCCACATTCAGTATACCCTTCGACATCTACCAATGGTGCTCATGTCAGGAACATCAACACAATTGTACGTGCCAATCGAAGACTGACTATCTGAGAGACTACTGAAGAATGTAACATTTCAGTTGGATCATGTCATGAAACCCTGACACAGCAACTTTGAGTGCATCGTGTTGCTGCAAAGTTCGTCCCAGGGCTCACGAGTCAAGACCAGAAAGACTTTCATCTTGCAATCTGTGAAGAGCTGTTGGATCGCACAAATGAGAACAACATGTTCCTTAAGAGATTCATAACTGGTGATGAATGGGACATAGATCTATGGTTATGACACTGAGACCAAGGTTCAATCTTCACAGTGGGTCGGGAAAGGTTCTCCAAGACCGAAGCAGCTCGTCAGATTGCAACCTCCTCTAGGATGATTTACTAGTTTGTAACATCCCCTCTGCAGAATGACAAACCCAAACTTATAACTTACGGGCCCCTTGAACTGTCTGGTACGGTAAGTGGTAGATTTACAGGGGTGCGTGGCAGGTCCTCTTTGGGCCTTACCTGTGCGGCAGCAGCGTAGTCAGCCTCCGCACTTTCTTAACCTGTAATCTTACCTGCCCTTACCTGCAGTTCAGCTGCTCGTACGTCATTTGGCACCCTGTGGATTGTGGACTTAGCAAATATGTAGAATTAAGGTTTTGGAGAGGAATTTTGGTGCTACTAAATAATGCAACACAGATCTTATAAAAGCAATTACATTCTAGAGACATGTTGGCCTAAAAATCCTTTGATACAATTTATTACAAACAAATTGCAAAATCGTAGTTTACACACCAGAATCCTGCCACATATCGGTCAGATATGCCCCTCTAAGTGGGTTTGAGACCACTGCTGGAAAACGATTGCATTTGGTTGCTGTCTCAATCAATTTAATCCCAACTGTGATCATATTAATATAATTCACTCAGCTGCCATGAGGGTCTTTTAATGCATCAGGCCAGGATCTTGTATTACTGGATGTCACGGAACTCCGTCTTTACTTACGCTTGATACCCCACATAAAAATAAACAGGATCATAACCAATTGGTAATAATGATCATTGGCAGATAAGAAAAACACAATTGCAATAGCAGGAGCGAGCACAGCAGTCGACTTACCATGTTCAATGACTATCATGTTGTTGAATGCAATAAGCTTTGCTCAATTAACTATTTGCGTCTATGCCTCAGTAATTGTCACATATTAAGATAAACATTCATTCACGGTCTAAATAACTTCACCACGCATGCGAACATTACTTCGCCACTGTCCTATTCAGATTTAGCAAAAAAGCAAAGCTTAGTTTGTAATCCTGCGTGAGCGCAGCTGCTGGCCATCTGTGCTGCTCCCCAGTCGAACAGCTAGTCCCCAACAGTGGCGTGCTGTGCGCCCTTATCCCCCACTAAACCACTTGTGACATCAGCCACCATCTTTTCCCTTAAAATAGACACATTTTACATTATACTTCCCCTGTTGCTTTCTGCGCACATGCACTTTTGATTTACACTCTTCTGCAAATTCTACTCGAATTTAAAGTTTTTTTCAAATGAACTACTTTTTTACCCTTCAGCAGCCTCTGGTCAGACCAGGCCACCTTCTCCATCCCCAAGGGGTGTTCGCCTGTGGATACTGCGTCATATTTCTAAGCTACTCCTGGCTTTTCTGTGACCTTCTGCCTTCATGTTCTCACAATTCACTGTGCTGGCCTACCGCGCCCAACTTGGCTCTTATCATAACCCTCCGGCATGCTACCTCCGCTCTGGCCATCCGCCTCTCTGCTATACCGCTGCAGTCTAAGCAGCACTCACTTAATTAAAAAGGCTACACCTTTAGTTTCATTGCCCATACAACAACCGGGTTTCTTTCTGAAGCCACCTCATATTCTTAGTTATCGAATGAAGTTCTTAAAATTATTGCTTATCTGAAGCGTGGTGATTCATGCACAGCACCTTGCCACATTTCAAGGTCAGGTCAAATGTCAAAGAGATGTTGATAGTTTTTTTTTTTACTTTGAAGGAATTGTTCTTAATGAATTTGTGCCACAGGGGCAAACTGTTAATCAATGGTACTATCAGGATGTGTTGTGATGCCTGCAAGAAAATGTGAGAAGAAAATGGCCTGAAATGTGGGGAGACCATTCATCGCTATTGAATCACAATAACTTGTCCCTGTTGTGCTTGAATAATGCAAATAAAAAAAAAAGTAATTACTGTGCTGCCTCATCTTCCATACTTTCCAGACCTGGCTCATTGAAAGGACAAAGATTTGCAATGATAGATGAGATAAAAGACAATCCACAGATGGCACTTCGTACCATCCAGCAAGAGGCATACCAAGACAGCTTCCGGAAGTGGAATCTGCATTGGGAGCGATTTATCAGTTGTGGAGGAGAATATTTCTGTTCTGGCATAATAGTCAAGTGCAGGCATGATGGTCAGGAATGGTAGAGCAGAGAGGGCTGTGAAGAAGACGTCAACCAATAGTACACTGACCGACCCTTCTCTAGGACAACACCAAGACAGCAGCAGCCTCTAGGTGAAAAGAACATAAGCACTGTGCCGCCTGGATGTGGCACAGTTGAAGACTAGCTGTTCAACGAGCTCTATAGCAGTGACTTAGGAACTGTATTATTTCGCTTGTATTAGGAGTTGTGTAAACGGAAGAGATTTTCTTATTTTGTCTGTCGCCTATTGCTATGACACACCATTTTAAATTCTCAAAGTTAAGCATTGTCATTATCTTTCTGTAATAAAAATTCATCAATACGAATTGCTTGAATTGTTGTCTAGCAACCTGAGACAGAAGGTTTCCTAGGCACCCCATATTCGGCAAGTAGGCAGAACACAATAATCTCTAAGGAGATCATGCACAATAAGTAAATGGAATACACAGAATAATTTTATGGACAAAATTCCGGAATTTTTTGAACAGACCTTGTACTTTATATATGACCAGAATCTGTCTGGATTTTCTGCCAGATAATAAGACAGAGTTCCGTTGTGGAATATATTAAAAGCATCTCGCACTTGAGCTCAGGCTAAATTTTGAGCTTCTGTAAAACTTCGCCAGTCTTGGGGATTTTGCATTCTCTTAAATTTGGCATGCTTTTTCCATTGCTTCTGCAACAGTTTTCTAACCTGTTTTGTGCACAACGGGGGATCAGTATCATCACTTATTAATTTATATGGTGCATATCTCTCAACTGCCACTGAATACTTTTTTGAATTCAAACCACATCTCGTTTACGCTTACACAGTCAAATAGGAAGGAGTGGAGATCACCTTTTAGAAAAGCATCAAGCAAATTTATATCTTCTTTTTTAAACAGATGTAGTTTGCATTTATATTTGTTGGATTTTAATGTTATAGTATTCGGTCTCTACAACAACCCTGTGGTCACTAGTCCCCGTATTCATCATGATGCTCCCAATTTCTTAAGGATTATTTGTATATTTTTGCAGCTGTTTACACTTCAAGTGGGCTCCTGAAATAAATGTTCAAAACAATTTTCTGAGAAAGCATTCAGTACAATTTTGAGTGACTTTTGTGCCTACTACAGGCCTTTAACACACATTTTTCCCAACATGTCGAAGGTAGATTGAAGTTTTCACCAACTATAATTGTAGTGGGGTACGTATTTGAAATAAGACTCAAGTTTTCTTTAACTGCTCAACAAATGTACCATCCGAGTCAGGGGTTTAGTGAAATAAAACATTACTTATTCCAGTTGTCAACTATAACTTCTACCAATGCTAACTCACAGGGACTACCTACTTCAATTTAAGTAAGAGGTAAACTACTTCCAACAGCAATAAACACTTCACTAACAACTGTATTTAATCTATCGTTTCTGAAAAGAGTTAAGTCCTTTATAAAAATTTTGGCTGAATTTATTTCCGGCTTTAACCAGCTTTTTGTGCTGATGACAATTTGAGCTTCAGTGTTTTCTATTAGCACTTGGAATTTTGGTTCTTTCCCAACACAGCTATGACGATTAACAACTACAATACAAATTGTTTCTAGATCTACCTTCAAGTGTGTGTCCTGTGCACTTTTAGACTGTAGTTTCCCCAAGTCCCTCTAAAGAAGCACCCAACCCCTTCGCACAGCTTCTGCTATCTGTATAGTCACATTCTGTATGTAGTGCACCCCTGACCTTTTAAGCAATGAACACAAAACTGTCCATTCCAGACTTATGAGATTTTGCTCAACACTGTAGAAAGTCACACCTACCTTTCATAAGATCACCCAGGCAATGAAACAATATGCTGTCTTCTACACATTTGACAAATACATCAGCACATCCACCTTGATTGTCTTCAAATCAACACTCCAGAGGCACAGGAGTTTACCTTCTCTCATTATCACCACCTTATACTTTGTGCAGCATTCTTCTCCTCACTAAGAAATCTGCAGCTTATCAAGCGGTCATTTCAGAACCCCTTCAATGCTGCAACTGCTCAATTCTTATGCAGATGAACAGAATGAAGGTGTTCGTCATTTGATCCAGATAGATGCTGACAGAGCAGCTGGTGCACGACTGGCATGTGGACAGGATCAGGTCCTGTCCTCTCAGCATTTCTCAGCCTGTACCACAGAAACATCCTTTGGATTGTATTTATATTGGGTATTTAAGTCTATTCATGAACTGCTGGTGGCTTGCAGCCATCAACACTTTATCAAGCTTCCCTTTGCATTAGCCATGGAAGTAGCACTATTTGTCACTAAAGGAGCATTTTACAACCTTACGCAAAACAACAGTTCTCATTTCAAAAAAGACTCATTTACCTCTTCATGCAAGTGCAGTACACACATCCATATGATTACATTTGATCCTGTAGAAAATTGAGCAGTAGATTAGACACTAATAATCTTTTTAAGCCTCAGATACACAAATTCCTCAATGTGCAACATTAGAAGAAGCCTGATTAGTGTGTTACTGGACACTGTCTGTTCCAGGTTGCAGCTCCGATGAGCTCAGATGTTTTAGATCACTGACATTACACACTCCTTGACTTGCTGAAGGCACATCCACGGGATCTGCCACTGCAGCAGTCTCTCTTTCGCAAGAGCAACCTAGTCTCACTGCATACCTTCTTCACATGCAAGATGGACTGTAAGCACTGAGCACTTGTCGGCAGCAGCATGTTTGCCGTCATGGCTGTATTACTCACCCTAAGATGACCGCCTGGTACCGTAGCTCCTCTGCCTCCCCATTTTTCTCTATACAACTGCCGCTGCCAGAAACTCAACAGCAGCAGTAGGAGCTTTGTCCTTAATCAGCCCGATCACAGCCATCGGAATGGGCTAAACAGATGATTCAATAACGTTGGACCCTGATGAGAAAATTGAAGGTAGATTAAACTCTAATGTCCTATTGAATTATGTGGTCAGTAGAGACAGGGCACTAACTCAGATTAGAGGAAGATGAGGAAGGAAATAACTCATATCCTTCTCAAAGGAACAATCCTGGTATTTGCTTTAAATGATTTAGGGAAACCACTGAAAACTCAAAACTGACTGGTTGGATGGGGATTGAACTGCAACACTCCCAAATGTGAGTCCAGCTCCTTACCACTGCAGTACACCACTTCGATTAGGGACTTTGATCGACATTGACACTCATTTCCACCTTGCCTCTAGTCCATCTCTGGAGCTGCCACCACTGAACTCACCTAGCACATCATCACTGTCATGAACATCAAGCAGTTGGCATTGCTGCAACACCTGACAAATGGTCTGATTGAACCCAGTCCGTTAGTAGGAACACTCTTGCATAACTCCCTCAGAGTGCTCATACTGTGGCATTGCCTTGGAGGTTTTTGACCTTACAACTGAGGGATCAACTGTTTCTTCTAGGCATTAATAAAAAGTCTGCTGAGGAGTTGACTGTTGTAGTGTCGGTGGCATCCGTGGAGGGTGCCATGCACGCCATCGAGAATTACCACTAGCCTATTAACATGCGAAGCTCACTTTTAATTGACAATAAACTCTGTGTGTGTCAGGGGTGTTTACTACTTGAATTAGAGGCAACTTAGTATAAGCATTGATAAATAACAACAGTAACTGAATTTATTTACATTTGGCTGGGTCTTCAGGATTCAGGGTGTGGTTAACACTTAACAACAGACATGAATTTCAATGATCTGATCTTTTTTTATTTTCTTCAACCAAGAAGGCAGAGAAGGAGAAAAGGAAGGAAATTAGGCCCTATTGCTGCCGAAGTCATTACAGATGAAGCACAAGCTCAGGGTGGGGAAGGAGGGGGGAAGATGACTGACTGTGCCCTTTCCAAGAAAAATGGAGGAAGATTGGGTTTAATGTCCTGTCAACATTGAGGTCATTAGAGACAAGCACAAGCTCAGGTAATGTCAAGGATGCGGAAGGAAATCGGCCATGCCCTTTCACAGGCACCATTCTCACATTTGCCTGGAGCAATTTAGGGAAATCACGGGAAATCTAAACCTGGATGGTCAGACGTGGTTTGAATCGTCATTCTCCTGAACACGAGTTGTGTGTGCTAACCACTGCACCACCTTGCTCGGTGCCCTTTCAAATGAACCATCCCACCATCTGCCATTAAGTGATTTAGCAAAATCTTAATTTGGCTTATGATGCTGCGGTTATCTATTCCTCCCACAGAAACCAGTTCTTCTTCTGTAGTCCAGTCCACACATCTGCCCTGTTAGAACCCAATGTTTCTCTGCTGGAGAGCTGTAGTAGAACCAGTACATTACACGTATCTACAGGTTGCCTTGAAGGTTTTGGTTTTAGTTTAAGTGCTATATTAGAGGATAGATAGTGTGTGATTGAAAACTTAAATATTGTTACTTTCTTGATACAAAAACACCATCAAGCCTGTGTTAATCTTAAGTTACAGTTTGCACACACACACGCGTGCACGCACACACACACACGCGCGCACGCGAACGCAGTAATAGTCACTCAACAGCCAGATTATGGTATTTAATCGGGCCTTTCACAAAAAAGATTCTAAAATGGTTTGTCTGTGGTAGAATGCCTGCTCTAATATTGTCCTAATCAATCTCTTAAAACATTCAGTTCTTCATCACATGCCACGAGGATTTTAGTTGATACAGGAGTCGCAATTTACATATAAAATCCAAAATTTCCCATGTTCATCTTTAGCACTCACTCATTCACGTTCACTTTCTGGCACTCCACAGTGAAGTGTAACTCATAATTCCACAAAATTATCACATCTATTCAGAGCTTATAATATTAATGACTGGACATCATGAAGGCTGAGCAATGAATTTTTTCTTGCCTCCACAAAGCAATTCTTTGGCTCACAAACACATGTGACTGTATTGCTTCTGATTGGCTGATACACATCATAGCCAATCCGATATCAGTATTAAACCATACAACCCCACAGCTTTTACTATGGACCAATCACACCATAATAGCTGTCCACAGTAATTTATTAAAAGACGAATATCAACATTTTGTCATGTATTCTTTCATGTTTGCTGCTATCTCATTTAAATCCTGCCTGCCTAATAAACTACGAAACTAGAGTGAAACAGCAAACGCAGAAGAATATACGTATCGTGTCATGTTTATATTCGTATTATTCTTATGCCTAATAGTGATACAGTGAGAAATGAAGCACGGCAACTGACTAGATTTGTAATTCTAAGATGACTCTAATTTCTGTGCAGAATTTGATGTACCAAAGAAGCGGCCGCAAAGATTTTCAAACGGAGAAACATTTTCGCCTAACTCTCGTTCAGAACATGTTCTATCATATGCAGTCTATTATTTGGTTCTTGTTTATCATTATCAAAGAAAGCAGCAGTGTAAGTAACAACAAATAGCAGTCTCTTGCCATTGTTTCGCTAATGAGACTATTACTCTCTCTTTTTTTTTGAACTGTAAGCGGCGATAGCGCGCACAAAAGCAAGCCATGCCGCGAGCGGCGACAGGCCGTAAACACGCACTATCAGAATGCGACAAACAATGCGTGACACAGTACAGTAATGCATTTTCAGCTTAGAGTGACGCAAACACCTATAACAAAGAAAACAGCACTTATCAGATCAAAGCAAAATAAGCAATCGATTCAAACCAGACGAAGCACGTGAAAAAGTAAGGGTACCCGTATAAATACGGACGGAGCGCCTGACGCATAGCAATGGCTACCTGGTAAAGCTTAACTGCTAAGCTTACGACTCGAACCAAACTACTGTAGCTGTATCGTCATTCATTCGACCTAAATTGTGTGTCATATTACAATGGACCAACTTTGTTTCGATTTGGAGGTGCGGCCTAAAACTTTACTCTCCCCTTGAATTTCGAGTCTCAAATTTCCGGTGCGGCTTAGATTCGGGAATTTTTTTTTTCCTTTATTTCGAGTCTCATTTTTCAGGTGCGGCTTAGATTCGAGTGCGGCTTAGATTCGAGTAAATACGATATGCGACTTAACTTCTGAGGTCATCAGTCGCCTATCACTGAGAACTAATTAAACCTAACTAACCTAAGGACATCACACACATCCAATTTTTACACAATCCACTCTAGCCACTGTCACGAATAATGACGAAGAAATGATGAGGACAACACGAACACTCAGTCCCTGGGCAGAGAAAATCCCTAACCCAGCCAGGAATCAAACCTGGGACCCCATTTTCTGCCTTGATAAGAGAATAGTTGTGAGAGTGGATGTAGTAAACTCATGGCTACCAAAATGGAGCTTATATATAATAGAGGGAAACATTCCACGTGGGAAAAATATATCTAAAAACAAAGATGATGAGACTTACCAAACAAAAGTGCTGGCAGGTCGATAGACACACAAACAAACAAACACAAACATACACACAAAATTCAAGCTTTTGCAACAAATGGTTGCTTCATCAGGAAAGAGGGAAGGAGAGGGAAAGACGAAAGGATGTGGGTTTTAAGGGAGAGGGTAAGGAGTCATTCCAATCCCAGGAGCGGAAAGACCTACCCTAGGGGGAAAAAGGGACAGGTATACACTCGCGCACACACACACACACACACACACACACACACACACACACACACACACACACACACACACACACACACACACATATATCCATCCGCACATACACAGACAAAAGCAGACATTTGTAAAGGCAAGGAGTTTGGGCAGGGATGTCAGTCGAGGTGGAAGTAAAGAGGCAAAGATGTTGTTGAAAGACAGGTGAGGTATGAGTGGCGGCAACTTGAAATTAGCGAAGGTTGAGGCCTGGTGGATAACGGGAAGAGAGGATATATTGAAGGGCAAGTTCCCATCTCCGGACGGTGTAACACTGTGCCAAGATGTGCTGGCCGTGCACCAAAGCATGTTTAGCTATAGGGTGATCCTCATTACCAACAAACACTGTCTGCCTGTGTCCATTCATGCGAATGGACAGTTTTTGTTGCTGGTCATTCCCACATAGAAAGCGTCACAGCGTACGCAGGTCAGTTGGTAAATCACGTGGGTGCTTTCACATGTGGCTCTGCCTTCGATCGTGTACACCTTCCGAGTTACAGGACTGGAGTAGGTGGTGGTGGGAGGGTGCATGGGACAGGTTTTACACCGGGGGCGGTTACAAGGGTAGGAGCCAGAGGGTAGGGAAGGTGGTTTGGGGATTTCATAGGGATGAACCAAGAGGTTACGAAGGTTAGGTGGACAGCGGAAAGACACTCTTGGTGGAGTGGGGAGGATTTCATGAAGGATGGATCTCATTTCAGGGCAGGATTTGAGGAAGTCGTATCCCTGCTGGAGAGCCACATTCAGAGTTTGATCCAGTCCCGGAAAGTATCCGGTCACAGGTGGGGCACTTTTGGGGTTCTTCTGTGAGAGGTTTTGGGTTTGAGGGGATGAGGAAGTGGCTCTAGCTATTTGCTTCTGTACCAGGTCGGGAGGGTAGTTGCGGGATGTGAAAGCTGTTTTCAGGTTGTTGGTGTAATGGTTCAGGGATTCGGGATTGCAGCAGATTCGTTTGCCATGAAGACCTAAGCTGTAGGGAAGTGACCGTTTGAATGGAATGGATGGCAGTTGTCTTAATGGAGGTACTGTTGCTTGTTGGTGGGTTTAATGTGGCTGGATGTGTGAAGCTGGCCATTGGACAGATGGAGGTCAACATCAAGGAAAGTGGCATGGGATTTGGAGTAGGACCAGGTGAATCTGATGGAACCAAAGGAGTTGAGGTTGGAGAGGAAATTCTGGAGTTGTTCTTCACTGTGAGTCCAGATCATGAAGAATGGTGGTGGTGTCTTAGCTACGGATGGGCTACCACCAAGGGCTGCGATCCTGGCCACCATACAGTGGGAAGTGCTTAACTTCCTACATCTGGGAAATGGAAGGCGGGCGAAGGGGGGGGGGGGGGGGGATGATGATTCGGGTCTCTTATACCATATACCAAGTCACTGGTCCATAGCAATGTGTATTGGCCTGGAACTGACAGTGACATTGAGCGCCATATCACGAACTGCTCCGACAAGGGGAGAGCGCCAATTGTGAAATTCAGATTCAATTCATACTGCGCATAATAATAGCTCATAGCCAGAGGTGTAATGTGGCAAAGCACCAAGATGCACTTCTCAGCCGTTGTTGAGAAAATCGACAGTTAAAAGAAACTATTGCGGTGAAATACTCTCTACGATTAATAATTTTCTACAGCGTCATGGCGCAGCGGTAAGCGCTCTGGTTCGTAATCAAAAGGTCGCCGGATCGAATCTCGCGCCATGCAACTTTTTTTTATTATTTGTTTTTTGTAATTCAAATGTACACACACCCCCCCCCCCCCCCCCCCCCCCCCCCCGGTAATCAGTTGCAACAATTATGCATATAATAAGTTATTGAAAGTCATTTGTCGTGGAAAAATAATACTTGAAATACAACACAATATCACAAATAATATTCAAGTGGATACAATTTATTGAAACGTTCAGTATACACTCGCACATAATTAACAATTAGTGACCAGAAGTAGCTGGAGTATCGCACAAACCAGAGTGATAGTTATCATAGAAACATTGAAAGCAGTAAACAGCACGACATCGAGCACATCTGATAAATGATGTATTTTTACAAGAACAATTGTTTTTTAAATTATCTGTTGGGAAACACACCTGATTGACATTCTGAAAAATTGTTCTATTGTTTGTCAGCTTTGATGCATACCACGCGTATCGTATCATATCGGCAAAAACCGGAGAAGACAATTGGCGGTGGACGAGGGATTGGATTTTTATACAATCGTCCCTGGAGTTGATGCCACGGTTTCGCTTGATTAAAAAAGCACAATTTTGAAGGTGCTTGATCAAATTTTTTACCTGCCGGTAAAAATACATGTCACACGGTTGGACAAGAGGAGTGCACTTTGGAGGAATGACTTTTACAGTGCACGTTGGTAACTTCTTATTGTCCTGGAACATCTCATCGTATAACACCGAGTTCGTTTGCCCACCCCAAGAGTCGATCAGAAGGAGAAATCCTTTCTTTTGTACGTACGGTTGCAAAGCATTACGCAAGAAGTCCATGAACAAACCCGTTGTTAGTTTACCGGATTTGGAGGATGTAATAATAACGTTGGTATACTTCTTGGCGTACTCGTCGACTGTCTTCTGTACTCTGGGCCAAACGTACCTGTGGACTCTTTGAGGCATACGAAAACAAGAGGCAAGACTCGTCCAGACATCGTGATTGAATATTGTGCCGTATACGAATGGGTCACCTTGTTCATGTCATGTCGGGTTACCAGGACAGCCTTTGACCCTTTTTCGGCGAGAGTTCTGTCGAACGTGGACTGGTACTGGCACCCTGACAAACAAAATATAAAAATATAATTTATATAAGAAATATACGAAATCTGTGTTGTCTATCATATACCAATCATCATATTCTATCATCATGTCATATGACATTTGTGAACAGCTCTTTACGTACCTCTTTGATCAGTATTAATTATGAAATCTTTGTCAAAGTTAGTTATCAACATTCGCATCTGGATCCGAAATGTGTCCGCTGCGACCAAAATTTCGTCTTAGGTAGCCGTCTTTTTCCGGGAAACAAATTTTGTGATTTTTCGTTGCCGAATCCCATGCTTCTTTTTAAATTCGGTGACCCATGTTTTTGAAGCTTTGAAGTTGAAATCTGGGAACTGACTTGCAGCGCCCAAGGCCCACTGCTGCAGGTTTCTGGTAGTAACTTGCTGGAAGTTTTGTCGAGCTTCTACGAAGCGATCATGCACCCATGAATCGATGGTACAATATTTATCAAATTTGCTACAAATAGCCCATATTTGTCAAACAAGAGCACCCCTTTTTTTGTACAGTTTTGAGACTCCAGCCTGGATGTTTTTGGCCAGATTGACAGCTCTAATTTTGTAATCCAGAGAAATATAGTCGTACCCTTTTTTTTCTTCTCGTCCGGCTCGTATTCGTCTGATGATTCGTTGGCAATGGGACTCGTTTCAATGTCTTTGTAGGCATTATTATCATCAATTTCATTAATGTCTACCAGTTCCTCATCATGAACGAGGGTTTTTTCAGCGAGCATTTGCAGCGTATTCTGAAACATTTCTTCCCCAATTACCATTGCTTCTTCGTTGATTGATGATGACGGTTCTGCTGCAATGCGATTACTGTTACAAAGGAGGCTTTCAAAATACACCAACGCATCTTTCAATTGTTGTTTCGCCACTTCACTGTGTATAGAATCTTCTTCGATCACATCACTTTCATGCGAAGGGCCTGGATCGCTATCCAATTGTACCGCCTCCATTTTTCCGTTTGTTTAACAGGGTGTACCAAAGCTCTCACGTACGCACTGATTTTTGACGATGTTATAAGTTGCGCTAGGGACTGCATCTACCTTCTTTCAAAGTTAGCAGGCAACTAGGCTGTTATGCGGCGGCTCGTTTCAGCCCATTCAACATCTGTCCTTCAAGTGTAACAAGCGAGTAATGGAGTTTATGTTTCATACTGCCACAGCAAATTTGTGTTCGTGGGGTCTCTATTCTAATTCGAACATCTGACTTACACTATACATATTCATTTCGAAATATCATTTCTACGTCTTCCGTTCACTACAGGGCTATTACAAATGATTGAAGCGATTTAATAAATTCACTGTAGCTTCATTCATTGACATATGGTCACAACACACTACAGATACGTAGAAAAACTCATAAAGTTTCGTTCGGCTGAAGCTGCACTTCAGGTTTCTGCCGCCAGAGCGCTCGAGAGCGCAGTGAGACAAAATGGCGACAGGAGCTGAGAAAGCTTATGTCGTGCTTGAAATGCACTCACATCAGTCAGTCATAACAGTGCAACGACACTTCAGGACGAAGTTCAACAAAGATCCACCAACTGCTAACTCCATTCGGCGATGGTATGCGCAGTTTAAAGCTTCTGGATGCCTCTGTAAGGGGAAATCAACGGGTCGGCCTGCAGTGAGCGAAGAAACGGTGGAACGCGTGCGGGCAAGTTTCACGCGTAGCCCGCGGAAAGTGGCTCATGCCAGAACTGGAGACCCACAGCGCTGACTTCATCTTTCAACAGAATGGTGCTCCACCGCACTTCCATCATGATGTTCGGCATTTCTTAAACAGGAGATTGGAAAACCGATGGATCGGTCGTGGTGGAGATCATGATCAGCAATTCATGTCATGGCCTCCACGCTCTCCCGACTTAACCCCATGCGATTTCTTTCTGTGGGGTTATGTGAAAGATTCAGTGTTTAAACCTCCTCTACCAAGAAACGTGCCAGAACTGCGAGCTCGCATCAACGATGCTTTCGAACTCGTTGATGGGGACATGCTGCGCCGAGTGTGGGAGGAACTTGATTATCGGCTTGATGTCTGCCGAATCACTAAAGGGGCACATATCGAACATTTGTGAATGCCTAAAAAAACTTTTTGAGTTTTTGTATGTGTGTGCAAAGCATTGTGAAAATATCTCAAATAATAAAGTTATTGTAGAGCTGTGAAATCGCTTCAATCATTTGTAATAACCCTGTATATGTGGTAAACATTATGAAGACAATTAATAACATTTGTGATATACAACTTTGTTTGCGGAAAACATAATAATGTTCGAAGTCGCCAGTTTTTCCATGATAAACGACTTTCAACAACTTATTATATGCATAATTATTGCAACTTATTGCCGGGAAGGTTGCATGGTGCGAGATTCGATCCGGCGACCTTCGGATTACGAACCCGAGCGCTTACCGCTGTGCCACGATGCTGTAGAAAATAATTAATCACAGAAAGTATTTCACCGCAAAGGTTTCTTTTAACTGTCGATTTTCTCGACAACGGCTAAGAAGTGCTTTGCCACATTACAGCTCTGGCCAGGAGGTTTTATTATGCGCAGTACGAATCTAATCTGAATTTCACAATTGGCGGCCTCCCCTTGTGAGTGTGCTACACAATAAGCAGCACTGCGAACAACACACACTGTGACCTGCACCACAGCATCTGTGGGTGTGTCTCTGTCGATTTTTTGAGTCTCTTCCTAAATTCTTACTGGTTGTTGGTTGTTGATGCTTCCTCAACATTTCTGTACGTTATCCATTGTACTTCCTCATCAACCGTGTTTACAATTCAGGCCCTCTCCAAAAAGAGAGACATTTTTATTTAATTTAACGATTTTCTTACATGATTACGGCATATTATTGTCCACAGTTTGTCTCTCAGACCCTCCATGATTTCTGTGCGCATCAAGACATTCGTTACACGACTGCTGCTCCACTCACAATCTAATGGCGAGGCGGATCAGGTTGTCTGCACGTTCAAGGTTCAAATGAAGAAGCAAGTTGTGGGCTCTTCTACGGATGATGCCTTGATGCGCCTCTCAAGTCTTTAAACGTTTACACTGGTGTTTTCATTGGTTAAGATGTAATGCCTTAAAGAACTGTCAGGAAATGAAACAAAATATTTTGAGGGCAAATGTGGAAATACTGTATTACAATGCTGTGGAAAATAACAGTTATTATTTTTAAAAAACCACTAGTTCTTATTTTAAAAAATACATAATTACCACACTCACAATTATGATTGAAGGCCAATCGTGGATTTCGTGCATAAAAATCAGGGGTTTCTGCATGGCAGTCAAACCAATGCATCCGGCGATACTTGCCAAGATCTTTAATGCGTAGCTGGTCCCCATAATTATGAACTTTTACCCTTTTACTAACAGTATCTGGATGCTCCTGCAAACATTATTTGCAGGAAAAAATTAATTTTAATTCCTTGGACATATAGCTGTATCATTTACCTGTTACAGTCAAATGACTCACTAACTTCTATGGAAACTACTGAAATATAAAATATTTGCAAATCACTTACCTTTCTTAAGGGTGTTTCTAATCCATAACCAGCACTCAATTGTTCAGATTTATTCCTGCATTTGCATTTCTTTAGTTTAACATCTTGTTTAATTATATTCTCTTGAGAACTACTTCCATCCTCATCTGTAGCTTCTGCACTGTGTACAATGCCACCTTTCTTTGTTTGGGTTGCAGTGTCTTTAAACAGCACATTTCTAATAGATTGTGACTGACGCCGCAGCCTACGTAGGAAAATTGATTGAGGAGAATAATTTATCATATCTCTAGCATTTAACAATGACTGAAGATCTTTATCTGCAACTGATTTGCCTTTTTGGACTCTTCTCTCATAGGATTTCTTGGGGTGGTTCATTCCAACATTCTTTGCCTCTAATTTACTGGAATGTGGTATTTTACATCGACAGCTTTTAGAACATTTATGAGTAAAAATGTTTCTGATGTAACAGTTATGGTTTTCAGAATCGCTCTCATCTGACAGAACTATCCCTGGACAGTAACACTCAGGACAAGGTTTAAACACTCTTTTCTTGGCACTGCCTGACTGTTTCTTGTGTTTTTTGGGGCTTCGCCCATGTGACTGACATAATTTCTTTTTCTTATATGATGAGACAATAAGCACAGGTCGCCTAATTTTCTTAGCTGATGGTGGTGTTGCATATTTGGTGACATGAGACTTATTTGCTCCCTGCTTTCTTACATGAGTAAAATCTTCATCGGAACTTCCTTCAGTGTGTTGCTCTCTGGACATACCAAGGACACAAGCAATATTTTTTGAATTATTTCTAGTTTTCCATGCATCATATTTCCGCCTATTGGGAGATGCACTTGATAAATGTTTTACCCTCTCCAATGGTCTAGGTGTTCTGTAAATTGATAAGAAATAATTTAAGAAGAATAATAGGAAAACTAAGCAATACATATGAAAATAATTATGAGTGACTATACTTTTCTGGGAGTATTGGAAGAAATATTTTTTTAATTTAGGCATAACATTACAATACACATAAATTATTTATACTATTTCTCTTTAAAATGTATTATTCAGTTGTTCCTTGGTTTAGTTTCCACATTAAATTGTATGTTTCCTGATAAATGGTTGGGAATGCAAGCATCACCCCTCCCCCTTCCCTGCCCCTCCCCACATATCAAGCAAAGCAAGCAAGCAGTTTCCAAAGAAACTTAAAAAAACACTCTTATTCGCAAACAAAGAAATCTTATTTTCATTTTTAACAATAATTTCAATTGCTACTGAACCATAGGTTTAATGTCACTTGCACTGTTGCCATATACGAGGGCTATCCACAAAGAACATTACATTTTGGAATTAAAAATAAATAAAGTATTGGAATTTTTTTTATTATATACAGATGAAAGCCACACTTAAATACTACTTTTCTACATAGTTGCCATTTAAATTAAGGCACTTATCGTAGCGATGGACGAGCTTGGAAATTCCTTCGTCGTAAAATTCGGACACCTGTGCCTTAAACCACGTGGCGACTGTCTTTTGGGACAGAAAAGGTGTGATTTTTGTGGATTTCCTGGAAAGAGGCACTACAATAAACTCTCAAAGGTATTGCCAAACTCTGCACAACCTCAGAAGAGCAATACAAAACAAACACAGGGGAAAGTTGGGCTCAAGATCTTGCTGATTCACGACAACACCTGGGCCCACACGGCAAATGCCACTCGTGAAGTTCTCGAATCTTTTAAGTGGGAGTTGTTTCCTCATCCGCCGTACAGTCCCGACCTGGCACCGAGTGACTTCCACTTATTCCCAGCAATGAAGAAGTGGTTGGCTATGCAGCGTTTTGATGACGACACACAGCTTCAAGAAGAGGTAACCACATGGTTGAAGGCGCAGGCGGCTGAATTTTACGACGAAGGAATTTCCAAGTTCGTCCATCGCTACGATAAGTGCCTTAATTTAAATGGCAACTATGTAGAAAAGTAGTATTTAAGTGTGGCTTTCATCTGTATATAATAAAAAAATTACCCAATACTTTATTTATTTTTAATTCCAAAACGTAATGTACTTTGTGGATAGCCTTTGTATTACAGATAGCAACCCTTTTTGTGCTCCACATTATATACAATTTTGTTTTTGTAGATGCTTAAATTAAATTGATAACATGGTGGTGAGTCTGCAAATCCAAAGAATGTGTTATGATGATCTTTTTTTTTTTTTAATGTTGAAAGTGGATGCAGTAGAAAGGGGGAGGGGGATTGAAAGAGACTGAACTTTGAGGTCATAAGACCTTTTTTTCCCTTTGATAATCTAAGCCTTAATTTCAGCATCCCCCCACTTTACTGGAATGTGGTAGTTTGCATTGGCAGGTTTTGTGAACATTTATGAGTAACAATGTTTCTGACATAACAGCTATGGTTTTCAGAATCACTCTCATCTGACAGAACTATTTCTGGACAGTAAAAAATACACACACACACACACACACACACACACACACACACACACACACACACACACAAAGCAATTATTGTGTAAGCACCACTGGATTGAGGGGAGGTGGCTGGGTAGAATTTGGGAGAATGATGGCTGTATATGTCCTACACACTAGAATTAGTTGGAGTGCCATTGTGTAATAAACTTAGGTCAAGATCTGTGATTATTCACTCAGAGTACTTCAGATGTTCTACCACTTTCTCACAACGGGTTTTGGGCCTTGAAACTGCCCATGGTCTAAGGTACATGGTCATGTGTACATAAGAACTACAAAATAATGTATAAATATTTGGCTTAAGGAACACTAGAACAATTATTGCCTGAGAAACAGAGATAAATCAGTAGTAGCAAATGAAGCACGGACACTTATTTTTCTCGAATACTATGATTTTATCAAGATCCAATTGTTACTATGCTACGTTTTGCAGAGAGGTCGTAGAAATTCAAAAGACGAAAAACAATTATAACAGAAAAGAAGAAAGAGTGAAATTAGACAAATTGTGGATCTTATTGCTACATAAAGTAGAGTGTTGAGGAGTTCTTTTACACTGAAATGAGTGTTAAATGGTTCCGAACATTGAGTAGTGAAAGGCAGGTTCTTATCTTACACCCATCTGTCGCCTTTATGGAACGATGAAGGATAGTTGCCGGATGCAGATGCTTAAGGGTAGTGTGCTGCATAGTATTCTATGATAACAGTACAGTCAGAATGGATGTTGCCATCTTCGAGGAAACTGGAAATACTGTTGTTAGCTGGTGACAACAGATAATATTGGTCCACATCCGTGAAAAAGAGGTATGGCTCCTTATGATAGCAGCATACCTTTCCCAACCTCCTTAATTTTGGTGGGTCACAAGGCAGTGAGCCACGTTTACAGCCTTTTAAAGGTAAAGAAGTTTTCCCACTGACGACATTTCTCATGTTGGAGCACCCAACTTTGATGTTTGTTTGTCTAAGCAATTTCATGTTTCCATCATCTAAATAGTTTGCAATGAGATGTTCCCGAGAAAAGCGGAATTACCTAGTCTGTGCTTTTAATACTGAAGTAGTTGTGTCTTGTGTCCTATATACTGTATTAAGTCTGTGATATCCCCTCGTAGAGCAGCTTTTGATGACAGGGTGGCATTGAAAATATGCCCGTCAGCTCTCTGGAAGACCCATTACTGACGGTGTTTGGTTGGGCATCAATGTGGGAGGGTTACATCAAATGAGAATGATTGCAGATCATACTGTTTCCACCATTTGATTGAGGAGAGGCAGCTGGGGGTACAAATCAAGAGAACGGTGGCTGTATATGTTCCATGTACCACACCAAAATGAGATGGGGTGTCATTGTTTAGCAAACATAGGTCAAGGTCTTTGATTAATAGTTCAATTAGGGCACCTCAGTTTAGTGTCGTATCACTCTTTCTCACAATGGGTTGTGGGCTTTGAAACCACTCATGAGGAGAAAAAGTAAAGGTAGCTGATGGATCAGGTTAGTTATCTCTGCTGTCGGCTCCCTGTCCAGAGGGAGATAGGCGTCACAGATAGTAAAATCCATAGTTGTATGTACAGGGTGACAATTATTGAACTGTATGAGTAAAATTGTCATAATTTCTGCGTTAGGATGTTCAAACTGCACGGTTGTCCACGTGGCATGATGGGAATTAGTATGCACAGTACAGTTTGGTTTCACGACAAAGCCCATTTTCATTTGGATGGGCTCATCATAAGCAAAACTGGTGCATTTGGGGGATTAAGAATATGCATTTTGCGATTGAGAAGTCTCTCAATGGGTGACTGTGTGGTGTGAAACGTCCAGTCACAGAATAATTGGTGTAATATTCCTTGATGGCACAGTGACTACTGAATGGTACATTAAGGTTTTGGAGGATGATTTCACCCCTATTATCCAAAGTGACCCTGATTTTGACAAGATGTGGTTCATGCAAGATGGAACTCAACACCATTGAAACAGGAGAGTGTTTCATGTCCTGGAGGAGCTCTTTGGGGACCACATTCTGGCTCAGGGGTACCAAGAGGCCACTGGCATGGACCTCAATTGACCACCATATTCTCTGGATCTGAACATATGCATCTCCTTTTTGTGAGGCTATATTAAAGACAAGGTGTACAGCAATAACCCTAAAATCATTGCTGAGCTGAAAACAGCCATTCAGGAGGTCATCGACAGCATCGAAGTTCCGACACTTCAACATGTCACACAGAATTTCGCTATTTGTCTGCACCACATCATCGCCAATGATGGCAGGCACATTGAACATATCATAACCAAAATCTGAATATCTATAGTGACATTTGCATGTTGAATAAAGTGTGTACATGTCACGGTTTGTAACTATTGTATGTTTTTTTTCCGTATAGTTCAATAGTTGTCAGCCTGTATGTGAACAGATACAGCCTGCAGCACTACACTGAGCAGAACTTAACCAATAAAGGTGTGCACAAGCACCAATGTGAAGACACCACCTGAAGCTCATTCAGAGCCAGCTGTATTTTTGAAGTAGGCACTGAGATTACATAAGGTAAAGCTATATGTTGCAAAGAATCAAGCTTCCTTGAGGGCTATAGATATTGTTGGGTAAAAGTAAAGTAGGTGTCAGAGTTCTGCTAGGTGGTGAAAATGACCGTTACAGTTCCACTGGATGATGGTTTTAGGGGTACCTAGGTATGGCAGTAAGGATACTAGAAGGTGGGGCATTTTTAGCCTCTGCCTGCACCACCTGTTAAGTAGGAATGGTGTCAACATGCATAATTTCAACATTTAAGTGTGAGTTGGCGGGCTGGTTGAGCACTGAGGGATTAAACAGCAATGTCATCACTGAATAAGCAGCTCAACTGAAGTTAGTGACATCTGCCAGAAATTTCATCGTATTATGAAATTATGTAGGAGTGGTAAAACTGAGACACTGAAAGCAGTATTGATGCCAGAGTTGAAAAATTATTTAAGGAGAAGTATAGGTAAATGTGTTGTCAGCTAGTCTCTAGATCACAGCTGATGAGCGGTCTCCCATAACTAGTGTCTGGCTATCTGGCCCCCCCTCCCACAAATCCAATTATGCGACAGAGTAAGTAATGTCTTCTAGTCAGGAGAGTCATAATAGGGTAATTTCACAGAAAGTGGAGTTTTAATTGTCTGTAACAGTCCCTACACCTTTGTTTGGCAACAAATCAACACCGCTGGCATCATAAAATCTTTCCTGTATATTGTTCATTTCACCTATCTGGTTTTTTCTTTGTTTTTTTTTTTCCTTCCACATTAAATCAAACAATGGAAAATCCAGGATGAAATATCACAATATTATGAAAAGGATATTTGTTCACCATATAGCGCGTGTGTTGAGATGCAGATAGGCACAACAAAAAAACTATTGGAAAGTGAGCTTTCGACCAACAAGGACTGTCGAAAATAGACATCCACATTCCTCCCAAACCACACCACCTTCTCCCCCATTCACTTTACCTCGTCCTACTCAACCAAACAAGCCACCCTTCCTCAATGCTGACCTCCACCTTAAAGATGGCTACATCAGTACCTCTGTCCATATCAAATCTACCAACCTCTAGCAATACTTCCACTTCAAAAGTCGCCACTCATTCCATACTTAGAAGTCCCTTCCATACATCCTAGCCACCCGTGCCCATCACCTCTGTAGTGACAAGTAGTCCCTCTCTAAATGTACTAAATCCTCCCACAGTGGTATTCCACCACCCACCAAACCTACACAATAGCCTTGTCCATCCCTACAAAAACCCCTTTCCCAACTCCTTGCCTAATGGCTCATATCCATGTAAAATGAAATGATCGTATGGCATTTATTGGCCGGGATATCCCCTTCGGGATTCGGCCGTCTGTAATAGACCCAGATGCAAGATCTGTTCCATACATCATCCCAACACCACCTACTGCAGTCCGTCACTAACATCACCTATCCCATCAAAGGCAGAGCTACCTGTGAAACCAGTATGTGATCTGCAAGCTACGCTGTAACCACTGTGCTGCATTCAGTGTGGGCATGATAACCAACAAGCCATCTGTCCACATGAATAGCCGCCGACCCCATTGCTGAGCATGCCATCCAACACAACATTCTTCATTTCAATAAGTGCTTCACAGCCTGTGCCATCTGGAGCCTTCCCACCAACATTAGCTTTCCAGATTTGTGAGGTGGAAACTCTCCCTGCAATATATCCTACGTTCACGTAACATTCCTGGTCTCAAGCTTTATTAGTCATTGTCCGTACCCATCTAGTCCCTTTCCTGTTCACATTCCAGCACTACACAGCCCTCTATTTCACCAACAGACCCTCAGCCTTTTTCCTTTTCTCCTTTTCCGCTAAGCCCCCGCCCCCCCTTCCCCTTCCCCTCCCCTCCGTCGAATCTCCCACGTGCAACTAGCTGCCCTACCTTCTCTCCACCTCACCCATGTACACTCCCACAAGCAACACTTTACCACCCCTCTACCCTGCTATCCCTCCCCCTCCCCGGCCCAGCCTCCTCCTTACCCCCATCACCCGGTTGCCTCTCCCATCATGTGCTGCTGCTTACAGTCTGGCTTCAGCTGCCAGACATTGCAGTCATGTATGTGTGAATTCTGCTTTCAGACACACACGTGTGTGTGTGTGTGTGTGTGTGTGTGTGTGTGTGTGTGTGTGTGTGTGTGTGTGAGAGAGAGAGAGAGAGAGAGAGAGAGAGAGAGAGAGAGAGAGAGAGAACAGGGACATGGAGAAAGGGCTAAAAGAGACACCATACAGAAATGGAGGTCCAAAACTAAATATTAAATGGCCTTTGCCATATTGGTTTGGCGGATAAAAAGTAAAATGCGGTCAACAGCCCGCGTTTCATTTGCTAAAATGGCCGATAACTCAGACGGCAAACCCAAGCGGGAATGTAAACGGTTAAAAAAAATGGACATTCCGTCAGGAAGTGGTGGACAGTTAAGACTTGGGCGCAATGTGTACAAAGTGGTGCGGTAGTGCCACTCATCAATTGATGATGGCTAAAAAGGCAGTGCCCAATATGCAGCCCAATTAAAATGATCTCCTCCCGCCAGGGCTGAGAGGAGGTCGTCCAAGCCGCTGGGAGAGGCTTAATAAGCCAGAGCTTATTCCCTTGAAGAAAGGACCATTGGCGATGTCAAAGGGACACCTCTTGACAGACAGAAACACAAGAGATCATCAGAGGGAATATAAGAACTAGTGGGCTGAGGTACGAGGACTGCAGTCTTGGCAGCAGCGTGAGCAGCCTTGTTTCCTGGCAGACCAACATGATCAGGAACCCAGATAAACATCACAGTGGCTCCACCAAGACTGAGTAAGTGACAGTTTTCCTGGAGCTGCTGCACTAAGAGATGGGCGGTGTACAGTGCACATAGACTTTGAAGGGTGCTGAGAGAGTCCAAGCAGAGGACACAACTGAAAAATCTGTGTTGCACAATGCACTCCATGGCTTGATACAGGGCGAAGAGCTCGGCTGTAAATACCGAGCAGTGTGCCAGAAGCTGATATCAAAAAACACAGGTGCCAATGACGAAGGCACACCCAACCCCACGGTCAGTCCAAGAGCCATCAGTGTACACAAAGGTACTATTGCCAAGTTCCATGTGAAGGTCGTGAAACTGAATGCGATAGAGCGAGGCTGGAGTAGTGTCCTTAGGAAGCGAATGAAGGCGAAGGTTAACATGGGTTGCTTCAGGATGCCAAGGTGGTGAACAATTCACACCCATTGGGAAAGTTGCAGGTAGTGTGAAGTTAAGCCGCCATATCCAAGTGCCAAAAGCGGACTCCAGGAGGTAACAGAGAAGAGGGAAGCACCCCATATTGGCAATCAAGGGAATCATCAATGAAGGAGGCATAGAATAGGTGGCCATGCATGGCAGACAAATGGCATGCATACCTGCTGAGGAGAAAGTCATGGCAGTAGGACAGCAGTAGTTCAGCAGCTTCAGCATACAGACTCTCAACTGGGCTAGTGTAAAAGGCGCCAGTGGCAAACGGATGCTAAGATGGTGGATAGTGTTGAGACAGCATAAGAGGGATGCATAAACAAAGCACCCATAGTTGAGTTTCGAGTGGACAAGGGACCGGTACAAATGGAGGAGGGTGGTTCGATCAGCACCCCAGGACATACCAGTGACGACATGTAGGACACTGAGGAACCGCGTACAGCGGGTTGCCAGGTAAGACACGTGGGAGGACCAAGAGTGTTTCCTATCAAGCATGAGCCCCAGGAATTTTGTAGTTTCAATGAACGGTAGGGCAACAGGCCCAAGATGAATAGAAGGTGGGATGGAACCCTGAGACACATCGTATTCCTGGATAAAGGTGACCGACAAGGCAGCACCTACATGCACCTTGAAAACTCTGTCCTTTAACAATTCCTCAAGAAAACAGGGTAGGTGGCCACGGAAGCCACACATGTAGAGAGCATGAAGGATACCAGTCCTCCAACAGTTGTCGTAGGCCTTCTACAAATCGAAAAACATGACCACAATCTGGGATTTCCACAGAAAACCATTCATGATATGGGTGGACAAAGTAATGAGGTGGTCAACTGCTGAACGCCGTGCTTGGAATCCACACTGTGCATTCGTTAGTAAATTGCGTCAGTCGAGCCACCATAACAGCCGGGCATGAATCTTACATTTTATCACCTTGCAAATGCAGTTTGTGAGAGAGATTGGGCCGTAGCTAGAAGGAAGGTTTGTATCCTTACCAGGCTTAGTTATTGGTATGACGGTGGTTTCACACCAAAGTCTGGGAAATGTGCCCTCTGCCCTGATGCAGTTGTACATGTTAATCAGAAAGTGCTTGCCTGCAAGAGAAAGGTGCTGGAACATCTGAATGTGGACTGCGTCTGGCCCTGGGGTGGAGGATCGGGATGAACTGAGAGCATGATCTGCTCCTTCATAGTAAAGGCAGCACTGTAGCGCTCACAATTCTGAGAAGAGAATAGTATCACCTGAGTCTCCTTCACTCGTTTCTGATGGAGGAAGGTAGGGTGATAGTGGAAAGTTCTCGAAACTTCCACAAATTGGCAGCCCAAGGTGTTGGAAATAGCAATAGGGTCCACGATAAAATCGTCTGCTACTGTCAGGCCGGAAATTGGCGAATGGATCTTGGTCCCAGAGAGCCGTCAGAAGCTCGCCCACATGAAAGAGGAAGAGGTGGAACTGTTAAAAGAACTAGTGCATGAAATCCAGCTAGTTTTTTTGCTATCCCATGTGTTAAAACAATGACAGTGTTTGTTCAATACGTACCGCAATATTCTGCAGGACTTGTGAACTGTGTGGTTAGGTTTTTATTGCTCGTAGATGTTCAATAGTTAACTAGTGTAGCAGTATGTGGATGTTCACCTGCAAACTATTAACGAGGCTTATCAAAAGTTAAACAATAGTGCACGGGCCATATTAAATGTGTATATGGAGGCTTGTGAACAGTTAAAGTAAACAACAGCGAAATGCAAATGTGCAACTGTCGGCTACATCTTTTAAAGTAGTCCTTGTTCGACTTTCATCCCCCATTTTTCAGCTAGTATAGCAATGCAGTATGTCGACACTGAGGACCACAAACAAAGAAATAGAGCAGGTGAACGTCACGTATCAACAAGACGTTCTAGTGTGGTTAAAATGATGACACTTGTAGCATCGCATCGGGTTTGGAATGTACGGCCGGATTGTGATAATTTCATTGCTTGCTTTGATCTTGGACGGAAGCATCACTCTATCAAAGGTGTGAAAAAGAGTGCGGGTGGGCACTAAGGAGGAATCTACCTTTTTCATTACCCAGTGGACGGCAATGACACCCTGATCAGAAAGGCAACACTTGATTTCAACCTTGGTTACACAGTCGAGCAGCCTTGTGTAAATAAGACCATGGAAAGAACTCGGTATTCTATGGGCCTCGACATGAACAGGGTAGCCATTGACAAGCAGTAGTTGTGCTTGAGAATCAGTAGTCTCCGAAAGCAGAGTGCCATTCTGTAAACGAGAGCAGAATTTCACAGGGCCCGCAATTGCATCAACACCTTTCTGAATAATAAATAGATTTACCGTGGCGAAGGAATGACCGTCTTCAATGTGTGAGACCACGAGGAACTGTGGTGCAACAGGAAGGGTCTTTGAATCATTGGTCTTATTACATTTACATTTCATAGACACTGAATTTGAAGATGATTGACTCATTGCGAGAGAGTCCCCCATGATTGCCAGTGTGTCTGATAGCACACTCCTTCCAAATGGGGGCCCCTTTCACAAGGGGGCGCACCCGCCTTAGGTGATTGTTCACATCTCCTAAACACCTGACAGAGGGACCAATCGGCAATATGGGAATGTTGCAGCTCAGGCAATTGCCCCTCCCTGGGCTTGGCCTGTAACGGGGGTACATGCGAACCCTACCTGTCGACCCAGGGCTGGGTTACGCAGTCACCTGTTACACGTCAGACGTATAGGCTGGCCTTCAGGTGTGCAAAGGGAGGAAAAAGAAGAGAAAGAGGAACCTCAAATGCCAAAGCGGAGGAACGAGAGGGGAAGGGAAATAAAGAAAGGAAAAGGGAGCGAAAAACAATGGTGATAGTGTTTACATCATAGACAGACAATGCATTCCCAATAACACCCCAGACATGTTCCCCAATGGAGGGGAAAAAGAATAGCAAAAGACTAGGACAGACATGCAGCACAGAAGGGAAAAATGCTGCAAAGGCTGGGGCCCTGTGGCAGCCAAGCACGAACCCACCAAAGAGACGCGAGCCCTCTGTGTGTGTGTATACGGCACACTTTGTCCATTTTCGAAAAAGGCTTTGTTGGCCGAAAGCTCACTTCCTGACAGTCTTTTTGTTGTTCCTATCTGCGACTCACCATCTCCACTACATCATCAGTAGCAATATCCTTTTCATAATACTGTTATTTTCATGTTAATACTTTGACGTACCGTACACACATGTTATGTACCTAATCAGGGACTGAGTAAATAGTGAAAGTGAGAAAGCAGTTGGATTAACAATAAGAAAACAAAGTGAGGGAAATAATCAGTGGGTGGGGCCACACAAGTATCCCCTGTGTCTCTACATGCAACAAGGGCCATCCCTCCCATAGTCATCCTATCCTTTATCTGTTATAGTCAATGCAGTAAGGAGGGGAACAGCCTCCTCTAGTCAGTGAATTGTAACCCCTAAAAAAGAAGTCTTGGTATGGCAGAGAAAGAGGCTAACCACATGTAAAAGCAATTGAAACAAAAGGATTACTGAGGCAGCCAAGCAAAGAGGTAGGGTTGAGAGCCACTAGATCCAACATGTGGCGGGAGATGTCCCTGCCCCTGCCCCTGCCCCTGCCCCTGCCATCGCCCCCTGTCCTGAAAGTAGTTTAGGATGTTGTACCTGAGAACAAAAACCACAGAGAAAATGGAGAACCATCTCAACAGCATGTGTGCTGTCCACCATTATTAGAGACAAAGAATATGGAAGACCATACTTACAAGGAGGGCCAGATGAAGGGAGTATTCCACCAGCAAGTGAACTACTGTCTCTGTAACCACAATGTGGAGTTGGCTGGTTACATAAAGTGAAACTATTAATTAATCTGGTAGGACTGATGTGACGGCAACATAAGACAATAGAGTCCTTCCAGGAGGAACAGGAGGAGGACTGTTATGCAGCCATAGTCTCTTTGACAGTGCAGAGTTTGTTAGAGAGGCAACAGTCTCTCAGGTTTTTTCTTGGAGTGAAGAGAGGTTGTATTTGCACCCAGAAATCTGGACCTTGGATTATTTAAGCCAATACTGGACTAGTAATAACTTCACTAGCCAAATGATTAGCCAGTTCATTCCCTTGGATACCCACATGACTTGGGACACAGGAAAACAACTGAGCAGGCAGTATAACAGGTCATGAATAGCAGATATCACACGGTGACCAGAGTAACAGCAATCATTGGCCTTGAGACTGCTCGTGGAGTCACTGGAAGGAGAAAGGTGGTTGAGGAAAGTCTGTTTTATTAAACATAGTGTTCTGTAAATGGATATCAGCTTCTCTGTTAAAACACTACATAATCTCAACAACAAATGGCATTCCTGACTCAGGTGAAATGTAAACATAGATGCTGTCTTATCCACAATTGTAAAGCCATCAGTGTAAGTGACTGTAGCACCCTGATGCTCCTGAAAACAAAAAAGAGAAAAAAAAACAGCTGCCAGAAAGTCTTGGGGGAAACAAACTTTTAAAATTGTTGAGCTTTAATCGCTGGCTCCCCTTCACAAGGTCATGTACTGGCAAATGAGTAATCTGAAGATGCAGCCAAATCAAACTTTGCAGCTGTGTCCAATTGGGATGATACTACGTCCCAGTAAATATAGAGGGGAGCAGTGTGATCCCCATCCCAAGAGGAGTGTGTAAGGAAGCAGAGAGGATAAAACTTGTGCATGCAGCTACTCTTTAGCCATGTCAGTTTCTTATCAAAGAAGAGTCCCAAAAATCGGGACTGTGCAACAACATTCAGAGTGCTGGCCAACAAGTACAGTTCTGGGTCCGGATGCACTGTGGTGTGATGATAGAAAAGTACGACTTGGGTTTTCAGAGGAGGGAACTGGAAACCACACGAAAATGTCCAAGCAGTGGCCCTTTGGATGGAGCCTTGGAGGTGATGTTTTGGCCAAGGGTACAGATTGGGACATATACAAAATGAACAAATCTTCAATATACTATGCGTGGTTGATCATGTCACTAGCCTATTGACAGTGCTAGAGCCCTGTGGAATGCTGTTCTCTTGGACCAGTGGGGAGATGAGTGATGTACCACTCTAACCCAGAACACCTGGAGGGCAGGTGTACATCAAGTGCTGCCAGCCTGTGGTAGTCCCCCTCAGCCAGGCTGAACTGTGTAGCATCAGTAGGTTCAGTTCAGCTTGGCCTATCAGGTCCCAATTTACCAATGTTAGCCTGCCAGGAAGCCAACATTTCACATGTCGTGGCACAGGTTGAACTCACTGATTGACTTGATAGCCTATGGAGCCAATGTTACCCATCATTTTGAGATGGAGTTTAAGCTGGCTCACAGTGTTACTGTCTTGGGCAATATTAAGAAGAAATCCAAATTACTGATCATCAAAAATTAGGCATTTCCTTTGGTTTTCTTATAATAAACTGTTATCACATGTTTGTTTGGCATTCTGTATCAGAAATAAGTTGTGATGATCCAATGAATATTTCATTTTATCTGTTGTCTCTATGTGAAGCACTTGCATGTAGCACAATATGTGACTGTCTGTGAAATACACACATCAAACAAAGTTTTGCATCACCTCAGTTCCAGAACCTGCACAGAAAATTGGAATAGAGAACAACATAAACATCATTTCCACCCTTTTGATTGCTCATGAAAACCATACACTGCATGTTGTACCACTATACAGCAAGACCTTCAGAGGTGGAGGTCCAGATTGCTGTACACACCGGTACCTCAACAATAGCACGTCCTCCTGCATTGATGCATGCCCATATTTGTCGTGGCATACTATCCACAAGTTCATCAAGGCACTGTTGGTCCAGTTTATCCCACACCTCAACGGTGATTCGGCGTAGATCCCTCAGAGTGATTGGTGTGTCACGTCGTCCATAAACAGCCCTTTTCAATCAATCCCAGGTGCTTTAACACAATTCACGTTGTCTGCCGCGCTTCACATAGTGTAGACTGGGAACTGTCTGCTAGGCATGCCCGATGTAAAACTGACTGGGCACGCCCCGTGCTGCCTGAGTTGTTGTTCTGCCGGCAGAGGGCACGGCCGAATTCTCGCGTGCCCTCTGGTGGACGGTACTTACTTGCGGCAAGTACTGTCCGTGACGCGCCGTGCCAATGTGCGCCTCCCGCGATATTTCTGGTGGCTACTGCACCAGGCATATTCGATAGGGTGCATGGAGAACATGCTGCTTACTCTAGTTAAGCGTTATTATGGAGGAAGTCATTCACAAGATGTGTATGATGGGGGTGCAAACTGTCGTCCATGAAGACAAATGCCTCGCCAATATGCTGCCGATATGGTTGCACCATCAGTCGGAGGATGGTATTCCTGTATCATATAACCGTTACGGTGCCTTCCATGACCACCAGTGGCATACGTCAGCCCCACCTAATGCCACCCCAAAACAGGAGGGAACCTCCACCTTGCTGCACTCACTGGACAGTGTGTCTAAGGCATTCAGCCGGACTGGGTTGCCTCCAAACAAGTCTCCGACGATTGTCTGGTTGAAGGCATATGTGACACTCATTGGTGAAGAGAATGTGATGCCAGTCTTGAGTGGTCCATTTGGCATGTTATTAGGCCCATCTGCACCACTTTGCATGGTGTCGTGGTTGCAAAGCTGGACCTCACCATGGTTGTTGGGAGTGAAGTTGCGCATCATGCAGCCTGTTTCGCACAGGTTTGAGTCTTAACACGACGTCCTGTGGCTGCACGAAAAGCATTAGTCATCATGGTGACATTGCTGTCAGGGTTCCTCCAAACCATTCTCCGTAGGTAGTGGTCATCCATTGCAGTAGTAGCCCTTGGGCGGCCTGAGCGAGGCAAGTCATCGACTGTTCCTGTCTCTCAGTATCTCCTCCATGTGCACTCCAAGACGCCTGGACACTTCCCTTGTTGAGAGGCCTTCCTGGCACAAAGTAACAATGCGGACGCAATCAAATTGCGGTAGTGACAGTCTAGGCACGGTTGAACTACAGACAACATGAGCATGAGCAGTGTACCTCCTTCCTGGTGGAATGACTGGAAATGATTGGCTGTCGGACCCCCTCCGTCTAATCGGCACTGCTCATGTATGGCTGTTTACATCTTTGGGAGGATTTAGTGACATCTCTGAACAGTCAAAGGGTCTGCGTCTGTGATACAATACCAATAGTCAATGTCTATCTTTAGGATTTCTGGGAACCAGGGTGATGCAAAACTTTTTTTTGATGTGTGTATAACAAAGTTATCCAAATTAACCGTTCGGAAAATACACTAATAACTGTCATAAGCATGTTTTGCATGGTGTGAGAGATAGTGCAGTTTTGGGTGAAGGAAATAGGAAGCAGGACATCTCGAACTTATCAGCTGGAGCTGTGTAGCTTGGTCCAATATGATAGCAGAGTCCTTCATTGGCGAGTCTACAAAGTTGATGGAAATGGTATGCTTCAAGTTATACAGAAACAGTACACCCACAGAGTTTTTATCCATGTCAGATAAAGAATCTTGTTGATAAAGTGACAACTATCGTTACAGTTGTGTATGTAATACCACTAAACAAACAGAACCAACATTCATTCATAGTGTTCTTTCAGTTGTTATTGTTTCAGCTGGTCCGGTTTAATGTGGACACAATCTAACAGGAGCTACAGCAGTCACTGAATGGTAATGTATGAACACTGAACATGCTTGTAACTCAAAATACAAAAGGGCTAACAAGTCTTAACCCTTAACTACATTTGTGGGGTAATTTATTACCTGATGCATTACACTTTTGTTTACAATTCCATTCGTACTGAAACGTTACTGTTATGCCAGAGCCAAGGTAGCCCCCGAGGGCCAGCAACCCATATTACACCACAGAGGACGAGGTTGTCTATGTGTAAGGCATACCAAAAGCACCATGGTAAACACTGGCTATTTACAAACAAGATAATGGAAACAGACATTCCGAGCACTACTTCCTGCATGGGAAGCTCAAGCCACGGCCTGCAGGAAGTATCACTGCGCCAAAACCTGATTGGCTGGAGACCTCTATTTAGGGGCTAGAACCAGCCCCGAAGTTCAGCTGACTCCGAATGCCGACCTTGAGCACTTCAACCGCTGGAGATTACATCTTCGTCTCTGAATTGGACTCTATAGAGTGAGTGAGTGAGTGAGTGAGTGAGTGAGTGTGTGTTACCACAAACCTTTGTGGAAAATCAGAAGTTAACTTTTGTTTGCCTCACTTAGGAGGCTTTTACTGGCATTGTTATTGTTACCTTTCGTTTGTTGTTCAGTCATCAACCTTGTAACTTACATCAATAAAAGTTGTGTTTGTGAAAAATTGTGAATTGTCAGTTACAACAGTTACCACTCTGCTTATATGCAATATTAATACCAGCTGAGCTTTTGCACTGCACAGGCGCATGCTAACCAGTGACTACATAGACACGTGCCAGATGACGTTGAAATCTACGCCAAAAAGTTATAAACATTACTTTTCTTATTTGTCATCACAAATTGCTTTAGACGAATGGAGTGCAGTTTGAATGATAAGTTTTGGAGTTATTACTAGTGAGTGAAGACTGCTGACTTATTGGATACATCATATTATTTTCAAGATGCGGCCAAGATTAGTGACAAGACGATGAAACAGAAACACCTGATCATGAATTTGACAGTAAAATAGAGTATGATGAAGAGCCAGAAAAAGAGAATGTTCATGGAGAAAACCAACAAACAGTAAGACTATCTGACTTTTTTATGGAAAAAACTTATTTATAAAAATAGAAGATGGTGCATCGCGAGATGTTATAAAACAACTTGACCAAAGCAAATATCAAAAACAGGAAAATGAATCCCATAAATTTTTCTTGGGACTTGCAGACTGCAATGGACACAGTTCTTTGCAAAAATTTTGCAAATGACATCAGGGTCAACATATCTGTAGAAGTCCAAGTGGGACCAAGTCAGCCAAAGTTGTCACAGATGACACAATGACACATATGTCAACATCTTAAAGATGCAAGAAGTACCATAAACATATTCTAAATGACAAAAATATGTGCACAAAATACATTCCGCTGAGAAAAAAGGTTGTGCCTTGATTGAGATGAGTGAAAATAAGTGCTTAGCTGATACATTCATTTATCTACTGTTTTTTTATTATTATTTTTTCCCCCCAGAACAGTGCAAGTAATATTTTAAACCTTAATTTGCTACACATTGTGCAGTTGTAGGCTTTTACAGGTGTCACATTCTTTCAAAAGATTCCTTGTGATAATAATCTTATCATTAAACAGACAGACAAATGGTCATAGAAAAAAATATTGAAAATGGATGTATTTATTTGTAGTTACTTTGACCTCCACCTGCTGTGTCTATAGTTTTCAGCTAAGAGAAACATATTAGGGACTGGCATATTTTTCTAAGTCCTTACACATGCTTTACATGAGCAAGTGAATGTGCCTTCCATTATCTGCTGTCATCACTTTAATATTCGCTCTTCAACTGCAGTAGGCCTATTCAACTGTTACCCTAAAAAGAAAAGGAGATTGGTAGCTCCTTGGCAGTGTGTCAGCATATTCTACTGGCAGCTGTAGTATGTGACTGGTGAAAACTCAGCACAGCCTTTTTTTATCACACTTCAACTGTTTCATGCTTTATTTACTTTATTGTATTTTCTTTTTATTTACTTTTTTCAATATTCTCGTCAGTGAGTAACTGATTATGGTTTGCGAATTTGATGTCTAAAAAGATCTTCCTTGGAAGGTAATATTTATCCGACCTCCCATAACAATAAAAATAATCATCCTTTAAGGGTGATATTCACTTGACCTCTCATAAAAATAAAAATCATCCTTGGAGAATGATATTCATATGTCCTCTCATAAAAATACAAATAATACACTAGTAAGTAGATTTGTACTTTGAAATTAATACTGTTGACCTAATAACTATGTAGGTCTTTTAGAGAAAAATGAAATAAAGTAAAATGACAGGTAGGCTACTTATAGCTTCCGTATTTTGTCCACATGCCATTGGCATCAAGAACAGCTTGGATGCTTCAAGGCATAGAACTGACACGTCTATGGAAAAAGTCCTCATACATGATATTTCTCTCCCATGAAGGATGGGCCAAATCCCATAGGGTTTTCACAGTACCCGGAGGAGGGTTTGCCCAGTTGTCCCGCAGAGTCTTTTTAACATGAGATGGGATTGAGATCAGGTGAATTTGGAGGCCACAGAAGGCATTGAATAATATTCTCCCTCATCCGAAACCAGCTCTGAATCCTTATGTTGATGTGTAGATGGATGTTTATCATGTAGCTAAGTAAGACATCCTTCGTGATACCAAAGTCGAGCTCTAAGGATGATTACATTTTCACAGGGATGATTACATTTTCAAGGATTTGTTCATAGAACGCTGAACTGAACTCGCCCTGGATATATTCCAGAGTTCCTGCACCCTTGTAAGACATCCAGCCTCAACATTTCACACTTATGCATCCGCCTCTGGCACTGTGGCCACGAAGTTCATGTCATATTGTTGCCCATCTGTGCGGTAAACAAGAGTGGGACTTCTGCTCATGGATTCAATTGTGCACTTTTTGGAGAAAATAATTTTCCTCCAATTGACATCATCTCAGGAACTCACAATTGCTAGTCTATCCATAGCGTGTTTGTCAGATAACAGTTCTTTGATAAGATCATGACTGGACTTGATTCCCTGGTCCTTTAATCTCCTGAGAGCAGTTCTTGACAAGCCCAGCAAATGTGAAACTCTCCTTAGTTTCAGGATGAATGACAAAGGAGCACTCTGGGCCACCCTGCCCGATTCTTCTTCTTGTCTCCGTGTAGAGACTTGTGGTCTTCCAGGCTATTGGATGTCTCACTACCTCACCATTATCTCCAAACTGTCTAATCCATCTCCTTGCTGTGGAAACATCAACACCATAATGACGTCCTGCCTCAGATGAACTAACACCATCTTCAAAGAGAGCAATTATTCGCTCACAAATATTCACATTAGCCATTTTGGTCGGACCAGTTGGATTAAAAGAGGGGGAAAGGGACCAAACTATGAGGTCATCAGTCCCTTGTTCCGAATAAAACAATGCCACAAGGGTGAGAATAAAACAAATGAGACTGACAACTCAAAACAGAATGAAAGGAAAAATCAGAAGAATGATGAAGGGCAACATACATGTAAATGGACAAAAAGGGACAAGAAAACCACAGAAACGCAAGAAACAGGATGAAGAGATTAAAACAACAAAACAAATTACAATGGCTGGCTGACCACGAGAATAAAAAGGAGAAGCCAGCCACTCTGCAACACATTAAAATCTCCACCTTAAAAGCACTAGGGTGGAGGACACAGAGGGACAAAAGACATGAATTAAAACTTAGATCAAATGATAAAACCCACCCTCATGAATAAAACTTAAAACTAAATCAGCCAATGAGGCATTGTAAGATAAAATTAGCAGCAATGAGTCTGGTAAGCCAAGATTTCGTCACTGGGCAGTCAAAGTGGGACAGTGCACCAGAATATGGGAAACTGTCAACTGAACGCTGCACCAGCATTCAGGTGGGTCTTCATTGCGCAGGAGGTCACCATGGGTCACCCAAACGTGGCCAATGTGGAGTCGGCAGAGGGCAACTGATTCCCTGCAAGATGCCCACATGGAAGACTTTCACACATTCATAGTCTCCTTAACACACAGTTTGCTGTGTGTACTGTTACACCATTCCGTCTCTCTAAGCCGAAAAACCCTAGGGCATAAGTCAGAACGCAGGTCAGGTTCATAGATGCCCATCTCCAGAAGCGGTTTCCGTGTAGCCTGTGTGGCCAGCGTGTTGGCAAGTTCGTTACCTGGGATGCCGACCTGTTCTGGGGGCCACACAAACACCACTGAACGACGGGACCGGTCCAGGGCATAGGTGGCCTCCTGGATGGATGCTACCAAAGGATGGCGAGGGTAGCACTGGTCGATAGCTTGTAGGCTGCTCAAGGAGTCAGTACACAGAAAAAACGATTCCCTGTGGCAGGAACGGATATACTGAAGTGCATGAGAGATGGCCACCAGCTCTGCTGTAATACACTGCAGCCATCGGGCAAGGAATGCCATTCAAAATGGCCTCTGAAGATGTAGGCGAAGCCAGCATGACCATCAGCCATCGAGCCATCGGTGTAAAACACTTCAGAGCCCTGGAACACATCAAGAATCAAGAGGAAGTGAGGAGTATGTGGACGGACCTGGATGGTAGGTGGTAAAGGGAGGAACTCCAGTTCATACAGAAGGGATCACATAAGAACCGCAGTCGTTAGCCCTGACCTGGGCCGCCGATGCCGGAATGAAATGTCGCATATGGAAAAAGGAGATGATAATTCAGATGCTCAGAACTACGAATGTGTGCAACGTAAATGGTGAACAGTTCTGCACATTGGATCTGCAATAGAGGGACTCCAGCCTCAATCACGACACTGGTAACCAGACTCCATCTAAAAGCTCCCATTGCTAGGCGAACGCTGCAGTGGTGAACGGGATCGAGTACATGCAATGCTGAGGGCGCCACCGAACCATAAATCAGACTCCCATAGTCAAGGCAGGATTGAACAAGGGCATTGTAGAGCAGCAGCAGCTTACAGCAATCTGCACCCCAGTTAGTGTTGCTCAGGCAGCAGAGGGCAGTGAGGTGCTGCCAGCACTTCCACTTAAACTGGAAGGTGAGGAAGCCAAGCCAATCAGGTGTTGAAAACCAGTCCTAAGAATTGATATGTCTCCACTACAGTGAGTGGATCATCATGACGGTAAAGTTCTGGTTCTGGATGAACAGTACGACGCCGACAGAAGTGCATGACACACGACTTAGTGGCTGAAAACTGGAAGCCACGGGCGAGAGCCCATGACTTCGCCTTGTGGATGGCTCCCAGTAGGCACCGCTCAGTAACACCAGTACTGGTGGAGCAGTACAAAATGCAGAAGTCGTTTGCATACAGAGACGTACAGCCCTACAGCTGTTGCTAGACCGTTAACGGCCACTAAAAACATTGATACACTCAATACAGAGCCCTGAGGGACCCTCTTCTCCTGAATATGGGTGGGAACTATGGGAGGCACCAACTTGGACACCGAAAGTATGGAGCATAGGAAATTCTGGATAAAAATTGAGAACAGGCTTCCGAGACCCCACCTGTATAATGTGGCAAGGATTTGATATTGCCAGGTGGTATCATTTGCTTCGCGTAGATCAAAAAAGATGGCAACAAGGTGTTGGCATCTGGAAAAGGCTGTTCGGAGGCAGACTCAAGGGACACAAAATTATCAGTGGTAGAGCGCCCCTGGCGGAATCTACCCTGACATGGAGCCAGTAGGCCACGTGACTGCAGGACCCAACCCAACTGCCGACACACCATACGTTCCTGCAGCTTATAAAAAACGTTGGTGAGGCTGATGGGCTGATAGCTATCCACATGAAGCAAGTTTTAACCCGGTTTGAGCTTCAGAACAATGGTGCTGTCCCACCACTGCGATGAAAAGATGCCATTGCACCAGATCTGGTTGAAGATGACGAGGAGATGGAGCTTGTATCCAGATGAAAGATGTTTAATCATCTGACCGTGGATCCACTCCGGTCCAGGAGCAATGTCGGGGCGATGTGCAAGTGCACTGAGGAGCTGCCACTCCATAAGCGGGGCATGTAGTGAACAAGAGGACTTTCCTTTCCATCCACCGTTTGAGGGTGCGAAAGGCTGGGGGTAGTTTTCCGATGCAGAGGCTCGAGCATAGTGCTCAGCAAAGTGCTCGACAATCGTGTTTGCATTGGTACTTAGCACACCATTGATGGTAACACCAGGGACACCTGTTGGGGTCTGGTACCCAAAAAGATGTCTGATCTTTGTCCAGACTTGGGAAGGTGACGTATGGCACCCAATGGTTGAATATACCTCACCCAACACTCCTGTTTCTGTCATTTTATAATCTGGTGTACAAGGGCACAGAGCCGCTTAAAGGCTATCAGATGCTCTAGGGAAGGGTGCTGCTTATGTCGCTGTAGAGCTCACCGAGGCTCTGCATTTGCCTCAGCGACTTCCGGCGACCACCAAGGGACTGCCTTTTGCCGGGGGCACCCTAAAGAGTGAGGGACTGCATTTTCTGCTGCAGAAACGATTGTGGTAGTCACCTGCTCAACCAGCACATTGATGTTACCATGTGGGGGAGAGTCAATGGTGACAGCAAAGGTGAAAGTTTACCAGTCCACCTTGTTTAAAGCCCATCTGGGCAAGCATCCGCGGGCCTAACAACAGGGCACTGACAGGAAGATGGGGAAGTGATCACTACCACACAGGCCATCATGTGCTCTCCAGTGGATAGATGGGAGAAGTCCTAGGCTGCAAATTGATAAATCAATGGCCGAGTAAGTACCTCGAGCCACACTGAAATGTGTGGCAGACCCAGCATTAAGAGGCAGAGGTCAAACTGAGACAGTAAAGTTTCGACATCTCTGCCTTGGCCGGTAAGCACTGTTTCACCCCACAAGGGGTTATGGGCATTAAAATCTCCCAAAAGTAGGAAAGTGCAATCAGTGCAGCTAACACATTCAGGGGCACTGCACCATCTGGAGGAAGATATACATTGCAGACAGTTATTTCCTGCATCGTACTTATTCTGACACCCACAGCTTCAAGAGGGGTTTGAAGGAGCACAGTTTCACTACAGACTGAGTTTAGGACATAAATGCAAACTCCAACAGACACTTGATTATAGTCGCTACGGTTCCTGTAATATCCCTTATAGCTGTGGAGGGCAGGGGCTGCATTGCCGGGAACCAGGTTTCCTGGAGGGCAATGCAGAAAGCAGGTGTAAAGCTTAACAGTTACCGTAGCTCAGCCAGGCGGTGGGAAAAATGCCGCAATTCCACTGAAGGATGACATCATCATGAGACTGGGAAGGCATGGAACATTCAATGAAGCAGTTTACACCTCAGAGTCACCTGCTGCCACCAACTTATTGCCTGAGCAGTCTACATCCATTGTGTCCGAGGGTCCAGTGAGATCCAGGTCCTCAGCAGATGCCAGAATCTCCACCCCATCTTCAGACGCAGAACTTGTACGTAGCGGTGGTGTGGATGCCACCACAAGTTCCTTGTTCTTGAGGGTCTTCTTTTTTGATTTTTCGTGCTGTTCCTCGGGTTTCCCTGGCTGGGAGGACTTCACTGAATCAGTCTCCGGGACTCAGGATGGGTGTGAAGCCCTATGACCTACTGCTTTTGGGCTCTTCAGCCACTGGCGGGTGTCATCTTTCCCACTAGCAGAAACCTGGGAAGGGAGTGACCCAATGGACCCCTTCCTAGCGAGAGGAGCTGAAGAAGACTTACGCTTCTCTGGCTCAGAAGTGGGGACTGAAATCCCTGATGGTTGGGGAGTGTTGCTCCCGAAGTAGGTGGTGTGGGAGCAACTAGGAGGGAAGTACCCCCCCCCCCCCCCACCATCAAGGGGGCAGGTGTAGTCTCATGGTTCTGAGAGGCAACATGGGGCAACAACTATTCTCACAGTGGCGGCGTATGAGGTGGTCTTAGCCACAGGATGCAGGTGCTCAAATTTCCTCTTAGCTTCAGTGTAGGTCATTCAGTCCAGGGTCTTATATTCCATGATTTTCCTCTCTTTCTGTAAAACCCTGCAGTTGACATAGATGGGAGATAGGGCGCATGGAGTATTGGGATGCGTGAATGTCCACAATCTCGACAGTTGGGGCTGGAAGTACAGTGGGAAGACATATGGCCGAACTCCCAGCACTTAAAGCATCGCATGGGGGGAGGGATATATGGCTCGCCATCACAGTGGTAAACCATCACCTTGACCTTCTCAGGCAATGTGTCACCCTCAAAAGCCAAGATGAAGGTACCGGTGGCAACCTGATTATCCCTTGAAACCCGATGGATGCGCCGGACAAAATGAACACCTCACCACTCTAAATTTGACACGCAGATCATCGTCAGACTGCAAAGGAAGGTCCCTGTGTAATATAATACCCTGGACCATATTTAAGCTCTTATGGGGTGTGATGGTAACAGAAACATCCCCAAATTTGCCACAAGTGAGTAATGCCTGTGACTGTGCAGAGGATGCTGTTTTTATCAAAACTGACCCAGAGCGCATTTTGGACAAACCTTCCACCTCCCCAAACTTGTTTTCTAAATGCTCTACAAAAAACTGAGGCTTCATTGAAACAAAGGAGTCCCCATTAGCTCTCGTACATATGAGGTACCGGGGCAAATAAGGTACACTGCCATCCTTGGCCTGGCGTTCCTCCCATGGTGTGGGAGGGCAATGATTTAGGGTCGTACTTTCTTGAATTGTAGTGAGACTTGGAACGCTTAGTGACGCTGGTATTTGATCACCAGCAAGTGATGACATGGTACGCTTCATTGCATGTCATCTGCCCTGATCCCACCCACTCCAACCAGGGGCCCTCCCAACGGGCGCCATCCAGCCACAGCAAAGGTCAACTGGCAGGCCAATGCCCCATGGTGATGGGCATCTACTCCTTGCCATATATGGGGAGTTAATGGCGCAGGCATCGGTAGAGCGATCCCTGTGTGGTCAGGGGAGCTACAACCAAGAGGGTAAATGGCAGCCCCAGACTGGCTACCACACTGGATATGAGGTGTGAAGAAGTCCATTCTCATTGACGGCGCAGAAAATGACACTGCATAGTGGATGGAGAAAACCCAGGAAGGTGTCCTCGCCTAAGAGATGGAAGATGATGAGTGGGATTGCAATGCCACGACGAGAAAGTGGGCTTAAGATCTCAATGCATGATGGACATGATGCACCATGCAAGGCGCCCTTCCCCAATTGGCTCGCCCTTAGGAAAAATCTGGAAGAATGGAGGTCAAACCCGACAGGAGACCATCACATTAAGGCCGAAACATGTGAGACTCCTTTTAGTCGCCTCTTACAACAGGCAGGAATACCTCGGGCCTATTCTAACCCCCAGACCCACAGGGGAGCAGCCATTTTGAAGCAGACCTATGACACACTCCAATCAGCTGATATACTTCTCTTAGCTGAAAACTATACACACACCAGGAGGCGGTCGAAGTAATTACAAATAAATACATCCATTTTCAATATTTTTACTATGAGCATTTGTTTGTTTAAAGATTAGGTTATCATAAAATGGAATCTTTTGAAAGAATATGGAAACTAGAAAAGCCTACAACAGCAAGATTTGCAGCGAATAAAAATTTAAAATATTACCTTCATGGATCTAAAAGACAATTGACTCCAGTTAGATTTGAATTCTCGTCCTTTACCATCAGCCAATCCACTCATCCACTGAAATAGATGTGAAACGCTCTTCATAATAATTCTACCAATGTGAAGTTCTAACACTTCATATGTTTCCATGTACACAAATAATGATTTTCAAAGAAATGATACAATGAGGGCTGCAATAAATCTTGACATATACTGTATCCTAACTGTTATATTGCTTCTATTTGGTGATGTACATACCAAGCTGAAGCTCCACAGAGAGTTGTGAACACTGGCAGTTCTGAACTTTGCTATGTGTAATGTTTTGTCTTGGACTCTAAATTATGTGGGCTGGACAATCTTTTTGCCCCTCATTGTACCTAACCAACAAGCAAACCAGACAGCGACGATTGAAATATGTTGCTTTCCTGAGTCCACAAAAAGTGTAAACAATAGTGATAACATACTAGACCTATTAGTGATGAATAATCCTGAGCAAATAGGGAGCATCTTGATGCATAAAGGAATTACTGACCACAAGTGGTTGCAGCGATGTTGTATACCATACCATCCAAATCCACCAAAAATAAACTATATCTATTTTAAAAAGCAGATAAAAATTGTCTTGACATCTTACTAAGAGGAAGTCTCCATTCCTTCCATACCAACTATGTAAGTCATGACCAGAAGTGGCTTAAATTCAAAGAAATAATGTTGGCAGTAATTGAGAGCCTTACATCAAGTAAATTAGTAAGAGTAAAAATAAATCATCCATAGTACACAAAATGAATCAGGAACTGTTGCACAAGCAACCGGGGGAGGGGGGGGGGGGGGGGATTTGCCCAATTTAAAAGAACAAAATCTCCAATATTGGCAACAGTTATCGGATGCATGAAACATAGTGCAGATTTCAATGTGAGATGCTTTTACTAGCTTCGACAATGTCGCTCCTGTCCTGAAATCTGGCAGAAAATCCACAAAGGTTCTGGCTGTTTGTTAAGTAAACCAGTGGCACAGTACAATCAGTACGTCATTGTGTGATGGCAGTGGTGTTATTATCAACTATGGTGCAACTATAAAGCAGAGTTATTAAACACAATTTTCCAAAATTCCTTCAACAACAATGTAAGTGTTCCAGAATTCAAATCAAGAACAGCTGGCAACATGAATAATTTGGCGGTAGATACTGACAGTGTAATGAAGCAACTCTTCCCATCCGGACTGTGTAACAATTAGGTTCCTTTCAGCATACATAGATGAAGTATCTCCATTTTTAGCAATCATTTACAACCACTCACTCTATGAAAGATTAATACCTAAAGACTGGAAAGTTGTACAGGTCCTACCAATACACAGGACCCCTATGAGAGCTCTGCTTTTGTTTGTGGAGATTAACCCCATGAAAAAGTAGGTATTTCCAAAGATGAAAAGGATAAGTACTCTCACTTGGGCCATCTCATTCACATTAAAATGTGTATGTGCCAGAATCCTCACTTTTTTAACAGTTCACGGAATGTTTAAGTTCCAGACAGTGCTTGGTGACGGCTGATCTAGTTGTCTGTCTACCTGGGCATGTCTCCAATGTTCTTAGCATCTGATGTCTACAGTCCAAGCTGGCCAATTTATGACATGCCAAAGTGGCAAAATGCAGGATGATTACAATTAAGGTTCTAGTTTAAAAATGCTGTAAAAAAAGCACTGTTCAGAATGACATCAAATTTGACCAGATATTATCAAAGAATAGAGAAATGTTATGGAACCAAAAAATTTAACGAAAATCTAACCACTATAGGGCACTATTAGTGGCAGAACATGCAAAAAAAAGATGTGGAGTACACGGCTGTTCTTCAGTTCGCATCAGAGACACACTGCCCGAGTGTCTCAATGCAGGATTGCGCACTGCTGGTAAAGCTCTGCCACAGGAACAGTGACTGTGTGCCACTAGCTCTGCAGAAGTACCGGACACTCAAAGGTATGAAAAACAGTGTTGGTCCAATGTCTGCCAAGGGTCTGGAGAAAATGATTACTAAACTTGAAAAGGCAGTTTCTTTTGAAGTGCAATGAGCCAGAGGGTGGAGAACACCTGATTCAATATCAGCAGCAGATGTGGCCACTGCATTGCAGAATGGGTCTAGGGATGGTGTGCAAACATGCAGCACACAGGGAATTTTCCGAATTTTGGACATGCCTGTGAGCACTGTGCATAAAAGTCTAAGAAACATCATGCACTTCTATCCATACAGAATTAGCCATGTTCTGGAGTTGCTTCATGCTGACCTGCCAATAAGACAAATGTTTGCTCTAGAATTTCATGCTTGCAAGGAATTGGACTGTGCAATACATCCTGAATGTGACCCCTGAGGCACTTTGATCTGCTGTGGAACATGCTATTTCTTGATTTCAATTTGTTGCAGATAATGGTGGATAGCATACTGAACATGTCTTGTACCAATCTCATTGATTTCATTGTTGCTTTTCATGCAGCTTTTGGCGTCAGGACAATTAAAAATCGACTTCATTGTCTTTTTTTACAGTTTTTGGCTTCAGAACAATTAAAATTTGATATCACTGTTGCTTTTTATGTGGTTTTCAGCCTCAGGACAACTAAAAACCAGTTTTCCCCATCTGATATGGTACAACTTTGCTGTGGTGGGCGGGCGTACCTAACTAACAGTGCCCCAACAGTTGAGTGCCAAACTTGTGTGGTCATGCACAATGCAAAGTACTGTTTTGTTTCATGTGCAGCTCACACTACAGCCATCATATTGTGATTCTTCTGTCATTTGTAGCCAAATCCATTTACATTACAACACTTACAGCATCACCCAGTAGGAAACTTTTTATTAAATTCTTTTTTAGCCACAATATTTCCCCTCCTTACGTAATATTCTGTTCAAATACGACATCACTTGGAGCAGTGGTTCTTTTTTACAGCATTTTGAAACTGGAACGTCAATTATAATCGCCCTGCATATATCAAATTCCTGGTTTTTATAAGCCCAGGCACTTTCACATTTCCCAGTAATCACTCCATGAAATGTGAAAAAACAACGGTTTTTGCACAGAAACCCAGATACTGGGGCAATGTTATGATAGAGTCAATAGAGGTAAAGGAGGTGGTAAACCTCAAATTGTGACACTGGGTACCAATTCAGAAAAGACTGGGACCTCTATTGCCGCTGCTGAAAACAAAGTTGGCAGTAGCAGAGTCCAAAAAAAAGAGGAACTGAGAATGTAGACAGGGGAACAAACCCCAGACACAGCACCAGGTGCGCTGTTCCAAGAATGGAACCCCAATTCGCTGTCATGTGCACTGGACCAAAAACTGAACATCAGCTTCTGGCCAGGTGCAGCAAACCAAAGATGAAATGTCTCAGGACACTTCTAGTCGGAACAGACCACAGACAGAACATCCAGAACCAACACTGGATGGGGGAAGGCAGTTGTTGCAGATACTGAGAATGTTCCACTCAACTAGCAGTCACAGGTAGCACCTGAAGATAGTGAATCATGTTCTTGAAATATTGTGGACAGATGGCACTGATATCCAACACCTCAAGATGTCTACAATATTCCTGTTAAGCAAGTCAAATAATCATTCTAGAAGATAATCTGTGAACAGGTGGAAAGTGTAACTGTTGGAGAATTTCAGGAGGCAGACTATGGAGGGATGATGGCGGTTATATTAGGTCAGTGCATGAGATGCTAGAAGTGCCCCTCAAGACTCACTACCCCCAATGCACTCTGACAGAAGATTTAGACAGAGATTCAGCCCTCGTGAGGCACAGTTAACCAATGAGGGACCTTGGAATCTGTCAGACTGTGTGGATTTTAAGAAAATTCAGTGGGTGATGGAAAAGTTTCAATCGTTCAAATCACCTGGTCCAGATGGCATCTTTTTGGCTCCGCTGCAACAAGCAGAACAACGATTAATCAGACTCCAATTTCACTGCAGGAGTCATTCCTAATGCGTGGACAGTGGAAGTGGTTTTCATTCCAAAGCCAGGGAGAATTGATCATGCTGTGGCTAAGGATATAAGGCCAATCACTTCATTTCTTTCAAAGACATTTCAATGAGTGGTTAACGTGCATGTTAGGGAAAGGAGGTTAAATGATTTTCCTCTACACAAAAACCAACATGAAACTCAATCAGGCAAATCATGCGAAACAGCACTTTACTGACTTCTTGGGAAGGTAGAAAAAACACTTAACTTTCAGGAAATCATGCTCAGCTCTTCAACATTTACATCTACATACATATTTTGCGAGTCACCATATGACTAAAAAAGAAACCGAACTTTTGAAATAGTGCGCCAGTCAGCAGAGACTGCTGAGCACACCTAGTGGCAGGTTTAGACAACAAACTCCCATTTGCCTCATGTCACTTAGAAAATTAGCAAGCAAACCACAGCCGCTGAAGTAAGCACATGTACAGTCTGCTCGTCGGATTAGTACAATGAAGGAGCTTGAAGAACAATGTGTGTGTGTGTGTGTGTGTGTGTGTGTGTGTGTGTTTAATTCTGCTACAAACTTGGCAAAACTTTCACAGAGACATTTCAAATGCTTAGCCAAGCATACGGGGAGGACTGTATGAGTCGCACACAGTGCTACAAGTGGTTTACACGTTTCCAACAGGGTAGAATGTTGGTCTGTGACAATTCGCAGTCTGGACATCCTTCAACATCAACAGATGATGGCCATGTGCATGTGTTCATGCTTCGATTCACGAAAATCGCCGTTCAACTGTCCGGACAAATTTTGAGTGAAAAACGTGAGATGCACTGTACCAGTGCAAAATTCATACCACGTTTGTCGACTGAAGATCAAAAACAGACCTGTGTTGAAATGTATGAGGAGCTGCTTGCTGCTATTGACAGTGAAAACTTCCTCAAAAACATCATAATCAGCAATGAGACCTGGGTACACGGCTATGATGCTGAAACGAAGATGCAGTCATCACAATGGATGAGCAAAGTGGTCACTTCATCCAAAAAAAGCAAGCATGATTCGGTCAAAGAACAAGGTGGTGGTGATTGTGTTTTTTGACTGCAAAAAATCCATAACAAATTTGTGAAACGTGGTCAGATGGTAATCCTAGTGCACATGAGGAATGCTGTGTGCAGGAAGAGGCCTGAAGTGTGGGAAAACCAGACTTGGATGTTGCATCATGGCAATGCGCCAGCTCATGCGTCACATTCTCATTGTGCCCCATCCACTGTGTTCTCCGGACCTACCACCAGCAGCCTTTTTCCTGTTTCCCAAACTGAAAAATATGTTGAAAGGACATCGTTTCCAAACCATAGATTATTATTATTGTCATCTTTCCTTTCTCAGATGTTATGTCTGGTTAAAAATGGAAAGTGACATGGACCTTGATCAAGCGTGACTTCCTTTTAATTGTACGGTATATGTTACATTGTATTTAGGAACTTTCGGGTCATTGAACATGTATCAATAATTACAGATTTCTGTAGTTGTATATGTACGTTTGGATGTAGCTGTATTGCTTTGATGTACTGGTGGATATTGTGTGGTATGACTCCTGTAGTTGATAGTATAATTGGTATAATGTCAACTTTATCCTGATGCCCCATGTCCTTTACTTCCTCAGCCAGCTAGATGTATTTTTCAATTTTTTCTCCTGTTTTCTTCTGTGTATTTGTTGTATTGGGTATGAATATTTCGATTAGTTGTGTTAATTTCTTCTTTTTACTGGTGAGTATGATATCAGGTTTGTTATGTGGAGTTGTTTTACCTATTATAATGGTTCTGTTCCAGTATAATTTGTATTCATCATTCTCCAGTACATTTTGTGGTGCATACTTTTATGTGGGAACGTGTTGTTTTATTAGTTTACGTCGTATGGCAAGTTGTCGATGTATTATTTTTGCTACATTGTCATGTCTTCTGGTGTATTCTGTATTTTCTAGTATTGTACATCCGCTTGTGATGTGATCTACTGTTTCTAATTGTTGTTTGCAAAGTCTGCATTTATCTGTTGTGGTATTGGGATCTTTAATAATATGCTTGCTGTAATATCTGGTGTTTATTGTTTGATCCAGTACTGCAATCGTGAATCCTTCCGTCTCACTGTATATATTGCCTTTTCTTAGCCATGTGTTGGATGCGTCTTGATTGATGTGTGGCTGTGTTATATGATACAGGTGCTTGCCATGTAGTGTTTTCTTTTTCCAATTTACTTTCTTTGTATCTGTTGATGTTATGTGATCCAAACGGTTGTAGAAGTGGTTATGAAATTGCAATGGTGTAGCCGATGTATTTATATGAGTGATTGCTTTGTGTATTTTGCTAGTTTCTGCTCGTTCTAGAAAGAATTTTCTTAAATTGTCTACCTGTTCATAATGTAGGTTTTTTATGTCGATAAATACCCTTCCTCCTTCCTTTCTGCTTAATGTGAATCTTTCTGTTGCCGAATGTATGTGATGTATTCTATTTTTGTGGCATTGTGATCGTGTGAGTGTATCTAGTGCTTCTAGGTCTGTGTTACTCCATTCCACTACTCCAAATGAGAGGTCAATATTGGTATAGCATAGGTATTTATAGCTTTTGTCTTGTTTCTTGCTGTCAATTCTGTTTTCAGTATTTTTGTTAGTCTTTGTCTATATTTTTCTTTTAGTTCTTCTTTAATATTTGTTTTATCTATTCCTATTTTTTGTCTGTATCCTAGATATTTATAGGCATCTGTTTTTTCCATCGCTTCTATGCAGTTGCTATTGTTATCCAATATGTAATCTTCTTGTTTAGTGTGTTTTCCCTTGACTATGCTATTTTTCTTACATTTGTCTGTTCCAAAAGCCATATTTATATCATTGCTGAATACTTCTGTTATCTTTAGTAATTGGTTGAGTTGTTGATTTGTTGCTGCCAGTAGTTTTAGATCATCCATGTATAGCAAATGTGTGATTTTGTGTTGGTATGTCCCAGTAATATTATATCCATAATTTGTATTATTTAGCATGTTGGATAGTGGGTTCAGAGGAAGGCAGAACCAGAAAGGACTTAATGAGTCTCCTTGGTATATTCCACGCTTAATCTGTATTGGCTGTGATGTGATATTATTTGAATTTGTTTGGATATTAAGTGTGGTTTTCCAATTTTTCATTACTATGTTTAGGAACTGTATCAATTTAGGATCTACTTTGTATATTTCCAATATTTGTAGTAACTATGAGTGGGGTACACTATCAAAAGCTTTTTGGTAATCAATGTATGCATAGTGTAGCGACACTTGTTTAGTTTTAGCTTGATACGTCACCTCTGCATCTATTATCAGTTGCTCTTTACATCCTCGAGCTCCTTTGCAGCAGCCTTTTTGTTCTTCATTTATAATTCTATTCTGTGTTGTATGTGTCATTAATTTCTGTGTAATGAATGAAGTTAATATTTTGTATATTGTTGGTAGGCATGTTATGGGGCGATATTTTGCTGGGTTTGCTGTGTCTGCTTGATCTTTAGGTTTCAGATAAGTTATTCCTTCTGTAAGTGTGGTCTAATGTCTGTATTTGTGTCTTTGTATTCTATATATGACAGCTGAATTTTTCTTTTTTCTATATCTAACATGTGTGTCACTTCGTGTTCTATTTGTGCTTGTTCTGGTGGCCGTCTTTAAGATTTCGTTTTCCTCTGATTGTTTAATTGATGTGTGTTGTTCTTTGTTTGTTTGCTCTGAGATGTTTGAGTCCATTAAGGTATTTTCTTCTTCTTCTGATTGCACATTATTTTGTTCCAGTATTTGTTGTACATGTTGTTTGATGTTTTCTAATTCTGACTGGGGTATCCTGTTATTTTTTATTATTACACGGATCTGATCAGCTAGTCATTGTTCTGTTACAAATTTTAATTCTGGGTATCTGGTAATAAATGTTGTGTATACTTGTGATCTGTATCCAGTTGTGTTGGTTCGTAAGTTTGTTGCTTGGTAATAACAGAACATGAGGTGTCGGTTAACTTCATCTGACCATCTCATCCTCTGTCTTTGTTTTCCTTCTAGAGTGGTTGCAGGAAGCATATCCTGCAAAACACCTCTATTTGGATTTAAATCATTTTCCGTGTGGCTAGCAGTGTCGTTACCATTGTGGACGGGCATAGGGTTATAGCGTCGTCCCCAACCATGACAGCGCTTGTCCGAGGCTTCATTAGTTCTGTCCTGAACGAACTAATCACACTGAAAGGGGGTTAGCCCTATTAGTGGTTTGTTCTTTTCATCGCCTTTTACGACTGGCAGAACATACTGGAGGCCTATTCTTTTCCCGGGCCTTATTATTATTATTATTATTATTTGAGGTGAGGGGCACTCGACATCAAGGTCATCAGTGCCCTGACGAAAAGTCAGCAAGCTAATCTCATGGGTGAGGACAAAGGCTGTCCCCACATGCAGAGCCTTTTATAATGTATTGAAGTCTGCCTTCCTTCTCCACCAATTTAGGAATGAGGCCTGACAGTTCACAGAATTTCCCCACTCTTGTAACAATGGAGTCGGTTGTAGTGTTTCGGAATATTTGTAAACATTCCAACACACCACTGAAAAGCCGTCGACAAGAGATGCTTGTGAATAAATTGAATAAGGATAAATGTAGTGGGAAAGGGAAAATGTGTGTTTTCCTTTCTTGTATGCAGTGAATGTGGAGCAGTGGAAGAGCCGGCGAGAAGGGGATCAGTAAAAACGGTATTACAACCCAGTTATATTGGCCAGGGACACAACTTCCCACTAGCGCTGGTATAAGACCCAACACAAACCCTACAAAATAGACATCAGCAGGAGAAGAGGGAAAAATATACACCATGTGGTGACCTGGAAAACACAAACAGAGAATGCACCAGCAAGTAAGTGCAGAAAATTGATTCGAGTCAGAATTATGACTCGAAAGAATAGAAGACAGAGAAGTTGCCCCTGGCAACCAGCGAACAACAGTGCCTTATAATGCATGTAACAAGAAATCAAAAATAATTCAGAGCTTCTTTTGAACGAATTGTCTGAGAAAGATTAGTAAACACATAATGAATGGAAACTATAATTTACTGTTGGATATCTGAAACAAAAAAAAAAAATAAATAAATAAATAAAAAAATAAATAAATAAAAAAAAATAAAATAAAAAGAAGACAGTGGCAGCAGAAAGTGCACCAATATTACAAGCAGTGAGTGCACGAAATTAGTTCAAAACGTAACAAAATCCTTTCGATGGGATACCGCATACGGCAGATGTTGATCCAGTGGGAGTTATCAATGCAGAGCGGCAAGAAGTTACGCGAGTACGGGGTGCTGTATTGTCCAGTCAACAGCAACGCGCAGCATGAGAGCAGACGTCAGCTTCAACTTCAGTGTCGGCTTCGACTCTTCTACAACCAGCAGAAGTTCACAGTTCCACAGAAGGGTGAGCCGTGAACATTTAAAAAAGTAGACACATTTCTGTGAGTATAGGGTTCAATATTAATATTGTCAATTGGTAATAAATAGTGTATGCCAATCACAAGACATATGGCAATGCAAAACGAGGAGTTAAGATCGATACTAAAAGGTATAATTCCAGAACAAGCAGAGAAGGATAAGGCAATACTAGAAGGTATAATTGAAGAACAAGCAGAGAAGGATACAGAAGGACAGAGAGCAGAACAGTTGAGTCCATTAAGGAACAAGTTACTGGATCAGTCGATGACATACTCAATCATAAAATACAAGAGGTTGAAGCTAACTTAGAATCTAACTTTAACACACAAATTAATGATCAAAACATTAAAATAATGGAAATAAATTCTAGAGTTAATGAATTATGAGAATCAGTGCCAATAGAGGTGCAACAAGTAGCTCAAATGGTTCAAATGGCTCTGAGCACTATGGGACTTAACATCTATGGTCATCAGTCCCCTAGAACTTAGAACTACTTAAACCTAACTAACCTAAGGACAGCACACAACACCCAGTCATCACGAGGCAGAGAAAATCCCTGACCCTGCCGGAACAAGTAGCTAAACAAGTGTTAACAGATCATTTACAGGAAAGTGTACATTGATTAACAACCCAGCGGTGGACAGGCTATGTAGATAATGTGAATTCCCAATTCCAAGTGGTATGGGCTAGTATTTCAGACACAAATAAGCATATCACATCCATAGAGGAAAATGCTGTAACAGGAACACCTGATGCTATAAAACATTTGGAAAAACATTTACAATTATTTGCAGAAAAAGTAGTAAAAGACAAAACAGAAATAATGACAAAATCACTCCTAGGGAAGGTACAATTAACAGTAAACAAGAACTTGATAGAATATGGAAAGCAATAGATGATAATCTTTACCTAAAAATTTGGATGACTTAAAGAAAATAGAGTGGTTCATGGTGTGGGTTCCTGTAGTCATGTCCTAGTTCATGAAGCATGGGCAACGTACGAGTGGCCAAGTAAGTAGTCCCGACAGTCGGGATACCAGTTACTTTGGAATAAGGCTGGGCATCTCTGACATATTCTGAGTCATGGTCACCTTTGTGCTCATACGGCAAAGACTACCAAATCCACCGGTTAGCCCTCAACCGTTAGGGGTAAAACCCAATGGGACTCGGGGCAAGTAAGGCTAGCAACCTGCTTCCCTGGTGCTTTAAATATGATGCTGGCAATAATCAGAGCAAAATGCCTCGGACATTTGGAGGTGACGGAGTCCCACCTCTAACTGACAAACCAGGGACTCCGAAGATACGACTTGGCAAACAAATGGTAATGAGATGAAGAGCTATTAATATCAATGGGGGCTACTCCAGGAAGAAGGTAGAGCTGGCAGAGGCTGCAAGTAAGATGGGGCTGGACGTTTTAGCTGTTAGTGACATTCGGGTAAGGGGTGAGAAAGAAGAGGAAGTGGGAGAATACAAGGTCTACCTGTCAGGAGTCAAAGCAGGAATAGCACAATGGGGTGTAGGGCTTTACATCAGGAAAGAAATGGAACCCAGCGTAGTTGCAATAAGGTATGTAAACGAACGACTGGTGTGGATAGATTTGACAGTGTCTAGCAAGAAAATTAGGATTGTGTCAGTATATTCGCATTGTGAAGGGACAGATCAAGATAAGATGGATAGTTTTTATGAGGCACTCAGTGATGTAGTTGTTAGAGTAAAGGACAAGGACAGTGTTCTGCTCATGGGTGATTTTAACGCCAGGATTGGAAATCGAACAGAAGGATATGAAAAGGTTATGGGTAAATTTGGAGAGGATATGGAGGCCAACAGGAACGGGAAACAACTCTTGGATTTCTGTGCCAGTATGGGCTTAGTAATCACAAACTCCTTTTTTAAACATAAGAACATTCACCGGTATACTTGGGAAGGCAGGGGAACCAGATCTGTCATTGACTATATAATAACAGATCAGGAATTCAGGAAGGCTGTGAGGGACACACGTGTATTCAGGGGATTCTTTGCTGACGCTGATCATTATTTAATCTGCAGTGAAATTGGGATTGTGAGGCCGAAAGTGCAGGAGGTCAGGTCCATATGTAGGAGGATAAGAGTGGAGAAACTTCAGGATAAGGAAATCAGGCACAAGTACATAACAGCAATCTCAGAAAGGTACCAGTTAGTTGAATGTAGTCAATTACAGTCATTGGAAAAGGAATGGACAAGGTACAGGGACACAGTACTAGAAGTGGCTAAGGAATGTCTTGGAACAGTAGTGTGTAAAAGTTGGATGAAGCAAACAGCTTGGTGGAATGACACAGTCAAGGCAGCCTGTAAAAGGAAAAAGAAGGCGTCAAAAATGGCTACATACTAGAACTCAGGTAGACAGAGAAAGTTATGTTGAAGAAAGAAACAAAGCCAAACAGATAATTGCAGCATCCAAGAAGAAAGCTTGGGAAGACTTTGGAAACAGGTTGGAGACTATGGGTCAAGCTGCTGGAAAACCATTCTAGAGCGTAATTAGCAGTCTTCGAAAGGGAGGTAAGAAGGAAATGACAAGTATTTTGGACAGGTCAGGAAATCTGCTGGTGAATCCTGTGGATGCCTTGGGCAGATGGAGGGAATATTTTGAAGAGTTGCTCAATGTAGGTGAAAATATGATCAGTAATGTTTCAGATTTCGAGGTAGAATGGGATAGGAACGATGATGGAAATAGGATCACATTTGAGGAAGTGGAGAAAATGGTCAATAGATTGCAGTGCAATAAAGCAGCTGGGGTGGATGAAATTAAGTCGGAACTCATCAAATACAGTGGAATGTCAGGTCTTAAATGGCTACACAGGATAATTGAAATGGCCTGGGAGTCGGGACAGGTTCCATCAGACCGGACAAAAGCAGTAATCACACCAATCTTTAAACATGGAAACAGAAAAGATTGTAACAACTACAGAGGTCTCTCTTTAACCAGCGTTGTGGGTAAAATCTTCTCAGGTATTGCTGAAAGGAAAGTGCGAGTATTAGTTGAGGACCAATTGCATGAAAATCAGTGTGGGTTTAGGCCTCTTAAAGGTTGTCAGGACCAGATCTTTAGCTTACGGCAAATAATGGAGAAGTGTTATGAGTGGAACAGGGAATTGTATCTATGCTTTATAGATCTAGAAAAGGCATATGACCGGGTTCCTAGGAGGAAGTTATTGTCTGTTCTACGAGATTATGGAATAGGAGGCAAACTTTTGCAAGCAATTAAAGGTCTTTACATGGATAGTCAGGCAGCAGTTAGAGTTGACAGTAAATTGAGTTCTTGGTTCAGAGTAGTTTCAGGGGTATGACAAGGTCGCAACCTGTCTCCACTGTTGTTCATATTATTTATGGATCATATGTTGAAAACAATAGACTGGCAGGGTGAGAGTAAGATATGTGAACACAAAATAAGCAGTCTTGCATATGCAGATGACTTAGTTGTGATGGCAGATTCGATTGAAAGTTTGCAAAGTAATATTTCAGAGCCAGATCAGAAATGTAAGGACTATGGTATGAAGATTAGCATCTCCAAAACGAAAGTAATGTCAGTGGGAAAGAAATATAAACGGAATTGAGTGCCAAATAGGAGGAACAAAGTTAGAACAGGTGGACGGTTTCAAGTACTTAGGATGCATATTCTCACAGGATGGCAACATAGTGAAAGAACTGGAAGCGAGGTGTAGCAAAGCTAATGCAGTGAGCACTCAGCTACGATCTACTCTCTTCTGCAAGAAGGAAGTCAGTACCAAGACTAAGTTATCTGTGCACCGATCAATCTTTCGACCAACTTTGTTGCATGGGAGTGAAAGCTGGGTGGATTCAGGTTACCTTATCAACAAGGTTGAGGTTACAGATATGAAAGTAGCTAGGATGATTGCAGGTACTAGTAGATGGGAACAATGGCAGGAGGGTGTCCACAATGAGGAAATCAAAGAAAAACTGGGAATGAACTCTATAGATGTAGCAGTCAGGGCGAACAGGCTTAGATGGTGGGGTCATGTTACACGCATGGGAGAAGCAAGGTTACCCAAGAGACTCATGGGTTCAGCAGTAGAGGGTAGGAGGAGTCGGGGCAGACCAAGGAGAAGGTACCTGGATTTAGTTAAGAAACGATTTTGAAGTAATAGGTTTAACATCAGAAGAGGCACCAATGTTAGCACTGAATAGGGGATTGTTGTGGAATTTTATAACGGGGCTATGCTCCAGACTGAAAGCTGAAAGGCATAATCGGTCTTAAATGATGATGATGATGATGATGATGATGATGATAGAAAATAGATTTCACATTAGGATATTTAATGAGAGACATGGCAGAATGGGGAAATACTCATGCAGAAGAATTTGTGTCTTGGAAAGATTTTGAGGAAAGCTTTAAGGGGAAGTACTGGTCTTCAAGTACTCAGGAAAAATTAATCTTGAAGTTATTAGACCCTACTCCATACAATGATTCATGGACACATATAAGAAGTACACAGAATGGCATTTGACAAAATCAAAGAACTTAGATGATCCAATAGACGAAATGCACTTAGTAAAAGCACTCATTAGACATTTACCATACCACGCTCGAGAAGGAATTTTGTGTAGAGGGTGGAAAACCGTGAATGAGTTATTAACGTTTATTGAAGGTTTACACACACTGTATAATGAAAGAAATGAAAATTATTCAGTGAATGACCGAAATACAGGAAACAGGAATAACAAATCATTTCCTAATTCCTTACCACAGATGAAGGAATCCAATTATTGTAGAGTAAGCAGTAATGAAACTGTTCACAGCAGGGATCATGGTCTAAATCACAATAACCCTAGAGGGGGAAGAATTCAGACTGGTAACACAACTCTCAGGTGTTTACACCTCAAAACCAACAAATAAATATACAACGAAATAATGACACAGGGGCAAATCAGCATATTGTTGAAGTTAAGTTCCAACCTGTATCCAGTCTTAGTGACGGAAAACGAGAACAATCCTGGGTCAAGGGCCAGAATCCAGGATGTCACAGAACAATACTCGGCCCACATATAAGTAAAATGATCGCTTACAGTAAAATATCACTTATTAACGATTGGTTATCAGCGAAAGAAGAAAATCTAGAAAAAGTGCAAGGCAGACCAATTGTAATCGGAAGAGTAGAAAATAAAGGAGTGGAAATTTACATTGATTCAGGACGCGTAGTAACAATAATTTCAGAGGAATAGCTATTCAGTGGAAGAATAAAGGAATTTCCTAAAAACCTGTTACGGGAGTACATATTGTAGGTATTACAGGTACTAAGAGCAATGTAGTGAAATGGGAAACAAGGATTACATTTGAAACAGATCAACTGGTGTTTGAACAAACCATGTTAATTGTCCCTAAAATAAACATGCAAGTATTATTAGGAGTAGATTGGTTAATGAAATATGCAGTGGTAATAGACTTTCTTTTATGTGCAATCTAGACAACTATAATAAAGAGATCTTGTTTAAGACAGATTGATGTCAAGGACTAAATGGGACTAATAATTTACTGTTAATAACGAATATGAGTTCAATGGAGATGGATGTAAATAATCTACGACAAACTGCAAATAAAGCTGATTTGTACACAAAGGCTTACGAATCTGAACTGTTAACCCTTACTCAAAAGGAAGAGCTATGTGGAATATTATGCACATATTCAGATGTATTTTGAGACAAACCAGGGAATATAGGAGACTGTGTGCGTAGTTTTAGGATCAAAAGCAAGGAACCTTTTTTCTATAGACCTTACCCTGTACCTATCAACGTAAAACTAGAAGTACAGGAAGAAACAGATAAAACGTTAGATAATAATGTTATAGAAAGAAGTACAAGCTATACAACAAACCAGTGTTAGTTGTCAGGATGGCAACAGGAGGTGTGCACCTAGTACTAGACGCGAGAACCTTGAATCGTCCCATATGCATAGTCGAACCACTTGCTCATTTTGCAAAAGCAAATTATTTTAGTTCCATGGATCTGACAGATGGGTACTGGCAGGTGAAATTAGCTAAAGAATCTAGACCTTATACTGCATTCCTATATGACAAAGTCATACCAGTTAAAGCTTTGCCATTTGGGCTAAACATATCAGTATCAGTGTTTACAAGAGCATTAGATCAAACATTAGGGAGGAAGTCGTTACAAGATGTATTGATTTGTGTAGATGATATACTGATTGTCTCAGAAACCTGGGAGGAACATTGGGATTTACTTGCAAGAGCACTAGAGAAATTCTATACCAATGGAATAACTATTAAGCTTGCTAAATCAAATTTTGGGCAAGAGGAACTGAAATTCTTTGGACATCTCGTAGGAATAAGAGGAATTAAGCCAGATCTATAACACATTAGAGCGATTAAAGACTGTCCACATCCACAGAATGTGAAACAGTTACGCTCTTTTGTAGGATTAGTGGGATTTTATAGACGGTATATACAAGGACAAGTCATGAATAATAAACATCTACTATCGCTATTAAAGCAAAAGGTGAAATGGATATGGAATGAAAATGCAGAAAAGGCATTCCAGGAAGTAAAGGATACCCTAGTCAGTGCTCCTATTTTAAACCATCCGAGTCTCCATGAAGCAGTTGCCACCGCAACAGATGCGTCAGAATATGGCATAGCAGCAGAAGTATTTCAAGGAAAATGGGACCCAGAAGAGGGAGAACATAAAACCATTGCTTTCACTAGTTGCAGCCTAGGCACACATGAGCTGAATTATACAGCAATGGAGAAAGAATTACTTGCTGTGGTAAGGAGCTTAAAGAAATTTGAAACACTGATTTGGGGTTAACATATAATTATTTATAAAGATCACCAAGCATTGACATTCTTAATGGAAAGTTGTTTATTACATAGGAGGCTCATGAGGTGGGTATTGTTTTTACAACAGTTTCAGATACAAATAGTATCCATCAAGGAAACATTGAATTGCATACCAGATGCTTTATCACAATTGCCATTGAGAATGAGTAATTATCAGAGAACTACTGGACCAGGAATGATTTTTAACATAAATTTTATGAAAATAAGCTATACAAAAGGCAAAGTACGTGTGTAAGCTAATAAAATCAGGGATGAAAGACGAAGAAGAGTTAAATCTTAAAATGTTAAAGTATGAGAAAAATGAGTTACTGCCCACAGAAGACAAATTTTGGACAGTGATCACGTGTTGTTTTGGAGAGAGAATACAAATACATCATACTGGAAATTGTGTATACCTGAGTGTGCACAAAATCATTTAATTTGGTTTATACATAAAGGTTATGGGCATTTTGGAATAAGGACGTGTATAAAACATATGATAAAGTTTTACCATTTTAGACACCTAGGTAATAAATTTGTTAGATTACTACAGACACGTCAAGTCAGTCAAAAGGTGAAGGAAAATAATAAAGGAACACATTACACAATGCATCCTATAATACCTAGAGCTTTACATGATTTAACAGCTTCGGATTTTAAATGGACCACTACCATCAAGTCAAGGAGGTGTCCGATATATTTCACATTCTATTAGAGTGTTGGTCTAAATATATTATTACATTATATCCAGTTAAACAAGCTAACACAGAGACAATTATAAACTGTATGCACAAATGAGGATATAAGATGAACATCAACAAAAGCAAAACGAGGATAATGGAATGTAGTCGAATTAAGTCGGGTGATGCTGAGGGAATTAGATTAGGAAATGAGACACTTAAAGTAGTAAAGGAGTTTTGCTATTTGGGGAGCAAAATAACTGATGATGGTCAAAGTAGAGAGGATATAAAATGTAGACTGGCAATGGCAAGGAAAGCGTTTCTGAAGAAGAGAAATTTGTTAACATCGAGTATAGATTTAAGTGTCAGGAAGTCATTTCTGAAAGTATTGTATGGAGTGTAGCCATGTATGGAAGTGAAACATGGACGATAAATAGTTTGGACAAGAAGAGAATAGAAGTTTTCGAAATGTGGTGCTACAGAAGAATGCTGAAGATTAGATGGGTAGATCACATAACTAATGAGGAAGTATTGAATAGGATTGGGGAGAAGAGAAGTTTGTGGCACAACTTGACCAGAAGAAGGGATCGGTTGGTAGGACATATTCTGAGGCATCAAGGGATCACCAATTTAGTATTGGAGGGCAGCGTGGAGGGTAAAAATTGTAGAGGGAGACCAAGAGATGAATACACTAAGCAGATTCAGAAGGATGTAGGCTACAGTAGGTACTGGGGGATGAAGAAGCTTGCACAGGATAGAGTAGCATGGAGAGCTGCATCAAACCAGTCTCAGGACTGAAGACCACAACAACAACAACAATGCACAAATATTTTGTAGAGGTAGGGAAACCTAAGTGATTATTAACGGATAATGGCTCACAGTTTGTGAATCAATCATTTAAAGAGTTTCTAGTGTGGGAGAAGACAAGGCATGTCACAATATCAAAATATAATCCACAATCGAATCCATGTGAAAGAGTTATGAAGAAGATAGGATGTTTATGCAGAACTTACCTTACTGTTCACCGAGACATACAACTTGGGCAAAATTAGTGCCAGAATTTCAAATGGTTTTGAATTAACTACTCCTTTTGTCTACGGGATTGTCTCCCATAGAAATACTATGAAGAAAATTCAAAGGGGAACCACTATTAACATTCTTCAAATGGCCAGAGGTACAACAGGAAGATAGTTCTAACTTAGACAAAATAGTAGAAAATCATTTGCGTAGATCAGCTAATAAAAGATTATAAAATTATAATACGTCAGCAATAAACATAACGTTTGAAATAAATGATCTTGTGTTGGTAAAAGAAGAACATCATAGTTCTAATCTTAAAAAAGAAAAGCAGAAATTTTTTTTGAGATATGCAGGACCATTTAATATTGTGGATAGTCCACACCCAAAAGCATACTATTTAACTGACCCATATACTGGTCAGGAGGAAGGTTTATATAATGCTGACAAATTCAAGTATGTGTGTGTACACTCCTGGAAATGGAAAAAAGAACACATGGACACCGGTGTGTCAGACCCACCATACTAGCTCCGGACACTGCGAGAGGGCTGTACAAGCAATGATCACACGCACGGCACAGCGGACACACCAGGAACCGCGGTGTTGGCCGTCGAATGGCGCTAGCTGCGCAGCATTTGTGCACCGCCGCCGTCAGTGTCAGCCAGTTTGCCGTGGCGTACGGAGCTCCATCGCAGTCTTTAACACTGGTAGCATGCCGCGACAGCGTGGACGTGAACCGTATGTGCAGCTGACGGACTTTGAGCGAGGGCGTATAGTGGGCATGCGGGAGGCCGGGTGGACGTACCGCCGAATTGCTCAACACGTGGGGCGTGAGGTCTCCACAGTACATCGATGTTGTCGCCAGTGGTCGACGGAAGGTGCACGTGCCCGTCGACCTGGGACCGGACCGCAGCGAGGCACGGATGCACGCCAACACCGTAGGATCCTACGCAGTGCCGTAGGGGACCGCACCGCCACTTCCCAGCAAATTAGGGACACTGTTGCTCCTGGGGTATCGGCGAGGACCATTCGCAACTGTCTCCATGAAGCTGGGCTACGGTCCCGCACACCGTTAGGCCGTCTTCCGCTCACGCCCCAACATCGTGCAGCCCGCCTCCAGTGGTGTCGCGACAGGCGTGAATGGAGGGACGAATGGAGACGTGTCGTCTTCAGCGATGAGAGTCGCTTCTGCCTTGGTGCCAATGATGGTCGTATGCGTGTTTGGCGCCGTGCAGGTGAGCGCCACAATCAGGACTGCATACGACCGAGGCACACAGGGCCAACACCCGGCATCATGGTGTGGGGGGCGATCTCCTACACTGGCCGTACACCACTGGTGATCGTCGAGGGGACACTGAATAGTGCACGGTACATCCAAACCGTCATCGAACCCATCGTTCTACCATTCCTAGACCGGCAAGGGAACTTGCTGTTCCAACAGGACAATGCACGTCCGCATGTATCCCGTGCCACCCAACGTGCTCTAGAAGGTGTAAGTCAACTACCCTGGCCAGCAAGATCTCCGGATCTGTCCCCCATTGACCATGTTTGGGACTGGATGAAGCGTCGTCTCACGCGGTCTGCACGTCCAGCACAAACGCTGGTCCAACTGAGGCGCCAGGTGGAAATGGCATGGCAAGCCGTTCCACAGGACTACATCCAGCATCTCTACGATCCTCTCCATGGGAGAATAGCAGCATGCATTGCTGCGAAAGGTGGATATACACTGTACTAGTGCCGACATTGTGCATGCTCTGTTGCCTGTGTCTATGTGCCTGTGGTTCTGTCAGTGTGATCATGTGATGTATCTGACCCCAGGAATGTGTCAATAAAGTTTCCCCTTCCTGGGACAATGAATTCACGGTGTTCTTATTTCAATTTCCAGGAGTGTATTTGACGTGACTATAATAATAGGATGACAAATAGAATAATAGGGTTCAGGCACATAAAATGGATTAATAGAAGATGGCAGTAGAAACAGTAATTTTTTAAATTGGTAATCTAGCTGGAGCTTGGGTTTTAAGAAAAGCTATTTTGGATTACTATTTTTTCCTCAATATCCCGTTCCTGCTTTCCCAGCACCAAGGAAAGGAAAGGGGTTTGATACTTCTAAGTACTCGGAATGCCCCAGTGGCAAGAGGCTCCTCAAATAATGCGCCTAAATAGTTTGATAGTCGTGTGCGGTACAATGGGTGCGGAACGCCTCATGAGTCATCGTCAGGCGGACCCACAAGTCCAGAGCGTTTTCGGGAGCGGCTTGCAAATGTAATACAGCACCATGTCCTTCAGCCAGTTGACGGCGTTCGTTCTTGTAGTGGGAAAGTAAGTGGTATGTGGGTGTAGGAGTTCGTCCAGCATGACAGACTCTGGCTGTCATCACAATAGGAGCACCAGCATGTGTACAAGATCCCAGCATCTACCTATCAAAGCACACGTCAGGTGGTGCGCATTCGAATCGACGACGGCACAGTGCAGACACAAAGGGTCTTGGCTTGTCACCGGCTGCTTGTCGCCTTTCCGTTGATGACAAGCTTCAAACACATTGACATTTGCGCGCTTTAATTTTTCCGGAAAATCCTCTATTTTGCCATATCATTCCACAAACTCTAATTTCCTCTTCAAGTAAACTCTCTGCAAGTTTTACACTGTTATAATAATTACCCATGTAGAGGTGATGCCACTTTCCATAAGAAGGTGTCAATAGTTCCATCACTGTTTTTGCTAAAGGTTGTTGAGTGCTGGAATATATCTTGAATGAGGAAATGTATCCTGTACTCGAATCACACAGCATCCGAATGAGTTTGCCATATTTCGTAATTTTTGACAGATTGTAAACTATAAAATTTAACTTTCCACATCATGGTATCATTCCCTCATCAACTAAGATGTTTTGACTTAGATTAAACATTTCTTTAAACATTTTGGAAAAACAATCAATTTACGAATTGCACTTTGAAAAGGCTGTCAGCAATATCCGGTTTATTGTAATTGTCGGAAAAATGTAAAAATTATAATATTTGTCTGAATCGGTTGCGGGACTACCAATGGATTTGTTGACCAGTAATCATTCATCCTTGCTTTTTTTTACAATTCCCATAAGGATAGCAAGTCCAAACCATTTCCTAAGTTCAGGTCCCGTAATGTTGACAAATTTGGCATTTTTTTAATCCAGTTTCCTTCTATTGCAATTTCAACTGTAATACTTGTTGATTTCGTTGCTGATATATTCAAATAGATTGTTTCCATTATATAATTCTATGACATCCACAACGCTCTGTGTATTTTTGGGAAATATGTGTGGACCCGGAGATCCTCCAAATTTATTATTGATCCTCAGGAAACCATAGTCTGTCTTCTTTGTCTGATTCATCCGAATTAGTTGGCAACCGTAGTATTTGCTGGATTCTTCTTGGACGTATTTCACTATCTTCCGACGATTCTGCTTCACTTTCATTTTTTTTTTATATCCAATGTCTTCTTCCCAATCAGCCAAGTCGTCCGGAACACCAGACAAGGCGTCCGCGCATTCATCGGAAGTAATTGTATCGTCTCTTTTGTCTGCCATGATGGAAGTGCATCGTCTCTTTTGTCTGCCATGATGGAAGTGCACAAGTACTTATAAAAACAAAAAACTTGTTGACGTGTGTAACTTACTGTTACCTAAAGAAAACACCAACAGAATGAAAAAGATACTAAAATGCTGTCACCGGCCACTGCGCGATACTATGTTTATGACACCACTGAGGTGTCGCTGGCCGCTGAGCGATACTATGCACTTGACACCACTGTGGTGTCACCGGCATTTGACCACTATTTCGCACACGACACCACTGTGGTGTCGCCGGATGGCAAAGTATTAAGAATACTTACGCATGTAGTGTTGTCAATAGATGAGTTAAGATATGGAGAAGGTAGTAATCAAAAGACTTAACACCTGAAATATAGTGCAGACATGGAAATAAAAAGAGAACTTCAGAGTAATATGGGATAAAGTAGAAGAAAAAGTAACGAAAGATATAAATGTATCTGAAATGTGGAGTGTACACTCTAATTAGGAATGACAAATAAAAGGCAGTTAGACAGACCTAAGAAAGGCTGGCCTATACTATGGAGGCAGGGGCACCAAGATGGGGATTGACCTGAACCATAATAGAATAGGAATTAATGTGGGGCACTACCACACTGAATAAAATAGATATATTTTACTGTACTAAGACACAAAAGTGGTCTTTGGTGGAAGGGGGAATAAGTTTTGTTAAAAGGATAATTCATAGATTATTATTAAAATTGGTAATGAATAGTCAGAGGTTTTTCCAAATGGTTTATAGTAAAGAGGTGAAAAGAACTGAGTGCAGTGGTGGGGACAATTTACACCTCCACATTATTGCACACAAAGGCTTTGCAATACAAGTCCATACTCTTGGTAGGTGGGATATTAAACAAGTTAAGTTCTCTAAAAAGAGAAGACTTAGACGTCAATACAATGGAAACTCAGAAAGTTTATAATAAGTAAAATAATGAAAGATGAGCTATATATGCAAAGAAGGTTAATATTCCTTTACCTATTTAAAGACGAATAATATTATGATGTCTAAGTGTATCAGAATAAATGCCTCACAAGTATCCAGTAGATAGATCATAAAATTGTCTTAAATCAAAAGTGAAAATGGTTAAATGGTTATGAGGTCAAGAGGATCACAAATTAAAAGGAACTTAAGAACAAAATTAATGACAACTAATATGTTTGTATTACTATGCACGTTCCTCAGATACTTCGGGTGATCTAGAAAAGCTAGCCATAGTATTAAAGAAAGTAATAAGATATGAGAAATAATATTACAAGTATCAAGAAAATGAATGAATCTGCCAAACAGGAACAAAGTAGTTAAGTAATTAAGTGGACATAGTCATGAGTAATAATTAACGATTATAAAAAGTTATGTTGGAGAGATTATGTAAAGGCAGCTTTAAGATTTAAGAGTTGGATGATAATATTAATAATAATAATAATAATAATAATAACAGAACTGTTAGTAAAAATGTATATTTAACTAGAGACTTAAGCACGAGATCTCTTGTCTGAGTGGTGGGGTATGTAGTGTTTCGGGATATTTGTAAACATCCCAACACACCATTGGAAAGCCATCGACAAGAGATGCTCGTGAATAAATGGAATAAATTTCCTTTCTTGTATGCAGTAAATGTGGAGCAGTGGAAGCCGGCGAGAAGGGGATCAGTAAAATTGGTATTACAACCACTGATCATCTGGGAGTCATTTGTGTCATGGTGCAGCAAGTGCCTGAGTCCGAGAGCCATGGAGTAAACTGCAGTAGCCACCAGAAAGATCGCGGGAGGCACGCGTCGGCACAGCACGTCACGGACGGTAGTTGCCGCAAGTAGAGTCCCGTCCACCAGAGGGCACGCGAGAATTCGGCCGCGACCTCTGCCGGTGGAACAACAACAACTCAGGCAGCACGGGCCGTGCCCAGGCAGTTCACATCGGGCAGACCTAGGAGACAGTTCCCGGTCTACGCTATGTGAAGTGCGATGGAAAACATGAACCGTGTTAGTACACAATTGGCGACGAGTAGGGTCATCCTTTCGCATGTTGCGTCGTCGTTCCGGTTTCGCAGCTTATCCACGACATGGAGGATTTAGTGTGGGTTTTGGTTGAGCAGCAGACGGAGCTCATGGCCACCATGAAACAAGTGCTTCCGGCGTTGCTCTCCACGCAGTCTGCTCCAGTGCCGTTCCCTCCTCCCTTTCCCCTCTATGACGAGACAACGGAGGATTGGGACGCATATGAGCATCGCCTTTGGCAGCATTTCCAGGCGTTTCATGTTGCCGATACGGAGGTATGTCGTGCTCTTTTCTTGTCTTGGATATCTCCCTCGCTGTATCAAGTTTTGCGGCAGCTAGCGTTGTTGCAGGAACCCTCGTCCTTCTCTTTTGACGCATTGTGTTCATTGCTGTCTTCATATTATCGCCGCCGCACGCATGTTGTGGCGGCTAGGGTCGAGTTCTATCAATGCAAGAAGCAGCCCCATCAGTCTTACCGGGCGTGGGCCGCTACCCTGCACGGTCTTAGTCGCAAGTGTCATTTTGTCATGGAGCAGTCGTGAGAGTCGTATGCCCACGTTATGGTGTGCGACGTCATTGTTCGTTCGGCCCCTGATAGGGAGGTCCGGCAACGGGACCTGCAGTTAGAAGACCATTCCCTTGAGGAAGTCCTGTCCATTGCTCAATCGCATGAAGTCTCTCATGCTGCAGGTCAACAGTTGGAAGCGTGGTGCGACATCGCGGCGGTTCAGGGCGGTGCGGCCGCGTCCACTGCGTCTGGGGTGGACGACGTGCGAGCGGTACAATCCGGCCGTTATGGCCGCTCCCGCACGGCGCGTAAACAGAGTTCCGGCCACCGGCCCCTGTTACCGTCCTGTGCGTCGTGCTATATACATCATGATCTCAGAGTGCCCCCAGCGTTGGGCTGTTTGTCGCAAATGTAATAAAAAAAAAGGACACATTGCTAAAGTTTGCCGCTCAGCCTCATAAGAATCGAAGGAAGCAGGTACAGAGGACATGGACGTTGACATTCAGGAAGTTTCATCGGGCCAGGCTCCTGACGCATTGGCACACAAACTCTTTATTGAGGTGTCGGTTCAGTCGCGCCGATTAATACTGCAAGTAGATACAGGCGCGGCAGTTTCTTTGTTGAATGCACAAACTTACTCCGACCTTGGGTCGCCCCCGTTGGCGCCAGTTTACCGGCGTCTACGCGGTTATGGTAAACAGTTCATTCCCCTACTGGGTCAATTCACTACCGATGTGACTTACAAATCAGTCACTCGGCCTATTACTTTTATTGTTGTCAGCGATGTGAGCTCCGCTAACCTTTTTGGCTTGGATGCCTTTCAAGCTTTCGGTTTTTCTATCGCTGACACCATACAGTTGGTCTCCGAAGACGTTCCCTATCAATCATTGGAATCTTTGATCTCTGACTTTCCAGATATCTTTGAGGAGGGCCTGGGGCGTGTTTCAGACTTTGACGCTCACTTAACGTTGAAGGCATCGGCTCGCCCGCGTTTTCTACGCGCGAGGCAGATCCCCTCAGGTAAAAGAAGAGCTCTACAGGCTGACAGCCCTCGGGGTCATTCTTCCCATTTCTTCTAGAGAGTGGGCTTCGCGCCTCGTTATTGTCATGAAACCCTCAGGAAAATTACGTCTTTGTGGCGATTTCAAGGCCACCATTAATTCTCAATTGGTGGTGGACACCTATCCTTTGCCTCGTGCTGATGAATTGTTCTCCGCCGTGGCGGGAGGCCAATATTTTTCGAAAATCAATCTTCGGAGGCTTATCATCAGATACCCCATGATGAGGACTCCAAACAGCTGGCGGTCGTCAACACCCCGTTTGGCCTATTCCAATACCAGCAGTTGGCCTTCGGAATATCCAGTGCCCTGGCGATATTCCAGCATTATCTTGAGCACGTCACGTCGTCAATCCCTCATTGTATTAATTACCTGGACGACATAATTGTCACAGGCCGCAGCACGAAGGAACACTTGCACAACCTTCGCACCCTCTTTCTCAAATTCAGGTCCATGGGCTTGCATTGCAACCTGCGTAAGTCAAACTTCTTCCAACTGTCCATTGAGTATGTGGGCTACACCATCTCTCGGCACGGCGTCTGGCCGCTTGGAAGTTTGGTCCAAGGTATCGTTGACCTTCCGCGGCCTGCTTCGCTGAAGGAGTTACAAGCTTTTTTAGGCAAGATTGCCTATTACCACCAGTTCATTCCCAGGGCTTCCACCATAGCCTGCCCCCTGTACTGCCTTCTACGCAAGGGTGTTCCTTTTGATTGGTCGCCTGCATGTGAGCGAGCGTTCACCTCATTGAAGGCCTCCTCACGTCAGCGCCTTGTTTGGCTACTTCTGACCCCCATAAGCTGTTGGTCCTGGCTACAGATGCTTTGCAGTATGGGGTGGGGGCGGTCCTGGCCCATCTCAACGTGGTTGGTTCCGAGCAGCCACTGGCATTTGCGTCGAAAACTCTTAGTCCAGCACAAGCCCATTACTCCCAGGTGGAAAAAGAGGCTTTGGCCATTGTCTACGCTGTTACCAAGTTTCACCCTTTCTTGTATGGCACGAAGTTTCAGTTATTCACTGACCATAAGCCGTTAATATCGTTATTTGTCCCCGCCTCTCAGATCCCGGATAGGGTGGCCCACAGAGTACAGCGCTGGGCCTTGTTCCTCTCTAAGTACCAGTTTGACATTCATTTTCGCCCTACCGGACAGCATGCCAACGCAGATGCTCTTTCCCGTCTTCCGGTGGGCCCGGATCCTAAGTTTGATCGAGAGGAGATTATGTGTTTTCATTTGGATGTCGCGTCCCGCCAAGCGGTTGATGGCTTCCCGATCACTAGTTCTAGAGTCGCCAAGGAAACGGCAGCTGACCTGGGTCTCCGGCAAGTAGTTCGCCTCATTCAACAGGGGTGGTCATCCCGACCTCCAGGCCGGGCCTCGAACCCTCTTCGTAATTATTTTGTTCTACGAGACCGCCTCTCCATCTTGGAAGGAGTTCTCCTTCTGGCTACCGATGATACAGCTCCTCGCATGGTTGTTCCTGCAAGTTTGCGAAGGGAAGTCATGTTATTACATGCGGGGCACTGGGGTGTTTCCCGTACTAAAACCTTGGCTTGCAGACATGTGTACTGGCCCGGTATTGACCGAGAAATTGAGCACTTGGTGGCCGCCTGTTCCCAGTGTGCGAGCCAACAGGCATCTCCCAGGTCAGCATTCTCTTCATGGTCGCCTGCAACCCAGGCATGGGAACGTGTTCACATCAATTTTGCGGGCCCGTTTCTCAATGGCTTTTGGCTCATTGTCATTGATGCTTATTCCCGATTCCCATATGTGGTTCACTGCTCCTCAACCACTTCAGAAGTTGCAATCCAGGCACTAGCAAAAATCTTTTCTGTGGAAGGTCTGCCAGTCACGCTGGTCTTGGACAATGGACCTCAATTTATTTCACAGACCTTCCAGGATTTTTGTAGGCACTTCGGTTGCTCTCCCCCCTTTCATCCACAATCGAATGGGGAAGCCAAGCGCATGATGCTCACATTGTAAGACACAGATGAAAAGTTATGTGCACGAATTTCCTGCGGAGGAGGCGTTGACGTTTTTCCTGACGGCATACCGGACCACACCAATGGGAGAACGCAGCCCCGCAGAGCTCCTCCATAGGTGCCAACCTAGGACTCTGCTGCACTTCCTCCGGCCTGGTCCTCGCCAGTCTTTGCAAAACGGAGTACTCGGCTTTCCACCGGGTATGTCGGTCTGGGCACGTGAGTTTGGTCGCAATCCACGTTGGATACTGGCGGTGGTCCTGCACCGCAATGGCCACCGGCTCTATACCTTACAGGCGGGGGACCGGGAGGTACGTCGTCACCAAAATCAGCTACGTCCACATTTGGGCACCCAACCTCCGACCCCTCGGGCACCGGCTTCCCCATTACCGGCACCCGTGTTGGTTTCTCAGGGGACGCTACCTCCCCTCCCCCCTGTGACTCTGTCACACTGTGATGGTTCTCAGCCTTGGCAGCCTCCAGTAGCTCCAGCATCGGCATCACCATTGTTAGAGATGGCCCAGCGAGAGCCGGCCCCCTCGCAGGCCCGGTTTCTCAGGAGGTTGGTTCACCTGTGGTCGTCCCTTCCCCATCATCCCCGCCACTGGGTCTTGCCCCTCTCGAGGTGGACCAGGATCCGGAGTTCGACGGCTGTCTCCCGTTCTGTCCCGGGCTCCGTTGGTGGGACGACGGGGGCCTCTTCGTGTGGGTCACTTCCAGCCATGTTCGAAGGCTCCAGCTCGAGGGTTGGCAGATCCCCTCAACTCCAGCCTTCCGATGGACGTGGAGGTCATCGCTCCTGCACGACACTCCACCTTCCGACGCAGTGGATCACAGTGGCTTCACCCCCTGAAGTTGGAGGAGTGCAGTAGCCACCAGAAAGATCACGGGAGGCGCACGTCGGCACGGCGCGTCACAGACGGTAGTTGCCACAAGTAGAGTCCTGTCCACCAGAGGGCACGCGAGAATTCGGCCGCGACCTCTGCCAGCAGAACAACAACAACTCAGGCAGCATGGGCCGTGCCCAGGCAGTTCACATCGGGCAGGCCTAGGAGACAGTTCCTGGTCTACGCTATGTGAAGTGCGGCGGAAAACGTGAACCGTGTTACTACATAAACTAAACACCAACAAGTGCGTAATGAACAATTGAACAGCAGTAGTTTTTTATCTGGGTTGCTCTCTCAGGTCCTAAAGTACACATGTATGGACGTTTTGGAATGTACTCAAGAGTGGTATTACCGTAGCAATAGTTTATTGTGTTGTTAAAAGAAATAGAATTGGGCAAAATATACACCTGTTTGTGACAAGTGTGGCTATTTATTTAGTAGTGCAGCAGAGAGAACTTACAGAAGCATTCCAGGAATCTTCACTGCAGTTGGATCGACAGTGAGGTGGCACGGAAGGATCCAGACCACCAAACAGCTACTCTGAGAAGAGAGGATAAAGGTAATACTACTTTCATCTGATGATGTGTTAGGGTCGGCAAAATATTGCCCACTTATATCGGCCAGGGACGCAACTTCCTGCTAGTGCTGGTATAAGGCCAACCACAAACCCTACAAAATATACATCAGCAGGAGAAGAGGGAAAAATACACCCCACGGTATCTGCGAGGATGGTGGGCAGATCTCCAGCAAGACTGAGTGCTGCCCTAATATCAGTATATAAGACACATGTTGCCACAATATGCTGAACTGAAAGTGGCACAGCACAGTGGTGGATCCTCCCGCCGGAGGAGGAAGCCACGTGTTAAAGGGCTATGTCCACTGTGCTGTTTGGTAAGCAGAACCTCCTTCCAAAGCACAGAGGAGATACAGGACAATGTGATGTGAATCCTGAACACCGTCCCACAAAATGTGTTCCAGAAGGCGTTCCAATACAGGATGAAATGACGGGAACGGTTTACTGCCAGTAGAGGGGACTATTTTAAAGGGGACAGTGCTTAAAATGTTGTACAATAAGCAATAAAGCTGATTCAGCAGAAGTTTGGTTTCTTTTTGAACACACCTCATATGGTACATGGCAGAGGGTTCCTTGCACCACTACTAGTCATTTCCTTTCCTGTTCACTCTCAAACAGAGTGCAGGGAACGTAATTGTCTATATGACACCATAATTTCTCTGATCTTGTCTTTATGGTCCTTAACAAAAATGTACATAGGTGGTTGCAGAATCATTCTGTAGTCAGCTTCAAATGCTGGTTCTCTATATTTGCTCAATAGTGTTCCTAAAAAAGAATGTCCGCCCTCGAGGGGGTTCCAATTTCAGTTCCTGAAGCAGCTCTGAAATATCTGCATGTTGATTGAAACTACAGGTAACAAATCTAGCAGCTTGCCTTTGAATTGCTTCAATGTCTTCTTTTAATCCAACCTGGTCAGGATCCTGAACTTTTGAGCCACAGTCAAGAATGAGTTGCACTTATGTGCTATACGTGATCTCCTTTAGAGATCAACCACATTTTCCTAAAATTTTCCCAATAAACTGAAGTTGATCATTCACTTTTCTACTACAATCCTTACATGCTCATCGCATTTAATATCTCTGCAATATTATGCCTAGATATTTAAGTGATGTACAATATTTTGTGGCGGCGTTCGTAGTGACAAACACTTCGCTGTAGAAACGGCTTACGAAGTCACCGCCACACTTTTAATAGCGGGCCGACCGATCCACTGGAACAGTGAACAGAAAGATGAAAACCCAAACACTCTGATTAAATAAAAGTCGGTACTTATCTTTATTAACGAAGATACAGAAACACAGTAGTGAACTCCGTGTGTACAGAAATCTGTCTAGTTCGAGTCGGAGCGGCTAGGTCAGCGTCGGCTGACGACAAACAACTACTCTGCTGCGATGAACACACAACTGACTAGCAAGTACACAAATCGGTGGTGAGTATACAACTGAGCGGCGAATACAGAACTGTCCTAGCGCTCGCGACTCCAGCGCTTAAGAAGCCAGAAGCCAGCGGTGGCGCGCGCAGAATTGCGGCGATTTCCTGTATCGCTGGCGCTGCTTATGCGGACGGCGTCCGGACTTTGATGCTGCCAACCTTTTGGCAGCGGGCTCGGTTGGCATTACTGGCTAGGATATAACACAATAAGTGCTTAAAAAGTGAATGACATTATACTTAAACACTATTTCCATCCGAATAGGTGTCTGAAGCAGGCTCAGTGGTACTGACCGACTGGCATATCATCCTCAGCCAACAGAAGTCACTGGATTGCAGATATAGAGGGGCATGTAATCAGCACACTGCTCTCCAGGCCATTGTCAGTTTTAGTGGTCACAATTATTTGGTACGGTTCTCACCAAAAATTTAAGTACAGTACAGGATGAATAAATATTATTTATTTTTATTTCTTTATTTGAATTTTCAGTCTGAATCTGATATAGAGAGCTTACAACAAACAAAAGCTTCCTGCTTCTTAAGACTGTTACCTACATGATGTATTCTGTGATAGTTGTGTTTTCAATTGATATATTTTTTTATTTTAAATCATTAAATCTCTCGTATGAAAATATGAGAATACAGGTACTTCTTACACTATAGCAAAATGGCTCTTGCAACTTTAGTTTATCCTAGATGTTTGGGTAGGTTATATGAAACTTTTCTGACTCTTCAATATACAATGAGATGAGTGCTGCAGTGCAGTTGCAAACATGGCACACGGGGCTGAATGTTGCGGACTGTATCTGGTCAAGGCCAGCAAGCTACAGGGTGGCCGGGCCAGCTCTGTGTCATGATGGGCTGACAGACTGCAGTGGGTTTGCAGGCTAGCCCACTCATGGCAGGCTGCAGTGGGCTAGTAGTCAGCAGGGGGTGGATCTGCTGGTGGAATGAAAACTGACAAAAATCCATAGGGAGCCTCAAAAGTTCCAGTCACGGAGAGGAAGTAAAATGTTATGACACCAAGTGGTGAAGTGTGCCTTATGTAGGAAAAAAAAAAAAAGATTGCAATGCTGTGCTGGTGTTTAAGAAGGAGCCTATAGGGTTGCTGTTTCCAATAACTGGTAGCTGTCAATAGTCACTGGGCTTGTGTGGCTAAGGATTGAGACAATGACACTATCCCCTAACTGTAAACGGAAAACACCTCCTACCCAAATGTGGCTGAAGACCCTGAAGAGATGCAGTCTATGAGTAGCAGTCAGACATTGAATCATCTGATTATGAACCAAATCAGAGCCTGAGGCCGAATCGCGATGAGTCAAGAGCCTGAAGGAGTTTCCTGTTCGTGGAAGGTTCATTATATAATTTGGCATAGCAGGGATTGAAGGATATGGAGATGTCTTTGTCATTTATGCACTTGAGAGATAGCAAGATAAGAAGAGGACACTAACAAAAGTTGGAAGGTGTTCCACAAAAACCGACAATTTGGTACAAACACAACTCTGAACGAAGGTATCCAGAACAGTTTTGATCTTTGGTGACTCATAAGGTCACGGAGCTTATCCAACACTTGAGATGACGAGGCGTATGTTTTCAAGGAGCTGCCTTAACACTTCCAGAATTCCTTCTCACTGTGTGTAATTATATTGCGAGCCTTAGAGTGAAGCCATTTAGAAGTGATGAGGGTGGTACAAGAAGGATTGTACTTGAGACATTGCAGGGGCCTTCAACAATCCTAAATAGCTGTTGCAATATCTTTGGTCCACTATGGCATGAGCCGGCAGCAGTGGATGCCCATACAAAAGAGAACTACAGTATCAGTGATGGGTCTCCCACACCTTTCCCCACAGATGCCATCGGACAGAGAAGGGGTGAAGTTGACAATAGAGGTATATAACCATCATCGGGTCTGTGAAGAGCCCAAAGCGTTAACTGGTCTGTCAGGCAGTGAAATGGAAGTGACAGGATCTCCAGAAAGTGGTCACTGACAGAGATCATTTTGTAGTACTATAGTTGTGAAGCCACAAGATAGGGGAAGCAACTGTAAAGCTGATAGCACAATGGTTGTAATTTAAACTGATGGGAAAAAAACTCAGTAAAACCCAATTACATTTAATGATAAAAATTTAATTAATATTGTGTTTGAACTTTTATTACAATATAATAAAGACAATTAAATGACATTTAACATCCAGAAAAAAGCTTTAACTTAATGTAGGCTCTTACTGACTGTAAACTACAATTTTGACCTTTTTGGAAGCAAACAGAAATTTATAGATCTACACTATCTAAGTCTGCTCCCTCAGTTGATGCAGTACTGGCAGGGCAAGAAATGAGGCTTTTCACAAAAGTAATAAATCCTGCTGGATAAGTTTCCTTTTTTGTTATTTTCAGCTCCATTAACTTTCACCATGTGTTTGGATATAACTGCATTACAATTGCATCAGAAAATATAGCGGCAGGAAAATAACCAGAATCAACAATCCTTAAAGACATAAAGCTTGCAGTCCACTCTGTATGAGCCAGTTTTTTGCACTTTCTTCTTTTCCAGCAGTTAATCTTCTCCCTCTGAATCTTCAGTCTAACATTAGTAAGGTAGTGAAAGGGTTCTAATGATCGTTCCTTTTGTGTTTTTATTATGTTCTTGTAGGTCCCGTATCAGGACTTTCTACAACATAATTCCATAGTTTGACAACTTATGCAAAATTTGTGCTGTCTGTCTGAAGGAGGTCAAGGACTCTACAAAATTCTGATAACTGTCAGAACAGATGAGTGGCATCATAAATTATAGTATTATGAACGGTTTTGCTAACATTAGCCAGGCTTTCTTCAAAATGCTCTGTTGCAATTTCTACATATTTAGAATAAAGTAATTAAATGCAAGAATTGAGTAGCATTATGAATAAACTAATCATATAAATTTAAATCTAACTACTTAACTGTCACACTGAAAAAATTACAAAAACCCATAAAAACACAATTTAACCCATAGGGGTGGGTTTTTAAGAATTAACCCCTTGGTGGATAGCTGAGAAAGTGTCACGGGTGGCACTGAGCTGGGTAGCAGTTCTGTCATTGGAGAGAGACATATCAAGATTTGAAAGAAGCTGGTAAATCAGAAAGCCTGTGGCAGACAAATTGGTGCTTCTTGAAAAGGAGTTTGCACTTTGAAATTCTCAAGTAGGTGAAAAGCGGAAAAGGTGTTGAGTCAAGATGGTCATGCAAGGCAATAAATACCCTGCCTATAGGCAAATAAATATTAGAAATTGTGATCGCTGATGATCTTTTGCACTCACATGCTTCCAATGAGGTATGGAGGGGAATCAACTCGCTGATGCCATCTGTGTGAACTGAGGTACAGACACCCCCACATACTCTCTCAGGGCCAGTACAATTCAGACAGATCGTGCAGTAACCTTGAATGTTTGGCAGTTAAGTGTGTTTTTGGAAAGCAACACAAATTATAACACAAGACAAAATTATTTGTTGTTCCGGCAGGTGACAGTAATATCTATTGCAGTTTCATTGGGTTATCATGCTGAGGGTGTCCTGGTTAGGTGTGGAGGGATCAGGAGGACAGGTCATGCCCCAGGATCAATGTCAGTCACTGGTGGGATGGAAATGCATCAATGAAAATTGGTTCCAAGACTGACAATGTGGAGATATCTATAACCTCCATATAAGCCTTCTCTGGAGATTTCTTCTTCTCTTTCACAATCTTTTGCAGTCAAGATTCCTGTGAGGGCTGTAGGAATGGAAGAAGAGTTGGCAGCTCTGAGTCTCATAGCCCACTGCTCCTTCAACCACTGGCTGATGCTGGGCTCTGATTTGCGCATTTCCTCTGAGAGTGTTCCCAAGAGGGAGCTTTATCATTGGTATACATCAGATGAGGAAGCTGCTTGTCTGTCTGGTGAAGGGAAGTGGTTCCCAAAGATTGTACCACAGGAACGAGAGGGGAGGGCCTATCACCCCCATGAATGATTTTATCTGTGCAACTACCAGATGTTGATATTGGAAGGGGGGAGGGGGGGAGGGAGAGAGGGAAATCATATCATTATCACTGTTTACAAATGATCATATTTTTCCAAGTTTCAAAATATGGGAAAATATCTGTGACCTTCAATTCCTGGATTTTGCTTTGCTTGAGTAGTTTAGCACATTTCGGGAATCAGGAAGGGTGTCTGTTCCTGAAATTTACAAAGAGAGGTGGAAGTGCACATCGTTAATTTTCATGAAGTGGCTGGCCACAATCTCTAAAAATCAGATTGTATGTACACCAGGATTGCATAGAACCAAAACACTGCCATTTAAAACATGGCATCAGGGATGGGAAATACTGCTTCACACTGCAGCAGCAATACATAATTCTGACCTTATCCATAAGTGAATCCCTCTCAAAAGTGAGGATGAATGTAGCAGTGTCTACCTTGTTATCTGGTTGCCTCAATATACATGTGTGAAGTGGATCCCTTGCCTCCCATCTGTTTGCAATACTAGGTCCCAGTGAAAAATTAATCTCTGTACCAGTCAGGCTTCAGCTCTCGGTCGATATATGAATATGAGCACAACTACAGAGCAGCAAGTTGAGTTTTTATCTTTTTCTATGTTTTCCTCATAGTATATTTATTAAATGTTACGCGTGTTTTTCTGTTCAAGGAGTTTAATATTGTGTTTTTATAAGTGTAAATTCATTCAGTCCGTAGTGCAATAGTTACTGAACTGCCAGGTATGTAGCTCATTAATGCATCAGCATCCACTGGTGACAAATCAGGAGGGTAGCAAGTTGCTTATCTAGAATTGTCTGCTTCCATAGTTCACTACTGCAGTTACTCTTGTTAGGATGGCTAGAATGTGTGCATGCTGTGTACATATGCAGGAGACGCTGGCCACAATTCGCAAACAGCTGAAGGCACTTTTGGCTATGGTCAGTCACCCTCAGGCTGCTGCCTCAGGGTGCAGCAGTGCCGAAGAATCTGGCGCTTCGCATGGGATGCCTCAGATATTATTTGTTTTGCACATGGGCTCTGCTTCCGAGGCACCTCCTAGTGAACCTGATGCGGTTTATCTGCCCTCACAACAGAGTGTGTAGCACTCGAGGCAGAGGGCCAATGTGGAGACTGGCCACCTGGCCTCACCCATTCACCATTCACCTGTAAGTGGACAGGTGGCTGCTCCTTCAGCAGTTTCCAAGCAGGCACACAGGGGGAGGGGTTTACAAGTGACATGGAGCTGGGAACTCCAATGCTAGACATGTTCTGAAGGCCCTTAGGGGGATAGTGTTCAGGCCTCGACAGAAAGCCAACATCCACTCAGTAGGTCTGCCAGAGGGCCTCATCCAAGATGTGGAGGCGGCCTTGTCTGTTATTATTGGACATGCAGGGTACAGTCATCTGCATGTTGTGGCTCATGTTGGCACCAGCGAAGCCTTTCACATTGGTTCTGAGGTGATTATCAGTTTGTATAGGCAACTGGCAGAGGTGGTGAAGACTGCTGGCCTTGTGCGAGGCATGCTTGCAATTTGTACCATCGTTCCCAGAGTTGATCACGGTCCTTTTGTTTGGAGAAAGTGGAGAGTCTCAACCAAAAACTTTGTCAACTCTGTGACAGTCTTGGCTGCAGATTTCTAGACATGCGTTATTGTGTGGTGATTTGTAGGATTCCCCCAGATAGATCACCATGTGCACTACACAAAAGAAGCAGAGTACCTGTGGAGTGCACATGAAGGTTTTTGAGGCTAAGCAGTAGTATGAGGTGCTCTGATGAACACTCACCAGTGGATATGCAGCAGGGTAAGACAAACAGTGATCAGAATAAAGAGACTTGGATTGTCACAATTTTATCAGTAAACTGTTGAAGTATTCATAATAAAGTTCCTGAATTTAATGCCCTCCTGGAAAGTTCTCACACTCAATTTATTCTTGGAACCAAGAGATAGCTGAAACCGAAAGTGGAAAGCTCTGAGGTATTTAACAAGTAATGGAACATATATTGGAAAGACATTAGAGGCCATATGAGGGGGAGCGTTCATTGCAGTTGGCAAAAATATTGTCTCTATTGAGGTTGAAGTTAAGTGAAGTCATATGGTCACATATGACAGGTGTAGCCGAAACCATATTAATTGTTGAATGTTTTTACTGGCCACCCGATTCTGCTGTGACAGTTCTAAAGTCATTCAAAGAAAGTCTACAGTCAGTAGCACTTAAATACCAAGGTCATGACATATTAGTTGGAGGCGACTTTAACTTGCCAAGTACAGACTGGAATGTCTATAGATTCATCACAGGGGTACTGACAGACATATGTGTAAAATACTTTTCAACACATTTTCTGGACATTGTCTTGAGCAGCTAGCTCAGCAGCCCACACACAATGGAAATATCTTAGACCATGTAGCTACATATAGGCTGGACCTTGTCGACAATGTTAGTATAGAAACAGATTAGTGATCATGATGCTGGTATGGCAACTATGATTGTTAAAGTTAATAAATTAATCAAGAAGGCTAGAATAGAGTGTCTGCTACATACAGCAGATAAGCAGTTATTAGCATCTCAGACAGTGAACTGGCACCACTTAGTTACAGTAAGATGGATGAAGAGGAGCTATGGGCAAAGTTTAAGCAGATTGTAAATTATGGTCTGGAGAGTTATGTAAGCACATAAAGGATGGAAAAGACCCACCATGGTTTAATAATGAAATTTGGCAGATACTGAAGAAACAGAGGCTGTTGGGAACACACAAATGACAAAAAGTGAAGGTTACTAGAGATTATCTGTCTGTGTAAAGATCTATGCACGAGTGTACAAAAACTACCACCGTCACATCTTAGCAAAAGATCTGGCGAAGAACCCAAGAAAACTCTGGTCTTATGTAAAATCACTAAGCAGGTCAGGCTTCAGTCCCTTGTTGACCAGTATGATGTGGGAGTTGAAGATATTAAAACAAAAGCCAAACGTTTTAAATTCGACAGTCAAGAAATCATTCACACAGGAGAATCGTACAAACATACCATCATTTGACAATCGGACAGACACTCGTACAGACAACATACTAATAAGCATACCTGGTACAGAGAAATAGCTGAAAGATTTGAAAGCAAATAAATCACCAGGTCCGGATGGAATCCCAGTTCAATTTCACAAAAAGTACTCTATGGCATGGCCCTTACCTAGCTTGCATTTATAGTAAATCTCCACCAGAATAAAGTCATGAGCAAATGGAAAAAAGGGCATGTAACTCCAATATGCCAGAAGAGTAAACGAACAGACTCATAAAATTACAGATCAGTGTCCCTAAATTCTGTTTGCTGTAGAATCTTTGAACATATGCCCAGTTTGAATATAATAAACTTTCTTGAGACTGAGAAGCTTATGCCCATGAATCAGCATGGTTTTAGAAGGTATTGGTCATGCAAAACTCAGCTTGCCCTTTTCTCACAGGACATACTGAGAACTATGGATGAATGGCAACAGGGAGATTCCATATTTCTAGATTTCCAGAAAGCACTTGACACGATGTCCAATTGCAGGTTGTTAACGAAGGTATGAGCATATGGAACAAGTTCACAGATATGTGGGTGGTTCGAAGACTTCTTAGGTGATAGAACCCAGTACGCTGGCCTCAACAGCGAGAGTTCATCAGAGACAAGGGAACCATCAGGAGTGCCCCACAGAAGGTGTTGTTCTCTATACACAAAAATGATTTGGTGAACAGAGTGGGCAGCAATCTGTGGTTATTTGCTGGTGATGCTATTGTGTGTGGTAAGGTGTCAAGGTTGAGTGACTGTAGGAAGATACAAGACGACTTGGTGTGATGAATGGCAGCTAGCCCTAAATGTGGAAAAATGTAAATTAATGTGGATGAGTAGGAAGAACATATCTGTAATGTTCGGATACAGTATTACTAGTGTCCTGCTTGAATAAGTCAAGTCATTTAAATATCTGGGCATAACATTGCAAAGTGATATGAGGTGGAACGGGCATGTGAGAACTGTGATAGGGAAGGTGAATGGTTAACTTCAGTTTATTATGAGAAACTTAAGAAAGAGTGGTTCACCTGTAAAGGTGACCACATACAGGATGCTGGTGCGATCAGTTCAAGTTTTTGGGATATGTGCCGCATAGGATTGAGGGAAGAGATCAAAGGAATTCAGAGGCAGGCTGCTAGATTTGTTACCAGTAGGTTTGAACAACATGTAAGTGTAATGGAGATGCTTCGGGAGCTCAAATGGGAATCCCTGGGTGGAAGATGACGTTCTTTTCGAGAAACACTACTGAGAAAATTTAGAGAATGGACTTTTGAAGTTGACTACCAATGATTCTACTGCCATCAACATGTATAGTGCATAAGAATCGCAAAGATATGAGAAATTAGGGCTCATATGGATGCATATACACAGTCGTTCTTCGCTGTACCGTCCACCATGAACTGTATGGTGGCTTGCGGAGTATCTATGTACATATAGATGTAGATGTTGAGATTCTTATGGAGTTTAGTGGTAGCTGGTGCATCACTAAACTCTACAGAGTAATGCCCCAGACTGGATAGGATTTGCCATCTTAACTAAAATGGAAGCACGTGTAATAATACCATCACTCTGCAGTACATAACACCAATGAGAACCCTAGATGAGGGGGAAAAGTATAAACTGTCTGCATTTTGACAATATGTGCACCTCCATTATTTAAATGAGGCCAAAACCAGTTTCTAGTACAGACTGTTAGCTCAAGGTTAAGATTTGGTTCGAAGATATAAATGCGATCCTACAGCTGGCCAAGAGTGGTACACATCCCCACTCAAAATCTTTGTTATGATTTTCAAATGTTCCTTTACAAAGAAAATACTAGGAGAACTGCCCTGATGGAATCCCTGTCATATTCTATACTGAATTTGTGACTGAGTTATCTCCTCTTCTCACTATAATCTATCATAGATCCCTCCAACAAAAACCCATGCCCAGTCCTTTGAAAAAGGAACAGATCACAACTGATCCACAAAACTACTGTCCAATATCCTTGACACTGTAGAATATTAGAACATAATTCTGAGCTCAAATGTTTTTAACAGAATGATCTCCTAAATGCCAACCAGCATGGTTTTCGTAAACATCGATCATGTGAAACCCAACTTGCACTCTTTTCACATGACGTACTGAAAACTTTGGATCAAGACAACCAGGTAGATGTGGTGTTTCTTGATTTCCAAAAAGCATTTGACTCAGTATCTCACCAACGCTTATTGTCGTAAGTACAATCATATAGTGTATCTAATGAAATTTGTGAAAGCAACTCCTGTTGGCTCTTCAGTAAAATTATACTGCTACTTTTCAAAATTCCGTCGCCGAAAGGACATGGCGCTACTGAAAAGGACGATAAGATCTCAAGTTAATCGTGAAGAAAGTATACTCCTCTTCTACTGGATTCACAAAGCGTTTTCTGGGAGTGCTTTTAAAAGGAGTTGCCGAAGAGAAAATAAGTGTTTTTTTAAACGATACAATAACAACGGCATAGACATTACACAGATCAAAATTATTGTAAATCGTTGATCAAAGTTAATGACACAATTACATTAAAACAGAAAAACTAAAAACTATCTTTCCCGAACCTTGCTTCCTGGCGAAGAGCTTTTATTCGTTTTTCTAGCAATTCCGAATTTGTTTCTAATTGCTGCAGTAAGTACCGATTCTTCCTTCGCAAATGCTCCATACGTGGGCTAATGTTATACTTCATAACTTTACAATTCATTCACAGTTCCTGGTGGCTGTCCAATTCGGTTTTTAAAATCTCGGAACGCACACAGACTAGGTAACATGCAGCCACTGAGCATACATCACAGAAACAAGTTACAAGAAACTTCTCTATTGAAATAAACATAGCTCACAGTAAATTATGCAGAAAATATTTATTCAAATACAAACTGACTGTATATTTAATCGACAGTGTATATTTTCTAAAAAGAATTTTTGAAGACGAATTGTACATGCTATCCTATTGGTAACCATGGATAATCCGCCATTGCAAAAAGAAACAATACGCTATCGGAAATGCTGTGTTTATTGTGGAAAGTGTTTACAAACTTGCGAAGTGTGTGATTTATTCTAAGAAGTTACAGGGTAGAGGTTCTACTTTCACCAGCAATAGAAGCGGAGTCATACCTATATTTTTCAATAAATATTATCGAAATGAATGTTAAGCTTAAAAATACATATATTCGAGAACTGGATCAGTCTTTGTTCTTGAATGTATAGCAAACGAAAAAAGATCACATTAGAAGCTCTAACAGAAAACATAAGCTTTCGCAAGACCAATGTGAACTGGTGTACGAGTTTCCCATCTTCAAAAATTTTATTAAAATTAACGTTTTTGCGCATTCTATTTCTTGTGACCAACTAACAAATTCTACGATTTTTAACCATCATCTATTCCACACATTTCGAAATGAGTATTTCAAGTTTTACTACACAGCCTGTGATACAGCAGCAACCCAAACTCGAGACTGAACAGCTCCACTGCAATGCAGCCATGCACGTCTCCAGCCCTCAAGTTGAGCCTGTTTTTATTCATCCTACAAACGGATCAAGTTTGTCATATGGAGGGAGTTCTAGTACACCAGTTGAGTCAATGCCTGCAGTTGCAGCGAACATTCAGCAACCACCAGGAATGTGTTCTGAGTCCAACCACTCAGAGCATCTGTTGCCATCACAGAAATACAGCAACGGTGGTACTGCACTTGTGAATATGGGGGAAATCCCGACTGTAATGCAGCAACAACTGGGTGATAGAGGAGCTCTTGCAGCAATCAACATTCCATACCCAGGGGCAGTAACAAGTGGGGCACCAACAACACTTTTGACATTTCAACCTGCAGGGCGAACATTTGTGGCAGCTCCAGCGACTGGAGTTTGGCCAGTCAAGATCATGCAGAATGCCTCAACAATGACAGAGGAGTCAGAGCTACAAGCAATGCCGAAAATAGGACCAGTTCATGTTCCAGGTGAGTAATTACTGTTCAAGGTCTACGTGAATTTCTACAAAACTCCTTTGGTGAAAGTGTGCTTGGTTGGGGCGATACAAATAGATTTTACCCCCACATGTTGATTGAAACTATTGGTAACAAATCTAGCTGTACACCTCTGAACTACTTCAATGTCTGCCTTTAATCCTACCTGGTGGGGATCACAAACATTCAAGCAGTACCCAAGAGTGGGTTGCATAAGTGATATCCTTTGTAGGTGAGCTACACCATTCTAAGTGTCTCCTAATAAACTGAAGCCTTCCCTACAATCATCCTTACATCCTCATTCCATTTCATATCACTTTGCTGTGTTGCACCTAGATATTTAGTCGACATGATTGTTTAAGCAGCACACCATTACAGGATTGCTTTTCCTACCAATCTGCAATAACTTTCATTTTTCTGTACTCAACACATCAAATAAAAATTGTATCTAAGTTATCAGTAAACTGCTACTCACACTATCCATCAGACTGTTATTTCCTACACACTTCCTTGGGGACTCCTAACAGCATCCTTGTCCCTGATGAACACAAGCTGTGAAGGACAAAATATTGGGTTCTGTTACTAAAGAAGTCTTTGAGCGACTCACATAGCTGGAAAGCAATTGCATTTGCTTGGATCTTCATTAAAAGCCTGCAGTGGGGCATAATGTCAAACACTTTCCTTTTATCTATGAATATAGAGTTTAACTATTGCCCTTCATTCATGGTTTGCAGGATGTCATGAGAAAAGGATAGCTGAGTTCGGCGTGAGTGATACTTTCTAAATGTGTGCCGATTTGTGCACAGAAGCCTTATTGTGTTGAGCAAAGTTATTGTATTTAGACTTAGACAATGTTCAATAATACTGCAGCATATGGATGTTAAGGATATGGGTCTAATTTTGCGGGGCCATTCTTTTACCTTTCTTATATCCAGGAGTTAGTTGCTTTTTTTTTTTTTTCAGTCTCTGGGAATTTGTGCTGCGTGAGAGATCTGCGATAAATTCAAGCTAAGTAAGGGCCAATGCTGTAGAGTACTGTCTGTAAAACCAAATTGTGATTCCATCTGAACATGGTGACTTATTGGTTTTTAACCCTTTTAGTTGCTTGCCTATGCCAGTGATGCCCATTTTTATGTTCTCCATATGGGAGTCTGTGCAATGGTCAAATGGTGGTAGGCTTTGTCTGTGCGATCATCTTGCATGAATGGCTTTTAAACATGAAAATTAAAACTTCAGCTTTCAGTTAACTAGGGCCTATCTTCTATTGCTACACCAGAGAGGGCAGCAAGTGACTGGATAGATGCTGTTAACTTGCAGGTGGGAGGCAGGGAAGTATACAATATCTGTCTGCAAATAATGTAATTCTAACAGTGTGTATGTTTTGTTTCTGAGCTGGAGAAAGAGAAGCACTTCATCATGTGCTTACATTCCTAAAACTCACACTTACACTGGCTAGTGCAGTAGAACAGTAGACCATTACTATGGGTGACACAGGTCTACATGGACATGCTGTAATATGACACTGAATCTTATAATTTACAGTGTCACGTAAGCCGGAATTGTAATAGCACAGTGAAAACAGTTACAAACGAAAACAGAAAATGTAACCAATTAAAGAACATTAGTCCTTCATCCTTCCAAGTCTTAGCCTCGTTTCCCTTGAATGTCAAGACAATACTAAAGAAACGGAGATGAGTTGGGAGATATGATACTGTGAGAAGAATTTGACAGAATGGAAGATCTAAGTTGGAACAAGGCTGCTAGAGTACAGCACATTCCCTCAAAATTACTGAGGTCCTTGGGAGAGCCAACTGTGACAAAATTACTGAAATTGACTTTAGTAAAGCAAAAGCAGTAATGCTGAACTCTATTTTAAAATTTTCATTTACAAATGAAAATCCAGGTCTGTTGCCCAAATTTAATTCTCTCACCAATGTGAAATTGATTGATATAAATATTAGTGTCAGTGGTTTTGAGAAGCAGCTGAAGTTACTAAAACTCAACAAAATTCCAGAGTGCAATGGAATCCCTGTTGGATTCTATACTGAACTTGTGGCTGAGTTGGCCTCTCTTTTAACCACAATCTACAGTTGATCTCCCAAACAGAAAATCATGGCCAGTAGTTGAAAGGAAAAACAGGTCACACCCGTCTACAGGAAGAGATTACACCTCAATAATTATTTCAGTTGGGGGAGTGCATGTCATAGAACTGCTGAGGCTCCTAAACAATTCTGTATTTGCAATACCACTGATTTCTGATGTGGGAGTTAGAAATATAAAAAGATTTGCATACTTTTCTTACTTTAATTCTATTGTGTCATATGGGATCATATTTTGGGATAACTCGTCAAACTGAGCAAAAGTTTTTATAGTGCAAAGACAAGGAATTTGGTATTCTAACCTTGGCTTCTCAGTATATTTATTCCTTAATGAAATTTGTTGCAAATAATATGTCTCTGTTTCCAACTAATAGCTCAATACATAGTATCAATACGAGGAATAAGATCAATGTACATAAAGACCTGAAGTCACTTACCTGGTCCGAAAAGGGGTCCAGTACTCAGGAACACACATTTTCAATAAATTGCCAGCAACCATTAAAAACTTGGTTTCAGATAAAGCACAGTTTAGTCAGAATTTGAAAGACTTTTTGGTAGACAACTCCTTCTACTCTCTAGATGGATCTTAACAGGGAATGTTATAACAGCTTAAGTAAAAATGTCTGTTAGTTTTCAGTTTTGACAGCACTTGGTCACAACAGTCAAGATTACATACTTTGTGTATGATAAAGTTATTAAAAGTGCATAACTATGTTTCATTCTGACAGTGCATTAATTTTGTAAATAGTAGAAGTTCCATTTTACTGTAATGCATTCACATATCTTGACAGTCTCCTTCTGGACAGTCTCCTGAGAAATGACCAGGGAAGTGAGTATTACATTCAAACATTCTATGTTTTTTATGTTATGCTTTCTGACATGTTCCACAGCCATGAGAATCATCTGATTCTTGGGTCTATGGAACAAAAACTAAATCTAATCTAAACTAATCAAAATGATATCAGACAACTATTTGTCATATAATCTTGGAACTTATTCAGATCTCAGACGTTATAAGGTATGTCTAACAGAATGGCCTCCTCCATGCCAAACAGCATGGATTCCAGTAATATTGATCTCTTGAAATCCATCTCATACGTATCACCCATGGCATTCTGAAACCTTTCGAGCAAGATGAAGAGGTAGATGCAGCAAGTCTCAATTTCCAAAAAAGCATTTGACTCAGTATCACATCTTCGCTTATTATCAAAAGTACAGTTGTATGGCATATCAACTGGTATTTTTGTCTGGATTCAGGACTTTTCGGTATGTAGAACAAAGCATGTTATCTACACTACAGGCCATTAAAATTGCTACACCAAGAAGAAATGCAGATGATAAACGAGTATTCATTGGACAAATATATTATACTAGAACTGACGTGTGATTACATTTTCACGCAATTTGGGTGCGTAGATCCCGAGAAATCAGTACCCAGAACAACTACCTCTGTCCATAATAACGGCCTTGATACACCTGGGCTTTGAGTCAAACAGAGCTTGGATGGCGTGTACAGGTACAGCTGCCCATGCAGCTTCAACACGATACCACAGTTCATCAAGAGTAGTGACTGGCGTATTGTGATGAGCCAGTTGCTCGGCCACTATTGACCATACTTTTCAATTGGTGAGAGATCTGGAGAATGTGCTGGACAGGGCAGCAATCGAACATTTTCTGTATCCAGAAAGGTCCGTACAGGACCTGCAACATGCGGTCATGCATTATCCTGCTGAAATGTAGGGTTTTACAGGGATCGAATGAAGGGTAGAGCCACGGGTCGTAACACATCTGAAATATTTCGTCCACTGTTCAAAGTGCTGTCAATGGGAACAAGAGGTGACCGAGACGTGTAACCAATGGCACCCCATACCATCATAACGGGTGATACGCCAGTATGGCGATGACGAATGTCACCAAACACAGATGCGACCATCATGATGCTGTAAACAGAACCTGGATTCATCCACAAAAAATGACGTTTTGCCATTCATGCACCCAGGTTTGTTGTTGAGTACACCATCGCAGGCACTCCTGTCTGTGATGTCTGTGATGCAGCGTCAAGAGTAACCGCAGCCATGGTCGCCAAGCTAATAGTCCATGCTGCTCCAAACGTTGTCGAACTGTTCGTGCAGATGGTTGTTGTCTTGAAAATGTCCCCATCTGTTGACCCAGGGATCAAGACGTGGGTGCACGATCCGTTACAGCAATGCGGATAAGATGCCTGTCATCTCAACTGCTAGTGATACGAGGTCGTTGGGATCCAGCACGGCGTTCGTATTACCCTCCTGAACCCACCAATTCCATATTCTGCTACCAGTCATTGGATCTCAGCCGACACAAGAAGCAACGTCCCAATACGATAAACCGCAATCGCGCTAGGCTACAATCCGACCTTTATCAAAGTCGGTAACGTGATGGTACCCATTTCTCCTCCTTACACAAGGCATCACAACAACATTTCACCAGGCAATGCCGGTCAACTGCTGTTTGTGTATGAGAAATTGGTTGGAAACTTTCCTCATGTCAGCATGTTGTAGGTGTCGCCACCAGTGCCAACCTTGTGTGAATGCTCTGAAAAGCTAATCATTTGCATATCACAGCATCTTCTTCCCTGTTGGTTAAATTTCACATCTGTAGCACGTCATCTTCGTGCTGTAGCAATTTTAATGGCCAGTAGTGTAGCATGAAGAGTCAGTAACAGAGGTAGAAGTAACTTTGGGTGTGCCCCAGGGATGTTAGTTGGGACCCTTGCTGTTCATGTTGTATAATAACGACCATGACCTGGCAGACAAAATTAACGGCAACCTTAAACATTAGTCAGAGATGTAGTTATCTGTAATAACTTATTGTGAAAAAAGTTACATAAATATTTAATCAGATCTGAACAAAGTGGGACAAAGATTGCAAACCGTATGTTCAAAAATGTAAAATTGTACACTTCCTAAAATGAAAAAAAAGATAGCAAACATAGCCTGTATGTTAAAAAATGTAAAATTGCACACTTCATAAAATGGAAAAAAAAGTTTTATCTTCTGACTGCAGTGTCAGTGAGTCACAGCTGGAAACAGTCAACTCGTTCATATAGCTTTATGTAACAGTTTGTATGGTTGTGAAATGGAACTATCACATAGGCTCTGACATGGGTAAAGCAGGTGGCAGACTTCAGTTTGATGATAGAATATTAGGGAATTGCAGCCATTCTACATAAGAGATTGCTTACAAGTGACTTGTGCCACCCATCTTAGAACATTGCTCAAGTAGATGAGTCCCTTACCAAGTAGGACTAAAAGACAATATTGAACCTATACGCTGAAGTGCAGTACAAATAGTCACAGGTTATACAAATACGTAGTTTCACAGTGATATATAATGATAAAATTCACTTGGGCTTTGAACCGCATCAAATGGTTTGAAATCCACGAGCATTTGGTCAAGCACTCCTCGACCACTGTGAAGTGGTGACTGTTGAACAGTTGCTAATGTCACCCTTACACAGCCACGCTACCTTCAGTGACATCACTGGTGTTTGCTCCAAAGCTATACATGGTAATGTTGTTTCACACGTGCCGCCCCCATTTCTACCTTCTGATGGCCATGTTCCAAGCTGTGCTTAGCTGCAGGCCACCATCTTTATTAATGATGTTATCAGGAATTTTTATCTCAGTCACTTTTTTTATGATGCTGTCCCATAAACTATTAGTCTGTGTATTAACAGATGTCTCGGCAAATGCAATACAATGCCTGTTTTCTTCAGCATGTTCCACTACTACTGATGTCTCAGGATACCATGAGCAAAAACATCTCGTTTTCTAGATGGCATTGTTCAGTAGTAAGTATATTCTTCCCAACATATAATTATCCACACAAAATCATCTAAAAACACCAGGAGTATATAAGATACTGTGTGGGTGTGAACAGTTTTATGTCAGACAGACTGTATGTACTATTGAACTGTGCCATGAAGAACATGAGAGGTGTTTTTGCCTCAGGTATCCTGAGAAATGAACACTAGTGGAAGATATTCTAGAAAACATACTCTGTATTGCATTTGCTAAGACATCTGATATTTTGTAGACTAATAGTTTTTGGCAGAAAAATTTCTGAAAACATCCTCAATAAAGATGGGGGCCTCCAGTTAAGCACTACTTGGAACCTGGCCATTTGAAGGCTGAACTGAGCACTGCAAATGTGTAATAAAAATATTGTTACATTCCATCCTGGATTTTCCATTGTTTGGTTCATGAAAACTTTACCATATGTGGCACTGGATCGAGCACCTGTGATGTCACTGAAGGTAGTGCGACCATACAAGGATGGCAACAGCAATCCTTCGGCTGTCACCTCTTGACAGTGGCTAAGGAACACTCGGCCCAAAGCTCGTTGATTTTGAACCATGTAATGTGGCTGGAAGCCCGAGAGAATTTTGTTGGTCACAAGTTTGTTTAACCATGGAAGAGTGTCACAAGGTGCTGAAGAAACGTGCCATGTGCTTCACAGAGAGTTGCTGAACATTCATGTAGATGTAGAACCATTCCAACAGGTGTATAAGATATACGAGATAAACAAAATACCCTCAAACATTAAAAACATTGTAGTAATCTAATTTCTGAAGAAGATAGAAAGTACAAGACGACTTAGACAAAATTTCCAATTGGTGTGATGAATGGTAGCTAGCCGTAAATGTGGAAAAATATAAGTTAATGCGGATGAGGAGGAAGAACAACCTGCAATGCTCTGATACAGTATTACTAGTGTCCTACTTGACACAGTCAAGTTGCTTAAATATCTGGGCATGACATTGCAAAGCAATATTAGGTGGAACGAGCATGTGAAAACTGGTAGGGAAGGCAAATGGTCAACTTTGGTTTATCGGGAGAATTTTAGAAAAGAGTGGTTCACCTGCAAATAATTACGTATATAGGACACTAGTGCGATCTATTCTTGAGTAATGCTTGAGTGTTTCGAGTCTGTACCAGGTCAGATTGAAGGAAGACATCGCAGCAGTTCAGAGGTGGGCTGCCAGATTTGTTACCGGTAGGTTCAAACAACATGTAAGTGTTACAGAGACGCTTTGGGAACTCAAATGGGAACCCCTGGTGAGAGGGCGGCATGTTTTTGAGAAACACTATTGAGAAAATTCAGAGAAGCTGACCACTGAATGATTCTATTGCCACCAAATACATCGCATGCAAGGACCCTGAAGACAAGATATGAGAAATTGGGCTCATACTGAGGCGTACAGACTGTTGTTTTTCCCTCACTCTGTTTGCACCCTTCACCATGCACCGGCTTACAGAGTGTCTATGTAGATATACAGGGTGTTACAAAAAGGTACAGCCAAACTTTCAGGAAACATTCCTCACACACGAAGAAAGAAAATATGTTATGTGGACATGTGTCCGGAAACGCTTACTTTCCATGTTAGAGCTCATTTTATTACTTCTCTTCAAATCACAATAATCATGGAATGGAAACACACAGCAACAGAACGTACCAGCATGACTTCAAACACTTTGTTACAGGAAATGTTCAAAATGTCCTCCGTTAGTGAGGATACATGCATCCACCCTCCGTCGCATGGAATCCCTGATGCGCTGATGCAGCCCTGGAGAATGACGTATTGTGTCACAGCCATCCACAATATGAGCACAAAGAGTCTCTACATTTGGTACCAGGGTTGCGTAGACAAGAGCTTTCAAATGCCCCCATACACGAAAGTCAAGAGGGTTGAGGTCAGGAGACCGTGGAGGCCATGGAATTGGTCCGCCTCTACCAATCCATCGGTCACCGAATCTGTTGTTGAGAAGCGTACAAACACTTTGACTGAAATGTGCAGGAGTTCCATCGTGCATGGACCACATGTTGTGTCGTACTTGTAAAGGCACATGTTCTAGCAGCACAGGTAGAGTATCCCATATGAAATCATGATAACATGCTCCATTGAGCGTAGGTGGAAGAACATGGGGCCCAATCAAGACATCATCAACAATACCTGCCCAAACGTTCACAGAAAATCTGTGGTGATGACGTGATTGCACAATTGCATGCGGATTCTCATCAGCCCACACATGTTGATTGTGAAAATTTACAATTTGATCATGTTGGAATGAAGCCTCATCCATAAAGAGAACATTTGCACTGAAATGAGGATTGACACATTGTTGTATGAACCATTCGCAGAAGTGTACCCGTGGAGGCCAATCAGCTGCTGATAGTGCCTGCACACGCTGTACGTGGTACGGAAACAACTGGTTCTCCTGTAGCACTCTCCATACAGTGATGTGGTCAACATTACGTTGTACAGCAGCAACTTCTCTGACGCTGACATTAGGGTTATCGTCAACTGCACGAAGAATTGCCTCGTCCATTGCAGGTGTCCTCGTCATTCTAGGTCTTCCCCAGTCGTGAGTCATAGGCTGGAATGTTCCGTGCTCCCCAAGACGCCGATCAATTGCTTTGAACATCTGCCTGTCGGGACACCTTCATTCTGGAAATCTGTCTCGATACAAACGTACCGCGCCACGGCTATTGCCCCATGCTAATCCATACATCAAATGGGCATCTGCCAACTCCGTATTTGTAAACATTGCACTGACTGCAAAACAACGTTCGTGATGCACACTAACCTGTTGATGCTATGTGCTGATGTGCTTGATGCTAGTACTTTAAAGCAATGAGTCGCATGTCAACACAAGCACCGGAGACAACATTACCTTCCTTCAATTGGGCCAACTGGCGGTGAATGGAGGAAGTACAGTACATACTGACGAAACTAAAATGAGCTCTAACATGGAAATTAAGCGTTTCCGGACATATGTCCACATAACATCTTTTCTTTATTTGTGCGTGAGAAATATTTCCTGAAAGTTTGGCCATACCTTTTTGTAACACCCTGTAGATGTAGATGTAGACAGGTGCTGAAAGGTGTGAATATTTTTGAACGATCAGTTAAATAACTCATACTTGCAAAATACTGACACAATTTTTTTAGAGAAGAATAGGACAACGGAAAATGACTTTGGAGAATATCATTTTGGGTTCTGGAAATTTACTTAATAGAATGCTGTAGTTCATACGGTCAAAGGCTTTTGACAGGTCACAGAAAATGCCAGTAGCCTCTAATTTATTACGTAACAAATTAAGCACGTACTCACTGTAAGTGTAAATAGTTTTCTCTATATCAGAACCCTTAATAAACCCAAACTGTGCCTTGAATAATATATTATTTGCAGTTAGACTTGAACAATATATTATTTGCAGTCAGATGATTAAGGAGATGCTTGAATTGAACATTTTCAAATATTTTTGAAAAAGCCGGCAAAAGTGAAATTGGTCGATAGTTTGATGGTATGTCTTTATCCCCCTTCTTGTAAAGGGGCGTTAGCCAGTCTGGAAATGTTCTGCTGATAAGAGACTGATTACAAAAATAACTTAAGACAGAACTCAACTAGCATGAGCACTCTTTGATTAACTTCATTGATATGTTATCATACACACTAGAATACTTAGATTTTAAGGATTTTATTATTGACGCTACTTCTTTGGGAGACATGAGTGTCATTTCCATTTTACTGAAGGTATTTTTAAAGACTAGTCTCAGATATTCCATTGCACTGTTCACTGAACCTGATAACCTCAAGCTGTAAGCAACAGAAATGAAGTATTTGTTCAAGAGGGTTTCAAAACTAAGTGCACTTGTTAACAATGTCTCATTTGATAAGCGACAGCAAAGGGCTTGGAAGAGCAGTTGAATGGAATAGATAGTAAAATTTTAATAAAGCACAACCCAGCCTACAACAGGTGATGTATTATTTTATTAAACATTTAGAGGCTGTGGATTCCCAGCGAAGCTAAATCGGAATGGATAGTGTCGTAAAAGAAAAAATCTGATTTGGGGAACATCTGCAACTGAGGATCTTATTAACTGAATTAAAAATCTGCTTCATTTGTAAATAATATGTCTTCATTGTACAACTAGTCCAGAGTTACATGACAAACACAGGTAAAGCTGTGATTAATGGCACTACTCACGTGATTTGTTAAGTCGTGGATATCTGGTGGGTGGACCAGTCAATCATGTGGGATCAAAATCATGTCTATGCGACACACGGGAGTGTAACAGAAATGCTAAGGTATGGGGAGGGACACAAATAAAATACAACATAGAAAATAAATAAGATGAGCATGCACATTTATGCATAAGTACAACAGACAAGAAACTAAATGGTGCAGCCCGATGGCTTACGAGCTGAGCATAGCAGACCTATGTAAGAACTAAATACATGAGAAAATAAGGAAAACTTCGTATTGACTGTGTAGCCAAAAAGATACACATCTGGTGGAGAGTGGCAAAACATCTGAAGCCTGTGTTCAGCAGATAAAACACAATGTGAACAAAAATTATAGGTATCACCCTTGCAGGATCATAAAATAAGCACAAAACAGAAAAGTGCATGAGCAGGTGGAAAATAAATAAAACAGGGAAGAAACTAAGACAACCGAGATTAGATACAAATACAGACCTAATAAAAAAATTTTCTTTTACATATTGCATGATAAAATAAGATTCCGGTACATTAGAGATAACAGAGGAACAAGAGGCATTGGGTTAAAATATAAATGTGTAAAGAGTGGAAGTATCATTGTCGTAACTACTTCTATAATACTGGAGATTACGGAAGCTTGAAAGACATAGGCATGAGTGCATCATTGTGTTGCTTAAGTAACTCATAATTACTTAGAAAGAAAGATGATGAGACTTACCAAACAAAAGCGCTGGCAGGTCGATAGACACACAAACAAACACACACATACACACAAAATTCAAGCTTTCGCAACGAACGGTTGCTTCGTCAGGAAAGAGGGATGGAGAGGGAAAGACGAAAGGATGTGGGTTTTAAGGGAGAGGGTAAGGAGTCATTCCAATCCCGTCTGCTTGTGTCTGTGTATATGCGGATGGATATGTGTGTGTGTGCGAGTGTATACCTGTCCTTTTTTCCCCCTAAGGTAACTCTTTCCGCTCCCGGGATTGGAATGACTCCTTACCCTCTCCTTTAAAGCCCACATCCTTTCGTCTTTCCCTCTCCTTCCCTCTTTCCTGACGAAGCAACAGTTTGTTGCGAAAGCTTGAATTTTGTGTGTATGTGTGTGTTTGTTTGTGTGTCTATCGACCTGCCAGCGCTTTTGTTTGGTAAGTCTCATCATCTTTCTTTTTAGATATATTTTTTTCCACGTGGAATGTTTCCCTCTATTATATTCATAATTACTTAGAATAGACGTATGTTTGAGTGTGGTTTACTCATTTAATGTAGTCAGGATTATGATTAAGACTGTAAGCGATATCTCTTTCTTCTAGAAGGTTGAGGATATGTCCTTTAGGTTGTAGGTGGAGGATGCCAAGGGTTTTATTGGTATCAGTTAATTGTTATCCTATATATGCAATATCTATTTTATTCTTCACTCCTTTATTTTTGTTCACATTACTTTTTATCTCATGGATGCTTGCTTCAGATGTTAATTGATAACCAAGCTGGTTTCTGTTTTTGCCAGAGTATACTACATGTGTATATTTTTGTCTGTGCAATCCCCACAGACAGTGTGTTATACATTTTTCCATACCCTTTGTTACTGCCTTGTATGTCTCTTATTAATTTTGCATTAAACTTTTGTATATTTGTCCACTTTGTGCTGATGTAGAAGGCTGAACAGTGCTCGCATACTACCAGTGTTTAAATACTACAACCAAATTATCAGTTAGGATGAATGGGCATAGGAAGAGGGTGTATACTGGCAACTCACAATATCCTGTTGCAGAGCATGCTTTACAATGTGACAAATGTGACCTCGCAACTGTTTCACCACATGCACCATCTGCATTCTTCCCCCAGACGCCAGTCTCAGAACTCTGCAGGTGGGAACTAGCACTACAACATGTCCTTTGTTCTCGCCACCCACCTGGCCTCAATTTACATTAATTTCTTAGGTCTCAACATTTCTTCACTGTAACTACTTCTTTCTTCACTCCGTTTTAGTTTTCTACATGTTTCATTGTCTTTCCCGTCTATTTTCCACCGCCCCTCTCCCACCTCTGTTACGTACAATTAACTTAGCTTTTCACTCTTATTAACTCATACTATTTAAAAAGTAATCTATGTCTGTTTATTACCCTGCCTTCCACCTTTAAGCTCTCAGGTTTTCAAATCTCGTCTGATGCAGTCCCCAACAATCAATCTTTCCTTCTCATCCCCTACGATAAGTCTCCCCTGACTTGCAGTTCTGGGCGACTTCCCTGAAATCTGCTCATTTTCCTAGACATCTCCAGTCCTTTTCCTTCACCCTTCTTCCTTCCACTACAACCCTTCTACATGAAGGAGTCACTGACTCCGAAAGCTTGCCAATTACAACTCTCTTTTATGTGTGTGTTCTGCCACCACTTGGTTAGTAGGTTTTTTTGTCTATCCAATTAAATAGTTTACATAATGTGTATCACAGCTACAGATTCCACAGCCTACCACAGTAGTACAAGTTTATATGCCAACTAGCTCTGCAGACGACGAAGAGATTGATGAAATGTATGATGAGATAAAAGAAATTATTCAGATAGTGAAGGAAGATGAATATTTAATAGTCGTGGGTGACTGGAACTCGATAGTAGGAAAAGGAAGAGAAGGAAACGTAGTAGGTGAATATGGAATGAGAGTAAGGAATGAAAGAGGAAGCTGCCTGGTAGAATTTTGCACAGAGCATAACTTACTCATAGCTAACACTTGGTTCGAGAATCATAAAAGAAGGTTGTACGCATTCCATTATCCTCATTTGCTTTTGTTGATGTTCATCTTAGACCCTCCTTTCAAGACACTGTCCATTCCGTTCAACTGCTCTTCCAAGTCCATCACTGTCTCTGATAGAATTACAATGTCACCGGCGAATCTCAAAGTTTTTATTTCTTCTCCATGGATTTTAGTACCTACTCAGACCTTTTCTTTTGTTTCCTTTACTGGTTGCTCAATATACAGATTGAATAGCATCAGGGAGAGGCTACAACCGTGTCTCACTCCCTTCCCAACCACTGCTTCACTTTCATGTCCCTCGGCTCTTATAACTGCCATCTGCTTTCTGTACAAATTGTAAATACCTTTTCGCTCCCTGTATTTTACCCCCGCCACCTTCAGAATTTGAAAGAGAGTATTCCAGTCAACATTGTCAAAAGCTTTCTCTGAGTCTACAAATGCTAGAAACATAGGTTTGCCTTTCCTTAGTCTTTCTTCTAAGATAAGTCATAGGGTCATTATTGCCAAACGTGTTCCAACATTTCTACGGAATCCAAACTTATCTTCCCCGAGGTCGACTTCTACAAGTTTTTCCATTTGTTTGTAAAGAATTTGCGTTAGTATTTTGCAGCTGTGACTTATTACACTGATAGTTCGGTAATTTTGTTATCTGTCAATACCTGCTTTCTTTGGGATTGGAATTATTATATTCTTCTTGAAGTCTGAGGGAATTTCGCCTGTCTCACACACCTTGCTCACCAGATGGTAGAGTTTTGTCAGGACTGGCTCTCCCAAGGCTGTCAGTAGCTCTAATGGAATGTTGTCTACTCCCGGGGCCATGTTTCGACTTAGATCTTTCACTGCTCTGTCAAACTCTTCACACAGTATCATATCTCCCATTTCATCTTCATCTACATCCTCTTCCATTTCCACAATATTGTCCTCAAGAACATCGCCCCTGTATGGACCATCTATATACTCCTTCCACCTTTCTGGTTTCCCTTCTTTGCTTAGAACTGAGTTTCCATCTGAGCTCTTGATATTCATGCAAGTGGTTCTCTTTTCTCCGAAGGTCTCTTTAATTTTCCTGTAGGTAGTATCTATCTTACCCCTCGTGAGATAAGCCCTTACATCCTTACATTTGTCCTCTAGCCATCCCTGCTTAGCCATTTTGCACTTCCTGTTGATCTCATTTTTGAGACGTTTGTATTCCTTTTTGCCTGCTTCACTTGCTGCATTTTTGTATTTTGTCCTTTGTCTCTTCTGTTACCCAAGGATTTCTACTAGCCCTCATCTTTTTACCTACTTGATCCTCTGCTGCCTTCCCTTCACTATTTCATTCCTCAAAGCTACCCATTCTTCTTCTACTGTATTTCTTTCCCCCATTCCTGCCAATTGTTCTCCTATGCTCTCCCTGAAACACTGTACAACCTCTTGTTCTTTCAGTTTATCCAAGTCCCATCTCATCAAATTCCCACCTTTTTGCAGTTTCTTCAGTTTTCATCGACAGTTCATAACCAATAGATTGTGGTCAGAGTCCACATCTGCCCCTAGAAATGTCTTACAATTTAAAACCTGGTTCCTAAATCTCTGTCTTACCATTATATAATATCTGAGCCCTTCCAGTATCTCCAGGCTTCTTCCATGCGTATAACCTTCTTTTATGATTCTCGAACCAAGTGTTAACTATGAGTAAGTTATGCTCTATGCAAAATTCTACCAGGCGGCTTCCTCTTTCATTTCTTAGCCCCAATCCACCTACTACGTTTCCTTCTCTTCCTTTTCCTACTGTTGAATTCCAGTCACCCGTGACTATTAAATTTTCGTCTCCCTTCACTACCTGAATAATTTCTTTTATCTCATCATACATTTCATCAATAATTTCATCATCTGCAGAGCTAGTTGGCATATAAACTTGTACTACTGCAGTAGGCATGGGCTTCGTGTCTATCTTGGCCACAATAATGCGTTCACTATGCTGTTTGTAGTAGCTTACCCACATTCCTATTTTTTTTTATTCATTATTAAACCTACTCCTGCATTACCCCTATTTGATTTTGTATTTATAACGCTGTATTCACCTGACCAAAAGTTTTGTTCCTCGTGCCACCAAACTTCACTAATTCCCACTATATCTAACTTTAACCTATCCATTTCCCTTTTTAAATTTTCTAACCTACCTGCCCGATTAAAGGATCTGACATTCCACGCTCCGATCCGTAGAACGCCAGTTTTCTTCTCCTGATAACGACGTCCTCCTGAGTAGTCCCCGCCCGGAGATCCAAATGGGGGACTATTTTACCTCCAGAATATTTTACCCAAGAGGACGCTATCATCATTTAATCATACAGTAAAGCTGCATGTCCTCGGGAAAAATTACGGCTGTAGTTTCCCCTTGCTTTCAGCCGTTCGCAGTACCACAACAGCAAGGCCGTTTTGGTTAGTGTTACAAGGCCAGATCAGTCAATCATCCAGACTGTTGCCCCTGCAACTACTGAAAAGGCTGTTGCCCCTCTTCAGGAACCACAAGTTTGTCTGGCCTCTCAACAGATACCCCTCCGTTGTGGTTGCACCTATGGTACGGCTGTCTGTATCGCTGAGGCACGCAAGCCTCCCCACCAATGGCAAGGTCCATGGTTCATGGGGGGGAGGAACTTATTATACAATTTTATTTCCTTATAGAAAATGCTGTTTCAAGTTCTTTTGTTTGTTTTTCCAAGGTAAATGTAAGTCCTAACTCTCTTTTTTTTCTGATTATGCATATAACTATAAGAAAGATACTTACTAATGATTCCCCTGATATACAAGACATTTGGTAGAGTTACTCGCTTGTTGTAGTAAGGATATTCAATTTTTTAAATAGTTATTTACAATGAATCAAGATACTACTTTCAGTTATTATCCTTACAGCCCTTTTCTGCAGTTTGGAAACTGTGTCCATGTGTTGTGCTTTTGATCCCTAGAAAAGACTCCCATAGGTCATAGGTTCATTCATAGCTAAAACAGACTTTAGGTAATTTTTAGAATTCTAGGGGAATGCAATCAATCTGTAAAGAAGATTGCTTACAAAACATGTGGGCCACTGTGCGTGGAGTATCGTTCAAGTGTGTGGAACCCTTGTCATACAGGACTTCTGGGAATTATTGAATGCATAGAAAGAACAGCAGCATGAATATTCACAGGTGTATGATCCATGGGAAAATGACATGGAAATTCTGAAGAAACTGAAATGAGAAAAGCTTGAAGATAAGCCCAAACTATCCCAAGAAAGCCTATTACAAAATTTCCATTACCAGTTTCAAGCAATGTACAGCTCCTGTGGGAATCATGAGGACAAGATTAGACTAATTATGGTGCGCACAGAGACCATTAAGCAATCATTCTTCTTCTACTCCAAATTTAAATGGACCAAAAAGAAGCCATAATAACAGTTATAAAGGAAATACCCCCTGCCATGTTCTTAACTGTGATTTGTGGGTTATGGATGTAGATGTAGACATTTAATTGATCATATGTAGGAATAGTATAGTTAGCTCAAGAAATAACTCTTATGAACCGATTATAGAATCGTAACAGTATAACATGCTCCCATTCTTTCTGCTAGTATCTTTGTGTGTTCATTTTATGTTAACTGACAATCAGCGTTCATCTATACTTAATGTGACGACAGAATTTTTTTTCCCTGCTGAAGTGCATGCTATATTTTTTTCTTTATGTTCCCTGTTAATGTATTACATTCTGCACAATTGTAAACATACATGAAGGTTTAATTTTCCTCCTGTTTTAGGAGTTCTGGTGTACTATCAGTGACTAATGTTGCTGTCACCAGAACTTTTACTTCATGTCAAATACTTTCAGGAAAGTGAAACAATGGAAAATCTAGGATGGGATAATGACAATATTATGAAAAGGATAGAATGCTACTCATCATATAGTGGAGATGTTGAGTTGCAGATAGGCACAACAAAAAGACTGTTAAACAAGTAAGCTTCCAGACAACATGCATGAATATAAGTGTGTGTGTGTGTGTGTGTGTGTGTGTGTGTGTGTGCGCGCGTGGTTGTTTGTGTGGTCTAATTTGGAAAAAGGCCTTTTGGCTGAAATCTTACTTGTTTAACAATCTTTTTGTTGTGCCTATCTGCATCTCCACATCTCCAGCACGTGGTGAGTAGCGATCTATACTTTTCATAATACTGGCAGGAAAGTCAATGATATGCATTGGGAACAGATTTGTACCCGATATACTACCCCGAGGAATGACTATGTTTGTATGTTTCTGTCTGACAATTGTTTTACTATAAATTTATGATCAGCAGACTTGTAAACTATCTCTGATTTTTGACACCATATTCCAGGTATGATAGGAACCACTATTTTTTCCTATTTGTCTTACAGCTACTGCTTCTGGGTATTTAACAGAATAAAAATAATGTTTTTGCAAAAAGACAGACTCTCATTAATTCGTTATTATTTTCTACAAGTATGAGAACAGAGCTTAGAATTCCATTATGCTAGTGCTTTTAGTTTGTTTAGTTTTATTTTAGTATTATTTTATGGTCAGCAGCATCAAAAGCTTGGGACAAGTCTAAGAATATATCTGTGACACAGTCGTCCTTGTCAATAGCTTTAAGCACCACTTTTGCAAACACTGTATTTGCCAATATTGTACTTCTCCTACTTCAAATACCAAATTTTACATGGCTAAGAGGATTGTACCTTTCTTTCATTTGTGATGAACAAAAGGACTGAGTTATTATGTTTGTTAATGGGTTTGTATGCTGTCTGTGCACACTTCGAGAACAGAGACTGCTGCATCTATGCCCGCCTGGCTTCTTATTTTTTAATTTTTGTATTGTCCTCCTTTGTTCAAACTCTGTTGTGGGAGACATCATTATTGTGTTTGCTGTGTAATGCAGTTTACATTCTTGTAAAGGGCATGATGTTTGTCAGTTACTGTGATATTTACATATTCTGATGTGGGGGTAGCAATGATACTAGTGGGAAGAATAGCCTGAACTCAACTAATTTTTGTTCAATTTGGGGTTTTTCCAAGTTTGAATTCTTTGCAGATTAAATTTGTCTGCCACAAACTGCCATTGAAAATACAGGGCAATTCGAAGGAATATAGCAGTTTCAAATGGATAAAACTTGTAATGCGGTGTGATACTTCAATAAGAATCACAGAGAAATTACAAGAAATTTTTTAAAAAATTCTGCAGTTTTAAGTTTCCAGTACGACTCTCCTTGGTCAGATAAGCAATTTTTAAGCTTTACTTCATTTCATATATATTTTGAAGCACATGCAAACTCTTCGATGCCAGTTCATTTAGAAATGTGAATTTTGAGTTATGGAATTGTTTTCAGCAAGAGAGGTACATACATAAAGTCTTTTATACAACTCTATAAAAAGAAACTGACGGGTGTCAAGAGATCTAACTGGCTGAGATCAGTACACAGCATCATCATGTCCATTATGACCGATCCAACTGTTTGGAAGAATATGGGTGTACCCCATCTTGTTGACAGATGTAATCTGTGGAATCCATATCAAGCTGTGGCAGGCAGCATGTCCAGGTAACTGATATTTGAAACCCTTAGCTCAAAGAAGAAAAATGGATCACACAATTTTTGTGCTGATGTCACACAGATTACATTACCTTCCAGTGAGTCATCTAGACATTGAGTTATAGGCAAAGATTTTTCTTTGCCATATTTTCAAATTTCATGCTTGTTAACCTTGTTACTTGGTGTAATGTTGCCTCATTGCTAAAAATTAAGCATGCAACAGATATTTCTTTCTCCATGGCTTTCACAATTGCTATAGCATAATCAATATATTTGACATAGTAAAATTTGAATTGTGTGTGCATGGGTGCCCATATGATAGTTTCTGGGTGGGGGGGACGGTGCGCTAGGCCTGGGAGTATGGTGTAGCTTTAATATTGTGGAAGACGAATGGTGACTTACAAGTAGCTATAAATTTTTTTTTCAGATCTTACCATGTTAGAACTATGTGATACTGACTTTTAAATTGTTTTCTTGAAAGTAAAACACCTTAATATAATATATTTTTTCCTTTCCCTAAGAACTAAGGGGGAGGGGGGTGGCGTTCCCTTAACCATAGATATGGGTGCCATTGTATGCATGGTTTCATTTTCAGCATAATTTTGTGGACAAACTAAATCACTATGGCACATCTAGCCCAATACTGTCTTTGTACATTGATTTCGTTGGACTATGTTCAAACAAAATATGGATTCTTTCAACTTTTTATGCTGATGCATATGGCCAGCTGGCACTGTTTCCTTTGAATGAATATCTTATTTCTTCAAACTGCCAATACCATGTCTGAATTTGGATGTGCTTCATTTTTATTTGATTTTAGTCTCCAGCGTTTATTTACTGGTGGTCAAGTCGTGGTGATACAGTCACAGGAAGGCTGAATGTGGTGCACTGCAGCCGAATTGTCCAGGGATACCTCACACAGTTCTACATTTTGTATTTATACTAACCTTGTGGCACAATGCCTATCCAGTCAGTACAGTTGTCAGCTAGGGGAGGGAACTATTTTCTGAGTCAAGGTTGGATACCAGCCTAGAATCTGTCAAAACTAGTGTGGGAAACTGTCTAAAATCTACACTAAGGCTAGATTGTGTATCATGCCAATGGTTGGTAATCTTCAGTTCGAATTCAATCCGGGTCTGTCTTTCTTCTTGTCTTGCAAGATAGCTTGCTGTGCATCAAGCTATATAAACAGGCTCTGTAGATGTTAAAGATATTGGTAACAGATAATTCCAGTGGAAATAGAACATGGAAGACAGCTCTCCAAAAGGAACAACTGTTCAACTGTTCTAAGGTAGACATTAGCATGATATTTTGAATGATAGTTGGGAGACCAGCCTGAGTCTTTGGATGTCACTAAAGCTAATGCTGTTCATAGGAAATTAAATATGTGCCAGAAGATGGTTCTTGAGTAATTATTACTGTTTACGATACAGGTAGTTGGGTCTTTTATCAGCAGACAAAACTGGTAATGAAGGATTGAAGTATCAAATTAGATTTCCTTGTTTGAAAATGAATATAATGGTGAAAACAAGATGATGTAAGATTAGAAATTGCTGGGAGACTTTGCAGAGGCAGAGGCAATTGGATGTGACAGGAACATGTGAAGATGTTGGGAAATGTATTGGGTGAGGTATCATTATAATTTCATTTGTGCGAAGAATAGCAAACCAAGTTTGATGTGACTTTGTACCTATTCCATTATCTATAAAGCACAACCCATATTGCCCCTTTACATGTATTAGCACTTTTTAGGACTCAATGCCTAGCTCAAAGTCCGATTATAATATTAAATTTGATTTTCAAGATAAAGTTACAGTACTCTCTGACATTTTGCTGTCACAAAAATGCAGGCTGTTTATTTACTTTTTCAGACAAGTCAAAGGAACTCGGCAATCAGACATGTGCTGAACCCCAAAATGGACAAATAAAAGGTACAACAGCAGAATCAGTAAAAGGAAATAGACATCAAATTAATGGTGTTGTTGACGATGATGTTGATGAAGAAGAAGAAGAAGATGATGATGATGAAGAAGAAGAAGACAGTGGTGACACCGATGATAGCAAATCTGATTTACACAAAGAAATGTTAGCAGAATGCCAGCAAATGCACCTGGAACAACAGGTTAGTATCCTGCTGCATAGGATGGAGTGACTAACGTATTGATAGGTCAGTATAACTATTTTTTGCCATTTGAAAGAGTTTTCAAAACTGTTTTGACATTGATTGAACTCTAGTAATTTAGAAAATTTCTTATAAGTAGGTTTTATGACTAATTTTACATTAATTAATTCACTTGTTTTCTTTATAATGTTGGCTATCATGAGAGCATTAACAATAGTTGGCCCTAGAAATTTGTCATTGATGTCACATTTACAAGTTCCTATGTGGGTATTCATCAAGTATGGGAATCTTTGTGCATGTAGAAGCAATTGGGCTGTATTTTCCCATGTTTTGTCTGTTGGAAATATATGAGTTTACATTGGAAATATATAAGAGTATACATTAGAAACAAAAGAGATGTTTAACTTTAGGAACTAGCCCAGTGACTACATCTGTATACCTTTCCTTCTAGAATTGTCAGCACAAATTAATGTAGTATCATTATTGTTACAACTTTGGTTAAATGGTAAAGCCTTTGAATGAACTTGCCTGCAAAAAATTTCCATTATATTTATAGTTGTTGTGAAACAACTTGGACTGTTTTTATTTTTTATCCCCCAGTGTAAGCTCCATAATTTGCAATAAATGTGGGATTGTCATTGTAGGTAGAAAGAAAGAGTGCACCCATTAAATCTAGTCAAGCATACAAGTGATGCTGTATTTAAAGTTTTCACCACAAAAATCCTTCAATTGCAAGGGAATGGGGAAAGAATGACTGTTTAGTCAGATTACTTATCAAGAGAAGTGCACCACGTGAAGGATGGAAAGCAAGTTTAAACAAACAGAAGGATGTATCAGAGAAGTTGCTCAAGAGAGCGAAAAGTCTAAGTTGCACTGATAGATTTACACTTCATATGAAACTAATTAATCACAGAGACATAAATCGTGGATTTGAATAAATTTATCAGTGATTAATGTGTAGGACAAGATGGACTGCATCTAAACAGGCTAGGGTCGGCAACATTGTGCAATATGTATAGTGGTATCTGTGAGATCATACTTAATAAGGGAAAGTAGTATGCTGAGATAGGAGTGTAAAAAGTGATAACAAAGTTGAAACGAAAATACACAAACAGCATTTCAAAACAGATGCCATTAGGAATATTCAAAAAAGTAACAACACGTTTGTAATGCAATTGAACATAAATGGGTTAAGTTCAAACTACACAAATGGCAGAGAAACAAAACTTAATGACTTGAAAATCATTTTGTCAGAAATACCAAATATCAAAGTTGTATACTTGAATGAACATTGGCTTACTAAGAATAGTATCAAAATCTTAAATAACATTGATAATTTGTATGTTGCCAGCAGCTTTTGTAGGAATAATTTAACTTGAGGAGGATCGTGCATACTTGTGGAAAGATCAGTGGAATATAGAGCATGACTCGATTTCAGTTCCCTTAATGAAGAATGTATATTTGAAAGCTGCTGCTTGGAGTTAGGGCAAAATATTGTAATCTTATCTGTGTATAGAATTCCAGGCACAGAAATAACAAAACATTTTTGTTGAAATTCCACTGTTTATTGCCAAAACTTCAAAAAGAAACCAAGAAAAGAGTCATAATAACTACTGGTTTCAACATAGATCTAGCAAGTGAAGCCAATAACTCAACAAAATTCATTGATATGATTCAAATATCAGGTTTCAGCACAAATTTCACTGATTTTACTCGAGTAAACGAAATGTCTGCAACATGTATAGATAATATTTTAACCAATTACACTTATAATAATTCGGAGGAAGGCAATGGCAAACCACCTCCGCTAGGACCTTGCCTAGTACAGCAGTGCGGGTCTCCCGCATTGTCCCTACCTGCGTCAAGGAGTATGGGACCTCGTCATCATCACACTTATAATGAGGCAAATAAGTTTTGTTTAAATTTAGAACTTTCTGATCATTGTGCCCTGTTTATGGAGTTGCCAAAAACAATAGAACCTTGCTCGAAAAAAACCTACACCAAACGCCAGTTCAGCAGAGAAAATATTAACTTATTCTATCGTAGATTAAACAAGGTGGAGTGGGCTATAGATCATAGTATTTCATGCTCTGAAAATTGTGCTACTTTCGTGGCCTACACGTTTTTAATGTAACTTTTCCCCTTACTGTACATCATAAAAATGTAGGAAATAAAGTAAAGTGAATTACTGAAGGAATAAAAATTTCAAGTGCAAGAAAAAGACAGCTACATAGGGAACTAAAACATAGCAAATGTCCTGATTTTGTTGCCCATGTAAAAGATTACAAAAATATGTTTAAAAATGTTGTAAAGGCAGCTAAAGAACTGGCAAATAATAGATTTATATTGGATAGTGAAAACAAATCACAAGCATTATGGTCAGTGATCAAAGCTGAAACAGGTGCCACAGATAGAGGCCATGATATTTCTGAAATCAATATAGAGGATAAAACTATTGTAAAACCTGATCAAATTTTTGAATTATTTAATGATTTTTTTATAAATTTAAACAAATCTAATGTCAATGTCGCAGAGTACCCAGACAAGGTAAATTTCTTCAACAGTGAGCAATTTGATGGTGAATTTTTCAGTACTTTTCCAAAACTACTGTAAAAGATATAGAAAATGTGATCCTATCACTAAAAAGTAAAACATCAGCAGGATGGGATGGGATACCAACAAAAGTGTTAAAAAAACAGCCCCTAAAATAATTGCACAGCCACTAGCTACAACAGTTAACCAGTCCCTTCAAGAAGGTTATTTTCCAAACACACTGAAGTACGCAGTAGTTAAGCCACTATTCAAAAAAGGCACAAAAGAACATATGGGAAACTATCGCCCAGTCTCTCTTCTTCCATCACTATCAAAAATATTTGAAAAGGTAGTCACCATACAAATTCAAAATTTCGTAGAAAAATTTAAAATAATCTCAAAAAATCAGTATGGATTTCAAACAGGCAAAACCACAGTATCTGCTGTAAATAATTTTGTTGATAAAATTAGCTCATCTCTTGACAACTCACTGCACGCCACAGGAATTTTTCGTATCCTATAAAAAGCCTTTGATAGTGTGAATCACTCACTGCTACACTGTAAACTGGAAAAGTATGGAATAAGGGGCACAGTATTAGAATGGTTTAAGTCCTATCTAACCAACTGAAGACAAAAAGTGGTTATAACATGAGAGAGAGGAACTTAATACTTTGAAATGGAAAACCATTTCACATGGAGTACCCCAAGGTTCTGTGTTGGGTCCCATACTGTTTTCGTTTCAGATAAATTATCTGCCACTTAATATTGGGTGTCACAGTTTTATTTGCAAGTGACACATCTTTAATCATTGAAAGTAACAATACTGATCAAATTCCACAAACTGCTCTAAATGCTTTAGAAAAATTAGATACCTGGTTTGATTTAAATGGGTTAAAGTTAAACATGGAAAAGACTCAGTTAATGCAGTTTAAAACAAAACAAGCAAAATTAAATTATATTCAGGCCAGACACAGAAACCAGGACTTGCAGGAAGCTAGCTGTGTGAAATTCCTAGGAATGCAACTAGATAAAAATCTATCATGGGGATCACGTATACAGTACCTTCCAAATAAACTAAATAGCCTAGTAGTTGCAATGAGAATATTGTACAATGCTACCAACATGGGCATAAGAAAAGTAGTATATTACAGCTACTTTGAGTCAGTAATAAGGGATGGAATTGTATTTTGGGGTAACTCGAACTATATGTGTCGAATACTAAAACTTAAGAAAACCATCATTAGAAATGTGTACAATGTAGGGCGAAGAAAATCATGTCGCCCACTACTGTTGATATTAAGTGTTCCCTCACTATACATGTATGAGCTGATTATCTTTGTACTCAGTAACCCTGATTTATTTGTAGCAAATCATTTTCAACATGATTACAATACCAGAAAGCAAAATAATTTTATGCTGGCCACCCACCGTTTGAAACTTTATGCTCAAACTCCACATTATATGGGTATGAAAATTTATAACAAAGTGAAAGGAAGAGAATTGCTCAGCATAAATTTAGAAACACTGAATAAATCCTTATATGAGAAACTAGTGCAGAAAAGTTACTATTCAGTAGAAGAATTCATAAATGACAACCTGAAAATTTGAGCAGGAGAGAGCAAGCACATAGCACTGTTAATGTTAAAAGTCTGTTACTTTTTAAGGAAAATTATTAACTGCTTAGTTAAGTAATTATTCAGAACTGTATATTATATTACTGGTATTATAAGGAAAATTGTAAACCAGTTTTTGGTGTTTTGATGAGTCTTCTGTACCTCAAGTCAATGGCTTGAAATTGTATGTTATGAGACAAACTTCTACTTCCACTTCTACTTCTGGACAGAATACAAAGAACTTGATGAGGGAACTTTGAGAATTTATGGAAACATGGTAATACCAGTGATGATTATTGAAATTTCTATAATTAAGGCCTAATGGAAATGCACAGGTTTTTGTTAGGGGAAACTGTGTTAACAAAGGGGTCAAAACGAGGAAGCAAAGACATTATAGGTCAGATGAGAAGGCTGAATGGAGGAGGAGGACAATGGTGTTTTTTTGAGGGTGGGGGCGGGGTTGAGAAACAAGACATTACACAAAATATGACAAGAAAGAACAAAGGGTGCAGATTTAAGGAAAAGGAGGAGAAACTATTTGTGTATTTAAAATAGAACTAGAGTGGGTCTGTGGCGGTGACATGGACTGAAAGTTCAAGATGTATAAGGAGTAAGAGAAAAAATAATGAAGCATAGATAACATATTTTGTCAGGAAAAGGAGAGGAGGAGCAAAGAAGTAGAGGGTTATGCATTGAAAGAGTAGAGAAACAGCATAAACCTCCTGATGGTAGGCTAAAACAACGGTTTAGGAGACTGAGATGGAAGATGGGCACTTGGAAGACAGGTATGGTATGAGATGATAGCATACATTTTGAGAGAAGTCTTTATTTTTAAATGTAGTGATGTCGCTGTGGATTGGAGGGTCCAGATGACACAGGAGAAATAACACTTTCAACCTTTGTTCCATGTTTCAGTACATATTGCCACACAGTCAGCTGATTCCTCAAACTGGGGGGGGGGGGGGGGGGGGGGCTATCAAGTACGGGGTCCCACAGGGTTCGGTCTTAGGTCCTTTACTGTTCTTGATATACATTAATGACTTACCATTCCACATTGATGAAGATGCAAAGTTAGTTCTTTTTGCTGATGATACAAGTATAGTAATAACATCCAAAAACCCAGAACTAAGTGATGTAATTGTAAATGATGTTTTTCACAAAATTATTAAGTGGTTCTCAGCAAACGGACTCTCTTTAAATTTTGATAAAACACAGTATATACAGTTCCGTACAGTAAATGGCACAACTCCAGTAATAAATATAGACTTTGAACAGAAGCCTGTAGCTAAGATAGAATTTTCAAAATTTTTAGGTGTGTCCATTGATAAGAGGCTAAACTGGAAGCAACACATTGATGGTCTGCTGAAACGTCTGAGTTCAGCTACGTATGCTATTAGTGTTACTGCAAATTTTGGTGATAAGAATCTCAGTAAATTAGCTTACTATGCCTACTTTCATTCACTGCTTTTGTATGGCATCATATTCTGGGGTAATTCATCATTGAGTAGAAAAGTATTCATTGCTCAAAAACGTGTAATCAGAATAATTGCTGGAGCCCACCCACGGTCATCCTGCAGACATCTATTTAAGGATGTAGGGATCCTCACAATAACCTCACAGTATATATATTCACTTATGAAATTTGTTGTTAATAATCCAACCCAGTTCAAAAGTAGTAGCTGTGTGCATAGCTATAACATCAGGAGAAAGGATGATCTTCACTATGCAGGGTTAAATCTGACTTTGGCACAGAAAGGGGTAAATTATGCTGCCACAAAAGTCTTTGGTCACCTACCAAACAGCATCAAAAGCCTGACACATAGCCAACTAACATTTAAAAATAAATTAAAAGAATTTCTAGATGACAACTCCTTCTACTCATTGGCAGAATTAAGGGGGGGGGGGGGGCAAAAAAAAAAAGAGCAACAACAACAACTTAAACATTAGTGTCATGCAATATTTTGTGTAATGTAATATCTTGTACAGACATCTTTTATTAACCTGACACGTTCCACATCATTACGAAGTGTCATATTCATGATCTATGGAACAAGTATTAATCTAATCTAATCTAATCTAATCTAATCTTAAACGTCTTGATACACTGATGAAAGTCTATCCATAACCTCTGTTACCACTCCTCGTCATAACTCATATAATTTATGCCCCAAGTTCTGAATTTCCCAATTAAACATGTAGGTAAATCAGATAATGAGGTAACTTGGTTATATGTTAATATGTTATTGAGTACATGGAAAAATATTTTGGAATATCAGAACTGGCTCATTTTGTACATAGTTTCCTCTGCACTCACATTTGAGGAGGAGCTGTTTACAACTTCCAAAAGAATACCTCTTGATCTTGGTCATTACACAGACCTTAAGTAAACCTCCATAAAGTTAATCTCTGTCTTTTTGACATATGTGGTTCCCCTAGCATCAACATTTCCACTTTCTGTAGGTAATGCTTAATTGACAGAAAAATTCCTCAGACACTGAATATCTTAACCAATGCACCAATAACTGTACAAATGCTTTAATAGCCTATTAACCTTGCCCATAGACGTATTTCCTGTTCATTTTTACCTCCCTTCATCACACATTTACTACATATGTATCTTAGCAATTATCCATTCTATACTTGGATCTACACTGATTCACTGTTTATACAACTGTAGGTATAATTTACTGTTTTAAATTGAGAGCCTTATAATTCTTGACTTTGTTCATGAAGCAAAGGTTATCTGTAGTTTCATAAAGTACATCACATCATCTGGAGATGACTGTGTTTGCTGTGATTGTTAAAAGATTTTTATTTATGGACACAATCAAAACTATGTACCCACCTCTGTGGCAATGTCGCTAATGCATTCTTGTGTGGTGGTGCTTGACCCAAGGGTGAGCCGGTTCAAATTCTGGTAATGGAAAAAATTTTCAATGCCAGTATTTTGCCAGCAAAAGGGAGAAGAGATGGTAACGTAAAGTTCCTGATCACCAGACTCTGTGCCAGTGTCCTGATTTAAATATCAAACCTCTCCTCAATGTCTCATGAAGTGATGTCATGTGACACTGTTGATGGTGATCTGTCTGTCAGATGGGAGAGTTAAGATTGTCAGCCTCCTTGGCGCTGTTCGTGAAGAGTAGGCTATGTGTCAGCACCAGTTTTCACCCACACTCCTCCCTCACGATCACTGTCACCACTTTAGAAGATGTTTTGCTGCACTTATGTACTTAATTAGTGAGCGAGTATATAGAGTTGAATATGGAATGGAAAACTGGTGAGATACCTACACAGTAAATATGTGATGAGAAGAGAGGTAAAATAAAAACCATTCATAAGCATTAAAAGATAATGAAAATCATGGTGAAAACAAGTTATGTAATGTGTGCTAAACTGCTTTGTTAAAATGAGGAACATAAAAAATTAACCTTCTTTCCTTTCCACATAACTGTTATATCCTAATACCAACAGACTAGTAGACCTTGCCTTTAGCACCCATTTGAAAGGAATAATTCAGTTTCTCAACTCTGCCGGTTATTAAAGGGACCATTCTGTCTGCATGCTTATGGGCTCAGTTTCTTAACTTAATATACAGTATAATGAGTCCTGATTGCACTTTTAATTAAATGTTCTTTATTTTATTTTTGCCATTTTCAGCCTCATGCTAGCATCATCATGAGACGCTATCCAAAATTATCGTAATCAGTGACAATATATACCACACTACCAATAAAATCACACATTATGTAAATTGGTAATCACAGTTTGGTGACATCAGTAGTTGCATAACTGTAAAGTGGAAATATGTTATGAGTGAACAATAACACTTTCATTACTGTATAAGAAGGGAAGGAAAAAATTAATGACTCAATAAAACCTTAATGAAGTTGTTCTAGATGCTTTGTAAATACATTTGATCACAAAGTACTGCCTCGAAGAGCATTGTCTAAGTTGTGTACAAAAACACGGTAGTAGATATGAAACTTTTCTATATATCTGTTCATTTACCTCATTACGTCTGTCATTACGTCTGGAGAGATATAGATGATTTATCTACATCTTCCTAGAACTAATGGCAGTCAGAATAGCTGATTTAGCTACATCTCCATAGATGTAATGGCAACCAGAATATGAAATAAATGACCAGATACTTCTTGTGCTTTACTGTGCTACAAGCCACCATCTCTAAATTAAGTCTCAGGAAGGGAAAGTGAAGTAGTAAAAGAAAAAGTGCAGACTACTTTAAAAAACGTAGGATATGAACAAATTTGTGAACTGAATAACTTTTAATTATGAGATGTAGTGCACCTCAAAAACTCCTCCAACTTCAAAGCAAGTAGCTGCTTTTCACCATGCACGCAGAAGTTCTCATAAGGTAAGGGGATGTTTTTCGCACTATACAAACATTTCATGAAAACACACACACACACATTTAGGAGACATTGTGTGTCAACTTATTTCATTGTTTCACAGCTGTAGCTGGGAGCCAACCATCAATTCATTTATATATTAAAGCACAAAAATGTGAATATTCTACAATCATTTCTACGAGAAAGAAATATTTATTCAGCAGTGAAATGTATGCTACAATGAACTGTTTTGACAGGGTAAAATGTTATGCCCAGTCAGGAGAGACAGAGATCTTAATGTCTGCCCTAGTGTGGCACTCTGATGTAATCTGTTAGAAAGCTTTGAGCTCTGTATTCTGTACTATACAATTTTTACCTTTATGTGGTTTTAATTTATAAGTTTCTGTTCAATAGGCCTGCCTCTCCCAATTTTGCTATTAAGAGCTGAAGGCAATAGCAAGAAAGTGGGAATTTTTCATACTTGTAATACATCTCAGTGGCACCATATTAAGCCTAGTGCAGTAACAGAAAGATAAGAAATTCCCGTTCCTGTATTCATCCAGGTGCATTTGTATGGTCATTATTGGCAGTTTCTGTATATTTAGTGTGTACTTGGTTTTAAAAGAAAGGATCACGTATAACAAGTCTGTTAAGGAGACATCTAGGCTAACACAAATATTCATGCTTGCTTGCATCCTGAATAGTGAACATGTGCAGTAAAATGGAGCTGTCGTGCATCATTATGTAGTGCAGGGGAAGTGCAAAATGTGCAGTGTCTTCGGAGGAATGACCATGTGTTAAATTCACTGTGTCTTAGGCACAAGCTTATATGTTTAACGGCCCCTGTGCTTAAAAGTGGAGAGTAGCTCTTTTTAATTCAATGAAAGGCAGCATTATGACTGTGTTAGGAACTTCAAAGCCTAAGTCAGACACACCAACATCAATTTAAAAGACATCAGTGCAGAATCCCTAGCTACAGTTGGCAATTATAAACATACAGTGTGACAGTTAGTTGCACGGTGCTGACTTTCATAATAAAGTAAGTTTTGTAAACTCGTATAAAAATATTCCTCAACATAAATTTCCATGACTTCACAAATATGCAGCTATGATTACATTGATGTTTAGGCCTACATACTTGTGCAAGCAGTTTTTTGCCTGCAGTGAAGAGAATGAAATCTACAGAAGCTAACTCACAGACTGCAACTTAAAATCTTATCTTGAGATTAGCAGTGCTCAGAAACTGGCACCAGACATCACTGTTTTAATGAAAAGTAAAATAAGTAATATTAATTGACATCCTGTGTTTACATGTTTATTTAATGTGTGAATAAAATAGTCACAAAATACAAGTTGTCAATTTAAACTTCACCCAAAAATGACGTTCATCATGTGGCTGCATAAGTCATAAGAAATACCACGTTCATACTTAGAGGCCCCATATTTTTTGTCTCGTCAGTAAAATGAAATGTAAGTTTAATTTTATTGTCATTTTGTATCAATGTAATCTTCGTAGAGCTAACATAAGCTGCTGTAGAATAGATTCATTGGCAATAGTATTTCTTGATGAGCTTTTTGTTCTGATTCCTACTCCCTTACCCACCTTTCCACAACTGTTCGTCACGATGAGCCAGACAGTTGCTGACTACTGACATGTGAGTATGAACCAGCTCTCACAAGCAGATCGGTGAACAGGCCTGGTGTTTAATATGCATTGATAGGGCGGAGATATTATGATTTATATATATGTGGATGCACTAGTTTTATTTGTGGCTTGATCCAACAGAATTTTTGCTGACCTTGTAGATACAAGTTCTTATAATTCGTAAAGATGATAAAGTTCCTTTAAAGTATTTTATTTGAGCAAATAATGCAGCACTGTTATAAGAATTGCATAAACAATTGCCCTACTTCTACTAACTTCAGAGAGTATTAAATCATACTACTTGTAAAGAGTTTTTATCAAAGCAAGGAGTAATTTTTTAAAACTAGAAAGCCAGTATAACTCTAACACTTTCCTTTATTTATTTAAAGTTAAATTAAATCGTTCATTTAACTAAGTCCAATTTTACCACTTAAAAATAACTCTTGGTCTTGTGTAAATAGTTTAGGAATAAATGAGACCATTCACTGTATAGCAGAAGTGTTGAGTCATTGAGAGGCACTTGTAAAATAAAAAGAAAACTTGCTAGCTTTTGGAATAAATCCCTTGTGGAGCTACAGTATGAGTTACACACAAAACACACACATGCACAGGCACATCTGTGGCCCTACATTGTGTCAGCTGGACACACACTTGGCGAATTGGACCTGGCACAATGTAGGGCACAGGTAGGTGTGTGTGTGTGTGTGTGTGTGTGTGTGTGTGTGTGTGTGTGTGTGTGTGTACTTACATTCTGCTTTACTTTACTACTATATTTACACTCTTGGTTAGTCTTGTCAGATATTGTGTCATGATGGCCAGTAATTGATACTGTGTTGAAATCTATTGAACGTTCAGTGCCCTTTTCTTCGGGTTTAGATATACTTAGCCATGAAATAGTGCCACCAGTATGTGCAGTGACAATTCCTGGTGTTGAGTGGCCAGTCATTGTACACCAAAGTTTGGGACGGAATAGCAGCATTCCAGTGATTCTCCCCTGACCTGGAGTTCTGGGTGACTTTTCCAAACTCTACCACTTTTTCTAAACCACTGCAGTCCTTTTCCTTCACCCCTAATACTTCCCCTTAAACCATACTGCCAGAAGAGGAGCCACTGGCTCCGAAAACTTGCATACGTAAAACATTTTTTATATGTGTGTTCACCTGCTGCCACTTGGTGAGTAGACTTTTTATCCATCCAGTTACATTATATTATCAAGAGGTATAGTTTGCTACTCACCAGGGACCAATGACCTCAGCAGTTTGGTCCCATAGGAACTTACCACCTACTCACCACATAGAGGAGATGTTTAGTCACTGACAGGCCCAATGGAAAGACTGCTAAACATTTAAGATTCGTGTTTTCAAAGAAGTATTTTTTTGTCCAAAAGCTAAATGTACAGCAGTCTATTCAATTCTACCTGTCTTTGACCCAATGCCTCCACTATGTGGTGAGCATTAGTCTATTTTTTTCGTAATATGTTTTCATAATATAGTTGTCATCTGCTTACTATAGCACCTTAATATTTTACTGCTAGTATTTGGACCATTAATTATTCCTCAGACTCATGCAATCTTGAAAAATTACACTACAGGCAAAATTAGTCTTGTTCCAGTCATCAGATATATCTTAGCTCCTACTTCATGGTGATAAGGGGGATCACTTTTATCTGTTCCAATGACTTTTATTTTCAAAATCGCGTTCTTTTAACGTATGTGACACAACAAGTTTGCATTCCTCAAGACTTCCATTTCAGTAAATTTATTGCATATGCTTTCTGACTTATTTTTATTGCACCATCCTCAAAAAGTTGAGTTTCAAAACTGGAATAGTATGATGCTGTCTTTGAAATTGCCTCAAAATTAACTTTTTTTATCATCTTGTTGATCTATAGATAACTAGTCCATCATCAACATAAGAGAAACAATAAGCTTTCTCTCATAAATGTTATTAATGTGCAAGAATGGTTCTGATTCACATGCTGTAAGTACTGTTGATAACAGAAAAACATCAAATGCTTGTTGCAATGTTTTGGAGCTTGTTTGGACAAACTCTGTTTGAGACTGCAGACAAAGTAACAGTATTATGAAAAGAATAGTTGCTACTCACCATATAGCGGAGACGCTGAGTCGCAGAAAGGCACAACAAAAAGGCTGTCAGAAACTTAGCTTTCGGCCAACAGGGCCTTTGTCAAAAATCTGGCTCCAGCTGTCTGGATGTAGTCATGTGTGTGTGAATTACCTTTGTGTGTGTGTGTGTGTGTGTTGTCTATTTTTGACAGAGGCCTTGTTGGCTGAAAGCTAATTTTCCGACAGTCTTTTTGTTGTGTGTTTCTGTGACTCAGCGTTTCTTGTAGTATCCTGTACAGAAATGCAGTAGATACATCAGACTGCATGTACATTTTCTCAGCTGCACCAGCACTGAACATTGAGTGAAAAGTGCATTAATTAGCTGCTACACTAAATGCCTTGTGTATTTAGTGCCATGACACTGAATACGTCCTTTAATGACAAGAGATGCCTTATACTTCCCAGCACTACCGCCTAATTTAAAATTTGTTCAAAAAAACTCATTCACAAGGTGTGGATTTTGCTCCATTTGGTAAACCAATCAACTCTCAAGTCTGATTTTCTTTCAGCAACTTCATTTCAGTGTCCACAGGCTTTTTCCAGTTGATACTGAATTTGTGTTAGAGTTCAAAATCCTCTGTTTAACTGACATTTTTAGCAATATGGTAAAATCATTTAGCTGTAATGGTTTCTTTAATCTTGAGAATCTCTTAGTTGCCCATAAAGTGGTTTAAGAAAAGTCTTCAGAAGTTTCTTCCTCTCCCTATTTTGAAAATGTTCTCAGATTTTTATGCTTGGCATCATATAGTGGCAATCCCACGTAATCATCATATTTACCTTGTTTCCTAAAAGGTTACATCTCTGCAAAGAATGATTTTACTGTCTTCCTTTATTCATATTTTATCGTTTTCATCTCCATTGTACTCTACTAAATATCCTTTGACTGTTTTTTTTTTCCATTTTACTACACCTTTTAACTGGAATATAACTATGGTATATCACATAGATCCTGTAATGTATGTCTTATTCTTGTTCTTGTTCCTTGCCTATAAAGTTAATTTGGACTAACATTTTCAACAGACAATTTGTCAGTTTGATTCACTATATACTGAAACTACTACCAGTTTTGCCCACATTGCTTCTGAGAAATTGACTTCTTTATTAGAATATTCGAAATTTCTAGGCATTGTAATTATTTTACACATGCCTGCTGCTGCCGTTCTGTCAAAGTGTGAATTTTCAGTCTGTGGATTATTCTACCATTGTTTTGTTTCTCCCCCTGTACCAACATCCCCCATGTACATGGTCTGTGTGCTACTGGACATTTCCTCAGTCAATGCCCACCTGATTCCAGACCTATGACATCCTTCTTGCTCACCTTAATCAACTTTATACTTTCCAACAATTACTTCCCTTTTGAGAGGCAGACATACAAACAGATCAGGGGTACAGCCATGGGAACCAGGATGGCACCTTCCTGTTCCAACATTTTCATGGGTTGCTTGGAGGGGCTTTACTGGGATCCAAAAGCCTTCAGCCCATGGTTTGGTTTAGCTACATTGATGACATCTTTTCCGTATAGACTCATGGTGAGGCTGACCTGTTAAAATTCCTGGAATCACTAAATACCTGCTCTCAATTAAATTTCATATGGTCCTATTCCGAATCCCATGCAACTTTCCTTGATGTTGATCTCATCTTCACTGAAGGCCAGCCACACACTTCCGTCCACATCAAACATCTCTAACAAACAACAGTACTTACATTTTGACAGTTGCCATCCCTTTCATGTCAAACGTTCCCTCACATACAGCCTTGTCAGTTGAAGCAAATGTATTTGTTCAGATGCAGACTCTTTATAGCAATACACCACACTCTCACTTCACCCGTCACTGGACATAATTATCCCAACAACCTAGTTCAAAAGCAGATTTCCCGGGCCATCACATCCAATCCCGGTACTTCTGATCCCTCCAAAAAACAACTTCAGTCCACACCACTTGTCACCCAGTATTATCATGGTCTTGAATGTATTAATCAGCTACTTCATTAGTGCCATGACTTCCTAAAGTCATCCCCTAAAATGAGATCCATTCTGTCTGAGATTTTGCCCACCACACCTACACTACTGGCCATTAAAATTGCTACAACAAGAAGAAATGCAGATGATAAACGGGTATTCATTGGACAAACATATTATACTAGAACTGACATGTGATTACATTTTCATGCAAGATCCTGTGAAGTCAGTACCCAGAACAACCAACTCTGGCCGTAATAACGGCCTTGATACGCCTGGGCATTGACTCAAACAGAGCTTGGATGGCATGTACAGGTACAGCTGCCCATGCAGCTTCAACACGATACCACAGTTCATCACGAGTAGTGACTGGCCTATTGTGACGAGCCAGTTGCTCGGCCACCATTGACCAGACATTTTCAGTTGGTGAGAGATCTGGAGAATGTGCTGGCCAGGGCAGCAGTCGAACATTTTCTGTATCCAGAAAGGTCTGTACAGGACCTGCAACATGTGGTCATGCATTATCCTGCTGAAATGTAGGGTTTCGCAGGGACCGAATGAAGGGTAGAGCCACAGGTCGTAACACATCTGAAATGTAACGTCCACTGTTCAAAGTGCTGTCAATGTGAACAAGAGGTGACAGAGACGTGTAACCAAGGGCACCCCATACCATCATACCGGGTGATACGCCAGTATGGCAATGACGAATACACGCTTCCAATGTGTGTTCACCGCGTTGTCACCAAACACGGATGCGACCATCATGATGCTGTAAACAGAACCTGGATTCATCCGAAATAATGATGTTTTGCCATTCGTGTACCCAGGTTCGTCATTGAGTACACCGTCGCAGGCGCTCCTGTCTGTGATGCAGCGTCAAGGGTAACCGCAGCCATGGTCTCCAAGCTGATAGTCCATGCTGCTGCAAACGTTGTCGAACTGTTCGTGCAGATGGTTGTTGTCTTGCGAACGTCCCCATCTGTTGACTCAGGGATCGAGACGTGATTGCACTTTCCGTTACAGCCATGCGGATAAGATGCCTGTCATCTCGACTGCTAGTGATACGAGGCCGTTGGGATCCAGCACGGCGTTCCGTATTACCCTCCTGAACCCACCGATTCCATATTCTGCTAACAGTCATTGGATCTCAGCCGACACAAGAAGCAACGTCCCAATACGATAAACTGCAATCGCGCTAGGCTACAATCCGACCTTTATCAAAGTCGGAAACGTGATGGTACACATTTCTCCTCCTTACACGAGGCATCACAACAACGTTTCACCAGGCAACACCGGTCAACTGCTGTTTGTGTATGAGAAATCGGTTGGAAACTTTCCTCATGTCAGCACGTTGTAGGTGTCGCCACCGGTGCCAACCTTGTGTGAATGCTCTGAAAAGCTAATCGTTTGCATAGCACAGCATCTTCTTCCTGTCGGTTAAATTTCGCGTCTGTAGCACGTCATCTTCATGGTGTAGCAATTTTAATGGCCAGTAGTGTAGAATAGTTTTTTGGTCACCCTCTCAGTTACCACAATATCCTTGTCAGACCCTATCTGTGCTCTTTCTGCACCCATCTCCCTACCGTGTTACTAACCCCACTGCAAGACTTGCCCCGTGCGCTCTTTTACCACCATCTATTCCAGCCCAGTAACTGACAAAACGTATTTATCAAAGAAAGAGCCACCTGTGAAATGATACGTCATATACTAGCTGTTACGTAAACACTGTTCGGCCTTTTACATTGGCTACCAGTCAGAATGAGTGGACGTAGGCAGAGGATGTATACAGGCAATACACAATATCTTGTTGCAGAGCATGCTGTACAACATGACAATCGTGACCTCAGTGCCTGTTTCACCACACATGCCATCTGGGTTCTACCCTCAAACACCAGATTCTCAGAACTCCACGGGTGGGAATTGGTGCTACAACATGTCCTTGCTTCTCACCACTCACCTGCCCTTAATTTATGTTAATTTTTCCCTCTCAGCATTTCTTCACAGTAACTACCATTTTCCACTCCATATTCCGCTCCATACAGGGAGCGAAAGGCTATTTACAATTTGTACAGAAAGCAGATGGCAGTTATAAGAGTCGAGGGACATGAAAGGGAAGCAGTGGTTGGGAAGGGAGTGAGACAGGGTTGTAGCCTCTCCCCGATGCTATTCAATCTGTATATTGAGCAACCAGTAAAGGAAACAAAAGAAAAGGTCTGAGTAGGTATTAAAATCCATGGAGAAGTAATAAAAACATTGAGGTTCGCCGATGACATTGTAATTCTGTCAGAAACAGCAAAGGACTTGGAAGAGCAGTTGAATGGAATGGACAGTGTCTTGAAATGAGGATATAAGATGAACATCAACAAAAGCAAAACTAGGATAATGGAATGTAGTGAAATTAAGTCAGGTGATGCTGAAGGAATTAGATTAGGAAATGGAGACACTTAAAGTAGTAAAGGAGTTATGCTATTTGGGGAGCAAAATAACTGATGATGGTCGAAGTAGAGAGGATATAAAATGTAGACTGGCAATGGCAAGGAAAGCGTTTCTGAAGAAGAGAAATTTGTTAACATCGAGTATTGATTTAAATGTTAGGAAGTCGTTTCTGAAAGTATTTGTATGGAGTGTAGCCATGTATGGAAGTGAAACGTGGACGATAAATAGTTTAGACAAGAAGAGAATAGAAGCTTTTGAAATGCGGTGCTACAGAAGAATGCTGAAGATTAGATGGGTAGATCACATAACTAATGAGGAGGTATTGAATAGAATTGGGGAGAAGAGGAGTTTGTGGCACAACTTGACTAGAAGAAGGGATCGGTTGGTAGGACATGTTCTGATGCATCAAGGGATCACCAGTTTAGACTGGAGGGCAGCATGGAGGGTAAAAATCGTAGAGGGAGACCAAGAGATGAGTACACTAAGCAGATTCAGAAGGATGTAGGCTGCAGTAAGTACTGGGAGATGAAGAAGCTTGCACAGGATAGAGTAGCATGGAGAGCCGCATCAAACCAATCTTGGGACTGAAGACCACAACAACAACAATTAGTTTTCTGCATCTTTCATTTTCTGACCTGTCTATTTTTCACCATTCCCCCTCCCACCTCTGTTACATACAATGCACTTAGCTTTTCCCTCTTATTAACTTGTTCATGATGTTTTAGTAGTAATCTCTGTCTTGCATATTACCCTGTCTTCCATCTTTAAGCTCATGTTTTCAAATCTCGCCTGGTGCAGCCCCCAATAATCAGTCTTTCCTGCTTATCTCATCCTCTAAGTCTCCCCTGACTCAGGATTCTGTGTGACTTTTCTAAATTTTACTCCTTTTCCTAAACCTCCCTAGTCCTTTTTCTTCACCCCTCTTTGTTCCCTATCAACTCTCGTGCAGAAGAAAAAGCCACTGGCTTCGAAAGCTTGTGAAAGCTAAACCCTTATGTGTGTGTGCGTTCCTCTGCCACCGCTTGGTGAGTAGATTTTTTATCTATCCATTTACATTATATGAATATAATAGAAAGAAACACTCCACATGGGAAAAATATATTAAAAAAAGATGCTGTGACTTACCAAACGGGAAAGTGCTGGTAGATAGACACAATAAAAAACACACAAACACACACACAAATATCAGGCTTTCGCAACCCACGTTTACTTCATCTGGAAAGAGGGAAGGAGAGGGAAAGACGAAAGGATGTGGGTTTTAAGGGAAAGGGTAGGGAGTCATTCCAATCCCGGGAGCGGAAAGACTTACCTCAGGGAGAAAAAGGGACTTGCGCACACACACTCCTAAAATTAACAAACCCAAACATCCCGGCCGCCCCATTGTAGCTGGTTACCAAGTCCCCACTGAACATATCTCTGCCTACGTAGATCAACACCTTGAACCCATTACATGCAGTCTCCCATCCTTCATCAAAGACACCAACTACTTTCTCGAACGCCTGGAATCCTTACCCAATCTGTTGCACCCAGAAACCATCCTTGTAACCATTGATGCCACTTCCCTATGCACAAATATCCCGCACGTCCAGGACCTCGCTGCGATGGAGCTCTTCCTTTCACGCCGATCACCTGCCACCCTACCTAAAACCTCTTTCCTCATTACCTTAGCTAGCTTCATCCTAACTCACAACTTCTTCACTTTTGAAGGTCAGACATACCAACAATTAAAGGGAACAGCCATGGGTACCAGGATGGCCCCCTCGTAAGCCAACCTATTTATGGGTCACTTAGAGGAAGCCTTCTTGGTTACCCAGGCCTGCCAACCCAAAGTTTGGTACAGTTTTATTGATGACATCTTCATGATCTGTACTCACAGTGAAGAAGAACTCCAGAATTTCCCCTCCAACCTCAACTCCTTTGGTTCCATCAGATTCACCTGGTCCTACTCCAAATCCCATGTCACTTTCCTCAATGTTGACCTCTATCTGTCCAATGGCCAGCTTCACACATCCATCCACATCAAACCCACCGAGCGAGGTGGCGCAGTGGTTAGCACACTGGACTCACTTTCGGGAAGACGACGGTTCAATCCCGCTTCCGGCCATCCTGATTTAGGCTCTCTGTGATTTCCCTAGATCACTTCAGGCAAATGCCAGGATGGTTCCTTCGAAAGGGCATGGCCAATTTCCTGCCCCATCCTTCCCTAACCCGAGCTCGTGCTCCCTCTCTAATGACCTCGTTGTCGATGGGACGTTAAACACTAATCTCCTCCTCCTCCTCACATCAAACCCACCAACAAGCAACAGTACCTCTATTATGACAGCTGCCATCCATTCCATATCAAACGGTCCCTTCCCTACAGCTTAGGTCTTCGTGGCAAACGAATCTGCTCCAATCCCGAATCCCTGAACCATTACACCAACAACTTGAAAACAGCTTTCGCATCCCGCAACTACCCTCCTGACCTGGTACAGAAGCAAATAGCTAGAGTCACTTCCTCATCCCCTCAAACCCAGATCCTCTCACAGAAGAACCCCAAAAGTGCCCCACTTGTGACAGGATACTTTCCGGGACTGGATCAGACTCTGAATGTGCTCTCCAGCAGGGATACGACTTCCTCAAATCCTGGCCTGAAATGAGATCCATCCTTCATGAAATCCTCCCCACTCCACCAAGAGTGTCTTTCCGCCGTCCACCTAGCCTTCGTAACCTCTTGGTTCATCCCTATGAAATCCCCAAACTACCTTCCCTACCCTATGGCTCCTACCCTTGTAACCATCCCCAGTGTAAAACCTGTCCCATGCACCCTCCCACCACCACCTACTCCAGTCCTGTAACCCGGAAGGTGTACACGATCAAAGGCAGAGCCACGTGTGAAAGCATCCACGCGATTTACCAACTGACATGCCTACACTGTGATGCTTTCTATGTGGGAATGACCAGCAACAAACTGTCCATTCACATGAATGGACACAGGCAGACAGTGTTTGTTGGTAATGAGGATCACCCTGTAGCTAAACATGCCTTGGTGCACGGCCAGCACATCTTGGCACAGTGTTACACTGTCCAGGTTATCTGGATACTTCCCACTGACACCAACCTATCAGAACTCCGGAGATGGGAACTTGCCCTTCAATATATTCTATCTTTCCGTTACCCACCAGGCCTCAACCTCCACCAATTTCAAATTGCCGCCGCTCGTACCTCACCTGTCATTCAACAACATCTTTGCCACTGTACTTCCACCTCGACTGACATCTCTGCCCAACCTCTTTGCACTTACATATGTCTGCCTGTGTCTGTATATATGTGTGTGTGTGTGTGTGTGTGTGTGTGTGTGTGTGTGTGTGTACCTGTCCCTTCTTCCCCCTAAAGTAAGTCTTCCTGCTCCCGGGATTGGAATGACTCCTTACCCTCTCCCTTAAAACCCACATCCTTTCGTCTTTCCCTCTCCGTCCCTCTTTCCTGATGAAGCAACCGTTGGTTACGAAAGATTGATATGTGTGTGTGTGTTTGTGTGTTTTTTATTGTGTCTGTCTACCAGCACTTGCCCATTTGGTAAGTCACAGCATCTTTTTTTAATACATTTACATTATATTGTCAATAATTGATCATGTTTGGCGTTATATATTTCTGTGTTTAGTATTTCGTAACCCTCTTCATTGTCAAATTTATTACTATTGTCACTGAGCATTTCTTTAGTTATATGTCTAAATTATATGGGTAGATCACGTAACTAATGAGGGGGTACTGAATAGAAATGGGGAGAAGAGGAATTTGTGGCACAACTTGACTAGAAGAAGGGATCGGTTAGTAGGACAAGTTCTGCGGCATCACGGGATCACCAATTTAGTGATGGAGGGAAGCGTGGAGGATAAAAATCGTAGAGGGAGATCAAGAGATGAATACACTAAGCAGATTCAGACGGATGTAGGTTGCAGTTGTTATTCGGAGATGAAGAAGCTTGCACAGGATGGAGTAGCATTGACAGCTGCATCAAACCAGTCTCTGGACTGAAGACCACAACACATGTATAAATGCTTCTGAATGTTAAAGAACATTTTTCAACATAACTTTATCTTCTGACTTTTCCCTCGTGAGATAACAGTAATGGAATTTCATGAAACTGGCTTTAAAGGCAAGTAACTGTACTTTCTTCTAAAACGATTTATCAGAAATTCCACAGTTGGCAATTATTTACATGGATTGGTCGCTCTTTCTCTATGCTTTTCTGTAAATAAGGGCCTCACATATTTCATTTTTCGAAAGAGCTTGCACGCTTAATTAATCTTACAGTTCTCTTGTTTCTTGTGATACAGATGTAGTAATGAGGGAGTATCACTGACATTTATGTCAATGATTCCATTTGATGGAATTGGTTCAAGGTTTGCTTTCTACAGTGTTCCACTTGTTCCATGTAATGTTATTTCATTATTGATTCTAAGCTACTACACTTTTACTGATTACTTGAAATAACTATTGTAATTCCTATCTTGAGTGTTCAGCACTGAAAACAAATTTCTACATTCTAGTGGAACATGCCAAATGTCCACTGATCTTATTTCTTTGCCAGTTATTGATGACAGTATTCAAATAAAGCCTTTTCTATTGCCATTAAGGGTTCCTGTTTTGTGTTCCTGGCAAAATTTCTGTCAAGCATATGTAGTTGAACAGATAACAGCAACAGATATTCTTGGATGGAATAATAAATAAAATAAAGGAAAGGCAACCACTCACCTATAGCTGACTAATGTGTAGTTCATAGAAACACTCAACAGAATACAATACATCTTTACACTAGTGTTTGAGTTGTTGCTCAAGCAAAAGTACACACATTCACATGCACATGCATGCATACAACCACACAGACACACAAATGCTAGCACCTGTACGGGTGAGTGTTGGGTGTCTGTGTAGTTGTGTGTGAGTGTGTGGACTTTTGCTAGAGAAAGAGTAAGAGCTTGAAGGCTTGTGTAAAAGCTGTATTCTGTTCATTGTTTCTGTGTTTCACACAGCAGTCAGCTATAGTTCAATAGTTAGTTCATGAAATGTATTACTGTTATTTTTAGTTAATAACCCCATCTAGACTGTAAAGTTTCAAATATGCTTTGCAAAATATGTTACACTTTGCAAATTAGTATAAGCTGGGGGAAAGAGTTTTCATTCCTGCCTTTTTCCCCTCTCTCTCTTGATTTGCTGGCAACCCATCACAACTTCTTCTCTTGTGCCGACCTCTTCATTTCAAAGTAGCACTTAACCCAGTAGCCTCAATTATTTGTTGAATATATTTCAAACTTTGTCTTTCCGTTCAGTTTTTTATGGCTCTGTCTACTACCATGGAAAGGATTTCCTGATGTCTTAACACATGTCCTATCATATTGTCCCTTCTTTATGTCATTGTTCTCCGTATGTTCCTTTCCTCACAGATTCTGCAGAGAACCTCCTCATTTCTTGTAAGTCTACCTAATTTACAACATAGCACCACATCTCTAATGCTTCAATTCTCTTCTTTTCCAGTTTTCCCACAGTTCATGATTCACTTTCGTACAAGAGTCTGAGAAATTGATACTGGTGTTTGATACTGGTAGACTTATTTTGTCCAGGAATGCCCTTTTTGCCTGTGTTAGTCAGCTTTTTATGTACTCACTTAGTCCATCATATTTTGTTTTGCTTCCAAGGCAGCAGAATTCTTGACTTCATCTTCTTCATGGCCACCAATTATGAATTTAAATTTATCACTAAACCCATTTCTGATACTCCTCATTACTTTTATCTTGCTTTAGTTTATCCTCAGTCAGTATTTAATTCAACTGGTTCTGTAATTCTGCTCCACTTTTGCTGAGGATAGCTGCGTCATCAACAAATCTTATCATTATTATCCTTTCACCATGAATTTTAATCCCACTCCTGAACCTTTCCTTTCTTTCTGTCATTGCTTCTTTGATGTATATTTTGAACAGTAAGGGTTAAAGACTGCCCTGTCTTATACCTTTTTTAATGTGAACAGTTTGTTCATGATCTTTAATTCTTATTGCTGCTATTTGGTTCATGTGTATATTACCTATTACCTCTCTTTAGCGCACATGTGTTTTTATGAGAATTATGAACATTTTGCACTATTTTACGTTGTCAGATGGGTTTCTGGGTTGACAAGTCCTATGAAAATGTCTTATTTGCCAAAGATTTGATTCCATTATCAATTAAAATGTCAAAACTACTTTTCTAGTGCTTTTGCCTTTTTACTGGCAAACTGACTGTCACATAACAGATCATCAACTTTCTTTTTATTTTTGTATGTATCACACTTATCAGCAAATTTGATGCCTGAATTGTTAGGCTGATTGTAAGATAGTTTTCGCTCTTATTTGTCCTTGCTATCTTTGGGATTGTGGGGATGATATTTTTGCAGAAGTCTGGTTGTGTATCACCAGTCCCACAGATATTGCAAACCAACTTTAATAGTGAAGAAATGTTATCTGTGTCTTTTACATCATTTGAACTCCCGTCTTCCCTTTTTCTATCACATTATTGGACAGTTCCTTCCCCTTGTAGAGGCCTTTAGTGTACTCTTTCCACCTATCCACTCTTTCCTCTGCATTTGTCAATGAATTTCCTTTTGCACTCTTAATCTTGACTCCTTTGCTTGTAATTTCACTGAGGGCTGATTTGACTTTTCTATATGCTGAGTTTGCCCTTCCAAAGACCCTTTTTATTTATTTTTTCAACATTTATCCTGCAACCATTTCAATTTAGCTTTTCTGCACTTCCTATTTATTTAACTCTTGAGTGACTGGTAGTTACATATTCCTGTCTTTGTCTGAGAATTTTTGTACTTCCTTCCATTGATCAACTGAAGCATGGGTGCCCATACCCAGGTGCCTGGGGACCACACCACCCTTCTCCCACTTCCCACCAGCTCTCAGCGAAAGGAAGTTACATAGTGTAATCAGGTGGTTGATTTAAAGTCGGTATTACGCAGGTTTTTAACAGGGTTGGAACTGGAACTTTTTTATGACTACTTGCAAGTCACAATTTGTCTTCCAAAATGTTAATAGTACTCCGTACCCCCAGGTCTAGACACCCCTCCAAAGTCAATGAGTGCCTTTGAATTGAAGTATTTCTTCTGTTACCCAGGTTTCTTTGCAGTTACGTTCCTTGTTTCTATATCTGTCTGTCCAACTTCTGTAATTGCCCATTTCAGGGTGGGGCCACCGGCAGTGCTGTCAACTGGTTGAAACCATTTTTACCATGATGTAGGCTGACATCCCAGGCATCATGCCCTGCTGTCATTCGCCCTAGTGGCCTCTGACAAAAAAAAAAAAAAAAAAAAAAAAAAAAAAAAAAAAAAAAAAAAAAATTTAGAGAGAATTTTGTGTGATGGTCTAACATTTTCAAAAAGGAATGTTACATGGACGGTTTGCATAGTGTAATGGTTGAAGTACTGACCTCGCATGCAAAAGGCTGTGGGTTTGAAATTGGCCAGCTGCTCTGAAATATTTTATTTTTAAATTTTTATTAAAATGACTTTGATCATAATTTTTATTCAGTTAACTGCTTTAAATCTAATATTTTTTATCATGTCATTTTAATCTTTATATTAACTTTTCATTTGCTCTCATTATTCTTCCTATAAATCTTTTCCCACTTGGATTCTTTGTTCATGTGATTTTAATTATCTTTATGTATTAACTTTAATTTAATTTCTTTCATTTTATCATCCTATATTTTCATCCATGATAGTGCATTCATTAGTTCTGTTCCTCATTTTGCTTGAATTTTCTTTTGTTTAAATCTTCTCCTGCAGGATTGTGTCCATAGTGCAATTACAATGTATGTTTTAAATGGTTGTATGATGATTAACATCCAAACAATGTACGTCTTGTAATGCAAAATACAGTCTTGACAGCATTGCACAGTCAGTATAATGAAATTTCATCTTTTGCTTTTCAACATTTCCAGATATTTGAACATAATGACAACAACAATTTTAGGAAAAGGATCGACTTGCTGAGTTGCAGACAGGCGCAACAAAAAGACTGTTACCATTATAGCTTTTGGCCAATGTCTTCTTCAGCAAAGAAAACACACACACACACACACACACACACACACATACACATTCACACAATAAGTGCACCTCATGCACACATGACCACTACCACTGGGAGCTCTGACCAGAATGCGATAATGGTAGATAAACAAATAAATTCACATTCACAAAGATTCCAAGTGTAAAAAGAATGATATGGAGAAAAAGAGAGCAGTTGAAAAAATTAATGCTGTGATTAAAGTGATGTGGCAAAGAAGTACAAATAGAAAAAACCACATTTCAACCAATTACAAGAATAAAACTAAAAATCTAAGTCATTTCAATAAGCATTTCAATAAGGGTTTAAAAATGACTTTGAATTCACACCTTTTGCATGTGAGAATTACACTGTAACCATTAGGCTACGTGACCAGTTTGTGTAACATTACTATTTTAAAGCCTAGAGCATTACATGATATTCAGGAACATTTTTTTTCTTTCATTCAATTACTCACAAATGGCTGCAGGGTGTGATACATGCTATCTTAACCTATATCATTGTACTGGGTGATCAAAAAGTCAGTATAAATTTGAAAACTTAATAAACCACTTTCATCATGCTTGGCCCCCCAAGGTCCCCAGACCTCAGTCCGTGCGATTATTGGCTTTGGGGTTACCTGAAGTGGCAAGTGTATCGTGATCGACCGACATCTCTAGGGATGCTGAAAGACAACATCTGACGCCAATGCCTCACCATAACTCCAGACATGCTTTACAGTGCTGTTCACAACATTATTCCTCGACTACAGCTATTGTTGAGGAATGATGGTGGACATATTGAGCAGTTCCTGTAAAGAACATCATCTTTGCTTTGTCTTACTTTGTTATGCTAATTATTGCTGTTCTGATCAGATGAAGCGCCATCTGTCGGACATTTGTTGAAAGTTTGTATTTTTTTGGTTCTAATAAAACCCCATATCATTCCAAGCATGTGTGTCAATTTGTACCTCTCTATCTACATTATTCCGTGATTTATTCAGTTTTCAAATTTATACTGACATTTTGATCACCCGGTATATATGGTTTCAAAAAGTCAACCCACTCCTGGGGATTTTTCCATGAGACACATGTCAATTCATCTTCAATTGAACTACTGTGGTTTTCAGTAGTGTAGTATCTACAGCCTTAAAGAGCTTTAAACACACATCACCATTACTCTGTACCTCGGTATCCCACTTATTTCCATATTGACTGAAACCATTACTTTCTTTCCATTTCACGTCACTGACCTCCATTATATCTAAGCTGACGATTTGCATTTCCTTTTTCATATTTTCCCACTTCCTGACTTCTGATATTCCACATATGAGTCATAGGATGTTACCCTTTTGTTGTTGTTTAGCCTTTTTCTCATTGTCACCTTTCCCTTGGCGGTTCCCTTCCAGAGATCCAAACCAGGGAGTAATTTGGAATCTTTTGTCAGTGGAAGGATAGTCATGCCTCTTTTTTTCCCCTGGTTACAGGCCACACATATCTGCTGCATCCACACGTCACTGATCATTGCTGATTTGCTTTTTCTTGGGATCAGTTTCCATCCTCAGGGGCAAAGTGGTGCTTCCAGACCTCTGTCCATTCCTGTGCCATCTTTAACAAGGCCATTTGTGGATTGAGGGTGACACCATACACCGGAAGTCTTTGGCCACCATTGCTGATGATTTTTGTTCAAATATAAGCAGTATTGAGAATCAAACCCAAACCCCCGGTCATTTTGATTGCTAGCCAAAGAAGCTTTATCAACATGACATCTTAATTCCTGGATAGAAGGCCATTATTTAACTCATTCTGCAAACTTTTCAGTCTTGCTAGACAAGTTGTATCAGTGAAAATCTTAAACAACTGGTCTCTTTAACTGGATTCAAACTCTCTGCTTTAAATTCTGCATCACTAACTGTTGCCTTACCATTATTTTGTTGTAAACAGCATCAGTAATAACATTTGTTATCATGGACTTCATGAAGTTGTTAGCCTTATGCTAAAAACCAGACTTTTCATTTTGCTGCCTGGTTTCTTCTTCCATAAGCCCTTCAACCATGTTGGTTTTAATAACCTCCTGTCTATGAACCAACAAGTTGACTATTTTTCTTATACATATTAGCCATTCTGCTTCTCCTGTTAAAGGTTTTATGATCTTAAACATCCTTCTCTTGCTCCTATTCACTGCTCCTTAAATTTTACATCACTTTATCCATAATTTGTTCAAGTTTCTTAAACTCTTATGTCTCAAAAAAGTATATAGCACTGACTGCGATATTCTTACTGATTAGAATGTAGCACTTGTAAAGAGTTTGTTTTCTCATTTTCCAAATCAAGGAATAACTTTTAAGTAGAAAGCATTTCTAGCTGTAACAAAAGACCAGGATTTGTGTACATAGCTACATATATATGCTCGTGCTTTTTAAAATATCGTTCACATTTCAGGGTACTGCAATGGCGGATTATTTGTCAAGGTTGCAACCATTGCAGCCTTTAGCAATGCCATTTCAGCACTTCCTGAGTTACCAAACTGATGAAGTCATGGAAAATGGGACATCACCCAGTGCTGTTAATAATGGAAACAGTAAGCGGTCTAGAGGGCGCCTAGGAGAAGTACGGCTTATCACAGCTGCAGATGGATCGACACTCTTCTCTTGCCCAGAATGCCAGACTGTCCTCCCTGATCGGAACCAACTCGATGTTCATATGCAGGTAAAGTAATGGATATTAAGAATTCCATTATGCTTGTGTGATTTCTTATTCCTTCATGAGGCAAGAATGTAAGTTTTAAATGTAAATGCCCATGTTTCTATTAGTTAAGAATATTATAAAGTTGGAAACCATAATCAGTAGGGCTTATGTTCAAAACTGAAGTTATTAGACTTATAAGTTCTGATTTAATTCTCACTCTCCTCATCATTGAAAAATTTTACTCATATATCAGGAACAAAAACTGTGGAAGAATGTTGATATTTGGATTTACATCTTTGAAGTTCACCACTTAGAGATCTGGGTTATTCACAGCTTGTGTGATACAGAATCCTGGGCCCTTTTAGTACATATTTCTCATTCTGATATCTGAAAAAATCTAAATGGACTTTTAACAAAGAAATGATCATCTTTATATTTTTGCAATTAGTACTCATAAACATTACTTTAACAAATTACAACTTCCATGTTAAAAAGTTGTACAGTGATGTTATTTATTAAATTTCATTTTTGTATGAGGTTGTCTCAAATAAAACTTCTGGTTTTGACAACCATAGCTTTTTAAATTTTTATTATGGTTCACAGCTTTCACATCTTAGTTTCATTACAAAACTAAGACTGATTGATGTGAAAGAAAGTAATTATTGGAATGAGAAAATCATGATCATCACTTTGTTAAATGTTTCTTTGTAGAAAATATAGTGGCATATTTCCACTATTGCTACTTGCATAAGCATCCACCTGTGTAATGAAGATAAAAGTAGTCCTGCATTCTCAATACCCTTCAGAAGAGCACACATTGTCTCCTACAATGAATGGGACGTAGTTGCTTGTGTACACATTCAGTTTGTCATTATGTCTTAAGAGTCGTTCTAAGCTTACACCAAGTACGCATTGTCACTTTATGATAAAGAAGATTGCCAGCATGGGAACTTTCCCGCTGAACTGGTTGTACACCTCAGCGACGTCTTTTGAACATTCGGCTGCTGTTATGAGATTTTTTGAAAACCTACCTTGTAGTTGTTGCCTGTGGTCAACAACTCCAACCAGTGTCTGCATTTCATTTGTGGAGGTAACAAAGGGACTACTGTTGACAAAGACAGTGTGCATCTCTCTGTACATAATCAATTTGACACCTAGACATCAATTACAAACAACAGTACAAATCCTCTAGCACAATTGTGTGCAAAGCAGTTTGGCAAGGAACCCCTGAAATGGATCCTTGATTAATGGTGTCAGGTCCTCTTCACCAGTGAGTGCAGGATTTGTCCGAAACCTGATGATCATCATAGAAGAATATGGAGACATTCACATACCAGTGCATGTCTCTGTCATTTAGTTTCACATGTTTAACTTAAAGGTTGGTCAGCCATTTTTTGGGCTGGATGTTCGTTGCTTCTGATTGCTATTGTGGATAATTTGAGGGCTATGCAGTTTCATGACAGAATCCTCTATCCCAATACTCAGCTTTAAAGGCAATAGAAGGTGGACTGGTTGCAGCAACACTGCTCATTCGTTCAACCACACACACTTTGGAGTTCAATACCCCCACAAGAAAGAACATAAGTGAAGTAGAGAAACAAATCATCACTCACTTGAACAAATGAAACAGCTTTTATAAATCACTATTCCATACAACAGTAACTGCAGTTAGTATTGACGATAGACCTTTATCAGTAAAGCAGGAAAAAGTGTAGATGTTGGTTTGAACACTACAACACTTTCTTAGGTGAGAGTGAGATTTTTAGATCTTGGAGTATGTGATCACCACATGTACTCATCTATTTACCTATGTTGTCACACATTCTCATGACTGTTTTCATTTCAAACCAGAATTTATGCTGTAGGGAAACTATCTTTATTCTGCAGGTAGTGTGGTAGTCACAGTTCAGAACACGTGCACTCAGGAATACTGTCAGAAATGTGTTAGCAGTATGTAAACCCCCCAGAATCTGTTCTTATATTTATTCTATTAATAACAGGTCGCTCGAATTTTAGCAGCAATTGAATTAGGAAAGGAGCCGATGTTTACATCAAATACCTAGATGGCTGTTGAATTTTACTGTGTGCGTAAACTGACATATGTGCAGCTGCTGTGCATGTAGGGATCTATGCTTAACAACAGTCCTAGAATGATAAAAGTCACTCTATTTTAACACAGTTTCTTTATCGTTGAAAAAAAAATTATGTGGTCTCTAGTCCTCACATCACCCATTTTGTCTATCTGCAATGGAAATATTCACTGTATAATTTACATTCAGATAGATTTAAATGTTCCTGTACTGCCTCAGTGTTATATAACTTATATCCAATTTCGTTGATGCTCATCTTTCCAGTATTCAAGTTTCTACATCTACATCTACATCTACATTTATACTCCGCAAGCCACCCAACGGTGTGTGGCGGAGGGCACTTTACTTGCCACTGTCATTACCTCCCTTTCCTGTTCCAGTCGCGTATGGTTCGCGGGAAGAACGACTGTCTGAAAGCCTCTGTGCACGCTCTAATCTCTCTAATTTTATATTCGTGATCTCCTCGGGAGGTATAAGTAGGGGGAAGCAATATATTCGATACCTCATCCAGAAATGCATCCTCTCGAAACCTGGCGAGCAAGCTACACCGCGATGCAGAGCGCCTCTCTTGCAGAGTCTGCCACTTGAGTTTGTTAAACATCTCCGTAATGCTATCACGGTTACCAAATAACCCTGTGACGAAACGCGCCGCTCTTCTTTGGATCTTCTCTATCTCCTCCGTCAACCCGATCTGGTACGGATCCCACACTGATGAGCAATACTCAAATATAGGTCGAACGAGTGTTTTGTAAGCATCCTCCTTTGTTGATGGACTACATTTTCTAAGGACTCTCCCAATGAATCTCAACCTGGTACCCGCCTTACCAACAATTAATTTTATATGATCATTCCACTTCAAATCGTTCCGCACGCATACTCCCAGATATTTTACAGAAGTAACTGCTACTAGTGTTTGTTCCGCTATCATATAATCATACAATAAAGGATCCTTCTTTCTATGTATTCGCAATACATTACATTTGTCTATGTTAAGGGTCAGTTGCCACTCCCTGCACCAAGTGCCTATCCGCTGCAGATCTTCCTGCATTTCGCTACAATTTTCTAATGCTGCAACTTCTCTGTATACTACAGCATCATCCGCGACAAGCCACATGGAACTTCCGACACTATCTACTAGGTCATTTATATATATTGTGAAAAGCAATGGTCCCATAACACTCCCCTGTGGCACACCAGAGGTTACTTTAATGTCTGTAGACGCCTCTCCATTGATAACAACATGGTGTGTTCTGTTTGCTAAAAACTCTTCAATCCAGCCACACAGCTGGTCTGATATTCCTTAGACTCTTACTTTGTTTATCAGGCGACAGTGCGGAACTGTATCGAACGCCTTCCGGAAGTCAAGAAAAATAGCATCTACCTGGAAGCCTGTATCTAATATTTTCTGGGTCTCATGAACAAATAAAGCGAGTTGGGTCTCACACGATTGGTGTTTCCGGAATCCATGTTGATTCCTACATAGTAGATTCTGAGTTTCCAAAAACGACATGATACTCGAGCAAAAAAACATGTTCTAAAATTCTACAACAGATCGACGTCAGAGATATAGGTCTATAGTTTTGCGCATCTGTTCGACGACCCTTCTTGAAGACTGGGACTACCTGTGCTCTTTTCCAATCATTTGGAACCTTCCGTTCCTCTAGAGACTTGCGGTACATGGCTGTTAGAAGGGGGGGGGGGGCAAGTTCTTTCGCGTACTCTGTGTAGAATCGAATTGGTATCCCGTCAGGTCCAGTGGACTTTTCTCTGTTGAGTGATTTCAGTTGCTTTTCTATTCCTTGGACACTTATTTCGATGTCAGCCATTTTTTCATTTGTGCGAGGATTTATAGAAGGAACTGCAGTGCGGTCTTCCTCTGTGAAACAGCTTTGGAAAAAGGTGTTTAGTAATTCAGCTTCACGCTTGTCATCCTCTGTTTCAATGCCATCATCATCCCGCTGTGTCTGGACATGCTGTTTTGAGCCACTTACTGATTTAACGTAAGACCAGAACTTCCTAGGATTTTCTGTCAAGTCGGTACCTAGTATTTTACTTTCGAATTCACTTAACGCTTCACGCATAGCCCTCCTTACGCTAACTTTGACATCGTTTAGCTTCTGTTTGTCTGAGAGGTTTTGGCTGCGTTTAAACTGGGAGTGAAGCTCTCTTTGCTTTCGCAGTAGTTTCCTAACTTTGTTGTTGTACCACGGTGGGTTTTTCCCGTCCCTCACAGTTTTACTCAGCACGTACCTGTCTAAAACGCATTTTACGATTGCCTTGAACTTTTTCCATAAACACTCAACATTGTCAGTGTCGGAACAGAAATTTTCGTTTTGATCTGGAACAGAAATTTTCGTTTTGATCTGTTAGGTAGTCTGAAATCTGCCTTCTATTACTCTTGCTATACAGATAAACCTTCCTCCCTTTTTTTATATTCCTATTAACTTCCATATTCAGGGATGCTGCAACGGCCTTATGATCACTGATTCCCTGTTCCGCACTTACAGAGTCGAAAAGTTCGGGTCTGTTTGTTATCAGTAGGTCCACGATGTTATCTCCACGAGTCGGTTCTCTGTTTAATTGCTCGAGGTAATTTTCGGATAGTGCACTCAGTATAATGTCATTCGATGCTCTGTCCCTACCACTCGTCCTAAACATCTGAGTGTCCCAGTCTATGTCTGGTAAATTGAAATCTCCACCTAAGACTATAACATGCTGAGAAAATTTATGTCAAATGTATTCCAAATTTTCTCTCAGTTGTTCTGCCAGTAATGCTGCTGAGTCGGGGGGTCGGTAAAAGGAGCCAATTATTAACCTAGCTCGGTTGTTGAGGAACTATCCACTTCTACTTCACTACAGGATAAACTACTACTAACAGCGACGAACACTCCACCACCGGTTGCATGCAATCTATCCTTTCTAAACACCGTCTGTACCTTTGTAAAAATTTCGGCAGAATTTATCTCTGGCTTCAGCCAGCTTTCTGTACCTATAACGATTTCAGCTTCGGTGCTTTCCATCAGCGCTTCAAGTTCCGGTACTTTACCAACGCAGCTTCGACAGTTTACAATTACAATACCGATTGCTGCTTGGTCCCCGCATGTCCTGACTTTGCCCCGCACCCGTTGAGGCTGTTGCCCTTTCTGTACTTGCCCGAGGCCATCTAACCTAAAAAACCGCCCAGCCCACGCCACACAACCCCTGCTACCCGTGTAGCCGCTTGTTGTGTATAGTGGACTCCTGACCTATCCAGCGGAACCCGAAACCCTACCACCCTATGGCGCAAGTCGAGGAATCTGCAGCCCACACGGTCGCAGAACCGTCTCAGCCTCTGATTCAGACCCTCCACTCGGCTCTGTACCAAAGGTCCGCAGTCAGTCCTGTCGACGATGCTGCAGATGGTGAGCTCTGCTTTCATCCCGCTAGCGAGACTAGCAGTCTTCACCAAATCAGATAGCCGCCGGAAGCCAGAGAGGATTTCCTCCGATCCATAGCGACACACATCATTGGTGCCGACATGAGCGACCACCTGCAGATGGGTGCACCCTGTACCCTTCATGGCATCCGGAAGGACCCTTTCCACATCTGGAATGACTCCCCCCGGTATGCACACGGAGTGCACTTTGGTTTTCTTCCCCTCCCTTGCTGCCATATTCCTAAGGGGCCCCATTACGTGCCATGCAGCATTAGTGACTGTCACTCAAGTATTACTCTATTCTCCTCTTTTAGTACTTATAACTTTCGATGCTTGACTTATATATTCATAAAACTGCATCCACATGTACATAAATACATCCTATATTCACAATAATTTCAGTCAAACTAGTATTTCCCCAATGATACTAATTTTTTTCACCACACCTTGCTCCTTACCTTTGGCCACTCATAATCCACTGAACTGCCTCTCCAGTATCTCCCAAGTGCACACAGTCTAGTAGGATACTCACTGACCATTATCTCGAAACTGCCCATCTGGAGTCTTCTAGAAAGCCAAATATATAGTAGTCACCAGAGGTAGATCATTATTATCAGTTATTAGTACGGCCATCAATAACGATACCCTTTCACCCCAAACCTTCTTTTCTTCACAAAATTGTAAATTTTTGACAAAATAATAAAACTTAAATCCTCAGAAAATCCATCCCCTCAAGCTAAAATTTCTGGCTAAACCCTCACTCATGGCTTTAAACTATCACAATCTTTTCAGCAACAGTGCACTCCAACTCTTTCATACTCCAGTATTTTATATAAATATTAAATAGTTTGGCTTGAATTACTTTTTTATAGAAGCAAACAATAAGCCATCAAAACACAATGCCAGTCAAATTTAAGCACGGTACTGATTTAAGTATGTCTAGTTAGGTACTTTCTATACTCAAGCAAAAACAGGTCCATTCATCAAAAGGTTCACAAGTAAATCACTAAGATGTTAAAACATGAAATGTCCATGAATGCAGGGGCGATTCTAGAAGTCGGTCAAGGTGGGAGCTAATGGGGGGAGGGGGGGGGGGGGGTTGGGGAATGGAATATCACTTAGCGAAAGGAGAGTTGGGATCCTCCACCAACAAATTGGTAAAATTTGGTGTTGCTTTAAGTAGTTTGTGGTAACTGTTTTGGAGTTCAGGGTAAAAAATGTGTATTAATAAGTAATAAGACGCCCATTTTAAGTTAAATTATATTTATTAGGTTAGATTGTAAGTTATTTGCCACTCTTATTCTTTTGTTAAAATGTGTTTGAAATACATTGCAACATATATTACTACATAATTATTAAAAAAAGATTGAATCTGTTGGAGTAATTTATTCGTTGATTTCTAAAGTCATTTTATCCAGTGTAATACGATACTCCAATTTGGGGGGGGGGGGGGGGGGGGGCTATAGCCCACATAGCCACCGCACCCTCCGCCCCCCCTCCTCCCCTCTCCTTGCAATCACCCCTGTATGAATGTTACAAAATCCTAGTTACATTCCACAAAATGTAGATATACCAACACTTGTATTAATGATATGAATATAATAGAGGGAAACATTCCACGTGGGAAAAATATATCTAAAAAGAAAGATGATGAGACTTACCAAACAAAAGCGCTGGCAGGTCGATAGACACACAAACAAACACAAACATACACACAAAATTCTAGCTTTCGCAACCAACGGCTGCTTTGTCAGGAAAGAGGGAAGGAGAGGGAAAGACGAAAGGATGTGGATTTTAAGGGAGAGGGTAAGGAGTCATTCCAATCCTGGGAGCGGAAAGACTTACCTTAGGGGGAAAAAAGGACGGTTATACACTCGCACACATATACATATCCATCCACATATACACAGACACAAGCAGACATTTTGTCTGGGGACGGGTATACACTCGAACACACATACATATCCATCCGCATATACACAGACACAAGCAGACATTTTGTCTGAATGTTACAAAATCCTAGTTACATTCCACAAAATGTAGATATACCAACACTTGTATTAATGATATGAATATAATAGAGGGAAACATTCCACGTGGGAAAAATATATCTAAAAAGAAAGATGATGAGACTTACCAAACAAAAGTGCTGGCAGGTCGATAGACACACAAACAAACAGACATTTTGTCTGCTTGTGTCTGTGTATATGCGGATGGATATGTATGTGTGTGCGGGTGTATACCCGTCCTTTTTTCCCCCTAAGGTAAGTCTTTCCGCTCCCGGGATTGGAATGACTCCTTACCCTCTCCCTTAAAATCCACATCCTTTCGTCTTTCCCTCTCCTTCCCTCTTTCCTGACGAAGCAGCTGTTGGTTGCGAAAGTTAGAATTTTGTGTGTATGTTTGTGTTTGTTTGTGTGTCTATCGACCTGCCAGCGCTTTTGTTTGGTAAGTCTCATCATCTTTCTTTTTAGATATAACACTTGTATTAATATTGACAAGATACACAAGACACAAGTAGACAAATATGACATTTAAAAATTTTAAATAAGTTCCCCCTTAAGTGAAAATCCTTTTTCAGAACCTTTGAATTAGCAATTTGAATAATAATGAAAACGTATCCCTCTAAGAACCCCTTTTTCGAATCAGACATCAAGTAAACTATGCTAATTCAGTAGAATCTCAGCATTTATATACAGGGTGATTATAATTAAACTTTTGCTACATGAGTTGGTGTAGACAGAAAACTAGTTACTCTATGAGTACCAAGCTTTGTAGGAATGATGTTCAGATTGTGCACTACAGGATTTGCGTTAGAGATGTCCCTTTTCTGCACTGTGTTTGAAGAACTTGAGTCAGAAGTTTGAATTAACTGGCGATTTGGAAACTGCTCCTTTGAATGGCTGATGGCCAGTTGCACCACAAATTTTTGAAGACATTGTTGTTGCAGTGACTGAGAATGCTGTATACAATGTGTGATCTTCAAGCTGTGAACAAGCTGTGTCATGACAGCTGAACAATCTATTGTCCACTGTTCAAAACGTGCTGCAAATGATTGTGAAATGGAATCTCTAGTGGGATTCCAGGCTGTCGTGGATGCAAGTTGTCATCACATTGAGCAATGTTTGTAACCTGGAATGTAAACATGGTGTGCATTTAACAAATGTACACTCTCATTGGGAATTAAAATGTGTTTCTTTCAATGGTTTGTTTATTATTTCTTTTCAGCATGTCCTTACAAATACTTCCGCAAAATTTCATTGCCATACAGTCACTCATTTTTCATGGTGGCCCTCTCAAATAGCAAAAATTTAATTATAACCACCCTGTACGAACAAAATGTATGAAATTTATTCTTTATAGTAACCATTTCTTTTGTTGGCTAATCTCTAAACTGTTTGATGATGAAGTAATAATCCAAAACAGGACATCATAATTGCAAGAGAAAAAAATTTATTCGATACAGCAATTTTGTCAGTGTTTGCTGAAAGGAAACACACGTCTGCATATAAGTGACTCTATGAACTCTCACTTAATACAGTATTTTGTCTTTTAGTCTCTTAAATGAGCTTTTAAAAGCACAGCACAAACACTTTTGCTAATTGTTGCATCAAACCTGAGTATCTCTCCTGCAAATGCTCGGCTGTTGTCTCACCAGCTGGCTCCCTCAGTGCAATGATGTTGTTCCCCACTGGTTATTGGTCTCGTACACTTCGCTGCACGTGCACCATAGCCATTGCAGCTCTGGTCAACTACTCTCATAAATGAATTCATTTGTCACCATACATGCAACAATTGGGTCTGGCCTCAGCATTGATTCTCACCATACAGCTCACTCAGGGGAAAGTTAGTCAGACAAAAGTGTTACACCCATTATTGTTATCAGCCACTATTAGGCATAAAGCTATTTTTTGACACTTGGCCTAGGTATTGCTACTTAAAACTAAACACAATAATTTTAGAGTGTGATATCATTGTGGTTAGCATTCATAAATCAGTTCACTACAAAACAAACATTAATCATTGTCACTGTTTTTGTCGCACCTATCGCACTGATTGTCCACTCTATTATACCTACAGACAACATCTCCTGCTGTTCCTTTTCTACAGCTTTCCTTACTTGAGGTGTAGGGTATGGACAACAATAGAAAGAAGGTTTATGTGATCTGATCTTTATCCTATATGGTGGTCCTTTAATATTGCCCAGTGACATCGAAAAACAGATTTTCATACTTGAACAGTATACTACATAATTTATCTTTTACATCATCTCCTACTGATTTTGTTAACAATTTATTGTCTTATTTAACAAAACATCATCTGAATGATTTTGTACTCTGATCCCTTCACATATTGTGGCAAAGTTAGCATCTTTCATAGTACTCATCTTTCTATTAAACAGGATTGTCTCTTTAGTAGCTTCATTATTTATTTTCATGGCTTCACTACCAGTATTCAAACTTACTACATGCTCTGACATCAAATTGGCGGCTATAATACTCACAAAGCTGCAGATTCGCTTTCACATTAACATTATATGTAGACTCTCCAACTTCAGCTTCCAGTAATATTTTCTTCTGGAGAGGCTTACTTTGCCCTTCTGTAGCTCCCACAGTCTTGACCCCACCATCTGGTAAATCAGGAATGTCTGCGTCTTTCTTCAAAGATTTATCATATAAATTCTTTCAAACTGCTATCACTTGACTTCTATAATCCAAAGAATACAAGTTTCTTTTCCACACACATTTTCTTCAACAATATGAGTAATGGCTTCCCACTTAACTGTTCTTTCTTCTTCATAAAGTAATTCTTCCTGTTCATCACTTAGACCTTCTGCTTTAATAACAGTGACTCATTTCTGTTGTTGTCCCCAGTCTCTGTTGAATAATTTGCAGTGTTGTAGCTATTTGAAAACAATGACCCTTTTTGCAAAGTTCTGAACAGAGTCCTATTGTAAACTACAGCTCATTTTCTGACACGTCATGTATTTCTTGTTTCTGTTGGTTTGGTGGCCTTCGTTCATCAAATAGTTTGTGCTCCAAATTTGATTAAAAAAAAATCGTACTGACTGTCATTGAATCTTCTTCCTTGAAATAGTGGTTGATGATTCCATTGCAGTCTCTGTGTCTTCCTTTACATCAGTCTGTTGTTATCTTTATGCCAATTTGGTTCTGGTTCACTATTAGTGTTAACTTGCCACAGTGAATCTCTAAAAGTTCTGTAGTTTTCTCTTCTATGTTCATTCTCTGTCTCTCTGCAAATTTGTCTTCTGATCAGCTGTTTTTATAAAATTTTCTGCTACGTGCTATTGTATCTCAGAAAGAAGATGCCTTACAACCTAATTTATGACGTCCTACTCTTCATGGGGTTTATCTAAGTGCCAGTTCTTACCTACTTCCTTCCTTTCCCAAGAATTCTGTTAGTGTTCCATCAGCTTCTTGTGACCATATTTTATTGTACAACCCATCTATAATGAAAGCCTGTGTGCTTCAACCAGTACTTTGTGAAAAAGCTTGCTTCAAATTCAGCACGCATCATTTTTCTTTTATCTTGTTGCATTTGCCTGTCATATGCATCTCCATTCAAGTGTTTAACAACATAAGAGATATTCTCAGCTTTGGTGCATGCTGGTGGCAAGACACCTCTAAAAGTTGTAATGAATGTTGCAGGATACATCTCCTTAGGTTTGAATCTGTTTAACAGCATGCTATGAGGAAAACACATCTACATTTGCCCACTATTGCTTATGTCACAGCTGCACACCCACGGCGGGCTGATACCTGTATTTGTTTAAGGAGGTAACCTTCATACCCTTTCAGGTTGCATCCGAGTTGACTAGTCTGGCTCAGCGTGCTGCTTTTGCTGAAGGTCACACCTCAGCTCCTTTTCTCATCAGCTCAGTAATTTCGGTCACCAGCATCAAAAGCTTTCCTCATTTCAGGGCCACTTTCCTGTCCGTTCAAATCAAGAATTGGGATGTCCACCTCGGCAGCTGTGTGGTCAGCATGGAAAATTGCTAACCACAGAGGCCTAATTTAATTCTCAGATGGGTCTGAGTGTTTTTTGTGTATGTTCAGGGGTTGGGTGTGGTGTGGTCCTTTTGTTTATATCATCAGAAATGGCATTCTGCTGTTGAGATGGCTGTTTGGGAACAATGCTTTCAACATTATGAACATATTCCCTGCATTCCTTTCTTCTTTAATTTACCTATGCAGATAACTGAGTGTATTTGTTACTTTGTTCATCACTAAAATCTGCAAGATCCTGCTTAACTTCATCAGCAGCAAGATTTTGACTTTCAGCATCTCTTTTCTCAATTTATTAACTACACCTTCATAACGTTGAGTAAGAACTTGCCTTTCCCCTTTGATCTGCTAAATTATTTTATTCTGCATTTCCTTTAACTGTCCATCTGTACTATTTTTACTTTCTTTGAGTCCAACAACAAAATCTTCTTGATATTTTTAGATTTATTAGCAAGATTACCTTGACTCTTCTCTATGCTTTTTTATTACTTCGTGCAAATGTTTGGATTCTGTGAAAGTAATCACATCACACTAGAAAAATCTACTGCCAATGGATGGTCCCTTTCTGTTTCCTGTTTAGGCTTTAGAATTACATCAGTTTTGCTATATTCCATGTAATCTGAATCTACCAACATATTTTTCTTTGTATCCTCTACTTACACTATGTCTATGCTTGTCATATTAGCCACCTTATGTTTGTCATCCATCTTGTATTTTTTACGACACAACATAAAAAATAATCCTAACACAGCACACTAGATTAGCCACACAATATTGTTTTTGATACTTGCACTACGCTGTTTGCACTGTTAGCAGCAATACAGTGCCATGGAATACTACACCATTTGCCTAATCATGTGCCACACTTACCTTCTTACGGCCATTGTTGTTGTTGTTTGTTGTGGTCTTCAGTCCTGAGACTGGTTTGATGCAGCTCTCCATGCTACTCTATCCTGTGCAAGCTTCTTCATCTCCCAGTACCTACTGCAACCTACATCCTTCTGAATCTGCTTAGGGTATTCATCTCTTGGTCTCCCTCTACGATTTGTACCCTCCACGCTGCCCTCCAATGCTAAATTTGTGATCCCTTGATGCCTCAAAACATGTCCTACCAACCGATCCCTTCTTCTAGTCAAGTTGTGCCACAAACTTCTCTTCTCCCCAATCCTATTCAATACCTCCTCATTAGTTATGTGATCTACCCACCTTATCTTCAGCATTCTTCTGTAGCACCACATTTCGAAAGCTTCTATTCTCTTCTTGTCCAAACTGGTTATCGTCCATGTTTCACTTCCATACATGGCTACACTCCATACAAATACTTTCAGAAACGCCTTCCTGACACTTAAATCTATACTCGATGTTAACAAATTTCTCTTCTTCAGAAAAGATTTCCTTGCCATTGCCAGTCTACATTTTATATCCTCTCTACTTCGACCATCATCAGTTATTTTACTCCCTAAATAGCAAAACTCCTTTACTACTTTAAGTGTCTCATTTCCTAATCTAATCCCCTCAGCATCACCCGATTTAATTTGACTACATTCCATTATCCTCGTTTTGCTTTTGTTGATGTTCATCTTATATCCTCCTTTCAAGACACTGTCCATTCCGTTCAACTGCTCTTCCAAGTCCTTTGCTGTCTCTGACAGAATTACAATGTCATCGGCGAACCTCAAAGTTTTTACTTCTTCTCCATGAATTTTAATACCTACTCCGAATTTTTCTTTTGTTTCCTTTACTGCTTGCTCAATATACAGATTGAATAACATCGGGGAGAGACTACATCCCTGTCTCACTCCTTTCCCAACCACTGCTTCCCTTTCATGCCCCTCGACTCTTATAACTGCCATCTGGTTTCTGTACAAATTGTAAATAGCCTTTCGCTCCCTGTATTTTACCCCTGTCAACTTCAGAATTTGAAAGAGAGTATTGCAGTTAACGTTGTCAAAAGCTTTCTCTAAGTCTACAAATGCTACAAACGTAGGTTTGCCTTTTCTTAATCTTTCTTCTAAGATAAGTCGTAAGGTTAGTATTGCCTCACGTGCTCCAACATTTCTACGGAATCCAAACTGATCTTCCCCGAGGTCCGCTTCTACCAGTTTTTCCATTTGTCTGTAAAGAATTCGCGTTAGTATTTTGCAGCTGTGACTTATTAAACTGATAGTTCCGTAATTTTCACATCTGTCAACACCTGCTTTCTTTGGGATTGGCCATGGTTGCATAATATTGCAGATGTGAACATTCTGCAACTGTTCATTCTTGCATATTTCCAAATGCTGTGAAAATACTCCTCACATATTTACAGTTATACTGTTCATGTTTGAGGTCTGTTGGGGAAAAAAAAAAACCGGAACATTTGTAATTTTGCACCAGTGGTGTGTTGGAGCGAAATCAGTTGGCATCCCTGCACATACCTGTGTTTAATGTGTAACTGCTGGAAGTTTCACTGTTGTATTGTCTGTTAGTTATTGTTCAGTGGTGTGTGAGTAGAAAGATGTGTCACACAATTTGCAAATTTCGATGCACTGAGACACACCAAATGATGCAGGAAGCCTATGGTGATAAGTGATTAAGCTGTGCTCAGTGTTACAAATGGTTCACATGGTTTAAAAACCCACACATTCATCCCTGATGGTGCATGGCTACTGCACAGAAAATGAAATCACTGTACTGCCTCATCCTCTGTAATTTCCTGACCTGGCCCCTGCAGAATTTTTTTCCTTGTTTCTAAAGTTGAAAACCACATTGAAAGGATGAGGATTTGTAATGATAGAAGAGATAAAAGTAAATTCGCAGACAGCACTTCGTGCAATCTGGCAAGAGACGTACTAAGACTGTTTCTGGAAGTTGAAATGACACTGGGAGCTGTGTATCAATTATGGAGTAGAATATTTCGAGGGAAACCATGCACATTAAGTAGAAGATAGGCACAGAAAAATTTTGTGGACAAAGTTCCGGAATTTTTTGAACAGACCTCGTAGATTGTTCCAGTTCACTTTTGTGGCATATTTGTCTTTATCCATTGTCCATAATTACTTCTTCACTAAAGATTTTCACATGCGCCACATATAAACCCCCTCTTATTTATTGTTAAATTTATTCTCTTAATGACAGTTCACTCAGTTTTTTAGCAGTAATTGGACAAAGGAAAGGAGAGGTGTTTACATTACATGCATTGGTGACTGTTGAGTTTTACTGACCAATGCACAGCTTCCTACGTACATAGGGAACCATGCTTAACAACAATACTATAATGGTAAAAGACACTCAGTTTTAACACAGCTTTTTTTTCTAGGAACAAGTATGTGGTCCCCAATCAGTCTTACGTCACTCATTCTGTCTAGCCACAAGAAAAGGTTCACCATGTAATTTACTTTCAGAAAGATTTAACTGTTGCTCTAGCTCCATCAGTAAGTTATACGACTTCTTCCAGTATCCTATTATGTCGACAACATGCCTTACAATTTCCAAGTTACCATGCAGCATCACTGGCTGCCACTCTCATACTACTCTGGAGTCTTTTTTTCTTACTTACAATTTTTGATTCTTCAGTTACAAATTCACAAACCTTCCTCCACATGTGCATAAACACATCCTGTATTCACAATAGTTCACATAACCTCAACAATATTAACTTTTTCTGCCTCTAAACTCTACCTCAACCATCATCTTTGGCCACTCGTAACACATTGAACTGCATCTCCTAAGCTCCCTGACCATTGGTGCGAAATTGTCCCAACTGGAATGTAGTCACCACAAGTTGGAGTAAGGGTTGTAAGGAAATGAATCTTTCTCCACTTTCTAAAGCTGGAGAGAGATAAAGTTTAGAGAATTCAGTAATAACAGTAACCAAAAAATTTAGATTAAGATCCCAAAGTACTATAGATAATGAGCTGTTGGTAATAAATATGCTACAGATGGTGCTAAAAAAAGGAAAACAAATAGAAAATAATGGCAGATAATTGCAAAAAAAAGAGAGTGGGTTGTCTGTGAAGGAAATAAAAGGGGAAACATGAAACAAGGAAATCAAAAATAAAATATTTGTATTATGAATCAAGAAACCTTGCTGCAAACTATATGTTCCAGGCACATTTCACCTTCTTCAGTGGATATAATAGTATTCATTTCTCCGATCATAATCTGCATTTCCTTCAATCTGGTCACAGATTAGAAGTCAGTCACTTCACTTATACCTATAAAAACATTGACATATTTTTGTGTCACAGTCTCTTTATTTTGTATTTTCATATTCTGTAAGCAGCCACTGTGAAACATCACTACTGGTGTGACAATAACTGCAAATTTTTCTTTTGAGAACTATAAGTGATTTCTGTTTCAACTCTATTCACTTGGTATCCCACAACCCCTTTCCCTTAGATCTTCCGTGATCCACTCCAAATAAGCTGTAAACCAAAAATCCAATTGTCTGAACGCCTAGAACTCTTTAGTCACTCCCTAACAGCTATTAATATTAATTTTGTAACAAGTTTCCTGAATTAGGGACACAACCATCGAATGGAGTGCAGAGAGAGTGATAACACAGAATGGAAATAAAATATGGGACAAACAAAGGCTGTATAGAGAATGGGGAAGACTAGTGTATGAGCTTGCTTCAGAAGTAATGAAAAGAAATTATCTCATAAGATATTTGTCTTGGATAAAGCAGAAGTATATTGTTCATTGTGGCCAACAAAAATATTGTCTCTATTGAGATTGCAATTGAGTGTAATAGTGAAGTTATCCAGTCACAATTAACTGGCTTAGGTGAACTTAAGTCAATCATTGAATATTTTTACCAGCCACCTAATTCCTCTGTAACAATTATAGAATCATACAAAGAAAGCCTAACTTCTTAGTGAAGAAACATCCTAGCCATGCAATATTAGTTGGTGGTAACTTCAAACTGTCTAAGCATAGACTGGGACATCTATCGATTCTTTGTAGGTGACATGGACAGAACAGTCTTGTGAAGCAGTTCTGAACCTGTTTTCCGAAAATTGTCTTGAGTAGCTATTTCAACAACCCACATGAAATGGAAATATGTTAGACCGTGTATCTAAAGACAGACTTGACCTTGCTGACAGGATCAGTATAGAGACAGGGTTTAGTGATTGTGACATCATCATACTGATGTTGGTTAATAAATTCATCAAGAAGGGTAGGAGTGTATTTATACTGGAAAGAACAGATAAGCAGTTGTTCGCATCCTACTTAGACAGTGAAGGAACATCATTTACTTCCAGTATGATGAACATAGGGGAATTATGGGCAAAGGTTAAAGTGATTGTAAATCATATTCTGGAGAAATAACATTCTCGGTAAATGGATTAAGGTGGAAAAAATCTACCATGGTTGAACAACAGAATTCAGAAAATGTTGAGGAAGCAGAGATTTTTGCTGTCATGGGTCAAAAAAGAACTTTGAAATGTCGAGAAGGAAAAGTTAGTAGAAATTCATGTGTCTGTAAAAAGATCAATTTGTAAACCGTACATTAATGTAGTAAAGGATCTTAGTGAGAACCTAACATAATTCTGGTCCTACATAAAACCGCTTAGCAAGCTGAAGGCTTCTGTCCAGTTAGTAGTTGACCAGTTTGGTGCAGCAATAGAAGACAGCAAAAGGAAAGCTGAGGTTTTAAACTTCATGTTTAAAAATTATTCTTGCAGAGGATCATACAGACATATCATTGTTTGACTGTCACACAGACAACTTAATGAGTCGAAACAAATAAATCGCCAGGTCCAGACAGAATTCCAATTCGGTTTTACAAGGAGCACTCTACAGCATTGGCCCCTTAGTTAGCTTGCATTTATTGTGAATCTGCATATAAGAGAAGAGTAAAAGAAAGGACCTGCAAAATTTCAGACCAATATCTGTAACATCAGTATGCTGTAGAATTCTTGAAGATATTAAGTTTGAATGTAATAAAGCAGAAAAGATTCAGCACAGATTTAGGAAACATTGCTCATGCCACTCAGCTTGTCCTTTTCTCATACAGTACCCTGCAAACCATGAATGAAGGGCAAGAGGCAGATTCCATATTCCTAAGTTTCCGGAAAACATTTGACACAGGGTCTCACTGCACTGGTAATGAAAGTACAAGCATACAAAATAGGTTCCCAGACATGAAAGTGCCTCGGACTTCTTAAATAATAAAACCTAGTGTGTTGTTCTGACGGCGAGTGCTCATCAGAGACAAGGCTATTGTCAGTAGCGCCCCAGGGAAGTACGATAGAACCACTCTTCTTCTCGGTATACATCAGTGATCTGATGTATCAGGTGAGCAGCAATTTGCATCTGTTAACTGATGACAGTGTAATGTACGAGGAAGTGTTATTGTTGAGTGACTGTAGAAATGACTTAGACAGAATTTATACTTGGTGTGACAAGTGGCAGCTTGCTGTAAATGTATAAAAATTTAAGTTAGTGCAGGTAGGTAGGAAAAACAATCATATGATGCTTGATACAGTCATGTCAATTAAATACCAAGGGGTAATGTTGCAATGCGGTATGAAATGGAATCAGCATGTAAGGAAAGTAGTAGTAAGACAAATGTGTGTGTGTGTGTGTGTGTGTGTGTGTGATGTATCTGTTATGACAGTGTGACGAAATTTGGCATTAATGGGCCATGGCGGCAGTCGTCCATCGCAAGTGCTAACAGCACGGCATCGACTGCAGAGCCTGTCCTAGGCTTGTGACCATATAGGTTGGATGCTAGACGACTGGAAAACTGTGGCCTGGTCTGATGAGTCATGAGTTGGTAAGAGCTGATGGTAGGGTTTGAGTGTGGCACAGATCCCATGAAGCCAAGGACCCAAGTTGTCAACAAGGCATTCTGCAAGCTGGCGGTGGCTCCATAATGGTGCAGGCTGTATTTACATGGAATGGCCTGGGTCCTCTGGTCCAACTGAACCAATCTTATATTTGGCTTCTTGGAGACCATTTGCACCCACTCATGGACTTCATGTTCGCAAGCAATGATGCAATTTTTTTGGACGCCACCAGGCCACGGTTGTTCGTGTTAGGAGTTATGAACATTGTGGACAATTTGAGTGAATGATTTGGCCTCCCAGGTTGCTGAACATGAATCCCATTGAACATTTATGGGACATAATCGAGAGATCAGTTTGTGCACAAAATCCTGTACCAGCAACACTTTTGCATTTATGGGCAGCTATAAAAGCAGCATGGCTCAATATTTCTGCAGTGGACTTCCAACATCTTGTTGGGTCAATGCCACATGAGTTGCTGCACTACACCAGGCAAAAGCAAGTCCGACACAATGTTAGGAGGTATCCCATCAGTGTGTGTGTGTGTGTGTGTGTGTGTGTGTGTGTGTGTGTGTGTGTGTGTGTGTGTGTGTGTGTGTTTATGTTTGACCTAATGATAACATTGGAAGTTCCAAGTTCCCTGATGCTCTTCATGGATGATGCTGTCTTATACAGAGAAGTCACAATGCTAGAAAATTGTAATAAAATGCAGAAAGAGATGCAGATGATCGACACTCAGTGCAGCGAGTGGAAATTGATCTTCAACATAAAAAAAAATGTAATTTATTGCAAATAAGTAGATAGAAAATCCTTCATTGTATGATTATACATTTGCAGAGAAATCACCGGAAGCAGTTACATCCATAAAATATCTTGGGAGTTCACATACTCAGTGATTTAAAGTTGAATGACCACATAAAATTAATCTCAGCTCAGGTATACGCCAGAGTGTGAGATTCATTGGAAGCATCCTCAGTAAATGTAGTCCACCAACAAAGGCAGTGGCTTACAAAACACTTGTTCAATCAGCACTTGAGTGTGCTCGCCAGTTTGCGATCCTCATGAGACAGGATTAAGAGGGGAAATAGTGAAGATTCAAAGAAGAGCAGCACATTTCATTAAAGGTTGATTCAGTAAGTACGAAAGCATCATGCAGATGCTATAAGAGAGGCATTCTGCATCACAGTATGGTCTACTGCTAAAATTCCAAGAGTGTACAGTCCTAGAAGAGTCAACCAGTATATGCTTCAATCTATGTATATCTCACAAAAAGACCATAAGGATAAAGTTAGAGTGTTTCCAAGTCCACACAGGGACTTATCGGCAATAGTTCACCCCACAAACTAACACTCTTAAGACGAAAAAATTATGCACAATGAAGGAATTATCCAAGTGGGATGGAAATCAGTAGGTGTGATGTACTTGTAGAGAGAAACAAAATGATTATGATTCCAGAAAAATTGGAGGATTTGCTTAAGAGCAAGTCTGTAACACATTGATGCACCTCTAGCCCTTATCCCTGCAATTATTTGGCTTGGAATTGATTGATACAGCTGTTGGATGACCTCCTGAAGAGTAGCTGGATGTAGGGGCCTGCCCATAATGCTCCAGATGTTGTCAATTGGGGAGAGATCTCCACACATCTTTGCCCTGGAATCTTATTGACTCTTTGAAAAATCTGTAAATTTTACCCCAAGTTTTCCTTTCATTAATTACACAAACCAGTTTCTTGGCTGTTGTAGCTTCAGATCTAAAAGAGAACTTGCAATACTTGTTGCATAAGAAATTTTTAAATTGAAATAGTATCAACACATTGAGTTGCAGATAGGCACAATGAAATGACTGTTACATATAAGCTTTTGGCCAAAGGCTTCAAAAAAGAGAAACATACACTGCATTAGAGGTGTGCTTGCTTGTGTGAATGTTTGTGCGTTTCTCTTTTCTGAAGAAGGATTTGATGGAAAGCTTATATGTAACAGTCTCTCCATCATATCTGTCTGCAACCCAGTGCGCCATCTTTATGGTGAACAGCAATCTGTTCTTTTCATTATATTATTTAGTGCTCAGATAAACATTGCACCATTAAGAATGAAGCCCCACTGTGATTGCTGTTCCCGGACACAGTATTAGTTTGTTGCTGTTTGTAAGCAGCTGGGAGTTACTCTGACGACTTTCAAGCGATTTGGAAGCTGCTTTGAAAGGGCATGTTGGGGGAAATACCAAGAGATTTGCACCAGAGATACTGAAGGTAACTCAAGTACCACCATTTCCAATGGATACTGTCTCATCTGCAGGAAGTGCAGGATCTATCACCACCAGTCCACTTGACTGTGAATGGCATGTCATTGGTATGTCTAGAGATCCTGTACAGAGGAGGCAGGGACTAAGGAGAACTCGGTGACACCTAAGGACTGAAGATGACATGGTGGCTGGTTGGTACCATCGGGCCTTCAGGGCCTGTTCAAATGTTGAAGACACCCATCATCCTAACCAATGAGTCCGATGTGCTGTTCTCCACTGAAACTGAACCTGAGCCTATGAGACACAATTAATCTGTTGAGAAATCTGCTGTGTCACATATGAAGGGGAAGCAAATGCAAGAGATAGGAGTCTGTCAATCATCGGCAGTTCTTAGTGTGCACTCTGCATGGGTGCATTGAGATCCTATTCGACATGTTGAACAGGCTATTCTGACAGCCACTGAGGGAACAAAGTACAGTTTATTTTAAATTAGATGACTCTCCATCCATTCCAATTAATGATAGCTGCAAGAGATGCTGAAATATTAGCATAGAATTCAAAGATGGTGCCCACTGTTGAAATGATTAAAATCTTAGTGTTCACAACAAACTCCAGGTGTTTGCATCAGTCCTAAAAATCAGTGGAGTTCATATCATACTAGCTGGTTAAAACTTAAAAAAAAAAAAAAAGGAGAGAGAGATGTTCATGTAGAATTACTGGCCAGGAGATTCATTCTGGGGTTGTTCGGATGCCTAGTGCACATCTTTTTGATGCAACTTAAGCAACTTGCATGTTGAAGCTAAAACTTGAAATTGACAGGCTGTCAATCTAAGTGACCTCAGTTAGATAGGCTAATGGGGAATGCAGGTTCTGAAGCCATCAAGGAAGAAGTTGACACTCTGTTTCTGCAACCACAGTCTCACAGTTCTCTCAACGTCTTCATCAGAAGCATAATGATGTTCTCGCAGATCGTCTTTCATTATCAGGAACAGCTGGAAGTCAGATGGTACTAAATCTGGACTGTATGGAGGATGCTGTGTGATGGTGAGATTCAGTCTCTGAAGTTCTGCTGTGGTGCCACGTGAAGTGTGTGGTTTGGCAATGTCATGCTGCAGGAAAACATTTCCCTTTTCCTTTTGGACCATTGTTAGCCATCGTTCCAGAGTTCGCAGCGTTGTGATGTAACACTCTGAATTTATTGTTGTTCCACGATCAAGGAAATCAACATGTATAACACCATCTGTGTCCCAGAACACTGTGGCCATGATTTTTCCAGCTGAGGGATGCGTCTTGAATTTCTTTTTCTGAGGCGAGTCTTTTTGTCGATATTCCATAGACTAACATTTCATCACTGGATTGTAATGGTGTACCTACGTTTCATCTCCTGTCACAATTGAATGGAGAAAGGTGTCACCTTCATTCTTGTAACACAAGAGGAGTTCCTGGCAAATTTCAAATCTGCAAGCTTTCATTTCAGGAGTCAGCATCTGGGGTACCCATCGTACACAGATCTTGCAATAGCCAAGCAAAGCAATAATCTGACCCACACGTTCTTGTGATATGTTGATTGTTCTTGCAATTTCTCTCTAAGTGATACGACGATCGCCCTGAATCAATCTATCACCATTTTGCTTGTGAAAGTTGGTGGTTGCTGTCACAGAACGTCCAACTCTTTGTTTGTGACCTGGGTCAGATGTTCCCGTCTCAACATCTTTAAACTTACTCACCCAATGAAGTACAGTACTCACATCCACACAGTCACCATAAGATGCTTTCATTCTCTGATGAATCTCCTTTGGGGTGACACCTTCTGCTGTCAAGAGTTCAGTGACTGCACGTTGCTTAAATTGCATTGACTGAATGTCTGCGCAGGGTTCCATATGTTACACTGTAACAACACAACCATTCAAAGCTAAGGCTTCCCACCAACTGAAGCTGTAGAGAAGAGGCTACGGAACAAGCCAGTACATGCCCCGTACCAATGCTGCCATCTGTTGAAGAGTTACGAATGTGGAGGCATTATTTTCAGTCAGTCCTCGTATACTTGTTGCAGTATACAGGAAACTCAAATTCATCAAAGTAGAAATTGAAGTTTCATCCAAAATAATTTGGGCAAGACTCAGTATCAAGGGTGAGCATAAATTTGTAATTGCAATATCCATCAGGGTTTTGACTATCTCTTGTTGTGCCCTGAAATGAGGAATGTCGTACTCACTGTCCTTCCCACCCCTCTCACAGTGGTATCCCATTGCCTGCTGAACCCACACAATATCCTTGTCCATCCCTGCTCCACCTCTGCTCCTAACCCCTTGCCTCATGGGTCATATTCCTGTAACAGACTTAGATGCAAGATCTGTCCCACACACCCTCCCACCACCACCTACTCCAGTCCAATCACAAGCATCACCCATCTCATCATAGGCAGGGCTACCTATGAAACCAGTCATGTGATGTACAAGCTTAGCTGAAACCACTGTGCTGCATTGTATGTGGACATGAAAACCAACAATTTGTCTGTCGACATGAATCGCCAACCAACAAACTGAGGCCAAGTATTAGCTGGACCACACAGTTGCTGAGTGCATTGCCCAACAAAATGTTCTTCACTTCAGTGACTTTTTCACTGACAGTGCCATCTGGATCCTTCCTACCAACAGCAGCTTTTCTAAATTGTGAAGGTAGGATCTCTCCCTGAAATATATACTATGCTCCCTTAAACCACCTGGCCTCAACCTTATGTTAGTCACTGTCCTTGACCCACCTATCCCCTCCCCTGTTCCCACTCCAGCATTACAGAGCCTTCTGTTCCACCAATACACTCACAGTCTTTTTTATGTCTTTCCTTTTCCACTCCTCTCCCCGTGTGTGTGTGTGTGTGTGTGTGTGTGTGTGTGTGTGTGTGTTATCTGCTTCAGATGAAGGCCTTCTGGCCTAAAGCTTACTTGTTTAGCAGTGTTTTTGTTGTGTCTGTCTGTGGTGCAACATCTCCACTATATGGTGAGTAGGATTGTATCCTTTTCATAATATTGTCATTAAACTTACAATTAAACTTTCCTGTTGACTACCAGACTCACCCCTGGATATAAAGAAAAACTTTAGAGAAAACCTCAGTCCTCTTGTATGTATTTTCCTCCGTCATACTGTAATTATAGGAGGAGACATTAATCATCCAACAATCACTTGGGAAAATTACAGCTATTAAGTGGTTGGTGTGACAGGACATCTTGTGAAACATTATGAAATGCATTCCCTGAAAACTACCGAGAACCGGTAGTTCGGAAGCCCATTCATGATGGAGATATATTAGACCTAATGGCAACAAATAGATCTAAACTCTTTGAGAATGCCTACATTGAAACTGGCATCAGTGGTTGTAAAGCAGTTGTAATGAGTATGATTAAATAAAGTACAGAGGGCTGCTATGACAAGTAGAAAGATTTAAATGTTGAGTAAACTATATAAAGAGGCAGTCATGATACATCTCAGAGAGGATGTCAAAATATTTACCTCAATGCAGGAGCATGTTGAAGAACTGTGGCTCAAGTTTAAAAAAATATTTGACCATACACTGGATAGTGTAGTAACACTGTTCACGTTACGTCGCACTTCACTTAGCGTAGACCGGGACTGTCCTAGGCATGCCCGATGTTGACTGACTGCGCTCTGCCTGTCCTGCCGGAGTTGTTGTTGTTGTTACGCCGGCGGAGGGCGCGTCCGAATTCTCGCGTGCCCTCTGGTGGACGGGACTCTACTTGCGGCAACTACTGTCCATGACGCGCCGTGCCAATGTGCGCCTCCCGCGATCTTTCTGGTGGCTACTACACTCCTCCTCCTTCGGGGGGTGAAGCCACTGTGATCCACTGCGTCGAAAGGTGGAGCGTCGGGCAGGAGCGATGACCTCCACATCCATGGGATGGCCGGAGTCGAGGGAATCTGCCAACCCTCGAGCCGGAACTTTCGAATATGGCTGGAAATGACCCACACGAAGAGGCCCCCGTCGTCCCACAACCGGAGCCCGGGACAGAACGGGCGATAAGCTGTCGAACTCTGGATCCTGTTCCACCTCAGGAGGGGCAAGACCCAGTGGCGGGGACGAAGGGGAAGGAACGACCACAGGGGAACGAGCCCCCTGCGAAACCGGGCCGGCTAGGGGGGCCAGCTCTCGCTGGGGCAGCTCGAAAGACGGCGATGCCGGTGCTGGAGCCACTGGAGGCTGCCAAGGCTGAGAACCATCACAGTGCGGCAGAGTCACAGCGGGGAGAGGAGGTAACGTCCCCTGTGAAACCAATACAGGTGCCGGCAATGGGGAAGCCGGTGTCCGAGAGGGCGGAGGGTGGGTGCCCGAACGTGGACGTAGCTGATTTTGGTGACGACGTACCACCCGGTCCCCCACCTGCAAGGTATAGAGCCGGCGGCCATGTCGGTGCAGGACCACCGCCGGTATCCAACGTGGATTGCGACCAAACCCACGGGCCCAGACTGACATACCCAGTGGAAAGCCAGGTACTCCGCTTTGGGAAGACTGGCGAGGACCAGGCTGGAGGAGGTGCAGCAGAGTCCTAGGTTGACGCCCATGGAGGAGCTCTGCGGGGCTGCGGCCTCCCATTGGTGTGGTCCGGTATGCCGTCAAGAAAAACGTCAATGCTTCCTCTGCAGGAAATTCGTGCACATACTTTTTCATCTGTGTCTTAAAGGTGCGCACCATGCGCTCAGCTTCCCCATTCGATTGTGGATGGAAGGGGGGAGAGCAAACGTGCCGAATACCGAAGCGCCTACAAAAATCCTGGAAGGTCTGCGAAAGAAACTGCGGTCCATTGTCCGAGACCAGGGTGATTGGCAGACCTTCCACAGAAAAGATTTTTGCTAGTGCCTGGATTGCAACGTCTGAAGTGGTTGAGGAGCAGCGAACCACATATGGGAATCGGGAATAAGCATCAATGACAATGAGCCAAAAGCCATTGAGAAACGGCTTATGGTCAGTGATTAACTGAAACTTCGTGCCATACAAGAAAGGGTGAAACTTGGTAACAGCGTAGACAATGGCCAAAGCCTCTTTTTCCACCTGGGAGTAATGGGCCTGCGCGGGACTAAGCGTTTTCGACGCAAACGCCAGTGGTTGCTCGGAACCATCTGCGTTGCGATGGGCCAGGACCGCCCCCACCCCATACTGTGAAGCATCCGTAGCCAGGACTAACGGCTTATGGGGATCAAAAGTAGCCAAACAAGGGGCTGACGTGAGGAGTCCCTTCAACGAGGTGAACGCTCGCTCGCATGCCGGCGACCAATCAAAAGGAACACCCTTGTGCAGAAGGCAGTACAGGGGGTGGGCTATAGTGGAAGCCCTGGGAATGAACCGGTGGTAATAGGCTATCTTGCCTAAAAAAGCTTGTAACTCCTTCAGCGATGTGGGCCGAGGAAGGTTGACGATACCTTGGACCAAACTTCCTAGTGGCTGGATGCCATGCCGAGAGATGGTGTAGCCCACATACTCAATGGTCGGTTGGAAGAAGGTTGACTTCTGCAGGTTGCAACGCAAGCCCACAGACCTGAATTTGAGAAAGAGGGTGCGAAGGTTGTGCAAGTGGTCCATCGTGCTGCGGCCCGTGACAATTATGTCATCCAGGTAATTAATACAATGAGGGATTGTTGACGTGACATGCTCAAGATAACGCTGGAATATCGCCGGGGCACTGGATATTCCAAAAGCCAACCGCTGGTATTGGTAAAGGCCAAACGGGGTGTTGATGACTGCCAGCCGTTTGGAGTCCTCATCAAGTGGTATCTGATGATAAGCCTCTGACAGATCGATTTTCGAAAAATAGTGGCCTCCCGCCACGGCGGAGAACAATTCATCAGCATGAGGCAAAGGATAGGTGTCCACCACCAATTGGGAATTAATGGTGGCCTTAAAATCGCCACAAAGACGTAATTTTCCCGAGGGCTTCTTGACAATAACGAGGGGCGAAGCCCACTCACTGGAAGAAATGGGAAGAACGACCCCTAGGGCTGTCAGCCGGTCTAGCTCTTCCTTTACCTGAGGGCGGAGAGCCAAGGGGATCTGCCTCGCGCGTAGAAAACGCGGGCGAGCCGACGCCTTCAACGTTAAGTGAGCTTCAAAATCTGAAACACGCCCCAGGCCCCCCTCAAAAATGTCTGGAAAGTCTGAGATCGAAGATTCTAATGAGTGATAGGGAACGTCTTCGGAGACCAACTGCATGGCGTCAGCGATAGAAAAACCGAAAGCTTGAAAGGCATCCAGGCCAAAAAGGTTAGCGGAGCTCGCATCACTGACAACAATAAAAGTAATAGGCCGAGTGACTGATTTGTAAGTCACGTCGGTAGTGAATTGACCCAGTAGGGGAATGAACTGTTTACCATAACCGCGTAGACGCCGGTAAACTGGCGCCAACGGGGGCGATCCAAGGTCGGAATACGTTTGTGCATTCAACAACGAAACTGCCGCGCCTGTATCTACTTGCAGTTGTAACCGGCGCGACCGAACTGACACCTCGATAAAGAGTTTGCGTGCCGATGCGTCGGGAGCCTGGCCCGATGAAACTTCCTGAATGTCAACGTCCATGTCCTCTGTACTTGCTTCCTTCGATTCCTTTGAGGCTGAGCGGCAAACTTTAGCAATGTGACCGTTTTTATGACATTTGCGACAAACGGCCCAACGCTGGGGGCACTTTGACCGATCGTGATGTATATAGCACGACGCACAGGACGGCAACAGGGGCCGGCGGCCGGAATTCTGTTTACGCGCCGCGCGGGAGCGGCCGTAACGGCCGGATTGTACCGCTCGCACGTCGTCCACCCCGGACACAGTGGACGCGGCCACGCCGCCCTGAACCTCCGCGACGTCGCACCACGCTTCCAGCTGTTGACCTGCTGCGTGAGAGACTTCATACGATTGAGCAATGGACAGGACCTCTTCGAGGGAAGGGTCTTCTAACTGCAGGGCCCGTTGCCGGACCTCCCTATCAGGGGCCGAACGAACAATGACGTCGCGTACCATAACATGGGCATACGACTCCCGCGACTGCTCCGTGACAAAATGACACTTGCGACTAAGACCGTGCAGGGTTGCGGCCCACGCCCGGTAAGACTGATGGGGCTGTTTCTTGCATTGATAGAACTCGACCCTAGCCGCCACAACATGTGTGCGGCGGCGATAATATGAAGACAGCAATGAACACAATGCGTCAAAAGACAAGGACGAGGGTTCCTGCAACGGCGCCAGCTGCCGCAAAACTTGATACAGCGAGGGAGATATCCAAGACAAGAAGAGAGCACGACATACCTCCGCATCGGCAACATGAAACGCCTGGAAATGCTGCCGAAGGCGATGTTCATATGCGTCCCAATCCTCCGCCGTCTCGTCATACGGGGGAAAGGGAGGAGGGAACGGCGCCGGAGCAGACGGCGGTGAGAGCAACGCCGGAAGCACTTGTTTCATGGTGGCCATGAGCTCCGTCTGCTGTGCAACCAAAACCCGCACCAAATCCTCCATGCCGTGGAGAAACTGCGAAACCGGAACAACGACGCAACACGCGACAGAACGACCCTACTCGTCGCCAATTGTGTAGTAACACTGTTCACGTTACGTCGCACTTCACTTAGCGTAGACCGGGACTGTCCTAGGCATGCCCGATGTTGACTGACTGCGCTCTGCCTGTCCTGCCGGAGTTGTTGTTGTTGTTACGCCGGCAGAGGGCGCGTCCGAATTCTCGCGTGCCCTCTGGTGGACGGGACTCTACTTGCGGCAACTACTGTCCATGACGCGCCGTGCCAATGTGCGCCTCCCGCGATCTTTCTGGTGGCTACTACAGATAGATCTTTACTTAACAGAACAGTTCATGATCAGAGATACTCTCCATGGTATATAGCCACTGTAAAGAAACTTTGAAAGAAATCGTGACTTCTGCATAATAGATGTAAAACAAAGCGTAGAGCCATAGATAGAGAGATGCTGAATGCAAAATATTTGGCTGTCGAGATGGCAACGTGTAAAGCTTCCAATGACTGCTGTAGCAGAACTTGTGGAAAATCTCTCACAAAACCCAAAGAAATTCTGCTCATATGTAAAAGCTATCAGTAGCATGAAAGTTAGTGTCCAGGCACTCATGGCAGTGAAATTGAGAGTGAAAAGCAAAAGCAGATATACTGAACTCCTATTTCAAATGTTCCTGTACTGACAAAGATACAGAAGTACAATATACTTTTTGCACCATTACAAAGATGAGTGATACAAATTACAATGTCAATGGCATTGCAAAACAGCTAAATTTAAACGAGGCTCTAGGGCCTGAGAATTTGCAGCTGAACAAAAAGCTGTGCCCAGTGACTAGAAAAAAACTTAAGTCTCACTATTCTGTATTTAAAAGGGTGACTGAAGAGATCCACTAACCCATCACCCTAACTCATTGGCATAGAATTCTACAACATATTCTAAGCTCAAACATTATGTTGTATCTCAAATGGAATGAACTCCTCCGAGCCAACCAGTATGGATTCCGAAAACACTGATCAGGTGTACCCCAACTTGCACTTTCCTCACATGACGTCCTGAATGCTATGTATCAAAGAAATAGAGTAGAGACAGTATGTCTTGATTTCTGAAAAGCATTTGACTAAGTACCAAACCTTTTCCTCCTGTTGAATTCCACTCCCCATGACCATTAAATTTTCATCTCTCTTAACTATCTGAATAGTTTTTTTATCTCATATACATTTCTTCAATCTCTTAATCATATGCAAAGCTAGTTGGCATATAAATTTGTGCTATTGTTGTGGGTGTGGGCTTTGTGTGTATCTTGGCTACACTAATCTGTTCACTATGCTGTTCAGAGTAGCTTATCTGTGGTCTTATTTTCTTATTCATTATTGTACCTACTCCTGCATTATCCCTATTTGATTTTGTTTGTCTGACCCTGTATTCAGCTGACCATAAGTCTTTTTCCTCCTGCCACCGAACTATATCTAACTTTAACCTATCCATTTTCCTTATTAAATTTTCTAACCTACATGCCCAGGTAAGGGATCTGACATTCCACACTCCGAACCATAGAACCCGAGGTTTGTTTCTCCGGATAACAACATTCATAGTCCCCGCCCAAAGATCTGAATGGGGGTCTATTTTACCTCTGGAATATTTTATCCAAGGGGGTGCCATCATTATGTAACCATACAGTAGATCTCCATGACTTTGGGAAAAATTACAACTGTAGTTTTCCTTGCTTTCAGCCATTCATAGTACCAGCACAGCAAGGCTGTTTTGGTTGATGTTACAGGGCCAGATCAGTCAATCAACCAGACTGTTGCCTCTGCAACTACTCAAAAGGCTGCTGCCCCTCTTCAGGAACCACACGTTTGTCTGGCCTCTCAACAGATATGCCTCCATTGTGGTTGCACCTGTGGTATGGCTATTTGTGTCGCTGAGGCACGCAAGCCTCCCCACCAACGGCAAGGTCTCATGAAAAAAGTGCATGCTGTCCTGCATCTTGTGCCTTTGTATTAATCCTTGTTTTAGTTGCTCAAAACTTTCTGTCTTATCTAGTGCTTCATGCATCACTCAAAGGATTTTGCTTCTCCTGAAAGGTGCAGTCTCATTACCTGCAACAACCACTCACCCAATAAACCCCCTCTCTCAGCAAATGACAATATATATTCTCGGATGCCCTACCATAAAAAAGAATAACAAGGTTTGCAGCATCTGAATTTAATTCTAAACTCGTGTGATCTTAATAATCCCAACTCCTCATTCCTCACTGTAAAGTCATTATTTGCAAACTTATTTTGTGCTCTAAATTGTGCTACTTCATTAACTGGCAATTGTACAGCTTCCACACCAGATTCCCCCATTGCACTACCTCTACTCAGATTTTATAAACCCAATAATAACAACAAAAGAATCTGTAATCAACAACACTACAGTACTTATATCTTATGTCTATTCATGAGCCACTTGGACTCCCTGCATTGTCTCACCATATGGCCATAACTATCACACATAAAACAGACAACTGCCACAGACTCAGCACAAGGGGCAGAATGCCCAAGAAAATTATTTACATTGTGTACATACCACACGTTCTAACCACTGACCCCTACAATTACCCCTGAATCGAGAAACATCCACAAGTTCTTCTGGCCACACAAAAATAACATTGAAGTTACGATGACCCTCAATTCTCGATCCCACACGTCATAAAACACAAACAACAGTTTTGTTCACCCCACAATGAAGGTACTGTAGACTGCAGCATGGACATCTTGCTGCGGGGGTTGGAACACCTTCTGATGTCTGTTGGCCACTATGTCAGTTCTCCTGACACCACTCTGTCGGGGGACGCACCACTCTGTAGTATCTGGCTGTTCAAGGCTGAGGCTGAATGGTGGACCAGTAGATCCACTGACAGACTGGTGGTTGAGAAAACAATTTATTACTTTTAATTACAACATTTCTCTGTTGTATGTAAGAGGCAGACATACCCCACTCCAGCATGGCAGGTTGGCAATGGTCAGCGGCAGTTGGTCTCTGAACCAGCAGGGCAGTACTTGCGTCAGCTGCCGGTGATGCAGACATCAGTCCTTGGCAGCAAGCGGGTGGCCCGTCAGTAGGTGAAGGCTCTGACATCAGTGGCACACTCCTTCTTGCTATGTTGGCTCTCTGGTGTCAGACGCCCGTGCCCAGGCGACCCAGGTGTGGCTCACATCTTCCATGGTGACAAATGGTGACAAGGAGTCTTTCTCTCTGTAGTAGTGTGTACAATGTTTTGTAGTAGAGTGTACAATGTTTTGAAACATACTTGCAAATGAAAACACATGATATTGTCACATAGAAGAAGGTGTAACTAGATGAATGACGAACACTTAACTTCACTTAACAAAGGTTTATTCATCACTTGCACATACAAGAGTGCAGAGCAAACTGCCTCCGGCCAGGGCACTTACAGTATGTATACAGCTACAGAACATTCCAGTACACTGATTCTTGACATTTGTGGATGCTTGTAGAATGTACTCAAACTGAATATAGAAATTAAAATTGTACAGTGCAGGTGAGTTTTGAACTCATGACCCTCCATGCAACAGTTTAGTATCATAACCACTACACCACTGTGTTACTCAGCTTTTTCTGTGACATTGCTCTCTCCTTAAGAGAACAGCATCTCGGTGTTACATCCTCCTAGTCCGGAAACGAGTCATCGGTCCTGCATACTTCAACTCCCGATGACTGATGCTCGCGTTGGCGGTGATCTTCTTAGAACTTCTTTTGCCGCTACGCCCTTCGTCGCCTTTCCGGTTGTTGCCTGTCACTGGAGCTTCGAATTTACCCTGGGTTGCAGGATCCTTACAGGGATTCATTCAAAGGATGTGGACCGTATCTCTGATCTTTCAGCATGTTGTTTCGGGGTCGAAATCTTCAGCTTCATAAGTAGCATCAAACAACTGTCTTACAACCTTATAAGGTCCAAAGTAGTGCCTGAGGAGCTTTTCAGAGAGACGAACCTTCCAAGCAGGAGTGAAGATCCAGACAAGGTCACCAGGCTGGTAGACAACAGGGCGGTGGCTCGCATCATACCTTCAGTGATCATTTACTTGAGTCTGCAGCATGTGGAGTTGAGCTAACTGCCAAGCTTCCTCAGTTCTGGTTAACACCTGGCCGATGTAGTCATCGTCCACATCATCAGGATGTAACTAAACACAGTGTCCATCGTCATAGTCGCCTCACGCCCATGCACCAGGAAAAATGGCATAAATCCTGTGGTGTCTTGTTTGGCGGTGTTGTAGGCAAACGTCACAAAAGGTGACCCAATTGCTCTGCTCGAAGTTGACGAACAGTGATAGCATGTCAGCCAAGGTGTTATTAAGGCACTCAGTAAGCCCGTTAGTTTGCGGATGGTAGGCATTCGTCATGTGATAGGTAATGTTGCACCGACGGTTTATCTCTGTCACAAAATTCGATTGAAAAACTTTCCCTCGATCCATAATTAACAACCTCGGGTCACCGTGTTTTAATACAATGTCTTCCACGATGAATTTGGCTACCTCGAATGCTTTGGCTGTTTTCACGGCTTTTGTAATGGCATATCGTTTCAGATAATCAGTGCAAACAATAAACCGTCTATTGCCACTATCAGACATTGAAAATCGTCCGAGGAAGTCAATCCCAACATGCTGGAAAGGCATTTTGGCTGGTGGAATTGGTATGAGTTGGCCAGGTGGTTTTTGAGGAACTACCTTTCTCCTCTGGCACTCTTGACAGTGCGACACATAGTGACGGACACTCCTAAATAAACCTGGCCAGAAAAATCTCTTGCAGATCCTATTGCATGTCTTAATAAATCCTAAATGTCCGGCCTAAGGTGTGTCATGGAATTTCTGTAGAACATCTAAGCGCATGTGTTTAAGAATCACTGGTAGCCACCTCTTTCCGAATGGATCAAAATTTTTCTTGCAAAGTAATCCATTAACTACCTTAAATTGTCCTTTCACATCCTCTGACCGATTTAAGGCACGCATAATTGGAGATATCTTGGCATCCTTCTTCTGTTCAGCAGAGAGATCCTAGAGTGCAACGAGACAGTCACTATCTTCATCAAAATGTTGATGGTCTTGCACAGGGTTTCTTGAGAGACAGTCGGCACCTTAGTGTTTTCTTCCACTTTTGTATACTATGGTAATGTCATACTCTTGAAGACGTAGTGCCCACCTGGCAAGTCGTCCTGTTGGATCCTTAAGACCTGTCAACCAACAAAGTGAATGATGGTCTGTAACAACTGTGAATGGCCTTCCATAGAGATTCTGTCGAAATTTGCACATGGCCAAGATCACAGCAAGACATTCTGTTTCTATAGTTGAGTAGTTTCTCTCGGCTTTTGTAAGTGTCCAAAAGCATGGCTTTAACCTTCTCGTTTCCATCTGAAATTTGCGTCAGAACAGCACTGATCCCATGCCCACTGGCATCTGTGTGTAGTTCTGTAGGTGCTCTCTCATCATAAAGACCAAGTCAGGGTCAGTCATCAGAGCTTTTCACAGCACATCAAAAGAATCTTGTTGAGCACCACCCCAGATAAATTTAGCATTGGCCTTTAACAACTTCTGGAGTGGCCTGGCTTTGATACAAAAGTATTTGATAAAACGACAGTAATAAGAACATAATCCGAGGAAGATTCTCACATTTCTAATACTTTTAGGTATAGGAAATTCCGTTGTAGGTCTCACCTTTTCTGGGTATGGCCGCACACCGTTTTTTGACGCAAGGTGTCCAAGTATTTTGATTTCTTTTGCTCCAAAAAGACACTTTCTTGGATTAAGTTTCAGTCCGCCTTGTTGAAGACACTTAAGAATGGCCCTCAGTCTTTTTATATGTTCATCAAACATCTCTGAAAACACTATAATGTCGTCAAAATAACAAAGACACATTCCCCACTTCAGGTGACGTAGAAAATTATCCATCATCCATTCAAAAGTTGCTGGTACATTACACAAACCCAACGGCATTACCTTAAACTCATGCAGGCCCTCAGGGGTGATGAATGCAGTTTTCTCACGATCAGCCTCATCTACTTCGATTTGCCAGTATCCCGAGTACATGTCCATGGTTGAGAAAAACTTAGCACCCTTCACACAATCTAGTGTATTGTCAATTTGTGGAAGGGGGTAAATGTCCTTTTTAATTATCTTATTAAGCTTCCTGTAATCAACACAAAAGTGCGAACTGCCATCCTTCTTCCTTATGAGGACCACTGGTGACGACCATGGGCTCTGCGAAGGCTGAGTGATGTCATTCTTCATCATTTTCTCTACCTTGTCGCGTATTACTCGACGTTCCGTTGCTGACACATGGTATGCTCTCTGGCTTATTGGTTGATGGTCTCCAGTGCTAATCCGGTGCTTCACCGTCAATTTGTCTAATTTGCTCTTTACCTGTGGATTGAAGCATTCAGAAAACTCTTGAAGAATGGCAAGTAGCTTCTTCTCTTGTTCCTTAGTGAGGTCTGGTGATAGTTGAGCTAGAAGATCTTGTCTTGTAGTGGTAGCGCTAATTTCACCCACAGACTCAGTATGGGAGGTTTCTATGATGCTCAGCTGTTCTTCAATTAACGGCTCAGCGTTAGCTAGACACATGCGTCCTGGAAGGATCTGCGGTTCTCAGTGACAGTTAACTATCCACAGTTCACTGAATCCGTTCTCAAACGAGATGACAGAGGCCGGGATGACCAAATTATTCTTCAGTGGTATGCTTCTCTTACATTCCACTACAAGATCCATGGATTGATGCTGGGATGACCCGTGACACTTATCTTTTTAGTGCTGACAGCAGGAATGATCACTTCATCCAGCACACATAGTCTCCAAAGACTCGGATGTGCATCTTCCTGTTCACAGTATCTCATCTCATCTAGCATAATCTTCAAGTGACCACAATCTATAATTGCCTGAGAAGCTTTCAAAAAGTCCCATCCGAGAATGACGTCATGGCTACACTCTTGTAAGATGATGAATTCTAAGGGCTGTGTATGGCCACATATACGCACATGAATGGTACATCTTCCTGTAGGTTTTACATATTTCCCATTAGCCACCTTCAGCAGAGATGTTTTGTTGTCGACAAATACGGTTTTCTGCAACTGGCGATGGTACTTCTCTGAAATGACTGAATATGATGGTCCAGAGTTCACAAGAGCTTGGGCTGGTCAGCCATCCATGAGGATATCGACATAGTTTCCTATCATTTTTGTAGTGATTGATGGTGGAGGATTTTTCTCTTCAGCGGCCTCACCTCCAAGGAAGGTCGCACCCTTTAGTTTTCTAGGTTGCGGCAGCTAGGTGATCAGCTGGAGCTTCTAAACAGCAATGGAGACCTTGATCGGTGTGTTGGGGAGTGTCCTCTACAGTGGCTAGCTTGCGGCGATGGTGACCTACGTCGTTCTGCACCCACATCTTCTTGTTCATCTTTGTCATCCTGGAGTTGGCAGGCGTCATCAAATATCTGCTGCCTTTCTCAACAATAGCGCACCACATGTCCCAGTCGTCCACTGTGGAAACATACTGGTTGGTTATCCTGGGTCCTTCATATGTCAGTCTTCCTTGATGCCCATACAGGTTCCTCATGTGGCAGTGTAGGAACGTAACTCCGCCTGGGTCTCGTTTTTTTCACCTTTCTAAAGGGAAATGAAGGCCGAGAGATTGGGTTCAATGTCTGTTCCACTTCCCGCCATATGACCTCTTGGAGCGTCTCAGTTTTTTGCACACCATGCAATCCAAGTGCCTTCTGAACTTCCTCTCTCACTATCTGACGAAGAACACTTGTGAAATCAGTTTCTTCCTCCATCACAGACATCAATATGACATTTGGAAGCCGTTCAAACTTCTTGCGTGTAATTCTTTTTTGATGCATTATCTCGACATACTGGCACCATTTTATGAAGTCGTCTGCTGTTGAAACCTTCAGGAGTAGGGCTTGATACATATCCTCAGCGACACCCTTAATGAGATGTGCAACCTTATCTTCCTCCTTCATTCTAGGATCCACTATTTTATACAGCTCCAAGACATCTTGAATGTAGGATGCTGTAGTTTCTCCTGGACGCTGTGCCCTGCACTTTAATTTATCTTCAGCCTTGCACTTGTGTTGTGTGTCGCCGCAATACCTGGAATACTTCCCAGCTTGTGAACTTCTCCTCGTTGTTCGCATACTATAGCTTGGCGGTGCTCTCCAAGTAGAAAAATACATTAGCCAAACACACGGTGTCATCCCATTTCTTAAATTTGGCTATACACTTGTATACCTTCAGGCACTTGCTTGGATCTTGGCCATCGTCACCAGAGAACCCAGAAGGATGTCTCATGTGGTGGCACACTGTTGCTGTCATCACAATGGCCTCTTCCTCTTCTGTCTCCTATAGATTGCTATCTGTTGAATATGGCTCAAACTCGGCCTTCTCGCCACGTAAATGGCAGCTCTGTCTTGGTCTGATGGGAGCCACGGTGTCATTGATAATGTGCGCTATCACAAATTCCAATACCCGGTGCCTCCACCAGAATAATGTCACGTAGAAGGAGGTGTAACTAGATGGATGACAAATACTAACTTCACTTAAACAAAGGTTTATTCAACACTTGAACATACAAGAGCGCAGAGCGAACTGCCTCCGACCAGAACACATACAGTAAAGATACAGCTATAGAACATTCCAGCACAATGATTCTTGACATTTTTGGATACTTCTAGAATGGACTCGAACCGAATATAGCAATTAAAATTGTACAGTCCAGGTGAGTTTTGAATTCACGACCCTCCATGCAACAATTTAGTATCAGAACCACTACACCACTGTGTTACTCAGCTTCTTCTGCGACAATATGATAAACCATTAGTAACCCTTTCACAGAGCAGTTATCCATTAATGAAACATCAATAATAATGGTAGTTTATACAAATATGGCTTCTGGTTTATCACAAGGAAATTATGCATGAAAGGAATGGACTAGAAAAAAGTGGAGATTTAGAAATTAGAGGGCCAGAATAGGGCTTACATTTAAAGAGAACTACATCGGATACAAGTGAAATATGTGTTGACCTACATTTTTAATTAACAAGGACGATCTTAAGGCTCAGTAGATAAAAGAGATTAGCAGAATTATCTATTTACTTTAGACAATTCGTGCTAAACTTTGAAAAAAATTGTATATAATTAAGGTTTTTTTATACATAAAATTATTTAAACTTTTGTATGCAAGAAGTTATATTGTTTCTTTTGAGTTTGATTAAATAATGATGTAAAATTATTTTAACCTGTTTGAGCAGTATTTTAATTTTTGATGAAATAAGAACTGTGAAAGAATATTTGTCATGGCAGTCATGCTAATGTGTATCTTTCTAATACAGGGTCACCGTGCTGAGCGACGCTTTGTTTGTAATGTGTGTGGAGCATGCCTAAAACGCAAAGAACACTTGGACCAGCATAAAAGAGGTCACAGTGATGAGCGACCATTTGTATGTAGCATTTGTCTTAAAGGCTTCAAGAGAAATGAGCATCTCACACGACATATTGTCATTCATTCTGGGGACAAAGAGCATGCGTGTTCTGAATGTGGAAAGCGTTTCAGTCGTAAGGATCACCTACATAAACATGCACAAACACATATTGCTCGTCGTATGCGAAATCATTCGACCAGTGGAAGTGGTGTTGTAGAAGCAGTGGGTCCTGTTCCACATTAATGTGCTTGTTTTTTGCACATTTATTTGTCACCATCTAATCATTTTAACTGGCATCATCTCTGTTGGTGATACTCTCATTGTTTCCTCAACCCAACAGTAATTTATAGCATATAAAAGACACACACTGATGTTTTACATTTTCTACTTTACAGAGAAGGGGATGTTTATTGTCATTCCTTATTAGGTAGTCATTTAGTGGATTGTAATTTTAAACCGAATTAGCCTTTTATTTTTTTTTTTTTTTTTAATTTGAAAATATGAGCGCAGAAGATGCAGTATCATTGTGATTTCTTGATCTGTGGCCAAGTATGGCGCTTTCCATATGACAAAAACAGGTTGTATGCACCACAATATTTTTATTTGTAATTTGCAGAAAATGTGTTTTAAATCATATTTCATACGCTACAACATTTCTATAAAACATAATTGAAAAACCTGTAAATAACAGTTTCAGAGCTAAATGCAATTAGCTTGAATGCTTTTAGTCATCAGTAGTAAAAATTGTAATCTACTACACAGAAGTATGTATTCCTATGCCCTGAAAACTTGATTTTGGACCTAATATTAGCTGTTTGGGATATATGGTGAACTGGTTGAATGTGAAGAGCTTTAGAAGTTGTTAGTGAGAAAAGTATGTCTTAAGACACTTTCCTTTACAGGAGAAAGAATCAAACATGACAGGTGATGAAATAGGCACTAAATAATAATTGTAGTAGATATGATAACTTGACCAGAAAGTAGCTGTTGTTAGTTAACCACCAAGAAGGACCAAGCTGGAATCACTTATAAGTGTATAAAGAAGTAGGATAGAACGAGAGATTATAAGGAGGCAGAATTTGAGTGGGAGGTATATGCAGGAAATTAAATGAATTAAAATAGCATGCCACAGTAGGAAAAATTTGGTTAGGGATACCTGTTAGGTTTTGTGACGGTGGACGGAGGTGTATGGCAAATGAGCTGTGACCTGGGTAGAATGGTTGTCAAAAGCATACAAATAAAATATGGGGGATGGGGTATAGGAATATTGGAGAGAAAGTTACCATTCAGAGTTGGAAGGTGTAACTTTTCAGAGAGAAGCTATCTAATTTATACAAGCTGCAGGTAACTAATAAGACAGTGTGCATACTTTTTCTTGGTTGATTTTAGGTGATAGAAGCCCTGCTTGGTGATACAGAGGATCAGACTGCTGTGAGGAAAGAAATAGTTTAAGAGGAAACAAACATCCCCAACCCACGCTTCTGGTATTGTTGAATGTAATGGCATGTTTATTAATTGTACTCAGTGCTTGGTTTGTTAAAAAAAAATGTTACTGTGACCTTCTGGGGGAGGGGAGTTTTTGTTTAATTTAAACATTTTAAAATGTTATTTTAATGCCAGTTTTTCATCGTAGGTATTGGTATGGCATACCGGCACGTACAATCACAAATCAAGTAGTGATTATACTTCTTGCCACTAATTACTTATCAACTTAATAAAACACAGTATTCAAAAGTGGTTACTACAGTGGATCATACACAGTATTATTTGATCTCTAAAGTTGGCACTGACATAAAAATAAATACTAAATTTTTCCCATTTGTACCAGTTCAGAATTAGAGAGCAGAAGCATCAAGGAAAACTGCACACAATGTTAGCACATTGCTGCAGTTATGTTATAGACCCGATTTTGTGGCTGTATATTGTTACAACCTACCAATGTGGGCCATTTGTCTTTACCTTTATATATCGAAAGTTTCATATTGGTAGTTTTTAACGTGAGTGTTTCTCTATTTATTTGATACTTACAGGGCAAAATTCCTTAATGATGGGTTTGGAAATCCCCAGGGAGCAAAAGTACAAAAAATACGGTAGTGCGCACCTAATGTCAGGTTGGATTAAAGTGTATTGTAGTACATTGAAGAATCTAATAATTAATGCTGATTATTTCTTTTAAATTGTATTATTAACTGTTCTGTCATTACTTGCCCATAGTTTATCTTTTATACCTCTAGCCTTTCTTAAAATTTGTATTAGATTTCATTGTTAGACCTCGTTTTGAATCAAAAAGCAGCAGATGTGTTTGAATGGTAGAACTGACATATTCTGGTGTGTAAGAATAAATTTAGGTATGAGGGAGCCATAGTGCCACTACAGCGATGGAAATAACTGACATAATTAAAAGGCAGCAGGGAGATTATTTGTTTTGCTACTGTATTGGTTCTAACATAATTTTTTGTGTAACTTAATGAAATGTCTAAGAAAACATAAATCTTGTACAATTATTCCCAAGTTAGAAAGGAGAAAACCATAGCCATGTGCTGCATATCAACTAATAATATAATGGCACAAAGCTGACTCAAAATAAAATGTTAGCTGATTTGCTCTCTTGAGAATCAAAATGAGAAAATTATTTTTATAGGCAGAAATTATATTCAAACAGTATGTCCTGCAACTTAAAAATAGTACTGTGTGTAATATGCAGCCATTTTATATTTGACAGAATATATATAGTATTTATGCTAATATGAAATTTGAGTCTATGTATGTGCAGAATGACACCCTAGTTGTATTCATTGTAGGCTGAACCATTGTTTTAGATATTTTAGTATTTGTGAAATGTTTATGATTAAAATATTTGCAGTAAGCTGCTGCACGTACAAAAAGCCTCTAAAGCTTTTGCATAATCTAAAATGACATTTCTAGTAGTATCATGTAATATAAGTCTGTGTTCATCTGGCGGTAATATAGGATAATCATGATGAGAATTATGTCCAGCAGAGCAGGTGGGTGTGCAGAAAAACAATTGATGTAATATATAGAGGCAGATGACAATGTATAGGACAATTTAGGGAATATCATCACTAATCAGGAAGATTATATTAGTCATGGTCCTAAGCATGAACGGTAGTACAAACATTTCATTCCTATCATTACTGTCATTGTAGTTGTAAGATGTGCATCCGATGTGAACAAAAGTTATTATAAGTTGAAGATTATCGAAAGTGTACATCCTGCGATGGTATGTTGACATCCTAATTGTATTTTGGATTGAACAATTTTTTCCACTGTGCAGATATTAGTACAATAAGCTTCTGTCTTCATTTTGATGTATATCCATGAAGGTAGAACATGAGTTCTAGCAAATTATACTGTTTAGGAATATGGTTATTAGATGTGACATTACAGGTTTGATGAAATGGTGATTCACTAAGCTGCATACACATGTCCCTACCCTTCCATGTTATACTTCTGTCTCATTAGCATTTTTTGTCATATCAGTAGTTAAGTCCTTAAAAGCATTGCACTCGTTCAGTTTTGGCATGTACTGAAATACAAATTTCCTTATCTTCATTCAGAAAATTATAGCCTCCCCCTACTCTTCCAGTTAGTTAGGACTTAAATGAAACATGTACCTAAAGTTTCCTGTTGTGCAGGAAAGGCATCTACTCAAAAGAATAAACGAAATATAGGTGCAATTATAACTGAATTGCCAATGCTCAGTACTCCCAATAATGGCAACAAGAAAGTAAAACTCGGTTAAAGTAAATGAGTATAAAACTGGGCTGGATGGAATTAAATTTTGAAACTATTATAAATTTAATTAATGAGTCAGTGACAATTAATGGTTGCCAGCTCACTATGTTGCTAAAATTAGTTTTTTTAAAAAATACTGTTTGTTAATACTTAAAAGCTTACATAAGAATACTGGTTTTGTTGCAAGGCGAAAATAGCACAAAATTGATAAGTATTGCTCTAGCGTGATTTCAAATCAATATGTCACAGTGAACAATTACCTTTCAGTTAATTAGCAACTCATGTAAATGAATTTTTCCCCCCCACTGCCTTATGGCAGGTCTTATCATGGGGGAAGCCACGTCAGAGAGGTCCACCGCATGAGTGTCTAGGAAAGTGGTTCCAGTGGTGGTTTCCCATTGCCTTCTACTGATGATGTTGAAATGATAATGAGGACAACACAAAACCCAGTCCCTGAGCGGAGAAAATATCTGACCCAACCAGGAATCAAACCTGGGCCCCTTGGCATGACAGACTACCGCGTTGACCACTCAACTATCGAGGCAGACATAAATTAAGTAGTAATAATCAAAGAACAACAGAATCCCATCAGTAGAAAATGGTTACGTAAATGCAAAAATTTTGTGATGTCACTCACTGTATTGCTTACTGTCTGATTTTACTCAAACATTATTTATGTTTATTCAGTACTGAATGCTGTTATTTAACTTGAAAATTATTGTTATGATATAATGTCATTCAATAATCACTTACCTGTGAGTTACCGTTACATAATTTGCAAAGTCAGAATTTCAGTTTTAAAAGAATGGCTAAATTTGTGATATGATTCAACTGACCTATTGGTTTCATGCAGCTCTTACTTTTATTACTATTACTATTCATTAACAATTATTGCTAATCTTTTGTGCAATTACTACTATTATTTGCCCAAGACTTCCACAAGCATTCCTGTTTAATTGCAGTTGCATAAGACAGAAAACTTATTTATCCATGAAAAATACACAAAAAATGCCTTTTACTGAATCTCGCTCTGTTAAGTACTGTCTTTAAAATTACTGTTTACTAGACCTGAGCACTTCAGTTTATTGTAGTTTTTGCAAATAACTGAAATTTTAATTGCTATTATTTCTTTCATAAAATACTGTGGTAGTCATCAGGACTCTCGGATCATCAACAATGGATAGGATAGATCCTACTTATGTATTTTGTCTTAGTTAAAATTGAAGGTCAACACTTTAGTATAATTCAGTATTATTCAAACACAAAATGAACTTTGATGCTGGCTAGCCATATACAAGACCGACCAAGTAATTATCTGGATCTCATTTCAGGTTAAGATGTTGTCAGTGCAATGTAAGTCATGGTTTGTTGACAATGTGTGACACAGGCTCTTCATCTTGTAACTCCTTAACAAATGAAATTGGGCCCACAATACTCTTCATGTTGATTTGCATCCTCTTGCAGCAATTATACTGTGCCCATTTAATGCCATATACTTCACCTGTCCACACCAAATTAGTCACCGAACCATTACATACTTTTGCACCACTGTGTTACAACCATTTCTCAACAGAAGAGCCTTCGTTGACTCAACTGTCTCTCTCAAGACTCTGCTTTCTCCTCTGCACTGTACTCAACTGCTGGCACACTTGCACTTCCAGATAATGCAGTTGCCAGTTCACTGCACTCTCTGACAATATTGTATCGCCCTGACTAAGCCAACTTCACTACTTCAAAGAGGAAATATTTCATTTCACCATATAAACATTAGCATACTTATTTACAAACTTGGATTCATAGTAAAGTACATCGAATAGTAAAACTGCAAGGAAAAATTTTAGTAGCCCATAAGAGTTGTGTTACAAAATCATTTAGCAATTTCCTTCAAGTGATTTTTAGAGATTTGGATATGAAAGACCTGGGTGGAATAATGTATGTCACATTTTAATATTAGTGAGATATTTGAATTTTTAAGTTTGAAATGCTTTGTTACCCATGATCGACATAATAAGAAGGTAGTATTAGTAGTAAGCAAACCTCAGGGTTCTAACAATGTCGTGAAAAAGTTTCAGGAATGTCTGACCCATAACAATGGAGAAAATGCGACAATGTGATGTCAGTGACCAACCAAAGCAGGAAGAATGATGAATCTACTCTAATTCGTTTACACGTAACTTCCAGTTAACACCACTGAACTCATACGTCTTTAAAACACAGGTACTTCAATTTAACACTGACACATAACACCATAATTTAAGTCTCTCATTCACCCATAGTGCTGAAACTTCTTATAAAGGACTTGATTCTTCTTTTGTTAGAAGTGCGGACAGTTCCTGAAAGCCAGTACAAAGAAAGTTTGTAGAGTTTACTGTTGCATTAGTAGTAGTAGTAGTAGTAGTAGTAGTAGTAGTAGTTACTAAAAGTCTATAAAATATTCATTAGACATACCTGCAAATCTTTCCATTTTAGGAGCAGAATGGGCAAGTCCATCAAGTGGACTGTTCCGGTAGTGAGAACTTTCGTTCTGAGAGACTTGATGAACTCTTCTTATGTACCTTTATGATTACCACTGTATCCCACAAACTGTTTCAGACCTCAGTGACATAATGCATGGCTGATTAGCCTCTACCTTTACTTCCTTAAGTGGTCTCGAAGGTACAGGTGATCTCCTTTTGTACAATCTGTTAAATAAAAAGAATGATGTCCACTGTAGAAACAGTGACTGATCACACACAACTTGAAATGGATGTGGTTTTAACCAACTGTGACGTATGATATCACACCTGTCTTTTAGCATCTCCGTGTTAGCAGTTTTTGATGTGAACCCCATATTTTTGTCACACTCTAGGTAGGAGTACCCTCTTTCTGGAAATATCATCATAACTTTTTCAAGGCACTGACAGACTCACAATGTAATGAATGTATCTGAAAACAGGAAAGTTCTTATTTTGTCCAGCACATGAATCGCAGAATATGTACAGTTGTTTTACATCAAGTGAAAGAATGTGAAATATAAAATGGTGAAGTATCGATACAACTTCATCTGCACCTTTCTTTGCTACAGTCTCATCATAACAATATAATGTTGACTCCCCGATGCTAAAACGTGGATGTTAAACAAATGTACCATCAGCTAAACAAATGTACCATCAGCTGATGTTTGTTGTATACCATGTTACTTGCTATATTTGGAACTGGCACATTCCTTTGAAAATCCATTACAATAGCATCTTCTTCTTTGCTTTTAGCGCATTGTCGCCTGTGGAGACATTTCTTATCATTAAACATATGGGCTGTCCTTAAATGAAGTTCCTTGTCTGCTTTCAGCCTTTTCAATTTCTTAGTCAGTTATTCTTTAAATACGGGATCATTCATATTTTTTCTAAACAAGCCAGTCGTCCTTGTATTTGAACCCCTTATGCACTCATGGCATCACACTGACTGATTGGGGATACCCAAATGAAATATTTTATTGCACATTAAAAATTCACAAATATGTGTCATAAGACACCTGATTGTTGGGGTATTTATCCATGCACATATGATTGGAGCTTCTTTCTATTGAGATCTTCTGGAAGGTAAGTTTCAAAGAATAGTACAACTGCAGCCTTGAAGTGACTGAATGTGCTCATCAGTTGTATTCCTTATGTCATTGCTCAAAGCAAGGGCCGATTTTTGTGCTTGCCATTCCGTATGATACAACTCTGAAACATTCTTGTAACTTTTTGTGTATAGTCTACAAAATTCTAGGCAATATCCCATGAAGTGCCAGGAAAGCTTTATAACAAACAGGAATTTCCCTCATAGTGTTATCTTTCTTCATTCTTCGTTTGTGTGTGTACGTATTATCATGAAGAAGAGCTTTGCTAGGACTTTTTCAAGGATGCCTTCTCTGTATAAGTTTCATGTCAACAAAACCACTTAAATATATCCTCTGTGCATCACATTCAGGTGAGGCATTGGACTCAATAGTCCTCACCTGTTTCATGTGTTTGTACCATAATTCTTTTTTTTTTATGACCGATAATCTACTGTGCTTTTGCTTCTTCTTAACATTCTGAGTCAGTTGTGGACTTGTATCTTAATCCATTTTTACAGCAATCTTCACACATTGTGACTACAGACGTTAGTAACACAGCTTCACTAACAATTATCAAGTCAACAGACCTTTCATTGAATTCAACAAGAAACAAAGGAAAATCACCAACCAGTCACACAATCCATAGCTAAAAGATTCTATTCTAAGAAAAGAAAGAAGAATGGACCATTATCATTTTCTCATCAAAACCAAGGACTCTTATTGGTTTTCCATCTTCCCAGGTATTTTTATTTGCGACTAGTTAACAAAACCAGCTTTGCCCTGATATTTATTTATTCCAGTCTTCTATTAGTCCATCTCCTCCCTCCTCTTTATGTTCTATTCTTCTATTCCCCCTCTCTCTAGCCATCTCCTACTCAACCCTGTATCCATCCCCCATGTCTCCGTCCATCTCCTCTCCCCCCCCCCCCCCCTCCTTCCCTCTACCTCCTTCTCTCCCTCTATCTCGCTTCATCTTTTCTTCCCCGCTTCTTCTTTCCCTCCCTCTCTCTATCGATCTCCAACTCACCTTCCCTGTCCATCGCACCATTGTCACCTCCACCTCCACACCAGTGGGAGCTTGGTAGTTTTTATCCATATAGTATTTCTTTCCACATAATAAAAAATATGGGTGTTGAAGACCTTGCCGTCATGTGCCCATACAAACCTCTTCATCCCATCCCAATAGTAGACTTTCTAATCATATGTCTGTCTTCAAGAGTCTCTCAGTTCAGTTTCTTCAGCATTACCATGACACTCTCCCATGCTGTCCTTCTCTGTATACATTCACTATTCCATGTTAATCATATTTGGTACAGGTCCCAAACACACGAGCAATAGTCTAGAATGGGTCACATGAGTGATTTGTAAGCCATCTCCTTTGTGAACTGCTTGCACTTCCCCCAATATTCTACCAAAAAACTAAAGTCTGCCACATCCTTCACCCACAACTGAGCCTATGTGATCATCCCTACAAAATCTTGCACCCAGGTATTTATATGAGCTGGCCAAATCCAGCAGTGGCTCATTGATATTATAGTCATAGGATATTACATTTTTTTCATTTTGTGAAGTGCACAGTTTTACATTTCTAGACATTTAAATGTAGCAATGAAACGAAGTATTGATAAACTCAGAGCTGAATTACATTTTTTATTATATATTTCAGACTTGATTCATACAATTAGTATTATTGCCTGGTTTGACTTATTATCAAGTCATCAGATGATATGTTTAGAAATGCCATTTGCATAAACTTCAAGAGCTTGAAATTTTTACTAATTTTATAAAAAGTACCCACATGACTTATTTAATGAACGAAACTATTACTGTAACAAAGCCTTTTTCGAAGTATTTTCTTATGTGTCAATGATGCCTCTTCTCTGTTTTCTGCCAGCTCACACTTGTCTAATAGTAGCCTGTTTTATCAGTTCTTTCATACCAGTTGTTTATCATGCACTTGCAGCTGCCAGATACTAGTTTGCTAATTGCACCCACAGGTGAGAATGTGTGTCTGGTTTATGTAACACCATTAGTTAAGTAATTTTTTTTACAAGTTTTCATTTCAAGTGGTCTTTATCACACATTTTATTTTACAGTGTAAATATTCTTAATCTTATGTTGGCAGTGCAAGAGTTACCAGCTCTATATTATTCCACAGCCAACTTCATCATTGAGTTACAACAATTGGAGAGAAGGTATATTTATGTAGAGAGCGCTTTTCCAGACCTTTTCAGTGGGCAAGTTACTGTACAGCGTATTACAATATGTGTTTTTATATGTAGGGATTTGCAGCTTATGATCCCTAGTATGTTACTACCCCCCTTTTCCTTCCTTTTAAACAGATCCTCTAATGACGACTTGATATTAATGCAAGCATGATAGTGGTATCACGTGTGTGAATCCGTTTTCTGGTGTGCAGTGGATGATACAAAGTATCACTATCCTTCTCTCTTTCATTTTCCAGTCGCAAATGGTTCCACTGAAAGGACAATTTTTAGTAACTCTCTGTGTGAGCTCAAATCCCTAAAATTTTACCTTTATGGTCTTTTCATAAGATACTTGTAGGATGAAGCAATATATTGGTTGACTCTTCCAGGAATGTACGATCACAGGATGTTAACATCAAACTACACCATGATGCACAATGCCTCTCTTGGAGTTGCCCGAGCATCTCAGTGATGCTTTTCTGCTTACTAAACAACCCTGTAACTAAACTCTTTACGCAGTGGTTAGACACTGGACTCGCATTCGGGAGGACGACGGTTCAATCCCGCGTCCGGCCATCCTGATTTAGGTTTTCCGTGATTTCCCTAAATCACTCCAGGCAAATGCCGGGATGGTTCCTCTGAAAGGGCACGGCCGACTTCCTTCCCAATCCTTCCCTAATCCGATGAGACCGATGACCACGCTGTCTGGTCTCCTTCCCCAAACCAACCAACCAACCAACTAAACTCTTTACTGGATCTTCTTTCTTTTCCAGTCCTATCCAGTACAGATCTCTGACTGATGAGAGGTGTTAGAAGTTCCTTCAGATGAGGGCTTTGTGAGCTTCCTCTTTTATAGGTGCTCGACTACATGTCCAGATGAGTCTTCCAGTGAATCTCAATCTAGCAATCTGCCTTACCTGCAATTAGTTTTATGTGGTCACTCCACTTTTAAGTCACTCTGTATACATACTCCTAGATATTGTATCAATGTGACTGCTTTCAGTAATTGTTCTGCATAAAATGATAGGCCTCTCTGCATATTTATGCACAATACGTTACACTTGTTTGTATTGGGGTCAACTGCCAATACCTGCACCAAGTGTTGATCCTCTGCAGGTCTTCCTATATTTTGTGACAGTTTTCTAGCACTGTGACTTTTTTGTATAAAACAGCACCATTCATAAAAAGTCTCATAGAATTTTATCCATTAGGTACTATGAAAATTAATGATCCTATAACTTTCCGATGTCATATACCCAAAACTATGTTTAATTCAAAGATTTCTCTCCTTCAAGAATGGCACACTGTTTTCTGTTTTCTAGGAACTCATCAGTCCAGTCACACAGCTCATCTGATATTCTGTAAACTTGTATTTTTTCCCTTTGGCAAAAGTACAGAACTGTGTCAAAAGCCTTCTGGAACTAGGCATTAACCTGGGTGCCAGTCTGACTTTAACCCACACAATTTTTAAGAATTCTGAGCGTGATACGGATAACAGTTACCTTTTGTATATTTTTAAAATCATTGCACACATCTTGGACAAATTGGCGATGGGAGCCAGTATGCTAACCAATTATCAACATCACTAAAAGTGAGGTCAGAATAGGCTGGCTCATCAAAGCTCTTTCATGTACATTACCTAACCTAAATAAAAACAAAATGAATTACATTTATTTTTGCACAGAAACTGTATCAGAAACTTATTGTAGCTTCATCTGCACATTGGATGCTTCAACATTTTCAGTCTGTACATCTTAGTGACGATGTACTGCTGGGCAAAAATAAGCAGTATAGTTTTTAAAAAATTAACCAAACATCTTACTCTAGATAATATTTTTGAAACTTAAAATATTTGTACATACAAGTAATTCTTTATTTATATGTATTTATGGGTGTGTGAGCTTCAGCATTGTTTCTGCTTTTCATGTATCCACTCATAATTTGCATTGGCTGCTTTGTCTAAATAAAAACTCAAAATTATGTTTTTATTCATATGAATGCAGGAATTTTGTCTGTGATATTGCATGTACCAAAACGTAACTGTCCATTGGTTATTGCTAGAGTACTAGTCCAAAGTGAAGTGTGATGCTGTTGTAGCAGCATAAATTTATGTACCTTTCTTTGATTTTTGCTCCTTTGACAGTCCTATTATTTCATTGTTGATTTTGGACAAACAGCTGTCAAAATGAAGCTTGAAAGAATCCTATGATTCATATAATGCATAAGTATGTATTTATGTGCATATATGTAAGAACATACACACATACAGGTGTGTGTGTGTGTGTATCTCCTCAGACTGTGAACAGTTTTTTGTATTGTGGTGCAGATGTGGCTCTACTTTCCTAACTATTGTTTACATCGTAAGTCCTATGCAGGCGTCTGCAGAATGTCGTGCCTTTATGGAAATGTGTACTTGAATTAGAAAAAAATAATGTACTGAAACTATTTATTTTTATGCATAGTGTGAAAGCTATATTTTAAAATATCATTAGTAGTAGTGATATTAAGAATTGTATGTATGTATTGTCCTTGTGGACCACCAAAATTCGTTTCAGGGCAATACACAAGAAATGAATTATGGAAGATGAAAAATATGACTAATATATGAATATTATTTAAGTCTTTGTAGCCTTTGCATTAATGCTGCAAATAAATGAGATTGCATTAGTTTTAAAACCTGTGTTTTTCTCAAATAATTCTTACAAAGTTGAATTTTACTTTGTATAAAAACAGCACAACAGCCATAACTTGCATTAAATATTATTCAGAAACACTATCCAGAAGACAGTATTTTTTGGCAGAACTTTTAAGAGCCATGGGGTAGAACACACAAGAGACCAATCTCATACATTTCACAAACCATTAACTGATGTCAACATATGCTTCTGAAACCAATTTTTTCTCATAATACAGTTCTATGGCTCAGAAACTACATGCTGAACCCAAGCTAAATAACATCACTACATGCCACTAGAAGCTTTAGTTGCACCTGGCTCTCTGGAGAAAATACTGAGTGTGACTGGTGATACACAGGCCACTACGCAAGTCAGAGGTGATGCACAAAGTATTCCAAGCCACAATCCATATTTTTGGCAATATACCCTATTAATTCTATGGTTACGGCACTTCTGCATTGATAAGGCTAACTAAGCATAGTAAAAAGCAAAACAAAGCCTGGTCTAAATAAATGTGAATAAGTTATAGCACAATGTTGTAGCCGCCCACCTCAATCCCACTCACATAGAAAACCGTTCTTGAGCATACACTGAGGTGGTGAAAGTCATAGGATACCACCTAATATCATGACAGATGATCTTTTACCCAGCATAGTGCAGTAACTCAACGTGGTATGGACTGAAGTCGTTGGAAGTCCCCCGCAGAAATACTGAGCTATGCTGCCTCTACAGCCGTCCATAATTGCGAAAGTGCTACCGATGCAGGATTTTGTGCATGAACTGACCTCTTGGTTATGTCTCATAAATGTTCTTGGGGATTCATGTCAGGCAGACTCGATAGCCAAACCATTTGCTCGAATTGTCCAAAATGTTCTTTGAACCAATCATGAACAATTGTGGCCCAGTAACATACACATTATGATTCATAAAAATTCCATCACTGTTTAGGAAAATGAAGTCCAACGAATAGCTGCAAATGGTCTCCAAGTAGCTGAACAAAACCATTTCCAGTCAACAATCAATTCAGTTGGACCAGAGGACCCAGTCCATTCGATGTAAACACAGCCCACACCATTATGGAGCTACCAATAACTTGCACAGTGCCTCATTGACTACTTGGGTCCATGTCTTCTTGAGGTCTGTGACACACTCTAGCCCTATCATCAGCTCTTACCAACTGCAACTGGGACTCATCTGACCAAGTCACGGTTTTCCAGTCATCTAGGGTCTGACCAATGTGGTCATGAGCCCAGGAGAGGTGATGTTGTGCTGTAAGAAGTTGTGAGAGGTAATACATGAAATTTGGTATTCTCAGCAGACTCTTGACACAGTGAATCTTGGAATACTGAATTCCCTAACAATTTCTGAAATGGAGTGACCCATGCGTCTAGCTCCAACTACCATTCTGCATTCAAAGTCTGTTAATTCCCATCATGTGGCCATGTCATTTGGACTCGGGTGATTTATGTGAAAATGATAGCTGAGTACAAGTGACAGTTCCGCCAATGCACTGCCCTTTTAATACCTTGTGCACATAGTACTACTGATATATATACAGACACAAGCTTGATATGTCTGCTTGTGTCTGTATATGTGGGGATGGAAATGTTTGTGTGTGCGAGTGTATACCCGTCCTTTTTTCCCCCAAGGTAAGTCTTTCCACTCCTGGGATTGGAATGACTCCTTACCCTCTCCCTTAAAACCCACATCCTTTCGTCTTTCCCTCTCCTTCCCTCTTTCCTGATGAAGCAACCGTGGGTTGCGAAAGCTTGAATTTTGTGTGTGTGTTTGTGTTTGTTTGTGTGTCTATCAACATACCAACACTTTCGTTTGGTAAGTTACATCATCTTTGTTTTTAGATATATTTTTCCCACATGGAATGTTTCCTTCTATACCATGACTTTTGTCTACCTCAGCGTACACTATATAAGATCAAACTATAAGAAACACCCATAACACAAAAAGACAAAAACAACAGCAATACAATTAACAGAGGAATAAGTATGCAATGTAATATACAACTTCTACTATGTGCCAAAGGAATATAATTTGGGGGAGGGGGGGAAGCACTAAATCCAACAAGAATGTGTGTTGCCTAGAAAAGAACTGATTTTAATAAAGTCTATTTCTTGTTGTGAAACAGCACCTACCATGTAATAAAAGACATAAATGTATATATTGGTTTCTGTAGCCATGAAATAGCAAATTACATCCTATGCCCATGGTCTGGGACAGAGCTATTTGAAAACTGTGAATATATTGAGTTCTGTGTATTTCACTTTAAACAGAAACCTATTCAGAATTGTTCTAATTAGCACTGAAATGCAGTTTGAAACACTTAGCACATTAGAGGTAGGATCGTCATAGTAATTCTTATTTTCATGAGCTAAAATTCTCGTCGAATCTTGTGCAGAAATGTTAGTCACACTTAGAAGAAATCGACAGTTCATCTTTTTGCTTTCGTCATATCTGCAGTAGTTCTATACAGATGATGTAGTTTGTAGCGTAAACATAAAAAATATTTTTTTTTTTAACAATGTAGATCACAGAACAGGCTGCAATGCTCTCTGTAATTATGATAGTAATTTTTTCCTCAGTCAGCATCTGAGTAAATCATATAGTTAGTTTTGTTTTTCTGTACATGTTAAAAATAAATTATAGTTTCCTTGTTTGGTCATGTCAGTGTTTCCAAATTAATGTGACTGACTGGAAATAGTTTTGCTAGTCTCTAACACATTGACTGCCATGTGACCAGCAGCGGTGCAGCAGAGCCACATAGGAGTCAACATGCTAAATAGTTTCGTCTGTCTCTAGATAAAAAAAACATTTTTAAAAAAAGTGCAAATTGCGTAATAATTTTATGTTAATGATACCTGTAATCAAACTTTAGTCTATTCCCACAATGAATGAATATTTTGTCATTTGTAAATGGAATGTACCTTTTCTATCATGAAATAATCGGAAATCGAGGATGGAATAACGACAGAGATGGAGAGGGAGGGGGAGAGAGAGAGAGAGACAACTACAGTTCACACACGACCACTGTCTGGCCTTGGCAGTCAGAGAGAGAGAGAGAGAGAGAGAGAGAGAGAGAGAGAGAGAGAGAGAGAGTGTGTTTGTTTGTTTTATGTTGCTAACTTGGAGGAGGCCTTTTGGTCAAAAGCTTACTTATTTGATGGTCTTTTTGATGTGCCCACCTGCAACTCAAATCCTCTATAATGAACTTCTTAGTCACACAGAACTGCACTTAATTGGATAACTGGTCTTTTCAAATCAAATCAAGCAATAATGTTGAAATGTCCGTGGCTGTATGTTTTTCAGTGAATAAACAACAGTGGCCATTGAAAAAAAAAAAAAGTAGACGATTCTTATGTTCAGGCCACAGAGGAAGTTATTGCAAACATTTCCTTGCTCTTCCAATGTCTCTTTTGCCATTCAGTCTATGATAAAACTTTTTGTGGTCTTCCTTCATTCAGTTGTTGAGAGCCATCTTTCCTCTTTTTTTTAATTTTTATTTTTATTTTATTATTTTTTTTACTCTATCTGTAGTTTCAAAAATATTAGGTTTTCTCCACATATTGCCATTTTTAAGTCCATCCCACCTTGTTCAGCTTTTCACTGATCTCAGGCCCTCATTTCTGATATCTACATCATATTGATAAGTTTAGCACTCATCCCCCATGTCGCCGAGCTGTAAAACGAAGATAGCAAACACATCACTTTATAAAATCTCTTGGGTTTTTTTCTGGTTTTCGTAGATATAAAATGTCTAGACTGTTGCACAAATGGCCTGGTGCTTATTCAGTTTTTCACCAAGTTTGACATGAATGTCATATATTATGTCACAGTCAAGATATTGCAAGTGAGGTACTTGCTCAATACATCTATTTTCTGGGTTTAATCGAACGAGGGAAGTCCAGGATGGAATAACAACAATAATATGAAAAGGATAAATTGCTATTCACCATATAGAGGAAAAGGTCACAGACAGCACAAAAAAGGCTACACATTTAAGCTTTCGGAAAAATGGCCCTCTTCGTGAATTGAGTACACACACATTCACAACTCACATAAGCATGATCACTGTATACGGCCACTGTGGGCATCAATCTATTATGGGTGGTGGAGGCAATGAGGAGGAGGAATGGGGTGGGGAGGGGGTGAGATGGCACAGCAAGAGTGGGGGAGTGTGTAGTGCTGCTAATGGGTGCATGCAGGGATGTGTCGGGAACAGGGCAGGCCTGCTAGGTCAAGTGAGGAAGAGGAGACAAAGGGGAAAATACTAGTGGCCACATTGACAGAATAGAAGGATGTGTAGTGCTAGAGTGGGAGCAGGGAAGCGGATAGGTTAGTGGAGGGCAGTGAGTAGTGAAGGTTGAGACCAGAAGGGTTATGGGAACGTAGGATACAATGCTGGGAGAGTTCGTACCTGTCCAATTCAGAAAAGCTGATGTTGGTAGGAAGAATCCAGATGGTGCAGGCTGTGAAGCACATAGTGTCGGTCAGCATGTTCAGCAACTGAGTGGACAAGCTGTCTCTTGTCACATTTTGTTGGCAGCCATTTATAAAGACAGGTAGTTTGTTAGTTTTCATGCCCATGTAGAAAGCAGCACAGTGGTTAAGGTGAGCTTGTGGGTCACATGGCTGCTTTCACAGGTAGCCCTGTCTTTGATGGGATACGAGATGCCTGTGACTGGACTGGAGTAGGTGTTGGTAGGAGGATGTATGGGACAGGTCTTGCATCAATGTCTATCGCACAGATATAGCAATGAAGCAAGGGTTTGGAAGCAGGGGTGGAGTAGGGAGGACAAGAATAATGTGTAGCTTCGGTGGGTGGTGGAATACCACTGTAGGAAGGGTGAGGAGGACAGTGGATAGAATATTCCTCATACCAGGACAAGAGGAGGAGCTGTCAAAACCCTGGTGCAGAATGTGATCAGTAGCTTCAGTCATGGGTGGTACAGAGTCATGAGGGGAATGTTCCTTTCCGGCTGGATGGTGAGAATATGAAAGGTGGTGGGGGACTGGAGAGACGAAGCACAGGAAATCTGTTTCTGTACAAAGTTGGGAGGGTAATTTCGGTCTGTATATTTGGAGAGGGACTGTTCACCAATACATATGCAACAGCCATGTGTGGCAAGGCTGTATGGAAGGGACTTTTTGTATGGAATTGGTGGCAGTCATCGAAGTGGAGGTAATTGCTGGTGGTTGGTAGGTTTGATGTGGACAGAGGTACTGATGTGGCCATCCGCGAGATGAAGAACAACGTCGAGGAAAGTGGCTTTTTGGGTTGAGGATGACCAGGTCAAGCAAATGGAGGAGAAGATGTCAAGGTTCTGGAGATATGTAGACAAGGTGCCCTCTCCCTCAGTCCAGATCATGAAGATGTCATCAACGAATTTGAACCAGTTGAGGTGTTTAGCACTCTGGGTGGTTAGGTAGGATTCCTCTAGGTAGCACATGAATAGGGTGGTGTCATGCAGGTGCCCATTGCTGTACCACAAATTTGTTTGTAGGTGATGCCTCCAATGGTGAAGTAATTGTGGGTGATTACATAGTTGATCATGGTGATCAGGAAGGAAGTTGTAGGTTTTGGGAAATGCAGTGTTCAACAGTGACAAGGCCATGTGTGTTAAAGATGTTAGCATGGAGGGAGGTGGCATCAGTAGTGACAAGTAGGGCACCATGTGGGAAAGGAACAGGAACTATGGATAGTCTGTGGAGGAAATTAGGTTTATGGGTTTTAGGAAGAATGTAGAAGGGAGGATTGCAGGGAGTGCTAAGGGTGGGTGGGGGGGGGGGGGGGGAGAGAGAGAGAGAGAGAGAGAGAGAGAGAGAGAGAGAGAGAGAGAGAGAGAGAGAGAGATTGAGAGAGAGAGAGCGAGAGAGAGAGAGGTTCTGTGATGGACCTAAGGAGAGACTGGAGATCCTGTTCGATTTCTGGAATGGGGTCACTGTGGCATGACTTGTAGGCGGACAAATCTGAAAGCTGGCCGAGTCCCTCAGCCAGGTAATCACTTTGGTTTGAAACCACAGCAGTGAAGTCTGTGGACAGGTAGGCTTATAAGGTCAGGATTATTTTTTAAGTGGTGGGGTTTCTTTCTGCATATGTAAGGTTAGTTTCTATTTTGAGGAATTTGGGAAATGATGATGAAGCAAGGTCTGAGGTTAGGACCCATGGAATGTTACTGTAGGGTGATTTCGTGACAGTGGGGATGGATCACAGTTGGATGGAGGAATGAACTGCAACAGGCAGGGTACAATATTAGTTTTGTATTGTGTCTGATTGACAGTGTTTGTGGCAAAAAAGTGGTTCCACTGTAGGGACCTGGAGAAGGAGAGAAGATTGTTAACAACTCCAGCATGATTGAAGTTGGGAGTGGGACAGAACATAAGGCCTTTGGAAAGGAATGATACTTCTATGGGACTAAGGCTTTTGGAGGAAAGGTTCACAACAATGTTTTGGGTCTCTTTGGGCTCGGGAATCTGTACGGTAGTGGGAAGGAGTTCTTGGATATGTGACAAATGTAGTAGTCTGTGAGCCAAGATTTTTTGGCTATGAGGAGATGTGGAATATGGAGGCTGTTGTAGAGGTGATGAACAGTGATAGTCAAAGGTGAGAGTAGGAGCTTAACAGTTTGGAGTTTTTTGAGGTGGCATTGTGTGTGCTGCTCTAGTTTCTGGATGGTAAGTGTTTTAGTATGAGAAATGGGATGCAGAAATTTTGGATTGCAGAGCAGGAGAATTATACGGATAGAGAAGAGGTATTGCAAGAAGGTTTGGGCTTGATTTATGTGGTGTTTTAGGGCTAGGTTGGTCAGAGCTATGGACTGGTGAAATTTGAACAAATAGAGGTCATTGTGGAAAGAGGGGTTGCAGCCAAACATGGGTAATTGGATGGCAAGGTCATTTGGGAGAATTCTACGAGCTAGGCAACAATGCAGAAACAGTATGTGGGACTGGATTGTGGCAAGGTATAAGGCAGCTCTTCTGTATTGGTGCAGACTGAAGGAGCAAGAATACATGGTGGTTGATAAAAACATGTAAAAATGCATAAATTACATAAAAATACGCGCAAGACAAATTCATAAAATACACGAGAAAAATCAGTCTTCAGTATTATATGTACACTCCTGGAAATGGAAAAAAGAACACATTGACACCGGTGTGTCAGACCCACCATACTTGCTCCGGACACTGCGAGAGGGCTGTACAAGCAATGATCACACGCACGGCACAGCAGACACACCAGGAACCGCGGTGTTGGCTGTCGAATGGCGCTAGCTGCCCAACATTTGTGCACCGCCGCCGTCAGTGTCAGCCAGTTTGCCGTGGCATATGGAGCTCCATCGCAGTCTTTAACACTGGTAGCGTGCCGCGACAGCGTGGACGTGAACCGTATGTGCAGTTGACGGACTTTGAGCGAGGGCGTATAGTGGGCATGCGGGAGGCCGGGTGGACGTACCGCCGAATTGCTCAACACGTGGGGCGTGAGGTCTCCACAGTACATTGATGTTGTCGCCAGTGGTCGGCGGAAGGTGCACGTGCCCGTCGACCTGGGACCGGACCGCAGCAACGCACGGATGCACGCCAAGACCGTAGGATCCTACGCAGTGCCGTAGGGGACCGCACCGCCACTTCCCAGCAAATTAGGGACACTGTTGCTCCTGGGGTATCGGCGAGGACCATTCGCAACCGTCTCCATGAAGCTGGGCTACGGTCCCGCCCACCGTTAGGCCGTCTTCCGCTCACGCCCCAACATCGTGCAGCCCGCCTCCAGTGGTGTCGCGACAGGCGTGAATGGAGGGACGAATGGAGACGTGTCGTCTTCAGCGATGAGAGTCGCTTCTGCCTTGGTGCCAATGATGGTCGTATGCGTGTTTGGCACCGTGCAGGTGAGCGCCACAATCAGGACTGCATACGACCGAGGCACACAGGGCCAACACCCGGCATCATGGTGTGGGGTGCGATCTCCTACACTGGCCGTACACCACTGGTGATCATCGAGGGGACACTGAATAGTGCACGGTACATCCAAACCGTCATCGAACCCATCGTTCTACCATTCCTAGACCGGCAAGGGAACTTGCTGTTCCAACAGGACAATGCACGTCTGCATGTATCCCGTGCCACCCAACGTGCTCTAGAAGGTGTAAGTCAACTACCCTGGCCAGCAAGATCTCCGGATCTGTCCCCCATTGAGCATGTTTGGGACTGGATGAAGCGTCGTCTCACGCGGTCTGCACGTCCAGCACGAACGCTGGTCCAACTGAGGCGCCAGGTGGAAATGGCATGGCAAGCCGTTCCACAGGACTACATCCAGCATCTCTACGATCGTCTCCATGGGAGAATAGCAGCCTGCATTGCTGCGAAAGGTGGATATACACTGTACTAGTGCCGACATTGTGCATGCTCTGTTGCCTGTGTCTATGTGCCTGTGGTTCTGTCAGTGTGATCATGTGATGTATCTGACCCCAGGAATGTGTCAATAAAGTTTCCCCTTCCTGGGACAATGAATTCACGGTGTTCTTATTTCAATTTCCAGGAGTGTATTTCACCTGGGCCAAAATAGGAAAACTAAAATGGGATATTTGTGATGATCTTCAGTATATGAAATACTACAGGACCAATTTATGCTCAGCAAATTCTTTGAAGTTTTTCTCTGTAAGATTTGTAGTGACTTCCTTCACAAATTGACCTTTCCAATGGCTGTTTACTACCTTTTCATTTCAATGATGAAAGAATTTTTTTATGGCTGTTTACCACCTTTTCATTCCAATAATGAAAGAATTTTTATAAAGATTAAAAAAGCTAAAGATATAAGAAATATGTCACTTCTGTTTGGATTACTGTCAATGAAATTGTTAATATACTTTTTCTGTTGATTCTTTTATACATTGTTAACATTAAACAAACTGACAACATATTTTACTTTCATTCCCAATTCACACTTCTGAACAGCATCAGTGATAAGTGGTGTCTAAGGAAAGTAGGACCAGAAATTTACACTCCTGTACTCAAATACATTCCTTAACTTTTCATGGGCAAAGCTTTTACAACTGAGCTTTCTGAGTCTAACCCATAAGCAGTCTCCCCACTACAATCATGTCAGCATCTCTTCTCTTCTTTCCTAATCCTACAGAAGATATGCATACCTTGCTATACTAGCACTCCTAAGAAGAAAGAAATTATGGAAAATCGCTCTGCCACAGCCAGGCATTAGTTTCCGGAATGAACTTTTCACTGCGCTGTAGAGTGAAAGGTTCATTCAGGAAAGATTAACCTGTTGCTTCATTAGTCTTATCACCTGATGCCAGGCACCAAAATTTTGTTCTGTACTTTGGTGGGTAAAGTGTTATGTACAGTAATCTACTTAACATCAAATAGATTCTAATCAGAATTACGTCATTTTAACAAATTTCACATGAAACTTGAGTATTTCAAAGATTCCAACAATCACTACTAAAACAGTGTAATGAATGTAAGCAAGTTCAAGGTTCTCATTTTGAATAATGTCTGACACCTGTCCTCGAGGTCATTTTAAGAAGAATACGTAATACCCGCATTTTATTTCATTATGTAATTTAAGACCTGACTGTTCTCCAATGTAATTTTGCTTGTTAAAGAATACATCAATCAATGTGAATAACATGACAAAAAATATCCTCAGTTCCAAATTTTAAGCATGAACTGATATACAGGATGTACATAAAGTGTGAGAACACTTTCAATTATTTATTGCACAAGAACCAAACATTGTACAGATATCATACATGTGTCATTTTGAAGAGAAAACCTGAAAGTTTTTTTCATGTATACTGCCACAGAGTAGTTTGGTAATTTGCTGATAGTCAGTGCTAGTCGCAAACACAGTGAGTTCAGGTGTGGAGCAAGCTTTCTGTGTATTGGAGTTAGACAAAAACAAGTGTGCTACAGCTGTTCAACGGATGTTTAAAACCCAGTACTTTAAGAAGCCACCAACAAGCAAGGCCATTTACCACTGGCACAACAAATTCGTTACGATGGGTTGCTTGTGCAGAGCAAAGAGAAATGGACATCCCAGTGTGAGTGAAGTGAATGTGGAGTACGTACAAGAGACATTCATAAGGAGCGCAAAGAAATTGGTGCGTCGTGCATCCTATGAACTCAAAATGGCTCCAATGACAGTGTGGAAAGTCCTGCAACAGATGCTGTCGATGAAGCCATTCAAATTGGAGCTAGTGCAGAAGCTCAATGACAACAACAAAGACAAGCATTTTTAGTTTTGTTCGCAGTTGCAACAAATGAATGAGGATGGGGATGGCATTGTTGATTGCTTAATTTTTAGCAACGAAGCCACTTTTCATTCTATTGGGAAAGTGAACAGGCTTAATTGTCGAATCTGGGATACAAAGCATCCATACAAATGCAATGAATTTGAGCACGATTGCCCAATGGTAAATGTTTTTTGTGCTTTGTCACGTTGAAAACTGTTTGGGCCATTCTTCTTCGTCGAGAGCACTGTCACTGGATATTCCTACTTGGACATGTTGCAGCAATGGCTGATGCCTCAAATGCAATCGGACTCTCCATTCATCTTTCAGCAGGATAGGGCTCCACCCGATTTTGATAGAGAAGTTTGTGGGTACCTGAACACAGAGCTGCTGCATCGATGGATCATCTGTGCTACAGAGGTAGACAGCTGTTTCTTGAAATGGCCTCCCCAATCACCAGATCTCACTCCGTGTGATTTTTTTCTGTGGGGACACTTTAAAGATCTGGAGTATGAACTGCCTCTATCACGTGATGTAGCAGAGCTCGGGGAGAGAATATGGGAAGCGACTGCCTCAGTCGATGATGCCATGCTGGGACGGGTAATGGCAAGAATTCGATTACCATATTGACGTCTGCCGGGTCACTCATGGTTCGCATACCGAATGTTTGCAAAAAAAGTCTTTCAGAGTTTCTCTTCAAAATGCAATATGTATACCATCTGTACAATGTTTAGTTCTTGTGCAATAAATAATTGAAAGTGTTTCTGGACTTCATGTACATCCTGTATAGTGCACTAGCTATTTCTAACCTACTATAGCCTAATTAAATGTGGACAGTGTGATTCAGATTGGGTCATAATACTACTACACAGTGTTTCACAATACATGTGCCCATGGCAGGAAACGACAATTCTTTACAAAGCATATTGTTTCTCTGAGTTTGTCACTAATCCTGTAAATTAATGTGTTCACACTATATGTTGGTCAAAAAAAAGTAATATTTATAGTACTTGTTGCAGTGCTTGTTTGCAAGTGTTGAAAATTTGTGAATGAGGACACTTGTAAAGAATTAAACAAGCATTTGTCTGCAAGTGTTGAAAATTTATGAATGGGGGCACTTGTAAAGAATTAAACTATAATTATGAACTACTGTCAAATGAAACATATATTGTTTATCTGTTTCTTGGTGAAATAACTGTTACATAAGGGATGAAAGGAGCAGAGGGTGGATGGGAATGTTTTTTCTCTGGAACTGAGGTTTAATACATAGAACAGATAATTTTGATACATGTCAGTGGCCAAATAACTCAATATTTCACAAAACAGCATAAAGGACTTGGGAAATATCACCTTCTTTAATGGTGGTATCAATTTTTTTCTGCTAAACAATAGGCTATGCTACATTTATACCTATTACTTACAGAAATTGCCATAGATTATATCAAGCTCTGTGGCACGGCAGTTGTGAAGCGTCAGTTTTTTCAGTAGCTATGTGTCACACAGGACTGAGTGTCTTGAACACCACTAACTAGCCAATAGCAATTTCTTTGAAAGAATAGACTTGGAGAATGCAGGTAAGTGATATCTGACTGATAGCTCTAAACCCAGAAAGAGTGGTGGGGGTTGGTTACACCAAGCGGAAGGCTCTCAGGCGTTGTGCCAGATGGTGGCGTTAGAAACTGCACAATGTTTCTACAGAGTGACTGCTTCTCATCTTAAGGTGTGACTGTGGCTAGTTGCTTTGGCTCACCAATTTATAAGTTGGTTTGCTTGAAAACCCAAGTACCAAGATACAAGGCTATAATGTCATTGTAGGGGATATTGATATCCAATGTCACATGCTGAAGAAACATTCCAGACTCTACATGCACATCACAGGAAAACCCACTGCAAGCCTCAGACCCCAGTTTCTGCAAATAGACAAAGTGTTGGAGCCCAGCTTTGTCGTCCTGGCGTCAATATCCCATTGATGTGATCTAGTTGAATTTGTTTGTCTGTGTTCGACAATACTTTAGTGCTGCCAAAGTGACTCCAATAAGTAGATTTGCCAAGCATTTCGACTAGCAGGCATTAAACCTCAATACTAGCCAGGAGACAGGGAGAACTCCACTAGCATGATTTTCCCACCTTATTATAAATCTCCTTGAGACATAAGTAGAAAGCATGGCATATGCGAAATTCATCTTGCCCTTTTCTCATGATAACCTACAAACCATAGACGAAGGACAACAGGCAGATTCCACATTCCTAGATTTCTGAAAAACATGTGACATGTTGCCCCACTGCAGACTGATAATGAAGGGATGAGCATACGGAATAGGTTCCCAGATATGTGAGTGGCTTGAATACTTCTCAGGTAATGAAACCCTGTACATTGTCTTTGATGGTGAGTGTTCATCAGAGATAAGTGTATTGTCAGAAGTGTCCCAGGAAAGTGTGACAGGACTGTTCTTATCCTTTATATACATAAGCGATCAGACAGTGAGCAGCAACCTGCAGCTGTTTGCTGATGACACTGTAGTTCACAAGAAGGTGTCATTTGAGTGACTACGAGAATACAAGATGACTTAGACAAAATTTTTAGTTTGTGTATCAAATGGCAGCTTGCTCTAACTGCAGAAAAATTCATGTTAATGCTGGTGGATAGGAAAAACGACTTCATAATGCTTGAATACAGCACTAGTAGCATACTGCTCAAGATAGTCACGTCAATTAAATAGAAAGTTGCAAAACAATATGAAATGGAACAAGCTGTTCAGGATGGTAGTAGGTAAGGTTGACTTCAGTTTATTGGGAGAATTTTAGGAACGTGTGGTGGTTCTGTGAAGGAGACCATGTATAGAACACTAGTGTGACCCATTCTTGGTTACTGCTTGAGTGTTAGGGATCCCCTTGAGGTCAGATTAAAGGAAGACATTGAAGCAATTCAGAAGCACTGCTTTACATTTTTTTTTATCAGTGGCTTCAGTCAATATGCAAGTATTACGGAGGTGCTTCATGAACTCAAATAGGGACCCCTGGAGGGAAGGTGACATTCTTCTTGTGGAACACTATTAAGAAAATTTAGAGAACTGGCATTAGCTGACTGCAGAATGATTCTACCGCCACCAATGTACATTTCACATAAGGACAACTAAGATAGGAGAATTTAGGACTCGTACAGAGAGTCACTTTTCCCTCGCTCTATTTGCGAGTGTAAAAGGAAAGTAAATGACTAGTAATGGCACATGGTATCCTCCACCATGAACCACATGGTGGCTTGCAGAGTATTTGTGTAGATTTAGATTTAGTCAGAGTATACTTCGAGATTAGCTGGCTCTTCAAAAAATACTGAATAAAATGTGTCTCCCATCCTCTGTCAAGAATGTAAATTATGTTAAGTTCTGTAAAGGATAATCTAGGTCTAAGAAGACCAGTACTACCTGTATATACAAGGTTCTGTTGTATATACAAGGTTCTGCTACCGAGAACGAAAGTGCGGCGGGACCGAACAGGAGCGGCCCGCGATTAAACAAAATGGACAACGGGAAAGGATGGACACGAACAATGACTGATGACCGAACAACAACACCCTACGAACAACAACACGCAAGAAGCAACAGGGTCACAAGCGAAAAACCTTACGAATCAACAACATCCACTCGTACACGGAAACAAGCAAAGTAAATGCGCTGTCTGTAGGAAAGATGTCAATAGACTCATGCGAATAAATACATGATAGGGTATGTCGCTATTGGCCGCTGGGACCACGTGCTCCATCGTGGCGCCCTCACATTATACGCGGGCCTGCAGTGCGCGCAGCCATGGCTTATGGCGTGTCGGCTGCAGAGACCTCTAGTGGTAATCAAGGTCCATGCCGTCTGGCACAGATTCGAAACCCGCAGCACTTGGTACCAGAGTTTCCATGTCAGTGTGGGAAATAACGCAGTTTGTCCATCATGGTACTGCCAGTAACAGAGAAATTCAACACTAGTTGAAAGATATTCATCTCTGAGCATTGGCAGTATTACTGTACAGTAATATTGGCAATATTACTGTACAGTAATAATGAGTAATATTATTGACTGCTCAATAAAAATGTGAAATATTAAGTCTGATTAGAATTTTGAATGATCAAGATGCTGATGCCATGGGAATTCATATATTTTCTTTCTTGCAGAAGGAAAAAAGATGAATGGAAAAGTGGTATAATGAGCATCAAAAATTCACTCACGAAATGCATTGAGAAAATTGAGGTTGAATGAGATTAATAATTATAAGATCTTTTTTATGTTTTTGGTGAGCAGCAGAATCGTCTTACTTTTCCAGTTTTTAAATTCACCTGTACTAACATGCCACAATGTTAATAATGATTTTTGTATATTTCACTGCATTCTAATATCCATGATCTTTCTTTTGTTTTGAATTCATTTTTGTAGATAAAAGTAACTGCGAACACAGAGAAGCCAAGAGGGTGTGCTTTAATGAAGGACGTGAGCAACTGGCCAGCATATTCTCAATACATTTCATTAAATTCATTGATTGTAATGGATAACCTACTTCCATTTTTCATTGTTTTCAATGAATGAATAACACATAATTTATAGGTAAAATTATCTTCCTTGAATATGTCATCAAACAAAGTGATTTCCTTTCTGATACACATATCACTTAAGCAGACAGTATTTCCAAGTTTGTCACCCTCACTTTTGTATCAGCACAAAATACGGCTACAATGCCAGTACTGTGGGCAAGAGACAATGCTTACCTCCCCTCACTGCTTCTCTCTTCTTGGCAGTCCTAATACGGGGCTACCTCATGGCTATTTCTGACAGAATGTGGTGATTCTTTTTATGTACTGGTAGTTATATGCCATGAGAAGTTGGAGTCAGTGTTATTCTGGCTGCTTCACAACTGGAAAATTATTTACATCACTGACTCAGTTGTGGTACTTCCCGCAGTTAGTTGGCCAACATGAAGTTTTCATATTAAAAGGCGCCACCAACACACAGAATTTGAAATATATGGCTGTGTTTCTTAGTTTGTTACAGAAATTAACCTTTGATAATCATTTAATTACTTATATGAAAATGCAACGCTAAGGAAATTTTTGCAATTTCGTTTAGCAGGGATCAAAAAAATTTACTTAAAAGTAACTTTACTCAATTATGATTTGATATCGGAAAAACTGATTACTTTTACTGTTTCAAAGGAAGAACCACTAATCAAGAGTAATCTGCTACATTTACATGTATTTGTATTTGTCAACAATAGTGAATACTAACATATTTATTACAACTCTGGGCCATCATCATTTAGAACAATGGCGCTGACCTTTGCACCAATGTTCCCCTATAAAATTTGCATAAAGCATTTTTAAGTCAGTCTCTTCATGAATGTAGGATCTGTTACAGTAAAACATTAGCAATACTTTTAAGTAATATTTGATTATATTTAAGCTAAATATTACACGAAACTTACACGTTTTCATGCCTCGTCACAAAATGGCTTCTTATACTAGGCAGAAACAAAAGGGAAGAGAGAGCGATCCTTTTGTAAAAGGAACAGAGATTGCAATTACATTTGCGGATCATATTAATTGATTACAGTATTTGTTATTTTTCTGCGATAATATTTATTTCGTTACCATGTCAGTTTTGTTACATTTGGGAAGTTATCAAAATCATTTTTATGGGTTAAGTAGTGTACTGCCACAAGCACTGCACAAAGGGTAAACTTACTGAGGCCAAACTGTACACTGTCCAGATGTGTCACACTGTGCAAGACTGATACAATGAACATAGATGTCACATTAGTGTGGTCAGCCAGCTGCTACTGACTGATGTCTTGATACAGGACAAAGCATTAACCCATGAGCACTCGTACTGTGAGCATTTTAAAACAGTTGGCATTTTGTCAACAATGCCTCCATGGTTCTTGTTCACTCAGTAGCTTGTATTATACGTCACCTCAAGGGCCAGTCATTGTGACAGTGGGCAGGGCTACAGCTACCATCTTGATGCCATAATGTTTCTATGTACTGTACACATTGGTTGCAGCATGTGGTCTGTGTCCCTGCTACTTTGCTTTCTGTGATGTGTTAAAATGTGATATGCAACAGAAAATCCCACCACTTGTGAAGTGTATTCTGCGATTTAAGTTTTTGTTGGCAGAAAAGTGCAAACCAACTGAAATTTGTGGTGTGTATCAAAAAGGAATAACGAATTAATGTCAAGTGAGGCAATGGTGCATTGATTTTAAAAATTGCTGTACAAAAATTTTAACGATGAGGACTGGAGTGGTAGACTTAGCCTTGTAACTGAAAAACTGGTGATGAAAATCAATGACAAAATTCATGAAAATCGTCATTTCATGGTAATGGAACTCTCACAATATTTTCCCCAGATTTCATGGAGTTTGGTGTATGACATTGTGGTGGAGAAGCTTGGTTATCACAAATTTTGTGATAGATGGGTTCCCAAAATGCTAAACGAAGACCACAAAAAACAGAGACAGGCTGTAGCACTGACCTTCCTTGAGGCTCATGAGGAAAATGGCAACAAAGTTTTCAATCATATCATAACAGGGTATGAGACCTGGGGGGAAGCATGGAAGTTGTGAACAAAAGGGCAGTCGATGGAATGGGGACATACAAATTCTCCCCAGAAACCAAGGAAGAGATTGCAAACACTGTCAAAAGAAAGATCAAGGCTACTATGTTAAGGGACTCTTAAGGGAGTGATTCTCATTGATTTGGAAGTGATTCTCATTGATTTCCTTGAACATGGCACAACAGTTAACTTAAAGAGGTATTGTTAAACATTGACAAAGTTAAGGTAGGCGACATAAAACAAATGTTGAGGAAAAATTAGCTCAAAAGTTTTGTTTTTCCACGAAAATGTCTGTCCAATTGTACCCAACAGCACCTATGGTGTTTTGAATGGGAGGTGTTTGATCACCCACCAAACAGCCCAGATTTGGTGTTGAGCAACTACCATCTCTTCACAGCAATGAAGACATGGCTTGCTACACAACACTTTGATATTGACACTAAACTGCATGTCAGTATAACCAGCATTTGCAACTGCAGGCAGCAAATTTCTACAGAGATGGTATTGAGAAATTTGTGCTGCAGTATTATAAGTGCTTCAAATTCAATGGCTATTAATTATGAATATAGCTTAGGAGTGTGCCTTGAAAATGTATAAAACAAAATTTGATTTTTCCGTATTGTTAATTTTTTATTTCAAAATGTCTGTTACTTTCTGGATAGCTCTCATAGCTCATAGCACAGGTGTCGACCTAAGTAAATATTTCGCAAGTCATATTTTTTTAAATGTCATTTTGTGTGTACTGCTCTTGGTTTTTTTGTGGTCTTTTAATTATTTATGACGGCTAAGTCAATTTAATAAGTCACAATTGCAAAATACTAGCACAAATGCTTTACAGATGAATAGAAAAGCTGGTAGAAGCTGACCTTGGGGAAGATCAGCTTGGATTCCACAGAAATGTAGGAACATGCGAGACATTACTGATACTATGACTTATCTTAGAAGATAGGTTAAGGAAAGACAAACTGCATTTACAGCATTTGTAGACTTAGAGAAAGCTTTTAACAATGTTGACTGGAATACTCTCTCTCTAATTCTGGAGGTGGCAAGGGTAAAATACATGAAGTGAAAGGCTATTTACAATTTTTACAGAAACTAGATGGCAGTTATAAGAGTAATGGGACACAAAAGGGAAGCAGTGGTTGAGAAGGGAGTGAGACAGGGTTGTAGACTATCTCCGACATTGTTCAATCTGTATATTGAGCAAGCAGTAAAGGGAACAAAAGAAAATTTGGAGTAGGAATTAAAAACCAGGGAGAAGAAATAAAATCTCTGAACTGTGCCGACGACGTTGTAATTCTGTCAGAGACAGCAAAGGACTTGGAAGAGCAGTTGAACGGAATGGACAGTTTCTAGAAAGGAGAATATAAGATGAACATCAACAAAAGCAAAATGAAGATAATGGAATGTGGTTGACTTAAATCAGGTGACGCTGAGGGAATTATATTAGGAAATGAGACACAAAGTAGTAGATGAGGTTTGCTACTTGGATAGTAAAGTAACTGATGATGGTTGAAGTAGACAAGATATAAAATGTAGACCAGCAATGATAAGAAAAGCATTTCTAAAGAAGAGAAATTTGTTAACAATGGGTATAGATTTAAGTGTCATGAAGTATTTTCTGAAAGTATTTGTATGGAGTGTAGCCATGTATGGAAGTGAAACATGGACAATAAACAGTTTAGACAAGAAGATAATAGAAGCTTTTGAAATGTGTTGCTACAGAAGAATGCAGATTACATGGGTAGATCACATGTTACTGAACAGAATTAGAGAAAAAAGAATTTTGTGGCACAACCTGACTAGGAGGAGGAGTCGGCTGGTAGGACACGTTCTGAGGCATCAACGGATCAAAAATATAGTACTGGAAGGAAACATGGGGGATAAAAATTGTAGAGGGAGACCAAGAGATGAAGACACTAAGCAGATTAAGAAATAGTTGCTCGGAGATGATGAGGCTTGCACAGGGTAGAGTAGCATGGAGAGCTGCATTAGACGAGTCTTTGGACTGAAGAGCACAACAACAACAACAACAACAACAACAAATACATATGAAATGAGTAAACTATTTTTATAGATGGATGAACAAGAAGAAAGAATTTTGGTTTGGCTGGACGAAGATGACTAGAATATGTTGAAGTAGCATCTGTTAAGAGCCAATAATATTGAAAGTTACACAGACAGTTAACATGGCGGCCACAACCAAAATGGAACAGTAATCAGAAGCAACCAAATGGCTTATACAAATCCGATAACACTGCATCTGTTGTCATCAATCATTTGTCTCAAGATCTATTGTGAACTGGTAGAAATATAAAGACTGATAATTATTCAACTCCAGTCCACTGGTTGACGAATTGAGGAACAAACGAACAACTTTATTTTTTACTCTCAGCAAGAATAAAAAAGAAATCCCTCAATTGTTCCTAGATATTAAAAAAAGACCAAAACCCAATAGTCTCTTTGGTTTTCACATGGACAAGGTTCTGGTTTTCTATATATCACAGAAAGAAAAGAAAGTAAGTTATGCTTTTAATTAGTATGCTCCTTGACAATGACCAGATTTGTCCAGCTACTGGGGAACACGCAAAACCTGAAATCATCACATATTAACAAAACGAGGTGTTGATGTGGTGCATTGTCTGAAAGAAGAATATTCTGTGGTGTGAGTAGAATACAGTTGGCCACTGAGATTATTTTTTTTAATTTTAAATATTACTGGCATAAATAGTCAAATAATATCAAAAGTAAATACAAATGTGATTATTATTAGGAGACAATACCTGAAAATGCTAGCCCTGAAGCTAATAAGATCACAAATTGTGTGTAGGAGTACAATGCAAAATCTGCTTTATCCTCAACAGCAAGTTATAAATATTTACCAATGAAACTGAAGTTTCAGAGACTGAAGAACCCAGTGGAATATGTCAAGTCTGTCCAAGGCAAAAAAGGCATGCATTCATTGTAAAAAAAAAAATTGTCTGATGGACATCCTGTAACATTATATTACATTTACAAAGCTCAGAAATATGACGAAAATTAAGTCACAGAAGTTAAACAATATGTTTTTTTTAAGTGTCTTAGAACACTGGCGATTTTAATTGTTCTAAGATCACCACCAACAATATAGATACACTAACGAAAATAATCAGTTATTGATAATATAATGTAAATGGACAGATAAAAAAGATACTCACCAAGTGGCAGCAGGGGAACACACACACAAAATGATTTAACTTTCACAAGTTTTTGCAGCCTGTGGCTCCTTCTGGCGGAAGAGCTGAAAGGGAAGGAAGAGGGTTGAAGGAAAAGAACTGAAGAGGTTTAGGGAAAGGGGTACAGTTTAGAAAAATCACCCCGGGTTAGATGATGAGAAGGGAAGACACTGATGAGAAGGAAAGACATTGATGGGGACTGCGCCAGACAAGATTTGAAAACCTGGGAGCTTACCGGAGTTCTGAGAAACTGGTGTCTGGGGGTGGAATCCAGATGGCAAGTGTGGTGAAACAGGCAACGAGGTCATGACTGTCATGTTGTATAGCGTGTTCTGCAACCGAATATTGTGTGTTGTCTGCATACACTCTCTGCCTATGCCCATTCATCCTGAGTGGTGAATGAGTGGTAGTCATGTGGATGTAAAAGGCTGAACAGTGTTTACATAACAGCTGGTACACAACATGTGTTGTTTCACAAGTGGCTCTCCCTCTGATAGTGTTTTGCCAGTTGCAGGGCTAGAACAGGTGGTGGTAGGAGGGTGCATAGTGCAAGTCTTGCATGGGGGACAGTTACAGGGTTACGAGCCATAGGATTTGACAAAGATATTGCAGAGATTGGAAGGGTGACAAAGGGTTATTCTAGATATGGCGGGCAAAATCTCAGACAGAATGGATCATATTTCAGGGCAGGATTTTAAGAAATCGTGGCCTTGTCAAAGTAGCTGATTGATACATTCAAGACCAGGATAATACTGGGTGATGGTGTTCTCTGAAGTTGTTGTTTTTTTTTTTTTTTTTGAGGGATCAACAGTACTAGGATTGGATATGATGGCCTGGGAAATATACTTCTGGACTAGGCTGTTGGGATAATTGCATCTAGTGAAGGGTGAAGTGAGACTGGTGGTGTATTGCTGTAAAGAGTCTGCATCCAAACAAATTTGCTTCAAATGCCAAGGCTGTATGGGAGGGAACATTTGACATGGAGGGAACGGCAACTTTCAAAATGTAAGTACTGTTGTTTGTTAGTGGATCTGATGTGGATGGAAATGTATAGCTGGCTTTCAGTGAGGATGTGATCAACAGCAAGGGAACTGGCATGGGATTTGGAATAGCACCATGTGACATTTAATTTGGAGAAGGTATTTAGAGATTCCATGAATTTTAACAGATCAGCCTCACCATGAGTCCATACAGCAATATATCTAAATGAAACCAGGGGCTGAAGTCTTATGGATCCCAGGAAAGCCCCCCTCCAAGTGACCCATGAAAAGATTGGTAAAGGAAGGAGCCATCCTGGTTCCCATGGCCGTACCCCGGATCTATTTGTAAGACTGCCCCTCAAAGGGGCAATCTCTTACACTTACCCGACTAATCTGTGACCTATATGCCTCATCTGCCAATTTCTACCCCACCGGACTCCTCTCCTTCTACAAGATCCTACAGATTATCTGCCTCTCATATTTCCCTGGATGATATCACAAGCCAACCTCTGACAACAACAATATGCCAACAATATGCCCACCTTTTCCTAATCTACTTCAACAGTGATGTTTCTCTTCCTGTACCTCTACAGCTCCTCAAAAAACCACCTTATCAACCACTACGCCTCTCCTACAAACTGAGCTTCACAAACCTCCGTAACATCCCTCAGCCTGCACCACTTCCTCCCAGACCAGTAATAACTCATAATCACAAGAACCAGTCACAACAGTACAGTGTTCTCAACCTCTCGCCCAAAGCAATCTCCTCCCTGAATTATCAGTGTTATCCAAGGGTCTCACTTTCAGCCCTAAACTTGCATTTAACTGTGCTTTGGTGAAGGACCTACTTTCCTTTATAGGTATTGTCAACTGGAAATATCACTTTGCAACCCAATCCCGAAACCTTTCCAACAGCAAATCTGACATTGAACCCTCCCTTGAACAGTTCTATGATCCCAACTCAATCCACTGCCACTACCTCAAAATCACCCCTTAGAAGCCTTCCAAGAATTCCTCACATCCAAAATTGCTTCACAGCCTTTCCTCAGGTCCCTACAACATGACCCTAATCTGTCCTCTGTAGAACTCCAGGCTCTATGTCCCCTAAAAGCTGATGATGCCATCATTATCCTCCCAGCAAACAAAGAATCTACCACTGTGTTACTTGACCACCAGGATTATGTTAGTGAAGGTCTACGCTAGCTGTTTGACAGCTCTACATATAGCATCTGCCACCAAGATCCCATCACTGTGATTCAAACTGACCTGCAGTCCCTCCTAAAAGCCTCAGGCCCCTCACAAGGACTTACATCTCAATCCCCAGAATTTCCTACCCCGCCCAAACCAAGAACCTCCACCTTTTACCTTCTTCCTAAGATCTACAATCATTATGGTCGTTCTATAGTTGCTGGCTTCAAAGCTTCCACTGAATGTATATCTGCCTTAGTTGATCTTAGTACAAAGACTTCCCTCGTGTATTAAAGATGCCTACCATTTCCTAGATCATTTGAAATGTATGCCCGTCCCATTTTCACCACTCACCTTGCTTGTCACCATCTACCTCTATACCAACATCCCCCACACACACAGTACATTGTCTATACGGTGCTGAGCATTTCCTCAGTTAACGCTCACCTGATTCCAAGTCTATGACATTCTTCTTGCTCACCTTAATCAACTTTATACTTACCAACAATTACTTCACCTTTGAGGGACAGACATACAAACAGATCAGGGGTAAGGTCATGGGAACCAGGATGGCTCCTTCCTATGTGAACCTTTTCAGGGTCAATTGGAGAGGGCTTTCCTGGGATCCATGTCTTCCGCCCTTGGTTTGGTTTAGACACATTTATGACTTTATCGAATCACGGTGAGGCTGACCTGTTAAAATTTGTGCAATATCTAAATATCTTCTCCCAATTAAATTTCACAGGCTCCTATTCCGAATCCCATGCCACTTCCCTTGATGTTGATCTCATCCTAACTGAAGGCCAATTACACACCTCCACCCACATCAAACCCACTAACAAACGACAGTACTTACTTTTTGACAGTTGCCATCCTTTCCATGTCAAATGTTCCCTCCCATACAGCCTTGGCATTCGAAGCAACATATTTGTTTGGATGCAGACTCTTTACAGCAATACACCACCAGTCTCACTTCACCCTTCACTGGATGCAGTTATCCCAACAGCCTACTTCAATAGCAGATTTCCCAGTCCATCACATCCAATCCTGGTACTGCAACCTTTTTTTAAAAAAAAGAAAAAAAAAGACAACTTTGGAGCACACCACTTGTCACCCAGTGTTATCTTGGTCTTGAATATATGAATCGGCTACTTTGACAATGCCCCATGACTTCCTAAAATCATGCCCTGAAATGAGATCCATTCTGTCTGAGATTTTGGCCACCACCTAGAATAACTTTTTGTCGCCCTACCAATCTCCGCAATTTCCTTGTCAGACCCTATGCTCCTTCTGCATCCATCTCCCTGCCCTATGACTCCTACCACTGTGATCATCCCTGGTGCAAGACTTGTCCTATGCACCCTCCTACCACCACCTATTCCAGCCCTGTAACTGGCAAAACATATACTAACAAAGGGAGAGCCATCTGTGAAATGGCATATATTGTTTACCAGCTTTTATGTAAACACTGTTCAGCCTTTTACATTGGCGTGACTACTACTTAGTTATCACTCAGGATGAATGGGCATAGGCAGACATTGTATACGGGCAACACACAATATCCTGTTGCAGAACACACTATACAACAAGACAGTCAGGACCTCAGTGCCTGTTCCACCACATGCGCCATCTGGATTCTTCCCCCAGACACCAGTTTCTCACAACTCCGCAGGTGGGAAATAGCACTGCAACATGTCCTTAGTTCTTACCACCCACCTGGCCTTAATTTATGTTAATTCCTTCTATTTCAGCATTTATTCACAGTAACTACTACTTTCTTCACTTCACTTCAGTTTTCTACATCTTTCATTTTCTGACTTGTCTACTTTTTACCGTCCCCCATCCCAACTCGTTGCATAAAGTGCACTTAGCCTTTCACTCTTATTAAATCTGGACCGCTAACAGTAGGGTGTTGAAGTTGAGTGATTGTAGGAGGGTACAAGATGACTTAGACAAAATTTCTAGTTGGTGTGATGAATAGCAGTTAGCTCTAAATGTAGAAAAATGTAAGTTAATGCAGCTGAGTGGGAAATACAAACCCGTAATGTTCGGATACAGGATTAGTGGTGTCCTGCTTCACACAGTCATGTCATTTAAATATCTGAGTGTAACATTGCAAAATGATATGAAATAGAACAAACATGTGAGGATTGTGGAAGGAAAGGTAAATGATCGGCTTCGGTTTATTGGGAGAATTCTACCTGTACAGGAGACCGCACGTAGCACGCTAGTGTGACCTAGTCTTGAGCACTGTTTGAGTGTTTGGTGTCCGTATCAGGTCAGATTAAAGAAAAACATTTAAGCAAGTCAGCGGGCTGCTAGATTTATAGGTTTAAACAACACACAAGTGTTATGAAGATGATTTAGGAACTCAAATGGGAATCCCTGGAAGGAAAGCAACATTCTTTTGTAGGGAAACTACTGGGAAATTTTAGAGAACCATCATTTGAAGCTGACTGCAGAATCATTCTGCTGCCACTAATGTACATTGTGCGTAAAGACCACGAAGATAAAAGAAATCAGGGCGCATATGGAGGCATATAGACAGTCGTTTTTCCCTTCTCCTATTTGCAAGTGGAACTGGAAAGGATATGACTAGTAGTGGTATGGGGTACCTTCCACCATATGCCACAGTGCAGATCGTGGAGTATCGATGTAGATGGGTTGTATTACAAATGGGTACTCTCTCACATAAACAAAGACTGCATTACGTAATAAATCATGAATCAATTGCTGGCCAGAAGGGGAAGGTTAAAAAGAGGGTAGGGCGGGTCATTCAAACCCCAGGTTGAGGAAGTTCCATCTGTCATGAGGATGAGGGTAGAACAATCCCAACCTCGGTACAGGTAAGTCTGTCTCATCCTGGAGTCTGAGTGACCTGCTCTTCCTTTTTAACCTAGATGTTTGCTAAGTGACCTGCTCTTCCTTTTTAACCTAGATGTTTGCTAATGACAATGTAATCCTCCCTGAGGTAGCAAAGGACTTTTAAGAACAGATGAATATAATACCTTGTGGGTCTAAAAAGATACTATATGATGAGCATGAACAAAAATAAAATAAGGGTAATGGAATGTAGGTGAATAAGGTGATGCTGAGGAAATTAGCTTAGGAAATTTACACTAAAGGTAATAAACAAGGTTTGCTATTTGAGGAGCAGACCAACAGAAGACACAAGTAAAGAGGATATAAAATGCAGAGCACTTTTCTTAAAAGTATTTACAGGTTAACCTTTTAAGGAAGTGAAACATGGATGATAAATGATATGGACAAGAAGACTATAGACGCTTTTGAAATCTAGTGTTACAGAAGAATGCTGTTAAAAAAATGAGTATACAGGACAATCAATGAAGAAGTGCTGAACTGAGTTGGAGGGGAAAGATATTCAGGGTACAACTTGCTAAAATGAGGTTTCAATTCATAAGACCATCCTGAGGCACCAAGGAACACTCAATTTGGTGATGGAGGGAAGCTTGTTGGGGAGAGGGGCAAAGATCAACTATAGTATGCAGGTTCATATTGATGTAGGTTGTAGTAGTTATGTAGAGGCTACGAGACTTATCTATGACAACAACATGGAGAACTGCAACAAATCAGTATTCAGACAAGTCATAATGCAAATCCATGAGCAAGATTTGCACTACTGCTGGCCGTTAAGTCCATATATGTAGAGATTTCTCCATACCCTTTGATCATACATCATTCTTGGCAGGTTTACAGTAATACTAGTTAACCACTGCACTGAGTTGGAAGTCGCTTGTATGTCAAGTACTGGTAGGTCTTTTTCTGGTGATGTATTTTTCTCTGCCTACATTTTCATATACAACCAACTGCATTCATACCATTAGGAAATGTATAGCATTTTGCTCTTTAAGAAGCTGTATCTGTGTAACAATTTTTATTGTTTCCATGGACAACTTTATTCCATATTTTCTACTGTCTGACTTTAACTCTTAGCTCATCATGTAAGTACCAGTTTTATTCCAAGTACTTCTTTTCAATGTTGTCAAATATTAAGTGTTTTACACATTTATAAAATAAACATATAAAATATGTTTAAAGTAGGTGACTTTCCTTCTGAAGAAGATATCCTTAGTAGTATTGAAACCTTGTCCAGGGTTTTTTACATTAAACTTATGCAAACAGTTGACTGTGTACTGAAAATCTATATGCAATTGCTGCTGTCAGCCATATTAAAAATTTTGACATTTTGTCTAGGCCATTTTAAGTGCAGCAGTAATGGTAGGAAATTTTATCCTATCTGACAGTACTGTTTTCATCCTGCTATTATTCCCAAAAAGGCTTTCAATGCTGTTCGCCAAGAAATACCATTGACCCCCGCAACACAGCACTGAACCACCAGGATCTCCTGATTGTCAGAAGATAATATTCTCTTCTGTTCAACACTTACGGTACCATTTCTTGTGGCAGTTGTTCACTGAGGACACTATCACTACACCAGTTCATTTCATGTGTTTTTATGAATCTATGCAATTATTTATTACTTTTAGTTGAAAAATCCCTGCATAATTTGTAAAATTTTCTTGTTTGTGAAAGAAACACTATTTACCAACATTGCTTTAACATACAACTTACCATTCCCCTTTGGGACAAAACGAGGTAGCTCAAGAAACTGAGAATTCTCACTTCCACATGCCGTCATTTGTTTTATTAATACCAAAACAGGAATTGAAACCCAGACAGTAGACGGAACTAGTTGCCAATGAAGTGACAGGTCATATGACACCTGAGACACATTTAATAGTTTCGAACTGGGCCACAAATCAGTTGCAGCTTTTATTGATAACTCCCCTAAAGTCATTGACTGACTGCCAAGATAGCTCAAAATGGGTTTGTGAAGTTATCAAATAAGTTAAATACTCTCTTAGGTAGGCGCATAAATACAAGAATTAAAATTATTAAAAAAAAAACATTCTTTATAATCCTTTGCTTGATACTTTGAAAAAACCTATGCCTGTGGTGCCTGCCTGAGAAGACCCAGTGAATTTTAATCAAAACTGTTTATTTTTAATCCCTGTGCTTTCTATCAATGCTACAAACAGTTCACCGAAATTTGTACACAAAGCTTTTGTTATCATACACTCCTGGAAATGGAAAAAAGAACACATTGACACCGGTGTGTCAGACCCACCATACTTGCTCCGGACACTGCGAGAGGGCTGTACAAGCAATGATCACACGCACGGCACAGCAGACACACCAGGAACCGCGGTGTTGGCCGTCGAATGGCGCTAGCTGCGCAGCATTTGTGCACCGCCGCCGTCAGTGTCAGCCAGTTTGCCGTGGCATACGGAGCTCCATCGCAGTCTTTAACACTGGTAGCATGCCGCGACAGCGTGGACGTGAACCGTATGTACAGTTGACGGACTTTGAGCGAGGGCATATAGTGGGCATACGGGAGGCCGGGTGGACGTACCGCCGAATTGCTCAACACGTGGGGCGTGAGGTCTCCACAGTACATCGATGTTGTCACCAGTGGTCGGCGGATGGTGCACGTGCCCGTCGACCTGGGACCGGACCGCAGCGACGCACGGATGCACGCCAAGACCGTAGGATCCTACGCAGTGCCGTAGGGGACCGCACCGCCACTTCCCAGCAAATTAGGGACACTGTTGCTCCTGGGGTATCGGCGAGGACCATTCGCAACCGTCTCCATGAAGCTGGGCTACGGTCCCGCACACCGTTAGGCCGTCTTCCGCTCACGCCCCCAACATCGTGCAGCCCGCCTCCAGTAGTGTCGCGACAGGCGTGAATGGAGGGACGAATGGAGACGTGTCGTCTTTAGCGATGAGAGTCGCTTCTGCCTTGGTGCCAATGATGGTCGTATGCGTGTTTGGCGCCGTGCAGGTGAGCGCCACAATCAGGACTGCATACGACCGAGGCACACAGGGCCAACACCCGGCATCATGGTGTGGGGAGCGATCTCCTACACTGGCCGTACACCACTGGTGATCGTCGAGGGGACACTGAATAGTGCACGGTACATCCAAACCGTCATCGAACCCATCGTTCTACCATTCCTAGACCGGCAAGGGAACTTGCTGTTCCAACAGGACAATGCACGTCCGCATGTATCCCGTGCCACCCAACGTGCTCTAGAAGGTGTAAGTCAACTACCCTGGCCAGCAAGATCTCCGGATCTGTCCCCCATTGAGCATGTTTGGGACTGGATGAAGCGTCGTCTCACGCGGTCTGCACGTCCAGCACGAACGCTGGTCCAACTGAGGCGCCAGGTGGAAATGGCATGGCAAGCCGTTCCACAGGACTACATCCAGCATCTCTACGATCGTCTCCATGGGAGAATAGCAGCCTGCACTGCTGCGAAAGGTGGATAAACACTGTACTAGTGCTGACATTGTGCATGCTCTGTTGCCTGTGTCTATGTGCCTGTGGTTCTGTCAGTGTGATCATGTGATGTATCTGACCCCAGGAATGTGTCAATAAAGTTTCCCCTTCCTGGGACAATGAATTCACGGTGTTCTTATTTCAATTTCCAGGAGTATAGTTCTCTCAGCCAAATTCACGTAATTCCATCTAATTTTGTGTCATAGATTTTGTTTAACATTTAATAATATACGAGATTATTTTTGCTTCATTGTTTTCTTGTTTTAATTTTGTGCATATTATATGCATTTGATTCCTGGACTTACTAGTTACAGTTGCAGTTCCAGTACTTATAACAACTTATCCCCTGAATTAAGCACATTTCTCTTTTCCTGCAATATTACATTTGATGTTAACAACTATTTCTTATCATTTTTGTTTGAATTATCAATCACTTGAATAAGAAAAACTGTCAAACTCCTGTAGGCATATATTTAACAGCAAAGTATTTTGTAAGATCATTATCTACCATGTGTCACTTCCCACAATTACTGCCATACATTTACTGTACTGTATTCTAAATGAATTTCATTACCTAATCTTCACTGAAGGGGATGGATGTTTCACAGTTATTGTATGACTGCTCTGTTAGGACACACCACTTTTTTAACAATTCAGACTGCCAGGTCTAAAAATTGTCATTTGTCTATAATCTACCTTTGTAGTGGCCATATGTCGTCGAAAATACAGGGTGATTATAATTAAACTTTCAAACTGCTATAGAAATAACACCACTGGTCAGAATGACATCAAATTGCAACATAATATTATCGGAGAAGGGGGAAAATGTATAGCAGAAGAAACATAAATAGTTACAAAATGTAGGAACAGATGGCGCTGTAAGCATCATAGTTTAATACTGGTCGACTACAAATGACAAATGAATCATACAACAAAGCCTAAGGTGTATGTTTGATGTTAAACTGTACTACTGAGTGTGCATAGGTGCACAGGTGTTATACTGTTAGTTACATAAGCCCATCCACCACGGCAAGGTCATATTAAATCAGATGGGAAAAATCAGTTTGTAATTGTCCTGAGGCCAAAAACCGCATAAAAAGCATCACTCTCATCAGTTTTTAATTGTTGTGAGGCCAAAAACCACATAAAAAGCATCAATCATGTCGGTTTTTAACTGTAATATCATTATCTACCATGTGACACTTCCCACAATTACTCCTATACATTTTCTGTACCGTATTCCAAATGAATTTCATTACCTAATCTTCATTGAAGAGGCGAAAAACCATATGAAAAGCATCAATCAAAATTAAGTCGGATTATTAATTGCCATGTGACTGGTGCGAAACATGTTCAATATGCTGTCCACCGTTTTCTGCAAAAAGTTGAAATCGAGAAACAGCATGTTTCACAACTCATCGAAGTGTTTCCGGGGTCACATTCAGAATGTGTTGTGCAATGCGTGCCTTCAGTGCAGCTAAGTTTGCAATTGGGACACTGCACACATCTTCCAGATAGCCCCACAGCCAGAAGTACACGGATTAAGATCAAGTGACTGGGATGACCAGGCTGTAGGGAAATGGTGGCTGATAATAACATTTCACTTCAGCAGCTGCTTAACTGGATTTGAAATGTGCAGAGGTGCGTCATCTTGCATAAAAATGATCCCATCCACACATCCATGCTGTTGGAGAGCTGGAATGACGTGGTTGTGCAAAAGACACTCATAGCACTTACCAGTGACGGTACAGTTAACAGGACTGGAAGCACCTGTTTCTTCGAAAAAACATGGCCCTAGATGCCATAAACCCGTGCCACACACTGACCTTTTCAGGATGAAATGGTACTGGTTGATTTGCATGTGGATTTTCCATTGCCCACATTCGACAATTCTGTGTACTGACAACCTGTCAGTGGATGTGGGCTTTGTCTGTCCACAAAATCTTTCACGGCCAATCATTGTCTACTTCCAAGCAAGCAAGAAATTCTAAAGCAAAGGTCTCTCTTGATGGCAGGTCAACAGGAAGCAAATTGTGCATATGGGTAATTTTGAATGGATAGCAAAGAAGGATGTTTCGTAGGATTTTACGCACCATGCTCACGGGTTTTGTCCAATGTTTGGGCAATTATTTGTGCACTACATGTTTGCACACAGCCACTCATCTCCTCCTGCATTGCTGTGGCCACTGCTTCCACTGACATCAAATCAATTCGACTCCTCCCTCTACCAGGTTGCACATAAAAAGAACCCATCTTTTTGAATATCCGAATCATCTTCTCCAGATCTATGGCAATCATCTGACCAATGCCTTTTTTCAAACCCTTCAGTGTCCAGAAAGTCTGCTGAGCGACGTGCACACGGTCATCATTCTTGTAATACAACTTAACAAGCAGAGAAGGATCCTGCATTGAGAGAGTCATGTCGAACGTCGCAGATGTGAAAGAAGGAAAAGCCGTATACCTGGCGTGTTTATGCCAATGTCAATGGGTCATGCGCATGAAGTGTTTTCATTTACGTATTCTGACACATACAGTGTCATCTACTGATCAATTTTCACACTATCAATTTTCTTCTACCACACATTTTCCACTCTCTCCGATAATATTCCGTTGCAATTTGATGACATTCTGACCAGTGGTGTTATTTCAAAAGCAATTTGAAAGTTTAACTTTAATTATAATCACCCTGTACATCACACTTGAACACCAAAACCTATATATTCATGCATTCAGTGCTGTCTGAAACAAAATTACCACTTACCTGTGCACACAAATGAACTTTCCAGTTATAATTATCTTTACATAATGTAACAACAAATGTAATACCTAGCCCCTTAAATACAGCCTTCAAAAAAATCTGTTGATACAGTCTATAAAGTAGGGATGATGTGTGCTTTTCAAACACAATTTAACACAGTGTTTAAAGAACTGCAATACAAGTTTTACTGGCTCTGTGAGGAGAGATTCTTCCCCAAATTTCAAAGACACTAGTATTAATTAAGGTGGTTGATAAGCTGACAACCTATTACAGCTCCACCATAATACTGCCTTCTCGACCAATAAGGCATTTTCTTTATTACTGTTTTTGATGGATAAACCCAACTAGCTGTTGGACACTGTGTTCCACTGAGGAGTCGGGATTCTTTAACCACTGAAACACAATCTGACTGGCTTCATTTTTTCTTGCATACCTGTATCATCTTCGAACAGCTCTTTATCTATGCTAATCTACTTAGTAGTCATTGATTGAAAAATAACTGACTGATTGAAAAGCTTGAGTTCCGCTTGCTTTGTGATATAGTTGATTTGGACTTCATCTGTTCCCTTACCTCTTTCCACTTTCTGCACCTCATTCCCAGTTTTTATCTTTTGACACGCGATATCTGTGGTATAGTTTGTATTTAATTTCATTAGATTGTAACATAACAAAAAAATGATTCTTCTTTGTTTATCAAATGTAGTACAGCAACAAAAATAAAAAACAAGCAATTTTCATTAACATCTATGTTCTGTACATTTTCTTCATTAATTTGATATGTTACAAGACATACAATATAGATCACATTTTGTACTATTCTTTAGTGAAATCTTTCCACTGACTTGGCAGAATTTCTTTTGGCACAACTGCTTGCAACAATGCAGTGAGACAAAATACCGAAACAATACACAGATAGATGAAAGAACACACAACATGAAAACAGTGTTGTATAACTAAAAATATCAACAACTGACATTGAATATTAAGAAACACAAAAAGTAACATATTACAATGCAGCAGTGAAACCAGAATGCCTAGAAATGAATTAGAGAAACTAGAAGTATTAAAGAAAAGAATGAGGAAAATTTTAGGTCCAGTAAAAAGCATGTAACAGTGTAAATTAAGAGGTAATGATGAAATATATCAAAATACAGTAAAAAATAACAGAAGAGAAAGACAATGTATATTTTTTATACAGAATTAATTACAAGGTTTATACAAAAGATCTGTAAGTGTCTATGGAAAAAGAAACAAAGTCAGATGTGAAAAGTTATAAAGTCAACATAAAAGTCAAGATCAGACATATTTTCTGAAGGCACTTGTTAAAATTAGCATTCCAAGATAGAGGTAGCATGAGAGAACATGCTAAGTACTCTGGGGCTGGGACGACAGATAAAAAAAAAACACTACTGTAGGTAAAAAAATAGTAAATGAGAAGGAACTGAAATTGTCATGTTACCGCTAGCTGTTTGTAATGGGAAAACTACTTTTTCCCTGTATTCACCAGCCAGTCGGTCATTTACAATGTTGTCTCTTAACAGTTATCAAGCACGCACAAAAACAGGAAACAAAACAAATTTCAAATCTGTGCATAGAAATATCTACAACAGCTGTAGCTTCACATGTTTTAAAACACAAAAGATTATCACCCAGCAAGCCTTGCTGCTTTCCTAGCGTAGTATCGCTCCAATGCAGCTTCAAATAGGGGTCCAACTGTACGTTTTTCCCAAATGTTGCACTTTGGAACAGGCTCTGTAGTCTCTACAGTTTCTTCACCGACTTTCTTATCTCCTTGTTTGCTTGTGTCAAATTCCTTTGAGTCTTTTGCAACAGCCTCCACTTTATCAGCTTCGCATTTGTCTTTGTTGTTGCTGACATTTTCGGAAATTTCTTCTGAATCACTCGAGTCATCACTCGAGCTATCACTAGGGGAACTCGAACTGTCCGATTCAAGAGTATTTTTATCACCATTGGAGGTTGGTACTGTTCTCTTTCTGGTGTGAGTATCTTCTCTATCAGAAGAAGAGGCACGACGTTTTCTGTATTGTCTTTCAGTAGGAACCATCATGCGCTTTGCATCACCTGTAACAGACATAGAAATTATGTAAAAATGTGGTTGAAAAATTTCGTTCTCTAAAAGGTAATCTGATTAGTACAGGATTTTGCATATTTCCCATTTTAATAATGCCGGTCAACATTTTTGGAACTGTTGATATGTGAACACAGGATATGCACCTTGAAATCCCACTCAGCTCAAAGCAGCAGAGTTTTGGGGACATGGTTTCCTCAGAGTACCGCCCTTATGGGCATCCTGAAGGCTCTGGTGTTTAAGCCTAAGAATGTCCTACCAATCTGCAACAATTTTCACATTCCACTGCTTACATCAAAGGAGAATTAACTAAGTTGCTGAAACTTCGTTATCGAACACCTGTCTCAGTGTATCTCTATTATGCTTTGATGTGTCTTTAATCAACAGTTGGTATTACTGTTTTCATAGTGTTTTAGGCAGTTTTCTTGTTTCTACCATTGGCTATTCTGTCCAGCACTGAAATAAGTTTGCAAATTCAGTGCAGGATGCACTGATGCCACCAGTATCTCATCAACTATTGGTCCAGGAAATGAAAATATTTCAGCTGCTCCAAAAGCATTTACATGTTTAGATACTGTCTTGTGTTGATTTGAATCTCAAAATGAAAGTGACCAGTATCAGATATCTTTTCAGAAAAAATATGTGACTTAGCTGCTTGTGAGTGACTGGGCTTGCTTCGACAGGCCATACATTTCTACTGGACATGCCAAATATATACATGTAACATATATTTCATTAAATAGGCTATATTACACAACTCCTATTGCACTTGCTTTTGTAATAACAAAAGAGATTCTTTTTTGTTATAAATATATGAACTTTTTGTTGGTAAATTGGTAAATACAAGTATACAGTTCGATTATGAGAATAAACTGGTGTTCCAAACACCCATGCCCTCAAATGGTTCAGATGATCAATGCTCTACTGTGAGATTTTCACTCTGCAGCGAAGTGTGCGCTGAAACTTCCTGGCAGGTTAAAACTGTGTGCCGGACCGAGACTCGAACTTGGGACATTTGCCTTTTGCGGACAATTGCTCTACCATCTGAGCTACCCAAGGGCGAATCATGCCCCATCCTCACAGCTTTACTTCTGCCAATACCTCGTCTCCTACTTTCCAAACTTCACAGAAGCTCTCCTGCACAACATGCACTCCTTAAAAATGTTTTAATCTGCCAGGAAGTTTCATACAGCACACACTCCATTGCAGAGTGAAAATCTCATTCTGGAAACATCCCCCAGGCCGTGGCTAAGCCATGTCTCTGCAATATCCGTTCTTCCGGGAGTGCTAGTTCTGCAAGTTTCGCAGGAGAGCTTCTGTGAAGTTTGGAAAGTAGGAGACAAGGTACTGGTGGAAGTAAAGCTGTGAGGATGGGGTGTGAGTTGTGCTTGGGTAGCTCAGATGGTAGAGCACTTGACCGCAAAAGGCAAAGGTCCTGAGTTTGAGTCTTGGTCCGGCACACAGTTTTAATCTGCCAGGAAGTTTCAATGCTCTACTGTATTTGTTTATTGATTGTTTTGCTGTCCATATACCATTTTTCAGAGTGTACTAATTGTACTTCTCAAACCAGTGAAAGATAAATGCACACACTGAGATAAAGAGTAAAGATCAGAGATCAGAAATTATTCTTTTTTGTTAAAAAACTTAATGGTTACATATGCTAAAGAGTCATCACAAACTAAAATATCCTATTGAATAACTGCATTTTTTCATTAATACACACTACAGTTTCTTTCAAGATTACATTAAAAGTTGTTCCTATTTTATGTTGACAATGGTCTGCAGCCTTTATATTACTTGTAATTAGCTGAAAGTTTTCTCTTCCCCATGTACTGTAATTATGTACGTTACTCTTCATTATATTATGTTTCGGACTTATTTTCACAAACATTGTTGCCTGCAGGATGTGTGTTGAGTAGATGGGAAGTGTTTTATATTTCATGAAAATTTCTCTGCAAGTCTCCCCCCCCCCCCCCCCATCTCCCCCCTGCCCACCCCCTCTCATTTACTTTAGCTACCACTCTCACTGCCTTTTCTGAAGTCTAAAAAAGCCTCTCTGTATAGGCTGCTGGTGCTCCATCTCAAAACCATACTGTAGATTTGGATTTATCAAACCGATATGTATTTGCCTCAAGGTACCATGGTCGAGGAAGGCTCTTTTCAGTAAGTACGTATTTGTACAGACTTCCCTACAAATATGATCTATATGCTCTTTCCACGACATCTGTTCACCCACAATAACACCCAAAAACTTGAGTTTATTTGTAGAGCTAACAAGAAACACCTCAAGTGCGAGGTTGCAAAAGGCCAATGTCGTTCACAGCACTCGAAGGCCTACATATTGCCTACTAAGAAACCACAATATTGGCTACTAATGGCAACATGAGGCGGGACTGTAGGTATCCAATGGTGAGCACAGCATGAGGCTACAGAGTATAGTTGAACTACTTAGTCTACGAATAACTCACAACTGTGCTACAGTGCTAGTGGTGTTGATACAAAGCAGAGCAATGCCAATGATGCACAAAACAAACATTCCATTATATCAACAACAGTTGCCAAAGTTGGCATTTCATCAGAAAGGAACTCAAGGAATCTCTCAGGGTGAGAAAGAAGTGGCAGGTGAAATATTAGCATTTATGAAAGATGTGTCAGTGGAATGTGTGGTGCCATATACACCTGACAATGTTCATAAGTAGTACATCTACATCTACATGATTACTCTGCAATTCACATTTAAGTGCTTGGCAGAGGGTTCATCAAACCACAATCATACTATCTCTCTACCATTCCACTCCCGAACAGCGCGCGGGAAAAACAAACAACTAAACCTTTCTGTTCGAGCTCTGATTTCTCTTATTTTATTTTGATGATCATTCCTACCTATGTAGGTTGGGCTCAACAAAATATTTTCACATTCGGAAGAGAAAGTTGGTGACTGAAATTTCATAAATAGATCTCGCCGTGACGAAAAACGTCTTCGCTTTAAGGACTTCCATCCCAACTCGTGTATCATATCTGCCACACTCTCTCCCCTATTACGTGATAATACAAAACGAGCTGCCCTTTTTTGCACCCTCTCGATGTTCTCTGTCAATCCCACCTGGTAAGGATCCCACACAGTGCAGCAATATTCTAACACAGGACGAACGAGTGTAGTGTAAGCTGTCTCTTTAGTGGACTTGTTGCATCTTCCAAGTGTCCTGCCAATGAAATGCAACCTTTGGCTCGCCTTCCCCACAATATTATCTATGTGGTCTTTGCAACTGAAGTTGTTCGTAATTTTAACACCCAGGTACTTAGTTGATTGACAGCCTTGAGAATTGTACTATTTATCGAGTAATCGAATTCCAACGGATTTCTTTTGGAACTCATGTGGATCACCTCACACTTTTCGTTATTTAGCGTCAACTGCCAGCTGCCACACCATACAGCAATCTTTTCTAAATTGCTTTGCAACTGATACTGGTCTTCGGATGACCTTACTAGACGGTAAATTACAGCATCATCTGCAAACAACCTAAGAGAACTGCTCAGATTGTCACCCAGGTCATTTATATAGATCAGGAACAGCAGAGGTCCCAGGACGCTTCCCCGGGGAACACCTGATATCACTTCAGTTTTACTCGATGATTTGCCATCTATTACTACAAACTGCGACCTTCCTGACAGGAAATCACGAATCCAGTCGCACAACTGAGACGATACCCCATAGGCCCGCAGCTTGATTAGAAGTCGCTTGTGAGGAAAGGTGTCAAAAGCTTTCCAGAAATCTAGAAATACGGAATCAACTTGAGATCCCCTGTCAATAGCGGCCATTACTTCGTGCGAATAAAGAGCTAGCTGCGTTGCACAAGAACGATGTTTTCTGAAACCATGCTGATTACGTATCAATAGATCGTTCCCTTCGAGGCGATTCATAATGTTTGAATACAGTATATGCTCCAAAACCCTACTGCAAACCGACTTCAATAATTTAGGTCTGTAGTTCGATGAATTACTCCTACTACCCTTCTTAAACACTGGTGCGACCTGCGCAATTTTTCAATCTGTAGGTACAGATCTATCGGTGAGCGAGCGGTTGTATATGATTACTAAGTAGGGAGCTACTGTATCAGCGTAATCTGAAAGGAACCTAACCGGCATACAATCTGGACTTGAAGACTTGCCCGTATCAAGCGATCTGAGTTGCTTCGCAACCCCTAAGGTATCTACTTCTAAGAAACTAATGCTACCAGCTCTTCATGTTTCAAATTCTGGAATATTCCATTCGTCTTCACTGGTGAAGGAATTTAGGAAAACTGCGTTCAATAACTCCATTTTAGCCGCACAGTCGTCGGTAACAGTACCATCGGCACTGTGCAGCGAAGGTATTGAAGACGATACATGCTTAACAAGCAAAAGTGGTTTGAAACATGTTATCAAGCCGTTTGAAACATGTTATCAAGCCATATAGCTCATCATCTTTGCTGGATAGGGAGCTACCAATCCTGTCTCCAATGAAGGACAATCCTTGTACAAGGAACGGGTACTAAATATAATTACGTACATGGAAGATCATCCGCAGCTGGGGCAGCTTCTGAGGTAGCGCCACTGTGCCATGGCACCACTTGTTTGAAAAAGAGAGAGAGAAATCTATGTGAATTGCACATCAAACATTGTTTTGCCATGCCTGCTCTCATGTTAGTTTTCTGAACCTTGGAGTCAACTGCAGATTGGCACTGTCTGCCCTAACAAGCACTGTGTGAAAGGCTCGGCCATCAGTTTCTACATGCTTCTTATGGCAGAGGTGGAGTCACAGCTGCTTTGACTTAGAGCTTTGTATTCCTCCTGCCAGAGAGCAGTTAAGTGCAGAAGCTACAGAAGCATGATCTTCTACCCTATCTAACGACCATGTTGGAAGATATTGGGGCTCAAACTTCTTGTAATCCAATGTTACAATCTTTCTGCAAATTAATGCCAATGCATTCGTAAATGCAAAGTAATGCTTAATTAAATCAAATACAGAAATAATACACTTAAAGATAATTATAAATAGCCACTTATAATTTGAATACAATTATGCCCTTAGATTCTGAAACTAAGAGGCATTATTTCAATATTTGTATACTTCACAACAGCAAGGCTATTGGTACAGAACAAAAAAACTAATGTATTTACCATCTATTGAGAATCAATTTTCCAAACAACAGTGTAGTATTTCTGTTTATACTAATTGTGTTCGTTTAATACAGTTCTGTATGAACACATTGTAGTTATTGTGATGACTGGTAACTGAAACAGTATGGTTGTGTGTACATTGTTATCTGTAAGTGAAAATTCAGTTAAATGTGAAAGTAGCAAAATGAACAAAATGAGTGAGTTATTAAAAATGCCATTTAGCGATTGGACCCTATATCTGCACTAGCAAACAAAAAATTGATGCCGTACATTCAATTCGGAAATTTACCAAAAGAGCAAATGGAAGAAAACAATACTGTTTTTTTGTTTTCCTTGTGAGTTATTTTGGGGAAATGTTTAGTGGTGTTAAGACCAAAACATCTGATATTGGGTATATATGGTCTACAATGAAAGTCCATGAAATGTCAAAGAGACACATAAATAATGCACTTAGTCTTTCATTTCTAGGCAAAACCAATATTCAGCGAAATTAAATTCACAATGTAGACAAACAATGGACAGCCACAACAAACGTCTAGAAAAGGATTTATACTTTATTTAATTGTAAACTGTATTTGGTTCTGTGCCACTTTGCAACTGGCTCTCAGGGGCCACGACAAATCTGATGCCTTTCAAAATAAGGGTTTTTTTTGTGAGCTAATTCAGTTCAGTGCAGAACTGGATAAAGATCTTCAAGTCCACCTCTGTCGAGTATCAGTGTTCAAAGGCATTTCTAAAATGGTTCAGAACGAACTACTGCAATGCATGTTCGACGAAGTGTACCATGAAAGAAAATGTGAGAATTATGTTGCAATAATTGTGATTGAAGAAACAGGTGTGACTTTCAAATTTCAATTGGTTATTGTTTTATGTTATGTTGTCGAGGAAGCTTTGTTAATCCAGAAAGTCAGAATGCTCATACGATATCTGAGAGAAATATGAGTGAATCTGAATCATTAATTGATGATGACTGAGCAAAACTAGTAGACGAGTGGCAAATCGAATTGGGTTCAGAAATTAATGAAAGACAAATACCCTAATGCAAACTACATCCATTGTTATGAGCACCAGTTCAACGTACTTATGTCTATGGCACCCTGTGTTAATCGCAAAGGCCACATCTTTTTTGTACATCTTTCATGTATTTCTTCTTTCTTTTCTAACTCGCCACTGAGATCAAAAGTGTTGCAAGGCATTACTCAAAAAAGCTTTTCCCGTAAGACTGTCTCACAAGATAGAATTACCACTCGCGAGTAGTAAAACATGTTTATGAAAACAAGGAAGATCTTATTACTGCTATGGAAGTCACTGAAAAAAGTGAGAGCACAAAATTATCTTCTACCATTGAGGAAGCTGGTTCATACAAACAAAGACTGCAAGAAAACAAATTCATTTTCTGGCTATCACATTTCTATAAGATAACGCTTCATGCAGACATACTTTTTAATCAGTTTCAGAAGAAGATAACTGAACTGACCAAAGCAAAACAAGGCATCCAGAACTTTGAAGCAGTGATGGTACGGAATCCATCATTAACAAGTTAATTTTGAAAATGATGAAGCAATGCCTGCCAAGAAGCCACGGAAAAAAAAAAAAAAAGAGATGCTTTGGAAGTGTGCGATGCCATCCTTTCTGTAATACAATTGAGTTTTAAGTTTACTGGACACCTCACTACAGCCAACTTATTTGATGTAAACCAGTCTGACAAATACGTCACAAATTTTCCAGACAAGTACCTTGAAATTACAGACACTTATACATTTCTGGAAAGAAGAAAGTTGAAGGGTGAGCTTCAAGTCTTCTATGCTAGGCCTGAGTTGAGGGCAGTTTCTGGCACAGTTCTGTTTCTTTTGCTGATTTTAGAGAATGAGCTCTGTAATCATTTTGAGGAGACAAAGTTTTGAAACTGCTAATCACAATGTCTATCTCGACATCAGAAGCTGAGTGGTGCTTTCCAATGCTCAAGAGAATAAGACGTTTCAACAAAACACCATGAAAGAAGAATGACTTGAGTGCTTTAGGGATGCAATCCTGTAAAAAGTCATTTGTGTGTAAGACTGAATATTTCACTTCAAGAGTAATAGATTTGTCAACAAGAAGGAGTGACAAATAGATTTCCAATACCATTCCTACTAATTATTTTGAAGCTGTCTTCCCAAAGTCATGGAGCTGCTGCTTTTAGTGAGTACAATGCTTTTAGTTTTAAATGTTGGTAATTTGATTAAATTTGCTTCCCGGACTCCAGATTACAAGTTCAAATAATTTATGTACTCTCTATTATTTCTCATACTGGCACTCATCTTGATTGGACACTTTTCTGGCAGTCGGCTAAGAACTTAAACAAACAAGGAGTTCTGGCTGTCCAGGGTACAAGAGCAGTGTGGGGGGACAAGCCTCACCTACTTCCCACAGGGCTGGCAGCCTACGTCTGTGTTCTGTGCTCCTGGGAAGGCAGAACTGACATAATAATGGACATATGGATCGCTGATTCTATCTGGTGTTGTGAGAGTCGAATTCGAACCCTGTGACAGAGCAAGACTGCTCTCTGCACTCATTTCAAAATAAGGAAAGGAAAACCAACAAGCACAACTCAGAGCAAAGAGGAGTACACAAATCATTCAGTAATTGCTAGAGCACAATTTTTAGCTGAGACTGGCATTGTCGTTAGCATGGTAGTTCAGGCCCGACCTCCACCGATATTCTTATGCAACCATACATCAAAACACCCCCGACTTACAACTGTCATGTAAAAGCGTTCGCACATACCCTTCCCTATATGTTTTGTTTGATATAATATCTTATTAAATATATGAATTATTCACAAAATTTCATAATACATTCAATACCACCAAACGAAGTTTTTTTGGCCCTGCCAATGGACTGCCTCAGTGGCTGCCACTAATAAAAAAAACTGAATAAATCCGCAGCAATGACTGTGTAGTGCATATGAAAACTATGGATTTTCAAGGGATGCACTTGTAACAAAAACTGATATTTGCACATTTCAAGGATGCCTGATTCAATTTACAGCATGTGCATGATAGTGACCTACTGTGTTATGCACATGAAATTGTGCACAACATAAATTACAGAGATTTCAAGGTAAGCAGTAGACGACAAAGATAAAAAAAACTTCGAACAAAGCGTCGATTTGACAATGCACAACAAACTGCGGAATAGGCCCAAAAATTTGTAGATGAGATAAACAAACTTACCTCATCATTAAGTAAGGAATTTGTTTTCAACTCCAACTAATCGGGATTTGAAGAGCAAACAAATATGAAAGGAACCTTGGAAATCTGAGATACCAAGAGAGCTGCATCAAGATAAACTAACATCAATGTCTTAATGCAATCATATAAAATTATGCCGACCATTACTCTGGATGGTAAATTGGTTGAAAAGTTATTTATTGTGCTGCTAGAAGTTGGAGGTGCTCTGCCCCTATGATTCCTTCTTGCAACGCCAGTAGGGAATATTTACGTCACAACAAGTAAGATGGGAAAATAGCCATAAGAGAACTACAACTATTGCGTGAGCACTGCTTTTGGCTAATAGCTGGTCAAAGTAATTGCTTTTGCCTGGCCCCTGCTCTGCTTATAAATATCATACTCCTTTAGCACAAACTATTCCTCCCAAAAAGTGACACTCCAATTCATACCAACTGGAACCACTGGACAAATTCAGCCTTTGGACTTTTTTTCAATACCTACAAAACATATTATCATACTATCTGCCGTTTCATCTTAAAGGATAGGCAATTTCATGCTAACAACGAAAACAATCAATTCCAGACACCAGTTTCTCAGAGCCCCACAGGTGGGAACTAGCACTGCATGTCCTTGGTTCTCACCACCCATCTGGCCTTAATTTACGTTAATTTCTTCTGTCTCAGCTTTTCTTCACTGTAACTGCTATTCGCTTCACTCCATTTTAGTTTTCTACATCTTTCATTTGTTTCCCATCTATTTTTAACTGCCCTCTTCCCACCTCTGTTACTTACAATTCACTTAGCTTTCCACTCTTATTAACTTGTTGCACGATGTTTTAATAGTAATCTCTGTCTTGTGTACTGACCTGTCTTCCACCTTTAAGCTCTCAGTTCTCATCAACCCATTACACCAGCATGATTCCACATGCATTCTCATAAGAGTGGATACCTAGCTGAATCCTGCATGGTTTGTAATTCTCAAGGAGTTCACCTTTGATCTTGATGGAGTGAACCTTTGTGATCAGTGGTGTGCCATTTTTCATTCAGTGTTCATGCAAGATAATTGTTTGTTTAGAACATTTCTTGAACGTCAGCAAATGTCCATTCGTGAAGTTTGGTTTAAGGGTTGGGATGATGACAGTATCTCTCTACTGCAAAGGGAAAATGTCTTCTAGCCAAATATGAGTTGAGATCTTGAGTATGTTGGCCCACTGACTATGAATCCAATCAATGCAAGGGTCTGCATAATGAGGCACGTCTAAAGTCTGAAGCAGTTACCAATCAGAAAAAGGTTTATTATATAACTCAGGGTTACAGGAAGGGGGAAGAGCTATCCTGTCTTTTGTATATCTGAAAGGTAGCCAATCAAGATAAGGGCAATGACACTGTGACACAGTGAGTAATCACGTGTTTAGCCAGAATCAATGCATGGAGAGAAGTATCACCATGAAACAGAACAGTTTTTGAACTCTGGTGGCCAAGTAGACTATGGAGCTTAGCCCACACCTGGAATGAAGATGCATACACCACCTACAATGAGATGTTGTGTCCCCAGCATTCTTTCTTCCTGCATTTAATTACGTAGTGAGCCATTGTACAGAGCCGCCTAAAAGTAATTCGGAAGGTCTATGAATGATATCACTTGAGACATTTCTGGGCTTTCTGATGGTCCTGAATAGGTAAACAGCTGTCACAATGCCTTTGGTCAACAATGCTACCACCAGTGGACAGGGTCCCCAAAAAGGGGAATAACAGTTCCAGCAGCATGGGTTATTTCATCATAGATGTCTCCAACATCTCATTGATACAATATTATGGCGTGAAGACACAGGTGATGGTAAAGACATACAGCTGACAGTTGGCCCTTCAGAGAGCCCAATGAGGCAATGGACCTATTGAGTAGCGATAAAGAGGTGGCAGGATCACTGAAAAATGATCACTGTCACGAAGATGGTCTTATACAGGGTTATTACAAATGATTGAAGCGATTTCACAGCTCTACAATAACTTTATTATTTGAGATATTTTCACAATGCTTTGCACACACATACAAAAACTCAAAAAGTTTTTTTAGGCATTCACAAATGTTCGATATGTGCCCCGTTAGTGATTCGGCAGACATCAAGCCGATAATCAAGTTCCTCCCACACTCGGCGCAGCATGTCCCCATCAATGAGTTCGAAAGCATCATTGATGCGAGCTCGCGGTTCTGGCACGTTTCTTGGTAGATGAGGTTTAAACACTGAATCTTTCACATAACCCCACAGAGAGAAATCGCATGGGGTTAAGTCGGGAGAGCGTGGAGGCCATGACATGAATCGCTGATCATTATCTCCACCACGACCGATCCATCGGTTTTCCAATCCCCTGTTTAAGAAATGCTGAACATCATGATGGAAGTGCGGTGGAGCACCATCCTGTTGAAAGATGAAGTCGGCGCTGTCGGTCTCCAGTTGTGGCATGAGCCAATTTTCTAGCATCTCCAGATACACGTGTCATGTAATGTTTTTTTCGCAGAAGAAAAAGGGGCCGTAAACTTTAAACCGTGAGATTGCACAAAACACGTTAACTTTTGGTGAATTGCGAATTTGCTGCACGAATGCGTGAGGATTCTCTACCGCCCAGATTCGCACATTGTGTCTGTTCACTTCACCATTAAGAAAAAATGTTGCTTCATCACTGAAAACAAGTTTCGCACTGAACGCATCCTCTTCCATGAGCTGTTGCAACCGCGCCAAAAATTCAAAGCGTTTGACTTTGTCATCGGGTGTCAGGGCTTGTGCAATTGTAAATGGTAAGGCTTCTGCTTTAGCCTTTTCTGTAAGATTTTCCAAACCGTTGGCTGTGGTACGTTTAGCTCCCTGCTTGCTTTATTCGTCGACTTCCGCGGGCTACGCGTGAAACTTGCCCGCACGCGTTCAACCGTTTCTTCGCTCACTGCAGGCCGACCCGTTGATTTCCCCTTACAGAGGCATCCAGAAGCTTTAAACTGTGCATACCATCGCCGAATGGAGTTAGCAGTTGGTGGATCTTTGTTGAAATTCGTCCTGAAGTGTCGTTGCACTGTTATGACTGACTGATGTGAGTGCATTTCAAGCACAACATACGCTTTCTCGGCTCCTGTCGCCATTTTGTCTCACTGCGCTCTCGAGCGCTCTGGCGGCAGAAACCTGAAGTGCGGCTTCAGCCGAACAAAACTTTATGAGTTTTTCTACATATCTGTAGTGTGTCGTGACCATATGTCAATGAATGGAGCTACAGTGAATTTATGAAATCGCTTCAATCATTTGTAATAGCTCTGTAGTGATGATTGTAGTGAAGCCACAAGACTGGGAGAAGAGGTTCTAAGGTCAAATGCTGAAAAGATGCCATTGACAGCACTCAAATGAGTAGGGTATCATTACCGAGAAGAAACAGATTAAAATCAGAAAGAAGTTGGCCAATCAGGAAGCTCCTACCAGATGACACAGTACTCCCCCACAGGGAATGGTGTGCACTGAAATCTCCAAGGAGCAGAAAGGGGGGAGGGGGTTGTTGGAGTAAGGTGGCAATCTTATCAAGCAGGCAACCCTAGGACACCCTCTCTGAATCACCATCACCCATTGGCTGTTTTTGGGTCTATAGATTCCCAAGGAGAGGGTTCCCTAAAGGGAGCCCTGTCACCGGTAGATGCCTGATGTGAATGTTACTTCTCCAGCCACGTGGAGGGAGCCTACATCCCTGAAAATGGTGCTGTAGGAAACTGAAGGGGGGTGGGAATATCTCTCCTGTGGGCTAATTTTCTTTTGCATCTACCAGTAGGCAGCTTTGTATGGATGGAGGTATGAATGATTTCCTGGCCACAGTATTGGCAAAATTCAATACCAGTAATAAGGGATATAAGCTTTTCTGGGCTTCAAGACATGAGAGGTGATCAACGGTCTTGAGTCCCTACAATTAATACTCCTCAAGGTAGCATACTTAGAAGATGGAGAGGATGATCATAAAAACAGAAAAAATATGGTGGTTACTTACATGAGTTTTCATGAAGTGGCTCATCAGTTGCCACAAATTTGGTTGTTGTGTAACAGGAAGACATATACCCGAAATATTGGAAATATGGTATATATGTAACACCTGAGAATGAGTACTAATGATGAATGGAGAAAAAGCCACATTATGCAAACATCTACAAGTGTTTACTTATGTATGCTCCTTCTTTATTAATTAATATAAAATTTTGACATGTAATTAATTCCTAGATTGGAATGCGGAGGATGAATAGAGTTGGTAACAAATCCAAATAGTCATGACAAATGATTCAGTGGGATAGTGCAGTTATTTTGTCTCTGGTTGGTATACATGTACAACCAAACAAGTTCTTTATTTCTAGTCCCAATAAGAAACATGGTACATCCATTATCATGCTCTTATTCCCATGGACTAAACAGTATAATGAATCTCACCCCGAAACAAATGTAACATTGATATTTTATTTTTCTCTTGTGCTCAATTAATATAAGTTATTTCATGGATTTTCCATAATGCCAGTAAGCACTGCATTCCACATGCAGATTTTATACTAGCAATAAACACAGTGTCTTGAAAACTTATCTAAAGAGCTATTAAAAGCTAACAGTGAATTACAGAAATACTTTATGGAAAAACATCTGAAACTGTTTCTTCCAGTTCATAAATGAGAGGTTTTACCTTTGTGCAGGCTGATTCAAAAAGAATACCACAACTTTGAAAATCTGTATTTAATCAAAGAAGGATGAGGGTGTGGTGTCACCGCCAGACACCACAATTGCTAGGTGGTAGCCTTGAAATCGGCTGCGGCCCGTTAGTATACGTCGGACCCGCATGTCGCCACTATCAGTGATTGCAGACCGAGCGCCGCCACCCGGCAGGTCTAGTCTAGAGAGACTCACTAGCACTCGCCCCAGTTGTACAGCCGACTTTGCTAGCGATGGTTCACTGACTACATACGCTCTCATTTGCAGAGACGACAGTTTAGTGTAGCCTTCAGCTACGGCATTTGCTACGACCTAGCAAGGTGCCATATTAATGTTGTAGTTGGCAGAAGAGCCAACACCGTGTTAGGAATGGAGGCCAAAATGCACGCATTTTAGCTCACGCAGGCTGGCATGAGGAGGGAAGAACTATACTGATATGAGGTCTGGAACACGCAAAGGAATTAGAACTCAGAAATCGGACGTAATTAGTTTCATACTTAACTTTAATCCATTAATGATGAACGTTGCTTTCGACGGTACATGATTCACAATATTATCTGTTCAGAATAGTAACTGAATATGGCGCCTTGCTAGGTCATAGCAAATGCCGTAGCTGAAGGCTATGCTAAACTGTCGTCTCTGCAAATGAGAGCGTATGTAATCAGTGAACCATCGCTAGCAAAGTCGGTTGTACAACTGGGGCAAGTGCTAGTGAGTCTCTCTAGACTAGACCTGCCGTGTGGCGGCGCTCGGTCTACATTCACTGATAGTGGCGACACGCGGGTCCGACGTATACTAACGGACTGCGGCCGATTTAAAGGCTACCACCTAGCAAGTGTGGTGTCTGGCGGTGACACCACAGAGGGAATCTTGGATAATTAATCAGTGGTGAGAGTATTTACTAAAGATCTTTTTCAGTAGAAAATGAGTTCGTAAATGTTCACTATGACCTCCTGCAGACACTCGAGCGACTTCAACCTGATACTTGAACTTGTTCCACACTCTCTGTAGCATCTCCAAGATAACACTCCAGATAGCTCCAGTTATTCCTTCTTTTAGTTTCACAGTGTTAGCTGGTAGAGGTGGTCGAAACATCATATCTTTAACATAACCCACAGAAAAATAATTCACAGCGGCTGAGATCAGAGGTTTTTGAAGGCCAGTTATGAAGTGCTCTGTCACAAGCTGCCTGGTGGATGATCTATTGCTGTGGGTACCTTTCATTCAAATAGGCATATACAGGGAAGTGCCAATGGGGTGGTGCACCATCTTTCTGGAATATGAATTTATCTGCTTGTTCTTCGAGTTGAGAGAACAGCCAATTCTGCAACATTTCCAGATAGGTTTGCACGGTTACAATTGTACCTTCAAAGATAAAAGGACAAAAAATTTCACTGGCTGAAATGGCACAGAAAAAATTCACCTTAGGTGAATCACCTTCAAGCTGACTTGTTTCCCACAGATTCTCAGGGCCCCATATATGGACATTGTGCTGACTGACTTTCCCTACAGTGTGAAATGTTGCTTCACTACCAAACACTAGCTTCGAAATGCGCTGGTTATCTGTGTCCATTTGCTCAAGAACAAACTCACAAAACTCAATTCTTTTCACCATTTTAGCTTCAGGAAGGACTTGAAACAATTGTAGACAATAAGGTTTCAATACTAACCTTTTCCTTAGGATTCTCGAAATGGTCGACTTTGAGCAAATGCTTCCTGAATGCAGCCAACATTTTCTCCATTCGTGCGTGGCCGTCCGGAACTTTTCCCGTTGCACAAACACCATTTCTTTGTGAAATGTTTATACCAATGTACAATACAGCACCTATCCAGGAGGCTGAACATTATATTTGATTTGAAATGCACACTGAACAACTGCCGTCGCTTCCCTTCTGCCATACTCAATAACAAAAAAAGCTTCTTGTTGGGCCATCTTTGTACTGACAAAAGAAATAAGGTTATGTGGCCAACAGCACTCCTAGTGACCAAATGAGCAAACAAATGAAACTTCAGAGCTTCCTTCAATCAATGACAGAAAGAGAGTAGCTCTCCTTTTCTTCTTTGTAGAGTTCTCGATTTTCAAAGTTGTGGTATTCTTTTTGAATCACACTGTACAACAAGTATTTAATAATTTAAAGAAGATATAGATACAATATAAATTGATCCCACCAGAAGATAGGGGTGTAATCTTTAACTGTGTTGAACAGTTGTGGTGGAATACATTACTCATCTAGAAATACATGTTTCACCTCTTCTTCACAATCAGATAAAATATGATCATGCATAAAATGTAATATACAGGGTGTACATAAAGTCTGGGAACACTTTCAATTATTTATGGCACAAGAACTAAACAGTGTACAGATGTCATACATATTGCATTTTGAAGAGAAACTCTGAAAGTTTTTTTCCAAACATTCAATATGCGAACCATGAGTGACGTCAATACAATAATCGAATTCTTGCCATACCCATCCCAGCATGGCATCATCAACTGTGGCAGTCGCTTTCCATATTCTCTCCCGGAGCTCTGCTACATCACGTGGCACAGGCGGTACATATACCAGATCTTTAATGTGTCACAAAAAAAAAAGGGAGTCAAACAGAATGAGATCTGGTGATCGGGGAGGCCATTTCACGAAACAGCTGTCCCATTCTGTAGCACGGCCGATCCATCGATGCAGCAGATCCCTTTTCAGGTACCCATGAACTTCACAATGAAAAGGGGGTGGAGCCTCATCCTGCTGAAAGATGAACGCAGAGTCTGATTGCATTTGAGGCATCAACCATTGCTGCAATATGTCCAAGTGGGAATATCCAGTGACAGCGCTCTTGGGGAAGAAAAATGGCCTCTACAGTTTTTGATGTGATAAGGCACAATAAACGTTATTGTTAGGGAATCATGCTCACATTCAATGCATTCATGTGGATGCTTTGTACCTCAGATTCAACATTTATGCCTGTTCACTTTCCCATTAGTGTGAAAAGTGGCTTCGTCACTAAAAATTAAGCAATCAACAATGCCATCCTCATCCTCATTCAATTGTTGCAACTGTGAACAAAACTCAAAACGCTCGTCTTTGTCGTCGTCATTGAGCTTCTGCACTAGCTCCAATTTGAATGATTTCATAGACAGCTTCTGTCTCAGGCCTTTCCACACAGTCATTGGAGCCATTTTGAGTTCACAGGATGCACGACGCACCAATATCTTTGGACTCCTTATGAATGTCACTCGTACACACTCCACATTCACTTCACTCACACTGGGATGTCCACTTCTGTTTGCCGGGCACATGGAACCTGTCATAATAAATTTGTTGTGCCAGAGGTAAATGGCCTTCCTTGTTGGTGGCTTCTCACTGTACTTTGTTCTAAACATCTGTTGAACAGCTGTAGCACACTTGTTTTTGTCTAACTCCCAACACACAGAAAGCTTGCTCCGCACCTGAACTTGCTTTGTTTGTGACTAGCACTGACTATCGGCAAATTACCAATCAACTCTGTGGCTATATATATAATTAAAAAGAAAGATGATGAGACTTACCAAACAAAAGCGCTGGCAGGTCGATAGACACACAAACAAACACAAACATACACACAAAAATCTAGCTTTCGCAACCAACGGTTGCCTCGTCAGGAAAGAGGGAAGGAGAAGGGAAGACAAAAGGATATGGGTTTTAAGGGAGAGGGTAAGGAGTCATTCCAATCCCGGGAGCGGAAAGACTTACCTTAGGGGGAAAAAAGGACAGGTATACACTCGCGCACACACACACATATCCATCCGCATATACACAGACACAAGCAGACATTTTTAAAGGCAAAGAGTTTGGGCAGAGATGTCAGTCGGGACGGAAGTACAGAGGCAAAGATGATGTTGAAAGACAGGTGAGGTATGAGCGGCGGCAGATTGAAATTAGAAATTAGCGGAGATTGAGGCCTGGCGGATAACGAGAAGAGAGGATATGCTGAAGGGCAAGTTCCCATCTCCGGAGTTCAGACAGGTTGGTGTTAGTGGGAAGTATCCAGATAACCCGGACGGTGTAACACTGTGCCAAGATGTGCTGGCCGTGCACCAAGGCATGTTTAGCCACAGGGTGATCCTCATTGCCAACAAACACTGTCTGCCTGTGTCCATTCATGCGAATGGACAGTTTGTTGCTGGTCATTCCCACATAGAACGTTTCACAGTGTAGGCAGGTCAGTTGGTAAATCACGTGGGTGCTTTCACACGTGGCTCTGCCTTTGATCGTGTACACCTTCCGGGTTACAGGACTGGAATAGGTGGTGGTGGGAGGGTGCATGGGACAGGTTTTACACCGGGGATGGTTACAGGGGTAGGAGCCAGAGGGTAGGGAAGGTGGTTTGGGGATTTCATAGGGATGAACTAAGAGGTTACGAAGGTTAGGTGGACGGCGGAAAGACACTCTTGGTGGAGTGGGGAGGATTTCATGAAGGATGGATCTCATTTCAGGGCAGGATTTGAGGAAGTCGTATCCCTGCTGGAGAGTCACATTCAGAATCTGATCCAGTCCCGGAACGTATCCTGTCACAAGTGGGGCACTTTTGGGGTTCTTCTGTGGAAGGTTCCGGGTTTGAGGAGATGAGGAAGTGGCTCTGGTTATTTGCTTCTGTACCAGGTCGGGAGGGTAGTTACGGGATGCAAAAGCTGTTTTCAGGTTGTTGGTGTAATGATTCAAGGATTCCGGACTGGAGCAGATTCGTTTGCCACGAAGACCTAGGCTGTAGGGAAGGGACCGTTTGATGTGGAATGGGTGGCAGCTGTCATAATGGAGGTACTGTTGCTTGTTGGTGGGTTTGATGTGGACGGACGTGTGAAGCTGGCCATTGGACAGGTGGAGGTCAACGTCAAGGAAAGTGGCATGGGATTTAGAGTAGGACCAGGTGAATCTGATGGAACCAAAGGAGTTGAGGTTGGAGAGGAAATTCTGGAGTTCTTCTTCACTGTGAGTCCAGATCATGAAAATGTCATCAATAAATCTGTACCAAACTTTGGGTTGGCAGGCCTGGGTAACCAAGAAGGCTTCCTCTAAGCGACCCATGAATAGGTTGGCGTACGAGGGGGCCATCCTGGTACCCATGGCTGTTCCCTTTAATTGTTGGTATGTCTGGCCTTCAAAAGTGAAGAAGTTGTGGGTCAGGATGAAGCTGGCTAAGGTAATGAGGAAAGAGGTTTTAGGTAGGGCGGCAGGTGATCGGCGTGAAAGGAAGTGCTCCATCGCAGCGAGGCCCTGGACATGCGGAATATTTGTGTATAAGGAAGTGGCATCAATGGTTACAAGGATGGTTTCCGGGGGTAACAGACTGGGTAGGGATTCCAGGCGTTCGAGAAAGTGGTTGGTGTCTTTGATGAAGGATGGGAGACTGCATGTAATGGGTTGAAGGTGTTGATCTACGTAGGCAGAGATGCGTTCTGTGGGGGCTTGGTAACCAGCTACAATGGGACGGCCGGGATGATTGGGTTTGTGAATTTTGGGAAGAAGGTAGAAGGTAGGGGTGCGGGGTGTTGGTGGGGTCAGGAGGTTGATGGAGTCAGGTGAAAGGTTTTGTAGGGGGCCTAAGGTTCTGAGGATTCCTTGAAGCTCCGCCTGGACATCAGGAATGGGATTACCATGGCAAACTTTGTAAGTAGTGTTGTCTGAAAGCTGACGCAGTCCCTCAGCCACGTACTCCCGACGATCAAGTACCACAGTCGTGGAACCCTTGTCCGCCGGAAGAATGACGATGGATTGGTCAGCCTTCAGATCACGGATAGCCTGGGCTTCAGCAGTGGTGATGTTGGGAGTAGGATTAAGGTTTTTTAAGAAGGATTGAGAGGCAAGGCTGGAAGTCAGAAATTCCTGGAAGGTTAGGAGAGGGTGATTTAGAGGAAGAGGAGGTGGGTCCCACTGTGACGGAGGACGGAACTGTTCCAGGCATGGTTCAATCTGGATAGTATCTTGGGGAGTTGGATCATTAGGAGTAGGATTAGGATCATTTTTCTTCGTGGCAAAGTGATATTTCCAGCAGAGAGTACGGGTGTAGGACAGTGAAGAAGAACTCCAGAATTTCCTCTCCAACCTCAACTCCTTTGGTTCCATCAGATTCACCTGGTCCTACTCTAAATCCCATGCCACTTTCCTTGACGTTGACCTCCACCTGTCCAATGGCCAGCTTCACACGTCCGTCCACATCAAACCCACCTACAAGCAACAGTACCTCCATTATGACAGCTGCCACCCATTCCACATCAAACGGTCCCTTCCCTACAGCCTAGGTCTTCGTGGCAAACGAATCTGCTCCAGTCCGGAATCCTTGAATCATTACACCAACAACCTGAAAACAGCTTTTGCATCCCGTAACTACCCTCCCGACCTGGTACAGAAGCAAATAACCAGAGCCACTTCCTCATCTCCTCAAACCCGGAACCTTCCACAGAAGAACCCCAAAAGTGCCCCACTTGTGACAGGATACTTTCCGGGACTGGATCAGATTCTGAATGTGACTCTCCAGCAGGGATACGACTTCCTCAAATCCTGCCCTAAAATGAGATCCATCCTTCACGAAATCCTCCCCACTCCACCAAGAGTGTCTTTCCGCCGTCCACCTAACCTTCGTAACCTCTTAGTTCATCCCTATGAAATCCCCAAACCACCTTCCCTACCCTCTGGCTCCTACCCCTGTAACCGCCCCCGGTGTAAAACCTGTCCCATGCACCCTCCCACCACCACCTATTCCAGTCCTGTAACCCGGAAGGTGTACACGATCAAAGGCAGAGCCACGTGTGAAAGCACCCACGTGATTTACCAACTGACCTGCCTACACTGTGAAGCGTTCTATGTGGGAATGACCAGCAACAAACTGTCCATTCGCATGAATGGACACAGGCAGACAGTGTTTGTTGGCAATGAGGATCACCCTGTGGCTAAACATGCCTTGGTGCACGGCCAGCACATCTTGGCACAGTGTTACACCGTCCGGGTTATCTGGATACTTCCCACTAACACCAACCTGTCTGAACTCCGGAGATGGGAACTTGCCCTTCAGCATATCCTCTCTTCTCGCTATCCGCCAGGCCTCAATCTTCGCTAATTTCTAATTTCAATCTGCCGCCGCTCATACCTCACCTGTCTTTCAACATCATCTTTGCCTCTGTACTTCCGTCCCGACTGACATCTCTGCCCAAACTCTTTGCCTTTAAATATGTCTGCTTGTGTCTGTATATGTGTGGATGGATATGTGTGTGTGTGCGAGTGTGTACCCGTCCTTTTTTCCCCCCGAAGGTAAGTCTTTCCGCTCCCGGGACTGGAATGACTCCTTACCCTCTCCCTTAAAACCCACATCCTTTCGTCTTTCCCTCTCCTTCCCTCTTTCCTGATGATGTGACTTACCAAATGAAAGTGCTGGCAGGTCGACAGACACACAGACGAACACAAACATACACACACAAAATTCAAGCTTTCGCAACAAACTGTTGTCTCATCAGGAAAGAGGGAAGGAGAGAGAAAGACGAAAGGATGTGGGTTTTAAGGGAGAGGGTAAGGAGTCATTCACCCTACTACTTTCAGGGTTTCTCTTCAAAATGACATATGTATGATATCTGTACGATGTTTGGTACTTGAGCAATAAATATTTGAAAGTGTTCCCAGACTTTATGTACATCTTGTACTTGGTTCTTCCAACAGTGCATGAGTTGGTTTGATGATTGTACAGCGTTGAAACAAAACATGTGAACACAGAACATCACCAAGGAACAACAGCGATTGATGTGTTCACCTGTTGTGAAGTGGTTGCCTATGCTTTGGCATCATGGCTTGGCGGTGTTTTGGAAGGCAGGGAACAAGAGGTGCTGCCTACAATGATAATGCCCAGAAACAGTTGAAAGAAGCTGAAGAGAAATGTCATTACTTTCTCTTCTGGTCTGTAGTGGGATTCACCTCAGAGATGCTATCCTGATAAGATATCTGTGCACCCAATGTTGTAAGGTTATTCAAAAAGCATTTATGTCATTTTGTAGCGAGATGGCATAGATGTGAGCTCTCTTATGGCCTCTGATCCTCTGCAGATGGAAAAGAAGTCACATGGTACAAGGACAGGCATTGCAGAGTACATCGACAACTTTAAGAAACTATGAGAAGATGACTGTAAGGAAAAATGCAGGTAAACGTTATCACGAAAAGCATTAGTGCCACATACTGTTAGTGAAGTTGTTGACACAGTTACAACGCTTAAATGAGCCATAACATTTCACAGTATGATTAAAATCATTTATGTATAATCCTGGATGTCACTGTTTTCTAAAATCTGTAATTGAGTGCATAGTGAACTGAATCTTCCTGTCATTTGTAACTTGAACTTGATCAATTCTAGTGTGAAAAAACTGTTCGAGACATTGATATACATTGATGAGCCAAAACATTATGACCGTACCTACATTAATACTCTACAAGCCACATGATGGCATGTGGCAGCTCTAATTTTCTCATTGTGGCCATTTCGTAAAATATATGTAGTAGGAAGTAATATGTTGTCCAACTCTTCTTGTAATGTACTCTCTCAGAATTCAACAGTAAACGACTACACAATGCACAATGCCTCTGTGGTAACCTCTGCTGCTCGAGTTTGATGAGCTTCAATGGATCACTCTCGCACTTTCTACATGCCCCTGTGATGAAACACTTTGCCCTTTGTTGGATCTTCTCTATCTCTTCTATTACTTCTACCTGTTCAGGGTCCCAGAGTGATGAGCAATACTCAAGAATCAGTTGAACAAACATTTTGTAAGCCATTTCTTTTGTGGATGAGTTACATTGCCTTGTTATTCTTTCTATGAATCTCAGTCTAGCATATGCTTTTTCTACTTTTACTACTACTTTTTTTATTTGGTCATTCCATTTAACATTTCTCTGGATGGTTACTCCTAGGTTCAATGTTAGGTTCAAAACACAAATTCGTTGAGATTTTACAAAATTCCTGAAATTCTTTGAGATTTCCCCAATTTTTCCATGTGAAATTTAATTCCCCGACAATTCCAGAAGAATCGCCACCCCACTATTACATTTTCTTGGTGTACCCCTGAAATTACCTTCACATCTGTCAATTTTGTTCTACCTGCTCAGTAGCACATATTGGGATGCAATACAGCAGCAATTCTGCATGGTATGGATTTGTTGAGATTTCTGAAGGTACAATATTACTGGAGATCTACACACAGGTCACGAAAATCCTTTAAATTACAAACTGGTGGTTTGTGAGTGTGGAGATTATGACCAATGGCATCCTACGGGTGTTCTGTCAGGATCATCTCAGACAAATTTGATGCTGAAGACATCAACACAAGTTCACTATAGTGCTCATCAAAGAAATGTAACATGATTCCGTGCTAGTGACATGGACAATTATCTATCACCAATGGGAAAGATATCAAGTGTGAAGAGATGCAGATGGTCCAGAATAATGTTCACATAGTCTACAGCTGTCACAGTGCTTTCAGTTACCGTATTTACTCGAATCTAAGCCGCACTCGAATCTAAGCCGCACCTGAAAAATGAGACTCGAAATAAAGGAAAAAAAAATTTCCCGAATCTCAGCCGCACCTGAAATTTGAGACTCGAAATTCAAGGGGAGAGGAAAGTTTTAGGCCGCACCTCCAAATCGAAACAAAGTTGGTCCATTGTAATATGAAACACAATTTAGGTTGAATGAATGACGATACAGCCACAGTAGTTTGGTTCGAGTCGTAAGCTTAGCAGTTAAGCTTTAGCAGGTAGCCATTGCTATACGTCAGGCACTCCGTCCGTATTTATACCGGTACCCTTCCTTTTTCACGCGCTTCGTCTGGTTTGAATCGATTGCTTATATTGCTTTGATCTGATAATTGTCGTTTTCTTTGTTGTAGGTGTTTACGTCACTCTAAGCTGAAAATGCATTACTGTACTGTGTCATGCATTGTTTGTCGCATTCTGATAGTGCGTGTTTACGGCCTGTCGCCGCTCGCGGCATGGCTTGCTTTTGTGCGCGCTACCGCGGCTTACAATTAAGAAGAAGAAGAAGTAGTGAGGAATCGTCTCATTAGCGAAACAATGGCAAGAGACTGCTATTTGTTGTTACTTACAGTGCTGCTTTCTTTGATAATGATCAACAAGAACAAAAAATAGTAGACTGCGTAAGTTAGAACATGTTCTGAATGAGAGTTAGGCGAAAATTTTTCTGCGTTTGAAAATCTTTGTGGCCGCTTCTTTAGTACATCAAATTCTGCACAGAAATTAGTCATCTTAGATTTAAAAATCTAGTCAGTTGCCGTGCTTCATTTCTGACTGTATCACTATTAGGCATAAGAATAATATGAATATAAGCATGACACGATACGTATATTCTTCCGCGTTTGCTGGTGTCTCACTCTAGTTTCGTAGTTTATTAGGCAGACAGGATTTAAATGAGATAGCAGCAAACACGAAAGAATACATGGCATAATATTTATATTCGTATTATTCTTATGGTGAAGAGAATAATGCATGTGATTCACATTTCATCAGGTTCCTATTAGCAACCATCTCTTCTCACAGGAAGGAAAAAATTCAGAACGTAGAGTTGGCCATATTGACAAACATCCCAAACAGTTTTGCCAGTCGGATTTTCGTAGTACATTGAAATTCTGCTACATTCGAAGATGAACAATACGGAATTTGTATTTACTTCGTTGGATAATGTATGAAAATGCATTTCTGAAGGTACAATATTACTGGAGATCTACACACAGGTCACGAAAATCCTTTAAATTACAAACTGGTGGTTTGTGAGTGTGGAGATTATGACCAATGGCATCCTACGGGTGTTCTGTCAGGATCATCTCAGACAAATTTGATGCTGAAGACATCAACACAAGTTCACTATAGTGCTCATCAAAGAAATGTAACATGATTCCGTGCTAGTGACATGGACAATTATCTATCACCAATGGGAAAGATATCAAGTGTGAAGAGATGCAGATGGTCCAGAATAATGTTCACATAGTCTACAGCTGTCACAGTGCTTTCAGTTACCGTATTTACTCGAATCTAAGCCGCACTCGAATCTAAGCCGCACCTGAAAAATGAGACTCGAAATAAAGGAAAAAAAAATTTCCCGAATCTCAGCCGCACCTGAAATTTGAGACTCGAAATTCAAGGGGAGAGGAAAGTTTTAGGCCGCACCTCCAAATCGAAACAAAGTTGGTCCATTGTAATATGAAACACAATTTAGGTTGAATGAATGACGATACAGCCACAGTAGTTTGGTTCGAGTCGTAAGCTTAGCAGTTAAGCTTTAGCAGGTAGCCATTGCTATACGTCAGGCACTCCGTCCGTATTTATACCGGTACCCTTCCTTTTTCACGCGCTTCGTCTGGTTTGAATCGATTGCTTATATTGCTTTGATCTGATAATTGTCGTTTTCTTTGTTGTAGGTGTTTACGTCACTCTAAGCTGAAAATGCATTACTGTACTGTGTCATGCATTGTTTGTCGCATTCTGATAGTGCGTGTTTACGGCCTGTCGCCGCTCGCGGCATGGCTTGCTTTTGTGCGCGCTACCGCGGCTTACAATTAAGAAGAAGAAGAAGTAGTGAGGAATCGTCTCATTAGCGAAACAATGGCAAGAGACTGCTATTTGTTGTTACTTACAGTGCTGCTTTCTTTGATAATGATCAACAAGAACAAAAAATAGTAGACTGCGTAAGTTAGAACATGTTCTGAATGAGAGTTAGGCGAAAATTTTTCTGCGTTTGAAAATCTTTGTGGCCGCTTCTTTAGTACATCAAATTCTGCACAGAAATTAGTCATCTTAGATTTAAAAATCTAGTCAGTTGCCGTGCTTCATTTCTGACTGTATCACTATTAGGCATAAGAATAATATGAATATAAGCATGACACGATACGTATATTCTTCCGCGTTTGCTGGTGTCTCACTCTAGTTTCGTAGTTTATTAGGCAGACAGGATTTAAATGAGATAGCAGCAAACACGAAAGAATACATGGCATAATATTTATATTCGTATTATTCTTATGGTGAAGAGAATAATGCATGTGATTCACATTTCATCAGGTTCCTATTAGCAACCATCTCTTCTCACAGGTAGGAAAAAATTCAGAACGTAGAGTTGGCCATATTGACAAACATCCCAAACAGTTTTGCCAGTCAGATTTTCGTAGTACATTGAAATTCTGCTACATTCGAAGATGAACAATACGGAATTTGTATTTACTTCATTGGATAATGTATGAAAATGCAGTGGTCGAAACTCGGGGCGGAGAAAAAAAGCTCGTCTTCCACCTTTTTTTGTTAAAATTTATTAACTGACGCAGAGGTTTTGGCGCCAGTATTTATCTTTGTGCTTACAAAGCATGCCTGTGTAGCGCTACATATATTCGACGGCAGAAGTTAGTTGTGGCGGCACCTACCAACATTTTTCAGAACTTCCGTTTGCTTTGCACTCGATTCTAAGCTGCAGGCGGTTTTTTGGATTACAAAAACCGGAAAAAAAGTGCGGCTTAGATTCGAGTAAATACGGTACTACTACATGTCCCATAGAAGCCCAGGTGAATGCCCCCCATATCATAATACTGTCCCCACTGGCCTGCATCTATAGCCCAGTATTTGTTTTGTGCAGCTGTTCACTGGGATGACAACGCATCTGGACACAATTATCAACCATTTGTAACAAAGAATATAATAGAGGGAAACATTCCACGTGGAAAAAAATATATCTAAAAAGAAATATGATGAGACTTACCAAACAAAAGCGCTGGCAGGTCGATAGACACACAAACAAACACACACATACACACAAAATTCTAGCTTTCGCAACCAACGGTTGCCTCGTCAGGAAAGAGGGAAGGAGATGGAAAGACGAAAGGATTTGGGTTTTAAGGGAGAGGGGTTGAAATGACTCCTTACCCTCTCCCTTAAAACCCAAATCCTTTCGTCTTTCCATCTCCTTCCCTCTTTCCTGACGAGGCAACCGTTGGTTGCGAAAGCTAGAATTTTGCGTGTATGTGTGTGTTTGTTTGTGTGTCTATCGACCTGCCAGCGCTTTTGTTTGGTAAGTCTCATCATCTTTCTTTTTAGATATATTTGTAACAAAGAATGTGATCCATCAGACCAGGTGACATTTCCACTTATCTACAGTCCAATCTTGATGATCTCGTGACTGCAATCATAACTGAGTACGTCATCGGGTGAGCACGACAATACGTACAGGGTGCCTGTTGAGGTGCCCCAAGTTCCACAATATGCACTGAACCATGTGTTCAGAAACATTTGTGCCTGCAACAACATTTTGCTCTGTCATCAGTTCTGCCATATACCACCACTTGTCCTGCTTTACAGAGAGGGCAAACTCCTCGTTCCTCATTCTGTGAGGAGACATGGGTGGCCAATACCTTGCTGCCTACTCTACATCACATGTATACTCTGCAAACCACCATGAAGTGCATGGCGTAGGATGCGTCCCATTGTACCAGTTATTACAGTTTCTTCCCATACCATTCATGTATGAAGCATGGGAAGAACGATTGTCTGGATGCCGCCGTGCTTGCCGTAATTATTCTAATCTTGTCCCCATGATCCCTATGTGAGCGATTTATAGGGGGCTGCAGCAGATTCCTAGAGTCATTATTTAAAGCCGGTTCTTGAAACTTCTTGTAGAATTTCTTGGGATAGAGTACATCTGAAGCTGTAAGTTCAGTGTCTTCAATATCTCTCAGACACACTCCGACAGATCAAACAAACCTGTGACCATTCGTGCTGCCCTTCTCTGTAGATGTTCAATCCCATTACTCCTACATGGTAAGGGTCACACACAGTTGAGCAATATTCTAGAACTGGCCACACAAGTGATCTGTAAGCAATCCCCTTTGTAGACTGACTGCACTTCCCCAGTATTCTACAACTAACCGAAGTCTACCACCTTCTTTACCCACTACTGAGCCTATGTGATCATTACATTTCACATACCTACAGAGTGTTACACCCAGATACTCATGGTTTTTCTGTCTATCAACAACTTTTCAGAGGAGCTATCAACAACAGCAGGCAAACAACCACCCACCTTCACTATTTGCATCCTCAAGTGCTGGGCAGTAACAATCTGCTCTTTGTCAAATTTGCTTATGTCAGTGGATTCCCCAAACATCCCCATATCTTACGTAGAATGATTCTCCATTCATCTATGTGCTGCTTATGTACTTTCCCTAGTGTATCACACACTGGCAGCATCAAGAGGTGGCATTCAGTCTTGGTTAGGGCTGTGGTATTTTGGATTATCAGAGGATGTGTACAGAAGTAGCATTTGATTTAGCTGTCATGTCCACAAAGAAGTTACTACTGCTGCATACACAGCATGGCTCTCCACATGGTATGATATGAAAACATTAAGTTGAAACACAGCATTAGGCAGAGTAAAACTGTCTTTGGCTGTACAAACATAGAATAACCAAGCTGGAAATCGACAAGACTTGTGGCACGTCTGTATTTTCTGTCTTACTGAAATTAAAGTAAAACCTGAAATGTTTGAAATAGTGAAGTACAGCATTGCACTGCAAAAGAAAAAGTAGCCAGTTTATATGTAAATGTGTATCTCCACATATTTGCAGCGTACATGCACACATGATTCCCCCATCTCAAAACAGATCCAATCCCAAAATGCCACCGTTGGCAAACAACACACACAATTTTAACTGTCTCAGCAGCCAACACATTTTTGACAGCACAAATTACAATGTAATTTGTCTGAAATTGGTTTTAGGCAAAGGCAATGTGAAACATGAAATAATTGAAATTATACTTTTAGCTGACACTTTGAAAGAAATCTTTCATACCTTCTGCAATGGCCTTATTACTGTTCTCCTTTGTCTTTACGTCACCTTCCTCATTGTATGAAGAGGGAGAAGGATCTGGTGGTTCTTCTTTAACTTTTACTACATTTGAATTGGATGCCGGAGACTCACCAGTTGCCTGACGATATAAATGCCTGTAAAATCCACTGAGATCCTTCTGCTTGGAAACATCCATTATTGCTGTACAAAAAAAAGCACATATAAATATTTCCGCTGATGGAAACTGAAATTAAATACACAAAGTTATATCACTGGGCATATTCTGCATGATTTCTTAAACAGAAATGAAATTACAGTACAAATTTCAGTTTCAAAATAGGAGAACATTCTTTTATATCAGCACAATGCAAATTCAGAGAGAATAGACAAAAATGGCATAGCAATACCAATATCAGAAACTTAATAATCACAGCAGGATTTCTGAAGAAAGGAGAGTCATCTGAGTCTTAAAAATAAATTAGTATGAGCACAAAGTCTTCATTCTTTGGCTATTCTACTGTTTATCATGCACACTGTGACTAAAATTTTATTTCTTGCAGTTTTATTCCTTTGAATATATCACCAAATTATTTTTCAAATCATGTATCAAGATTATTCAGGAACTTTTAAGAAAGAAATGGACTCTGTCATAATAAAAACTTACACAGCCATCATCTCAATACACATGTGATTTTCTAATAGTATGAGTTGGTGTATACTCTCAAATTATTTAGTGGAAGTTCAACATTGTTGGTAATTGTATCCAGGTGCTTCCTAGATCTGCCTTTCTTGAAACTGTCCACGAATGATGTATTTATGTAACAGAAGGAAATGGCACTGGGCCAGGTCTGAGCAAGGAGGTGTATTATGAAGTTTATGGGTTCTGAAAGGCGCAGCTCATGCTTTCCATACTGGGTAAGGCTGCAAGATTTACTAATCTGTACTATGGTGTCAGGGATCTCTAAAAAGTTTACAAACTGTTATCTCCTTTCCTTTTCATAAACAAATGCTAAATAACACCAAAAGTTAATTCCAATATAAAGTCTTAAGGTACCATTTTTTGACACTGACATCACATTTCCTGACACTTTATCACAACAAGCATTACTAAAATGAAGCATTTTGTAGACATCTTGAATGTGGTGTATATTAGCTTTGTTGCGGGCTGACTATTTCTCATGTTTCAAACCATGAACTTAAGATATTTAATGTTTTTCATGTGTATTCAGTCCATCCCATTTATGAGTTCACACAATGAAATGGTACTGTTACAGGACATCACAGGTGCTATGCTATGATTGGATGACAGATGCAAGCAAACAGCCCCATCTTGATTTTTAAGTATTTGCAAGTAAACATACCATCGTACAATGCCCTGGTGAAATTTCCTATATGCCTTTGCCTGCATTTACACAGATTTTGTTCTTGATTAGTGTTTTGATGCAGTAAGTTCCATCATTTACACCATAAGCTCATGTTCCACATTTTTGCTAATAAACTGCATAATGAATTGATATTGTGCTATAGTCAGACTAGTTGTGTGCAACAGTTATTCACAAGAAAATAGGACAAACACGAACTGAGGTGCAATATACTCACAAAAAGAGACTTGCTAACAAAACACTACCTCCCAAATGCTGTCAGCAAGCAAGGAAATTCTTAGTAACTAAAGGTAATGGGACATGTTTCACGTGCTTATTTTTTCCTTGTTCATAAACCCTTGCTTAAGTGGTGCCACTTATGTTATGGCATTCTAATGCATTCTATGAGACATTTACAAAATTAGAACACCTATCTTCAAAACTATCAAAATGCATCAAAGCATAATAGAAATATACATAGAGAGGGTGATTCCATAGCAAATGTGCAGCAGCTCTGCTGATTCCCTTTTACTGCAGGCATCAGAATAGGAAAATCATATTGAAGTTGATTGGACAGCCTTAGACTGAACAATGAGCTTACAATAGCCTATAAGAGCAGTATTGTGCAGAAACCAGGTCCCCCTACGTCTCCTACATGGAGCTAACCAGCATTTCAAGTCACAGCCTTATTACTGACTACCATCTGTTCACAAAACATACCTCAATATCAACAGTTCCAAAAAAGTTCAAGTGTTCTTATGTGAATCCGTGTGGGAAATAACTGAAAAGCATCCTGATAATTTAAATTCTGTAGGTTTAATCCATTATTGTGAAATATATTTTAATATACATTCTGAGGCTGCTCCATTTCAGAGCATTAAACTATAAACAGTACCTGGATTTGGGATACATTAGGTACCCTGGTAGGTGAATATGGATTGGGGCTAAGAAATGAAAGAGGAAGTCGCCTGGTAGAATTTTGCACAGAGCACAACTTAATCATAGCTAACACTTGGTTCAAGAATCATAAAAGAAGGCTGTATACATGGAAGAAGCCTGGAGATACTGACAGGTTTCAGATAGATTATATAATGGTAAGACAGAGATTTAGGAACCAGGTTTTAAATTGTAAGACATTTCCAGGGGCAGATGTGGACTCTGAGCACAATCTATTGGTTATGAGCTGTAGATTAAAACTGAAGAAACTGCAAAAAGGTGGGAATTTAAGGAGATGTGACCTGGATAAACTGGCTAAACCAGAGGTTGTACAGAGTTTCAGGGAGAGCATAAGGGAACAATTGACAGGAATGGGGGAAAGAAATACAGTAGACGAAGAATGGGTAGCTTTGAGGGATGAAGTAGTGAAGGCAGCAGAGGATCAAGTAGGTAAAAAGACGAGGGCTAGTAGAAATCCTTGGGTAACAGAAGATATACTGAATTTAATTGATGAAAGGAGAAAATATAAAAATGCAATAAATGAAGCAGGTAAAAAGGAATACAAACTTCTCAAAAATGATATTGACAGGAAGTGCAAAATGGCTAAGCAGAGATGGCTAGAGGACAAATGTAAGGATATAGAGGCTTATCTCACTAGGGGTAAGATAGGTACTGCCTACAGGAAAATTAAAGAGACCTTTGGAGATAAGAGAACCACTTGCATGAACATCAAGAGCTCAGATGGAAACCCAGTTCTAAGCAAAGAAGAGAAAGCAGAAAGGTAGAAGGAGTATATAGAGGGTCTATACAAGGGCGATGTACTTGAGGACAATATTATGCAAGAGGATGTAGATGAAGATGAAATGGGAGATACAATACTGCGTGAAGAGTTTGACGGAGCAGTGAAAGACCTGAGTCGAAACAAGGCCCCCGGAATAGACAACATTCCATTGGAACTACTGACGGCCTTGGGAGAGCCAGTCCTGACAAAACTCTACCATCTGGTGAGCAAGATGTATGAAACAGGCGAAATACCCTCAGACTTCAGGAAGAATATAATAATTCCAATCTCAAAAAAAGCAGGTGTTGACAGATGTGAAAATTACCGAACTATCAGTTTAATAAGTCACAGCTGCAAAATACTAACGCGAATTCTTTATAGACGAATGGAAAAACTAGTAGAAGCTGACCTCGGAGAAGATCAGTTTGGATTCCGTAGAAATGTTGGAACACGTGAAGCAATACTGACCCTACGACTTATCTTAGAAGCTAGATTAAGGAAGGGCAAACCTACGTTTTTAGCATTTGAAGAATTAGAGAAAGCTTTTGCAAAGTTGCCTGGAATACTCTCTTTCAAATTCTGAAGGTGGCAGGGATAAAATTCAGGGAGTGAAAGGCTATTTACAATTTGTACAGAAACCAGATGGCAGTTATAAGAGTCGAAGGACATGAAAGGGAAGCAGTGGTTGGGAAGGGAGTGAGACAGGGTTGTAGTCTCTCCCCAATGTTGTTCAATCTCTATATTGAGCAAGCAGTGAAGGAAACAAAAGAAAAATTTGGAGTAGGTATTAAAATCCATGGAGAAGAAATAAAAACTTTGAGGTTCGCCGATGACATTGTAATTCTGTCAGAGACAGCAAAGGACTTGGAAGAGCAGTTGAACGGAATGGACAGTGTCATGAAAGGAGGGTATAAGATGAACATGAACATCAACAGAAACAAAACGAGGATAATGGAATGTAGTCGAATTAAGTCGGGGGATGCTGAGGGAATTAGATTAGGAAATGAGACACTTAAAAGTAGTAATGGAGTTTTGCTATTTGGGGAGCAAAATAACTGATGATGGTCGAAGTAGAGAGGATATAAAATGTAGACTGGCAATGGCAAGGAAAGCGTTTCTGAAGAAGAGAAATTTGTTAACATCCAGTATTGATTTCAGTATCAGGAAGTCGTTTCTGAAAGTATTTGTATGGAGTGTAGCCATGTATGGAAGTGAAACATGGACAATAAATAGTTTGGACAAGAAGAGAATAGAAGCTTTCGAAATGTGGTGCTACAGAAGAATGCTAAAGATCAGATGGGTAGATCACATAACTAATGAGGAACTATTGAACAGGATTGGGGAGAAGAGAAGTTTGTGGCACAACTTGACTAGAAGAAGGGATCGGTTGGTAGGATATGTTCTGAGGCATCAAGAGATCACCAATTTAGTATTGGAGGGCAGCGTGGAGGGCAAAAATCGTAGAGGGAGACCAAGAGATGAATACACTAAGCAGATTCAGAAGGATGTAGGTACTGGGAGATGAAGAAGCTTGCACAGGACAGAGTAGCATGGAGAGCTGCATCAAACCAGTCTCAGAACTGAAGACCACAACAACAACAACAACAACAACAACAACAGGTACCCTGTAAGCACATGGATGCACACTTGGCTGCACCTTCACGTTTTTGTGGAGTGTGATTACTTACAGTGAAGAAACTGCACAAAATTCTTTTGTTTACACTCCTCGTTCTCTTTATTTTTGTTGTTCACAAAAATTTAGTGTACATTTGCAGCATCCTGTGTTGATTTTGATCCAATAATGGAATACACCACATGAAGGATAGTAGATGTAGTGATAATGTTTTCAGCATTGTCCGCAGACACACAGCATAGTAGCAAAGCTGCCACAAGCACCACTGTGTCTACCCTTTAATAGGGAACGTTCACAGCCATTATACTCAGTGTGGTGCAAACATGTGAAGCAAGCAAACAACCATGCCACGGAGATGCACTCATGCTACCTACAACCAATCCTTTCAGAAAACGGCCACACAAGTTGGAAGTGCTGTTTCAGTTGTGTAACAATGCTGGTATCAGTGGTCACATGAACATTTTCATTCCCGTAGACAATGTTCTGGACATCCACGCAGCACAGACGCCAGCTGGGATCATAATACTGTTAAGGGCAGCAGTGGCAGGTCATATAGTTACCACAGCACAGATAAGAGGGCTTGTGAGCCCAGACAAGTCAACACAAATTGCTGAGAAGCTATTATTGGCAGTGGGACTACAAGCAAGCAATCTCCACCCCTTCTTCTGCTCCCACCACAGCATTGACATGCATTGCTTGACAGCCCTGTCGTGGTCTTCAGGAATGAAAGTACATTCTGCCAGCATGCTTGTGACGGTCATATGCACATAAGACACAGACCTGGTCAGCACTGTCTCACAGAGTGCATTCACATAAGATACCCTGCCACACCCCAGGTGTTATGGTCGGGGCTGCTATAAGCTACAACTCTTGTTCACCTTTGGTGTTTCTGGAGGGTATGTGTTGTGAATGTTGTTAGATCAGTCCTTTTGACATATTTGCAGCAGGATGGTGATTTGTTGTTCTAATAGGATAATGCTCGCCTACACACTGCTCATGAAACTTGATGTGCTTTGCAGGATGTGCAGAAACTTCCCTGGTCAGCATGTTCTCTGGACTTGTCTTCAATTGACCACATGTGGGACATGGTGGGTGAGAAGTGACTTGTGCAACTTGTCAACCAACAATTCTCAGAGAACTACATAAACAGGTCCAGAAGGCATGTGATAACATATCCAAGGACATATTTGCCATCTGTATAATCGACTGGATGCCAGAGTCAGTGCATGCACTGCTGCCCATGGAGGTTACACCACATATTAATGTGGGTATTCCAGCATGGGTTGATGCCTGGTACATCAGAACTGCTTGCACTATTGTTCTGTAAGTGTAATCATTTTATGGACTCCATATTTACTGCTGCAAAAATAAATCTTGAGTGAATTAGAAACCTCCTAAAGGGTGTATTAATTTTTCTCTCTGGTAGTGTATTTCAACCTGCATCCATCTGAACCTGTTTACTACAGTCAAAGACGGCCTCTCTCTTGAATTTTTAACCCCCACACTTTCCTCCATTACCAACTGGCAATTCCTTGATGCCTCAGGGCATGTACCATCAAAGAATCCTTTCTTTCAGTCAAGTTGAGCCATAAATTTATTTTTTGCCTCAATGTAATTCAGTACCTCATTAGTTACACAATCTACCCATTTAATCTTTACCTTTCTTCTGTAGCATCACATTTCAAAAGCTTCTATTCTTCCTTGTCTGATCTATTTATCTTCCATTTTCATACCTCGTTTCACTTCTGTACAAAACTGCACTTGAGACAATTGACAAATATTTCAGGCAAGGTTACTAACCCTTAAACATTTTATAAAAAAACTCAAAGTTTTGTTTGTTCTCTCTGAACTTCAATTCCACCACTAATTCCTTAACTATATGCTCACTGTACACATTTAGTAACATTGGGGAGAGGTTACAGCTCTGACTGACTCTCTTCTCAACCACTACTACCCTCCATGTCTTTTGACTACAGTCTGGTTTCTACACATGATGCTAATAACCTTTCACTCCCTGTATTCTGTCCCTGCTATCTTGAGAACTTCAAAAAATGCAGTCTAGTCAACACTGTAAAAAGTTTTCTCTAAATTTACAAATGCTAAAAATATATATTTGTTTTCTTCAGTCTATCTAATAAGGTAAGCCACAGGGTCAATATTGCCTAACGTGTTTCTACATTTCTCTGGAAACTGCACTGATTGATACCAATGATGGCTTTGATTTCACCATCATTCCGTAATTGATTCAGTGTTTTGCAGCGACAACTTATTATACCGATAGAAATATCCACACCAGTCAACACTTGCTTTCTTTGGAAATTGAATTATTACATTCTTCTTAAACTGAGATTAACAGGAAGTCAACTTTTCACACAAGATTCTTATTCCTGTTAAATGGAGCAAGTGGGAGGAGGAAAATCATGTTCATAAGCATAAGAAAACCTATTGTATTCCATTAGTTATGAAAACTAGATTTTGAAAATAAAATCTAGAATGACCCTAGGAAAATAAAGGTGTTTCTGTAAGTTACAACAATTGCCTCAGATTCAGAGTCATCATAGATTCAAGACCAAAACAGTCTGCAGTGAACGTTAATTACAGCAATAGCTTTTGACATACACATGACAGCAACTAGACTTGCCTTCCAAATGTTCCATATGTTTTTCCTGTTCATCCATTTTGCGAAATTCCTCAAGCTTTGCTCGATAAGCAGCAGTGACAAATGACTCTTTATCTTTGAACTGTTCTCCTTCTGCCTCTCGCTCTCGCTGTACTTCACGTTCATATCGACGTTCTTGTTCTTTCTTGCGACGCTCGGCTTGCTTCAAGAGAGACTGAATGTATTTTGGCTGAAATAGGAGCACAACAATTTATGTTAGTAATTATGGGATAGTTTCATTAGTAAGTACTAGAGAGGTGAATCATAATTTGAATTCCAAAACTGCCTTTCCACTGACATCTCAACACACACACACACACACACACACACACACACACACACACAAAAAATATGCAAATTATAATTTTTGTGTTACATCTAGCACATCTGATTTACACAATCACATTTTTCTTGTCTTTAGCCATTAGCAAGCAGAGTCTTGATATCGAGTTTTATATGAATGCATCACCAATGAGGGACAAATAATAATCAACACACCATAGGGCTCTGTCCTATCACTCACATTATGAAGAGGAAACAGTTGTCCTTCTGATGACATAAACCACAACAAAAGGAATGAAAAATGAAAACAAAAGGAATGAAACATGAAATTTCCACTAAAATATTTTTCTAGTTTCCTGTGAATTCACTGTTGCTTAACTGAAACAGTTTTGTATGAGGCAAGATAAATCATTTATTGATAATGGCACACAAGAAAAAATCATGAGGTAAAGACAAATACTTAATTATTTGTTCGTGGATAACGAAAAAATCTTTATTTTGTAAACTTTTTCTTGACTGTAAAGAGAACAGGATGAAGAGAATTGAAGCAGCCCACTCCATTAGGCCCGAGGACTTCTCTGTGGGAAGGAGTGATGCAGAAGGCAAGCAAGTCATATCTTTCCTATGTAGTACTCATGACACTTACAATGTAATGACTAACACAACACTGCACAGCAAATAGACCACTAAAATTAACAATTGCTAGATGTACCAACATTAGTGGTCTGAAGCCTTCCGACTTCTATCAATTCAGGGCAAGAGAGTTCAGCACCCAAAAAACAGGTTTATACATAGTAAATAAATGGAACATATTGTAGATTTTCTTAAACTACTAACCTCAAAGTTTTTTTCTGAATGTGTGATGGAAGACCTTTTTGTGAAAATATAGATAACTAGCAAACCCAACAATGTTTCACAACTGCTAAATATGTATGGGAATTGGAATACATTCTAATTTGCCTCTTCCTGATCTCTCTGTCCATATCCTCTCCTCTATCATTGTTTATCTTCTTCTCCTCTTCCTCCACTTAGGAGATGTAGCATATGTCTATCCTAATGTTTATTACCACATTGAGAAAAAATATGAAATAAATTGGTGAAGAACTTTCCAAGATTTTTGTTCACTATATGTTAATATTAAAAAATATGTAGCCTATGTCTATCCACGTCTAGAAATGTTGGAACACGTGAGGCAATACTAACCTTACGACTTATCTTAGAAGAAAGATTAAGAAAAGGCAAACCTACGTTTCTAGCATTTGTAGACTTAGAGAAAGCTTTTGACAATGTTGACTGGAATACCCTCTTCCACATTCTAAAGGTGGCAAGGGTAAAATACAGGGAGCGAAAGGCTATTTACAATTTGTACAGAAACCAGATGGCAGTTATAAGAGTCGAGGGGCATGAAAGGGAAGCAGTGGTTGGGAAAGGAGTGAGACAGGGTTGTACCCTATCCCCAATGTTATTCAATCTGTATATTGAGCAAGCAGTAAAGGAAACAAAAGAAAAATTCGGAGTAGGTATTAAAATTCATGGAGAAGAAGTAAAAACTTTGAGGTTCGCCGATGACATTGTAATTCTATCAGAGACAGCAAAGGACTTGGAAGAGCAGTTGAACGGAATGGACAGTGTCTTGAAAGGAGGATATAAGATGAACATCAACAAAATTAAAACAAGGATAATGGAATGTAGTCGAATTAAGTCGGGTGATGCTGAGGGAATTAGATTAGGAAATGAGACACTTAAAGTAGTAAAGGAGTTTTGCTATTTAGGGAGTAAAATAACTGATGATGGTCGAAGTAGAGAGGATATAAAATGTAGACTGGCAATGGCAAGGAAATCGTTTCTGAAGAAGAGAAATTTGTTAACATCAAGTATAGATTTAAGTGTCAGGAAGTCGTTTCTGAAAGTATTTGTATGGAGTGTAGCCATGTATGGAAGTGAAACGTGGACGATAACTAGTATGGACAAGAAGAGAATAGAAGCTTTCGAAATGTGGTGCTACAGAAGAATGCTGAAGATAAGGTGGGTAGATCACGTAACTAATGAGGAGGTATTGAATAGGATTGGGGAGAAGAGAAGTTTGTGGCACAACTTGACTAGAAGAAGGGATCGGTTGGTAGGACATGTTTTGAGGCATCAAGGGATCACAAATTTAGCATTGGAGGGCAGCGTGGAGGGTAAAAATCGTAGAGGGAGACCAAGAGGTGAATACACTAAGCAGATTCAGAAGGATGTAGGTTGCAGTAGGTACTGGGAGATGAAGAAGCTTGCACAGGATAGAGTAGCATGGAGAGCTGCATCAAACCAGTCTCAGGACTGAAGACCACAACAACAACAACATGTCTATCCAAACATTTACTACTCACCAAGCAGTGGCAGAACATAGAAATAAAAGACGGTTGTCATTCGCAAGCTTTCGGAGCCAGTGGCTCCTTCTTCAGGCAAAAGGGTTGAAGGGGAAGGAAAAGGGGTGAAGGGAAAGGACTGGAGAGGTCTAGGAAAAGGGGTAGTTTTTGGGAAAGTCACCCAGAACCACGGGTCAGGGTGACTTTCTCGAAAACCACCCCTTTTCCTAGACCTCTCCAGTCCTTTCCCTTCCCCTACAACCCTTCTGCCTGAAGCAGGGGCCACTGGCTCTGAAAGCTTCCCAATTACACCCGTCTTTTATGTGTGTGTTTTGCCGCCACTTGATGAGTAGATTTTTTATCTATTCAATTAAATAATTTTCTCAATAACTGGTTTCAAACATTTATTACAAAATATATAGCCTATGTCTATATTTCTTGACTAACTTTTAAAGAGCATAGCCTAAGTTCATCCCAATGTTTATTAGGAGATTGAGTAAAAATTTGAATTAAATCAATCAAGAACTTTTCGAGATTTATGCTAACAATGTTTCCCTTTTAAATGTTACCAGCTGCATTAACATAGTGGCAGGGTCCCAACCATCAACCATTGGCAGTCATGAACTAGCAGAATTGGGTGTAACAGTTATATAAACCACCTTGGCAAGTTTTTGAATGCAAAACAGCTAAGGTCATAACCACCCAGATTTTGATTTAAAATAGGCCATTTTCTAAGGAAAGTACTCTATGGCTCTTTCAGTTAGTCGCCATAATTGTGGCATGGTATTCCTTACAGTGGCTCACATAGTGTCCAACAGATTGGTGGAGACCTAGTCAGTGATACGTACATCTGATTCTGTCTAGTCTTCATGAATCCCTGGTTATAAGATAGTGGAGCATTGTAGAAACGTTTAAGGATAGTTGGTCACTGATGAACTGGGATGACGAGGATCCATTTTCGTCCCACGGATCATGGTTCCTCGTAACTGGAATCCTCCTTTGGCAGGCTTCTCATTTTTCAAGACTTCTATGGTTTTCAGCAACAATGGCTCCTTACTCTGTACAGCAGCAATATAATTTAATGCACCAATGACTGAGATTTCATTCACATTGCTGTGTTCCGACAAAGGAGTCCCTGAAAGGCAGTCAGTGTCCTTGTGTTTGCACCATTTTTGTATATTGTTGTGACTCCTGAAACCTGACCATCTGACCAGACAGACCCTTCATGCTAGCTGGCCAGCATAATGAATGGTGATCCATAACAATGGTGAATATTTTGCCAAATAAATATGTTCAGAACTTGCTGATGACCTAACAAATGCAAGGCACTCCTTATTGATTCTAGAGCAATTCTTCTTGGACTTGGGAAGTACTCTGGAAGCATAATTTATCACCTTTTCAGCATATATCTGAAATTGTGCCAGAATTGTCCCTATCCCAAAACTGCTAATGTCAGCATGAAATTATATCTTTGCATTATTGTCTCACAATGCTAGAACTGGAGTGGATATTAGCACCACCTAAAGGACAAGGAAAGACATTTCTTGCTCCTTGTTCCAGGAAAATATAGCATCTGCCTGCATAAGTTTTGCAGTGGCTTGGTACAGAAGTCCTTTATGAATCACTGGTAGTATAGCACCTTCTGGAAATCTTTTCACATCATGAATGTGCTGAGTAATTGGAAAATCTGTGAAAGCTCTTATTTTCTCTGGATCGGGAAGAGCTCCATCATAATACACTAGATAGAGGGTCCAAGATTTTTACATCTTAGGCCATGAAGAAACATTTTTTCAGTTTCAGGCTGATAGCTGCAGTCTGAACAAACTTCAAGATCTGGTGTGAAGCATGTTGTCCATCATATGTTTGAAAGTGGCTTTGAGCTCACAGATGCCATTAGGAATTATGAAGGCAGACTCTTTCCAGGTAACATTGTCAACCATGTATTTTCCAGTAGCCTATCTGCATGTCCATAATTGAGAAGTACTTTGCTTCTTTCACAAGTCCAGAGTGTCGTTAATGCGCGGCAATGGACAGACACCTTTCTTCATGATTTTGTTGAGTTGGTGGTAGTCAACACAGAACTCCAATGTGCCATCCTCCTTCAAAAGGGTCACCAGAGAAGACCGAGCAATCTCTGATGGTTCAATGATGTCATCTTCTCCACTTCCTCACAGATTACCCATCATTCAGGCAGTGACATCCTATATGATTGCTGGCTAATTGGTGGACATTCCCCAGTTCTGAAACAGTATATTATCTGGAACAGTTGGTCTTTCCTTTCTCCACTACAGATATGACAGCATAAAAAAATTGGCGCAGAACGGCTAACACTCTTCGACATTGTTCCTTGGCCAGGCTGAATCTTACTGACAGTTCAATAATAGCTTCTCCCCTGCACTGTGTAGTGACAGTAGAGCACGAATCTTTGTTGATGACACTAAGCTGCCCTACTAGGACTCATTTAGACATCCCTATGTCCATCTTTAGGAATGAGTTGGGGCTGCTCGTGACGATCAGCAATCCAACATTCTCCTTTATCACCTGCTATACATACAATCAACAATGAAATGCATATTTCTTTTGTGAGCCTGAGTAGCTTTTTGCAATCAACAAAAGCTTTACAATTTAACTGTGTATCTTGGTTTATTACTTAAACTTGCCTCATTGATGGTGCTGGGAAAACAACACTTCAACAGCAAACAGCCACCCAGAGCAATCTTTGTTGTGCGCTAGTTGGAACAGACTTAGAGAAAGCTTTTGACAATGTTGACTGGAATACTCTCTTTCAAATTCTGAAGGTGGCAGGGGTAAAATACAGGGGAAAAAAAGGCTATTTACAATTTGTACAGAAAGCAGATGGCAGTTATAAGAGTCGAGGGACATGAAAGGGAAGCAGTGGTTGGGAAGGGAGTGAGACAGGGTTGTAGCCTCTCCCCATTGCCATTCAATCTGTATATTGAGCAAGCAGTAAAGGAAACAAAAGAAAAGTTCAGAGTAGGTATTAAAATCCATGGAGAAAAAATAAAAACTTTGAGGTTCGCTGATGACATTGTAATTCTGTCAGAGACAGCACAGGACTTGAAAGAGCAGCTGAATGGAATGGACAGTGTCTTGAAAGGAGGATATAAGATGAACATCAACAAAAGCAAAACGAGGATAATGGAATGCCGTCGAATTACGTCTGGTGATGCTGAGGCAATTAGATTAGGAAATGAGACACTTAAAGTAGTAAAGGAGTTTTGCTATTTAGGGAGTAAAATAACTGATGATGGTCGAAGTAGAGAGGATATAAAATGTAGACTGGCAATGGCAAGGAAAGCGTTTCTGAAGAAGAGAAATTTGTTAACATCCAGTATTGATTTCAGTATCAGGAAGTCGTTTCTGAAAGTATTTGTATGGAGTGTAGCCATGTATGGAAGTGAAACGTGGACGATAACTAGTATGGACAAGAAGAGAATAGAAGCTTTCGAAATGTGGTGCTACAGAAGAATGCTGAAGATTAGATGGGTAGATCACATAACTAATGAGGAGGTATTGAATAGAATTGGGGAGAAAAGGAGTTTGTGGCACAACTTGACTAGAAGAAGGGATCGGTTGGTAGGACATGTTCCGAGACATCAAGGGATCACCAATTTAGTACTGGAGGGCAGCGTGGAGGGTAAAAATCGTAGAGGGAGACCAAGAGATGAATACACTAAGCAGATTCAGAAGGATGTAGGCTGCAGTAGGTACTGGGAGATGAAGAGGCTTGCACAGGATAGAGCAGCATGGAGAGCTGCATCAAACCAGTCTCAAGACTGGAAGACCACAACAACAACAACAACAACAACAGTTGGAACAGCATCTTCAGTCTGCAGCTCAGATCTTCTACAGTCTGTGAGTGCTTGAGATGCATGCACAAAGTCACATCCGAGAATAAAATCATGACTACATTCTGTTAAAGTGACAAGTTCAAAGTCTGTATTCTGTTGCTGATAGTTATTCTTGCAACGCATGTTACAGTTGGCTGGACATATTTCCCATTAGCAACTTGCAATAGAATCGCTTTTGCATCACAGAACATAGTCTTCTATAATGGGTGACAATATGCCCACATTTACTAGCACCTGGACTGGTTAGACATCGATAACAAAGTCACTGAGATTTCCTGTCATCTTGGTAACTGTTATCTGTGGAGGATTTTCATCTGTGGCAGCCTCACCTCCATAGATGGTCATCTTACTCAGTCTTCCTGAATTCTGTGGCTATGCAAGCGGCTGGTACCTCTGTATGGTCTCGAACGGCTATGGTGAGTTGAGGAGTGTCCCCATCCAAGGTATGTCAAAACGAGCGTGCTGCAATGCTTACATAATCAGGTAGCAGATTTTTACAACGGTAGCATTCACAAGCTGGCTGTATGTTACAATAAGTGCCTTAATATTTGTGGGAATTTTGTAGGAAAGTAGGTTAAAATACAGGCTTTCATGAAGAAATAAAACTGTCAAGAAAAGTCTACTTGTTTTATTTTTATTTCAAAATAGTACATATTTAAAAAAAAAACAGCCACTATCTCTTGTGTACTCAGTCCACCAGTTACGATAGCCATAAAATGTTGTATCTCTTCCCTTACAACCTGGCGTATGAAAGAAGCATAGCCATTGTGGTCTTCCACAATTGCCATATGGGCTACATTTGAGGAATCATTAGCACCAGGATTTCAGCCAGAACAGATCCCGCCCATTCGCACTCCTCTACAGAAAGGGACAAGTACCGGAACAAGTCCCACCCTTTCACCCTCTCCACAGCGACTAAGTGCACCCAAATATGTTCTTTGGGATCTTCCCATAGAATGCGTATTCTTTGGTCTTCATCACAGGTTTTCAGTAGACCCACGTGGTTTACTGCATTTGTTCGCACATAACAGTAGCGATCAGTGTTTTACTGCTTTGCAATATCTGTATTTTCAACGCATTTCATTGGACGTTTAGCAGTGCTTTATTGCTTCTACTTGTGCATTGTAGCAGTATTTGTGTTTCCTTTGTGACTTTTACAGTGTTTGCTGCTTTATGTAATACTGTTTTACCGCTTCTCATTCCACGTTGCAACAGTGTTTTGGAATATGTGCTTTTAAATGTGAAACTTGAGGAAACGAGTACAATTACCACAGACCTCTGAAGTGGGATATTTCCACAGCGAACCTATAGAAGCTGAGTGAAATAATGCCTCCTGTCACAGATAATGAACGTTCATCCCCTTACTAGTGCTACTTACGTGATAAGGATTTTACTTAAGGTAGTTTATGATACCAGCAATATAATATTTGTAGGGAGAGGCAACAGATAGAAGCTGAGTGAAATAACGCCTCCTGCCACAGATAACGAACGTTCATCTCCTTACTAGTGCTACTTTATGTGATAAGGATTTTACTTAAGGTAGTTTATGATACCAGCAATAAAATATTTGTAGGGAGAGGCAACAGAAAAGTTTGAAACGTACATTGTGTGCATTTGAAACTGATTATGAAATGTGCTGGATGGATCCTTTCCAGTTCCCACATGAATTATGTGTGAAATCAGACCTAGACTTCTCCAGTGAAGACAAATTTTTAAGTTGGAAAGAGAAATAGAATGTGCTACACATTCCATTCATTGCTTAAACCCCACTAATCTCACTGAATTTTTGGAAAGTGCACCAATCATAATAGTTGGCTCCCTGAAACAACAGTAATCATTAAATTGGGTTTATAACTTATTTCAAAACATTCAAGGAAGATTTAAATTTTGTATGACGCTGGGACACATGTTTTTGTCTCCTTGAGATAGAGTTTGTTTCACTATAGTAAACACTGAAGGTCTTTTAATCATTTATAATACAGTTAGCAGGATGAAATCACCCATAACCACTGAACTTTATCATTACCATTGAGCATATCACACTTCCAAAGCCAACTGACAATCTGACCTATCAGCTATCCACCTGTATGTCACCTACAACTTTTTCCCAAATTTGTTTCATTCTGGTGTGTTAAGTAGTTACAAGAATTTTACTGAGTCAATAAAAGTAGGTCATTATAGAATTTGTTATATTTATTATCTTGCTCATTTCACATTCTTGCAAATGAGTCACTGTGCTGGAGATTTGAGGTGGAGCTATTGAAATTTCAATTTAATTTTGTGTTGATACAGTAAAAGCAGTCTATCTTTTCTTTTTCAAGGGGACTCTGTCAACACTTAAATATTATTTAGGGAGCACATTGTGCTAATGTGGGAGTGATCTAGATGCTTGTAAAACAAATCTTAGTTACCAGTTTATTGTTTTACTTAACTATTGGTTTATTATTCTCTTGGTAAACTTTTCATATTGAACTGTAATATTATGAATTCTCATATAAGATTACACAAATTCAGATATGCTTTATTATACCAGGTGAGAAAGATCTCTTGGATGCAATCATTTACTTCTGCAATAATGTAACAGCTTTGTGATTTTGTTCTGCATAAAAAGACAGTAGTATCCGAAGACACTTATTTTTGTAAGTACTGTCATTCTGGGCAACAAAAAAATCTCATAACTATTTCTTTCCGTCAGTCAGTGTCATATGATTAGCATGACACAATGTGCAGTAAAATAATAATAAATGGATGTTAGAGCTTTTGTTCATGTACTCATGAATTATGAGATGTGTTTGTATTCTTGCACTGGAAGTATACTGCTCACCAGAAGTATACTGCTATATAGAATTAAAAATTTTCTTTCCAAATACTTATCCACATGGTAGTCTCACTGGCTACATAGAAATGGGGGTGCTACACAAGACCCCATTTTTTATGATCTAGGTGGTGCTTGATGTAATCCTGATTACTAAAGATTTAGATATTCCTGAAATCTTTTACTAACTGCAAATGTACTAAATCTACTACAATATACATATCTTACACTTTAGCACTAACAAGCAACACTGTTTTGGCACTTGGAACATCATGAAAAAGCCGAAGGGAAATGGCAATATTTGTGATGTTTGTGTCTGTTAGTTACAGTAAATTTCAGATAAATTATGAAATATATAATCCTGACAATCATGTGATTCACATAGACTTCCCACTCATATTCAAATTCCAGGCTGGTGTTTATATTGTGTGAGAATAAACTTCCAGTACACATAAATATTAGAATTTTGAACCCATATACATTTAAAACAGGCCTAATGTCATAAATTGGTAGCCACCCTACAAAGTTATCGGTCTGTAGAAAACATTGTTAAGCCCCAGTTTCAATGTACATGTCAGAGGAAGAGTATATTCCCACTGTATGTATTAACTTGTGCATTTACTGGTATATGTATATCACTATAGAGCACCTTCCAATAATTCATTAATACCTTGAAAGTCAGCAGCTGTTCCAAAAGTGGTAGCTTCTACAAGAGCAAATGTTGATACAACTTATTTAACTTCCAGAGGATTATTTTAGATCAGATGGGTTGGAAGTGGGTATTTGGTCAATGTAATGAACACACATATTAATGGTTCATTCTGTATAAACAACAAAAAAGGTATACATTTTCAATTAAAACATTTGATTTCTTTCACATCTGCTACATTCAGTGACGTAGTTAGAGATGAAAAACTGAAAGTCTGTAGAAGTATATGACAACTTTGTGGAAAGTTACTAGTCTGCAAAGTTTGGAAACAAATTAACACATCTCTGGATAAATGACTATTATTATTCCAATCCATGCACAGCAATGGAACTCTTATTATAGAAAAATAAATTTGCAGGGTTTTTTTACATGGCATTACTTTCTCCAGTTTACTCTCACTCTTTCCCTCCCAACCCCACGCCATTACCAGCCAACAATCAAGATGGTCAGGAATGCAGTGGAACCTCTGTTAATTTCAGTTTGTTGTGCCCTGGTTTCCTTTAATAGAATAACACTTAAGAGTATATGATATCTTTCACTTCCATTTTCATCAGTACAATAAGTATAACACGTAAGAGTATATGAAATCTTTCACTTCCATTTTCATCAGTACAATAAGTAACTGTCTTTTCATCAATTTATTTTCTTAAATACATAATGGATATAGCTACCGATTTGTGTGGTTTCAATGTTAATTTACACATCCAATTCTATGAAAAGTCAAATCAGAATGCTGAATTCTGAAATGCAATAGATTTTGTCTTCCTGTATATCAATTCGAAAGTCATAATGTACAATTTCTGAAGCTGGAAATATGTCATTCCATAATGATATATAATTTAATTTTTACTGAAAATGGACTGATGAAAATTTACTAAAAGTTGATAAAAAATCATGACTTTTGGTACATTGTATTTGGTATGAAATGTTACCTCACTGTTTCATTGTTTGAGTAAATCATTTAGAGTCCTCCAAAAAGTTTCATACAATATTTGGAAACACCTCTTTCTATTTTAGAAACAAAAGAACAAAATAATTCATTTACCTCATTTACTCCTATAATTTTATATTTAACATGGTGACTGCCAACAGCCACAGCAGAGCCTGAAGCTGTTTGCCCACCAGTGCGGTAGTGAAAACGCATCACTGAATCTGTTGTGAAAGAAAGTAATATTTCCTTTCCAAATTAATTTCACTGAGATTTTTATTGATCAACAGAATGAGACGAGGAGTGAGAACAAATCACTATTTACATAGCAGTGGTTTACATAGTTACCACTCCAGTTTCAGTACCAGAGTATCTAATTAACTGCAACATGATAAACTAGGTGTTCATGCTTTTAATCAGAAAAAAATACTTCATGAGAAAAAATCATAAAGTGGTGGAAATACTATCTGATGGAACGAAAGCATAATGTCTGGCAGTATGTGAAAGCTAGACAAACCCTGATTACTGATGGCACATCTTTTCTACAATGTACAAAATCCCTACATGAAAGTTATTGTAACAATAAATTTCAGTGGAGGAAGTGACAAAGCCATGCTGGCCAGGTACAGATGCACTGGAGTAATGTCAGATCTCCTCAAACATTCAAGTGCACAATCTCCACACGATCAGGAGATATACAGTTTAAACGAGATTGTTGTCTGGGAATGGCACACAATTCCAGTTAATACCTAATGCAAACCAGTGTGTTCAAGAAAAAATACTCATAGAGTCTTTGATTGGCTCTTCCAGTAGTGAAAACTTTTCGTCATTTAATGTGCAGTGTGTTATTGTTAGACTAGATTCTGAATGCGGACATTTGAACTAATTTATTGTACAAGTTGCCTGGAAACAAGGTGAAAAATTTAGTTCAATTGCTTGACAGCAAAGGGAATAAATTTGTATGGCCAGAAAGGGATGATACAAGTAAAGTTGGCAAGAACCCATCACGGAAACTTGCGAAAGCCTAATTTTTTCTGTACTGAAATTAAATGTTTCTCACTGTTATCTTAATGCTCTTCATACGTTCATAAATTTGACACTGCACAATTATTTTATAATTTTTAAGTACAGTCCCTCACGGTAAGATAGTGGAAGTGTTATGCCTGTGACATTAAAATTTACATTTGTAACATTTAACACATTGACTGCCACAATGCCACAGCAGAGCCAGCAGTATGAGTTAAATGTCTTATATTAACACTAACTTTTAATTTCTTTAATAGAAAATGAACATGGACTGCATCATTAAATATTGATTTATGTTGTTCATGTGAAGCTCTATCTATACAAAAATTAATAGCTCTCAGATTTTATTTTCGTGTTAATTCTTCAACTTCAATTGTACAAATGTTATGTCCATAAGAGTGGAAATGTGTATAGATGTTGTAGAAATTTTAAATTATACCACCTAAATGCCCTCACACCTTGTCATCAGCACTTGGTCAGTGAAACTAATTTTATACTTAAGTTGTGAGTATCCAATGCCAGAGCACACAGTGGCAGCAGCTAACATATCACAGCAAACAATAAAATAAGGAAAATGCTTCTTTAGTCACACTGCAGTGAAGTATACACGTACAGTTCAGTACTTTTTCAATTTATAAAACATTGGTTTTAGGCTATACTTTTGAAATTACAATATATTTCAAAGTTATTCAAGTGTACAGCGGAATTTTAATACTTTTGGGAGTGAATGTTAAATTAGTATCTTACTAGGTGATAAATTTTGCTAAATCACTAAGCACCTGCTGAAATGGTCCACCTGTGCCAGGTACTTCTATGGCAATCGCAGGTGAAGACAGCTTAGCACTCAATTCCTTACTCAGTGTTTAGGTGAATATCATACGAAGAAACAGACTTCAGTGCGAGAAAAGTCATCCAATGCTAAAATCAAAAAACATACCCTCAAACATTAATTTGAACTTAGAGAAAGTAGAACCACAGCATAGTTGAAAGTTAAGTCAAGAATTCAGACAGTATGTGTGAAACAAACCAATTTTGACTGTAATTCGAAAAGGCAGCCAGATTACTTTGGTCTTGCTAGATCGATACAAGCTGTTTTTGTATGTTATTCATTGAGCAGTTCTGGTGAAGATTTTTAAGAGTGGGGTGAAGTGGAGGGGAAAAAAAGAATCCTTCAAGGAAGTGTCTTTGACTGACATATCTGTGACACTAAGAATTCTGATGTAACTTCCAGTGGGTGGAATTGGTGGCTAGTTGGGGCGGGGCTTAAACTATGGATATGCAAGGAGGAGGTTAAAGGGCAGGACTTGTTCCAGGTGAAATCCTAGTGCTAACGGCTTGTCTACATTCCAGGGTCGATCGCTGCTCTTTCTTCAGATTCTTTTACTCTTGCACTTCCTCAAAGCCCTGGCACAACTTGATGAAGTCCTCAGTTGTTGTCCTTCTACCAGAAGAGCTTGGTACAAAAGCTCCTTTCATCAAATGTGAGATTTTGTCAATGTCTGTCATACTAGGATCACAATGTTGTAAAGGGCAAAAATTTCTGTATGACAGCCATTTTATCTTGATGCTGGGTCCTGTTCTACACTTGTTTTTTTGCTAAGCAGACTTGCCGTCGATTGTCACCAATTGTCATTCAGTTTGGCGTTGAATATGTCCCAGCTACTGAGCTTCTCACTGTTGTTATCATGTGCTGCTGTGTGCTGCCCTAGTAAAAGCACAGATTTGCCAAACAAATCATATCATCCATTCTGTTGTATTTGGTGACCCAGTTGAATCCTTTTTGACATTTTGTTAGGGCTTGAACAATTTCTCCCACAAGCACTGATGAATGCCTGATGTGTCATTGATTTACTGCTGTTTTGGAATCTGCATGCCTACTGAATATATGGATCTCAGGAATGATTGACTACTTGTACTCCAGTTCTTTATCTCTTCATCTACATCCATACTCTGCAATCCACAGTGAAGCGCATGGCACAGCGTGCATCCTACTGTACCAGTTATTACGGTTTCTTCCCGTTCATGTATGGAGCATAGGAACAATGATAGTATGAATGCCTCTGAGCTTGTTGGAGTTATTCTAATCTTTTCCTCACAATCCATATGTAAGTGATCCATAGAGGGTTGTAGTATGTTTGCAGAATCATCATTTAAAGCTGGTTCTTGAAACTTTGTTAGTAGATTTTCTCAGTGTAGTTTACGTCTATCTTCAAGAGTCTGCCAGTTCAGTTTCTTGAGCATCACTGTAACACTTTCCCATGGGTCAAACAAACCTGTGACCATTCATTCTATTCTTCTCTATATGTGTTCAATAATCACTGTTAGTCCTATTCAGTATGGGCCCCATGCGCTTGACCAATATTCTAGAATCAATCACCCAAGTGATCTGTCAGCAATCTTCTTTGTAGATTGATTGCATTTTCGCAATATTTTCTCAATAAACCAAAGCCTACTACCTCCTTTACCCACAACTGAGCCTATGTGATCATTCTATTTCATTTCAAGTCCTTACAAAGTGCTACAGGTAGGTATTTGTATGAGCTGACCGATTCCAACAGTGACTTATTCATATTACAGTCATAGGATATTACATTTTTTCATTTTTTGAAATGCACAGTTTTACATTTCTGAACATTTAAAGCAAGTTGCCAATCTGTGTACCAATTTGAAATTTTTCAAGATCTGACTGAATACTTATGCAGCCTTGTTTCAGATAGTACTTCATTATAAATAACTGCATCATTTGCAAAAAGCCTGATCTTACTATTAATATTGACTGCAATGTCATTAATAAACACAGCTTTTGTACCAAATTAATGAACATCAAGGGTCCTGACACACTTCCCTGGGGCACACCCCAAGTTACTTCTATATCTGCTGATGACTTCCATCCAAGATAACATGATATGTCCTCTCTACCAGCAAGTCTTCAATCCAGTCACGAGTTTTACTTGATACTCCATATGATCTAACTTTTGAACATATGCACAGGTGTGGTACAGAGTCAAATGCTTTTCAGAAATCAAGGAATACTGCATCTACCTGAATGGATGGAGAGTGCAGCTATTTATACAAACATCAAATATTCCAGAATATATAAGATATTTTAAGAAACTTGCAGAAATCATAAACATTACATGCACATTCCACAACCTGCGGCAATATAACTGCAGCACCATGGTGTGGCAAAAACAGATAATGAACACTCTTTGTTAAGTTGTTTATAATATGTTTGTTTGTATTTTCCTATGAAAACTAAGTGTTGTTCCCTGAAATTACAGGTTGTTTGCACTCTGGCATCTAATACATTAAAGCAGTTGTTACATTAAATACATAATATTTTCCTGCAATCACAACAAAAACATTGTTACATGACTGGCAATACAGTCAGCCTTTCTGCTTCCGTAACATCCCTTGACCGTTTATGCAGGGCATTACCAACACACAGTTCAACGTTAGAGTGTGGGTGGCCCCCATATAAAGTTTTACTAGAAGCTGTGATGGAAAATAAATTTCTGTATTTACTGTGGCAGTGTGGACAGTATTGATGTTAATATCCACCACACAGCTTCAATTTTTTGTTATCTGTAATTACACTCAAACAATAAACAGTAATGTGTTCTATAATACTCACAAAAAGAAGATGACATTGTCGTGGTCTTCAGTCTGAAGACTGGTCTGATGCAGCTCTCCATGCTAACCTTAGAGTACAGTTGCATGCCATCAGGAAAAATAAAGCTGTATTTCCCCCCTTGCTTTCAGCCATTCACAGTTAGAAGCACAGCAAGGTCGTTTTGGTTGCTGTTACAAGGCCAGATCAGTCAATCATCCAGACTGTTGCCCCTGCAACTTCTGAAAGGGTTGCTGCCCCTTTTCAGGAACCACACATTTATCCGGCCTCTCAACATATGACCTTCCATTGTGGTTGCACGTATGATACAACTATTTGTGTCGCTGAGGCACACAAGCAACCCCACTGACTGGATGGTCTGTGGTTCAAGGGGGGGGGATAAAAGATAAGGTTAACCAATTTTCTTTCTTCTCCTACTCTTCAGAGGTACTTCTTCGTTTGTCATTCTGTCAGTCCATTTCACTTCAAGCATTCCTCCAAAATCACATTTCAAAACCATCCAAAAACTTTCTTTTTCCACCTTTTGGAATCATTTCGCCCTTAGATATTCTCCTCATTTGCCCCACACAGATTCAATTTTTTATTACCAAAATTCATAAGTACCTATAAGATTTTATTTGATGTCTTTCCTTCCAATTATACTTTGACGAAATCTTCACATTTGCTGATTCTGATCACTTCTATCTGGTCTACATTCTTTCTCATTTCATACTCTTTTCCCACTTCTATGATCCTCTCCAGTATAAATCGAACTTCATTCTCTGATTCAGTCTGAACTGCTTTATCATCCACAAACCTAACTGTCTTTATCATTTATCATCTTTTTTATCACTCCTGCAACATGAAAATCCAAAAACTATCAAATTGACTGAACAGTGCAAGCACAAAAGGTCTAGTGCTTCAAATGTTAGTAGTTCATTGCTCATTCTAAATCTTGTTGAACACTTGAATTTAACAATATTTGGGGTGAGTTGTTGTGATTTTGGTGATCCAAATGTCAAGAAATTAGTTTAATTTGTATAGGTTACAGTCTCTTGTCTATGCCATGCGAAAAAATATTTTGCATAAATTCTACAATGTTGTCTGGTACAAAAACAAACAAAAAAACATTTTTAAGTGTCCTGTACAGAAACCTGCTGAAGCAACTTGTGGGTAAACCATGGTGCCAGTACAGTATCACCAGCTTGATTTGATCAATGATGTCATACCAAGTCCCTAGATGCAACACAAACATGATCTCAAGGCAATGACCAACAACCTTAAGTGTTTCTGTAGTATGAAAATATGCACATCATGTACAGGGTATTACAAGTTCTTAATAATAAATATTGAAGCTAACAGACTACCATAGGAAAGTGGCGCTTTAAGCAGGATCCAAATAAAATCCAACGTAATGGCAAATCACATTAATATTAAAACATACAAAATGCAATAAAGAATAAGACAAAACAACAGTTTCAAAAAAGTAAAAAAAATGTACAATAAAGGGAAGCAAATTGTAACTGGTATTGAAAACAGCATTTGAGCTCAACTTGAAACACCAACAGCACTACAAAAACACTAAAACATGTAGTACTGAACAAAGCCAAAAAGCAAAGCCAAAACACGCAGCAAAAATTTGTAAAAACTAAAGAAAAGTGGTTTTGACAATAGTTATTGACCTACACATCAACTCAGAAGACCAATCCCAATTTTAAAAAAAAAACAAATTGCAATAAAATGGCCAATAGACATGGGACAGAAAGCCAAAAAATCATGAACATTAACAAAACGCAGTATCGACAACATCAGTCAACCTCTCCACAGTGCCACAAAACCCAAAACTTGCTCATATAACTACCATCAAAAACCAAACCTCACCAATGTAGGCAGAACAAACTTCACGATACCTATCACTTACAATCCAAGATAATTTCTAACAACATTCATTCTCTCTCTCTCTCTCTCTCTTTCGCTCTCTCTCTCATACGCATGCGCGCGCGCAGCACACACACACACACACACACACACACACACACACACACAACTGTACTAACCCCAATTTTGATTTCGATACATGAGACACACACAATTATGCACATAAACACGCATACCACACTTACTTGAATAATAAAAAAAATAAAACAATAAGTACATACGTACCAACAGTTGGCCGACATAATTATAAATCTATCAATTTTGTGAGTGCAAAAGCAATGCCATATCAACAGGTCAACGTAAGTGTCCGATTCCACCCATCTGTTGTGACCCTGTGATGTAATGGTGGTTTGGTGTGTGACATCACTATGGCGTAGAGTTTGAGTTGATTTTGGTTGTAGATGTCATATTGCTGTATTTGACGGTGCCCTCTGGTGGTGGATGTGGATGTGCTGACTTTAATGTGTGGTTGGTTTAATGGAAGGGGGGGGGGGGGGGGGGGGGGGGGGGGGTGGGGGGGGGGGGGGGGGGGAAGGGACCAAACTGCAAGGTCATTGGTCCCTTGTTTTGGAGAGCAGATGAGCGTGGCTGGTCGACCACGAGAATAAAAAGGAAAAGCCAGCCACTCTGCGACACATTAAAACATACCGCCTAAAATCATTAGAGTGGAGAACACAAATGGACAAAGTACATGTGCGAAAACTTATATAGAACGATAAAACCCACCGTCATGTATAAAACGTAAAACTAAATTACCTGATGAAGCGTTGTCAGCTAAAATTAACGGCAATGAGTCCGGTAACTGAAGAGTCCATCGCAGGGCATCCAAAGGACAGCTCACCAAGATATGGGCCACTGTCAGCATGGCACCGCATCGACACTGATGTGCGTCATCACTGCGCAGCAGGTAGCTGTGAGTCACCCAAGCGTGCCCAATGCAGAGCTGACTGAGAACCACAGAATCCCTGCAAGAGGCCCGCGTGGAGGTCTTCCACACATTCGTAGTCTCCTTAATGGCACGCAGTTTGTTGTGCGTACTGTGGTTATGCTATTCTGTCTACCAAAGCCACGAAACCTTGCGGCGTAGTACTGAACGCAGGACAGCTGCAGAGAAGCCAATCTCCATAAGCAGTTTCCATTTATCCTGTTTGGCCAGCCTGCCCGCAAGTTCGCTGCCTGGGATTCTGACATGACCTGGGGTCCAGACAAACAACACTGAATGAGTGGACCGTTCCAGGGCATAGATGGACTCCTAGATGGTCGCTACCAAAGGATGACGAGGGTAGCACTGGTCAATAGCTTGTAGGCTGCTCAAGGAGTCAGTATACAGGAGAAACGACTCCCCAGGGCAAGAACAGAGGTGCTCAAGAGCACGAGATATAGCCGCCAGCTCGGCAGTGAAAACACTGCAGCCATCAGGCAAGGAATGTCCTCCATGAACATAACGCGAAGCTGACGTGATCATCAGCCAATGAGCCGTCGATGTAAACTACTTCCTGCCCTTGGCGCAGAATGAAAAGCAATTGGTAATGGAGAGCTGCGGCGTTAACTGGGTCCTTAGGGCCATGTGAAAGGTCCAGGCAAAGCCTCGGTCTGGATGTACACCCTGGAGGTGTACGTGAAAGGACCTCAAGTATAGGTGGTAAAGGCAACGACTCCAGTTCGGAAAGAAGGGATCAGACACAAACTGCAATTGAAGCCCTGAACTGGGCTGCTGATGCGGGAGATGAAATGCCGTGGGTGGGAAACAGAGATGGAAATTCGGATGCGCAGGAGAACTACGAACATGTGCAACGTAACTGGCCAGTAGTTGTGCATGCCTAACCTGCAATAGAGGGACTCTAGCCTCCACCAGGACGCTGGTTACCGGACTCGTCCTAAAAGCTCCTTTCGCTAGGGGAACACCACAATGGTGCACTGAGTTGACTAAACGCAACGCAGAGGGCGCCAATGAACCATACACCAGACTCCCATAGTCAAGGTGGGATTGAACATGGGTTCTATAGAGCTGCAGCAACGTAGAGTGATCTGCATCAAAGTTGGTGTTGCTCAGGCAGCGGAGAAAATAGATAGTGGGCCTCGGAGACCCCACCTGTATAATGTGGCAAGGATATGACGTGTCATACACTCTTTGTAAATTAAAAAAGATGGCAACCAGGTGTTGATGTCTGGAAAAGGTTGTTTGTTTGGCAGACTTGAGGGACACAAGATTATCAGTGGTAGAGCGACCCTGGCGGAAGCTGCCTTGGCATGGAGCCAGTAGGCAACGTGACTCCAGGACCCAACCCAACACCATACGTTCCAGCAGCTTACAAAGAACATTGGTGAGGCTGATGGAACAATAGCTACCCACATCAAGCAGTTTTTTACCGGGTTTGAGCACCAGAATGATGGTGCTCTCCTGCCACTGCGATGGAAAGACGCCATCGCACCAGATCTGGTTGAAGATGGCGAGGAGATGTTTAATCATCTGACTGTGGACCCGATTTGGCCCAGAAGCAGTGTCGGGGCAATGTGCAAGGGCACTAAAGAGCTCCCACTCTGTAAATGGGGCGTTATAGGATTTACTGTGGCTTGTAGTGAATGAGAGGACTTTCCCTTCTAGTCACCATTTGTGAGTGTGAAAGGCTGTGGGGTAATTCTCTGATGCAGAGGTTCGAGCATAGAGCTCAGCAAAGTGCTCAGCAATCATGATAGCATTGGTAGATAACATGCCATTTATGTTAACAATGGGAACATCTGTTGGGGTCTGGTGTCCAAAAACATGTTTGGTCCTTGCCCAGATTTGGGAAGGTGACATATGGCACCCAATGGTAAACATGTATCTCTCCCAAATCTCCCGCTTCCATCGTTTGATATGTAGGCGAACGCAGGCACAGAGCCATTTAAAGGCTATGAGGTGCTCCAGGGAAGGGTGCTGCTTATGCTGCTGTACAGCTCATCGACGCTCCTTTAATTGCTTCAGCGACTTTCGGCGACCACCAAGGGACTACCTTTCGCCGGGGACACCCTAAAGAGCGAGAGATCATGTTTTCTGCCACAGAAAGGATTGTTGTAGACACATGCTCAACCATCACATCAATGTTCCCGTGTGGGGGAGATTCAATGTCCGCCTTGTTTAAAGCTCATCAGGGCAGGCGTCCGTGGGCCTGACGCCGGGACAGTGATAGGAAGATGGGGAAGTGATCACTACCACACAGGTCGTCATGCGCTCTCCAGTGGATGGGGGAAGTCCTGGACTGCAAATTGATAAATCAATGGCCGAGTAACTACCATGAGCCACACTGAAATGTGTGGCGGCCCCACTCTTTAAGAGGCAGAGGACGATCTGACACAGTCAAGTTTCAACATCTCTGCCTCGGCCAGTAAGCACAGTGCCACCCCACAACGGATTATGGGCTTTAAAATCTCCTAAAAGTAGGAAACGTTTATGGAGTTGATCAATCAGTGCAGCCAATACATTCAGGGGTACTGTACCATCTGGAGGAAGATATACATTGCAGACTGTTATTTCCTGCATTGTCCTTATTCTGACAGCCACAGCTTCCGAAGGGTTTGAAGGGGCACAGTTTCACTACAGACTGAGCTTAGGACATAAACGCAAACTCCACCTGACACGCAATTATAGTTGCTACAGTTCCTGTAATATCACTTACAGCCACAAAGGACAGTGGTCCACATTGCCGGGAACCAGGTTTCCTGGAGAGCAATGCAGATAACAGGTGTAAAGCTTAACAATTGCCGTAGCTCAGCCAGGTGGTGGAAAAAACCGCCTCAATCCCATTGGAGGATGACATCATTGTGAGACTGGAAAGGCATGGAACATTCAATGAGTCAGTTTACACCTCAGGATAACCTGCTGCCACAGAGTGCCTGAGCAGTCTATATCCATTGTGTCCGAGGGTCTGGCGATATCTTGGTCCTCAGCGGACGCCAGAATCTCCACCTCATCTGCAGACACAGAGCTTGTATGTGGCGGTAGTGTGGGCGCCACTGCAATTCCCTTGGTCTTGAGGATCTTCTTTTTGGATTTCTCTCACTGCTCCTTGGGTTTCCCTAGCTGGGAGGACTTCACTCATTCAGTCTCCGGAACTGAGGATGAGCGTGAAGCCCTACGACCAGCTGCTTTTGGGCTCTTCAGCCACTGGTGGGTGTCATCTTTCCCATTAGCAGAAACCTGGGAAGGAAGTGATCCAAGGGACCCCTTCCTGGCAAGAGGAGCCGAAGAAGACTTAAACTGCTCCGGGGGCGCAGAAGTGGGGACTGATATCCCTGATGGTTGGGGGGGGGGGGGCACAGGGGGTTAATGTGTGGTATTTCATTTAAATTTTGGTTGTCATCATGCTAACGTGGTTTTGAGTTTAAGTAGTTAGTGTGGTAACGTAGATTGTGGAAGTGTTTTCACCAAGTTATTAAGGTTTTTTTTGTGTGTTTGGCATTTTTGTTAAACTTGATTAGTACGGTGTTTTTCAATTGCGTTTTTGTTAGGTATGGGTATGACAGTGAAGTTCACGAGTATATCATTGTGGGTGTTCTGAGATGGGTGATGTTATGATGTCTGTCAAATAGTTCTTGGAGATGTTTGGTCTTACTGCTGAATATGCAACAAACATGAGGTTGAGAAGAGTTATGGCAGCTCGGTCCAGGGACATGTCTATGTGGTGTAGTTGGCACGATAATATCTGGCAACAAGATGTGGTACCCAGTTTGAGAAATGTGGGTTGGCCATGAGGGAGATTCCCTTGTTCACTTATTTTTGTTATTGGTCCCTTTTATCAAGAAGGTTGTTTGAGTATGTGAAGTACTTGGGGAAGTTGGGTGGGCCAGGGGTGATTGTTGAAATTGATGAAACACAGTTTGGTAAGAGGAAGTAAAGGAGGGGCAGTTCTCGGGTTAGTTTGTGGGGTTGTTATTACAGAGGGGGGGGGGGGGGGGTGCTGATTGCATTTTTAGGGTTTTGCAGGGTCATAGTAAGAGGGAATTAGCAGGTCTGATTGAGGAACATAGTGAGGAGGGTAGTACTATAATTTCTGATGCGTTTTTGTCTTGTAGGGAGAGGGATTATAATAATTTAGCAGTTACTCACAGTACTGAGTTTAATGATTATGAAACTAGGGCTTTTATTAACACTGTAGAGTGATTTTGGGAGGCAATTAAATCAGTTATAGAGAAGGGGAAGAACTGCTCTTCCAACCTGCACTCTCATTTACATGAGCACTATCATTTACATGAGCACTGCCAACAGAAGAGCATCCCAGAGCATTTCTGTATTTTTTGAGGGCTGTGGGCAGGATGCATAGGCTGAGGGTGGTGAGCTGAGGGTTTGTGTGTGTGCGTGTGACTGGGGGCTTTTGTTGGTAAATAATTTTTGTTTTGGTTTTATTTTATAATAACGGTGATGTTTTGTGTGTTGTTCATTTATGAGTGAATATGGGTTATTAGAGTGTTTGAGTTGTTGGGGATTTTGGTTTCACTTTTTGGAGTTGTCTGTGTTGGTTTTTTGGTATCGACAGCTGCAGTTGAGCTACCTAAGTAAAGGGAAATGTTCAATTCCTGCAGTTTTGCTGGTGTTGCCAAGGGTTGTAATTTAAATTTTTTTATATTATTTGCTTTGGGATTGTGCAGTGTTTTTTTATTTTATATATTGTTCTATAGTTAGCTTGTCCCCGCCCTAAAACCCAATTTTCTGTGGTTGGCCCATTAGTTTCATTTTATTTTTGGAGTGAGAAGTTAGTGTGTCATTTTTATTTTTGTTTGGGTTTGTTGTCGTGCGTATATAGTGATATCATGGGTCAAAGTAGACAGATGGAATCAGATGCTTCTGGTAATGGCAACATCAATACAACCTCTCAAATAGCAAGCCTAGGCTTCTCAAACCAGGAATCCCTCTAGATAGAATGTCATATGTTGTCCTGTCGACTAGCCACATATACTACTCCCCAGTCAGAGATGCAGCGACTTTGGTTGGTCTCATACCTTCTTCACAAACTTAACACTTAACCTAGTTGCCAATTAAACTGAATACCTACAGGAAATCAGTTATGCTCAACACATCATCCACCATTGTGAAATGCAGGGATCTACTTATGAACTCTAATGCTACATCTGTAACTAACATAAAACAAAACAAAACATTAAATCTCCAACCATAAACAACACACTGAACTAATAATTCAAAACCCAAAAAACTAATCTATTGCACAAGCTTTCCAACATTAAAATAATCCACTAATAAACCAGGATTGAGAAAAACCCAGTAAAAAAGCTCCTTTTTATTGCTTTTTGCATTTTTTTCTTTATTAACAACTAAGAAGTTCAATTTAAATTGCTATGATTAATTTATACAAGACAAACCCATTTATACAACTATTTCATTAGTGCCTCATTTCTTGCCCTGCCAGCGAAGCATCCACTGAGTGAACCTCCTTCACCTACAGGCTTGTTTGGTCAAAACTAAGAAATAATTAAAAAAGGAAAAGATCCACGAATTAGTAGCTACCTACAGATTTCTGTATTTAATCTATATTGTACTTTACAGTTATTACAATCTTACATAAGTTTGTTTTCTGGATGTGTAAATGTTATATGACTGCTTTTCTAGTATCAAAAAACAAATTACTGTAATAGTAAATAGCTGCATTAGTTTAATAAGATGGCTCTTTTTGTGTAAGGCTAACTATGTAACATACTGTATGTTATTTAATTAACAGATGGGTTTTATTGTTTTGTTTTCTTTTAATGTTTTTGTGTTATATTTTAAGGGGGGGGGGGGTGCTGCACTCAAGTTAAATTATAACCACCCTATAACAAATTGCCAAAAACTCTCCCAACATTATTTTCACCACAACTGTAGTCAAGAGTCTAATATCACTAACAAGATTCGCAAACAATTTAGAAACACAAACAAACCACACTAAAGTGTACCATTTCATACTCCAGCACATCCTCTGCAAACAATACAAAATTAGGGTCAACAGAAACATCCAATCTCACGCGTCGGCTTTGACCCGTGACGTAAGGGTGTTGTGGTGTGTGACGTCATTACGGCGCGGAGTTTGGTTTGTGAGTGTGGCGTGTTTGTAGATGTGTTGTTGTTTGTTGTGCCCTCTGGTGGTATGTTCATGGTTTTCGTTTGTTTGGTGTGTTGGGCTCAGTTTGCTGTTGGTCAGTTGTGAGTGCTGCGTGCGTCTTTTTGAAGCGGAATTTGTATTAGTGAGTTAACGGTTTTGTGTGATGGTTAATGTAATGATGATTGCTGTACGTCAGCTGAGTTTGTTATTAAGTGTATTCGGTTGTGGTTTTTTGTTCAGGAATGGATATGAAAGACCGGATTAATAGTTCTCGGTTGAGGGCTATTTTCGTCTTTATGATACGTATGCGACGTTTTTATATCCGCCATATTTGGTATTCGTATTGGGAGATGTTTTTGAGTTACATAGGTCAAGGGTAGTGGTCGATCCTAAGTTATGGGATTGGTAGCTGCTGTTGAGCTATATAGTTGGAGGGAAGTGTTCAATCTCAATGTTTGGTGGAGTATGTTGATTTTTGTAATGGGAGATGGGATCGGGAGTTGCTGTTGAGCTATATAGGTTAAGGGAAGTGTTCGATCCCAATTTATGGGGTCGGGAGCTGCTGTAGATATATGTAGGTGAAGGGAAGTGTTTGTTCGCAATGTTTTGCGGTGTATTTAGATTTTTGTATTGGGGGATGGGATCGGGAGATGCTGTTGAGCTATATAGGTCAAGAGAAGTGTCCGATTCCGGATAAGAATGTGTTTTGTGGTATTTGGTGAGTTTTGTGATGTCGATTTTTTTCGTCGTCTTGCGTGGTTTTGTATGGCGGTGGGTGGCTAAATTTGTGTATATTTAGTTTCTCCCCACCCAAAAACCCCAATTTCCCACACTTGTCCCGTTAGAGTCATTAGGCTTTTTGTGAAACCTGTGTGTGTGTTGTTTTTCTATGTATTTTCGTCTTTATGATACGTATGCGACGTTTATATATCCGCCATATTGGAATTGTCGTTTATGGTCGTTTCCGCCATATTTGTGACGTCATGGGTCAAAGCCGACGGGTAGGATCGGACGCTTCTGTATTTCCCAAAATTAAATAAGCCACACCACCACTATGTCAAACAACACCACACAGTTATGTCACGGATCAAAGCAGACAAGTGATATTGAATGCGTGAACTGACCCCAACTTGGAATACTAACTGAAAACAACTGAATCATAAAGTCATGATTAAGTACAATTGCAATTTACAACTAGTCATAAATATAACATCAGGAATGAAATTACATTGGTCTACTATTTAACCTGACATACAGAATCGGTAAAATGAAAATATTCAGTCACTTTCATACTGACCTTAAGTGATTTTAAGTAATAAGAATTCTAAAGAAACTTAAAACACTCCCTCCCTCCCTTTTTTTTTTTTTTTTTTAATAAAAATGTACCGAGTCTCTTGGGTGAACAGGCTACTAGGGTAAGAAGAAGACTTAGCTGCATGTATTATCATGTAGAAACACACAATGATACAGGAATGATATCTGCACGGGGCCTATTTGGTCCTGAAACTCTTACCTTCTTATCAGTTGATTTCAGTTTTTTTTCCTCTGCTTTCTTTTCCTCCATTTTATCGTATATCTCATCGTACTGATAAACAGTAGGATCCACGGCCAATGCTCTTTCCATTTCAAGTTTTGTTTGTTTCTTCTGTAAACTCTTCTGAGAATCTCGCTGTGAACAGTAAAATTACATGGAACGTATATTTAATTTATGATTCGGAAATAACAGCAACAAGGGATGCGAATGTGTATAAAATCGTATTCTCGCCCTGATATATATGCCATCTTGTTACCTTCAAGGCTCGTTTTACCCAGTCACCTCCTTCATCTCCAGAATCACTATTGTCATTAAATACCGAGAGTCGAGGTTGTAATCCAGACTGACCTGGCTTTTTTGGAACTATTAGGCCATACCTGTCAATTAGAGAGCGCGTTATATTACTTACAATGACAACTGTACAAGGTATTTATTTTGAATGGCACTCTTCAAGTTCACTATTTGTTTCTGTTTACAGATATGGTGAAGAACGTACAATCCTAATTAAATTATAATTACAACTAGATGACACAAGTTGCTATTTTTTAAATACTTACTGTTTGTTATTAGTTGCTGACATACTGAAACTTATAGCACACTTCCTCTGTCACTGACGATTGCGTCTTTGTACGTAACAAAACACGGTGGTCAACAACAGACTCGTACAGTGCTCAATAATACACATTGGTCAAAGAGAAAAAAAAAAATAATAATAATAATTCGATTCCAGAGATCAATGTGCAAGCAAAGATGAGCTCACTGCAGATCTCTAGTCTGGGAATCTGCACAGAAATTGTGATCCTGTCATGGAATAGCCCTTTACTGCTGTGTAATGAAAGCCTTCGGATGCTTTTCTTCGCGAAATGCAACACAAAAAATAAAATAAAATCGCAACCATTCGATATTATTGGTTATCATGTAATCGAAGCAAAGAATATACATCTACCATGTGACGTCACTGTATCTTAAGCGGACGAATTGTGGTTCAGCGAGTTGAAGAAGCGTAATATTTGTGTTTTGGACGAATAAAAGGGCGTATTATGTCTTCGAAATATGAAGGTACTTTACATATAAATTCCTTACGTAATTATTGTTAACCTGTGCGCAACAATCTCTGTTTATTTTGAAGGACTATTCTCTTGGCGGTGTTAAAAATGGTTCCTATGCGCGCCGTGCGTCGCTAGGACTCCATTTTGCCAGTTTCGTTCCAAATATGATTTTTATTTTGTTTTGAAAACATATTATCGACATGGGCAAGCTTCTGTCATGTAAAGTAAAATTTACTTTACAATCTGTGGAAACCGCTAGTGTTAGGTTTAACTGAGAATTGTAGGAATAGCATATAAATTTTCACAAAATGGGTAGGAGGTTGGTTTTTGTTGTGTATTTGAATTTCATTGAACTATTTTGATTAGGAGGTAGTTATTTACATATATCCCGTATTCAGCAGAAGTGAAGAACCAGTCACTGAAATTGCTTATGTGGTGAATGTCAAGGTGTGGGTGTTGCCTGCTGTAGCTTCTTATGTGAAGTGCGTAATTATTGCAATGCATTAAATGTTTTAAGGGCATTGTGCCCAGATATCAATAGGACACCTTAACGAGAACGTGAAATTCTCCTGAGTTTGTTGTACACACAATTTGTCAGTTCTTATATCCATCCCTGGATGAGCAGATTTCCTGTTACGTCCAGTCTGTGTGTTACACCTTTGCCATCCTACTTTTAATGGAATGGTGTGGATTATTCTACAACCACATATTCAGAGAGATGTGGATCAGTGTAGAGGGTTTATAGGCCTTTAACAGGCCATATGTGAGAGACTATTATGCCCGAAGTCTGCGGACAATACACACTGAACGTACTCTGTGTTGGCGTAATGAAGAATATGACAACCACCCTTCATCTTTTACTAATGACATTATCGACATAGCACTACATAACCACTGTCAGCTATGACAACACACAGTTGTTCACATTTTGAATTGAATTGTATTGAATTGAATTTTATTTGATCCTGTAAGATTACATTTTATACAGTAAATGTACGTGTAATATAGGACATGTCAAAGTAGTAACATTAATTATCACTTATATTTCTACCCCTATAGCTTACATTTTTACATAATTGGTAATGAATAACAATATATACAAATTTAATGGCGTAAGTATTCTGCAGCACTTTGAAACTCTTTTTCAATGAGATAGTCTTTAAGTTTTCTTTGGAAAGTCATTGTCAAGTAGTCTGATACCAGAGTACTGGGGTCCTTTTTCTAGCATTGCCAGTCGGTGGGGTATGCTCCGTACTTCTTGAGCTGTAACATTTGCAAATATGTATGCTCTTCTCTCAAGCTGTTCCGTATTTTGGTCACTATTTAGTGTTATGTCATCAGCATACAGTATTTCCTTTTCTTCCTTCTCAAGAGCTATATCATTAACAAACACATTAAATAACAATGGCCCCAGTACCGAACCCTGGGGCACTCCATATTTGATGGGTTTGGTTTCTGATTGGTATGAGTTTCCTAATGATACATACTGCTTGCGGTTCCATAAGTATGATTTTATCCATTCACTTGGTTGCCCTTGAATGCTATAGTTGCCTAATTTTTGTATCATCATTTCATGGTCAGTGGTGACAAATGATTTTGAAAGATGCAGAAACATTGCAGAGAAAACTTTTTTTCATCTAAGAACTATAAAATGTATTCTGTTAGACTGGCAATTGCTGATTCTGTAGATTTACCCTTTCTGTAACAGTGTTGTGAGGGTATGAGAATGTTATGTTTGTCCGAATAATTAACTAATCTGGTATACATAAGCATTTCTAGGATTTTTGAGAAAACTGATAAAGTGAAACTGGTCTGAAGTTGTTGGGGTCATCCTTATCCCCTTTGTTGTACACTGGCACCACCTTCGTTATATTCAGTTTTTCTGGAAAAATTCCATCTCTGAAACAGCAGTTTGCTGTGTTCAGCAGTGGTGTTATTATCTGCTCACTTAGGCCTACCAGCTTTATTACATGATTTGATATTTCACCACCACCAGCTGATTTCTTGGACTTCAGTTTCTGTATAGTTTCCCATAGTTCATCTTCTGATACTGATACTGTACTGTATCTGATACTGTATCATTACTTCTGCAAAAGCTAATTAGTTGTCCATGATGATACGATATTTCTGTCTGAACTACATGTGACTCATGGTTACACATATGAGTAATTATGTTGTCAATAACTGTCTCACTTTGTGAAGTCGCTCTTGTTGGTGCAGTTATTGTTACTTTCATGTTATACTGTATCAACAATTCTTCATAATCCTGTCTTATTTTTGTGTCTTTTTCCCATGTCAGTGTTGGAGTCTCCACATATAATAAGGATTTTCTTCATATTCATTTTCAATAAGCTAGCTTCCCCCCCCCCCCCCCCCCCCTCCAGAAAGATACTAATATTGCCACATGGAGATCTGTACACACTAGAATCCTCTGTCACTTGACCAGAAACTTCAGTCTTTTTATCTAGCTACGGGCAATGTAGCAGTTTCACTGTTTACATTCTTTAGGAAAGTACCTGTTTTAATATTACACACACACACACACACACACACACACACACACCACACCACCACCACCACCACCACCACCCTTATATTTACATGTGCAGAAGTAACTAGCTAGTTTGTAGTCCTTTATTGCAACATTACCTATTTTACTTTCAGTTAGTCCATGTTCACTGATGCATAATATGTCTGGTCTTACTTCACTCAGGAGTACTTCTGCTTCTAATTTTTTGTTACCAAAGTATTGAGTATTTTGATGAAGTACTTTTATTTAATTTTTTTTTCGTTGGTTTACATGTTGTGAGCTGTATTCTGAGGCAGATTCTTTAGCATCATCTTTTTTTGTATGGTGCTTATATTTTTCTTTTCCAGCTAGAGTGTACAATTTTTCACCTCCTTCAGGCCATATTAGTTTCCTTTGCTTCTAATGATTTTGCAGACATCTGCAAACATTCTGCTGAATGTTACAGACCCCAGTCCATTTAAATGCAAGCCATCCTTCGCTAGTGGGTTTTCACACAGGAATTTGTTTGAGTCTATAAAAACTGCCCCTAATTGATCACATTGTTCTTTAAGAGCACAGTTTATTTTAGCGATATATTTTTCACTTACTGACCATCTGTTTATGATTCCGCCAAGTATCAGCCGAGATCCTACATACATATTTCTTGCAGAATGAATCACGTTTCTTGTTTCGTTTGCCATTTCTTCCTCACTGCTGCTCCTTAACGAATTCCTTCCAACATGTATAAACACCTCTTAATATTTATGTCTGGTTTCAGAATCTGGTTCTGTAGTAGCATGTCTTGTATTTACTATATTTTAAAATATTTACCGAGTTGTTGCGTTCTAATTCCAGGTCATTCGCTGATCTTGCAATTGGAGACAGCGATATTCTTCAGCAGCGAATCACCAATTATTAAAAAGTCATTTTCCTTTTGTTGCATATCAGTCGCCTTGTTTTTCCTTTTGCTGTATGTCACCACTTCCATTTATATTTATCTTCCAGTTTTTGGCTTACTGAGTTTACCGACACATCAGCGGGAACACTTGAAATGTTGTTGTTTTTAAAGTCTGATCATTCACTCATTCGGATCTTCTTGCTTTTCCATTTGATGGTTTTTACACACACAGGACTTCTTTTCTTGTATTAATGTATAGTTTTCTTTTTTGATGACCGAAAGTTCGTATTTTAATGCCTCAATGTCACTTTGTAGTAACTTTATAATTTCGTTTTTTGTATCAACTGCACTTACAGATCAGCCGTTTTATCACGTAAACAGCCGTGACATGTCAACGGAAAATCATCGCTGACGAATTTTAGATTTACTTTCGCGCAGTGTTTGCATTTGATACACAGTATACCCTGCATCACATGCTTTTCACATTCTGTCCACGAAGAACTGTTCATTTTTTACCTTTTTAACGAGAGAGAAGTGCCACTACACTTTCCTATTGGTGCCATCTTGATCAAATAGTTTAAATATGAAACTATTAAGATCCTCTTATTGTTAAAGAAATTTTGGACAGAAATGTACTTGGTCTTTGCTTCTTGAAACGCGTAAAGCCCGTAAATGGCACACTGCAGTAGAAAAATAATTTAAAATGGGAACATTAATATTATTACAGATCACTGTAAAAAAATTTATTATATTGGCATGACACATTCATTGGGTTTGCCAAGTTACAACTAAGCTATTCGACCTTCTTGTGACTTACCTAGACTTCGGCTTCCACTACAGATCAATCTATTGCCAATCATTTATTTCGATACACTTGTTCTGACTGAAGCCACTCATCCAAGCAGAACTGCAGTATCACAAACTTCACTACACTCCGCTGTAAAAGCCTACATCATGGCCATTTGTGTACTTATTCTGTGCATCTCATGCAGCAGTTCTGTCGGCTCTTGCCGTGAGGTGTAATGGGAAGGAAAAAGAATGTGTCAGCTGCTCGATCTATGCAGCCAGTGAGACAGCAGTGGACACACAACTGCTTTCAAAGACATACTACCTACAAAACTGTAACACATTCGGAAGAAACCGGCAAGTATTTGACATTAAAGATTATTGACAATGGCGAAAACAACAACAACTGTTGATCTCAGAATCTGTTGTTTTATTACATATTACATTTCAATATACATAACAGCTGACATTGTTCCAAACTGTTACATAGTGAATAATATTGGTTGGTGTAGAGCATACAGGCTAGACTCCTGTACACTGTACACCTGCCAATGTTTGGACAAATTTCACCTGTTGTTTTATTCACTGCAGATGACTGTCAGTTGAAATCTAGATCTGCTGTAATAAAACGATGGATGTTGCAATCAATTGCTGTTCTTTTCCTGATTGTCTATGTTCAGTCCCTGCACACAATTTGATTAATAATGATTATTAATTTAATTGAAGTGATGCTGTCAGATCCCAACCTAACCAGTATAAAAACAAATATGACAATAAAGATTATTAATGTATTTTTTGCAAGTAAAACTATCATATCCCAACCTAACCTAGGCCTCGGGTTCAATAAAGTTCAGCCAGTCATCGCAACCAGGTATTTTAGTTTTCACATCCATTGGCTTCGCCAACTCATGACCAAACTGTCACATTCCAATCCTATCCAACCTTAACCTTGGGCTAAGCCACAGATTAATATATCACCATAACCAGTTTGTTTACATTCATTGACTTTGTCAACTCATAACCAAACTGGCATGTTCCACCCTAACCACACTCTCTTAATTTGTGACATATTTGGAGAAAAATGGTCAAATGTTCATGATAACAGCGAAGAAGAGATTGGTTTCTATTTTGGTGCTAGACACTTTCTCGCCTGTCATTGAGTACGCAAAGCTGATGAATTGTCAACCTGTGAGCAGTAGAGAAGCACGGCCTTGGTTCCCACAGGCCCTGTTCTAGACTTAAGCCCCCCTGCTGTGTGGTATCAGGTTATTCATCCAGGTATAATAATGGCAGGCATAATGTATCAGTGTAATTTCAGTAACAGTCTACAATGAGAATTGAATTTGAAGAGGCTCAAAAGTTTTCATTCAAAGATTGGACTTTCATATCCACATCCATTGTTACTGAGATGTGAAGATGTTCATATAGTACAAAACCAAATGTACTATAGAAACCAGTTGTCTGTCATCTGTATCTGCTATTGCATAAGCTTGTTCTTAAAACAAAGATTGTGTTTGTATTTTGGTCGTACTGCTGTGTGGAACCACTTATCAGAACATGCGCAGTATCACTTAGAATGATGCAAATAGTACTGCCATTTATCCATGGAGCAGTAGAAAGTGGTTTTGCTGCACAATTCTTCTGAGCACTTTGACCTGAACCCCATCTAAAATTTTTGGCATCAGCTATCCTTATGTTATCTTTGAGAACAATTTGTAATGAAAATCCAGCACATTCATTCCTTTTAAAATGTGTCAGCGTGCAGATAACCTTGCTGTTGAGTGCCCATATGGTCAAAAAACCTTGCACAAAAATCGAGTCACAGTTCATCAAGCTTGAAGAACAACATACACAAATTCTGCATTGCAGTTATCTGAATATAGTGCGAAGTCTTCTTGATATTATTACTTGCTGTTTGAGGAATGGCTATGTTGTCATATATCATTCTTTTTTTAAAGGCTGTATTCTTTCTTAAATTTAAGAAGAAAATTTTCAGAGGCAAAGGCATGCATGATTATTAATAGTTTATGACAAAATAAAAGCACTTACTGCTGCTGCTACAAACAGTTTGTGAAAGTTTCTTCCATTATTCTGTTTGCTTTATGAAGGAGTAAAGGGGGGAAAATATCATGCAGTCTATTTGCATTGTCAGATTAATTTTATTCTGTGTTATTTGCCAAGAATTTAAATAATTTCTTGCTCATGGAAGCTGTGTGATCTGAAGTCCAACATTGTCACTAGAAGATAAACAATTGTACAGTATGTGCTGTGACTAATGAAGATGAATTTTAGAGACTGGTATGGAGTGTTGTTCTTCTTTTAACAGTTTCACAGTCACAGATACAATCTTCAGAGGTATGGTTAATTGAAACATCTCTCATATTGATGCTTGTAGCATAGCAAAGTGTTGATTTTTCATTCATATTTTATTTCTGATTTCTACTTGTCATTTTTTGCGGCTTTGGCATCTCCCCTTCCCCCATTTCATGTAGAACCGATGGTTTTTATTAAATGTTCTCATCTTTTTTTCACATCTATTTTACAAACATCTTGTTGCTCAAACTTATTCTCACAGATTTTCTTGTATCATACAAGAAGCAAAGCCTTGGAGATGGTTCATATTTGAATTGTGTCTTGTTGAAATAATGATGAATAAGACATAAAGGTTACTGTTAAATGTTAAAATTACAATTACGGACAATGCTGTTACTTAAATGTTTCATGTAGCAGTGTTGCAAGCTCTTGCTATAAAGTGTGTTGGGAAAGCAAGGGAGTTTTGAGTAACCAGTGAGGAAATAATAAATGGACAACACATTTGGTTGCAGTGAATTCTTATAATCTCTCATGTCCTGATTGAAATTTAGGAAATCGGAGACGTGACAGTTATTTCAGGATGGTTATACATCTGCTGTGATGGTTACCATCAACTTAACCACTACCTCAGGTTGTGAATTGAATTTGAAAAATCTGTGGTAGGCAACCTGCAGAAATTAGCATGTTAACTTTGGTGGCAACAGCTTAAACTGAGGTATTGTCTCTCAATGTATTCCCAGTCTTGCTGAGTACTATATATTTCAAAAAGTGATAGATGGTGTAGAATAAACTGCGGGCACCATTGAAAGGAATAGTGGTGTTATTTGCATGCTTGAGCAGATCAGTGTCACAGTACTCGCTACAAGGAGTGACTGGATTGAAACTGTATGTGTCAACTACTGCTTGCAAGGGAGGAATGAGAGAGCAACAGACAGGCAGTGTGTTTATCAGCAACGAGTTGAAGGTAGTGTCCTAAATCACGATGTGATGATAACCATGAGATAACTGTGTATTTGGGGGGAAAAAAGGTGGTTGCAATCCTGCAAGTTTGCAAGGTATTTGCCAGAACAATAAAAATAAATATGTGAAACACAGTATATAGCTGAAATCCTTACTTGGAACAGTTTATTTACTGTTGCTGAGCTGTATCTCACAATATAACATTTGGTGCTTCTCCATCTCATGAAATGGGTTAATGAAACCTTCGAACATTGGTGTTGCCCAAAATGTAATGATGATGTGTTGTGTGGCATATTACGTGCACAAACAGAGAGAGACCAGATCACTGAAAAATGAACATGAATATGAAATCTTAATTGTCTGAAAGTACTGTACTATAGCATGATGCCTGGGTTAGGGTGAAAGGTGACGGTTTGGTTTTGAGTTGGTAAAACTGTGGATTGAAAGTTTCAGTTCATTCCATCAGATTGTCACTGACTGACTGAATTTAGAAATATATCATCAGTCATCAAAACATCCTTTAAAAAAAAAAAAATCTATATCAATACTCTGCAAATCACAGTGAAGTGCAGGGCAGAGGGTGTGTACCATTGTACCATTTATTAGGATTTCAGGTCAACCGAAGCATCCAATTCCACCCGTCGGCTTTGACCCATGACATAAGGCTGTTGTGTTGTGTGACGTCACGACGGCACGGAGTTTAGTTTGTGAGAGTGGCATGTTTGTAGGTGTCGTTTTGATGTGATCGGTGGTGCTCTCTGGTGGTGTGTCTACGTGCTGTGTGATGGGTGATGTTTTTGGTTTAGTTTGCTTGTGTGGCATGTTCATAGGTAGGGTATTGTTGCGGTCGGTGGTTCTCTCTAGTGGTGTGTTTTATGGTTAGCGTGTTATGTGGCATATGGGGTTCACTTGCGTGCTAGCGTTGTACGTGTATGGTATTGGTGGTGACTGTGCTTTCAGTGGAATATTTTTCAGTGAGTTAACGATTTTGGTTTTGTTATGTCAACGTTATTGTAGTTTTTTTCTGTTTGTCGTGAGTGAATTTTGGTAAATCTCTTTGTTCATGTCTTTGGCAGGTATAAATATGACTGACAAGGCCAACAGTTTTCGGTTGTCGGCGATGATGGGAGACAGTGCGTTGTCTCTAATAAAATTTCTTCAGCTATTCGGCCTGTTGGCTGAAGTCGTGAAGTATTCAGTGTGTCATGAAGAAATGAGGCTTGCTAAAGTTCTGGCGGCTTGGGTTAGGGACGGCTATATGTAGAGATGTCATATGGATAACTTGTCAAGGGAATCGTTCGATTCCAATTTTGATTTCGTAGGTGTTTTCTTTTGTGGTAGGATTTAGTGCAGTGGTGGTGAAAGTTTTGAGACTTATAGTGTGGCATCGGTAGATCTATATAGGTCAAGGGAAGTGTTCTATTCCAATTTTGTTGGTTTGTTGTGCTTTTTGAAGCAGTGATGATTGTGGATGTGGATTTGGTATCAGTAGTTGCTGTTGACGTATGTAGGTCAATGGAAGTGTTTGATTCCAATTGTGTTGGTTTGTTGTGCTTTTTGAAGTAGTTATGATTGTAGACATAGTTGTCGTTTGGGTTTCTTGATATGGTATCGGTAGTTTCTGTTGATCTATATAGGTCAAGGGAAGTGTTCGATTCCAGTGGATTGTATTTAGTTGATTTTGGGAAGGTTCTGGTTGTTTTATTTTATCGTTTTTGTCATTTGGTTTAGTGGCGTGTGTTTATTTTTAGTTTGTCCCTACCCAAAACCCCCCAATTTCCCCTGCTTGTCCCTTTAGTTTCATTATATTTTTGGAGGAATATGTGTTTGATGATTTTTCGATCTATTTTTGTGTTTGTTGTCATGTTTACGTAATGACAATTGTGATATGGGAGTTGTGAGTGGTTGTTTCTGCCATATTGGTGATGTCATTGGTCAAAGCAGACAGGTGGAATCGGACGTTTCCGTTAACCCAAGATTTCTTCCTGTTCCATTCATGTATGGAGCACTCGATGAATGATTGTTTGAATACCTTTGTGTGTGCAGTAATTATTCTAATCTTTTTCACACGATCCCTATGTGACTGATAACTAAAGAATTGTAGTATATTCCCAAAGTCACCATTTGAATGTTTGTTAATAGAATTTCTCGGGATAGTTTATGTCTATCTTCAGGGTCTTCCAATACAATTCTATGAGTACCTCTGTGACACTCTTCCATGGATTAAACAAACCAGTGACTATTTGTGCTGCCCTTCTCTGCATGTTAGTACCCCCAATTAGTCCTTTTTGGTACGGTTCCCACGCACTTGAGCAGTATTCTAGAATGGGTCATGCAAATAATTTGTAAGCAATCTCCTTTGTAGACTGATTGCACTTCCCCAGTATTCCACCAATAAACCAAAGTCTACCACCTGCTTTATCCAAGACTGAGCCAGTTTGATCATTCCATTTCATATACCCACAGTGTGTTACACTCGCGTATTTGTATAAGCTAGCCAATTCCAACCATGATTTAGTCATAGGATACCATGCTTTTCATTTTGTGACATGCACAGTTTTACAGTTGTGAGCATTTAAAGCAAGTTGCCAATCTCTGCATCACTTCGAAATCTTATCAAGATTTGACTGAATATTTATGCACCTTGTTTCAGATTGTACTTAATTATAGATAACTGCATCATCTGCAGAAAGCCTGATGTTAGTGTTAATGTTGTCTGCTATTACATTAATAAACAGCATGAACATCAAGGGTCCTAATACACTTCCATGTGGTACACCTGCATTTACTTCTACATGTGACGATAACTCCCCATCCATGATGATATGCTTTGTCCTCCAACAAAAAACTCCTCAGTCAAGTCACAAGTTTTACTTGATACCCTATATAATCGATCTTTTGACAATAGGTGTAGATTTGGGATCGAGTCAAATGCTTTTCAGAAATCAAGAAATACTGCATCTACCTGATTGCCTCGACCCACAGCTTTCAGTATGTCGCATGTGGAAAGTGCAAGTTGGGTTTCACATGACCAGTGTTCTCGTAATCCACGCTGGTTGATATTGAGGAGGTCATTCTGTTCAAGATACCGCATTACGTTTGAGATCAGAATATGTTGTAGGTTCTACAACAAATCAGTGTCAAGGATATTGGATGGTAGTTTTGTAGATCACTTCTACCACCCTTCTTGTAGACAGATGTTACCTGAGCTCTTTTCCAAGAACAGGGGACATTTCTTTTTTCTTGTCTTTTTTTCCACTAGTGATCTACAATAGATTGTTGTTAGAAAAGAGCCTAACTTAGCTGCAAATTCAGTATAGAATCTGACAGGGATTCTATCTGTCCCTGGAGCTTCGTTCAGTTTTACCAATTTCAGCTGTTTCTCAACACCACTGACACTAATACTGATTTCATTCATCTTTTCAGCAGTATGAGGATTATAATGGGGCAGTGCTCCTGGGGACAAGGGAATTAAGGGGAAAGCATTAAGGCCATCTTACACTACCTACTCTGTGATGAGTAATTGAATGGTTTCAATCGCGTGTGGTCTAAAGCTTCTTCTTGCAGGTCATTGGCCATCTGAAACTATCTTTCCATTTATTATACAAAGCAGATGCGTTGACATTAGGTGTACCATAGAGGAAAAGCATGTTGTGCTGTCATTGGTTACCTGTGCGTTCCATTGGCTATGTGCAACATGCATTGTCAACCTCAATGAAGTAGATAGAATGCACCATGGTTGCCCCCATTCATAACTGTAACTGAAAGAGTTTGAAGAGCTATAAAATATGTTTATCATTGCAGTACATAGGGTAACTGGACTACGGAGCCACTAGGGAGATAATAACAAATACAGTTGCACAATGTACTCCTGTAAACCAGACATGTATTGTCAGAGGGGTTTGTTTAACATACGAAAGGTAGCTATGCCAAAAGTCTTGTTTCACAAATGAATGTTGCGATTAAGATAGTTCATGTCCCAACCCTTATAGATTTATACTTTTGTTGACATGGGAATCGGATAATCAATTTTACATTCAGTCGTCTATTTCAAAGAGCCCTTAAGATGTTTTTTTAATTGACATCTAAATATTTCTTTTCCTATAGTTTTATGACAACACACATTTTAATTTTTGTACTTTAGCAGAATGAAATCTGATGATGAAAGATGATAACAGAACTTAGCTGTAATTATTTTTATCATCAATGTAGTTTCTGTATCTCTGTAATACCTTGATGCCCTTAGTGTAATATTTGGGTATATCCAATACAGTGTGATGATTATAGATTTTTCTGTAACACAGGTGAGTACGCAATAAAAATTAAGCAATTTGATGCAAAATTGCAGTAAAAAAAAAAAAAAAAAAAAAAAAAAAAAAAAACCAGATATGAGTGACATGTCTATGAAATATAATAACTATCAGTTACGGCAAGAAAGTGTTTGAATGTATCAAATTTCTCAACTATAGTCAGGTAGAAATTACAGATAGTATGTATTGTACTTTCTGGGTTCAAAACTTAGTCAATCTTCTGTGATAGCTTTTGTACCTATTTCTGAAGTAGTTTCTGACAAATGCGCACTGTGCCTAGGTTTATAGAAATATTGCTTTTGCAGATCTACCATATATCAGTATCAAACAACAGGATTATTGAAATTGCCCATCTGTATGTAAATAAGGAGGAGTGGGTGTAAATATAATTTGACTGGAGCAGTGACATATTATGCAAGAAAATTCTCTCTCTTATTGGGAGTGCGCTTTTACAACTCAGAAAAATGTTTTTGAATTTTGTAAAAAAGTCTAGTACAGATTTATTAATAAAATGTATAAAGAAAGGACATCATACAAAAAATTAAGATTTGGAAACACTTCTGTATGCCAAATTGGTACAAGTTGATGTACAAGAACAGAGATAAAGCTTTCAGAACAAAGAGCTAATGAATCCTGGGAAAAAAAGGAAATTGCCAGTGGAATTGAAACTGCCGCATAATGAGGTGCCTTGGTTACCTGGAACTGAAATGATGTTTGCAATGTTATGGCAAGATCTAGATTATAATAATTTTGAACATAAAAATTATTCATCTACCAAAGATTGAGTTACCTATGTGACATTTTTCTTGTAAATGCCTCAGTTTTGAAAATATCAGTGTAGAATTATTGTAGAATCTTAATGCTAGTTGCTATAAATACTATTACTATTAATTATTATTATTATTATTATTTATTTATTTATTTATTTTTAATGACTTTATAGTTTCAGGCCAGACAATTCTCCTTTTGCAGCAGCTGTCCTGACATAATGTAGACTGATCTAGTTTTTATGCTCTGTTGAAATAAATGCTATTAGGGTTTCTCATGGAACAGGAGCCATTGGAGTTCAGTCCATATCATGAATATGCAAACACAAGAAATGTCAAACAATGAAACATTTTTGTGTACAGTCCACCAATGGTTCTGTGGTGCTGAGGAAATTGATGAAGTTTGTACAAAAATAGACTTCACAGTTTTTCTTCACTCTTCACCACCCTCCCCCTTCTGAAAAAAAATAATAAATAAAAGAAAATAACAATGAAAGGTACTTTAAAATTTTTATATCAGATATCTGCGGTAAGACCAAGATAAATCGGAAGTTGTTTGCCGTGTTTCTTGTAAATATTTTTGGAGATTACTTATGGAACAAAATTCTGACCTTTCTCAGCGTGACTACTTCTTCAACATGCAATACAACTATCAGTCAGTGGATGTAATGGTTCCAATTGTCAGGGTTTACATATTGAGACAAATCATATTAGCAGCAATTTCACCACTTTTTAATGTTTGGTCTGGTGTCCAGGCACTAAAGCGCGTGCCTGGAAACCGAAAGTTTGTGGAATTGAATTGCAGTCACGCCATAGATTTTTTCAGTCTGCGTTTAACCTAGCCTTCACCTCTCAGTGATGTGAATATTCCCCAGGAATTACATCTGGTCCTGATCCCACCTTCAACTTTAATGACTCCTTCCTGTTACCCAGTAGGGTTTCTGGGGTAGGTTTGTGGCACAAGTTGCCGAAGTAGTGTCCAAGAAAGACGTTGAGCTATACTAAATTCTTTTTAACATTTTTAAATTAAAGAAAATAATGTATGATTGAGGTTGCTTCACACAATAAACACTTCAGATTAGAATTATAGTTCAAGAAAGTACTCGGCATCATGTTCCTTTTTGGAAACTTCAATACAAACAAATATAATATAATGTACTCGCAGAAGAAAACCTTCAATAGAGATTCACTGTTGTATCAGATGAAAAGGCACTACAGTCATTAGTGTTATTCAAATTCATTTATCTGAGTTTTCAAAGTTGTGCAAGGTGGAGTGGCCATATCAGTTCAGTTGTTACAAATGCCGAGGCATTGCGTCGTAGGAGAAATACGAAACTGTGTAACTTTCAAGTAAAATATGTGGCTTTCACAGTACTTGTGTAGCTCAACCTAAGAAAAGCTGCAGTGACTGAGGAAACTAAATAAGCAACCTGCTTCTAGCAAAAATGTGTAATTGTATAATTTATAGTACTTGCAGAAACTTATATATTTTAGCTGAATATAAACGAAAAGGACAGTACAGAGGGAGAGAGTGCAACAAACAGCAGAAAAAAAAATCATTGAAAGCATTCCATGTACACTCCATCTCAAAGTTGTGATATAGTAAGAGGTAACACTGATGTATATTTTTGAGAGTCTGTGAAGAAGATTTCTACAATCTCGTAAAAGCAGATATACATCTATACTCTTCAAATCACCATGAAGCATTTGGCAGAGACTATGTCCCACTGTACCAGTTATTAGGATTTCTTCCTATTCCATTTATGTATGGAGTGTGGTAAGAAAGATCGTTTGAATGTCTCTATGCATGCAGTAATCATTGTAATCTTATCCTCACGATCTCTAGGTGAGCGATGCATAGGGGGTTGTAGCATATTCCTAGAGTCTTCATTTAAAGCCATTTCTTGAAACTTTGTTAATAGACTTTCTCAGGATAGCTTACATCTATCTTAAAGAGTGTTCCAATTCAGTTTCTTCATTACCTCTGCTCCCACGTATCAAACAAACCTGTGACCATTTGTGCCGTCCTTCTCTGTATATGCTCAATATCCCCTGTAAGTCCTATTTGGTACAGATCCCACACACTTGAGCAATATTCTAAAACCTGTCACACTAGTGATTTGCAAGCAGTCTTCTTTGTAGATTGCACTTCATCAATATTCAACCAACAAACCAAACTCTACAACTTGCTTTATCAATGACAGCCTTTGAGAATGTTTCCTTTCATATCCTTAAAAAGTGTTTTCAGGTATTTGTGTGAGTGGGTCTATTCCAACTGTGACTCATTGATAATAATGGTCATACGATATTATGTTTTTTCATTTTGTGAAGTGCACAGTTTTACAGTTGTGAACATTTAAAGTAAGTTGCCAATCTTTACACCACTTTGAAATCTTATCAAGAGCTTACTGAAGATCTTACTGAATATTTATGTAGCTTCTTTCTGACAGTATTTCATTATAAGTAACTGCATCATCTACAGAAAGTCTGAGGTTACTGTTTTTATTGTCTGCAATGTCATTGATATACTACATGAACAGCAAGCGAGGTGTGTGCCTCCCTCGGGCACGCCTGAAGTTACTTTTACATCTGACAATGACTTTCCATCCAAGACAACATGTTGCATCCTCCCTGCCAAATAGTCGTCATTCCAGTCGCATATGATCATACTTTTGGCAATAAGCATAGGTATGATACTGGTCAAATGCTGTTTGGAGACCAAGAAATATGGCATCTACCTGAATGCTTTGATCCAAAGCAAAATAACTTGTCATGTGAGGAAAGTGTGAGCTAGGTTTCACCTTATCGAATCCCTGCTGATTGGCATTGAGGTGGTCGTATTCTGTTCAAGATACCTCATTATTTTTGAGCTCAGAATTCTATAACAAATTAATGTCAAGGATATTGGATCTGTGCTTTTTTCAAAGAACTGGATATGGTTTGTTGTTCGAGGGGTCTACGATAATTATAGCTAAAAGAGGGACTAGCTTAACATAGAATCTGACAAGGATTTCTTCGGGCCCTGGGACTTTGTTCAGTTTTAACACTTTTAGCCTCTTCTCAGTACCAGTGACACTGATACTTATTTCATTCATCCTTTCAATGGTTCAAGTGAATTTCAAAATAATTTCTATAAGACCACTGTTCACTCCTACTCTGTTTGTGATTCAGTGAGATAGTGGTCCGTCTATACCATATTCATTGTTGACAGTGTATTGAATGCTACATTAAAAACAGAAAGGATTCAGTCGTGTAAATGCTAGTTTAGCGATCTGATTTCCTGGCATACAGTAATCTGTCAGACCAAGCATTTTTGTGACACTTAAGTGACATTTACTTTTTACAAGATTGTATGTGAAAACTGCGTAGCCACGGTTTATTTCTGTTTCGTGTTAAACTTAGCTCCCACCCCTTCTACAAGTCATTAATGGATTAAGTAGTAAGAGTGGAGGTACGTAAGAATTGCAAAATCAAAATACTGTGGCACTCAAAACCATTTTGGGGTTAATGACTGCTTTACATGTTTCGCTAGAGCACTTGTCGAAGGGAACTACTACAGTGCTTATTTTTAAAATTATTCTGTTTCTGGGGTTGATGATTGCACGTATTGGGTTAAGTGAGCTACATTTCTTTTTTAATAAAATATAATGTTTTCTGTTCTGTTTTTGGCAGAACACTTGCTGCGATGTATTTTTAACCGTTGTAAACAACTTTGATAGGTCTGGCACCCATATAATGAGCATGACACGAGCATTATGTAGACCATGAGTTGGTACTAAGACTTCTCTTCTTCATGTTTATCAATTTCTTTACACTCTATTGTCTGTTTTATCTAAGTATGAAATAGTTGATCCAAAGTACATTAATAAACACGCCTACCTGTCATTGTCAAAACAAATTAACTGAGTCTGGGCTAATATATATTCAAATAAATTGAATGCTTAGTAACTACAACAAAGTTTCAGTTTTGTTACCAGAATAAGGAAAAAATATTTTCAGTGTGGCAGCGAGAGAGGGGGGGAGAGAGACTTACACTTCAGCAGACAACAAGCTGACATTCTTTATTTATCTGTTGTGGTTTGTGATTACATTAAAATGGTAATTGAGATCTGTGACTAAGTAAATACGTAAAGTTCAAGTTGGAATAATAACAATATGCAAAGAATAGATTGCTCTTCACCATATAGAGGTGGTGTTGAGATGCAGATAGGGCACAGTGAAAATAGAAAAAAAAAGTATTTTTTTTATCGAACATGTCTGTGGCTCAGTGGCCCCTTTGTATGATGATGAGTATCAATATATCCTTTACATATGGTAGTTTAATGATGCATTGTACTTCACAGTCGAAAATCATTGCCTTATGAAATCTAGTGGCATATTTGATAAGTACAGTGTTTAATGAGAAATATGGAGTTATCTTTGTTAATTCTGTACATTCTGCATTATAAGACACACAAAATTAGCTGAGTATCCCAGATGTGAGATCATAAACAAATATTTCCCAACAGTTATTAAAACAATGGCAAAAGTGCCAAATGAATACTGCAGTGAGTATTCTGCATATCCCTTTGTTCTACAAAACAAAGCTGTTGTTCTAGATAGCGGAGTCACTAGATCTTTGGGGGGGGGGGGGGGGGGTGAAACACTTAAGCAATATATTACTGTGTCTCAGAACAGAAACACTATGAAATTTATTTATTTATTTATTTTTTTTTTTTTTCAGAAGTCATTCATAATATATGATTCTACATCTACTATTTACGATTTTGCTTGTTTCCTGATCTCTGCATGTCTGTCATTGATATTTCACTAGAGATTTTTTTGTCAATTAGCAACATGATTACCATAGTCAGTTTGTAGTGGGTACCATAAAAAAAGATGAAGGCAGCAATTCATGCCATTGTGTTAGTCCTCGCCACATGGCCTCTCATTACGAAGCACGATGGTATAGGAGTTATCTGCAGATTTTAAGTTGTGTGTATTAAATTTGAGATCGGCATTTTGCCTGTCTGTTCAGCAGATTGCATGAGTAATCTATGTCTATGAAATATTCTTTATTATTGGCTTTTAATTTTTGTTGAGTGCACAGACATGAGAAACCATGAAATATTTTTATCGTAATTGCTGCAGGCAGAACAATAGCAGTTCTGAACTATGATAGAAAACATTGTCAAATATGATACAGTACTGTTGTGCAACCATCATTTTTAGTTTTGTTTTAGTGATTCTTTGTTGTTGTTGTTCACAAATAACATAAAGGTAGTAAAAGTATTTTGCAAATGATATTATTAGAAACAGTAATGTGATTTACAATTGTTATTTATAATTCTGTTTTTCTAATGTGTAAATATTTTATTTTATAATAAATGGTTACAGCAATGATGTTTGTAACATTTAGATATTTTCATAAGAAAACTTAATTACTGTATAACATTTAAACAGACCCATGGTGTGCAGTCATTTGGTAGTGTCTTTACATCTGTGTATTTTAAGGTAAAACAAGATATACATCCAGAGTTCATAAACCAAATTGTTTTTGCTCATCACAGGGAAGTGAAATAGTTTTACAGGTATTACTGCAAGAGTATGCTTCTTTTATTATGCAGAGTTTTGACTTCAGTAGCTCAATGCATCTTGCAGCTTACAAAGTTGGCCTTCCTGTACATCATCACTGCCTCAACAGTTGGACCTCATGGGAACACACATGCTATGACTACTTATGCTATAAGCAAATGGTGACATTCTGCAAGAAGTCGCACATATGTGCTAGAAGCACTGGAACTTGTAATGGGTCAATTGCTAGCTAAAACAAGTGTGGACAGCGGTGAATGGAAGACTAATTTCTTGAAACCTCATTGAAGTTCTGTATTGTGGTCTCTTTAATTAATAACAGTACATGTGGAAAAGACATGGATGTTTTAAATGGAAACAAGAGACAGTGAGAAAATAAAGAAACCTATGTTATGAATGCCTGTGCATAATCTGAGAGAAAGAGAAGTGGACCTTAAATTGAGTTACCAGTATCTATGGTGAAAGGGCAGGAAACTTATACAAGACTTTCAATCCACAATTGGGTGTGCCAGCTTTCTGATTAAAGTGGACATTTGTTACATGCCAGTGCATTTCTTGGGTGTTTATGCAGTTTAATTTCATCCCTCTTGTTGTTGTTTTGGATATAAGGACATTTGTTTCCCATTTTGAACTGAAACAAATAATAACTTTTTCGGTTGCAGTTAACCTTTTGGTGATACAGGGCTGACGTGAAAGAAACTCCTCAGTTTGTGCATATTGTTATGGGTAGCTTTGTGAAGATATTCTCACCTGGATACCCATAATTTATAAATTATTCAAGTAAATCTGGAAGGTAAGATGGATACCATTAGTAGAATTTAGGATGGTACAACTTTTTCAGATTTTGAATGGATGAAATTATGTAAAAAAATAATATTACAAATTGAAAACATCCCAACCATGTGTACAGAGTGTGCAACTCCTGAAAATGTACAAACACATTACATAATATTTGTGCTAATGGATGCACTGCACAGTTTTCAGAAATGTGTTGGAAATAGTCTCATTCTTTATTTCCACTAAACAGGAAACTTGCCATATGGTAAGAATTGATCGGTTTTAGTGTTGCATGGATCAGCCTACTTTCCTGTATAGAGTTGACAGACTTTGATCCCACACTTTCTGCACCCAGTTCTCTCTCCTTAGATGTTAATTTTATTGCTTATTTTTAAGCCATTTTTCTTGGATACAGTAAAAGGCACCATCATTTATTATTAAGAGAGATAGGGAATAAGCTCAGATTGCAGGGTTGAAATGCAATGTGCATTCTTCTCATAACCCTTCACATGTGATTAATGTGTTATGTACAGTTGCCTTTAGTAGAAGAGGAAAATTACCCATGCAGCTGTATGTTGCTGTCACTGACACACAGTGTAGTGCTGCATAGGTTTTTAAAATGCTGGTGCCCTGTTTCAAAATCATAAAAACAAAAGAACTGTAATGTCATCAGTGAATTGAAGTCAAGGCCCTTATCTCAGCATAAGCTAAATTTTTAAATTTGTATCCTTTCTTTAACTCAAAATGACTCTTAAATCAAATATTGGGCCAGTAGAGTTTCAGATAGCTAATTTTAACCATGACTGTGAACTTCAGTTGCAGTTTTAGTGGCTGGTGATGGTGGTGGTGTGTGATAACACTGACGATTTATCCTGTAGTCCATATTCTATACTGTATGCCGTTTGAGACAGATTTTCTACTGAGTCAGTTCTTATATATGTGAAGCTTTGTTTGCAATTATACTAGTGTTAACAATTAACATTCATACAGGATTGTTGCACCGCACATACTCAGCATAAATAATTTGACTGTCAGAGAACTTTGGACAGAAGACATTGTCACTACTGTTTCCAGTACGTAAGTAAAAAATGAAGTATTTATTGCTTTAGCTTCAGAACATTAGTAACATTTTAATATAGGTCCTTTTTGCAAGTCATGTAAGGAAATCACAGTTACATACAACTTCAAAAAATTATCTTGTAATTGAGGATGTGTAGTAGGACAATAACAAATACAATTTTAAGCTGTTCTGAAATACTACACTGAAACTAGGGCTTCTGGAAAGTTGATGTCTAATAATAGTGTGCCGTATGTTACTGTGAAAGTTGGGTATTCACAGATTTAACTGTGTAATTTATTTAGGTTTTTTTTAATTTAAGATTCTATATAAGCTCTTAATTTGCCTTTCCGTGATGTCAGCCTTTTATTTAATTATATTTTATTCCATTTTTTCCTTTTTCTTTTTTTGCGTGTATTTTCTTTTATGAATAAAACATTGGTATCGTGTGCACATAATATGGGGGAAAATTAGATCAGTTTGGTAAATTCCTGGTCAGGTCTATACTCTTGTCTGTGCATTCATATTTTATGCAACTCTAGTGTTACAATGATGGACTTTGTGTATGACAAGTCTCACTTTCATTATCAAGCCCAGCATATTCAGAAACAGGCTTCTAAGTTTTAAATGTATGCAGTTTATTAGTAAAACTGTTGAATGACTGCACTGAAATTTTGTAACAATGGTTCTGTGGATTAGGTATATAGCCTTACAGAAAAAGCTTTTGTTTCCAGAGAGCATACAAGACTTGCTCATTTCATATGCTCATTATTTGGGTGCTAGAGAATTGCAACATAGTTCAGTTGCAAAGGAAAATTGCATATCGATTTTTTTCTATACTGAAATACAGGTAGCATAAAGTTTGCAACACAATACACTGGCATTTAAGTTGACACACACACACACACACACACACACACACACACACACACACACACACACACAAGGAATTAAGATGTTCTAAAACTGGTGTAGGAAATTTGTGCAGGACATTGAACAGTAGACCTGGTTGAACTATGTCTCATATGGAAGTCGATTTCTCAAGATCTTTCATACACATTTTGCCCAGAAATATGACATTCAGGAAGCTAATGAATCAGTAATGTGTATGCCCATCACACTGCTGGCTCTTATTGAGTAACTTCTTTTTTTTTTTAATTTATCAGATTGTTGCAGTAGTGTGACAGTTCTGTATACACACTAAAATTTTCAGTGGAGGTAAACCCGCTTTGAGAAACATTAAAATTATTTTATGTTGTTTATTGATAACACTGTGCTCTTAATTAGCAACTTGACGAGCAATATTTGTGTGAAATTGTGCGACATTTATTTTAAAATATGATAAGAATAGTAAGTGTGATAACTACAAAAATATAAATAATTGATCTAGTATGTAATTCACATCTATCCACCGTTTCCTCATCTTTTTACTGCATGAAATACTTTTGTGAACATCATAACATCACAAAGGATTTGTCATAAAAGTATAAAATTTATGCCACTACAAAGTGCCACAAAGATGCACAAAATCAGCCAATGGTCTGGTTCATGACATCTCAGATTTTTTGTGAAGTTGTGGTTGTAGTCGTTTGCATGAAAAATCCCAAATTAAATAATTTTTGGACCTTTCATTTTTGAGATATTAATTTTTGAATTTAGAAAATTGCTATTTTTTTTCCTCGTTTTGAAACTTTAAAATGGCCATATCTCAAAACCTGTATTTTGTGCCATTCTATTCAGTTTATATAAGCTTTGAAAATATTTATGTCTTGAACAAATACATAAAATGCTAAATTTTCTGAAACCATTTTTTTTTTTAATTTTTAAAATATCAAAATCAGGTTTCTTTTTTTTATGAGCAAAAATTATGTTAGTCCTACACTATTTGCTAATTTATGTGCTAATACCGTGATGGTATTCCAGTGGGAACATATTAACATAAATTTTATTTTGCTAGTAAGCAAAGCATCCTGCACTTAGTCCCTAGTATTTTAGCCTTAGCAATAAGTTAAGAAAAGAAAAGAAAAAAAACACATGCGAATGTCAAATCATGGTTATTTTTATTTGGTGACAGTCAGTTCATAACATTATTAGTTATTATACATTTCAGTTTGAATTCAGATTTGAATTCCTCCTGTTACCTGTGAAAATATTTTAATGTATACCATAACAACACATGCTCAATAAAGACCATGAATATATTACTTAAAGTTTGTACACTTCTCTCAGGTTCCCTAGAATTAATCCATTTCGAACAAGTGCAGGCATGCACAGACCCTCTTTTTTTCCCATAGAAATGTAATCGTTTTTGCCAAGCATTTGTCTCATCATTACAGTAAGACTCTTTCATCACTAACAGAACTGTTTCTTGAAGACAAGTTCTGACCACACTTAGGATCAGAAGTCGAGTGTGCGCCCTTTTCCTCCTCTGTTTTCTGTTTTGTTTTTCTTGCAGTGTAGTTGCTTATTCTAAACTCTTTTTCTATACTGGTACAAGGTTTCCTTTTATTACTATGGATTCCCTCTTGGAATCGGAGGCGTTCAGCAAACGCAAGCCATTTTAGACAAGCTTATCACTTGCTAAAACTTACTTTACTTTTCTATTAGATTCTTTGCTTTCATTTTTCAACAGCCTGGTTTCCTTTCTGTAGATAATTTTAATTTACATAAAGTGCAGATATTCTTGCATTCTTTATTACATGGTTATGTCAATCTGAAAAGTTCCTTCCTAACATCCTCACTCGGTCAGTACATGTTTATTTTTAAAGGATTGCAACAATATCCTGCCCACTTTTTATCCACATTTGTGGCAGCTATGTAAGTTTAGAGTCAAATTTTAGTTTTGACAGATTTTTAGATAGATTGCACTCTGAATGTCGAGACTCAGTCTCTGTTTTTTAACCAAATGATAGGTGTCACAGTTGTACTGTTGTGTACACAGATGATTCACAAGGGGAGTGCTTTGGCTGTTAAGTCATATTCCCTGACTGTATCTTCAGGATTCGCCTTCTTCATATGTATACTGTCTTTTCTGTAGAGCTCCACGCTGTGCTGGAGGCATTGGAGTGGGTGAGGTGTCTTTAGGGGATACAGTTTCTCTTCTGCTCCAATTCCCCTAGTACAGTACAATTGTTGCAGCACGTTTACCCAGAAGAGATATTGGTCCAACTCATATATGACCATCTGTACTTCCCACAGTGGTGGGTGAAGAAGGTATCACTGTGCTGTGTACCAGAGCATGTGGGGATTTGGGATATGAAAAAGCCAGTGAATCTGCCAAGGAGGCGTTCAGGGAACATAATATGTTACAGAATACGCCATTCCCCTGCAGGCTGTCATTTTACACACGAGTCACAGATCCATACTGTTATGGGAGGAGTGGCTGGCAGTGATGGACAATAAGCTGCACTTAGTGAAGTCAACTGCCTAGCTGTGGATATCATCAGGCCAGTCGCTGTGGCGAGATGAGGTGACCCTGACCTGACGTGCCTCAGAATTGGGCTCTGTCCCCTTTTTACTCCAGCGAGAAGACCTCCCTGTCTGTGGTGTGCAAGTCAGTGTATGCCACATTTTAACTGAGTGCATTTTATTTTGAGACAAGCCAGCAGAGGTGAATCTAGGTGGGGATCTATTTATTATATCTGATGATGAGACAAGTATGAATTTTGCAATACGTGTGGACCCTGCCCTAAGCTTTTAGGCTGTGGAGGTGTTATTGTGTTGCAGAGTGGCTTTCTCTTCCCCTTTAATTCCAGTGATCAGTCAATTGTAGGTGTCTGCTGTCTTCTTTTAATTCTTTACAGTTTTTTCCTTTTACTGTGTTTTTGATCAGCCGTCATGATTTTTGTTCCTGTGTGTGTGTGTGTGTGTGTGTGTGTGTGTGTGTGTGTTTTTTCAGGACTTTTTTTATTTGCAGTTCTCATTTCAGTAATTTTACAGTTTTCCTATACACTTGTCTCATTATACTTCTGAGCAGGTGCTAAAGATCTTGCTGCTGTCGTACCCACAAAACTTTTTCGTCATCATCATCATCTCTACTGATTCAGTGAAAGTGAACATGAAGATTTTTTTTACATACTGGTAGCACTATAAACTTAAATGAAATGTTATATAAAATGAAAAATACGTAATATCCCGACCATTAATTAGACGTGTCATTGTTTGGCACGATTTACTACATTTTTAAGATGAGAATTTGAAGTGTGCTTAATTAGTGCACAATTATTTCATTTTAGCTGTGCTTTTATGATTCAGCTTGCAAGCCATTGGCGATTGCGGTACAGTTATCGTAGCAAATTGCAGTAAAATCAAATTAATTTCATTGTTTAGGAATACCATTATGAAATTTGGCACACGCGTTAATAAACAGTGTATGAAAAACATAGATGTTTTTCAACATAAAAATTTCAATTTTAAATTTTAAATATTTAAAAGATATTGGTTTGGAAAAACTTAGCATTTTTAGGACTGTGATCAAGTAGTATATACTTTCAAAGCTGGTAAGAAATGAATAAAATGAAGCAAATTTGAAGTCTGTAAGTAAAATAGTTCACAAGAGATATGAACGTTCTAAGGTGTTAGAATGCAAAAAAAAGTTGCACAGTTTTGGAAATTCTAAAAATTAATAACTCAAAGGCTCAAATCTTTACTACTTTAATTCTACCTTTTTTGGACACGTAGAGTAAAATGACAAAATAATATAAAATTCTAAATAATCAAGAACACATCTGTGAGGAACAACATATTCCCCAGAGGTGTTGACACACCAAGTGCTTCAAACAGACTCTACAGCTCTTTGATACCCATTGCTGCAGAAGTGAGTGATCATCAACAATAGTTCAGTCAACTTAATTTCTGAAGACAGACACCATTTCAATGCACTATGACAAACACCTTAACATCATAGACAGTCTGTGTTTTTACATTTTCTTCAAAAATTGATTTCTTTTTTAATTGCCACTGGCGGAAAAGAGTTGGAGCACCAAAAAATAATCAGTCTAGAGTAATGAAATTTTGGGAATACACTTGTCTAAGTAACATATTTCACTGATAAACATTGCAAGATCACATGTTAATATACACGCAAGATAGCCATTGCAAATGTGAAATGCTGGTAAATTAAAAACTGGTGTAACCACCAAAATGTTGAATGCAAGCATGCAAATATGTATGCATTGCATTGTACAGGTGTCATTTGTCAGTTTGTGGGATGGAGTTCCATGTGTGTTGCAGTTGGCCTGTCAATAAAGGGATGGTTAATGCTGTTTGTGGGTGACCATGGAGTTTCTGTCCGTGATTTCCCATATGTGCTCAATGGAAGATATATTTGGTGATTGAGAGGCCAAGGCAATATGTTAACACTCTGTAGAGCATGTTGGATTACAACAGCAGTAGGTGGGTGTTATTCTGTTGGAAAATAGCCCCAGGTATGTTGTTTATGAATGGCAGCACAACCATTCAAATCGCCAGATTGATGAAGAAATTTACAGTCTGTCCATGGGATAACCATGAGAGTGCCCCTGCTGTCATATGATATTGCACCCCACACCATAATCCCAGGTCCATTGTGTTTAGCTTGCAGACTTGGTTGCGGGCCCTCAACTGGCCGCCTCCTAACCAATACACGGCCATCACTGGCACCGAGGCAAAACTGGCTTTCATCAGAAAACACAACAGACCTTCACTCCGCCTTCTAAAGAGCTGTTGCTTGACACCACTGAAGTCGTAAGTGGCATTGGTTTGGGATCAGTGGAATGCATGCTACAGAGCATCTGCCTCAGAGCTGTCCCAAGTAACCAGTTTGTAACAGTCCATTGTGTCACTGTGGAGTCAACTGCCGCTCATATTGCTGCTGTACATGCAGTACGATGCACGGGAGCCATATGCTGAACATGATGGTCTTCCCTCTCGGTAGTGCCATGTGGCTGTCTGCAGCCTGGTCTTCTTGCAGCCTTACGTTCACGTGTCCACTGCTGCTAGCAACCAAGTACAGTGACTAGATTGCTGCCAAGTCTTTTTGCCGTATCACAGAAAGAACATCCAGCTTCTTGTAGCTATACTACATGATCTCATTCAAACTCAGTGAGGTGTTCATAATGGAGTATTTGTCACCTTAAAGGCATTCATGACTAACATCAGCTCAACATGAGCTTCTAGTGAAGGACGTGAAGGACGTGAAGTGATACATAAATTACTCAAGAATGGATGAGCATACATTTCAGTATTTGCTCAGTGAAGTGTGTCACGAATCACAAAGCTCAATACTCAATTAAGAACTGCTATACCTGTAGAAGACAGGCTCACAGTAACACTTCGATTTCTTGCTATAGGAGAGAGTTACACTGGCTTACGGTACAGCACTTGAATACCACAGTGCACTTTAACTAAAATAATACCTGAAATGTGTGAAGCAGTTTATAAATCAATAAAAGACCAATATCTGAAAGTAAATAAATAAATGTTCAATACATTTTATGTGCATTAAGAACTATTTTTATTGTAGATCAAAGTAAGAATTACATTTTGTGTCCCACAACTACAAAATTAATAGAAATGTATGAAGCTGTGTGGATGGATATGTGTGTGTGTGTGTGTGTGTGTGTGTGTGTGTGTGTGTGTGTGTGCAACAAAAATAACAAGTCCACGATGTTTAATTGTCATTCCAGGTTTGTTCTTTACATTAACGGTAACTGGCCTACCTTCCACAATACGTTTAAGAATAGACGCAAAAGGACGCCAACGTAACCAATCAAGAGGTCTCCTATTCAGGGTAAACCAAAGTATAGGCTTGTCAACAAGTTGGAAACTGAGAAGCACAAGTGGCAGTGTACATGTAAATACGAATATTGTTTGCACTACCGGCGCGAGTGTATACCTGTCCTTTTTTCCCCCTAAGGTAAATCTTTCTGCTCCCGGGATTGGAATGACTCCTTACCCTCTCCCTTAAAACCCACATCCTTCCGTCTTTCCCTCTCCTTCCCTCTTTACTGACGAAGCAGCCATTGGTTGCGAAAGCTAGAATTTTGTGTGTATGTTTGTGTTTGCGCGCGCGAGTGTATACCCCCCCCCCTCCCCGCTCCCGGGACTGGAATGACTCCTTACCCTCTCCCTTAAAACCCACATCCTTTCGTCTTTCCCTCTCCTTCCCTCTTTCCTGATGAGGCAACAGTTTGTTGCGAAAGCTTGAATTTTGTGTGTATGTTTGTGTTCGTTTGTGTGTCTGTCGACCTGCCAGCACCTTCATTTGGTAAGTCACATCATCTTTGTTTTTAGGTATATTTTTCCTACGTGGAATGTTTCCTTCTATTATAACCATATCATTAATTTGAACCCAACAATTACGTTTGTTATTGTCGCTGTTGCATTTCGAAATCTTTCCTGTCGTCTTATTTTCTCTTTATTTTCTCTCTCTGTTTTTACCAGTAGTCTCACTTTGTATTCACCTTCCCCTTTTACCGTAATCTACTATACAATTTTATCCCGCCTATATATGCTCAATAATACGTAACCCACTTCCAAACCATAACCAAAAAATTTTTATTTTCCGCTTTCAACACTACCGCTGCTATAAAATCCACCGTTTCTAGTTCAATTACAGTTGCTTTCACGTATTAAACAACCATTTCGGCCAGTTCTAATAACTTTCACTTTATTTCCACTTCTGTTTTTCGCACATCACTGATCATTTTAGCTGCTCCCCACAGGTTTTAACGTCATTATTTCTTCGTCAGACAATTGTTAGCCCCATTTTCGTAATCTTTCACCACAACACTACTCCTTTTAATACGTTTTTTCGAAATTTTCCCGAATTTCTCCGTCCTCTAACGTGATTTAGCGGCAACACAACCTCCTAACCTTTATGCACATCGCTGTCTACCAACCCAAGTTCACCACAGGATCTACTTAACCAACACTTTTTCGATACCAGATCTCCAGTTGCTTTCTAGTTCACCTTTATCTCTCCCCATATATTTCTATCTTTCATTTTCATTTCAACCTCATGCTAAACTTTCCACCTTCTAATACCATGTCACCCTCACAACACCCCCACAACGACCCCATTAAGTTTTATTTACATTCCCTCCGCAAACATGCCTTCACCCTAGCCAGATTACGCTCGCATATTTTATTTTCTCAGGCTTGTCTGACATTTGGCATAACCCCCAAAGGCCTCACACTTAAAGTTCCCATCTCTGGCTGCAACCCTTCTTTCCATCAGTCCCTATACCAGTTCCAAACTGAACAATCCATTGCCCTCACCCACCTAATCCTTCACCTACACATCAACTCAGCCAATGAACACACCCGTCAACTCCTATCCTTAATAAAAGTCCTCAATCTTTACTCTCCCACATCTACACCGGCTATTCAGAGCATCCTCCTACAGGCCAACCGCAAATTAGAACAGCATGCCACCCTTCACCTCAAAAAACTACCCAATCTCCTGGTTTCCCACCTCCGGAAAGGCAACTCGTTCACCCTTCACAACCTTTCCAGCAAATCTCAACCACCTCTCATTGCACACAAACCCAGTCTCTCCCATTTACTCAATCTCCCACTTCCAGCTCCACTCCCTCCTAAACCTCAAAATTCCAATCAACACAATCTGGTACCACAACACCCTAATTCAGTAGTTAACCTTTCCTCCAAACCTCTCTCCCACTCCGAAACCTCTGTCCTATCCAAAGGCCTCACCTTCAGCCCCACTCCCCGATTCAACCAAACAGCCCTCGTCAAAGATTTACTGTCCTACACTCGTACTCTCTGCTGGAAGTATCACTTTGCCACGAAGAAAAATGATCCTAATCCTACCCCTAATGATCCAGCTCCCCAAGACACTATCCAAATTGAATCCTGCCTGGAACAGTTCCGTCCTCTGTCACAGCGGGACCCACCTCCTCTTCCTCAAAATCACCCTCTCCAAACCTTCCAGGAATTTCTGACTTCCAGCCTTGCCTCTCAATCCTTCTTAAAAAACCTTAATCCTACTCCCAACATCACCACTGCTGATGCCCAGGCTATCCGTGATCTGAAGGCTGACCGGTCCATCGTCATTCTTCTGGCGGACAAGGGTTCCACGACCGTGGTACTTGATCGTCGGGAGTATGTGGCTGAGGGACTGCATAAGCTTTCAGACAACACCACATACAAAGTTTGCCAAGGTAATCCCATTCCTGATGTCCAGGCAGAGCTTCAAGGAATCCTCAGAACCTTAGGCCCCCTACAAAACCTTTCACCTGACTCCATCAACCTCCTGACCTCACCGACAGCCTGCACCCCGACCTTCTACCTTCTTCCTAAAATTCACAAACCCAATCATCCCGGTCGCCCCATTGTAGCTGGTTACCAAGCCCCCACAGAACGTATCTCTGCCTACGTAGATCAACACCTTCAACCCATTACATGCAGTCTCCCATCCTTCATCAAAGACACCAACCACTTTCTCGAACGCCTGGAATCCTTACCCAATCCGTTACCCCCAGAAACCATCCTTGTAACCATTGATGCCACTTCCTTATACACAAATATCCCGCACGTCCAGGGCCTCGCTGCGATGGAGCACTTCCTAACACGCCGATCACCTGCCACCCTACCTAAAACCTCTTTCCTCATTACCTTAGCCAGCTTCCTCCTGACCCACAACTTCTTCACTTTCGAAGACCAGACATACCAACAATTTAAGGGAACAGCTATGGGTACCAGGATGGCCCCTTCGTACGCCAACCTATTCATGGGTCGCTTAGAGGAAGCCTTCTTGGTTACCCAGGCCTGCCAACCCAAAGTTTGGTACAGATTTATTGATGACATCTTCATGATCTGTACTCACAGTGAAGAAGAACTCCAGAATTTCCTCTCCAACCTCAACTCCTTTGGTTCCATCAGATTCACCTGGTCCTACTCCAAATCCCATGCCACTGTCCTTGATGTTGACCTTCACCTGTCCAATGGCCAGCTTCACACGTCCGTCCACATCAAACCCACCAAGAAGCAACAGTACCTCCATTACGACAACTGCCACCCATTCCACATCAAACGGTCCCTTCCCTACAGCCTAGGTCTTCGTGGCAAACGAATCTGCTCCAGTCCGGAATCCCTGAAGCATTACACCAACAACCTGACAACAGCTTTCGCATCCCGCAACTACCCTCCTGACCTGGTACAGAAGCAAATAACCAGAGCCACTTGCTCATCCTCTCAAACCCAGAACCTCCCACAGAAGAACCACGAAAGTGCCCCACTTGTGACAGGATACTTTCCGGGACTGGATCAGATTCTGAATGTGGCTCCCCAGCAGGGATAAGACTTCCTCAAATCCTGCCCTGAAATGAGATCCATCCTTCATGAAATCCTCCCCACTCCACCAAGAGTGTCTTTCCGCCGTCCACCTAACCTTTGTAACCTCTTAGTTCATCCCTATGAAATCCCCAAACCACCTTCCCTACCCTCTGGCTCCTACCCCTGTAACCGCCCCCAGTGTAAAACCTGTCCCATGCACCCTCCCACCACCACCTACTCCAGTCCTGTAACCCGGAAGGTGTACACAATCAAAGGAAGAGCCACGTGTGAAAGCACCCATGTGATCTACCAACTGACCTGCCTACACTGTGATGCATTCTATGTGGGAATGACCAGCAACAAACTGTCCATTCGCGTGAATGGACACAGGCAGACAGTGTTTGTTGGTAATGAGGATCATCCTGTGGCTAAACATGCCTTGGTGCACGGCCAGCACATCTTGTCGCAGTGTTACACCGTCCGGGTTATCTGGATACTTCCCACTAACACCAACCTATCCAAACTCCGGAGATGGGAACTTGCTCTTCAATATATCCTCTCTTCCCGTTATCCACCAGGCCTCAATCTCCGCTAATTTCAAGTTGCCGCCACTCATACCTTACCTGTCATTCAACAACATCTTTGCCTCTGCACTTCTGCCTCGACTGACATCTCTGCCCAAACTCTTTGTCTTTAAATACGTCTGCTTGTGTCTGTATATGTGTGGATTGATATGTGTGTGTGTGCAAGTGTATACCCGTCCTTTTTTCCCCCTAAGGTAAGTCTTTCCGCTCCCGGGACTGGAATGACTCCTTACCCTCTCCCTTAAAACCCACATCCTTTCGTCTTTCCCTCTCCTTCCCTGTTTCCTGATGAGGCAACAGTTTGTTGCGAAAGCTAGAATTTTGTGTGTATGTTTGTGTTCGTTTGTGTGTCTGTCGACCTGCCAGCACTTTCATTTGGTAAGTCACATCATCTTTGTTTTTTTATATATATATATATATAGATCTTTAAATATGTCTGCTTGTGTCTGTATATGTGTGGATGGATATGTGTGTGTGTGCGAGTGTATACCCGTCCTTTTTTCCCCCTAAGGTAAGTCTTTCCGCTCCCGGGACTGGAATGACTCCTTACCCTCTCCCTTAAAACCAACATCCTTTTGTCTTTCCCTCTCCTTCCCTCTTTTCTGACGAGGCAACCATTGGTTGCGAAAACTTGAATTTTGTGTGTATGTTTGTGTGTCTGTCGACCTGCCAGCACTTTCATTTGGTAAGTCACGTCATCTTTGTTTTTAGGTATATATATATATATATATATATATATATATATATATATATAAACAAAGATGATGAGACTTACCAAACAAAAGCGCTGGCAGGTCGATAGACACACAAACATACACACAAAATTCAAGCTTTCGCAACAAACGGTTGCTTCATCAGGAAAGAGGGAAGGAGAGGGAAAGACGAAAGGATGTGGGTTTTAAGGGAGAGGGTAAGGAGTCATTCCAATCCCAGGAGCAGAAAGACCTACCCTAGGGGGGGGGGGGGGGGGGGAAGGACAGGTATATACTCGCGCACACACACACACACATATCCATCCGCACATACAGACACAAGCAGACATTTGTAAAGGCAAGGAGTTTGGGCAGGTATGTCAGTCGAGGTGGAAGTAAAGAGGCAAAGATGTTGTTGAATGACAGGTGAGGTATGAGTGGCGGCAACTTGAAATTAGCGGAGATTGAGGCCTGGTGGATAACGGGAAGAGAGGATATATTGAAGAGCAAGTTCCCATCTCCGGAGTTCGGATAGGTTGGTGTTAGTGGGAAGTATCCAGATAACCCGCACTGTGTAACACTGTGTCAAGATGTGCTGGCCGTGCACCTAGGCATGTTTAGCCACAGGGTGATCCTCATTACCAACAAACACTGTCTGCCTGTGTCCATTCGTGTGAATGGACAGTTTGTTGCTAGTCATTCCCACATAGAATGCGTCACAGTGTAGGCAGGTCAGTTGGTAAATCACGTGGGTGCTTTCACACGTGGCTCTGTCTTTGATCATGTACACCTTCCGGGTTACAGGACTGGAGTAGGTGGTGGTGGGAGGGTGCATGGGATAGGTTTTACACCGTGGGTGGTTACAAGGGTGGGAGCCAGAGGGTAGGGAAGGTGGTTTGGGGATTTCATAGGGGTGAACTAACAGGTTACGAAATGGTCCCTTCCCTACAGCCTAGGTCTTCGTGGCAAACGAATCTGCTCCAGTCCGGAATCCCTGAACCATTACACCAACAATCTGAAAACAGCTTTCGCATCCCGCAACTACCCTCCCGACCTGGTACAGAAGCAAATAACCAGAGCCACTTCCTCATCCCCTCAAGCCCAGAACCTCCCACAGAACAACCACAAAAGTGCCCCACTTGTGACAGGATACTTTCCGGGACTGGATCAGACTCTGAATGTGGCTCTCCAGCAGGTATACAACTTCCTCAAATCCTGCCCTGAAATGAGATCCATCCTTCATGAAATCCTCCCCACTCCACCAAGAGTGTCTTTCCGCCGTCCACCTAACCTTTGTAACCTCTTAGTTCATCCCTATGAAATCCTCAAACCACCTTCCGTACCCTCTGGCTCCTACCCTTGTAACCGCCCCCTGTGTAAGACCTGTCCCATGCACCCTCCCACCACCACCTACTCCAGTCCTGTAACTCGGAAGGTGTACACAATCAAAGGCAGAGCCACGTGTGAAAGTACCCACGTGATTTACCAACTGACCTGCCTACACTGTGAAGCCTTCTATGTGGGAATGACCAGCAACAAACTGTCCATTCGCATGAATGGACACAGGCAGACAGTGTTTGTTGGTAATGAGGATCACCCTCTGGCTAAACATGCCTTGGTGCACGGCCAGCACATCTTGACACAGTGTTACACCGTGCGGGTTATCTGGATACTTCCCACTGACACCAACCTGTCAGAACTCCGGAGATGGGAACTTGCCCTTCAGTATATCCTCTCTTCTCGTTATCCGCCAGGCCTCAACCTCCGCTAATTTCAAGTTGCTGCCGCTCATACCTTATCTGTCTTTCAACAACATCTTTGCCTCTGTACTTCTGCCTCGACTGACATCGCTGCCGAAACTCTTTGCCTTTACAAATGTCCTCTTGTGTCTGTGTATGTGCAGTTGGATATGGTTGTGTGTGCGAGTGTATACCTGTCCTTTTTTCCCCCTAAGGTAAGTCTTTCCGCTCCCGGGATTGGAATGATTCATTACCCTCTCCCTTAAAACCCACATCCTTTCGTCTTTCCCTCTGCTTAACAATCCGCGTGGGAAAAATATATCTAAAAACAAAATGTCTGCTTGTGTCTGTATATGTGTGGATGGATATGTGTGTGTGTGCGAGTGTATGCCTGTCCTTTTTGCCCCCTAAGGTAAGTGTTTCCGCTCCCGGGATTGGAATGACTCCTTACCCTCTCCCTTAAAACCCACATCGTTTCATCTTTTCCTCTCCTTCCCTCCTTCCCTCTTTCCTGATGACGCAACCGTGGGTTGCGAAAGCTTGAATTTTGTGTGTATGTTTGTGTTTGTTTGTGTGTCTATCGATCTGCCAGTGCTTTCGTTTGGTAAGTCACATCATCTTTGTGTATATAATCAGCTTCATACATTTCTATTAATTTTGTAGTTGTGGGACACAAAATGTAATTCTTACTTTGATCTACAATAAAAATAGTTCTTAATGCACATAAAATGTATTGAACATTTATTTATTTACTTTCAGATATTGGTCTTTTATTGATTTATAAACTGCTTCACTCATTGCAGGTATTATTTTAGTTAAAGTGCACTGTGGTATTCAAGTGCTGTACTGTAAGCTAGTGTAACTCTCTCCTATAGCAAGAAATCGAAGTGTTACTGTGAGCCTGTCTTCTGCAGATACAGCAGTTCTAAAGTGAGTATTGAGCTTCGTGATTTGTGACACACTTCACTGAGCAAATACTGAAATGTATGCTCATCCATTCTTGAGAGAGAGAGAGAGAGAGAGAGAGAGAGAGAGAGAGAGAGAGAGAGAGAGTGTGTGTGTGTGTGTGTGTGTGTGTGTGTGTGTGTGTGTGTGTGTGTGTCTACTTACTTTTTCTTTCTCGTGAGATTAGCTTGAGGCGCGGCCATTAATTTTCCTTTTATGTCGCCAGCAGGGGGGCACCCTTGCCCCGCGCTGTTTTCATAATCTATTTTTGTACTCAGGGTGCCTCAGGTTGTAAAGTGCCTCATCAACTTCATACATTTCTATTAATTTTGTAGTTGACGGCACACAAAAATTAACGCAGCCATGTTTACAAACACACTACTGGTGACAGAACACTGCAACGATGCAAGTGCTTAAAGTGGTAACATTTCACATTGCAGTGAACAGGAGACAAGTGACTTCTATGATCAAATCTACAGTGAGGCCCTAGATTTGATCACACTTATTTGACGACAGGCGAGATTCGACAAAGTTCCCTGTTACACCATCAAATTTATTTGACATAAATATTAGACATATCAGCTTTGACAAAGAAATATGATAATATAATACCCCCCTAACACACATTCGTGATTGTTACAGCGAGTATTTAAACCAAACCTGATTTGCATCCTCATAGTGATACTGGTAATGCCACTCTTATGTGGGTGGAATGAAATTTGGTTGGACGTCATCTTCCATATATACAAACACGCGTACTAACTTTTATTTGTGTCACACAATTCCTTCTTGGTGTTGCGATTTTTTTCCCAATGATGTATTTAAAGTATTCATGAGATTAAGGAATTGTAGTAGTCCGTTACAAAACATTATTGGACTTGTATTTAGGGGAACCTGATAGAAATTTGATTCAGTGTTGTTTGTCTAAATTACTGCACCTATGAAAAGTCAGTCCTTTTCTAAAGGATACTAATAATGACCAGAAAATGTGATGAACCTTGTCAGCAGTAGGTGTTAGATGGTAATTTTGTCATTGATTGACAAAAAATCACGATATGATATGTGATCATAATAGCACCAATTAGTATTGATTGATTTTTGTTTTCGTAGACTACACAATTTAATGCATTCTGGCTATAAAAGAATCAGCACACAGTATTCATTCATATATCTGCATACTAAAAAAAAAAAAAAATGCTGTGAACTATTCAGGCTGCCTCAGTAGATAGCCTGCTTTAAATAAAACAAATTGCTGATAGGCAGTGAATGTGCAATACTCCTTCCACATTAAAATTTGCACATAAGTTACACAAAAAGTATTGATTAGTGTGATGATGGAACTGATTTAACATTAGTCGTAATATTACGTGAGAGAATATGACATTCAATTTTCTCTCTTCTTCTGGTGTGAAAGTATGTAGAATTTACATGGTAAATTAAAAAAAAAAAAGAAATACATAAATAAAAATAGGGATTCTAAAACACACAACATTAATTCTTACAAAATAGCAGGTGTTATTAAAAAACATGATGAATGAATTTTTTAGCAGCAGCTGCTGATGCTACAACCATTTACGATAATGTCCAGTAGCTTGATCCACTGGGACCAGGCAGTGTCAAGTTGAAACATGTTCTGACTTGTCAGTCAGCATCCAGAGACACTACACTGAGGTTGTGTTTACCATGTCTGTCATTCATCATGGATTTTGAAAATCATGTGAACATTAAATTCTGCTTCAAGTTGCAAAAAAGTGCCAAAAAACTCATGAAATGTGGAAATTGGTGTATGTCGATAATGGTGTAACTCCAAAGACTGTTTACAACTGGTATGAGCGATTTAAAAGCAGAAATGAATCAAAGGATTGCCTTCATTCAAATCCGGACTTCATGTCCAAAATTGTAACTGGAGATGAAATTTGGGTCTATGGGTATGAATCTGAGATGAGATGAAAATTCAGTGTTCCCAATGGAAAACGAGTGCATCTTTTCATCCTGAAAAGGCATGTCAGTCAAAATCGATATCCAAGTCATGCCCATTTCCCAATTTTGGGGGCATAGTGCAATCAGAGTTCATTACAAGGGGAACAACTGTAAATGCTGAATTTTACTAGTGCATACTGCAATGTTAGCGAAACTGTACAGAGAAAGAGACCAGAATAATGGGCCTATGGCTTCCTTCTCCATCATGACAATCCCCACTTTTGATTCCCAAGCTTTTGGCTGGAAAAAGTTTTTCAGTCTGTCCATATCTACATTACTCACCAGATTCAGCACAAAACACTCCTTGCTCTTCCCAGAAATTAAAACAGTGCTTAATGGAAAACATTTTCACACCATTCCTGACAGTGAGAGACGCCCATCTAGAAGAAGCACTCCGGAAATGTTTTCCAGTCATGGATTCAGTGTTAGGATAAGTGCATTGCTAGCGAAGGACAGTACTTTGAAGGACATAAAATCAAATTTCGTGCAAGCATTTTCTTCTAATAAAATTATTCACTGCATTTTTTGATAACACGTCATGTGGCAAAGGTGCTAAACCTGGAAAATAACTGTAACCTGACCACCTCAGATTTATTTCAAATTTGGTGCAGTCAGTGAACCAGATCACTATCAATTTGCAGACACATATGACAGTTGTAAAGAAAGTCACTGGGGCCATCTAAGTTTAGAAATTGTGTCAAACTGTTGAAACTCCAGCTTGGATATCAACAGTATTAGGAAAAGGATAGGTTGCTACTCACTGTGAAGGAAACATGTTGAGTCACAGACAGGCTCGATGAAAATACTGTCAGACATTTAGCTTTCGGCCGAGCTGCCAGAGAGGGCAATTGTGTATGCATGAGAAGAAGGGTGTGTGCGTGCGTGCGTGTGTGTGTGTGGGGGGGGGGGGGGGGGGGGGGGCACACGCGCGCTGGTGTGTGTGTGTGTGTGTGTGTGTGTGTGTGTGTGTGTGTGTGTGTTTATTTCTGAAGAAGTCATTGGCCAAAAGCTGAATGTGTAACAGATTTTCCTTTGTCCCTGTCTGTATCTCAACATTACAGCTTTACAGTGAGTAACAATCTAGCATTTTGGAAACTGTGTGACATTTATGTGCATCTGCCCCAACATAAATGACCACAATATCAATGAAAATATAATGAGTGCACATGAAACATCATTGACTTGACCTTATACCTTGAATATCTCGGAACACTCTCGTGGTAAATATCAAGATGGCAGACCAAAGTCATCCTGCCCAAAAATTTATTTTGTCAGCATCAGTAAACTCTGAAAATGCAGAAGATAGTGCATAAATGTGAAACAAAAATTATTAAAAAGCACAATTCCTAAGTAAAATTGTACGAAAATGTAGTTTATATAGTTTTATTGGTATAACCAACTATTTACAGTGTAGCTTCAATGAGGGGGGGGGGGGGGGGGAATGTTGTTGCAATGTGTCATCCAAGTCTCCAATTAAATTGTTTGTCCTTCCACTTGGTGTAATTGGATTCAGTCTTATTAAAATGTCTCTCTTTTGATGATGACACAAGTTTCTCGTTTGGCTGGAAACACTGATGACAGAGGCGGTCGATGAAGAAGCAAGGAGCCGATCTGTACTTAATCCTTTTTTTTTTCCAAAAATTATTAATACATATGCATCCACCAAGAGCTGCTATACACACTGGCAACAAATCCACATATGTCTTTTAACAGCATTTTCTTCACCATAGCAATCACCGACTCCTCTCAGCTAGCTAAAGAAGTGGAATCCCCTTCCCCCGCCTCCCCCTGCCCCTCCCCCTCCCCAACCTCCACCTGCCCATTCCCCCACCTCCCCATCCCCCCACCTCCCCCCCCTCCCCATCTGTCTCTCCCCCTCCCCATCTGTCTCTCCCCCTCCCCATCTGTCTCTCCCCCTCCCCATCTGTCTCTCCCCCTCCCCATCTGTCTCTCCCCCTCCCCATCTGTCTCTCCCCCTCCCCATCTGTCTCTCCCCCTCCCCATCTGTCTCTCCCCCTCCCCCATCTGTCTCTCCCCCTCCCCATCTCCCCATCTCTCTCTCTCTCTCTCTCTCTCTCTATCTCCCCATCTCTCTCTCTCTCTCTATCTCCCCATCTCTCTCTCTCTCTCTCTATCTCCCCATCTCTCTCTCTCTCCCCCCATCTCCCATCTCTCTCTCTCTCTCTCCCCCCATCTCCCCATCTCTCTCTCTCTCTCTCCCCCCATCTCCCCATCTCTCTCTCTCTCTCTCCCCCCATCTCCCCATCTCTCTCTCTCTCTCCCCCCATCTCCCCATCTCTCTCTCTCTCTCTCTCTCTCTCTCTCTCTCTCTCTCTCTCTCTCTCTCTCCCCATCTCTCTCTCTCCCCCCATCTCCCCATATCTCTCTTTCTCTCTCTCTCTCTCTCTCTCTCTCTCTCTCTCTCTCTCTCTCTCTCTCTCTCTCTCCCCCCATCTCCCCATATCTCTCTCTCCCCCCATCTCCCCATATCTCTCTCTCCCCCCATCTCCCCATATCTCTCTCTCCCCCCATCTCCCCATATCTCTCTCTCCCCCCATCTCCCCATATCTCTCTCTCCCCATCTCTCTCCCTCCCCCTCGTCCCCCTCCCCCTCATATCCCTCTCCACCCTTGCCCCCTCTCCCCCTCCCTCCTCACCCTCTCCTCCCCCTCCTCCTCCCCATCTCCCCCCCCCCTGTCCAGTATACCTTTGTTAATAGGTATTAAACAGTGAAGCTCATGGGTACCTGGCAATGTCCTTGTATTCTTGATACATTGTTTCAGGTTGACAATTTTTCTTTACCACGACGGGAAGCCAATCTACAGTGAGAAGCACATGAATGAATATTTTCTTTGCACCACTGAAACAACTGTCATAGTGTCAAAATATGGTTTTTGTGAGGTCACTTGAGGCTAGCAGATGTGGTTAATCTCTTTACAGTCTCCAAAACCCTATCACAAGATTACTTTATCATGTGCTGTAGCAAAAAATAACATTTTGCTGTAACATTAAAATCTCATCCATCTGTAATATAATAAATGTGCTTTGGACTTGGAAAGTAGCATTTTAAGAAATTGGTGAAATTATGCTGGGAAGAATACACACGTTGAAAGCAGCAATATATTTCCACATACGACACAAGATGTATTTCATTAGTATTTGCATCTCTTTAGTAAGCTTCAGATGGGAGAATTGTGAGTTGTGGTATATTGCAGTGCATTCCCAGTACTTCACCCTGAATGGTAAAAGAGTAATTCTCTATAAAATCACAAATAACAAAATATTCATTTACTCTTGAGTTTTTCTTTATTGATATTAAAGAACAGTGACTGCTGCAGGGTGATAATGAGTGTTGTAGGAGCTGTTGGTGTTGTACGAGCTGTTGTAAACTTGGTGCAAACATCTTAATGAAATTGTCTTTTGATTTTTTTATGGTCTGTATAAATACTATGCCTGTAGTTAAGAAACACTTGTAAGCAGTTTTGTCAGTACTGTTCATACCAGTCAGTTAGTTTTAATACTCTTGGGCATTTGGAACACACACACAAAGAGAGTGCTATGATTGCAACTTACAAAATATTGAGAATTCAATGTTTATTTCTCGGCATGTATCTTTGAAATATGTATAAACTTCCTTAAAACTGTGCAACACTAGTTGCTTCAGCGTATATGCTCTAATTCCAGTTTCTTTCACTGATACATAGTATTTTCTTCCTGTCATCACCCAGCTTGCATTTTGATCACAGTAGAAATCTTGCACGCATTGTAACGGTTCTCTCACACAATGTTTTACCTGGTTTTGGACTGGATGTCACTAATATATCATGTTCTGCTGCTTACCGTGTTGCTCTTCATAGCATGTAATTTTTCTTGTTTGTCCTGATATTCATGTTTTATGGAAGTAAAAGCAAAATTTATATTTTGCCACACATTTTGTCTGAATCACGAAACTTTAGTTCCAGCTGGGCAATGATTTCTTGGCCTCCACCTTTTTTCATTCACTTCCTTTTCCAGTTGTGCCCTGTCAGTATGTGGCAGTGCCGAGCCAGCATTTTTTCAGTTTTTGCTGTGGGTACTTTCTCTCTTGCTGAAGTCTCTTTTTAACACATGTGCACTGCAGTTTGAGTAAACCAGCCACGCCCATGAAACAAGCTAATGATAGGTTGAAATAAATGTCTCTCTGGCTGTTCACAGCAATAAATGTAATAATCAATAATAATAATAATAATTGGTAGTAATAGATGTAATATTTGGTCAGAATAATAGTGACTGGTATTGGCTGCTGTTCAGGAAAAAACTGAACACACAGTCGCTTACTTTATTTTGTTATTGTACTGCTTCTGATGAAATAAATTTGTGGACATGACTCCTTCGGTCTGCCATCTTGATATTTTCCATGTTTATAGTAACATACTGGAGCAGTACAATACATTTCATTCAAAAAAATTGAGGGTCGGGTGTTCTGAGATATTCAAGGTAAAAGCTTAAAGTCAGTGACCTTTCATGTCAAAATCCTTAGAAACCTGATGTTGCGTATCAGTAGCTTTTGAATGATACAAGTTTCATTGCTGTATATGTATTAAAACCAGAATTATAGTCATTCACATAGCAACAGATGCGTTTAAATTTCACAAAAAGTTCAACTTTGTAGACCTGTAAATTTCTTCACAATTCCCATAGACCTTTTCAAATTGATAGATTTCCATCTTTTACTAAATTTTAAAGAAATGTGAGTGGGTCAGGTTGAGTGGTGTGTTAAATTGGTATTGTTGCCGTCTCAAAGCCACTTGTGGAGTTTATATTATGGTTGTGGCAATATGCACTGTATGTCCACAGTGTACTCAATGTACACATTCTAGAGGACAGGTAAGATTTAACTCTGACATGGCTGACTGCACTTGCTGTATTGCTACACCAATAAGTCTTCAGAGGTTTCAAAATGAACTAAAAAGAAATGAAAATCTTTATTTATGGTAATAGGGTGCCACAACTCGTGCTAAATGAATTAAATGATTTTGGTTTAAACTGACGTTTTGACGTATTCCGAGAAGTATTGCTGTAACAGTATAGGAAGTATGGCAGACCGTGTCCCATAGGATGTGAGAATTGACTGCAAGCCCCATCATGTATGAGCACAAGACCCATGTCAGCATCCATTGTAAGCAAAGAACCAAAAGATAATAATGATGATAATGACCTACGTTCTATTTTAATGTCAGTATTTTAATACCCTAATTATATGTTTCTATATTAAATCTTTTATAATCCCCTTTTTTTTAATTAGTGTATATTATTTTTTCAGTGGAAGCGGAAGATAATTTAAATGTTATGCTTTCTAATTGTATAATATTACAGCTTTTGTTAAAATGGTTCCATTCTCACTATAGCACAAACTAAATTTCATTACTTTTTTGTGTGGTGTGGCTAAATGCCATGTTATTTATTTTAAGATGACTGGAGTATTGCACTAGCACTACTGTAATCAGAAAATTTGTTTTATATAGATAGGCTACATGAATAAACAGACAGCACTAATCCATGGTGTTTGTTGGTATCTAGAAATCTTCAGAGATATTACATATTTATGTCTTTTTAATGTGACATGTTTTCTTTTTATACATGAGTAAAATTATATACTTTGTGTACAAAAAAATCCTTATTTGTTTCTTTTGTATCTAACAGATTTTCAATAATGGCATGACCCAAAACCTATTAAATTGTGTAGTCTATGAAAATAAAAGTGATCATGTCAGTATAATATAGTAATTATAACCCAGACGTTATATCATCTCTCTTACACCAGTACAAACCCAACACTTATGTCACATGTTTGCTGTTGTGCTCCTAATGCATGTTAGTTGATGCATGGAGCCCTCAATCCACAATGAGGGTTTTATCTGAAGAAATTGCATGTGGGTTGCTTACAGTTTATAGTTACAGGTGTGTCTCTGTTAATTTAATATTTAGTAACATTTTTAAACATCATATTAAATGAGTGACGTCAATGACAATGCGAAGTATAAATGTGTATTCTTAAATTGACAATTTACTGTATAGTGCAGATATTGAGTTGCAGACAGGTACAACTGAAAGACCACTAAACAAGTGAGCTTTCAGCCAAAAGGCCTTCTTCTACAGTAAACAAAAAACACACACACACAAACTAGCACATGCATGACCACTGTCTCTGGCTGCCCTCCATCCTGGATTTTCCATTGTTTTATTCTTAATTTGAGAAAAAAGGACACTCGTTAACAGTTATATGAGGGAGTTAGTGAAGCCAGAGTCATGCCCTTTCTTTCACCTCTTAGGCATCATGTTCCAAAAAGAGCCATATTACCTACATAATTTCAAATGTTCTTTGTGCTATGGCCTGTCCATTGCTAGTCACTATGCTGTTTTAACGTGTTTGTGTTATAAGCATGTGGAACACAAGTGTCCTGTTTCCATAAGTACTTGAGAATTGTTAAATTCAGAGAGAGAGAGAGCACATTCTGGCAAAGAACTTTATCAAGAAGTCCAACTGCAAATTTGCTTTTTGTAAATATGTCTCTGCTATTCAGTGTCTTGATTTTTGAGTGGTAGTTAATTCCTCTACTTGTATGTGGCATAAATTTAATGCTTGTGGTGATTTCTTCATAGTGCCACAACTTTCACAAGTACCAGATTACATTAGTATGGTATCCTGTGAGATATCTGCTATGTAATTCAAGTAATTGTGATTGTTACACCTACTCTTCAGCATTAATGTTATGAATTTATATTGCTTGTATCTGATGGCATAGTAATATGATAAAATAATATAAATACGATGTTAAAGAAGTTGTTATTTTCTTAGGTCACAGACTTTCACCTCACAGGGAGAAAGGAAACATAAATTTTACAGTGACCTATGCATAGTGTTTGCCTATACCTCATTGTGCAAACATTTACTCATTATGTTCCAAATTGAATCTAAATGTTATTAGGCTTAAAAACAAAACTTTGTCCATTATTTACTTTTAAGTGTTGTCCATTTATACGCTTCACTGTCTTGTGTGTCTCCAGTCTGACGCCAGCACTGCTGCAATTTAGGCATCAAGTTGGAGTGAGAGAGAGAGAGAGAGAGACAAATAAGTGAACCTCTCAGTTCTTGGATACACACAGAAAGATGTGGAGATCTAAAAGGTATGATTTTAAAGACTGCGGCATTCCATTGGCATCTAATGGTAAGGAAATAACCATTCAAAATCAATCCTAGAGGTAAATATATAATAAATGGACAATACTTGAAAGCAACTAGTTGGCTGGTTTTATTTCCAAGTCTAATAGTAACTACGGTTGGTACTGCAGTAACTAGTACTTAACAAATGTGCCAGTGCATGCATTAAACGTCATCCTTGGAGGGTGAAACCTTTTCATTGAATTATTCTCTACAGTTGCTCTTGTTGATAGGGATTTGTGATTAAATTGGAAAGTAACTTTTTTTATTTTTATGTAGTTAACATTGTAATAAGGGGTCTTAGCCAGCTCTTGTGCGGAAATTGGGCACTAAACTGAAACTCAAACTTTGATTCTTTTCTTCCAAAAGCAACTCTTTGTCTGAGCTTGCAGCCCAGTTCAGAATGCATTTTTAATCTTTCTGAAAGGTTTTCTTTTAAAAAAATTCTGGATGTTGAGGAACATGATGGCGTGGTTCTAGTTCCAATCATAATTCCTTGGCAACTTTTAGGAATTCTGCTTGGCATATGTAAGGTTTCATAAGTGTTCATAGGACTGTAGGTGGTATTGAATAAATTGTTATGTTTGAAGTAATGTAGGCAAATGTTAATGAAAAATGCTTCCGAAATGGCATAAACTGAATGTCTTTATAGTAAGTATGTATCCTCAATTCAGTATTTTACATAAAGGTGAAAGTGGAAAAATCACATGAAAACTTCACTTCTTCTATCCCTTCAGTTTTACTCTTTCCTCAGACCGTTAAATAGAGAAAAAATAGCCGTGTAAGGTCCTACAGGTGTCACCATCTACAGGACAAATGTGTGTGTCATTCCTATCACTGTTCACTGCAGCTCAGAGCCTAGTTGCACCAGTATCATGGACCTGACATTCAGTTACATTCACTTTTACTTTGTGCACATACATACATTTTAGATGTGTAATGCATCTTGATTAAATTGTATCTCAGTCACTGCCTCTCCTGCAACAGGGTATCTGAAAATGATTGTTTGAAATTGAAGAAGATCGTTAGCAAATCAGAAAATGTTGAAGAGTTGGATTTGTGTAAAAAATTGACATAATTAAGGTTCATGCTTGTACCCCCAAGCTGACTTGTAATCTTCAACCAATTGATGATTCAGTTCATAAAATGCTGCTAATTTGTCTAAACTATACTCAATGAATGTAGGAGATTGTTGCAAAGAATATTTTTATTTTATTATTTGGGCAGAGTAACATACTGCAAGACACAGTTATAAGCAGAAAAGGAGGATCAAAATGCTGTAGTTACCTACAGATGGCAGACAGAGTCTGCGAACTTTCTGTGGCTAGTGCCATACAGTCGTTAATGATGAGATCTTTTGATTTTAAAAAAGAACAGTCTGCAGGCTACATTGACTCAAAAGACACACAGGTAACCTACTGCAGCAGCCCAATATATCTGTGGCTGTTGTAGTTGCATATTATGTAATTTTTCTAGCATAAAAAAATTTTGAAACCTGAATATGGAGCCACGTTTTGCATGGATAAAGCTTTGCTGGTAGTCATTGAAGCATGACAATAAAGCTACCTTAGATCACTCAAAAGACTTGCAGAGATTTTCACAGTTTTAAAATAGCTGTTATTTGGGTGTCCAGGTTTGTTTACTTAATAATTGCCAAGGAAAAAAGTCAGGCATTAAGATTGATCTCTTAGCTGGAATTTTTTTGTTTTGCTAGATGCATTGTTGAAAGTTTGAGCTATTTGAGGCACCTTAAAATGTGTAATTTATTGAAACAAGAAATATCAGTATCACAAGGATAAGCTGAACAAAACTCTGCAATATTAAGTAAAGTAGCATTTGTGATGGTTTGATTTTAATGAAGTGCAGTATACAGGCTCTTTTATCAGAAGAAGTAGGTGTGAAAGAACTTAATTTTGAGAAATGGTTTTCAAATGAAATTTGTTATTTGAAGTTACTCAGATTAGACTTTTTTTTTCTTTCTAAAAAATATTTTAAAATATTTTGCTTCTCGGAATTAACTATGATTTTATATCTCATACACATAAAAAGATTTCAGTTTCTGAACATTAATTTAGGAGACTTCAAGCATGATAGTGCTATTGTGAAAATTGACACAGGCAGAAGAAAATTTGAAGGGTTACCACTGTGACCATACTACCTGCGTACCACCTTGAGAATAATGTGCATTGTTGTCATATATGTTAATTTTTGCGTACTGCCCACAGGACACGTGCCAGCATGGACGGTTCAGGGTACGGCGGTGGTCGATCGAAACACCGTAACTCTGACTATGATGGTGAGGCGTGGCAGGAGGATTGGGGGGATGGGGATGGTTCTGATCATGAGGACTACAAACGTCAGGAAGAGCGTGACTGGGATCGCAGACGATCACGATATGCCGATGAGAATGGATACAAGAGTGGGGGAAAGCATCGAGGCAGCCCACCTGACTACAAGTCATCTCGCCGTGGTGGTGATTGGGATCGCCACTATTATGGTGGTGGAGGAGGAGGTTATGATCGGGATGATCCACCACCACCTCGTCGTGATTACCGAGATCGACGTTCATCTGGTGACCGTGATCGACGCAGTCGGTATGATCGCAGAGGGGTAGATTTTGATGAAGAAGGACGTTATCGACGTGATCATAGCCCAGAAAGCCTGGATTCATTTGATGATTACTATAGTGGGCGTGGCGGAGGTGGAAGCAGTGATGGATATGGAAGGTAAATGTTTATCATAATGTTTTAGTGTTTCTGTGTGTGTTTGCAGTTTTTAGATCCAATCATTGACATGTAGTATCCATATGATAGTTACTGAATTTGTTGTTGTGTTAATTTTTCTTCCATCATAATGGATAAGACTGCATCATTCATACGGTGACAAGGATAGGTGAATTGATAAATGCAATTCAAAATATGGCAGAACTAAATATCTGCACAACAGGTTTTATTTTAAAGGCTTAAGTAGATATTTTGAGTTGCTAGAACAATCATTACTTTCTAACATGTTTGAAATTTACAAACAACTGTTTGTATGTAATTCCTTTTGATCATATGAAAACTGTAGAGGAGATAATAATGAATGGAGAACTCACAAAAACAACCACTGAATTGCCCAGTATCTGCTGATCTCAAATTCTAGACAAAAACAAGACCGATTTCTGTTTGTAGGGACATACGAATATATCAGTGGAATATTCTGAACCTAGAAAAATATACTAAGATAAGAGGTCATGGATTAATTTATGTTCAAATAGAGTCGGTGACAGTTGGGTGACAAATAATCAGCAAGGACATCCTTCGATATTCCTACTATTTGTAGACTAATGTTTAAGTGATGATGGTCCTCAGCATGGTCACATTTCAAAATGAATGAAGAGCATTAATTTAGTTACAACTTACGTTATATAATTTGTTTGTGGTAAGTTATTCAATTCATTTCCATTAATCATTCCAAGGCGTCCTATTTGCTCTGCTTGCTGGCCTCTGGACAAATGTGGCTAGGCTCCCAACTGCCCCTGCTTGGTGGGAGGTGTAATCCCCTAACATTTTAATTTGTACTTGTAGATTTCTCATAGCCAGAATCCAAAAGTTTCATCTTGCCTCTTCCTACCATTTTGTGAACATAACTTTCTTACCAGTTTTTACAGTGACTGAGAGGGCCTCCTTATCCGATGTGGAAGGTATGCCTCCAGCCCCATGACAACTTCAGTGGGCCACTGGCTGTTTTTGTCCTGTATATATTCTCCCATCCTATAATATTTTACTCATCTTTTGTAACTGGTTTTATTCTTCCCTTCGTCACACTCACAGTCTAACATACTAAAGTTGAAGTAGCTGCCAGTCTCGTCTATCTTAATAGAATTTTGTGGGTCAGATGCTCCGATTTGTTCTATAAGACTTGATGATTATAGTATCTCTCTTCGATATCCATGCCCTTCTGGTGTACCAGTTCCATGTTTCATATTTACTTTTATTATAATGGTAGTACACTTTTACTATGTGACATAAAAGCTTTGTGAAGCTTTCAAACTTCTCTCTCTTATCATTTAAAATTGTATAAGATTTGTGTCGAAAAATACAATATTCTGTTTAAGATACGACAAAAATAGATTATTTCTGTTCATTTTCCTTTGAATGGAGAATAGTTGATGCTTCAGTTGTAGTGAAATACAAGACTTTGTTGATTAGAAGCAGACTGCCTTAGCAACTTACATGCCAAATTTTCTTAATAAGATAAGCAGTCTTAATAGTATTTTACTGTTTTTGTGTAAAGAAGATTACACAACCACTAGTCATGGCTATTGCTACATTTGCAATAAAGGGGAGGTAGAGCAGAACATAGATGATGGGTAATACACACACACACACACACACACACACACACACACATATTGTGGTCTTCAGCTGTATGCCTGGGGTCCCAGTAAAGAAGTTCTTTGGCTCATCTATTACATTTTCTGTCCACCTACATGTAATTTTCATTTACAGCCATAATAAATTGTGCCTTCCTCTTCATTCAAAATTCTTGTATGAAGGAATTCCATGATCAATTTGATAGTTTTCCTGTCTCTTCTGGTAATTCCCAATATGCATCTCTCCATTGCTTGCTGAGCAACCTTCAGTTACTGAATTATTTTTGCATTAAAATTTGTCTCTCACAGTCATACATTAAAACTGGTAATACACTTTTATTGTGGAGTCCTTATAGACAAACTTGAGCTTAATTTTGAAAACCTATTGAATAGCTTAAAAGTATACCATGCCATTTTTAATCTTCTGTTTATTTCTTTTACTGACCATCAGGTTGTTCTTAATTGCCCTGAATACAAAAGCTTATCAACTGGTTCCTTTTTAGTTTTTTCTATTGTCTTTTTCATGCACTCATTATACTTTGCGGTTTTCTTGTGTTCAGGCTTACTTTCTCTTGCTCTTAACTTATTCCCTTCATTGTTGAAGTTTATTTTCACTAGGGACAAACAATACATGTCATCAGCAAAACAATGGTGATTCAGATACATTTCATTAACAATGCACTTCTTCTCTGCTTTACCAGCTTAACAATTTGTATACTTCCTCTGGTACTTCTGAAAATAGTTTAGGTGAATTGGAATGTATGGTTTTTTTACATATAACAATCAGTTTTCAGATATTGTCATAGATTTTAGTTCACATGTACAAATGTCTTGTTAACATACATAAGTCCGTTCACACATTGTTATAAATAGTTAAGGTCAAACGTATGGTTCCTGAAGAGAGGCAGCAGCCTTTTCAGTAGTTGCAGGGGCAACAGCCTGGATGATTGACTGATCTGGCCTTGTAACATTAACCAAAACGGCCCTGCTGTGCTGGTACTGCGAACGGCTGAAAGCAAGGGGAAACTACTGCCTTAATTTTTCCCGAGGGCATGCAGCTGTATGGATAAATGATGATGGCGTCCTCTTGGGTAAAATATTCCTGAGGTAAAATAGTCCCCCATTCGGATCTCTGGGCGGGGACTACTCAGGAGGACATCGTTATCAGGAGAAAGAAAACTGGTGTTCTACGGATCGGAGTGTGGAATGTCAGATCCCTTAATCGGGCAGGTAGATTAGAAAATTTAGAAAGGGAAATGGATAGGTTAAAATTAGATATAGTGGGAATTCGGTGGCAGGAGGAACAAGACTTTTGGTCAGGTGAATACAGGGTTATAAATACAAAATCAAATAGGGGTAATGCAGGAGAAGGTTTAATAATGAATAAAAAAAATAGTTCGGGTAAGCTACTACAAACAACATAGTGAACGCATTACTTTGGCCAAGATAGACACGAAGCCCACACCTACAACAGTAGTACAAGTTTATATGCTAACTAGCTCTGCAGATGACGAATAAATTGATGAAATGTATGATGAGATAAAAGAAATTATTCAGGTAGTGAAGGGAGATGAAAATTTAATATTCATGGGTGATTGGAATTCGAGAGTAGGAAAGGGAGAGAAGGAAACATAGTAGGTGAATATAGATTGGGGCTAAGAAATGAAAGAGGAAGCCGCCTGGTAGAATTTAGCGCAGAGCATAACTTAATCATAGCTAACACTTGGTTCAAGAATCATGAAAGAAGGTTGATAACATGGAAGAACCCTGGAGATACTAGAAGATATCAGATAGATTATATAATGGTAAGACAGAGATTTAGGAACCAGGTTTTAAATCGTAAGACATTTCCAGGGGCAGATGTGGACTCTGACCACAATCTATTGGTTATGAAATGTAGATTAAAACTGAAGAAACTGCAAAAAGGTGGGAATTTGAGGAGATGGGACCTGGATAAACTGAAAGAACCAGAGGTTGTAGAGAGTTTCAGGAAGAGCATAAAGGAACAGTTGACAAGAATGGGGGGAAAGAAATACAGTAGAAGAAGAATGGATAGCTTTGAGGGATGAAGTAGTGAAGGCAGCAGAGGATCAAGTAGGTAAAAAGATGAGGGCTAGTAGAAATCCTTGGGTGACAGAAGATATACTGAATTTAATTGATGAAAGGAGAAAATACAAAAATGCAGTAAATGAAGCAGGCAAAAAGGAATACAAACATCTCAAAAATGAGATCGACAGGAAGTGCAAAATGGCTAAGCAGGCATGGCTAGAGGACAAATGTAAGGATGTAGAGGCTTACCTCACTAGGGGTAAGATAGATACTGCCTACAGGAAAATTAAAGAGACCTTTGGAGAAAAGAGAACCACTTGTATGAATATCAAGGGCTCAGATGGAAACCCAGTTCTAAGCAAAGAAGTATATAGAGGGACTATACAAGGGTGGTGATCTTGAGGACAATATTATAGAAATGGAAGAGGATGTAGATGAAGATGGAATGGGAGATATGATACTGCGTGAAGAATTTGATAGAGTACTGAAAGACCTAACAAGGCCCCGGGAGTAGACAATATTCCATTAGAACTACTGACAGCCTTGGGAGAGCCAGTCCTGACAAAACTCTACCATCTGGTGAGCAAAATGTATGAGACAGGCGAAATATCCTCAGACTTCAGGAAGAATATAATAGTTCCAATCCCAAAGAAAGCAGGTGTTGACAGATGTGAAAATTACCAAACTGTCACAAACATACACACAAAATCTAGCTTTCGCAACCAATGGTTGCCTCGTCAGGAAAGAGGGAAGGAGAGGGAAAGACAAAAGGATTTGGGTTTTAAGGGAGAGGGTAAGGAGTCATTCCAATCCCGGGAGAACCGACATATCAAATACTTCATTCACATCCGATTCGCCCATAAAACATTCATAGTTTTCACCCATTGAACCGAGCTTCTTCTGTGAAGTATTTTCTTTCCCACTTTGACTGCTATGGGCAGGTGTACTTGAGAGGTTAGGTTCACTCACTTGGTTATCGTCTTTATTGTTTACAGTAATAACACATACCTTTGGCTTTCCAACATTTCTTCTTTTCTTAAAAGCCTTCAGAGGATAGATTATATATCTATTAAAAGGTAATAGTCTGCTGATTCAGAAACCGCTAAAAAGTAAAAATTGAACTTTTCATGATTTTGAGCCTTTCCGGAGCCCCTTAAGGTTCGCCGATGACATTGTAATTCTGTCAGAGACAGCAAAGGACTTGGAAGAGCAGTTGAACAGAATGGACAGTGTCTTGAAGGGAGGATATAAGATGAACATCAACAAAAGCAAAACGAGGATAATGGGATGTAGTCGAATTAAGTCGGGCAATGCTGAGGGAATTAGATTAGGAAATGAGACACTTAAAGTAGTAAAGGAGTTTTGCTATTTGGGGAGCAAAGTAACTGATGATGGGTGAAGTAGAGAGGATGTAAAATGTAGACTGGCAATGGCAAGGAAAGCGTTTCTGAAGAAGAGAAATTTGTTAACTTCGAGTATAGATTTAAATGTCAGGAAGTCGTTTCTGAAAGTATTTGTATGGAGTGTAGCCATGTATGGAAGTGAAACATGGACGATAAATAATTTGGACAAGAAGAGAAGAGAAGCCTTTGAAATGTGGTGCTACAGAAGAATGCTGAAGATTAGATGGGTAGATCACGTATCTAAGGAGGAAGTATTGAATAGGATTGGTTAGAAGAAGAGTTTGTGGCACAAGTTGACTAGAAGAAGGGATCGGTTGGTAGGACATGTTCTGAGGCACCAAGGGATCGCCAATTTAGTATTGGAGGGTAAAAATCGTAGAGGGAGACCAAGAGATGAATACACTAAGCAGATTCAGAAGGATGTAGGCTGCAGTACGTATTGGGAGATGAAGAAGCTTGCACAGGATAGAGTAGCATGGAGAGCTGCATCAAACCAGTCTCAGAACTGAAGACCACAACAATAACAATAACAGTAACAGTTAAGGTCAGAAATTATCATTTTTTGGTCGCAGTTTTTGTGTTGAAAGACAAAGCTTACACTGTATACACTGGTTTACAAAGGGATATTACAACTTGAAATCTTACACTGAAAATCAGCTTTTCTCTATTAATAAATGCTTAAGTTTATTGTTTGTAGTGTGTAAATTAGCAGTCTTGAGGTCAGATGGAAGTCTTATAAAAGATGGTTCTTATTGTATGTGGACTACAGTCTGCAGCCTTCTTTTTACTTGTGATTCTGTGAAATCTTTTCCTTCCCGTTGTATTATACCTATCTACATTACTGTTTGCTACATTATATTGTGAATTTTGTTTCACAATGATTATCAACCTGCAGGATGTACATAGAGTGGATTGTTAGTATTTTATATTTTCTGAAGATTTCTCTAAAAGGCCCTCTTCTGTTTACCTTAGCTACCACTCTTACTGCCCCCCCCCCCCCCCCCCCCCCTCCCGGTCCCGTTCGCTGGAGCCTGACTGTATAAACAGCTGGTGCCCCACCCCATAGCTCAATAATGTACTGAAAATGCGGAAATATCACTTCGGAGTATATTTGTCTCAGGCTACCATGGTCTATGAAGTTTCAGTAGATATGCATTGGTAATGATTTTCTTACAAGTATGGTCTATGTGTTTTTTCCATGACAGGTGTCCATCAAAATTTGTGTTTGTTTGTGTAGCAAAGGGCCATTGTAGATGTAAATAGAGTTCTATTTATGTTCTGATTGTAGCTAAGCATAAATTGCATTGTCACTGTATTATATTTATTTACAAGTAGCTTATTTGCAGAAAGATAACTAGACAGAAAATTATAATTCGTTTCACTACTGTTTGTAGAATCTTGCTTATATTGGCCAAGCTGAAAAAAGATGTGTCATCATCGTACCTTACAATGTTGCAGTTTTGGGGTTCAATTGAATTGTTAACGTTCACATAAAACAGAAAAGGCCCCAATATACTTGCTTGGGACACAGCACATTGAAGTATCTTGTGGGTTGATTTGGTTGTTGTCAACTGTTTATTCTTTTATAAGTTAGCTTGACACGCTGTTTCCTGTCTTTCAAATAGAAGGTAAGTAGTTGGAAATGCTGTCCCTCTCGTCCCATATTATGCTTCTAATTTATGCAATAGAATTCTATGATTCGCAGGATCAGAAGCTTTATTCATATGCAGGAAGGTGCCTGTTACTTTTTCTTTCATCTAGCTTGTTTACTAGTTACTGTATAAGAATTCCTACTGCTGTTACAGTAGATCTTCCTTTTCTAAAACTATGTTGTAGATTGTTAAATAGATTATGTTTGGTGAAATATTCCTCATAGTGATTTAATATTACCTTCTCTAATTATTTCCCAAGCTTTGAAGTTAATGATATTGGCTTATAGTCTGTACCAGTTTTTATTCCCTTCTTATACATTGGTAGGATTTCAGTGATTTCCAAAAGATCAGGGAATTCTCCATGGCAGAGGGAGATATCTAATTAGATGTGTCAGAGGCTTTACTAATTCTCCTCTACATTCCTTTAGCAGTGCAGTTGAAATGTCATCCCAGCCTCAAGACATTTTAACTAAAAGTTTTGAAATGATTGCTGGAATGTCCCTCTCAGTAATGCCGTGGATGAGAAGAGATTGGCTAGTCTTTGTAACATTTAAGTTGGCCACCCAGTCATGTTCTTTATGCCAGTTGTATTAAACATCTGTATGAATTTCTCACACTTTTCTTTTGGATCATTTGTTATACCATCATTTTCTGTCAACATTATGCTGATACGTTCATGAGATTGCTGTTTCCCACATTATTTATGCAGTATTTTCCATACTCATTAACTAACACAGGTTGAATTGCTTATTCGATAGGCACATTTATGACCTTTAAGGTTAGTCAAGGAATGTCTCTTTTTGTCCTGAGCAGTTTTTATTTTGTTAGTTAGTATTGTAATTTAGTATCTGTTGAGAGTATATAACAGGCTTTCATATTCTCTCTCAGTTTAAGGATTTTTGGTGGGAAATTCTCAGCTTTGTGTTAATAGATTTGTTTACTTGTTTTACTAAAGGGCATGTTGCATTTAAATTTTTATTGAACAGTTAATAGAAATTTTCCAATTGTCATTCACATTTGTTGCATTGTAAACTGGGTTCCATTTTTCATTGCCTAATGCCCTCTTCAGTTTTTTATAATTAAATTTTCTTTCATACGTAAACATAATGTGCTACCTGACCCCTCTTTTTAGTTCAAAATTTCTCACTGTGTGGATCTAGTCCAATAAAATTTACACTAATGATATATATGTTTTTTAGTATGCTAACGTATGTTGAATCAAAGCCATGTTTCTCAAGTTCTGTTTGTACATATTTTGTTGAAACTGAGTGAAAATCTTTCTCAGAAAGTATGTACCGTAGTCAGAGCGGCTATTCACATTCATTACATTGTTGTTTGATTTCATTCACATCTTCAAAATAGTCCACTGTGACCTATCCACTTCTAAAATCATGGATAACTCATTCCTTTGCCTGTTTTGCATCTAATTTTTTCTGTGTGTGATGTGATAATTTTAGAGTGTACCAGTTGCCTTTTAATGAGTATCAGTTGCTTTGTAGTATATATTGTCCCCAATTTATTTCTGTTGAGTTCAGTTCATCTCTTTTATGAGTAGATTTGTCTACCAAAATACTCTAGTTATAAGGAAGGATCAAAAAGTTTCTGTTTGAGAGCATTGCTGCAATGTTCTGCGATTCCGATCCAACCATACATTTAGGCAAGGGATTGGTGTGGCATTTGTGTGTTTCTGACAGGTGCTTGCAGTAAATTTGGAGAGGTGGCGTACGGCAACATGATTACCAAATGTGTCCAAACAAGACCAATGTGATGTGATGTGATGTTCTGTTCTTGGCTATCAAAGGACAAACACTGGTAGACATCCGTCTGAGAATAAAGAATGTGTATGGGTAGCATAACTGTAGAAAACCTCCATAGTGGAATGGTGTGCCAAGAGGTGCTGCTTCTTCATTATCCTCTGCGTACACCCCCATGGTGTGTGCCCCGCCCTTGCCTTCGGCTCGACTTGGCACAGGGCCCGAAGGACTCAGTCCCTCCGGAGGCCTTCTGCCGCCGCTTTTATTCCATCCTCGCCACGTATCAGGGCTCTGGCGTTGTTTACACTGACGGTTCGATGGGTGCTGGTCATGTTGGTTATGCTCTAACTCTAGAGGACCATTCCGAACAACGTTCATTGCTGGCTGGCTGCAGCGTTTTCACTGCTGAGCTGGTCGCCATCTTTCGTGCCCTAGAGTATATCCGCTCCTGCTCAGGTGAGTCCTTCGTTATCTGTAGCGACTCCCTGGGCAGTTAATGAGCTATCGACCAGTGCTTCCCTCGCTCTCATGTTGTGATGGCTGTCCAGGAGTCCCTGCATACTCTTGCCCGTTGCGGCCGATCTGTGGTCTTTATGTGGACCCCTGGCCATGTTGAGATACCTGGCAATGAAATTGTTGACCGCCTGGTGAAAGAGGCCACCAGTAAACCATCTCTGGAGATTGGCCTCCCGGCGACTGATTTGTGGGCAATCTTACTCCGCAAAATTTTCTATTTATGGGACACAGAATGGCGCAACCTGCCCGTGCCAAACAAACTCCGTCCTATCAAGGAGATGATGACTGTGTGGCGGTCATCCATGCGAGTCTCTCGCAAGGAGTCTTGTCCTCTGCCGGCTGCACATTGGGCACACTTGGCTGACGCACGGCCACTTATTGTGCCATGAGGACCCCCCTCTATGTCACTGGTCCACATTTTGTTGGAGTGTCGCCTTTTAGCTGTGCTCAGGCATACGTTAGCGCTGCCTGATACGCTTCCTGCCCTTTTAACATTTTGTCTATATTTTGTGTCGAGTCTGGCCTTTGGCCTACGTTTGTAGTCTGAATTTTTAATGTGTTCTCAGTGGTTGGCTTTTCCTTTTTTGTCTCTCTGGTCGGCCAACCACTGTCACACTCTGTGAGCTTTTAATTCGTTTTGTCTTTTCTTTGTCTGAGGTTTTCTTGTCCTGTGTCGTCTGTTGTGTCCATTATCCGTTTTTTACTCTGTGTGGGTGTTTTTACATTTTGGAACAAGGGACAGATGACCGTTGCAGTCTGGTCCCTTTAATCCCACAAACCAAACCAAACATTCTTCATTATAACACTTGTCACCATATCATAGGCACCTGCCTATAGTCCTAAACTTTCCCCATGTGACTGCCCAAAATATATGTTAAAATAAATTCCTCAGTAACATAACACAGAATTGAAATTACATTTTTTTAATTTCTCATGTGAATTTAAGTAATGCCGATCAACATTTTTGGAACTGTTGATATATGATATCATGTCCCCCCCCCCCCCCCCCCCCCCAAAAATAAATAAATAAATAAATAAATAAATAAACAGATAGTAGCCAACCTTAAGGTTGCACCTTGAAATGAAACTCAGCTCAGAGCTTTTGGGGCATGGCTTCCACCGAGTAAATCTCTTGTGGGTGTCCTGATGGCTCTTATGCTTCAATCTAAGCATGTCCTATCAACCTGTACACAATTTTCATGTTCCACTGCTTACATCAAAAGAAAAATGAACAAAGTTGCTGAAACTTTGCAATCAAATCTATGTCTATGTATGTCTCCATTAGGCATTATTGTGTCATTAATCTACATTCAGTATTATCGTTTTGATAGTGTTTTAGACTATTTTTTTTCTGCCATTGGTTATTCCGTCCACCGTTTGGATGAGTTTGCAAATGTCTCATCAGAGTGCACTACAGTATGGTAACATAAGTATCACCACCGAGTAAGAGTTTCACAAATGAATGGAGGAAAAAGCGCACAAAATATACCCTGTGTGCAAAATATGTCCCGTTATTTTCGTTTCCTGGCTTGCTGAATGCTGGTAATGTGCTCTATTGCCAAGTTTCTTTTTGTGAGTATATTACGCATGAGTTTAGTGAGTTTTGCTCTCTTGCAGATAACAGCAGTATACCCTAAGTTTGAAAACAACACAATATGAGTTCAGTGTGCAATTTATAAGGTAAAATTTTGGAACATGCGGTTAGGATGAACATGAACTTAGTGCATCCAGACCCAATGTAAACATATTTTTTTTCCTTTTTTTTTTATAAAAAAAGGCCCAGAGTAAATCCAAGCAAAGGTATACACACAATTTTAACAGAATAATGAACAATGGTGAGTAGGAATTGTGGTTTAAATTGGCATGGTTGTTGCTTGGGTCACTCACGTCAGCCAGTCACAGCATAAGATCCATGACATCATGGAAACATCACTTTCATCACATGACCTCGTAAACACCACAGTGATCAGATCGTTCAGGTCAGCCAGTCACAGCACAAGATCCATATCATCATGGAAGCATCACTTCGTCACATGAGATCGTAAAAGCTGCAGTTAGAGCACACAAAACATTGCTTAATAAAGTTTAGAAATGAAAATACCAAAAACATTTGGCATGTAGGAAAGCTAACACACACGGCACTAAAGATCTCTCCAAAACACATCTCTAATACAATTTGTAGTAGTAAACTGTCAGGAAATACAATGTTGGGGGTTAAATAAGCTGCCTCTAGATTTTATCTAGGAGTTAGCTTTTGATGTTATTTAGGAGTTTGTTGTTAAATGGAAAGAAGATAAAGTGCATAAATATTTTACTAGAGTGTGATATTACTGTCCCATCCCCCTCCCTCATGAAAAATCTTGGTTGTGACAGACTGATCTGTAGCGTAGCCCAAGTTCTAGGTTAGTTCCAATCCTTAAATGTCCCAGTCTTCCCCAGGATCGAAACCACGAGCCGTGCTTGACATTATGTTAAGCAAGTATAGTATTAAACATTCATATTAGTGTGTCTCCCTGCGGTACTTGCATAGTTGAATATTTGTATATTTTGTGTTGAGTAATTACAGCACATAACAAGTAAATCTGCCTGTTTGCAGGGGAGGTGGAAGCAGTCGTGATTCGGACGCATACCGAAACCAAGCTCCCAACAACACTGTGATGATTAAGGGCCTGGCATACCATATAACTGAAAATGATATCCGGAAGGACATCCTTCAGTGCAATTTAATGCCAAGGGACATCCGTCTCATCCGTAAGAAAGACACTGGTCAGTCACGGGGATTTGCTTTTGTTGAATTTAATACAGTAGCTGAAGCAACCCAATGGATGCAACGAAAGGGTGGGACATTAGTTCTTCAAGACCAATATCGAGCAGAAATGTACTACAGTATCCCAAAGGACCCACCTGGTTTTGGAGACAGAGGTGCTGTGCAATTAAAGGACTGGCACTGTGTGAAATGCGGCGCGAATAATTTCAAAAGACGAGATGCCTGCTTCAAATGTGGCGCATCCCGCAAGGAGAGTGAAGAGGGAGGTGAAGGTAGTGATGAGGTGAGTACAAAAAATATTTGCAGTGATCTAGTGGCTATTTCAGCAATATTAGTGTAACAGGAGATGTTTTATGCCTTTAATTTTATTATTGTTGTTCACTGTTTTAGAACTTGTTTCACATACACGTTTTAAGGTAAGATTGCTTGCTAGGCAATTTAATTCAGTGACATACTTGTAATTCAAAGGTGTGTGTGTCAGTTCTTTGGTGTTCCATCTACATCTACGTACATACTGTGCAAGCCACCATATTGTGCATGGTGGATGGTACCTTGTACCACCAGGAGCCAATTCCTTTCCTGGTTCACTCATAAATGGAGGGAGGGAAAAAGACTGTCTATATGCCTTTGTAGGATCTTAATTGCTCTTATCTGTATGGTCCTTAGGTGAAATGTATCTTGTCAGTAGTAGAATCATCCACAGAAACTGCATATGCTGGTTCTCTAAATTTTCTCAACAGTGTTTCTTGAAAAGGAGGTCATCTTCACTCCAGGAATTCCCATTTGAGCATCTCCGTAATACTTGTGTATTGATCAAACCTATCAGTAACAAATCTACCAGCCTATCTCCAAATTGCTTTGATGCCCTCCTTTAATCCCATCTGATGAGGATCCCAATGGTGCACTATACAAGGTGTCCTTAACAGATGAACCATATTTTCCTAAAATTCTCCCAGTAAACCGAAGTTGACAATTCGCCTTCCCTACTACTGTCCTTACGTGCTCGTTCCTTTTCATATTATTTTGCAGTGTTACATGTATTTAATCAATATGACTGTGTCAAACAACAAACAACAAAGTCAGTCATCATAGAATTGGTTCAATACTCATCACACTAATTAGAAATGTTGTCTATTCATCTTGTTCATTCCTACATTCGCTCAATGACGACACCATTCGGTACACCACCGCATCAACAGATTTCTGTTCACCCTGTCCATCAGGTCATTTATGTATATAGATAATAAAAGTCATCATATCACACTCTGATGAACATTTGCCATCAGGACAATGTACTGAGTTTCATTACTTCAGAAGTTTGGGCCACTCTCTTATCTGAGAACCTACTCCGTATGCTCGTACCTACCTTTGTTATCAGTGTGCAGTGGGACACCGTGTCAAATGATTTCCGGAAATCTAGGAATATGGAATCTGCCTGTTACCCTTCACATGTGGTTCACAAATATTGTGTGAGAGAAGGGCAAGCCAAGTTTCACATGAGCGATGCTTTCTAAATTTGTGCTAGTTTGTTGTCAGAAGTTTTTCCGTCTCAAAGAAATTTATTATATTCAAACTGAGAATATGTTCAAAAATTCTCCAGCAAAACAGCATTGGGGGTGTTGGTCTGTAATTTTGTGGGTCCATTCTTTTACTCTTGTTATAGACAAGAGTCATTTGTGCTTTTCCCAATTCTACGATTATCACTAGCACTCAACTTGAGCTTGTCAGCATTAAATATGTTGTTTAACTTATTCCTAAGACATTAAATCTGTGTGCCCCAGATTGGGTTATCATGACCTTTTGTCTTTGGTGATCCGCTTCGCAGCTTTAGTCTTCAAGTTTCTTTTTCGAACAGCAAAAGTTCTCATAGTTGCCTAGGAGTCACGCACACCTGGTAGAAAAAAATCTTTGCAAGTACATGCAGCATGGCATAGCTGTCATTGGCTAGTGGGCTGTAGGTTCAAACATGACCACCAAGGTATTTTTTTATTTGGTACATATTATTTTTGGAAGGTTCTCTGAATTTCTTACATTTGTAATGATTATATATTCTAGAATATTCGGTGTTTATATAAAAAGCAGCGCACACTGTCCAGGAGTTCAGGCCTATCTGTTCTAGTGGTACATAGGTATTCGTAAAACACATGCTTTTTGTGCTAAGTGTTGTATTCATTGACAACTCTAATTTCAGATTTAGATTTGATTCTGGTTTCGATGTGAAACTGTTTGGTGGAGATGTCAGTTACTTTCAAACCTCTACACCAGCATGGCTCCAATTAGGAAGTGTGAAAGCCGTCATCTACATGGGCAGGAACCAGATTACAAGCAGTTCATTGTTCTTGTGACCTGCATATTCAGTAGATCAATGGATTCCAAAACATCAGTAATTCAGCGGGACATCAGGCACCCATCAGTGTATTCGGGTGATGCTGGTCGAAATGGCTGAAAGGATTAGACTGAATCACCAAATACAAGTGGTGAGATGACATGATGTTTGGCAAATGTCTGTTTTTACTTGGGTGACACAGCCCCCACGGTGGTTAAAGAACAATGAAGAGCAGCCTGATAGCTGGAAAAAATTGTTGGTCAAAATGACGACAACCTTCGTCAACTGTCGATGCCAAGTTCGTTTAGGAGAAGAACAATCAAAGAACAGTCACAGGGAAGTGCCACAGTTTTATATACAGAAAGTTTTAGCTGTATGCCACATTTTAAATCCGAATATGACTTAAGCTGATAAAAACACACACTTTGATGAAAGGAATTGCAGAAGATGTGTAACTAACTCTTCTGGTAAAGGATGTCACAACAGTTGAGGAATTCAAGCAGGACTAGTACATTGAGGAAGTGTAACAGAAATGATTTGGACAGAAGAGGTGTGATCCACTCGTAAAAGTGATTTCTATAGCAATTGTGGAAGACCACCATGATGTTGCTTCTCGCATATGCCATGTAAGAGAAGTAGTACAGCATTTTATGGTAGCCAGAACAGTCAGACCAAGTAAGCAAGAGATAGCAGCCATTTATATTGATCTCATACATCAGGTGGTTATAGAGATACCCCATACATCAAGTGGTATTAGAGGATGTTGACGAAGATGTGTATCAATCTTTCATAAGAATCTCTGCCACCATCAAATGTGCAAAGAAGAATGGACTCCACCAACACGGGCATGCGCTGCAGCAATCAACCAAGCATTGTGGATACTCTGGACAAATTGTACACTACTGCATAGAGAGAGATGATGATGATTTTCAGAACAACTATACCACCAGATGTCTGCCATCACAACAGTTCTATTCATGCCTCTATGATAGAGAGTTACAGAGTGAAGCAGCGCTGCTGTTTTTAGAGCACGGACTTCATATTCGAGACAATGCAACTGTCTGACGATACTGATTTGGGTTTTCCATGTTTTCTTAGATAGTTAAGGCAAATGCCAGGGCAGATCTGTAAATCAAGGCCACGTCTGACACCTGTCCTGTCTGCATAGGCTCCTGTCCTATTCTCTTAAAGCATGTTATTCGTGCTGTGTGTTACACACTGAAGAGCCAAATTAACTGATACACCTGCCTAATATCATGCAGGGCCTCCGCAAGCACGTAGAAGTGCAGCAATGCGAAGTGGCAGGGACTCAACTAATGTGTGAAGTAGTGCTGGAGGAAATTGACACCATGTGAATAGTGCTGTAAATCTGTAAGACTACGAGGGGGTTGAGAACTCTTCTGAACAGCAAGTTGCAAGGCATCCCAGATATGCTCAATAATGTTCATGTCTGGGGAGTTTGGTGGACAGTGAATGTTAACTCATAAGTGTGTTTCTGGAGCAGTTATGGACGTGTGGGGTGTTACATTATCTTGCTGAGCTTGTCCAAGTCTGTTGGAATACACAATGGACATGAATGAATGTAGGTGATCAGACAGGATGCTTGCATACGTGTCAGCTGTCAGAGCTGTATCTAGACATCTCATGGGCACCAAATCACTCCAACTGAACATGCCCCATACTATTGCAGAGCCTCCACCAGTTTGAACAGTGCCCTACTGACATGCAGGGTCCATGGATTCACGAGGTTGTCTCCATACCCATACAAGTCCATCTGCTCAATACAATTTGAAACAAGATTCATCCAACCAGGCAACATGTTTCCAGTCATCAGCAGTCCAATATCGGTGTTGATGGGCCCAGGGGAGGCTTAAAGCTTTGTGTCATGCAGTCATCAAGGGTACACAAGTGGGCCTTCAGCTCCGAAAGCCCATATTGATGCTGTTTCATTGAATGGTTTCCGCGCTGACACTTGTTGGTGGCCCAGCATTGAAATCTGCAGCAATTTGCAGAATGGTTGCACTTCCGTCATATTGAACGATTCTCTTTGGTTGTTGCTGGTTCCGTTCTTGCAGGATCTTTTTCTAGCCTCAGTGATGTCTGAGATTTGATGTTTTACTGGATTTCTGATATTCTCAGTACACTCGTGAAATGGTCATACAGGAAAATCTCCACTTCATCACTGCCTTGGAGATTGTGTCCCATCACTTGTGCACTGTCTATAATACCACATTCAAACTCACTCAAAATCTTGATAACCTGCCATTGTAGCAGCAGTAACCGATCTAACAGCTGCTCAGACACTTGTTGTCTTACATAGACGTTGCCGACCACAGTGCCATATTCTGCCTGTTTACATATCTCTGTATTTGAATATACAAGCCTATACCAATTCCTTTTTGCACTTCAGTGTATTTTGGCTATTGGTGGGCATTGTATTACTTTGACAAGTCCTATTTTATTATGAGACATTCTATGACTGAATAAATGTAAGTAAATAAAACTGCAGACGATTATAGTTGACCTGTGGACTAGGTCATTGGACAAGGCCAGTCCCCCTACTGTAGACTAGCTACTCACGTAGCTAACGAATTCAGGAAAACTAAGCATGGAGACCATCTAAGGAGGTGAGGGTGCTACAGATACTAATCCTTCACAGGCAACAGTCATTGTCGGGAAGTCACATTAATGTCATTATCGACGGACAGCCTCTCCAGCCTTTAGTGGGCCCTGGGGGGGCTTTATGTTCTGTAATACTGAATGGTTATCACCACCAACTAAAGAAGACTGTTATGAAAGCGATTATGCTGAAAGTCACAAATGGAAAAGAAGTACAGCTGATAGGAACATGTATTGCAGCTATCAATGATAGTGCATAGGCACCCTTCAGATTCAACATTTTATTGTAATGTAGTCTGGTGAGGGGGTTGTTTGTCGTTGAAGATGTTGTTATCCCAGTGTCATCAACAAAAAGAGTTCCAGTCATTAATTGAGATGCTTATTTTACCTGTGAAGCAGCTTTGCTGCTCATTCTTGCAAAAGAAATCCGCTTGCCAGCAACAATTGTAAGTATTGTAGGTGACTGATGAAAACTTTGTATCACTGATTGTCATGTGTAGCCACAAATCATCCCTTAAGATACGTGCCTAGGGACTGCTGAAGCAGTTCAGGAATGGCAGCTTAGTATCATCAACAAAGAATTGTGCTCCACTGCCACTACAGACAAAGTAGGGGAGGAAGCTACTGTCAGCCTGCCAGTATGATTCAGCCTGACCAAGGAACAACATATGTAAGTGTTAGTAGTTCTGTGGTAACTTCAGATGCTGTCAGATCCAGACTGGAAAAAAGGAAGACCAAGTACCCCAAGGTCAAACACTGAATCAACACTGGGGAACACCACCAGTTAGCAAGCACTTGTGTAGAGTATCACTGGTTAACGGCACACAATCTGGGAGGGAATAAAGAAGATACTGCCAAGATGTCATGGAACCTTCAAAGATTCCTTGGTACTCTCCTTTGGTCCTTTGAAGGAGGAGGATGGTACAAGGTTTTTGTGGTAAACTACCACTGACTGAACAAAATCACAAAAAAAGATGTTTACCCAATACCACGCATTGATGATACCCTAGACTGCTTGAGAGGAGCAAAGCAAGTATGGTCACGCAGACAGGCTACTGCTGAATTGAGATTCACAAGGCCTACTGCGAAAAGACTTGACTTCATAACTATTGGTGGTCTCTCTGAGTTAAAAGTTATGCTCATGCACATTTGTGTGTGGGTAGAGGTTCTGACAACCATGTTAAAGTGTTCAGATTCCAGGCATCTGCCTGTTGCGACTTGCCGATCTTTCAAAGTAGCAGTTACGCGCGTCCTCTACATGCGGCGCTGTCTGCCAGCCATGCAGCAGCAGTGCCACCTAAGCGGCCAGCCAGCCAACGGCCGCTAGACTTGGACTCACTTATGATTTGACTCTCAAAGTGTACACACGTCTTACTCTGTTTACTTGATCTGTGACTTTCATGTATACCGTCTTCCTTGAAATATACTTGTTCAACTTGAAGTTATTACAATTGGCAACGAGGATGGGGTTTTTCTTTTCTATCGTTGACCTACATGTTTCCATGGCTACTTTAGAGCAACTATTGCAAGGCCTCATAGAACAGCAGACGCTTCTCACAAATGTGATTCGTGATTTTGTCGCAGCATCAAATGCGGGGCGTCTCTCGTCATTGTCTACCTACTTTTCCTCCTTACAAAGAGATGGCGGAAGACTGGTCTGATTACGAAAAAGTCTTCGACAGCACTTCTTGGCATTTCGTGTCGCGGACGAACAAACATGTAAGTCTATGTTCCTTTCATGGATTTCACCTCAAATGTATTGGTTGTTGTCGCAATTGGCTCCTTTGAAAGATCCTGTGTCTTTGTCCGTTGCTGAGATGTGCTCACTTCAGTCCGTCTATTTTCAAAAGCAAACGCATGTGGTAGCCTCTTGTGTTGCCTTTTATCGTTGTCAGAAACAACTGAATCGATCCTATTGCGCTTGGGCTGCTGAACTTCACGGCCTCAGTAGAATGTGTAAATTTGTTACTGAAGTTCACAAAGAATCCTACGCCGATTCCATGGTACTGGATGCTATTACCCGATCGGCGCCCGACAAAGAAGTTAGGCAACGTGCCCTTCAGTTGGCAAATCCGACTCTTGATGAAGTCCTATCCATCGCTCAGTCTTTTGAAATTTCTCGCGCCGCTGGAGCACAAATCGAGGCATGGGGCGACATCAGGGAAATACAACCTCTGTGCGATGTTGACGAAGTGTGTGGCGTGTCCCCGCTGGCCGACGTGGTCACTGTATGCTCCCAAGCGCAGCCTCGGCCTAACCGTAAACAAACCTCTAAGAAACTGCAGCAAAACCCACGGCAACTTCCTTCACGTCCGCGGTGTTTTACGAAACATTCACGAGAAGATTGTCCACAACGTTGGGCCGTGTGTCACAAATGCAAATAAAAGGGTCACGTGTCATCCGTTTGCAAATCCAACCGCATACATGATGTTCATGAATGTGTCACTGATTCTGATTCTGTGTTGTCTGTCAATTGTACTACTTCCCTTTTAGGGAAGTTATTCCTCACTGTCCAAATACTTGGTCGAAATGTTCGCATGCAGGTGGATACTGGTTCTGCTGCCACTATCATCAATTCTCAGACATATCTTCAGTTGGGTTCTCCAATCCTGTCATCTGTCACTAGACAATTACAGACTTACAATAAACAGCAGCTTTCTCTCTTGGGACAATTTGATGCTGAGAGCAGCTTTCTCTCTTGGGACAATTTGATGCTGAGATATCTTACAAAACTGTCGTTCGCACTGTTCCCATATTTGTGGTCTACCATAGTAACGTGGAGAATCTTTTTGGTTTCGATGCCTTTCGCGTTTTTGGGTTCTCCATAGATGACTCTGTCAATATTGTCTCTGTTGCTATTCCTTATGCTCAATTGGATCCTTTGTCGACGACATTTTCGTCCCTTTTTTCTCCTGGGTTAGGCCGTGCAAACGACTTTGAAGCTCATATCACGCTCAAACCCTCTGCTCGGCCTAAGTTTTTTCGGCCTCAGCCCATTCCTGTGGCCCTTCGTGATCAGGTCAAACGGGAGCTGGATCGTCTCACTACTTCAGGGGTCTTGCTTCCTGTCACTTCCAGTGAGTGGTCCTCTCCTGCCGTTGTCGTTGCTAAGCCAAATGGTGATATTCGTCTCTGTGGTGATTTCAAAGCCACTGTAAATGCTCAATGCCTTATCGACACTTACCCTATGCCTCGACCTGAAGAATTGTTCACTAAACCTGCTGGAGGCCAGTATTTTTCTAAACTTGACCTGTCAGAAGCTCATCATCAACTTCCTTTCGACGCTGCTTCCCGGCAGTTTCTGGTCCTTAACACACCTTCCGGCCTCTATCAATTACCCAACGATTGCCATTCGGGGTTGCCAGGGCTCCTGCTCTCTTTCAGCGATTCTTGGAACAATTATTGCTCACTGTCCCTGGGTGTATAGATTACCAGGACGAAATTGTTGTCACTGGCTCCGCCACTGACGAACATCTTCAAAATCTCCACACACTTTTTCATGTCTTACAGACTGCCGGTCTTAAGTGTAATCTTCAGAAATCAAAATTTTTTCTGGCATCTATCACGTACTTGGGGCTTCAACTCTCTCGGGATGGTATTTGTCTGCTTCAGAACTGTCACTGCGATCGATGCCCTTCCTCGCCCTACATCTGTTAAGGAACTGCAGGCGTTCTTGGGGAAAATAGCATACTATCACAAGTTTTTACCGTCTGCTGCTTCGGTGGCTCAGCTGTTGCATTGCCTGTTGCATAAAAACGTGCCTTTTCACTGGTCCGCGTCATGCGATGTGGCTTTCCAGAAATTGAAGACTATGCTGAAACAGGCCCCGTGCCTGGCTACTTATCAACCTGGCCAACATCTTGTTCTTGCCACGGATGCCTTTCAATACGTGTTCGGTGCAGTCCTTGCGCACCGTTTTTCTGACTGTTCTGAACAACCCATTGCTTATGCCTCCAAAACGCTCACGGATGCCCAACAAAAGTGTTCCAAATTGATAAAGAAGCTTTGACCATTATTTATGCTCTTCATAAGTTTGGTGTTTTTTCACTATGGATCCAAATTTCATCTTGTTATGGATCACAAACCACTTGTTTCCTTGTTTCATCCATCGACATCACTTCCTGACAAGGCTGCACACCGCCTCCAGCATTTGGCTCTTCACTTGTCTCGTTTCAATTATTAGATTCATTTCCGGCCGATTGCTCAACATGCGAATGCTGATGCACAGTCTCGCCTTCCCATGGGTCCTGATCTGGCATTCGATAGGGATGAACTTTTGTGTTTCCACCTGGATGTTGCCGAGCAGCGGGTTGTGGACGGGTTCCCCATCACTGGGTATCGGCTGGCGGCTGCTACGGGTTCTGACCCTACCCTCTCCCGGGTTTTACGCTGTATTTAGATGGTGTTATCCTCCTTTCCACCGACAATGCTTCGCCGTGTGTTGTTGTACCTGCGTCTTTGCGTCCTTCGATCTTGCGCCTCCTTCACCAAGGGCACTGGGGTGTCTCTCGCACAAAATCTCTGGCATGTTGTCATGTGTACTGGCCCGGCATCGACTCTGAAATCACACACATAATCGCTGCTGGCAGCCCTTTTGCGTCACAGGCCGCCGCCCCGAAGTCATCTTTGTCACCGTAGCCTTCGCCTGAGAAGCCCTGGGAGCGTATTCATGATGACTTTGCAGGACCTTTTTTCGGTGCTTATTGGCTTCTTGTTATTGATGCCTACTCTAACTTTCCTTTCATTGTCCGTTGCACGTCGCCTACCACCGTGGCAACCACCAATACTCTAGCTCGCATTTTCTATTTGGAAGGCCTTCCCTCTACTCTTGTTACTGATAATGGTCTGCAATTTGCCTCTTCCGATTTTGCGGATTTTTGTGCCCGCCATGGCGTCATGCATGTCACGGCCCCTCCGTTCCATCCACAGTCAAACGGTGAGGCTGAACAACTGGTCTGCACATTTAAGGCTCAGATGAGGAAACTCCTGACTTCTGCTGATGATGCGCTTCTCTAAATTCTGGCTTGTTACCGTTCCACCCCTATGGGCGACCACAGCCCGGCTGAGCTCTTACATGGTCGACAGCCCCGCACGCTACTTCATCTTCTGCGGCCTTCCACCTCATGGCTGCGGGTGCCTTCGCTTGGCCGGTTCACCGCCAGCGACCTTGTATGGGTACGGAGATATGGCAGGCGACCAAAATGGAGTCCTGGCCGCATCTTACGACACTGTGGCCAACGCCTGTATGAAATTCTGATGGACACACGTGTTGCAGTGCATCATTCGGACCAGCTTCGGCCTCGTGTGCCAGCAACGCCTGTTCCAGATGCCTCTACACCACCTTCGGCTCTACCTGACTCTCGGGATACTGGAATCTCTCATTACTCACGACGCAGTCCTCTCACCATCATATCGGTGCCAGCACAAGAACTGTCACCACCAGCAGATGTGCCCATGCAGGAACCAGATGACCATCATGTCGGAGCAACTCTACTCGCCTCCTTCTCCTACGGACGTGGACACATTGCCCATGTCTCCTGTTATAACAACCGGACTTGCCGCAACGGTCAGATTGGTGCACAGGCCCCCAGCAGATTGGACCACCACGTCTCCTGTCATCTCGACCCGTTATCATCGGGAACACTTCCGTCCATAGGGGAAGCTGCCTCCTCGAGAATTTACGCCCAGTCAAACAACACCTATGGACGTTAGCAATCTACAGGCCACCTCCATCAAGACCTGTGCAAAAAATTCAAAAGGAGGAAAAGTGTTGTGACTCGCCGATCTTTCAAAGTGCCGCTGCGCAGTTACGCATGTCCTCTACATGTGGCGCTGTCTGCCAGCCATGCAGCAGCAGCGCCACCTAAGCGGCCAGCCAGCCAGCAGCCGCTGGCCTTTGAGTCAGTTATAATTTGACTGTTAAAGTGTACACACGTCTTACTCTGTTCACTTGATCTGTTACTTTCATGTATTGTGTCTTCCTTGAAATATATTTGTTCAACTTGAAGTTATTACACTGCTGGAATCTGAAAAAGTGCCTCTTTACTGCCCAAGACATTAGTATTGGTACACTAAGTAAATGGCGGTGGAGTCTGTCTCCCCGATCCAAAGATGATAAGAGCAGTTACACATTTTCCTATTCAATGGCACGTTTGTAATGTGAGAAGTTTTCTTGTAATGTGCCCATACTACTAATGATTCTGTATTAAGGGCTACCTCTTGCAAGAACTGCTGCAGGGAGGCACCAGATTTTCCTGGAATAAAATGCAAGAAAGATCTTCCCTTCTCGTTGAGACTTGACATGAATGCTGAGAGAATTTCACACTGATGCTAGCAGTTATGGAATAAGAACAGTTTGATCACAAATCCAGGAAGATTGTGAAAAGGTGGTAGCTTATGCTTCCAGAGTACTCTCAAAGTCCGAGGAGGAGTGTCTTGCAGTTGCTTGGGCCATCAGCAAATTCCAGCTGTATATGTTTGCTGAACAATTCACTGTTGTGACAGATCAGAATTCTCTTTCTGGCTGAAAAGCCTGAAGGACCTGTTGGGTCAGCTGGCAAGATAGTATACAAAAATGGAAGCAAACACAAGGATGCCAACTACCTTTTAAGGAATATTACAGCAGAACACAGCAGCTTGAATGAAGTTTAAGTTATTGCTGCATTAAATGATATTGGTACTGAAGGGAAGGAAGATCCATCATTGCTGAAAACTATAGAAGTTTTGAACAGAAAATGAACTGTTTAAGGCAGAATTCCAAATGTTGTGGGAGAGTTCACTTGTCACATTTCGCCACTCCCTAGGCCCTGAGGATGAGTTTAAACACAGCTTCTGAAATTTACTTTAAGCTGTATAGATGTGTTTGCGCATCCCATTCTGCCAACCTCTCACTGCTGTAGACAAGCTTCTTCCATATCTCATTGAATTAAAAGATTTGAGTATTTATCATAGAATATATGTGCCTTTTTGTATGCAATCATTTGCAAAAAACCTCGTTTTGATATCTTCAACAATTTAAGAAATACGATAATTGTTATGACCATATGATTCCTGATGCTTGGGAATGGAAGTAGACACATCATGCGTGACCATCCAGGGCATATAAAAACCAAGTAACTAGAGAATTAAATGAAATATCATTCTGCTTTCAGCTCTAAATAAAATTGCGATATCTTATCTACATTTCATACCCAAAAATGTATGAGCTAAAATCAACCGTACGCAAAGTTTATGCAAGTGTTTTTATGTCTGCAAACTCTTGAAAATATTGTGTATTGTTTTACTTAATTTGATGCAGCACAGTAACTATGATGAATAATGGAAAGAAATTCAGTTCCAATGGAAGATACCAGACTGAAAGATGTGCGAAAATCAAATTTTTTTTTCACTGAACAGTTTTCTTAAAATCGGTGATAAATATTTCGTAGTGGCCTGAACACCACCTCTCAACACTGGTAGCCTCGTTTGGTGAGCATTACATCGACAACAAAGCTGCGCTTACCACAGAATGCAGAAAACACATCTATAGCAATGAAAGTGTGAATAAACAGAACTATGATGTGATGGAGTGAGAGAAGTTGCTCTTCATCCCAGCTTGTCTAAAACTATACTGAAGTATTTTTGCAATGCTCCAGCATCTAGGCACTGGGGATTCGTGAAGTCTCTTGATAGAATCAGACTTGAGTGTCACTGGTCAGGTTTCTATCTGTTAAATACTATGTGAGCACTGCAGGAAATGCGAATGGCGGAAATGCTTGCCACAGTTACCTCTGGGGCACCTTGTACTAATTCCACCTGCAGCATTCACCTCTTGGAGAGTTTCCTGTAGTCGACAAATGGGAATCAATAGACTGTAGTCGGCACTGACTACCTTATCTGCTACACTGTCTTCAGACCTGTGACCACTAATGAAGCTGTGGAAATTACAATGTTCTTTGTAGAAGTTACCATTTTGAAGCATGGAGCACCCTTTGTGATGGTCTCTGATTGTGGAAAAGTTTACATGTCGAGACAAATGTCAAAGGTAACATCACACTGGCTTCATCCACAGGATGACAACTGCCTACCACCCACAGACAAATGATCTCACGGAACACTTTAATAACGCATTTGCAGGTATGCTCTCGATGTATGCTTGATATCGGGCAGAGAGAGGATACAGTATTGCCCATCATGACATTCACATTCAAGACAGCAAAGCTAGACAATACCGATTTCATACAGTTGTTTTTGCTCCATGGTTGTGAGACTGAATTGACAATGGATACACTGTTACTGTTTTAACTTGATGATAGACAGGATGACTATGTGAAACATTTCATCACAAGGATTGGTAAAGTCCCTAAAGTGATACTTTGGGCCATATCATTTCAGTTGTCAGATGTCACATACGAAGTTGAGGATTATGACCCTTCATCAAGAAGACAAAAGTGCAGGCACATTATCTGTGTCCTCCAAATGTGTTACTTGATGTAATAATGAGAAATTTTGGGATTATCAGAAGTTTGATCTGTGATTACAGTCCTGAGGCACAGATTGATTGTGGGGGCTTCTCGTTCAAGGAAATGATGAACGTGAAGCTTTGATAAGGGTGCTAGTTTCAATGCTTCTTAATAGTGAAGATGATGTGACAACCTGACCAGAATGTGAGGATCCTCTAGTGCTGCCATATACAGGGCCCATTGACAAGTTCTACATCCAGGGTGCTGTAGTTGGCTCCAATGAGAACTTCACAGAGGAAGCAGTGCTGCAAGCTGTACTGCATACAGTGAGGTATATTGGATAAAGTCATTGGTTGCTGTGCTGGAGGTTTCCAGTTCAAATCCTATCACTAGTAGTTATTTGATGCTTATCATTTTTGGAAGGTTCTTGAAATTGCATATGTTTGTATATTCTGGAGTATTCGCTGTATTTATAAATAACAGATATCTCCCTCCAGGAGTCAGTTCTCTTCTGTTCTGGCTGTGCTGAGAATAGTACTTCACTTGACAACTCTGCCTTCTGTTTTGATCTAGATTCTGGTTACAGTGTGACAGTACCACAGAGAATGGCCTGACCACAGCCAGTGTGTTATTTTGAGATTGAGTCTTTTATTCTGTAGAGAAGAGTCTATTGCTATCAATTCTCCATGATATCATTCCTACTCCAATTGCTAAATCCATCATCACAGGACACATGAAAGCCAATTGGTACATGAAGCATATGTTTTTTTTTATGTCATAAAATTTTGGGATTACTGAAAGTTGCAATTGCAATGTCTGCTTTGATCCATGAGGTCATCAAGATACTGGACACCCCTGTTTCAAGTGTATACAACATGGTGACCATGAGTCAATCATTACACCTTTGGGGGGGGGGGGGGGGGGGGGAATAGAATATTTAACCCCAGCAATAAAATTAAAGTAATGGGATGTCCACATGGGTACTAGTGGCGTTTGGGCTGGGACAAAGTATGTATGTTACAATAAGAATAATGACACCATTCTAAAACAAACATGATACCAAAAATGAAGCACACATGATTCTAAACACCCAGCACATCCAAAAAATGCAAAAACAAAAACCATTGATATTATAAATTTCAGTAGATGTAGATTTGTTACTGGTAGGTTTGATCACCATGTAAGTATTATGGAGAAGCTTTGTGGACTCAAAAGGGAATCCCTGGAGGGAAGACTACATTCTTTTCACAAAATGCTGCTGAGAAAGTTTAAAGATCCAACATTTAAAACTAACTGCAGAAGCTTCTACTGCCTCCAAATTTTCAAATAATTCTACATAAAATTGGTTGGGAAGTTATGAATACACCATTGGGTTGTTCATTACCAAAGGTTCCGAGTCTGCACTTGATTGATTACCCATTAATTCCTACTCGACTTTTCTTTGTTTTTGGCCTTATGCTGTCAAATGTGTGTTTCTTGCCGTGTGGCAGACTTAGGAATGTATAATGTGTTACATCCTGTTCACAAGAAACTGTATTATATGAAGGTGTGGTGTCTGTATTTTCAGACATGTTTGAAAGAACAGACACCACACTGAATCCACAGCTGTGATATATACTATGTAAATTGAAGGTGGGGGGGGGGGGGGGGGGGGGAGAGGAGAGGTAAGGTAAGGGAAGGGAATGAACTGATGTCATCTGCATCAAGACTTTATGCTGAATCATTAGTGATGAGTGAAAATACATGCCGGACTGGGGTTCGAACCCGGAATCTGTTGCTTATTAGGCAGCTGCATTCACCGCTGCACCATCTGGACACAATGTTAATTGCAATTGTTCAGGCTGAGATTTTAACTCTGCAAGGGAGTGTGCGCTGGTATGAAACTTCCTGGCAGATTAAAACTGTGTGCTGGACCGAGACTCAATCGGGACCTTTGCCTTTTGCGGGCAAGTGCCCTACCATCTAAGCTACCCAAGCATGACTCACAGCCTGTTCCCACAGCTTCAGGAGTGCTAGTTGTGCAAGGTTCACAGGAGAGCTACTGTGAAGTTTGGAAGGTAGGAGACTAAGTACTGGCAGAAATGAAGCTGTGGGGATGGGCCATCAATCATGCTTGGGTAACTCAGATGGTAAAGCACTTGCCTTGCGAAAGGCGAAGGTCCCTAGTTCGAGTTTCAGTCCGGCACACAGTTGTAATGTGCCAGGACGTTTCTTAATGCTCAGGCTATCTTGTCATGCTCCTCGGCTGACCCAAATTTCCACCTAGTGCCACCACGTATCCACAGCCCCCTCAGTGTCCGTGCTCTCTAATTTTACATACCTGCTGGAGGTTGGAAATAAATGTGCATCACTCATTGTTGTGGATTCATATCCCATTGAGGCATATCAATTATATGAATGGAGTGTCTGTTCTTTTGGACATCTCAATCGGCTATGAATCAACTACTGCCAGTGCAGATGCACATTTACATTCAACCTCCAGTGGGAATCTAAAATTAGTGAGCATGGAGGACACGTACAAGAACTGCAGGTATATGGTGGTGCTAGGTGGGAATATGGCTCAACTGAGGAACATACCAAGATAGTCTGCGCATTTGCGATTAACACTGTGTCTGGGTTATTGCAGTGGTTAATCATCTGCCCAGCACACATTTTTACTCATCACCACTGATACCACATGAAGTCCTGATGCAGCTTATATCATGAGTTCCTTTCCTTTCCTTTCCTTTCCTTTCCTTTCCTTTCCTTTCCTTTATCCTCCTCTTGCTTTTAATTTGCATAATTGAAAGTATATTATCTGATGTGACAACTTCCCCTGGGTCATTCTAAGGACGTGTCCAAAGAATATGCTCCTCCTTTTCTTGGTACACAGTTCTTGGTCTTCTACACTGACCATCTCCTGTTCTTCAAAGTCCCAATATACTACTGAGAATCCTTCATTCCACACATTCTACCCTCAAATTTAATCATGTTTTACAAGATACAGACTTTCTGCTGCATATGAGGATTCCGTGTGGTTTACTGTCTGGTAAAAATGTTAATTTTGCATTGATCGAAAGAGTGTTCCTGTTGTAGATGTTCATAAGTAGTTTGAATTTCTCCTCATTCTGAATTTACCTCCTCCTCTTGTTATCCATCGTGGAAGTATCTTGATGTTAGTCATATATTGTATCTTCTCGATGGAGAACTAGCGACCTGCTTTAACTGTCTGTCTCTGTGTTGTGTGGTTTGATCATCTAATGATTCTGACATTATCACAATATCGTCTGCAAATGCGAGACAATTTCCTCATATTCCTTTTTTCTTGCATCCCATTCGTGTTCCACTCCTTTCATTTCTGTCGCTTTTCCCTGGTCAACTTAATCAAGGGTGCAGTTAAAAAGCATAGGGGACAGTCTGCTCCCATGTCTGACTCTGGTTTTGATCTTGAAGTAGTATGAATCTTCCTTCAGGACATGATCTTGGATGTTTTGCATAAGGTCTTTTTAATCAGTCCACTCAATTTTTTGTCAAACTCATCTCTTCCAAAATTTGGAACAGTGTTGGTGTATGTCCAAAACCATAAGCTTACTTGAAGTCTATGAATGTTAGCATAAAATTCTTACTTCTCTATTTTTGATATGCAGTTACCAGTTTCAGATTAGGTATTTGTTCTGCACATGATCTTCCAGTTCTGAAGCTTCCTCCTTATTCACAAATTTGTGAAAGTAGTTGCTTCTCATCTCTGTTCAGTACTTCTTATGAGAATGTTGTATAGGTCACTGGCATTAACGATATTCTTCTGTGTTTCCCATGTTCCAGCTTCTCGGCTCCTTTTTTGCATGTAGTGCTAACATCCATACTTCTGGAAGCTGCTCGTCTTCCCAAATTTTATGTGTAATATGTGTCATTTCGATGATTTTATTCTCATTAGCATACTTAGAGTTCTGCAATGATCCCAGCTTCACCAGGATATTTGTGAATGTCCTGTCCCGGCCTCTTCTGCAGTTTGTTCTTTTCGATTTTAATTGACTGTCTCAGATGGCACTTCTCAGTTTAGGAGCTCTTCATAGTACCAGGTGATCAAAAAGTCAGTATAAATTTGAAAACTGAATAAATCACGGAATAATGTTGATAGAGAGGTACAAATCGACACACATGCTTGGAATGACATGGGGTTTTATTAGAACCAAAAAAATACAAAAGTTCAAAAAATGTCCGACAGATGGCGCTTCATCTGATCAGAATAGCAATAATTAGCATAACAAAGTAAGACAAAGCGAAGATGACGTTCTTTACAGGAAATACTCAATATGTCCACCATCATTCCTCAACAATAACTGTAGTCGACGAATAATGTTGTGAACAGCACTGTAAAGCATATCCGGAGTTATGGTGAGGCATTGGCGTCTGATGTTGTCTTTCAGCATCCCTAGAGATGTCAGTCGATCACGATACACTTGCGACGTCAGGTAGCCCCAAAGCCAATATTCGCACGGACTGAGGTCTGGGGACCTCGGAGACCAAGCATGACGAAAGTGGCGGCTGAGCACACGATCATCACCAAACGACGCGCGCAAGAGATCTTTCACGCGTCTAGCAATATGGGGTGGAGCGCCATCCTGCATAAACACCGTACGTTCCAGCAGGTGTTTATCAGCCAGGCTGGGGATGATGCGATTCTGTAACATATCGGCGTACTGGTACCTCTCACCCGTCACGGTAGCAGTTCCAAAACCAGAATCACGCATTTCCTCAAAGAAACAAGTCCTGATAATGGTAGATGTGGTAAATCCAACCCATACCGTGACTTTCATGTCGTGCAATGGAGTTTCCATGACACTTCTAGGATTTTCGGGAGCCCAATTTCTGCAGTTGTGGGCGTTGACAGACCCTCGGAGCATGAAATGAGCTTCGTTGGTCCACAACACGTTGCTCAACCAATCGTCATCTTCCGCCATCTTTTGAAACGCCCACACCGCAAATGCCCTCCGCTTCACTAAATCGCCAGGTAACAGTTCATGCCTCCCCCCATGAACCATGGACCTTGCCGTTGGTGGGGAGGCTTGCGTGCCTCAACGATACAGATATTTGTACCATAGGTGCAACCACAACGGAGGGGTATTTGTTGAGAGGCCAGACAAACGTGTGGTTCCTGAAGAGGGGCAGCAGCCTTTTCAGTAGTTGCAGGGGCAACAGTCTGTATGATTGACTGATGTGGCCTTGTAACATTAACCAAAACGGCCTTGCTGTTGTGGTACTGCGAACGGCTGAAAGCAAGGGGAAACTACAGCCGTAATTTTTCCCGAGGGCATGCAGCTTTACTGTATGGTTAAATGATGATGGCATCCTCTTGGGTAAAATATTCCGGAGGTAAAATAGTCCCCCATTCGGATCTCTGGGCGGGGACTATTCAAGAGGACGTCGTTATCAGGTGAAAGAAAACTGGCATTCTAGGGATCGGAGCGTGGAATGTCAGATCCCTTAATCGGGCAGGTAGGTTAGAAAATTTAAAAAGGGAAATGGATAGGTTAAAGTTAGATATAATGGGAAGTAGTGAAGTTCGGTGGCAGGAGGAACAAGACTTCTGGTCAGGCGAATACAGAGTTATAAATGCAAAATCAAATAGGGGTAATGCAGGAGTAGGTTTAATAATGAATAAAAAATAGGAGTGCGGGTAAGCTACTACAAACAGCATAGTGAATGTATTACAGTGGACAAGACAGACACAAAGCCCATGCCTACTACAGTAGTACAAGTTTATATGCTGACTATCTCTGCAGATGACGAAGAAATTGAAGAAATGTATGATGAAATAACAGAAATTACTCAGATAGTGAAGGGAGACGAAAATTTAATAGTCATGGGTGACTGGAAATCAGTAGTAGGAAAAGGAGGGTAAGGGAACGTAGTAGGTGAATATGGATTGGGGCTAAGAAATGAAAGAGGAAGCTGCCTGGTAGAATTTTGCACCAAGCATAACTTAATCATAGCTAACACTTGGTTCAAGAATCATAAAAGAAGGTTGTATACATGGAAGAATCCTGGAGATACTAAAAGGTATCAGATAGATTATATAATGGTAAGACAGAGATTTAGGAACCAGGTTTTAAATTGTAAGACATTTCCAGGGGCAGATGTGGACTCTGACCACAATCTATTGATTATGAACTGTAGATTAAAACTGAAGAAATTGCAAAAAGGTGGGAATTTAAGGAGACGGGGCCTGGATAAACTGACTAAACCAGAGGTTGTACAGAGTTTCAGGGAGAGCATAAGGGAACAATTGACAGGAATGGGGGAAAGAAATACAGTAGAAGACGAATGGGTAGCTCTGAGGATGAAGTAGTGAAGGCAGCAGAGGATCAAGTAGGTAAAAAGATGAGGGCTAGTAGAAATCCTTGGGTAACAGAAGAAATATTGAATTTAATTGATGAAAGGAGAAAATATAAAAATGCAGTAAATGAAGCAGGCAAACAGGAATACAAAAGTCTCAAAAATGAGATCGACAGGAAGTGCAAAATGGCTAAGCAGGCATGGCTAGAGGACAAATGTAAGGATGTGGAGGGTTATCTCACTAGGGGTAAGATAGATACAGCCTACAAGAAAATTAAAGTGACCTTTGGAGAAAAGAGAGCCACTTGTATGAATATCAAGAGCTCAGATGGAAACCCAGTTCTAAGCAAAGAGGGAAAAGCAGAAAGGTGGAAGGAGAATATAGAGGGTCTATAGAAGGGCAGTATACTTGGGGACAATATTATGGAAATGGAAGAGGCTGTAGATGAGGATGAAATGGGAGATACGATACTACGTGAAGAATTTGACAGAGCACTGAAAGACCTGAGTCGAAATTAGGCCCCGGGAATAGATAACATTCCATTAGAACTACTGACGGCCTTGGGAGAGCCAGTCCTGACAAAACTCTACCATCTGGTGAGAAAGATGTACGAGACAGACGAAATACCCTCAGACTTCAAGAAGAATATAATAATTCCAATCCCAAAGAAAGCAGGTGTTGACAGATGTGAAAATTACCTAACTGTCAGTTTAATAAGTCACGGCTGCAAAATACTAACGCGAATTCTGTACAAACGAATGGAAAAACTGGTTGGAGCCGACCTCAGGGAAGATCAGTTTGGATTCCTTAGAAATGTTGGAACACGTGAGTCAATACTGACCTTAAGATTAAGGAAGGCAAACCTACGTTTCTAGCATTTGTAAACTTAGAGAAAGCTTTTGACAATGTTGACTGGAATACTCTCTTTCAAATTCTAAAGGTGGCTGGGGTAAAATACAGGGAGCAAAAGGCTATTTACAATTTGTACAGAAACCAGATGGCAGTTATAAGAGTCGAGGGGCATGAAAGGGAAGCAGTGGTTGGAAAGGGATTGAGACAGGGTTGTAGCCTCTCCCCGATGTTATTCAATCTGTATATTGAGCAAGCAGTAAAGGAAACAAAAGTAAATTTTGGAGTAGGTATTAAAATCCATGGAGAAGAAATAACAACTTTGAGGTTCACCGATGACATTGTAATTCTGTCAGAGACAGCAAAGGACTTGGAAGAGCAGTTGAATGGAATGGACAGTGTCTTGAAAGGAGGATATAAGATGAACATCAACAAAAGCAAAACAAGGATAATGGAATGTAGTCGAATTAAGTCGGGTGATGCTGAGGGAATTAGATTAGGAAATAAGACACTTAAAGTAGTAAAGGAGTTTTGCTATTTGGGGAGCAAAATAACTGATGATGGTCGAAGTAGAGAGGATATAAACTGTAGACTGGCAATGGCAAAGAAAGTGTTTCTGGAAGAAGAGAAATTTGTTAACATCGAGTATAGATTTAAGTGTCAGGAAGTCGTTTCTGAAAGTATTTGTATGGAGTGTAGCCATGTATGGAAGTGAAACATGGACGATAAATAGTTTGGACAAGAAGAGAGTAGAAGCTTTCGAAATGTGGTGCTACAGAAGAATGCTGAAGATTAGATGGGTAGATCACATAACTAATGAGGAGGTATTGAATAGAATTGGGGAGAGGAGAAGTTTGTGGCACAACTTGACTAGAAGAAGGTATCGGTTGGTAGGACATGTCCTGAGGCATCAAGGGATCACAAATGTAGCATTGGAGGGCAGCATGGAGGGTAAAAATCGTAGAGGGAGACCAAGAGATGAATACACTAAGCAGTTTCAGAAGGATGTAGGTTGCAGTAGGTACTTGGAAATGAAGGAGCGTGCACAGGATAGATTAGCATGGAGAGCTGCATCAAACCAGTCTCAGGACTGAAGACCACAACAACAACAGTTCATGATGCCAATGGATTTTGTACCGATAGCATCGGAGGGTACGCCTCAGTGCCAACCAAACAGTAGTGTGTGGAATGCCCGTGCGACTGCACAAGCGCTGACTTGCCCATGCGTAGACGAACCTGCTACAGTCTCCATTTCTTCCTGAACTGTCTCAGCAGCATTACTACTTGTGCTCAGTCGGTCACTATGGGGTCTATTGTCTAAACTACCTGTGGCTTCAAACTTCGAAATCATTCTCGCCACAGCTGCATTTGTCAATGGACCTTTACCCGTTCGAATCCCCTTCCTATGGCGATAGGATCGTAACGCTGAACTAGCACTTTCCCCATTCTGATAATACAGTTTCACTGAAAGCGCCTTTTCAGGTAACGTCAACATGCCGCGACTGCTGGCGCATCTGGTTCTCTGTCTCATTACAGCTCTTTTTATACATAATTGTCTCTGATGTTTTGCTGTCCAGCACCATCTGTCGGACTTTTTGTGAACTTTTTTTTCCCTAATAAGACCCCATGTCATTCCAAGCATGTGTGTCAATTTTTACCTCTCTATCTACATTATTCCGTGGTTTATTAAGTTTTCAAATTTATATTGACTTTTTGATCATCCAGTACTTGGCCAAGACCAGACAGTTTTCCACGTCACCATATACTATGTTCCTTCTTTGTTCTTAAAGCTAAGGTTTGGGGGATCATGTCTACTTAATTTAATATTAAATGTTGTGTTAAAGTTAGACATTGTTATTTCAGAAATCCTTTTCTACTTAAGTTTTCCTTCTGGAAAATGGAAACTCAGATTGGAATATTACCAATGTAGGAAAAGTTAGATTGCTGCTTACCATAAAGATATGTTAAGGTGCAGACAGGCACAATAAGACACTTAGGCTGTGGCCAAAAGCTTTGCATAAGTGCAGCAAAAGAGAAACATATGCCATTCATACACACAGGCAAGCACATCTCATGCGCACATGAATCACGTGGGATGGAAGCAGCAGTCTGGAGGGGGCAGGGAAAGGGAAGGGATAGTAGTGTACAGGGGGGGGGGGGGCAGAGTTTGCAAGTACTAGAATGCCAACAGGTGCAGTGTCAGGAGGTTGTGGGGCAGGGAGGTGGGGAAAAAAGGAGCGAAAAAAGAGAGGAGTGAGAAAGATAGGCAGGTGCGTTTGCAGAGAAACAAAGAGCATGGGAGACGAGAATAGGGAGCAGCTGATAGGACAGAGGAGGTGGAAACTGTTGGTGGAGGGTGTGGGGACAGTATGTTAATGTAGGTTGAGCCCGGGATAATTATCGGAGCAGGAAATGTGTTGTAAGCATAACTCCTACCTGCGCAGTTCAGAAAAGGTGGTGGTGGAGGGGGAGGATTCGTATGGTTCAAATAGTGAAGCAGCCACTGAAATCGAGCCATCTGGTTCCTCCCCTCCCCTCCCCTCCCCTCCCCTCCACCACCAGCTTTTCTGAACTGTTTACATTGGAGTTGTCCTGACAACATACTGTACCCACATCTGTCACCCAATAGTTTCCACTGCCTCTGTCCTATCATCTCCTCCCCATTCACATCTTCTACCCTCTTTGTTTGCCATTCTCTGCCAATGCACGTGCCCATCTTTCCCTGCTCCTCTCCTTTTTTGCTCCTCTTTTTCTCACCTCCCTGCCCCACGACCTCCTGGCGCTGCGCCTATTGGCATTCTAGTTCCTACGCACTCCACCAGACAGTATTCCCCTGCCTCAACCTATTCACTATTAACACTTCCCCGACCCCTTCAGATTACTGCCTCCATCCCACGTGAGTGTTGCATTCCTTCCCAAGTTTCCAGAGTTGGTGGTCGTGTGGACGTGAGGTGTGCTTGCTTTTGTGTGTGATTGGTAATGTGTTTCCATTTTGGTGATGAAGGCTGTGGGTGCAAGATCTTGTGTGTGTTTGCTTTTGTGTATGAGTGGTGATGTGTTTCTATTTTGCTGATAAAGGCTGTAGCTAAAAGCTTTGTGTAAGTGTCATTTAATTATGCCTGTCTGCAAATTCTTTAGGGTAAGTAGCAATCTTTCTTCCCCTACGTTGCTGTAAGTGTTCCTTCTCGTATTTTATCAAGGGAAGGAGTTGACCCAAAGCACAACAGAATGTGTCCTGAGGAAAGAATAAACTGTAAAAAATTACCAACAATCCTAGAACAGAGCAATTAGAAAGGTTAGGGCCCATCCTCATGTAATATTGTAACGTTAACGGAGAAGGCTGGAAGATACAAGGCAGGAGAGGACAGTAAAGTTGAGAGAAGGGCACTTGCCACCTGTGCAATTGAAAGGTGCTGTTCGGGGGGGGGGGGGGGGGGGGGGGTTATGCCACAATAATTAAAATCTTGGAATGATGAGCTGCATGGCCCTCTCTGTCATTGTTAATATTGATCCTATACTTTCCATTGTTGTAAGAGCATTACATCTTCAGCTTTCAGTCTTATTTTTATGTAGTTACTAAGATATTGATCATTGAATTATGTTTCAAATGTGGAAAGTTTCATCATCTGTTGCTAGAAGGGTCTTTTAATCACAAGTAATATGCTTTTTTCCTCTGGCAATACTTTATATGTAACTTTTGAGAACATTTCTCGTGGAGAAACAGCAGTCTGGCTAAAATTACTTTAAAAATGCAGTTTCTGTCAGAATGTTACCATCTTCAGACCATTTCTACTTTGAGGGTAGACAGTGGCAGTGAACGGTGTTATGGCTGCACAAACGTCAACAAACACAGCAGTTGACATTTGTGGAGTATAATGCCAGCTCTGTTCACTGCTGCTGCGTACCATCATGGTAGAAATGGTCTGAAGATGTTTGCATTCCGACCGAAACAGGTAACAGTTGTAAATAAATGTTTTATTGTGGTTGAGACTGTTTTTAATCCATTTTTAAAATGAAATGTAATAATACTGCACCAACAGCTGTTGTTTTGATGTTGTTTTATTGGGCAACCAGTTTAAATGTTCCAATCACATAATCTTCAGGCCTGTGAAATTAATAACACCAAGTACCACTCATGCATATAGAAGACAAGGCACCAATATTTATATCTGGTTTCGTAGGTATCTGAACTTCGTTTCATGTCAAACTGTAGCACCATTTACAACATTGCTGGTGAAAAAGTTCAGTAGACAGCGGCCCAATACAGTGATTCCTGGTAAAACAGTATTGTGTTCAGAACACTCTTGTGAAATTTTTCTAAGTGTAATTGACAATGGGTTTTTTATGATTCATAAACACATTTTTAGCAGTCTGTTTGGGCTGACAGTTCTCTTTGAGTTGGTAGCTGCTGAGTAAAGTTATTAACTACAGAAACCAATTGTTAACAGCCAGTAAGTTTAAATTCTTTTATGAAATGAATTTTCAGGTTATATATATCATGACTTCAAAAAATGTTTGTTACAAAAATGATGTCAAATTTTACAGGTGAGCCCACATCCAACAAACACAGTGTTGTTACGAAATCTTGATGTTTTGTCAACTGAAGAAGCAGTTCTTGGTGCCATCAAAGGTCTGTCCTCAACAGCAATTCGGAGTATCCGGATGGGGCGTGATCCATTAACCAACACATCAAGAGGTGTATGCTACATTGAGCTGAACTCTGTCCTTGATTCTGTGCAACTTCATGGTGCTTTACAAGGTCGACTTACGGTATGTACTGTGTAATTAGACATAATTTTCTATCCAAAAAGACCCATGAACACTTTTTATTTTAACTGTTTTTTTTTCATTTTGAGGATCACAGCGTAAATTGTTTGTGTTAATGATGTCTGGCTTTTAGAATACCACCTTTGGGTCAGATTATGTCTTCCATTACGATCATATGTCTATTCATTAAGAATGATCTCATTAAAGGTAACCAGTAGTACCAACATTTTATATTGTGATCCTGATGGTGATTAAATACTCTGTTCAAATTATCATTTACTTTTATTTATGAGAATCTTTTTTTCTAATCTGTATTCCATGTCTATTTTTTCCTCCTTGCATGAAGTGTGTAGACAGTATTGTCCAATATTATGCATAAAAAATATTGAAACAAAAATTATAGTTCATTTTTTACTTGAACTTTTAAACATTTGTGATACAGTGAAACCGTATGCTAGTGTGGTGTAGTTGAAGAGAGACAGGTTTCGATTGACTGAAACAGTGTGTTGCTCTATCAAGTGTAACCAGATTGAAAAGTTGAAGGAGTATTGTTCATGAAAGGCAGATGTCTTGATTCACATCCCAGCTCACCTCACAATTAAACTTTCAGTATGCTATTTACATCGTCACATGTATATGATTTATTCATATAGCATAGCTTATTTACAAATAGTGATTAAGAGAGGGGGGGGGGGGGAGTTGAAGTCTTTGCAAATTGGGCCACATAATAATGGTACTATATTGAAAGCAACTCTTTACTATACAAACCTTGAAACCCAGTTATGTTAACGTACTTCATGGATGTCTTTGCAATTTTACAGTGTTAATAGTCAATTGGGTTTATTTGGGTCCAGTCTGCCTTTAACTAATTCATATAATTGGTAATTGATAGATTCAAAAGTTGGATTTGTTGCTTCTTAGCGTGATTGTGAATATTTGTTGATGCTCGAGCTGAAAAAGAAGTAAATTGTTACAATGCAAGATTAGCAATGTTTCCTAAAATTAACTGGCTGGTGGGGGTGGGGATGAGTTTAGGAATTGATCATGTGTAGAATAAGTGGTACATATTATTTTAGATGTTACTTAGATAGGCAAAATGTATTAAAAACAAGAGTGTAGAAAGATGCTATTGAGAAAATGATATTTCAGGATTTTAACTTTGAGGCAATACTGTTGCATTATTAGCATTGGCTAATTTATATACTCCTTATTGATCCACTTTTTTATTTGGGTCTTCGCCACATTTATTGACATTTCATGTACTGCTAAAAAGCAGTAGTATGCCAAGAGACATAGTGTGGTTGGTCCAGCCCAATAATGTGCACCTAGGTTGTCATGTCTGATTTCTCGACACTGGTCCTTCAGCGGCACACCTGACCAAGCAGTTCTGCGTAAATCATTAACATATGTTCACAACAATCACTCAGTGTACTACATACTGAATCTGATTTCAGTGTTGTAGAACAATGTGCATGTCATCCAAACAACAATATCTCTGACCTAAAGATATTTATAGGTCACCATTTCATTGTGTTAAGCAAATGGATATGTCCACAGCTGACATTAATGGTGTGAGGGCAGTAGTATGTCATAAACTGGAGAGTGATCTGCTCCCATGTTTTTGAGATCCATGTACATTGTGCTATAAACTTTATTATAAGTTGTAAGAAGTAGTAGAAACTGTTCGTGGAACACACACTTGTGTCCATTCAGTTTGTTATTATTGTGACACATTTTATTTGGAAATTGTCAGAAAGTTAGAATCACTGTGTATTCTTTTCAGGGATGTGCTAATATTTATCCACTCCGTCTAAACATACCAGACTGTTCAGCGACAGAATATATCTGACCTTCAATAGATTAGACTGAGAATTGTACTGGTTCCGTAATGGTTATCAAACAAAGGAGCCATGTTGTGAAATTCTCCCCATTGTTATCTCTAAGCAGTAGTTGTCTCACAGGAAGAGATCTACTGGTTGTTACTGGCATATTCGTAAATTTATCAGTCTGTGTGTATTAAAATTCTTTGTTAGCATGTATTTGTGAGGTTGTTTTAAGCTGTTTGTATGGTGAATACCAGAAGTATTTTACAGCTTAAGTTAAAATAGCTTCAACATAAATAGATATACATTGGACACACTTGAAAAGTAATGATCATAAAGTTAATGGCAGCAGATAAAAATTAACAGTCATACAAAGTAGAATGCTGCTGCTTAATGTTCAGTGAACAAATGAGAGGTATAGAAAAATGAATTTGTGCTTTCTACCTCTTGTTGAATGCTGTACCTTTTCCTCCTCCTTACTATACTGTTACATAATGTATTTTATTGTCTCTTATGTTGTGGGTTTCTACATGGTTTTTCTTTCTCTTTCAGCATCTTTTAATATTCTAATAGTCTGCCATTGATATGCATGTAATTTATTCTCTTATTGCCCTTATGATTCTCTTATTGCCCTTATGATTCTCTTATTGCCCTTATGATTCTCTTATTGCCCTTATGATTCTCTTATTGCCCTTATGATTCTCTTATTGCCCTTATGATTCTCTTATTGCCCTTATGATTCTCTTATTGCCCTTATGATTCTCTTATTGCCCTTATGATTCTCTTATTGCCCTTATGATTCTCTTATTGCCCTTATGATTCTCTTATTGACCTTATGATTCTCTTATTGCCCTTATGATTCTCTTATTGCCCTTATGATTCTCTTATTGACCTTATGATTCTCTTATTGACCTTATGATTCTCTTATTGACCTTAGGCATGTCATAAGTGAAAATATCTGCTGTTAAATGAGATAACTTTAACTAGGAAGGGTAGGTGGATAGCAATACTTAATGCTCTGTGGCTTGTGCATTTCTGCTATGTCCTTGCCCAACACTCTGAACACTGAGGGGAATGGGCAGAGTGCTGAGGAGGAAAAGCAAGATTGTAGCTGGACACCACTAGAGAAGTCATTTGCCTTATCAGCATGTCAGCTAAACTGTCCAGCTTTATCATGTGCTCACCAGTATGGTCACGGTATTAATTGTCTTGCATAAGATTTATGTTCTGAATTAGTGGTGTATTGTGGTCTTTGGTCAAACAGGGGTTTGATGCAGCTATCCACAATAGTCCATCCTGAGCAAGAGTCTTCATCTCAGTATAACTGCTGCAACCTACTTCCATTTGAGTCTGATCACCAAGTTAGCCTTGGTCTCCCTTAACAAATTCTCCCCCCCCCCCCCCTCTCCCCGCCTTCTCCATACTTCCTTCGGTTACCATATTGTCCATTCCTTAATGCCTCAAGGTGTGTCCCATTACACGATCCTGTATTTCAGTTAAACTGTGCCATAAATTTCTTTTCTTCCCACTTTGATTCGGTGCTACCTCATTAGTTATTTGCTCTACCCATCTAATCTTGAGCATTCTTCAGTAGCACCATATTTCAGAAGCTTCTTTCCTGTTCTTGTCTGAACTGTTTATCATCCAAATTTCACATCACATTCATAAAACATATTCAGTGTTAACAAATTGATCGTTTTCAGAAATTCCTTCCTTCCTTCCTTCCTTCCTTCCTTCCTTCCTTCCGTCCTTCCTATAGCCAGTCTGCATATTATATCCTCGATATTTTGGCTATCGTCAATTATTTTGTTACCTAAAAAGGGAAACTCGTGTAGTTTTAATGCCCCATTTCCCAGTAGTAATTCCTTAAGCATCGGCTGATGTAATTTCAATGCAGTCCATTAACCTTGTTTTACTTTTGCTGATATTCATCTTACAACCTCCACTCAAAATACTACCCATTACAATCAACTGCTCTTGCAAATCCTTTGTTGTCTCTGGCAGAATTACAATGTCATCAAGAAACCTTAAAGATTTTATTTCTTCTCCCTGGACTGTGATTCCCTTTCCAAATTTGTCATAGGCTTCCTTTTCTGATTTTTCAGTGTATTGATTGAATAACATCATGAAGAAGCTGCAGCCATGTCTCACTCCCTTCTCAACCACCACCTACTTTTTTTGTCCCTTTACTTTTATAACTGCAGTCTGATTCCTATGGTTGTAGACAACGTTTTGCTCATTTCATCCCTCACTATCTTCAGAATTTCATAGAGTGTATTTGTAACATTGTCAAAAGCTTTCTCTAACTCTACAAATGCTACAGACATAGATTTGCCTTCCTTTAACATATCTTCTAAGATAAATCTAGGGCCATTATTGCCTCCCGTGTTCCTATATCTCTCTGGAATCCAAACTGATCTTCCTCAAGGTCAGCTTCTACCAGCTTATCCATTGTATTGTAAATAATTCATTTAAGTGTTTTGCAACCATGACTTTTTAAACTGATGGTTAATAATATCACTAGTTAAGAAATTTAAATTTTTTCTGCATCTGGTTTGTAAATGGGTGGATTTACTTGCTAAAATCAGTTTTTCTCTGTGACTTCACATTTCCTAGATACACAGCAGAATAAAAATGGTAATAGCGAAAATTGACACTATTAATTGAAACAAAAATACACATTCAGAACGTTGAAATCAGTACTATTTTGTATGTGTATATGGGCATGATGCCAATAAAAGGCCCAGAATATATTTTCACCTTTAATCATCTTTGGTTTTTGAAAAATGTGACGATGGAGCTCTTCTTTTGTGCCGTTTCATCACTCTCCCTTACAAAACTCCAGCAGTAGTCACCTGTCATTGAAGGGTTCCAATGGCCTTGGTAATGATGTTCCATGGTAAAAATGTCTTGGTGAAAGCATTCATCATGCTCATCACTTACGGCTCCCAAATTTTCCAGGAAGAAATCAAGGTGAGAATGTAAAAAGTGAATTTTAAACAACACTCTGCACCCCATGTTCTTATAGTTGTCCAACAGATCATTCACACATTTTTGTCTTTTCTGTTACCCAAAAAGCCTTTCAAAATTGCTTTAAAAGAAGACCAAGCAGCTAACTTGATATCTGTGAGTTTTGTATCAAATGTTGCATCTTTCGTAAATTTTCTTATTTGTGGTCCAACAAATATACTCTCTTTCAGCTTTGCCTCACTTAATTTGGGAAACTTTTCTTGTAAGTGATTGAAAGCCTCACCTTCTTAATCCAGAGCTTTTACAAAGTTATTGATAAGGCTCAACTTGATATGAAGGGGATGCAAAATGATTTTATCAGGCTCAACCAATGGGGTAATGTTCACATTTACATTTCCAGGAAAATATGACTTCCTCATAGGCCATTCCTTGACTGTATAGTGGTTCTTGGTGTCACAGCTGTCCCAAAGGCACAAAAAGCGGCAGCACTTTGTGAATCCAGCTTGTAAACCTGTAAGGAGTGCAACAACTTTCAAATCACAGCAAAGCTGCCATACACGATCCTTATATTTGATCGCCTCTAGCAGCAAAACCACGGTTTCGTAAGTTTTGTTTTGTGTCTACTGCATAAGCCAAAGGTTCCGATGGAAATGTATTGCCATTATGCAGTAGTACTGGTTTTACTGGAGTCATTAGTCACCACTCCTGTGTATTACATTGTACACCAAGCTGCTTCAGGAGACCATTGACATCTTTACATACAAACATTAAATTCTGCATATCGAAATACTGAATGAAGGAAGCACCTCTTGAAGTGAAATGGGGGATTTTTGTCCCTGGAGGTAGAAGGTTCCATTGTTGCAATCTCGACCCCAAGAGTTCAGCTTGCTGTTTCGAAAGTTTTAGATCGCGAACCAAATAGTTGATTAAAGAGCTGAGGTGAAATGTCATGAGTTTGAGGGCAGTACTCTTCTGTGTGTTCAATACTTTCTGATTCACTTGACATGGTGTCTGGTTCTGTGGCTTTCAAGTTACAGACAGGATCAGGCAACCCCTCATCATGGGGCACAGGCAAATGCACTGAAGATACATTTGGATACTTTATTTTATGTCTAGTTTTGCTTGAATGTCCCAAAATATTTGTAAGACAGAAGTAACAGTCTGAATAATGGTCGTTAGGCTCACACCACACCATTGGAACAGTGAATGGCATGGCTCAACATTTTCCTTTCAACCAGTTACATGAGGTGCAAAAATTTTATCTTGATCACCAACAGGACAATCAAAACACAATTTATATGTCTCCTTAACCAAATCAGTGTCTGGTTTTCTTTGGGCTTTTGGAGTGAAGTTCCCTCACATATAACAAAAGTTGTCGGGGTGTTTTATAGACAGGAACGAGATTTACTAGCTACCATTTTCCTTAGTGTAAGTTTTAAACACAGGAAACACTCACTAAAGACCTCTTTCACACCACTGGGTTACCACACCATCCATTATTGACGATTTGTAACTCTGCCAGCTCTTCTCTGCAAATCAAAAACAAACAATTAAATATCAAAACAGAAAACAGCAAAAAGCGAAATATTGAATATGAAAAATAAGAAACCTTTAAAAACTCAAAAATGGCACATGCTAGAACATTTTGAAAGGTTTTTCGGATTCTACACACCAAAATACGTACTAGTTGCTGTATCACATCCCAGATGCAAAATGGCTGTTCACTAGTGTATTCACATCTTTCAGCACTTGGAAAGGAAATATGTAGCATACCAGGCAAGCAGTTTTGTGATGGCTGGTTCTCCAGACAGTAATTCTGAGGGAATATGATCTACTCCTGAGGCCTTGTTTTGATTTACAAATTCCAGTCATCAAATTCTTCTCACAGCATTGTATCTCCCATGTCATCTTCATTTACTCCCTCTTCTCCGTTTACCGTATGCAGGTCTTCTGCTTTTCAGCCTTGCCTTCTTTGCTTAGTGTGGGCTTACTACCATCTGAGCTCTTAATATTCATGCAAGTGCGTATACAAGGTGTCTCTCTTAAGAGTCACCAGGCACATCTTCTGTGATGTTCCATTAGATATTTGCAGTTTTGTTTTTGCAATGTGAGTCATTCCACGTCAAATCAACACACTTTAAATAAAAATTTTACCTCACCCTCTTAGATTTTGCTGAAAGTTGGTATACTTATAGTGGGCGCTGAAACTAAGAAAAATACAAAATTTCAATTTTTTACCTCAAACCATTCCTGAAATAGGGTCGTGTAAACTTTTCAAAAACCGGCCAAAAATGTGTGAACGGACTTTTTTTAAATTGCCCTAGGAGCTGCCCTAATTGAGCTAGAGAACTGGGAAAGGTGTCATTTTGCAGCATTTTTCATGCTCTTTCCTGTGATAGACAAAAAAACATAGCTTCTAATTAATAACCTTTTTCAAAATGCCAATTAATATTTTGATTTAATTTTTTTTACAATAAGTACATAATTGAAAATTTTCAAAATATTTCCATAACTACTTCATACTGTTGTACATTACATGGCAAAATATAAATGTGGGATGATGATGGGTTCATTGTTAAAAAAAAAAAATTATTCCGGACTCTTGTTTTTCACTAACGGCCCTAGTTTGACCAAACTGACCTTTAAGGTAGTACATCAGTAGAGGCCCGTATACATAGGGCTTGAGATATCCACACACACAATAATTCAGAGACTGGAGCCATTGTTCAGATGATGTAGTCTGCATTGTTATCTTCTAAGGCTTTGTGTGTCTACAGCATTATTGTGCACTGTAGTTTTAGTGCAAATCAATTGTTATCTCTGTGTTGACCAGTCTGTATCTATTATATTTAATAGTTCATTTTCAAGTGAATCTATACATTGAAGGGCAGTTTATAAGTGGTTTTTGTATAAATATGGAACCAAGTAAAAAGTGCAATGCTGTAAGAGTGCAATGTTGTAATCCATTGAAGAAGTCAAATCATTTTATTAGAGACAGAAAAATCTGAGAAATGTCACAACATCGATGCCCAAATTATTTCCTCAAATATCGAGTGGTGCCAAGATTTGTGATAAATGCAGGAAAGATGTAACCAAATTGAAAAATACACCAGAGCCCATCAGTGATGAAAGTGTTGAAGAAGAATCTTCTGGATCAGAGACAATCATTCGCGACCAAGATCCTGACTTCACTCCAACTTCAGTAGCTGTTAAAACATTTAACACAACACTTCAAGAACTAGGTGAGTCCCCAATTGACAAGAAAAAACTAACATCTAGGCATTACGCCAAATCAAAAGTGAAGAAAATCTCATCAATGACACGTAAACTTTTTGTTGCTCCTGAAACTGATACTGATGAATCTGTTCTTGAAAATCTTAAAAGAAACTTTAAAAATTCTATAAGTAGAGCAAAAAAACTAATGATTCTTACAAGTTTACCTGAAAAGTTGAGTGTCAGGAAAATAATGAGGGAATTTAATGTTCCCAATTACATTGTTCGGCAGTCCAAAATAATTTTGAAAGAGAAAGGATTCATGGAAGGTCCAAACCCAAAACCAGGGAAGTGTTTACCAACAGAAACTGTCAAAACTGTACATTCATTTTATGAAAATGATGAAGTTAGTAGGGCAATGCCAGGTATTAAAGATTGTGTGACAATTACAGAAACAAATTGAAATAAAACAAAAATATCAAAAAGACTTATTTTGTGTAACCTTAAAGAAGCTTACAAGCATTTTAAAGACAAGTTTCCTAACATAAAAATAGGTTTCTCTAAATTTTCTGAGTTGAGACCAAAACATTGTGTATTAGCTGGCTGGAGTGGCACACACACTGTGTGCGTGTGCACATCTCACCAAAAATTAATGATAGAAAATGCCAAACTAAATACAGTAACAAACAGCAGCTTAAACAATTATAAGCAGTGCATTGCAAATATGCTTTGCAACCCATCAGCAGTTGATTGCAACATGGGAAACTATGAATACTGCCCAGGAGAAACTGTCATACGTAAAATTTTAAAAGACTCTTTTCATGAAAACTTAATTGAACAAGTTCAGTTCTGACAGTGGATGTCAGTTGACCGATGTAATGTGGAAATTGTTCAGAAAACTTCTGAAGAATTCATAGATTTATTTTGTAGTAAGATGTCGACTTTGAATTGGCATGACTTCATTGCCAAGCAACGACGAACATTTGTTAACTCCACAAGAGAAAACCTTATGGAATCTGAATTTGTTGCCATATGTGATTTTTCAGAAAATAATAGTATAGTTCTACAAGATGAAGCTCAGAGTTTCCACTGGACAAGACAACAGATTACCATTCATCCTTACGTTATATATTATAAACAGGAAGACAAAATTGAGCATATGACCTTTGTCATTGTTTCTGATTGCCTGGAGCACAATACAACTGCGGTTTACACCTTTCAAAAGAAGCTAATTTCATATCTAACAAATAAATTTCAAAAGATTCCAAAAAAGATATACTATTATTCTGACAGTTCTGCCGCTCGGTATAAAAATAAGAAAAACTTCCTGAACCTTTGCCTTCATGAGGAAGACTTCAACATAAAAGCTGAGTGGCACTTTTCAGCCACAGCACATGGGAAAGAGCCTTGTGATGGAGTAGTGGGTTCAGTAAAGAGACTGGCAGCTCGTGCAAGTTTGCAAAGGCCATACCAAAATCAGATCCAAACCGCACGAGATCTATTTGAGTGGGCAGTAGATAATATCACAAATGTTGATTTTGCATATTCCACTCAAGAAGACTACGCTGCTTCAGAAATATTCTTAAAAAGTCGACTTGAAGAGGCATTGACAATCAAAGGAACACAGCAATTTCACGCTTTCATTCCCAACACTACATCAAAATTAATAGTCAAATACTTCTCAGGTGATATGCAGAGTTGGGAGAGGGAAGTAACTACATCACCAGACAAACTGAAGTTACAAGATGTATCAGGCTATGTCACCACTGTATACGGCAGAAACTGGTTGGTTGGGTACATTTTAGAAAAAAAGAACAACAACTTGATGAAGTGAAAATAACTTTTCTTCATCCATGTGGACCAGCTAAGTCATTCTCTTATCCTCCACATGCAGATGTCCTGTGGGTGTCAGTTGTGGATGTTCTCACAAAAGTGAATCCATTTACTCTGACAGGGAGAACATACATTCTTAATGAAAGTGATGTAAACCAAACCCAGTCAGCTTTATTAAAATGTAATATGTGAAGTTGCAAGACAATTTATTGGGAAACTGCTTTCAACTCAAAACTTAATTTTTGTCTCAGGTTAATGTTAATGTATATTTTATAGAAAGTTGTTTCAAAATTATTGTTAGTACCTATTGTGTTAAATTTAGCTATGTACAGATGCCTGTTACTCAAAAACAAGCATTACGTATTTAATTTGTTTAATAGTTCCATTTCAAACATCATGGACCAGAGCTATTATGTAAATACTTGTACTTATTCATACTTTATTTCAGTTTGTAGTTAAATGCTCAATTTCTTGTTTTTGTTATATCGGTTAATATATTGTTAGTGAAGTTGTATGAAATTAAAATAAGCAATCAACTTAATTATAAAATATGCTGATTAGTTTTGGTTTAATAAGGTGATGTTTTGATATTTCTAATACTTTTTTTACTTACCTTTCAGTATATTTTAAAGAGATTCCTGTTTGTTAAAGGTCAATTTGGTCATACTCGGGCCGTTAATGAAAAACAAGAGTGCGGAATAATTTTTTTTAACAATGAACCCATCATCATCCCAGATTTACATTTTGCCATGTGATTTACAACTGTATGAAGTAGTTATGAAAATATTTTGAAAATTTTCAATTATGTACTTTTTGTAAAAAAAAAATTAAAATTAAATCAAAATATTAATTGGCATTTTGAAAAAGGTTATTAATTAGAAGCTATGTTTTGTTGTATATCCCTGGAAAGAGCATGCAAAATGCTGCAAAATGACACCTTTCCCAGTTCTCTAGCTCAATTAGGGCAGCTCCTAGGACAATTTAAAAAGAGTCCGTTCACACATTTTTGGCCAGTTTTTGAAAAGTTTACATATCCATATTTCAGGAAGGTGAAATTTGGTATTTTTCTTAGTCTCAGTGCCCACTGATTGTGATACTTTTTTATTGATATATATATATTTGCAGGAACAATAAAACACAGAGAAAAACCCGTTCTTAGCAGTGGCAGTACCACCATGCCCTGTTGCTGACTGCTACCTATGCAGCAGTGCTGCTCGGTTGCTGCTGGATTGTTGGTTATTCTACTTGTTTTACTGTCCCTATTAATACTGTCATGATAAAACAGATATCGTGTAAGACTAATTTGGGTCCACTCTATCAATTGGGCATGTAAAATTCCACTTTAAAAATCGTCTATCTTGCAGTGGGAAAGAAACTGACACTTTCTGTCAATGCTGAGCATTGCAAGAAAGACACGATGAGCTATAATTATTTGGCCCGACTCCATTTACACATTGCAGAGTAAATGCCTGTGGTAACTCTTAGGAGGAACATTCTGTATGCTGATGTATATGCAGATATCCAAAAAGCTGACAATTGGAGAAGCCACATAATTCAGTCAGAAGTGGGAGCTAGTTTACTTTTTCGTATCATTTGGAAATGACACAAAGGGCTTAAATTTTGACCACAGTCTTTTGGGTTGGGTTGGGAGGGAAGGAAATTACTTTTTGGAATGTCATTAGGGCAGCAGCTGCATAGATGACCAGTATGAGATTGCAACATACCAAGAGATGAGGGAAAAAAGAAAACAAGAACCCCCAGTGAACTCTCAGTGGATTGTTCACCTCACTTTAGATCAACATTTATTGTTAGTGTTGTATAGCTAGAGAAGGCCGAAATGCACGCGTTAAACTCAAGCAGGCGGGCGTGAGGTCTGAAACAGGATATGTAATGAATGCTATAAAGAAAAGTACGTAGCTGCTGGAATACTTAACTTTAATCCATCATTTGTATACAGCGTTCTTGATGATACAAGTGAGACTCTCTCTAGAAATGGTTAATGGCGCCTTGCTAGGTCGTAGCCATGGACTTAGCTGAAGGCTATTCTAACTATCTCTCGGCAAATGAGGGAAAGGCTTCGTCAGTGTAGTCGCTAGCAAAGTCGTCCGCACAACTGGGGTGAGTGCTAGTACGTATCTCAAGACCTGCCGTGTGGTGGCGCTCGGTCTGCGATCACTGACAGTGGCGACACGCGGGTCCGACATGTACTAATGGACCGCGGCCGATTTAAAGCTACCACCTAGCAAGTGTGGTGTCTGGCAGTGACACCACAGTTAGAATTCTTTAAACCTCTCAGTGCAGCAAGAGATATATTTGATCCCTGGTATAGTGGAAGAGATTTATGATTTCAAACAAAAATTGAACCTCTGCTAAAATTCGCTTCATAATCATGACACGAAGTAATTCCTGCTGGAACATACAAGGCTGTTTACATTTCACTAATTGAAATATTGCACAAAGAGATTTAAAAGATGTTCCAAGACTTCACATCAAGGCATTTTAATTATCTTTTAGAATATTGGGGTACTTGCCAGGTCACATCATAAGTTCTCCACACTATTTCAGTGAACACATTTTTTACCGTCTTCAAGTTGTTCCTGATGACTGCTGCTCTTCTTAGTTGAACAGAGCAGCACTCACCAGGAACCCCCTGAATACGGCAACTAGTATGTTTACTTCAATATTATTGAGAACTTACAATTTTACCAAAGTGGTCACCTTAAAAGTTCTACAAGTTAGAAATATGCTGGGAAAACATCAGGTCATATTTTGTCTAAGTTTTTCAGGCATATCTCAGTTTAACTGCTGATGTGTATCCCAACTTGAGCTAGTAGACCTGTCGCATAACAATAGAACCAACAGTCAGTTCTCTCTGTTTTAGAATTTATAAGACTTTTACAAAGTATTACCTCAAAAGTAATATCTCATGAGTCCACAGATAATGTCCTTAGGTTAATTCAGAGGTTGGATCCATGCATGTATATCCCAATCTTCTCCATACACGATTGGCTTTAATTGTGCGTAACCAAGGAATCTGAATGAAAATATGGCAAAACTGCTGGAGCTTTTTTTTTTTTCCTTTTATTGATATGTCTAGATTTTGTTAGATTTAATGTTCAGTTTTTCCAAAAACCAATGATTGCCAATTAAAATCTTGCATTGAGAATATATGACCTTCATTTCTGTTATAATATTTTATAGAACAACTCATTTTGTACTTGCATAAAATTTAGTAAGTTATAACAAACAGTCTGAGAGAGATTGTTTTTTGTAAGGTAGGTGGATGGTCGAAAAGCTCTTGTTTCGTACTGCAAACTGCCATCACAACAACATGAAGACAGGCGGCAGGCACAGGCTGCAGGTCTTGCGGCGTATGGACCTGAGGATATCCCCAGATTAGCTGAATACAGTGCCTCTATGTACGCTACTTCACCACAAGAGCACGCAGCTTACGTTGCATATTACACTCAGTATTATGAAGCGCAGGTAAGTAATGAATTAAAATTTTAATGTATTCAGTATAATAATTGCTTTGTTTAAAGGGAATAAACATCTGGCTTTATTTAAAATGTTACAAAGAATTGATGTTATACAGCCTGTCCTACCTCATTAAATATTACATACTATCTCCTCTTTTTTTTTCCCCCAAAGAAAATTTTATTCAACTGCAGTGTGTAGTGTGCACTCTGTGGTGGTGGGGAGGGGCGGGGGGGGGATAATTATGCAGAATTGCGCATCCATTACAGTGTAAGATTTCCCCTGATATGGTGGTACAGGTAGGCAAACTTTCGTCAATGTTTCTGTTATATGGCTTTCCTCCAAATTAACTTTGTAAGTCAAACTATTTGTCTAAACAGGTAGCACATCTTTAGGGGACACATGATCTTTAACTTTACTTGGTGCTAGGAGAAATAAATTTGTGATGAATGAAAGTACATGTGTATCATGAGAGCGAAAGAAAGTTAAGAGAGAAGCATTCATTCAATTTAAAAACAAAATTTTATTTTCTGAATTGTTAAAAATTTCCCAGGACAGTACGATCATATATCGATTAAGTACAGAGCATGTGAAGGATCTTGCCCCCCTTCTTGCAGTGGTGTACCGTAGGTCTCTAGAAGAGCGTAGGGTTCCAAAGGATTGGAAAAGGGCACAGCTCATCCCCGTTTTCAAGAAGGGATGTCGAACAGATGTGCAGAACTATAGACCTATATCTCTAATGTTGATCAGTTGTAGAATTTTGGAACATGTATTATGTTAGAGTATAATGACTTTTCTGGTGACTAGAAATCTACTCTGTAGGAATCAGCATGGGTTTCAAAAAAGACGATCTTGTGAAACCCAGCTCGCGCTATTCATCCATGAGACTCAGAGAGCCATAGACACGGGTTCCCAGGTAGATGCCGTGTTTCTTGACTTCCTCAAGGCATTCGATACAGTTCCCCACAATCGTTTAATGAACAAAGTAAGAGCATATGGACTATCAAACCAACTGTATGATTGTATTGAAAAGTTCCTAGATAACAGAATGCAGCATGCCATTCTCAATGGGGAGTAGTCTTCCGAAGTAAGAGTGATTTCAGGGCCGCTGCAGGGGAGTGTCGTAGGACCGTTGCTATTCACAATATACGAGGGCGGTTCAGAAAGTAACCTCCGATCGGTCACAGTGCGGGTTGTGGGGGGAGTAGCGACGCCATCTGTGCGTTCACGCACTCAGCAGGTCAGTCGGCATCAAGCCGTGGTCGAGTGAACGTCGTACCTGCGCTAGTTTAGTTTTTGTAGCAGTTTGAAATGTGTGCTGCAATAGAAAACCCCGCCAAATGTGAAGTGCGTGCTGTCATAAGGTTTTTTACAGCCAAAGGATATTCTGCAGCAGCTATTCATCGTGAGCTTTGTGCCGTGTACGGCCCAAGAGTTATGAGTGAAGGAGTTGTCCGTGAATGGGTACGTTTATTTAAAAGTGGACGAGAAAACGTTCATGATGAAGAGAAGAGTGGTAGACCATCATTGGTGACTGACGAACTCGTTCAGACAGTTGATGCAAAAGTTCGTGAAAATCGACGTTTCTCAATGTCGGAGTTGTCTACTGGTTTTCCACAGATTTCTAAGACTCTCTTGTACGAGATAGTGACAGCAAGATTGGGTTACCGTAAGTTCTGTGCACGATGGGTGCCCAAAATTCTTACCGACCACCACAAAACTCAAAGAATGGCCTCTGCGTTAGACTTTCTGTCGCGTTATGAGGACGAAGGAGAACCATTGTTAAACAGAATCGTGACCGGTGACGAAACCTGGATTAAGTACGTGAACCCTGAGACAAAAGAACAATCAAAGATGTGGGCACATTCAAATTCGCCTACCAAACCAAGAAAAGCCTCGCAAGATTTTTCTGCCAGAAAACTGATGGCAACGGTGTTTTGGGATGCCAAAGGGGTGTTGTTGGTTGAATTCATGGAACGTGGTACGACCATTAATCAAGACGTGTACTGTGAAACAATAAAAAAGTTACGACGGGCTATACAGAACAAACGCCGTGGTATGCTGACTTCCGGTATCGTTTTTTTGCACGATAACGCCCGTCCTCACTCTGCTCGCAGAACAACGGCCCTTCTTGAGTCCTTCAAGTGGGATGTTATCAACCATCCACCTTACAGCCCAGACCTGGCGCCAAGTGATTATCACCTCTTCATGCATTTGAAGAAATGGCTCGGGTCACAGCGGTTTGATGACGACGAAGAGCTCAAAGATGCGGTCACAGGCTGGCTCCAGGCACAAGCGGGTGATTTTTATGCAGAAGGAATTTCAAAGCTTGTGAAGAGATACGATAAGTGCCTCAATCGCTATGGAGACTATGTAGAAAAATAGTGCAAAGATGTAGTTGTAAGATGTATATATTAAAATATTTTTATTTAACTTGGTGTATTTTTTTAAATCAACCGGAGGTTACTTTCTGAACGGCCCTCGTACATAAATGATCTTGTGGATAACATCGGAAGTTCACTGAGGCTTTTTGCAGATGGTGCTGTAGTATATCGAGAGGTTATAACAATGGAAAATTGCACTGAAATGTAGGAGGATCTGCAACGAATTGACGCATGGTGCAGGGAATGACAATTGAATCTCAATGTAGACAACTGTAATGTGCTGCGAACACACAGAAATAAAGATCCTTTATCATTTAGCTACAATATAGTAGGGCAGCAACTGGAAGCAGTTAATTCCATAAATTATCTGGGAGTAGGCATTAGGAGTGTTTTAAAATGGGATGGCCATATAGAGTTGATCATCAGTAATGCAGATGCCAGACTGAATTTCATTGCAAGAATCCTAAGGAAATGCAATCTTAAAACAAAGGAAGTAGGTTACAGTACACTTGTTCGCCCACTGAATATTGCTCACCAGTGTGGGATCTGTACCAGATAGGGTTGATAGAAGAGATAGAAAAGATCCAATGGAGAGCAGCACACTTCGTCACAGGATCATTTAATAATTGTGAAAGCCATACAGAGATGATAGATAAACTCCAGTGGAAGACTCTGCAGGAGAGACACCCAGTAGCTCGGTACGGGCTTCTGTTGAAGTTTCGAGAACATACCTTCACCAACGAGTCAAGCAGTATATTGCTCCCTCCTACGTATATCTTGCGAAGAGACCATGAGGATAAAATCAGAGAGATTAGAGCCCACACAGAGGCATACAGGCAATCTTGCTTTCCACGAACAATAAGAGACTGGAATGGAAGGGAGAACCAATAGAGGTACTCAAAGTACCCTCTGCCACACACTGTCAAGTGGCTTGTGGAGTATGGATGTAGAAGTAGATGTAGATAAATGTGGCAAAATTACCCGTCTAGTCACTCACAAATCATACAAGAGATAAAAACAAATAAAATACACTGATGAAGCATGCTGAACTTCTAGTTCACAGGTTCAGTCACGAAATGTAAGTAAATGCATTTGAGACACTTGAAAACATACATTATTATGGTGCTCACAGTTCACAAATAGGAATTTTTGTAACAAATGGATAAATATATTGATTTACAGAACTTAGCTTAGCAGACATTCAGCTGTTAGCTCATTTATATAGTTTCCGGATAGGCTCCTGAATTTTTGTGGACTTTTGCAAAAACCACACATTTTAGGTAAAGGACAATTGGTTGAGGAATGTTGTCTAACACATTATCTTCTTCAGAATTTCATCAACAGTGTGTTCCAAATTATTTGTACATTAATAAAATGAGTTATTTCTTACTCCAAAATAATCATGACATTTTTGCATGGTTTCTACACTTGAAAGTGCTTGGTATACAGCCTTAAATTCATGTACTGTGTGATAAGCCCTTCTTGGCTTTGGTTTGAGAAATGAATGCTGAACAACTGTTTGAAAACAGTCAAAACATAATTTAATATTCCCAGAGAAATACAACTTCTTCTTTTATCCATAGTGTTTTCTTCATAAGATGACTCAATATTTTTATGAAAAAATATTTATTTGTTCATCAACATTCATGTTGTCCCCTTCAAAGTAACCACCCTCATATACAATACACTTGTGCCAATGCTTCTTTCAATCCTCGAAGCACTTTTTGGTACAGTCTTTAGTACTTCCAGTGATGCAGTTTTTATTTCCTTCATCCTTTCATAGGTCTCTTCAGTTTTGGGAGCAGGTAGAAACCGCAGGGGGCTAAATCCAGCAAATATGGTGGCTGAGGCATGATTGTCGTGTTGTTTTTTGCCAAAAGATCTCTCACAAGCAACAAAAAATGAGCAGGTGCACTGTCGTGATGCTAAAGACACGAATTGTTTTCCACAATTCCAGATGTTTTTTGCATATTGCTTTTTGCAAACAGCGCATAATGTCAAGGTAATATTTCTTATTGACTGTGGGACCTTGAGGCAAAAATTCATGATGCACCACGCCACAGTGATTGGAAAAAACAGTGAGCAAAACTTTGGCACTTGATTGAACTTGGTGTGCCTTTTTCATCTTGGCTCCCTGGGATGCGCGATTGGGCTTTTGTTTCAACGTCGTAACTGTAAACCCTTGTTTTGTAACCAGTTATGATCCTTTTGAGCAAATCAGGATAATCATTGACGTCATTCAAGAGCTCCTGAGCGATGGCCATACGCCGGTTCTTCTGTTCAAAATTGAGACGTTTTGGAACAAACTTCGCTGACACACGTATCGTGCCCAAAACATCCGAAAAAATATGCCAACATCCTCAGGAACTTCTCTTAGCATAATGTGGCGATTTTCCAAAACAATTTTCATCACCGCTTCGACATTATCATGTTTCTGACATGCAGGGGCATCCAGAGTGAGGTTCATCATTGGCATCTTCTTAGCCATCTTGGAAGGGGTTGTACCACTTTTAAACTTTTTTAGAGCAGACTCACCGCATGACACTGTCAACATTTCAAGCATTTTAGAGCACTTGCAAATCCTTTACTCCATTTTTATAATAATTGAAAATCGCCGAGCACACTGAAACACATCTAACCTTCTTATCTGTCACAAACAAACAAAGTATGCTGTACATTTGAAACTGTAAACATCTGTTCGGGGCATGTGTACCAACGTAACAAGAAAAAAGATCGATAATTGAATGTACATTGGCTGCACAATTTGAAAAGTCACCTTACTTTTTGAACAGCCCTCTTATATTTGTTTGTCCGTAATTTACACATCACGGGCTGCATTTGATAGTCATACAAGTCACAGACTGACTTCAACACATCATACAAAACTGGATGAGAGTTAGGAAAGAGACCACCATATTGTCCTTGTATTTTGAGGAGTGCCATGCATATTTAATCGAATTTTGAGACTTAAGGAGAGGAAGACTAATACTTGTGATTGCAGCTTAAGGGTGTTGTCATGGTGATGGAATGAAAACTGCCATGATCTATTCAAAATAAATTTCTCAGTTAATGATCTGTAAAATATTTTTCAATGACAGAAAAATTCTCTGTCTTAACAGTGGACATGAATCATTACAGATAGAATCTGACATATCTGTATTTCTTAGCATGATTTCAGAAAGCCGCTGATTATGAATGACTTGAGCATGACTCTTGAAGAAGAAAGGATTTGTGTCCACAAAACAGAAGAAAAGTATGACACATGGAAAACATATTACTATCCAGTTTTTGAAAAATCTACTACTTGTTGTTCTGTGCTCAACATTGATCTTTTAACATACAATCCAGTTTCTGGTTGATTCACGCAGGTAATGATGAACCATCCACAATGATGACGGTCATTATTGTGCAAATGTGTGAGGACAGACAGTATTTTAGTATCCCTGTCCCTCCTCTGTGAGTGAAAACATCCTTTTAGTGCGCATTTGTCTATAAAAATTAGATTGATATGCACTGTACTTGTAACAAAAGCTTCAAGCACTTGACAATTTGTGGTGCTGTTGGACATTGGCCTTTCCTAGCAGCAATTCCCAAATCAGCAGTTAATTCAAACTTCTGAATCTTGTTCTTTAAACCCAGTGCAGGAAGAAGATCTCTCTATATTCCTGTAATGCGTTGATACTTGCGAAGAGCAGCAACACTATTGCTGTTGTTTTGATAAAACAGCTTTACAAGTAAAGCCCTGCTCACATTGATGATTTCGGGCCTATGTTGCTGTGCCAGTACTGGTATCCAACTACGTGTCATGATACTAACAACGCAAATCATGCAACACACGGCCTGAACATAATTCCTGTAAAGTTTGGTACCCATATGGTAAAGAGTTTTCCTCTACACTGGCTTGGGTAGTGAAAGTTTAATTACAACTGCCCTGTAAAGCAAAATCTCTTTTCAACAATAGGCCTGCGGATACATACATTTCTTCTCACTTTTGTCATCCAATACACCACCTTATTTTTGTTGTCTGAGAAGTAAATTTTAGCTTTCCAACATTTCTTTCAGAGGCTGTTGTCAGGCAAATGTCACTATTACTGCCAGATTCTTCATGGGAACAACTATCTTCAGTTTCCATTCACTGTTTCGTGCATCACTTAATCTTCACATGTGTTCCTGTTTGTGGGTTCAGTTGGTGTGCATTGTCTATCTCAGTAGCAAATAGTAAGACTTCCAAGTTTCCACATGACCTGCGCTGTGAGATTAAATGTACAGAACAAATTTTGGAGTGTGATTTATGGTCAGAATGGCATGTTTCTACATGTTTGCCATAAATTAAACGTTTTTCATTTTTTATTCAAAAAATGAATGTTAGCTCACATTTTAACAAAAGAATAAAGCAAAATTTCTCTTGTATGAGCAATGCAATGATAAGACAGCCACATTCCCCAATCATTTGCTGTACACTTGCTGTAACAGTTGATAGCAAATCCAGGAGTATCCGTTTCTTATGTAATTTTATTGGATAACTCCCATTGTGCATCTGTAGCTGATATTAGGTCCATTGAAAAAATCACTACAGGTTTTGACAAATGTGACCATTCCCTTGTTAATTATATTTTTCTGCTCCAAATATTGTTTTTATTTTTTAATTCCCAATATCTAGCTGATGTCAATAAATATTCACATTTATACACATTGGTGCTATACATTAATATTCACATGTCACTATAGGAAATAAAGTGAGCGTGTATGAACTGTTAGGCCATATTAAACAATGGAATTAAGAAAAATTTAGGTCACAAAATGCAGGACATTTTCCTGTGTAGCAATAAACTAGCAGAAGCGAAATTCCAATGGATATCAATAAGGAAGTATGATACATTAAAGATAGTGGCTGAGATGGTGTGTAATTATTTAATCAAACCATGTTTGTTTGGTTATTAGGCAAAGTTGTCAAATTCTTACATTTTAGTGCCCAAAAAACTAGAGCGCCTTTCTTCATTAGTTTCTCCCTTGTGAAAATTGTTTTTTGTGCAGCTGCATATTATACATGGAAAAATGGATGAAAATATTTTATTATTTTCTTTGTGCTAGTTTTAAGAGTTCAGGGTTTAAGAGTTCAGGGTAGACGAGATTGAATTAGGTTTTTAAAAAGCTTAATGATGGGAAGTTAAATGTTGTGTGTCAGAACTGACGATTTTGAAAAAAAAAAGTTTACCACGATTTAAAAGACTTGGGGAAAATGTGATACTAAAGGGATGAAGACAGTGAAAGAGATATGATACAGTGGAATCTCACTAGAACATTTTTGAAGGGAGTGCAGATTTTGAACATCATAAGTGGAAAAATGTACTACCGAAAAATACCTAATCGGTACGCATGTGTTAGTATGTGCTACCTAATATCAGTGCATAAAAACGGGACTGTTCCAGGGCTCCTACTTCGGTACTGTTGGTGATAGAAAAGTAAGCTCAAGAGTTTGGAGTCAAGTCTTTGGGATAGCTCTTGGGCTAGGGACCATTTGTATTCCCAACAGAAGGATTGTCTTAGTGCCACTATCCTACACTACAGGGTCAAAATACGAATATTACATATCTCTCGCTTAGGCAAATGGAGCAAATTGGTTGGTTCTTTTTGCGTTCGATGTGGTCTACGGTTCGAATTGGGGGGCGGGGGGTGTTCATGGAGCCATCATTAGTTCATGGACGGTTCCTTAGAAAACCTCCAAAAAAACGTTTTTTTACCATTTTTTTCTGCCAAAATCAAGCTGTGAAGTTCAAGACAGCTATACACAGCAAGTGGCTGAAAGTTTTAAGATGTGTTTCTAAGAGCTTGATCTCGAACAAGCTAGGAAATTTTCTTGAATCTTTATTTGTTTCCAAGGTATAGCAGTTCAAAATTACCCTACTTGTGCATGTAAAATTTGATGTGAGGTGAAACTGTAATTTGTAAAGTGATGTAGCATGGAGAAATAAGATGTAAATTGTGTCTGTTATAATCAGAATGGTTCTGGTAACCCCATGTTGTAGTACTGAAGTATTTACAGAATTTTTATGCACGCAAATTTGGTCTGAGGGTAAAATGAGTTTTGTGTTATTTCAATTTCACGTAAATAAACTATCAGAATTTTACAGACCCATATAGTTCTTTCCATATGAATGACATCCCTGGTATGGCAGGAAAAAGAAGGGAACCAGTGGAAAAATGCCCCTATCAAAGAAGAAGAAAAAAAATAGATAATATGCTCCTGTTTTAAGACCCTTGACAGAAAAGTGGGGTACCAGCTGTTGCATTCTACCTTCTTCAACACCGTCAAAAATTTGGGCATGAGAACATATTCACTCTCTTTTATGATGAAGAGGTGGAAAAGTAATAAATACTGAATGATAGTAGACAGCGGTTGTGATATTAAAAGCACACAGGACACAATGGCATTGTGAGGAATAGGGACACAGTGGCAGAGGAATATTGTCGATAGTGACGTAACAGTGCTAGAAAAAAAGTGAAGAAGACAGTGCCAGTGGAGGAGGAATGAAGAGAAAGTGGAAGTGAGTTAGAGTGAGTGATAATGAGAGACAGAATCTATGACAATGACAGCGAGAAAGAGACAGTGAGAAGAGAGAGCGCAGCAGTGGGAAGAAATGAGTGAGGTAGTAGCAGTAAGAGGGAGCGGACCATGACAAATGAGGGGGGACAATGGTAGTAGGATAGAGTGAAGGAGACTGTGGCTGTGAGATAGGAGACTGTGACAGTTAGAGAGACACTGAGAGGTAATGACAACGAAAGACTTACAATTCTGGACTAGTCCGTGTGAGCAAGTTATAGTCAGGGTAGCTTGTGAGAGTGAGAAGTGAGTTAGTTGCTTGTTAACAAGAATGTGAATATATATGCATGCCGAAATCTTCAAAGGTGCTGAGGAAGGAATGAGCAGGTAGTGCCCCACTTTTCAGCTAGAGTCATTTTAACAGGAGCACATTCACCTCATTTGTGCTCCAATAACATTTTTCCACTGGTTTTGCAATGATTCACGTATTTTGTTGGTGAAAATGCAGAATTAATGGTACCATATTTAGGGTAATATTCAATATGTTTAACATCACAGTTCCTAACATACTATCTCAATAAATTAGAATTCAAAATTCACATTATTGAAAACAGAAATGTGTTAAATACGGCATCCACAATATGAACCTGATGTGTGATGTAACCAACATAAAATTATGCTGAAATTGTAATTTTTATTACACTTCTAAGTACAAATAAAATGTCATTCATTTAGCAACTCCATTAGAGAATCACTGCTGGTAATTGAATAAGGATAGTGATTTCAACAAACTATCTTCGTCAAGTTCTAAACTTGGTACGTAACACATAACGGTGTCCATTGCTTCAAGAGATTGATATTGTAGGTGTTGTTCAGCTGCAATTCCTTCATTTTTTGGTTTAATGTCTTTTGTAAGTATCCAGTGGAAATTAGCCTTCTTGAAGCAATTTCAGATTGTGCTTTCTTGCTCGAAAACCCAGGCACTTCTCACTCTAATATGAAGACAGGCCATCCTCTTCTGTATAAGAACCCTCTGTTATTTTTATTTTAGGCATCTTACAATACTTTGGTTGATTGGCCGAAGGTGGCTTGTACAGTTGGGAGGAAAAAACTACATTTGTATTGTGTAGGTAGTATATATCTTGAGGATGCGCTGTACTCTGGTCGCAGGCAGATTTTCCTATTTCCAACACCATCCTTGCATTAGACACTTGTTTATGTGGAAAAGTCCACACATTTTTAAAGCTTCATGGACTTCTCACATTCCCAATTATTGGCTTCTCTTTACTAAATTATCTGCCATGGTATTTCTCTCCCCCTCTTAAATTTTGTTAGGCAGAAGCTGAAAAAATGAGCCCATTTCACCAGCATTAAAAACATTGTTTTGATTGCGCCTTTGTATCATTGTTAGGTGAGTATTTTTCACTGACTTAACAGTGACAATGTACACACATCCAGTCTCACCTTGAACACATTTCTACACTAAATTATATTTGTTCTTGAACCTTTTGAGCCAACTGTTGGATGTTTTGAAATCTGTGTGTCCGAACTTTCATGCCAAATGTATTAGCGCAAACCGCAGTAGCATCAATTGGAATATTCAGAGCACAAGTTTGTTCTATCCACTTCAGTAGCACAGTTTTCAGTTCTGGAAACTGATAGTTACGCACTCATTTTTGTTTGCCGTTTCCTCCTTTCAAACATGCTGACTCAATCATTTTCATTAGATCACTATTGTATTTATGTTGATGGAGGAATATTCAGTTTTTGTGCAATATCAACTCGCTTCAGGTGTGAATTTTTATTCCTTTCCTAAAAAATGTTTCTCTTTGGGACTGTCTTTTTGTCCATGAAGTATCGGTACACTGTTAGGCACAAAAAATCGTGGTCTGAGTCAGTCACACTACAACATGAACAAAGAACACCAGTGACTGAGTTACACACTAATAAATATCCGGTTTGTTGTTTGATCGCTACAGAAGTTGAAAAATGCCAGATTAACCTATGCAAACTGCTTACACATATTATTCTACCATAGCAAACGATTTGCGTGGCATGTAGTGCTACACAGCACTGTCTCCCTGCATGTTTCCTCACCATGCACTCACAAATGCCATATTTCCACCACTCTCAGAACTCTTGGCGACAAAAGATGCAATGGCTGAACAGTATTGATACTGCCAAATTTGAACATGCCACATGATGAGGAAAAACAAATGAACAAATCGTTTTATTATGCATTTAATAAAATTGGGACTCGGTCTTTCAAGAATGGGTGTTCTGTGCAAGAAAAGGAAGTAGTGAAGGGGTGTTCTAACAATGTTCCTCTGTTTTGAATTGGACAAGATTAGTTTGTCAAAAACTGCGTACAGGGTGAACCAGAGACTTTCATTTATAGCTATTTTACTGCTTTACGGTTATCTGTCATCTGCAGTTTTAAAACCAAAAGTGTTCTGGAGGTTTGTTGCTGACATGTTTATCGTTTGGCCCCCAAGGGGAGGACTAATTGCTGGAGTTTAGAGCATTTAAACAGCATTCACCTTTACCACAGGAAATGAATGGCTGTCTACCATGTGTTGATATGTTAGTTGGACATGAGGAAAATGGGTTTTTGGGATATTGTATGTACCGTAAGTCCATCCGTACCGATTTATACGTGCAGGCACCTAGCTGCCACCATCCTATTATCATACTGAAAAGTTTATTACATAGAGCTCATGTAGTGTATGATGCTAACAGCCTACATGATGACTTGTTACACTTGGAAGAGGTATTCATTTAAAAAGTCAAATTAAGATAGCTCTGCAAACAAAAGCACCAGACCAACCAAGGGAAGAGCAAGAAGAACGAGGTGTTAGTCTAAGACCTTTCCACTGTGTTTGGGAAATGTTTCTTCAAAATTTGCCAGAATAATGAAGTATAAAGTGCTTCCACCAACCAAGTTAACAGCTCTTCTGAGATCTATTAAAGGTGGTCCACTGTTATGAAAGGCTTGCATATATGAAATTCCTTGTCATTATGGTAAAAGATGAATGGGACAAAAAATACACACTGTACAAGAAAGGTACATTGAGTAATATTGTCACACCCACCTTCTACAGCCTATCGAATCTGCAGTGGCTGAACATTTTATTTCCACTGGCCATTCCATGGGTTATAGAAAAGTCAAGATACTACAATTAGCAGACAATTTGCTCAACTGCGGCAAGAGTTTTCAGCTCAGTGAATCATGGAAATCACTCAGTTTACATATGCACTCTCAGAGGACTTATTATTGTACAGGGTGAGGCAGTGAAACGGCACGATTTCGATAGTGGTTGTCAGGCGCGGAGGGGGGTTTCGAGAGTGGGGGAAGTGACCTTGGGCGTCTAGAGTGGTGGAAGTTTCAGTAGCCATGGAGCGTTGGTCGAGTGCGCAACGTGCATATGCCGTAAAGGCATATTACAAAAACGCGGATAGTGTGGTTGGTGCTCAACGTGCCTTTCGTCGTTAATTCAACCTGCCGCCACGGGCTCCCGTGCCATCAAGGAAAGCCATTCTCCTTTGGGTTAAAACCTTTGAAGCTACTGCTAGCACAACAAAGAAAAGAGGCGGCAGCACAAAAACAATCCGGACACCCGAGAACATTAATCGTGTGCGCAAAGCGTTGGGACGAAGTCCGCGAAAATCCGCGAGACGGCACAGCGCAGAACTTGGTCTCAGCAATCGATCAGTAAGACGGATTTTGAAGAGTGACCTTCACTATCATCCATACAAAATTCAGGTAGTGCAAGCCCTTAAACGTAATGACTACAATAACAATGCATGGCATATCAACACATACCACCTGTTTTAATAATCCACCATATAATTCATAAGTGCTGTGGATTTGCTGATGGCACTTCCATTGTTATACATGTAGACTGTTGTCTCTTGTTGTCAGAAGTTTTATCTCTGACATACACAGATTTACTCCACAGTTTTGTGCCAAGGGTTTAAATTGTGCCATTAACTCACCTTGAAGGTGGATGTAAGGTTATCACCCGAAATATCAGAGTAAGAAATGCAATCCGGAACGTTTGCCCAAAAGATGATTGAACATGTTAGAAGACAGTTATAAAGCCTGAAAAATTTCAAAAATCGGTCCTGATAAATGGCCAATGGCAATGTGATGGATGCAATCAACCTGCCTAGAGTCAACTGTTTTTTTCTAATTTTTGATGCGACTAACAAAGTGGTGTGCATTTTCACTGAAAATAGTATCTTACAATACACACCTAAGAGATTGTTTCCTTTTGTGTTCTTTTTATTAACATCCATGGTCACTGAGGAAAACACCAGTCGATTCAACCGATTACTCAGTGTTAACTCTACCACCATATTAAAAGTACAGTTAAATGAACAAAAAAGCACATATTCTGGTTGATAATTGGTGTCTCTGTTGGATTATTTTGTTTTTAATTGTATTTACTTCTTTATTAATTTTTAAAAGGAATTTTAAGACCTACATTATGGAGGTTCATGTTCATGAATTAAATAGAAAATATTTAATGAATTCCCAGGCATAAAATTATGTCAACCTACACAAAACATTAGTGCACTCATTAATAAAATAATTAACACAGTACTCCTGAGAAATATAGTAAATTTGGTTTACACCTCTGAAAGTTTTCTAATTAGTATCATAGTCTGGAAATTTGCAGCAAATTTTAGAACTCTCCTTTTCTCCATATAAACAGAAGCACTTCTTTCAATTCGATCACAGTCAGTGAGATTCACATCCTCTCTCCTGATATTTGAATTGGACTCTGCCACATTTTCTGATGGCATGAACTTTGAGCCCTTCTCCAGGAATCAGTTCCTCAATACAACAAACATAATTTTTAATTTTTTTGAAGAAAAGTTGGTAATGTCACTAAAAGCCATTCGCCTGGAGTTAGGGTTATCAAAATTGCCGTCATTGTTATCTGCCTCTTCAACCGATTCATCTGACAAATCTCTGTTGGATTACTTTCTATCATCACTGTCACTGAAACCCTGGAATGCTTACTGTTTTCTTTACTTTTTCATTTTTGTGACTTCTCTTTTTATTTGTTTCTCAATTGACACAGGGTGAGAGAGTCCATTTGGGAGAGATGTTCTGCCTTCAGTGCTGGTATTGGCAACACTCTTTCTTGGTTCACTTTCTATTTTTCCTTTTCCCGTATCTCATGCCATGGAGCAGTTTTATGACTGCTTCTCCCACCAGTGCCAATCTGGATTGAGATTTTGGAGACTGTCATACCAGATTGTGGTGAAGATGGTTTATTAAGGACTTCTGTGGCTCGAATTCCAAAGGCAAAGAACCCAGACGACGTTTGCAGCTGCATTAGGATTGCTGGTTTCCATTAATTCGCTAGGAAGAGCAGGGAAAGTGTCCTTTGTAATTGAAGTCAGTCTTCTGTTTGCTTTCCTTCACCATTTTGTTAATACTGACCTCCAGTCCATTTTAAGTGGTCTATAAAATGCCACATCTAGAATTTATAGCAAATGTTTGGCAATCATAGGGAGACAGATGAATTTAAGTTTGTATCCCTTACATGTTTTCAACACCTTTGATGAAAAATTGTAAGACAGATTTTCATTCAGCACTGCTTTCACTACTCATTGTTTCCTGGCCCAGGGTTTTTACAATAATCTGGAAACAGTCTTTGAAAATGACTTCATCGAACCATCCAGACTTCAGCATGTTTATCTGGTTCTTCGAGGCTCTCATTGTGTCTTAAGTATATCACATATGTTGGGATTTATAAACAACATATGCAGGCAGGAGTTCACCATTGGCTGTACCAGCAAACATCATACTGATTGCTGATTTAGAAGATTTCATTATTCTCTCCGGATGCTTAGTTCCTCATTTGAAAATACAAACTTTCCCACCAAAGTCATTAGGATGTTAGAAGGGCTGATGATCGCTAAGAGTCTTTTCAAGGTTTGCAAAATAGTTCTTAGCTGTGTTGGCATCAATTTAAAACATAATTAATAAAAAAGTGATAATTTTGAACAGAGAAAATAAAAATTCCTTCTTAAGCAGAAAACAACATAAAATCAGTTGCTGCTAACTATTCAAAACCAAGGAACCTTTGCTTCCTTAGCAGTGAAGTTTCATGAAATTCACTTTGACAGCATGGCATTTCAACAAATGGAAACCATCCACCCACTCTTCTACAGGGAAACTGTTTTTCAATGCCTTTGCATTCTGTACATTTTTGTCAAGATAATGTTTTTCTGATACACGAATGTTGAATTTTGAAAATGGAAATACCTACCTTGAAACTGTAATCTGGCATTCTGCAGTGGTGTTTTCTTCCTCTACATTAAACACAGTTTCCTTTCTGCACTTTCCTGTTTGTCTTCCCATTATATGGTCTTGCAATGTTGTTTGTGGAATTCCATACTGATTTGAAGCATTTGTAATGGCTAATCCATTTGAAGTTATATCTTCAGTCGCTTTCGAAGACATCGTGTAACCTATTGCATTACAGAGAAAACTGGCAATGGAAGTGTAGAAATCGCAGCAAGACAATAGTTTTGACTCGAATCTCTTTGCACACTTGGTACCATTTGGCACTGGGTGAATTTTGGCACACAAAATGCTTTCTGTGCTTGGTCTGCTGTTTTCAGCAAGTATAATCCTTGGTGCCTCTGTTGGCATTTTTCTGAACTAACTTGACAATACTGCTTTTCTTAAAAGTAACTTTTAAGTCTTTCATGTACTGTTATGTTACATTTAGCCATTTACCTATGACACTTGAAATTGGTTGCTCATGCTTAGTTTTTGTTTATTGTTAGAAGGAAATGTATAGTTTTTTTCAGTTCTTAATAAGCTCAATCATAACAAGGTAGTCTCGCACATTGTTCCAGGTTGGTGCAGCTTCACAGTCTGCAACTGTATCAGCACCACCCTCTTCAGTGGCAGGTGGTGCAACTCAGACACAGACTGATTCAGTAAATGCTGCAGCAGCTGTCGCTCTTTCTGCAATACAGCAAGTGCAGGCAGCACGTGAAATTAAAAAGCAGGTAGAAGGTCCTGCTGGCAAGGCCGAAGGTGGACGCAAAGGTAGTGCTACTGTAGCTAGCTTGGCTGCTGGTACACTACCAACCAGTATACAAGGGGCACCAGCAATGCCATATGTGGCTGCAGGTTCAACGACACTCCCACGTTATGCAGTCCCGGATGTGGCCACATATCGCTATGATGAGACTTCTGGTTATTATTATGACTCATCAACTGGGCTTTATTATGATGCTGGGTCACAGTACTACTATAACCCGCAAACTCAGCAGTTTCTGTACTGGGATGCAGAACGGCAGACATATGTACCGACTCCAGTGCAGGGTGCAGCAGCTTCAGGTGTTGCTGCAACAGCAGGTGCCACCACGACAGAGGAGTCTGGTGCTGGTGGCAAGGATGACCCCAACAAAAAGTCAAAGGACAACAAACAAGACAAGGTAAGCTTGATTTTGTGGTAAAGAACTGAAATCATTGGTATAACTTACTGTCACATGTACTGCAACTGTGATTCAGAAAGCTATCTGTGGAGTATACTGAAGAGATAGATTGCTGCTTGCCATAAAGATGACACATTGTATTGCAGCCAGAAAGACACACATTAGCTTTTGGCCAAAGCCTTCATCAGTAATGGAAACACACATACCATTCATTCACACATTGCTCACACATGACAGTCATCTCCTGCAGCTCAGATCAGGGTGCAGCTATCATGTAGACTGGAAGCAGCAAACTGGAGGGGGCAGGGAAGGGGAAGGGATAGCAGGGTACAGGTGAGGGGAGAGAAGAGAGGCATCTGACAGCACATGAGGGCACTAGACTGCCAAAATGTACAGCATTGGAAGGCTGTGGGACAGGGAGGGGGGGGGGGGGGGGGGCTGGAGGACAGGAAGCAGAGTAAGAGAAAAGGGGGAAAGACAGTCAGGTGCATTGGCAGAGGGTGGCACACAAAGAGAGAGAAGGTACAAGAATAGGGAAGATGTAATAGGACAGAGGGGCTGGAAACGGTTGGGTGGAGTGTGTGGGGACAGTGGGTTACTGTAGGTTGAGGCCAGGATAATTTCCGGAGTGGATAATGTGTTATAACTCCCATCTCCGCAACTCAGGAAAGCTGGCTGTGGAGGGTAGTATCCAGATGGTTTGGATAGTGAAGCAGCCTTTGAAATCGAGCTTGTTATATTCAGCTATATGTTGTGCCACAGTGTGGTCTACTCTGACCTTGGCCACAGTTTGGCAGTGGCTGTTCACTCTGGCGAACAACTGGTTGCTAGTTACACAGCAGGGTGGCCGCTGTTTTGGTAGTTGGTCAATGCATGCTCCATTTGTATTACGTATTTGCGGTGGAAACTGGAATCCACAAATTTTCGGGTTTAGTTAGCAAGTGCATGTAATGGCATCAGTTTCATTGTAAGTGACTGTAATCTGTGTGGACGTTACTGTGATAATAAGAGTGTATTCGTCTACATGTAACAGTCATTGTCTGTGGCCCGGGCCACATGAGATTGTGAAGTGTCAGTATTCAGGCCAAGTGGAGCACAGCTTACATTGGTACCAATTGTCACACTGCCAACCACCAGGGACGTTGTTTTTGGCGGTGGTGGAGGCATGTGATGTTGGCGACTGTGGGACAACAGAGGTGTTGGCAATAGTGGAGTCTGTATGTATGTGCAAGTACCAACATAGCAAGGCCTAGGTATCCCACCTACACATACGAAACATGGATGAGGCAAAAAGCGACACAGTGTGTGCAACAAAGTCCTCCACGAAAACTTCCGAGCACTCAGAACCAAATAATATTGTCAGACAAACTGGAGTACATAATGCAATACATTGATGAGGAATTCCACACAACTACAAAGGATAGAGCCACAAAAGTACTGGAGTTAAAAGTGCAAACTCACTCATTGGGCAAAACCACATGTAAAACCGACTGGCCGTATAAGACAATTGGAAAAAGGAAATTCCAGGCTTAGAGAAGAAAACAAAAACAAGACGGTCCATTCGTTTGCTAATGTGCAGCCACTGCTCCACTTGTTCAGGCAACTGCCACAAAATCAAGGATTGAGACCATACAAGCCAAGGCCGGTAGCACACACTGTTCATGAAATCCAAGGACAAGAAAGACACAGAGGAAATACATACACATCTGACAGAGCTAATTGACTGAAAGAAAGAAAAGGTAAGACCCAAGAAAATGAAGATAGCAGTGTAGTCATAATTGAAACAGAAACAGAGGAGGAAACCAGAAAGCTGAAACAAAATATGGAGCCAAATAAAGAAATGATTTGCGAGCCACCTATGAAGCGTAAGCTGAAAGTGGTAGCTTATGATGTCCAAGTTACCATGCCAGAAAGCAAATTAGTTGAGACACTGTATGAACAGAACTTGGAGGGAACAACAGATAGAAAGCAATGCTTAGAAGGTACAAAAGTCAGGTTCAGAACAGGCTCTCAGAAGAAGCTGATAGTGAATTATTTACTGGAGGTACATCCAAAAGTCAGGCACAGTTGATTACACAGAGAAGAACATACATTGTATTTCGATCAACCACTGTGAGGGACTACTTTGCTGCCACCAAATGCTATAACTGCCACAACTATGGGCACATTGAAGAGCACTGTAAGGATAACAGCCAGACATACTCCCACTGTGAAGTGTGTGGCCATCAAAAAATGAACTGTACAGATACCAAGTGAGTTCCAGTGTGCATTTCACATGCGGAAAGGATTACCTGTCATCTTTGTAAGAAAAAGAAATCTGGGTCGAAAAGAAAATGAGCAGCAGAAAGAGCCAAAATATTCTGGTCTAGTGTGACGAGTAGAACAAGAAGGTACAGACAAGGGTGACAGCGAGATCGATAATAAAAAGGCGAGTAATAATAATAAATAATAATAATAATAATAATAATAATGGTAATTGAGAGAAGGGGTGGAGTTTCTGGAAGTGGCTAAAAAGAAAGGAAAACAAGGAACAGATGGCATGCCTATCTCTAGACAAGGAAGACTTAAAGGAGGACATACTGTCAACTTCAGAAAAAGTGGAAAGTTCAATAAATTCAAAGTGTGGTAGCAAGCAACTCGTTGTAGTAGCAGAGTGTGATAGCATGCAACAGCTAATGGTGGAAGACCACAAAAAATACACTATCATAGAACTTTGTGGCATAGCAGAGTAACGGACGAAAGAGACTCTGCCTTCAGAACACTATACAAGAACATTACCTTCATGTCACGAATAGGCCAGTGAACCCACCTACTTTACAAAATTGCACAGGTGTGGCAACAAACATAGGTCTCACCCTTGCGGACTCAGAAGTCAGTGACCATGTTGCCAACTGGAAGGTCTGTGATGGATTTACAAGAAGTGACCATAATCCCACTTACTTCACAATTACAAATCCACATAACGACGTAGACACTTAACATTCAGCCTGAGTGACTATACAATCTACACATAGTGGATTGGGAACTTTTAAAGGCAGAATTCAATATACATCCACTGCAAGCAAGCGAATACGATGTTGAAGCCAAAGCGACCGAATAGGTGTGAGTACTGCAGATGACGCAAGACAAGGCGATCCCAACATTTGTCAGAAATTCAGAAGAGTTTAAAATTCCCCAGAGTCGCGTCCTATAGTGCAATATCTAGTCAGAACTTTGTTTCCGGATGATACAACAATGGAAGACACAGAGTTCCATTAGCCTCATTGCTTGAATTACTAGAGTAGCATATGAAATTTTAAACGTTTTTATTGGCCGAGATCCAGCAACCATACGTTATTTAGTTACAGGATATATGTACGGCCAACTCGGTTGCACAAAATTATTGTCAAATTGGCCATGGTTTCGAATGCATTAAGGCAGTCTTCATCAGAATAAAAAATTACATAGGATTACGTATAATCACACCATGTGTGAAAAATATCAGAGCAAAAATGCTCTCGTCAAATAGAAAAGTCACAAGAATAAAAACTAAAATGTAACATGTTTGTCAGCTGTATAAAATATTCCATGGAAATATAATGGCAGCCGCGAGGTCACTTAAGACCAAGACCTGCAGCAACACAGCTGCTACCATCAGTCTGCCTGTCCACTTGTACCATGTTCTCGACTTGTACCATGTTCTCAATACTCGTGGCGTAACGACTTTGGTGCATATACGCAGGCGTGATCATAGCTGCACACTGTATCTGTGGGAGTGCCCAACTGACACTTTCACCCTCTTTCGTGACTCAAGCTGCTCTGCTTGCAGCGTGACGAGACTCTCCACACACATTTGTTGTTACTATCGATACATTAAAATGCAGTTCCCTTGGCCACTACCCAGCAATTTACAGTATTTACATTATAATTACAATCAATTACATACATTCAGAAATAAATACACTATTATGTCCATTATGTATTAAATATAGATTCTGTAATGATGCTTACAAATTCAGAACCAGAAGTACAGTACAAGTTGTCAGTGGATATTAAACGGCAAAATATTTTGGATAGTGCAGAAGATAATTTACCTGCATTTTCAGCGTTACACCATCCCCTCCAGTTTGTTGTTTCCATTCAACGTGACAGTTGCATTCTGGTCCAAGTTGCAGGAGAGTGCAGTCACATATTTGAGATCTACTTGTTTGTGTGAATGAATATGTGTGTATGTGTTTCCTTTCCTGATGAATGCTTTGGTCAAAAGCTAATGTTTTAAGTGTCCTTCCATTATGCTTGTCTGTAGCTCAGCATGTCATCTTTACAGGTGATAACAATCTATCTTTTCCATATATTGTTGATATTTCAACCTGGAGTTTCCATTGTTTGAATAAACTGAAGAGAAATTTCAGAAAAATGACAGGGTTCAGTGCTTACAGAATTTATTCCGGTTGTCACCAAACCTCTTGAGTCAAGAGTATATAGATGGTAGTTGGTCCTAAACTTAGTGCTCATGGTGACTAGAAATGTTGCAGCAGAATTCTAGGGAAGGAGGGGCACATCATAAGGATTGAGAATTGCATAGCAATACATGGCCACAAACATAGTCTTGCACCACTAGATGGTGCTGTACAAGAGAGTATTGCCCCCACACTCATCAGATTTATCGAGCCGTGATGCATTTCTATGGGGGACCATGAAATATCTCATGTATCCCAATCCTGTGGCATCTGAAATGGATCTCATCACAAGAATTGTCTGTGCAGCTCCTGCAGTAGAAGAAACTCTTGGTGTGTTGGAGTATGCGTGGCAGTCAGTGCTCTGACTTCGTTATGCAGGCTTGGTGTCTGATTCAAATTTCAAACATCTGTCGTAACATTTAGAGCTAATTCATGTCATACACTATGTGTACTCATTATGTTCAATAAATGTTTCAAATGAATCTCACACTTGTTTCATTTCCGATTTGCTACCACTTATCCCTGACATTTGCGGCCATGGGTTACTATGCAGTTATAATCCTTTTAATGTGCTCCACCTCCCGTGGAAGTTTGTCGCAACATTTCTGGGACACAGTGTATGGGGATGAGGAATCGGAAGTCTGAAATTAATGTTTCCTGAATGAACAATTGTGTATGAAGCTCTTGTTTGTGCATTGACTTCCACATTGATATTGGTGGTGCGACAGTGAAAAACAATATCCAGTATCCTATATATGCCCATTGTGCTTTTTTTCCCATGCGGTGTCATGAAATGCTTGGTGTATGAAATGTCCATAGAAATTGAAGAGCATCCTAGCTGCTTGTCTCAATCATTGTTTCTGTGAGATTGCTATAGACTTATGTTGTTGTTATGAGGTTCAAGTTGTTTATATCAATAAAAAAACTGTATATTCATTTCCAAACATTAATTCCTTATCTCAGACTACTTAGTTTAAGATTCACTAACATCTGCATAGTTTTGAACCTAGTGGTTTGGGACACACACTAGAAATTGGGTTGGCAGGGAGATAAGCAATGTAGTTGGCTGTTAAGAATAACATGTAAAAGAGCTAACAACTAAGCTAGTATAAGAGGAAGGTGAAGTATACAGTTATAATTACAAATTTGCATACTTTGTTTGTTTAAGGTGAAAGTAGCAAAGAAAATAGCAAAAGACATGGAACGCTGGGCAAAAACCTTAAACCAAAAGAAGGACAATCCACAAGCAACTGCAGTGGCGACATCAGCTGTGGCTCTTGGGAAATCTGTTGGAGCAGCAGATGCTGGTTATGCCATCCTGGAACGCAAGGAGCGGTCATTAGATGCACAGGTACTAATACACGATGCAGAGAGAAAATTGTTTTTTCTGTCTCGACTTCCTTTCCCCAAAGTTAGGTTGTTATTGTGGTCCTTAGTTCATAATTGAGATCTTTCACTATGATGTGGAACTATTCAGTTCTACAAGAAAATTGGGCAACATGGTGGTAGTACATATTTTTACATGCATACAGTGATTATATTTAACTATGTTGAGTTTCTCCCTCTCTTAAAGACACGCATAAGTGTACTACTTCATATTGAGAAATTCTTCTGTGACCTAGGAGTTCTGTTGTCAAGCATATATGATCTGCAGTTTGCATTTGTAGTTAATTGTATTATCCGTGAAATGCTTTTACATTACTTGGTAGATGAGCAAAGACTTTTATGGCTGGCTCTCTCACTCCTTTCTTGGTCACATTAAGGCTTAAGTGATGGTTAGTGTAAAGCATTTCACCATTAAGTCCAATGTTCACGCAGTGCACTTGCCATGGGGCTTTGTCCGGGATGTGGAAGATGCTCTTCCAGTGGCTATTGAGCGAGCGGGATGCAGCGAGCTGCAGATTGTTGCACAAGTCGGCACCAACAATCCCTGTCATCGGGGTTCCGAGGAAGTCCTTGGGTCCTTTCGACAGCTGGCTAAATTGGTGAAGGCGACCTCCATCTCTCAAGGCGTGGAAGCCAAGCTGACAATCTGCAGCATCGTACCCAGGGTGGACTGGGGTCCTCTGGTTTGGAGTCCAGTGGAGAATCTAAACCAGAGGCTGTGTCAACTCTGTGATGAAAATGGTTGTAGATTCCTCGACCTGTGCTATGGGAAGGAAGGTTGTAGGACGTCCCTCAATAGATCAGGGGTGCACTACACACAGGAAGCACCTACGTGGCTAGCACAGTACTCTGGCGTGCACATGGGAGTTTTTTAGATTAGATTCCTCCCCACGGGAAACAAACCATTGGCCTGAAAAATTACCAGTTCGTGACACTTATGTGGGTGTGCCAACTGTAAAAATAGTTAGTTTGCCTAAACAGGTCATTCCAAAGGATTCAAATATGCTAAATCTCATGTAAGTAAATTGTTGAAGTGTCTGTAGCAAGATCCCCGAGTTACTCTCCGAAATAAACAGTAGCAATGCCAATATTGTATTAAATACCGAAAGATGGTTGGAACCAGACATAAATAGCAATGAAATTTTGAACTCGAATTGCACAATGTTTAGGAAGGATAGGACTGATGATGCTTTTGGGAGGTGGTGTGTTCATTGCAGTTAAAAGCTGTTTAAACGCAGTTGAGATCGATACTGGGTTGGACTGTGAAATAGTCTGGATAAAGCTGTCAATCAGACAAGGATTGACCATTGTATTAGGGTGTTTTTATAGACCACCAGCATCCCCAACAAATGTCGCAGAGCGTTCCAGGGAAAGTCTTGAGTACATAGGAAGTAAATATCCAAATTATCCATTAGTTATAGGTGGAGACTTTAATCTGGCATCCATTGACTGGGAAAATTACACGTTATCACAGGGGGCAGAAGCAAAGATTCATGTGAAACTATTCCAGTAGCGCTCTCAACATACAACCTTGATCAGTTGGTTAGAAAACCAACTCGAGATGGAAACATATTAGACATCTTGGTGACAAACAGACCTGATTGTTTTGAGGAAGTCAATCTAGAATAAGGTATTAGCGACCATAATGTTGTTGTGGTTTCTATGTCAGTGGAAGTCAAAAAAAGCTTAGAGTTTTCTTGTTGGGAAAGCAAATAAAAGTGTCGTTAATAAATATCTTCATAGTCAGCTCCAAGCATTCACAACGGGACACAAATATATTGAGCATCTTTGGTCAGAATTTAAAGGCATTGTCCACCATGTGCTACAGAAGTATGTGCCTAGCAAAAATATAGGTGAGGGAAAGGATCCACCTTCGTACAACAAACATATTAAGAAATTGCTGAGAAAGCAAAGAATTTTGCACAGTCATTTTAAACGTAGTCACTGTCCCGCTGACAAACAGAATTAAGCGAAATAAAAGTAGCTGTCAAAAGGTCAATGAGAGATTCTTTTTCTGAATTTGAAAGCAATATTTTATCTGCAGATTCTAAAAGTAACCCCAAAAAATTTTGGTCATACGTAAAATCTGTGAACGCTACAAATAATTCAATACCTTTTCTTGCTGACAGTACAGGTAATGTAACGGATGATGATAAATAGAAGACCGAAATTCTAAACCTAGCTTTTAAAAACTCATTTAAGGTAGAGGACTGCAGCACCATTCCCCCTTTCAATTATCAAATGAACACGAGGATGGCATACATAGTGTTTAGTTTATCTAGGATTGTAAAACAGTTAAGGTCCTTATACACCAGGAAGGCATCTGGCCCAGACGGTATCCCCGTAAGATTATATGTTGACTAATCCATCATCTATCAGAGATCATTGGAACAGCGGAAAGTTCCACGGGACTGGAAGAAGGCCCAGGTCATAACAGTATATAAAAAGGGTAGAAAATCAGATGCACATAATTACCGGCCAATTTCACTGACATCGATTTGTTGTAGAATCATGGAACATATTTTGTATTCAGACATAATGACCTTTCTAGACTCTCAGAACCTCACCTGCAGAAACCAACATGGTGTTAGAAAACAGCAATCATGCGGGACACAGCTGGCCCTCTTTGTGCATGATTTACAACAGGCCCTAGGTACCGGCTCCCAGGTTGATGCAATATTTCTCAACTTTCGAAAGGCATTCAACTCAGTTCCGCACTGGCGCTTGCTCCAAAAAGTGTGTGCTTATGGTCTTTCGATGACATATGTGGTTGGATAGAAAGTTTTCTAACAGACAAGGAGCAGTGTGTCATCCTGTACGGGGTGACTTCAACAGAAATAAGCATAACTTCACATGTGCCACAGGGCTGCTGCTTTTTATGATTTACATAAACGATCTGGTTGATGATGTTGACAGTGGCATTAGACTGTTTGCTGATGATGCTGTAGTCTCCACTGTTTGCTGATGATGCTGTAGTCTACAGGAAAGTAGTATCACACGAAAGTTGTGAACAAATCAATGAGGATTTGCAGAAAATAAATGCATGGTGTAATGACTGGTAGTTATCTCTCAGTATTAGTAAGTGTAACCTACTGCATATAATAAGGCAAAAATCTCCATTAATGTACGAGTACAAAGTAAATGCCCAGTCTTTGGAAGCGGTAACATCCGTCAAGTATCTGGGTGTGACTATTCAAAATGATCTCAAATGGAATGATCAGATTACACAAGTAACGGGCAAGGCGAACTCTAGATTGTGGTTTACTGGTAGAATCCTGAAGCGATGCAGTCCTTCAACAAAGGAAATAGCTTACGAAACGCACGAAACGGAAGGGGCTGCTCACAAAATTCCGAAATCCAATCTTCGCCAAGGATGTAGAGCATATATTATTACCACCATCTTTCAAATCGCGCAATGATCACCGTTCAAAGATAAGAGAAATTAGAGCTCATACTGTGGTGTTTGGACAGTCGTATTTCCCTCGCGCAATCCATGAGTGGAACAGACGGTGGGAAATAAGATTTCTGTGCGAATTGTGCCCTCCTCCACACACCACTTGGTGGCTAGCAGAGTATGTATGTAGATGTAGACCATCTACTATTACGAATGTTACTGTTTTTTTCAAACATTATTAATTGTTGAAAAGATACTTCGTATGGAAGAAAATGTACTATGATGCTGTTGTCAGTATGCCCAACTGTTTAAATAAGTTTCTACAAGGAATTCTAAAGTGGACACCACACATTATCCTTATTACTCACTTATTTGCTCAATGACAACTTACTCTAGGATATCACGCTACTAGACATTAGTGAATGAAATCAACAAAAGTAACTCAACTTTTTGGAAGTTTTCATCTCCAAAATCTGTTTCTATGCACAATGCAAAAGTTGCAGAACTTAGACTTTTAAGATGATTTGTAACATATGACTTCCAGTTCAGGTTCTTATCATTATACAAAAATTTAATATTGTGTTTCATTTATTGCATAAAATAAGGGAAAGGCAACCACTTGCCTATAGTAGATTGATTTATGGAGCACAGTAACACACAACAGAACACAGCATTCACATAGCTTTCGAGCACTAGCTCTTTTTCCAGCAATAGTACACCCATTCACACACACAGCCACACAAATGCACACTCCTGTGCTACAGAGTCCCATTATTGATACTTGATCATTGAAAGTAGTTGCTTGAGCTGATGCAGGTGGGGACGGGATAGGGAAAGATACAAGGAAGGGGTACAGGAAAGAGGCAGGTCTATCGACAGATGACTCCACAGTTCCACAAGAAGACAAAAAAAAGCACAGAGGAGTACAACAGAAAGAGATGTTGGAAGAGGGAGAGGGGGTGGAAGGAGAGGAAGATGAAGAGGGGGAGAGGAATGTAAGAGAGATGGGGGATAGGGAAAGATACAAGGAAGGGGTACAGGAAAGAGGCAGGTCTATCGACAGATGACTCCACAGTTCCACAAGAAGACAAAAAAAAGCACAGAGGAGTACAACAGAAAGAGATGTTGGAAGAGGGAGAGGGGGTGGAAGGAGAGGAAGATGAAGAGGGGGAGAGGAATGTAAGAGAGATGGGTTGAAAAGGGGAGAGAAGGAAAATATCTGCTTGTGGGGGCAGTGGAAGAAAGAAGGGTGGGAGAAGGCAGTGCATGATCTGGATTGAGGAGGACTGGTAAAGACAAAAGAGACAATGGAAAAGGCGAGATGAAGCAATGGGAACAGTTTAGTGGAGGCTTAGGCCAGGGCGTTTGGGAGAGTTCAAGATGTGTAGTTCAAAGTAACTTGTGCTGGAAGGGAGTATCGAAATGGCACTTGTAGTGAAGCGGCCGTTGAAGTCATTTCTGTTGTGGTATGCAGCACGCTCGGCAACAGCATTTTCATGTTTGTGGTTTGCCACAGTTTGGTGATGGCCATTCATCAAGTAGAGAGTTGATTACTTGTCAGGCCCACATAGAATGCTTACACACATGCCCCTGCCCTTTATTTGATAGGAAATTCCTGTGACTGGACTGTGGTAGGAGGTGGTGGGTGAGTGTATGGGACCAGTCTCACACCTGGACTGGCTACAAGGGAATGACTCATGGGGCGCATGACTGGGAGTAGGGTTGGAATAGGCATGGACAAGGGTATTCTGTGGGTTGGGTGGGCAGCGGAACACTACTTTGAGGGATGTGGGTAGAGTTTTAGGCATGGTATCCCTCATGTCAGGACATGATATGAAGTAGTTGAAGCCTAGGCGGAGGATGTGATTGAACTTTCCAGGGCCTGGGTGATTGCGTAGGAGTATGGTTGATGGCTGGTTAACAGGTTTACTGGAGTCAGATGAGTAGATGGCACAGGAGACTCGTTTATGGATGACGTAGATAGTAAATTGTCTGTCAGTAAAGGCTCTGGATCAACAGCTTGCTTTCCAGTGTGCATATGGCATCTATGGGTGGTGAGGCTTTAAGGGTATCTGTGCCAGTACCACGGATTTGTTTTTAGATTTGGCCTTCAAAAGTTAATTGTAGGTCAAGGTGTGTTGGCTAGGAGGATTAGGAAAGAGGCGATGAGTTTGGTATCAGGAGGGTGTTGGGAAAGATAGTGCTCGATGGCTGCAAGGCCATGGGCATGGAGGATGTTGGTGTATAAGGACGTCGCATCCACAGTGGCCGACAAGGAGTCTGGTGGTGATGGGAGAGGAATTGTGTAGAGGTAGTGAAGGAAGCGAGCAGTCTCTTGACTGTAGGATGGGAGGCTATGGATAATAGTTCAGAGTGTTTGTCAACAAAGACAGAAGTTTGTTCTGTGAGAGTGTTGCACCCAGCCACAATGGATGACAAGTAGGCAGACCTGTGGAGTTGGATATGTGAAGTTGGGAAGTAGGCAAAAGGTAGAAAGGTGTAGGATTTCTGGTGTGTGGAGGAAGTTGGCTTCAGGTGTCAGGTTTTGGGGTGGACGTAAGGCCATGAGAAGCTGTCTGAGATCATGGTGGACTTCTGGGATGGGATCATGATCATAAGTTTATTGATTTAACCTTGTGCATTATTTCTAGTGGTATAGTCATACTTAATGCAGTACTGAATGACATGTGCTGTGTTCTATCTCAATTCAGTGGCACTTTGCACGCACTAAATTTCAAGAAAATGTGGTTTATATCTCCAAATGTTGTAGGTAATCCATTAGCTTGGTTGTGTTACTTGCGTTGTCTGTAAAAATATCTGTTTCTGAGTGTTGGATAGGTGATGGAAGGTCACTCACAGAATAGCAGAAGCATTGAGTGATCGACAGGTACACAAAAAAGGAGAATGAAAACTTTGACAGCTTTTGGACGAAATCCTGTGACAAGTTAGAGTACAACAACACACACATGTGTGCGTGCAACCCCCCCCCCCCCCCCCACCACCACACCACACACACACACACACACACACACACACACACTCTCTCTCTCTCTCTCTCTCTCTCTCTCTCTCTCTCTCTCTCTCTCTTACGTTGCACTGGCTGGATTGTGTGTCTAGCTGACTCACCGTAGGTGCACAGGTTTGTTTGAGTTTTACATTCAGTCAGAACTTTCCTTACTATGTTGATGGAATATTTTTCACTGATATAGAACAAGAGTAAATTAGTCCCTATTCTGATGATACTGTTTTGTTGTGTACATTCCCTGAGTTTCATACTAAAACACATTGCATTCTTTTAGTTTCACAGAATGAAAACCCAGCAGATCTGAAACCGTAATATTTGAGCTTCTCTAAGAGAATAATGTGAACTGCACAATAAAATGCTTTTGACACGTCACAAAAAATACCAACTGACAATACTTTGTGATTCAAATTTTATAATAGCTAGGAACCTGAAAATGTAGCATCTATATTTGGTGAAATTTGCTCCTCCTTCTTCTTCTTCTTCTTCTTCTTCTTCTAATACTACTACTACTACTACTCTTGTGAATGAGTAGGGTATGAATTTAAAGGGTGGTCACACCATCTGCCTGAATTCAATGTCTTGATGTTTTGATATAAGTTTCTGGTGGGAGTGTTTGCTTTTTGAAAACTTCTAATGTGGTTCTTTTTCTAAAATGTTATCTGCTTGTTATTTTTGTTATTTCTTTCAACAAATGATCATTTCTTTTGAGAAGCAGCGAAGTTTTCGTGATGTTGAACTGAGTGCTCTCCTTGTAGAAATAGAACCAAAAATAACTCCTATTTGCACATTAGTGGAAAAATTTCGACAATGTCAAAATATGTTTAAAGGTTTTTGTTTTTCAGTCGCTATAGTGCAGAGTGCAGGCAGTGTAAACTGGCAGTCAGCTGCTAAGGTAAACAGGTGAGAATTAGGACTGCCAGAGGAGTGAGGACTAGTGCGGGAAAACAAGCCACACCTCCCCCTCACAGGGAAACATCCTGCACCCACGTTCTGATGTCCTGCAAAAGCGGAACTGACACATGATCGCAGGGATCTCCAATCCCTTCTGCTGTTGTGAGGGTCATAATCAAAAGCCATGGCAGTCCAGGATTAGTCTCTTCCCTTATTCCAAAATAAGAAAAGAAAACAATGAGCAACCCACAACACACAGATTCGGTAACAGCTGCTGTGCAATTACTTGTTGAGGTTGGCAGTGCTGAAAATGAGGTAGTTCAGGCCGGACCTTTGTCTGTATTTGATGCATCCACAGTTCTAAACCCTAGCTCCCTAAAGCTGCCACATTAAATGTGTCTGCTTTATACCAATTTTTGAACTTAAATTAGTAATGTACGCTTCTCTTTCTTGTAAGATACTAGGTCCCTTGGCTGAAGTAGTATGTTGCATTCTGCAGCATGTATTTTATACAGACCATTCAACTGCCCACAATTGGCATGGCACCAAAGTGTCAAGCACACTGATACATCGTTGCATTCCTGCACTTTTTATGTGGCAGACACATTCGTAATGCACATTATCTTTGCAGACTGGGCTTTACCAGATAATGTGCTATACCACTAACTGGAAACTGGTTACCGTTTCAATATTTATATGCTAAAAATAAAGCTATCTGGATAGAATTCTCTATGAACAACATCTATTTAATAATGCCTTTTTTCTCATTTTGAAGCAGAACCTGGATCTTTATTCATATTTATCGCAAAATGTGAATTCTTCACATCTCAAGTAATATCTGAGTTGCGAATTGAAAAGTAGTGTTCTGTGGAGAGACTCTATTAAAATATTCTATTGTGAGAGGGGCATTTTATGGTTCTTGCATACTTAATACTCGAGTAACTTCAAGAACAGTGCTACTGGTTAGTATTACAAGGGCTGTTCTTAAAGTAACCTCCATTTTCCTGTAGTATGCTGCGTAGAGATAATGGCGCAGCTTTTGTGGTAGAATGCACCTGAAACCAGTACACTGTGAGCAACGGAGAATCAAGATCATGTCTTGGTTCCTTTCCAAGCCAAGTACTTTCATAACGTGTGCTGTACTCGCAAGTCCTGCCAGTTGTGAGGTGCATTCTGTAATAAGTTTAGTTGTGACAAAGAAACTGTAAAGCTAGTGAAATCCATCGTGAATGTTGTGAAGTATGTAGGTCAAACATAATGAGTGAAGATGGTGTAAAAGAGTGGTGTTACACATTCAGAAACGGGTGACCAATGTCAGTGATGAAGAGAAAAGGTGAATGCATATCTGATTCATTTGGTGGACAAAAGAGGTAGAGAAAACTGCAGAGTCACCATCTTGGAGCTGTGTGTTAATTTTCCACAGATTAGTTGTACTCTTCTGTACAAAAGAGTACAGAGTGACTACCGAAGATTTGAGCTGCGGGAAATTTAATGTTGGATGAGTACCTGAACTCTTTTCTGAAGAACAAAAGGCTCAATATATGGCAGTAGCACTGTCCTTTTTTGTGTGTTACAAGAAAGAAACTGAAGCTTTTCTTGACCAGATTTTGACTGGAGAAGGACATAGATGCAGTATGTGAATGTAGAAACAAAACCTCAGGCATTGCAGTGGGGCCGTCACCAGAAAAATGCACAAAGTATCGTCAAACACTTTCCAGCAGGAAACTCATGGCAAACGTCTTTTGGGTCAGAAAAGGAATTTTGCTAGTGGAGTTCTTGGAGAGAAATGCAACAATTAACATTGAAAGTTATTGTAACACACTAATGAACTTGAGAAGGGCCTTTCAAACAAATGTTATTGCATTTTGAGTTCTGTAGGATCACAGCACTCTACACATACAGCGCAACATACTACGACCAAACTGCGAGAGTTCAAATGGGATGTATTAGATCACCCTCCTTACAGCTCTGGTTTGATACACAGTGGTTATCATCTCTTCATGCATATGAAAAGATGTCTTGGCTCAAAGCACTTTGGCAATGACAGAGTGTGGAAACCAATGTCAAAGATTGGCTTCAGTCGCAGGCAGCAGAATTTTATGACTGCGAAATTTCATGTGCTACAATAAATGATTCATTGTGACTAGAAACTAAGCGGAAAAATAAGGAGGGGAGGTAGGGGGGATGAAAGGTACCTTCTGAATAACCCTCGATTAATATCTGTATTACTTCTTTTCGTGTAGAGGGGGCTGAAGATGGCATGTTTCAGTCTGGTTAGAAATATCCCCTCTGATGGTGATGTGATGTCATCCGTGAGTGAAAAATTTCATATATGTGGAGAACAGAATTTTAATACTTTACTAGAGGTATTTGAGCTCTAAGAGTTTTTAGTTTTGAGGGAGTTAATTAAATTTGCAATTTCTGTAGTGGAACATGAAGTAATTGCCTGTGTTTGTGGCAGTACTTTTCACTTGTAGCCTATTGCTTTATCCCTTCAAGTATTCATGTTTATTTGCTGACTATTTCAAGGAAGTATTCATTAAATAGGTTAGCTAGCTGACTGCTACCATTTGTTATATGGCAGTACTGCCCATATTGCTTCAGTTTTATTATTTTAATTAATACTTTGTCCGCCCCTGGTAGCTGAGTGGTCAGCGCGACAGACTGTCAATCCTAAGGGCCCGGGTTCGATTCCCGGCTGGGTCGGAGATTTTCTCCGCTCAGGGACTGGGAGTTGTGTTGTCCTAATCATCATCATTTCGTCCCCATCGACGCGCAAGTCGCCGAAGTGGCGTCAAATCGAAAACTTGCACCAGGCGAGCGGTCTACCCAACGGGAGGCCCTCGTCACACACCATTATTATAATTATTGCTTTCAAACATTTTACATATATCTGTTGCCTTAAGACAGTGCAGTATTTCTTGTTTAATTTTTCTGTTTGCCCTGAGTATTTAAATCAATTTCCTTTTCCTTTCACATGATTTTTGGCTCCTTTTGTAATCTCTAATAAGCACTGAGAGCAGCTGCAACCCCCGCCCCTATATAACCACACCACTAACAATTCCATAGTTAAAATGATTGTTAACTGACAATGTTGGTGCAGCTTGCATGCTACTTGTTCAGTGCAGTTCTGCGAAAAACACACTGTAATGCAACTGTCAGTTCTTTGGATTATAATGAGCACTTGATACATTATTTCTTTTCCAAGTAGATTGATTGGCAACAGCTGTAGTCACATCTACCACTCACTACTGAACTATCAAAATCTTCACAGCACAGCATATATCACTGCTTTTCTCACCTGCCGTTATCTTGAATGTCAGTATTTAAAACACATGGTCACTTGGCTGGTGATCCATTTTATAGAAATCAGAATTGAAAAATTATGTACTTCAGTGGAAATAGCATAGCAGGAAATAAGCCAGAAACACAAAACATCACTCTGTGACTTGCAATCGAATGAAGGTGCTTTTGATCAGCATGTGGTGTTGTCACAAAGTACCTTTTCTCCAGTAATGTGATGACATTATTCTTGAATTTGATTAATTTATTTGTGTGCACTGACCACATTCAGCATAAATTTCTGGCTGTGTTCAAGAAATTCTAATTTTTACTGAAATCAGATAATAAAAACAGTGCATCAAAACTGTGTAGTGACTTTTGCAGTGTCTTCCTTAGTATTCAGTATTGCAGCTCCTCATATTACCAGCTGTAAAAGTAATCTAACGGTAAGTGTGTGTTTTTCCTTTGTATTCTGTAGTGTTGGTAATTATCATTGACAGATTTGGTGACTTATTTAAGATGAGAGAGTACAAAATACACAAGAATATGTATGTGGTAAAACATAAACCTATGTGGACCACTGCCCAGTGAATGTCATGTGATTTGATTGTCAACTTTCATGTTGTGAATACTTCTGATTGAAGACAGCTCTTTGTTTGTCTTCATGAGGATGAATAGACTGTGTTAGGCTATCTAAATTCAGGTAAACTTTGAGTGCACATCATAAATGAAGTACATCAGTACTGTTTTTGTTACTAATTACGCTGATGAAGAAATCAATGAGACAATATGGTGATTGGTGTTGGAATTTTTACCAATTACAAATGTAATCCTCCTGTTTAAATGTCACCAAGTTGCCTATTTGGATTTCACATGAATCTGTTGGCCTGCCTGTCTTCAGTAGAGCATTCCCATTTGAATTTAACCTTGAATCAACATACATGCGCTTAAGTCATTGGTGGGCCAGTCTACAGATGTTTGTCTTCAACGTTACATGTAGTGTGCTTTTAAGTGGTAGCTCACACACGTGTGCACCTGCCCCCCCCCCCCCACACACACACAAAACATTTTTAAAAAGAGTATGATAATAGTAGTTCACCTGCTGTGAAATTGCTCTGAAGTAGGTTCCAGCTCTAAGGTCTCCTATGTGAACTGACACACAAAAAGTTTGAAACTTCTTTCACCTTTCAGTATAATCTCTGTGCAATTGTACACAACTTTTCACAATGTTGATGCTGTGACTCCATGACCACTGCAGATGTTTCCTTAGGAGTCTATTTTGACCAGTGAAAAATAGCTGCGGGAATAGCAGCACTACTGGAAAATGTGTGGCTATATAGAACATTGGTCAGATGAGCAAGTGCTTGAGTGACTTCATCAAAGGTGTTAACACGAAGAAACTCCTGTGTTACGGTTCACCCGATGCACTGCTGCACTGTCATAAGTGAAAGAGCACATGTGTAGATTTTTCGTGGTACTCTCCACACTATGCTGGCAAGTAAACTGTTCTTAAAAACATATTTTTAGTTTGTAACTCTCGCCATAGTGGCCATTGGAGCACAGTGTATAAGGATTATGCCTTCACTGTCCAAAAATGTGGTGCAAAGAGTGAGTGTGAAAAGAAAGCCACACCGTGCCATCATCGTGCACCATCACTGCCTGGTAAAATTGTCATAGTTGAAACTTTGAGGTCATCAGTTAACATTTTTGGTATCCATCTGGAGGTTACTTCCCACATTTTCAAGTCATCGTGCAGGATTGTGATGCCATGGAAATGCCAGCTATGGAGGCAATATCTTTCACATTAATTGGTGATATTGCAAAACAACTGACTCCATGCATCATCATGTTGCCAGACTTTCTGCTGTAAAACAAAGATTTTTTTGGTTTCTAGTCACATTGATGATCAGCTTCTTTGAACAGTTGTACTCACAAGTGCACATTCTTCACAACTTTCACAGGATCACACAGATCTAACTCATCTGGCAAAGAATTTAATGTGTGTCACTGGGCAAGTGGAGAAACTGAATGGTTATGTGCTGTTTTTGTAGTGTCAAAATCATTCCTTGCTCTCACTGCACCCGCTAGAGTTCTGTCGGCCACACATGCTACCATGTGCCTTGCTGACACAGTGTATATCAGGTATGTTGAGCCAAACTTTGTGTTTCTGTCTACTCCCAGGCCTGTGAAAGAAAAATTGAACACTTTTGAACTTTGAACGCATTTCAGAACTAGTGGAGATGTATTTGATTTTAAAAATGATGGTATTCTGTTTTGCAGAGAACAAAAAATGCAGTTTGTAAAATGCTTGCATTATCCTCTCAAACATTTTTAAACTGCAGTATTTATTTATTCATTTATTTATTTGTTTGTTTTTAAAAAAGCTTTCTATCAAATGTTGTCAATTAAGGAATTGTTTGACATTGGTTGCATATTCTTTGGCACACTGCACATACATGTTTTAACCTTTTTTTAAATCCAACAGGTGTCTCAGTTCGTTGCACGCATGGGAGAAGAGGGTCCTGGACCCGCATCACCAGCTGCTACTGGAGGACCTGGAGGATTGGTGGCTGCATATGGTGGTGGCTCTGAGTCAGATGATGACATTGATGACGTACTTCAAGAGGAAAGATTGCACACAGATTGGACTAAACTTGCATGCTTACTTTGTAAAAGGCAATTCCCAAGCAAAGAAACCCTGCAACGCCATAACCAACTGTCTGATTTGCATAGGCAGAATTTGGAAGCTTGGTACAGGGTTCGTGGTCTTGATCAGAATGATCCCCAGCAACGTAATAGCCGTTACCGTGACCGCGCTAAAGAACGCCGTTCAAAGTTTGGCACTACAGATCCTACAGCTGCTGCACCTCATCCCAATCGACTGAAAGAGAAATTCCTCAAAGCACGTGAAGAAGCGGCTCGTTCAATGTATGAAGAACCAACACGTGCTGGCATTGGATCAGAAAATGTAGGAAATCGTCTACTTCAGAAAATGGGATGGCAAGAAGGTATGGGTCTGGGCAAAAGTAACCAGGGGCGCACTTCTATAGTGCAGACTGATGTTAGAAATCCAACAGCAGGACTTGGCTCACGTGAAGCTGCTGCTGTTCCTGTTTTACCTGGAGAAAAATACAAAGACCGTGTTAAGAAGATGATGTTTGCACGTTACCAGGAACTCACAGAGCAAGAACAAGCAGAACCCAGTTGAACATTGAATTACTTCACAGATTTATTGCCTATGAGTGAAAGTGTTTGTTACTGCCATTTGGCTACAAATATCCTGTACTTAATCAGTGGGCCAGTGTTCAATGTGTTTGTTCTTGTACAGGATCTTGTAGCTGATATTTCAGCCGATCTGACATGAAGAGGCATAGTGATGTTTGAGACATTGCACACTGAATGTGATAATGTTCAGATATCTTCTGTGTGTGAATAAATCCATTGTACAAAAGATGATGTTGACTGTTAGCTTGATTGTGGACTATTACTTAATAGGCTACTCAAATGTAGGAAATTTAAATATCATGACGGGCCCAGGAGATTATAGACATACTGTTTTGTTCGTTTTATCGACGAGCAATCTTGACTGCACTGACAACAAATGGTAAGTACAAAAATAACAGGGAGCCACGAAATCCCTTCTCCCATGACATAAGACATTCCAGGTTGTAATGTTGTACTGTGCTGTTCCTTTGCAAAAATTGAATGCACTTTGTTTTCCTTTTTGAATGTATGAGGTTCCTCCAAACAGTGTAGGCAGTGTTAGTTCCAGTGGATATAAGGCAGTGGCTGCACTTTGAATCAATGCTGTGACTTTTTGAATTATTTTCTTGTGCTGTAATTACTACTTCACAGAAAAATAATAAAAAAAACACTTATTTGCCAGGATCTTTTACGAGTTTGTAGGCTGTCGTAGGTCTTACTTTTATCGTGGTCTCAATTGATTTTTAATTTTATTTTTGTTGACTCCTCAGCAGTTGCGCATTGTTCTGGAGAAAGATGCAGTTTTCATTGTTCAGCTGTGCTGAAAGTAAAAAAATAAATAAAATTTACTGTCATCCTCTTCCATTCGTTTTGTGTTGGTCACAGATGTGGTAAGATATTTACCTTGTATATACGTAAACCACTTTTAAAAAGTGATGTATATATTTCATTGTTGTAATTTTGGACATGGAAAGAATTAGTAAAATTTTATAAACTGTAATAAATTAGATGGTTCCGAATCATTTACTGGCTCTTTTGATTTTGTTCTCAGTATAGGTGCTAAACTTAATTATAAGTATTGTGTAGCATATAACTATCTGTTTAAGAGAGAGAGAGAGAGAGAGACTTTTATTAGTGTGGAAAAACTTTTGTAAATAAATCGAAATTTAATTTGATGCCTCATTCAAGCTCCTGTGGGAGGCACAGCTCTTAAGCTAGAAGGACCCATATAAGTAGGGTGTGCCAAACTATTACAAATTCGTTTGTAGCTGACACCTCAAATTTAGCAACAGTAGCAAAAAATGGTTTTGTTCTTTTTGTATATATGTTAATTATTAAGCTGATAAACTGAATAAAGTAATTATGTCCTTACTTGTAACTGCACATTAAAATTTTTAATATTTAACCAACTTATACTTTGCAATTGCAGTCCACAGCCATTACTATGCAGTTATCAATTATTTGTTCCATTACAACTGAGCACTGGTCAGTGGATGGGGTTTCAGTTGAAAGTTGCATTAATTTTTCTGGAGAAAGTAGCCGAAACTACTACTGTTTTCATATTTATTTCCTTCATTCACAGAGGAAATTATTTCCATTTCAGTTACCATGCTGGAAATATGATCAAATATTGAATAAATCATGGAATCTGTGCATCCTGCAAAATTGCTTATTTTGGAAGGAGGTAAATGGAAATAATAGTCAGCACGTTTGCTGAGTTTGTTGGCTAATACAGGCCTAACGTTTTAAAGTGAAACCACTCCATTTGATCATAGTTGTTTTAAGTTTAAAAAAAATGATATCTGGAGTAATGCTAAAAATGACATCTGGAGTAATGCTGATAGAATCGCAAAGAGAAGAGATTAATCATGAGCATTGGCAACTCTAGACATTAGTAAGTTGTTGGGAGAGTAAAGTGAAGCACCACACAGACCTATTGTATGAGAAAGGCATGTTGAAATATTCCATTTCTGCTTCAGAATATCTTCTTGTTCTTTGTGTAGCTGTGAAGCTTTTGTATGAGTGATCTGTGCTGCAGTACTTGCACACTAAATTTGTGCCTTTCCCTTTGTCTCTGTTTTTGTTTTAAGTGATGAAATCGTTCATTCCAAAAGCTTGAGATTGAAACTTCCTTCTTTTTTTTTGTCAGAAATGGATAAGTTTCAATGTTGCTGATTGGCAGGTAAGTATGTTATGCCTTTGTATTTAGGCACAATTATCTGAATGTGGAAGACTTTGAACAAATTTTGAAACTGCGTTATGCACCAACTTTTCAGATTCCATAATAGTTCAGTGCAATAAGAGCAATTGTGCCATTTACAAGCCACTACATTTTTCATGAGACAATGTTCCAGCCATTTCAGATCCTCTGCTGGATAAAGGCTGCCTCTACATTTTGCCATACATTACGCTCTTCAGCAATATATACCCACATTGCTCCTGAGTGTTTTAGTCATCCACACACCTTCCTCTTGGTTTCAGCTCTGTCTCTTCTAAATTTTTGCAATCTAGCAAAGCACTTCTTTTATCCATTCCTCCAGGCCTATTGAGAATATTTTTGTGGTAATGCAATGTCATTGTGTCACTCTTCCTTCAATTTTGAAATTCTCAGTATCTCCCTGCAGTCTAATGGAAGCTGTAACATTGACATGTATATTTTTCAGAATAGTGATGTAAATTGAATTGATTCCTTATTGCTCAAGGTCTGTTACTACTGATTTAGTTAAAACTGGATCAAAAGCAATTGAAGAAATACAGTCTGAGTAAGAGTCCATCACTTTTTTTTTTTAATTAGTATAATGTCCCATCAAAACAGCAATTTTAATTTTCTTAATTACTACTTTTGTCTATAGCCATAATCCAGATTCTCTAAAAACAACAATATGAAAATAAAACATTAGACATAAACTTTTATTTTTTATTTTTGAGCTTTTCCTCATTACAGAGGCTTATCTCCAACATAATAATTTACTTGGAAATTACGATACAAACTACATAACTTAAAAAAAAAAAAAACTTTTAGATATATACATTACAACCTCCCACCTCCATGTTTTTTCAGATACTTTCTATCCAGTCAGATGTACGTACCATATACAAGCACTGTGTGACAGGTAGCATACAAGTATTTTAAAAAGCAAGTAGCTGCCATTGGTGGTAAAATCACGATTGTCCTTAGCATATGAGCCACAAAAAAAAATATACAGCAATAGGCAAAGTACTGTTGGTGAATGCTCTTCCTGCAGGCTGCCAGCATTGTGCTATTGGCTTCTGATATTTCACAGAATGGAATTTTCATTCCCCAGTGGACTGTGCACTGATAGAAACTTCCTGGAAGATTAAAACCGTATGCCAAAACAAGACTCGAAATCAGTACCTTTGCCTTTCACGGTCAAAGTGTTCTATCAGCTGAGCTATCCAAGCACCACTCACAGCCTGTCCTCGCAGCTCTACTTCCATCAGCACCTCATGTTGTACCTTTAGTAATATTCTCTTTTATAACTGTCAGCTTTTGCCACTTTTGGAATAATAATTAGCTCTCTTCCAACTTTGTCTTCATCCAGAGGTTATTTCAACACTCTGTTAAATATTGCTCTGAAGTACACCAATTTATGTTTTTAACAATGGCAAGGACTTCCGTTAATGATCATATCAGTAGTTGTTGGAGTCCTAAAATGTTTAACAGAATGCTGAAAAAAGTAATAAAAATGTAAAACAACATCAAACTAAATGGGAAAAGAAAATTATGTTAGTCGTAGCAGTAAGAAATAATGTACATTGCTATGTAATACTAAGACAAGATATGTGACAAGATGGCACAGTGTTTTAAGAAAACTAAGGTAATTGTAGATTTTCAAATTATATGTACCATTAGTTCAAGATTACAGCATAAAATTGGCAGTAAACGAAATAAGGTCTTATGATCTGGTCAGACAGGAAATAATTTTGCAGTTTGCTTTAAGGATGAAATCCTAAACAGCTTCAAGATTTTACACAAGACATAAAAAGGATATTTGTTGTATATCTTAGAGGAAATGAATATCTTTAATCATAGGAATACACAGTCAAATTTACAAATGGTTCAAATGACTCTGAGCACTATAGGACTTAGCTTCTGAGGTCATCAGTCCCCTAGAACTTAGAACTACTTAAACCTAACTAACCTAAAGATATCACACACATCCATGCCTGAGGCAGGATTCGAACCTGCGACCGTAGCTGTTGCGCGGTTCCAGACTGTAGCGCTTAGAACCACTCGGCCACCCAAGCCGGCAGTCAAACTTACAGCTTGATGAACAAAGCAAATTAAATCATAGTGGTTATTTTAATATATTCAGAAACTTACTTGCGTAAATGAGTGGTGAGGAACTGCTGCTGGACCCCGGCGCCAAGCACTAGAGCTGCAGGCGATGTAACAAATTCATGGTGCGGCTCTGGCAACGTCACAAGTAAACAGTCTTGAAGATAATAGCATGACATTGGGGCCCTCCAAGAAGAAGCAGTCACCAACAGCTAATTTCATATTGATGATTAACAGTTTTAGGCTTGCACTTTAATTTATTATTATTATTATGAAATTTGGAGAAATTTCTGATCTCTTTGAAATTAAGATGGGTCAGACAAGAAGATGGATTATCCTCAATCCTCTTCGACATTGTACTGGAGAAAATAGTTAAAATCTGGGAATAGGCTCTAAATTTGGAAGAATAATAGAAATACACCTCGGGAGGGAAAGACAGAACCTAGAAATCAAACTTTTAGCTTTTGCCAACGACCTTGCTATCTTAGCCAACAACTAAGAAAATACTCAGATGATGTTTGAGAGTCTTCATGAAATTGCAAAAAAACGGGTCTTCAAATCTCCCATGAAAAGGAAGTATATATGGAGTACAGGCACTGAAATGAGAGACATATGGAAGTAAATTGTGGGATGATTAAGAGGACAGAGAATTTCAAATACCTGGGGCAGTGGACTGGATAGGGAGGCAAAGGAAGAACCAGAAAACTAGACCTGGCCTACAAGCTAACACAGAATAAGTACAACAATGGGCATTGTTCTCCAAGGCCAAACTTGGACACCGCAACTCGGTGTTACAAACTGAAGTACTGTATTCTTCAGACTGTCTTATTTTAACCCTCTAACCGGAACATCGTTTACTCGGCGGTAAGATGGAACATCGGTCTGCTAGACCGCTAGGACATTTAAAGTGTATTTTTCTCTATTTTTATGACTTTTCCGCACTTCTACGTTGCTTCTCTCTCTCTTTAAGGTGTAATTAAACATAATAATAGGTTTTTGAACCATAATATTTGTTAAAATACCAGTAAATTCAAGTTTATTACTAGGAAAAACTTTAATTTGCAGTGTTTTGTTGTTTACACATTACTCCTTTAGAAATACTTTTTTTTACATTATTATAGTTACAACACAAAGAAAATGAATACTAAAATGTAATGCAAAGAAAAAATTTAACTTTTATTTTTAATTGCACAAGTCTTGCACACTTTTCGTGAACACTCCAAGCACGTTGGTTCTTCGCAAGAAATACACTTGTAGGCAGTTTTCCTCTTTTTTTGATATGGACAAAATCGACAGGTTTTTCTTTTACCAAGTGTGTCCGTCGGACACTCATCAACTCGAACAACAAATTTATTCCGTTGGCTAACGATTTGCTTTTCTTTTGCTGCCTCTTCTTCTAAAGATGAAATAATACTTTGTAGCTCTTGAGGCAGATTGGAGATTGCCAGTCGGGATTTTACGAAATCGTAGACCAAATATAGAGAAACTCTTTTCAGGAAATCAAAACGTGATACGGTTTTCTTCTCTCCAAAAAGTCCATAAAGTATACTTGCGTTTGATCCAGCCATGGCCACCATGTGGTAAAAAATAGCCAACGGCCACCTTCTTGTTTTGCGATTAGTAGAATAAACACTGCACTTCATATCTAGCGTGTCTATTCCACTTTTTGTGGCGTTATAAAAAGATATGATTTCAGGTTTATCATTTGAAACGTCAGTGTAATTGGAATGATGCATTGACGAAAGAAGTAGGACTGCCTTATTCCTTTTTGGGACATAAGAAAGCAGAGTCATTTCTTTCGTAAAGCCATAAAGGCTGGACCCAATTTCACGATCGCTTCTTGCTTGAAATTCTGCTGGTATCTGGGGTCTGTTTCTTTTTAGTGTCCCAACTAATGTCAAATTGTGAGCTAGTAGCTCCTGGGCAAGTTCCACAGAACAAAACCAATTGTCGCAACTAATATTTCTGTTTGTGCCATACAGCCCTTTAGATAGGCGGATTACAGACTGCGTGGGAATGCTCTTTTTCTTTTCTGCTGTAGAAAGTGTGGCTCCATCACAGCCTTTGCCGGAGTAGATGTAGGCATTGTAAATATATGCATTGTGTGCATCTGCCAGACCCATGACCTTAATGCCATATTTAGCCGGTTTATTCGGCATATATATACGAAATTTAACCCTCCCTCTGAAAGGCACCAAAGTTTCATCAACTGTCAAATGCGCTCCAGGGCTATAAATTTGTTGGCAGTTCCAAATAAACTTATTAAATATGTCTGTAATGGCAGCAGCTGGGTCATATTTTTCCCTCTGTTCCCTCGTGCTCGAGTCATCGAATCTAAATGCCCTAAGCAATATTCCTAATCGCTTTTCTGTTATTATTGATCGAAAAATTGGCCTCCCCAAGACCGAAGTGGAAAACAGCGAGGTCATAGGCTCCCTCGCAGATTTGAATATGCTGCAAAGAACTGTGACTCCAATCACAGCGTTCACTTCCTGCACAGTAGTGTCTCTGTAAGCTACACTTTCTTTTAGTTCAATAACAGAACGAATTTTGGCCAACTTTTCATTAGTATGCTTTACAATCGTCTCAATCATGTCGTCAGTAAACAAAAGGCGCCACACTTCACCTGGGAGTGGGTTTTTCCCCACGGTAAGAGCAGGCCCTTGTATCTTTGATAGCCGTACCTTTATTATATTGGATGCTGCTGTTCGCGTCTTAGAGCGAACAGGAGTTGATGACCATGTGAAACACTTGTTTCTTCCGTAGTAAGAAACTGGAAGACGACTCTCATCTAGAGTGTCATCAGAACGCGTAGATGAGCTAGCAACATCAGCAGGCTTCTGTGGAGTGATTAGTCTGCTTCCACCAGAAGTTATGTCAGACTGTGGTTGCTCTCCAGTTTCTTCGCGAACTGCGGTATTTTCGACTTCAAATATTTCTCGAATAGTTTCATCATCGCGATCATCATCATTGGGAGAGTCATCGTCATTATCTGTTTCATTGCGAAGATCTTGGATAGTAAGGTCCTCATCTGGAATGCATGATTCATCTGAATCCACTTCCGAGTCTGATTCTTCAAGGTAATTTTGAGAGCGTGCAAGGGCTACAATTCTTTTCGACCGATTTGAAACATATTTCGGACCTTCCATTGTAAACCTGCAAGGAAAAAGGGAAAAATGAGTTTTAACGAAATTTAATGGGGATAATTCTATCGCTGTAATAAGTTTGCGCGGTAAATTGGAGAATGTGTGTGAAAAACGGAAAGAGGAAAAATTAAAACGTTAAATACGAGTTGTTACACTTTTTTCTCGTTCTTCTATGAACACAAAAGTATTAAGCATCGTGTGGTGGCAAAAATTTCAATCAAATAGATGAAATGTTGCTACACAGAAAACAGAAGAGTTCAAAGAGTGGAACATCGGTCATACAGACCGACAAATGCGTGATACTTTAGGAACACCGGTCTGGGAGACCGGCAAAAATTTGACACTTTTAGGAACACCCGGTCTGTCAGACCGGGAGGGGAATGCATTTTTTCGGAACACGGTCTCACAGACCGACAATACGTAACAAAAATTCTACTTACTTGAAAACAATGCATGCGCCGACAATACGTTGTTGGCCAGCTGCGGTTCGGGACCCGACTGAAGATTACTGGGCTTCTCCCCACCCTCACGAACAATGCAGCGCCGTTAGCATTGTTAATGTCAACTATGGCGGTATCTCAGACCGATGTTCCGTTCAAAGGGTTAAATAAAAAAAGTGGAATTTCAAGCACTCAGGACGAAAGATTCTGAGGACAATACTCAGACCATAGAAGACTACTGATGGGACTTTTTGTATCCCGCCTGGGAGGCAGCGCGTGGGTAGGAACGGGAAAAGGTAATACAAGTTGGTACTGCAAGAACATGGTTTACTGGTGCAAAAACAAGGTGATAAATGATTACATAACTTTGTACGTAGATGCGATGCTGAAGCGAAGTGTCCTGGCTGGCTGCACCTGAACAAATTAGCTGAAGCAGTCGCGGAGCTCGTAGACCTCGACAGCATCAGCTAGAGGGTGCTGTCGTCGGTGTCTCTTGTAGTGCCAACCTAGCAGAGCGGACCTACATTGTGGCATCGTAGCTATCGATACCGCAGGACTTTTAAGAAGACAAACAAGGAACTTTATAAGAACACTGAAAAGATCACACCTTGTCGCTTGTCGCTGTGCAGCTGTAGCTTCTCCAACACACAAGTAGGTGCGCCCAGTGTGAACACAGGTGTGAATGGAATCGACACACACACACACACACATTGAGGAAGAGCTATGCACCTATATGTGTGCCTCTACTTCTGTGCAGGGCAAGCACAGCTGTACGCCAACTAGCCACAAGGCGCACGGGTGTAAACATGCCTTATGGATGGATAAATGCAGACTCACCAAAAGGATCTTCAACTACAATGTGGAGTTAAAGTCAGATCTGAGTGGTAGGTGAGGTGAAGAGTGATGCAACAGAAGTTTTAATTATGTCACAGATGGTCCACAATAGGAGAGTTCAGCAGCAGAATTAAGAGTATAAAGCCATTTCAAGAGAAACCACCAAACAGATCATTTCTGAGGAGAGGAAAAAAGTGAAAGGATGAAGAGGTTCTGGGAGGAGAAATCTTAAGTTCTTTGTGGTCATAGTCGGCCAGATTCAGAAGTAAACAAAATTATAGCAAAATTGATGTATAACTTCATCTGCTTGCTTTACACTTTGCTGAATGTTTTTACTATCTGACACTCACTACTGTGCATGTATAAAGTGCAACAGATTATTTTAATATTCCTGTTATACATCATTAGATATCACAGCAACCACATATGTGTTTTAATCATACACAAAGGAGAATTGTAATCTTAACCACCAGTGCCATCGAAGAATGGCAGCTATTAGCTTTTTAAGTTTCACTTCTACTACGCCTCACATAGCACTTGTGTATGCCACGTTGAAGAATGTGTAGTGGGACAGGAGGAGGACAACACTTTGAACATAACTGGCAAATTTATTGAAACATAGATTGAAAACAAAGAAAAATTTTTGCCATTACTTATCATATACATCCATTACTTGGTTTTGAATAGAACACCGTAGAGATGGTCGCCATCAGATTCCATGCATTCCACCAGGTGGTGAATGAAAGTTTCTATCACCAAAATCAGAATGTTCAGTGTTCAATGGGATGTCCTACGCAGCTGTATGTATGCTTGCTTTGAGTCTAGCTGTTGTATGAGGACATACATTGTATACTTGATGCTTCAAGTTTTCCCACAGAAAGTAGTCAGGGACAGTCAAATTGGGCTACCATACAGGTCAATGAATTTCTTCAAATCTGGAAACCATTCAACTAGGAAAATGACATTCATGGACTGCCGGGGGTCATATGATCAGCTGCTCCATCATGATGGAACCATATGTCGTCGTCCAGCCTTGGAAGGAGGGAGCCACTTAACACTTGGATATAATGATTGCTAGGAACCATTCCTAGATTGCCATGAAGGTCCTTAAAAAATATGAACTGGTTATACTGGATGAAGCATGTCATGTTTTCAGAGTGCATGGATTTATCACACAGCTGACGAGCATTATGTTTGTTACATGGCAATTCTGTTTATATATACCATTGTCTAGTTGAAAATGGGCCATGGCCAACATTAATATGTTATTTCTCATTTGAGGGTTGGTTACTAAAACATGCAGGAAGTGCAATGTGAAGGTTGTTGGGAAACTTTATCTTGTGTGTTTAGCTTCTTTATGACCTGTGATTTGTATGGGTGGAACTGCAGATTATCATGAATTGTCATGTCACAGCGAACAATTTGACATTGTTGCCACTGAGGCAGGTGTTTCAGCAGTGGCAAGGACTTCAGATGAGAGCTTGACAGCCGTTCACTCGCTCCGGGGTCTGCTGTGCCCTTTGTCACTCTGGACTTTTCTTCTTTGCACAAGGTGCTGTAGCCTTGAACTGTTGTACCTACTGTACAATCACCTGATGATCCCAGACTTTGTCATATCATAGAACTGTGGTGGGAGACTCGTTATTTTTTAAATATGCCTCGACGGTGAATAATCAATGCTCTGAACTCCTCAAGGCAGTAATTACAAATTGCCTTTTTTCCTCAATGCAAGGCACATGTACTTATTTCATACAAGTGCATTGACAATGTCACCGTACTACATGACTCAAATCCTATCATTCTGCTGAACCCTGTACACCTGACTGAATAAAGCACATCCAAAGAAACATATATAAAAGCAGTATGTTGTACTGTACATACCCAGTAGTTTTTCAAAAATGATGTACTTTGTTTCTAACGATCTGTTTTCAATTTACGTTTTAACAAACTTATGGAAATAGCCAGAACTAGTTTTCAGTGTTGTAATACAAGGAATCGAAAGCTATCTCAAAATCGATGCATTCTAGGCAAATATTAATTCCTACTGATTGTAGGCCAGCTTGTCACTTTGCTCAGTTACAATCTAAAGTTTATTTTTACACGATTGTGATAATTATAGTAAATTTTTGGAACAATTAAGATATTAATTGGCCTAGATTTTTTGGTTTTGTCCTTTCTTGTGAAGCTGAGTAATTATAACATTGTTTCTGTTTTGGGGAATTATTTACTTCACAAACATTCTGTAAATAATTTGCAAGTTCTTTTCGCATTACTCTTACTCCAGATTTAATCATTTGTGTTGAAACATCTCCCAGCAAATCATGCACCTCATCTGGCATCGATGCTGTAATGTTGTTATGAGCTACACATGTTTCTGGTACATTTTATTTTTGTGACATGTGATATTAACATTGTAGCTGTGTGTATTTGTTAGTTTCCACTTCAATTACTTGCAATCTTTTTTGGGTGCTCTCCGTGATGTACAGAATATGAAGTCCCAGTTTTTTATGGGTACAACTTGTATGCCAGATAATGTTGCAGTAATTTTGTGTAGAGCTACCAGATTTGAAGGAAAGAACTGCTTATATAATATGTATGATTTTGTATATCTAAAAACAAAGATGATGAGAATTACCAAACAAAAACTGGCAGGTCGATAGACACACAAACAAACACAAACATACACACAAAATTCTAACTTTCGCAACCAACGGCTGCTTCATCAGGAAAGAAGCAGCCGTTGGTTGCGAAAGCTAGAATTTTGTGTGTATGTTTGTGTTTGTTTGTGTGTCTATTGACCTGCCAGCGCTTTTGTTTGGTAAGTCTCATCATCTTTGTTTTTAGATATATTTTTCCTACGTGGAATGTTTCCCTCTATTATATTCATATGTAAGATTTTGGTTAGCCATTACGGCTAAAAGATATAATACATCCTAGATTCTGAAAACATATCACTATCTTTCTGGATACTCATGTATCACAAACATTTCTGACGTAGTAGAATGTAAAGTTAAACAAACTGTGTATCGGATCACCTATGTGATCAGAGATTAAAACAAACGGGAAGAACAAAACAATCTGATTGATTAGTCATGCTTACATCAAACACTTAGTTGGACTCCCAGGTAGAATGAAGCATATTAAAGAGTTATTTGGAATTAGTTACATTGACTTCTGCCTACAACTGTGAATTGAATACGCTTATCATCAAGGGCAGTTTGCAATTGGTTTGAAACAGGATTGTTTTTTGTGTGTCAGTTACATGTTGTTATTGCAGTGTTGTTAAATTACTTGATCCCAAAAAAGAATGAAACACCATATAGCGGAGGTGCTGAGTCGCGATAGGCACAATAAAAAGATTCACACAATCATAGCTTTCGGCCATTAAGGACTTTGTCAGCAGTACACACACACACACACACACACACACACACACACACACACACACAAAGTGCAACTTGCACACACATCTGCAGTCTCAGAGAGCTGAAACTACACTGCGAGCGGCAGCATCAGTGCATGATGGGAGTGGCGACTGGGTGGGGGTAAGGAGGAGCCTGGGGCGGGGAGGGATAGTATGGTGGGAGTGGCGGACAGTGAAGTGTTGCAGTTTAGACAGAGGGAAGGTGCGGAGGGCGGAGGGGGTAAGTAGCTGAAAAGAGAGAAATAAAAATAAAAATTAAAGAAATTAAAAGACTGGGTGTGGCGGTGAAATGACGGCTGTGCAGTGCTGGAATGGGAACAGGGAGGGGGCTGGATGGGTGAAGACAATGACTAACGAAGGTTGAGGCCAGGAGGGTTACGGGAACGTAGGATGTATTGCAGGGAAAGTTCCCACCTGCGCAATTCAGAAAAGATGGTGTTAGTGGGAAGGATCCATATGGCACAGGCTATGAAGCAGTCATTGAGATGAGGGGTCTCATATTTGGCAGCGTGTTTAGCTACAGTGTGGTCTACTTGTTTTCTGGCCACAGTTTGTTGGTGGCCGTTCATGCGGACAGACAGCTTGTTGGTTGTCATGCCTACATAGAATGCAGCACAGTGGTTGCAGCTGAGCTCGTATATCACATGACTGGTTTCACAGGTAGCCCTGCCTTTGATGGGATAGGTGATGTTAGTGACTGGACTGGAGTAGGTGGTGGTAGGAAGATTTATGGGACACGTCTTGCATCTAGGTCTATTACAGGGGTATGAGCCATGAGCTATAAGGGATAGAGAGCAGGGGTTGTGTAAGGATGGATGAGTATATTGTGTAAGTTCGGTGGACGGCAGAATACCACAGTAGGAGGGGTGGGAAGGATAGTGGGTAGGACATTTCTCATTTCAGGGCACGACGAGGGATAATCGAAACCCTGGCGGAGAATGTAATTCAGTTGCTCCAGTCCCGGATGGTACTGAGTATTCAGGATGGAATAATGACAGAGAGCTGTTCACCATATAGTGGAAATGTTGAGTCGCACACAGGCACAACAAAAATACTGCTAAAAAAAGTAAGCTTCCTTGTTTAGCAGTCTTTTTGTAGTCCCTGACTGCAACTCGACATTTACACTATATGATGAGTAGCAATCTATCCTTTTCATAATACTGTCCAACTGATATTGCACAGATAGAGATAAGACAAATTAATATGTGGCAATCATCCCGTGGTCTTACAGCCCATTACACATTGTCCTCTTTTACTTGTGATGGCATGGAATGCTCCTGATAATCCATTTTCTCCTTGGACAAAGAACTGGTAAAAATGACACCATTAGGACAGTACTAACTCTGTAACTTTACTGACCTGTGTGTGTGTGTGTGTGTGTGTGTGTGTGTGTGTGTGTGTGCGCGCGCGCGCGCGCCTCTTAAACCTCCTGGGTATTTTTCTTTAATCATCTTTTTGTGATTACTGAATGTGAGAAACTTCTATTAAAATTTTTATGGCATTTATTGTTACTCCATTGCTAATGTTTAGGTGTGGGATAGGAGATATGGCATTGTCTTGTTGTTCTGTCTTGGAGCTGCCATGGTGTCCGTCAGTAACCACTTGCGTGTATAATATGGACTGATACAATTACCACTTCTTTTGTGCTAACAGTATCTGAGACCGCACCTGGGACTTCGTGTAATGGATTCAGTAGCCAGGTATTCGACTACTGTGTCTGTTACAGACCCTGCTTTGAGGATACTGTTTTAAAGTGGTTTGAAGACAGTTTATGAAGTAATGTTCTATGCTATGGTTACAACAAAATTGAAAGTGAACATAATGCAGAGTCGGAACAGTGTGAAAGTGAAGATGAATTTGTTTCCACTTGTGAATTCCTTGAATGAAATAAGTACTCAAAGTTATGAAGACTTGTAGAGACTGAATCGTTAGCTAAAGATTCCGCTTGAAATGTATTTGCTCGAAAAAAATATCACTGGTCATAGAAGCTTCCAAGCAGTTTCATTTTTGGTAGCATAATATCATTCACATTTGCCAACAGCGCAGCTACCTGTTCAAGTAGGTAGTAATCCAGATCCTCTTACTGTTTGGAATTTGTTCGTGGCTGACGATGTTTGAATATCAACTGAAATGGACTAGTGTAAAAATAAACAAAGAAATGCCTTAGAATGATCCAGATGTTTAGTGTGGATCTGATTTATGTGAACTGAAAATATTTTTCGTGCATCCATCCGCCGTGTTTTGGGTGTAGCGGAAGCAAGAGCAGAAGTCATTGCAAACTGATTAGATAATGGAAAATATGCCCCACATGTGATACAAAAAAAGAGGAGGAAGACACTGTATGTTTGCCATTGTTGCAAGAAGCCAATCTGCTGCAAATACTAGAAAAAAAATTTGCAGCGAGTGCAAAAAAACTTTAAGAATGAAGTCAAAAACCTAAAAAGCACTAGTGTAATTATTTTTTTAATGTTTTATAAGAGTTTCTTGTGGTTTTTATTATTATATGTGTAATAAACAATAAAAATAGAGCAAAAAAATTAGATTTCAGAGTGTTTTGAGTTTTTATAGCATTATCATATTAATGTTTATTTACTGCAGTTTTCTATTTAAATGCGCCATGTTCGTAAAAATAAACTTTAAAATTTATTTTTGTGTGGTATTAAAGTAACCTTTTAAATAAAAAACTGTTGTTTCATTCAAATTGCTGAATGTAATCTTACGGCTATTTAAATATAGCAGTCTGTTAGACTGCACCTAGAACAAAAGAGCGACAAAAAAAACCTGGAAAGCAAAGGGTTAGTGTGTGTGGGGACTTATAAAGATACCAAGAATTTTCTCGAAATTGAGATTTTGTAATTCAAATAGTTAATAAACTTACATATTACTTAAGTAAAACTACAAATTTTTGGAAACACTCAATTCTGTGCTATACAGTTGTAACACTAACTTTTTTTAAAAAAAGAATTGCACTTTTGAGATAAGAATATCGAGAACACACACATTTTGTATACGTTTTGAAATGTTAACTTTTCAGAAAAAGTAAAACAATTTTTAGTGGGCTTTTGTTTTGACCTGCATGTGCTTTACAGGTATCATAAATTAGGAATATTCTGTAATGTGTTGACTAACAATGGCTGGCAGCCTATACCTGAAGGCATCAAAAAAATGTAGGAGCAGCAAGCTTTACAGCAGCATATGCACTTTTATGTTATCACATTTTTCCCTTGAGAATGGAAAAAAGAGGGGAAAAAATAATTAAGCAAGTTTTCATAAGAACTGAAAACTCTACTTGCGTCCTCTGTTATTTTCAAAATGTTATTCTCTTTCCAAATACTGTACATTGTCCAACCATACTTCTGTTGTTACCGGATAGTTTGTAATTTGGCACTACCTTTGTGCCTCTGGTATTGACTAGTGTACTTTTGCAGATAAGAAAATGACCTGGACTAGAATGTCCTGTCGGTATAGGACAAATTCACACAATATGGAACTTTTTACACTAAATTTGCAATATAATGTCACTCTTGTCTCACACAGATTGTAGCAGCCATTGAGGTGCCTGTCTGGCCAGCTTCTGCATCTTTCACTTTCAGGTTTGTTTTTTGCTTGGGCCCTATACTGACAACCAGTCATTCCAGTGATTGACACCATGTCAAAGACTGGAACCAAGATTCACAGAAATAAAATTCCATGGTTGTAATTCATAGTGTAATTAATTTTGCTCATTGGCATGTTTTGAATTCAATTTTAAAATAAAACCATGGTACCAGTCATTGTTTGGATGTCAGACTGGAAAATTACAGTTTTAAGACACCCCAACCTTAAAACTAACAGCTGTGATCGATGTTATTTTCAACAAGTTCCTTCACTTCCTACATCATCATGGATCATTCCAATATAATGTTATTACTAGACTTGACTTCCAAATGATACAAGTCATGCTTTTAACAGGAGCCTTGACGTTGGCCTTTGTATTTGTCTCATTTAAATGTATTTCTTGTCTTGTATAAAAGACTGAAGTACTGTCAAAACCTGGTGCTTCAATCATATCACTTAAATAAAATACACCATACCACGTACAGGCGTTAATAAAATCTTAGCATTTTAATTTCTGATCAAAGAGAGAGCCAAATTCGTTAGTGCATGTTACAATTACAGTGTCAGCATATATGCAGATCGGTAATGCATCACTTCAGATAAAGAAAAATAACAATTTGTTCCGTTTATACGTGAGTAATACTTTAATAGTTAAGTTGTAATTGCGGTTGCCAGTAAAGATACCCCCTAAGCAAACGATGTCACCTTTTTTTCAAGACACGTTTTCCACACTTGATTTTCCGAATTATACCTGTTGTTAAAAGCTTTGGCAAGTAAGGTAATTTGTTGACCCCACTGAATCTTAAACAGTGTTTTAAAACGGGCAAATAAGTAAAGCACTCATAAAATTAATAGTAAACAATTTATAGGTCAGCTTGTCAAACTTCCAAAACACACTCGAATTTAGGAATTTCATAGCAGAACTGTTACTGTTTTTTCTCGCTAGATTAGAAACACTTCATTATGTTGATGTGTAGATATCTAGAACATCTAATATAAAAGACTTATGAGGACTCAGAACGAAAAACATTTTCATCCGTGTTTTGACACTTCGTTTTTTGCCAAATTCAGATACGGCTGAAACCAGTGATCTCTGGCGGACACTCATGATATGATCGTTAGCCGGCACGTGCTAGAGCCATCTATCGGTAGGTCTGGTAGTTGAGCATCCCTCATTTCGCTAGCTTTGACGCCTGTTTGTGTGTAGCCGATCCTCTTCTCTGGTTAATCAACTACGTCGATCTCCCACAAGCTGCTTCTCCAAAGATCATAGCTGGTTAAGGGAATTTATTAAAATACTTGTAAATCCGTGAAATAATTTTCGTACTCGTATAATACTTTTCTGTTCCATCACTTTATTTTTCAGATTTCACAGATAATCAGTTCCCCTACCCTCCATCTCTACACCCTATATATCCTTTCACAAGGTGGCCTCCATCAGCTCCCCCTCCCGGAAGATACCCTCTCTCCCTCCATTTATCCTTCCTATCAACTTTGATCCTTAACCCCCTCTCCTTTCCTCCGTCCTTTCCCTGGGCTCCCTCTTCCTCCCCCCTTCCATCCTGTGTTTTCTCCCCGCCTATCATCTCCTTTCTCTCCCCCTCCCCCCAAGTCCTTTTGTACTCCCCTCCTCTGCCTTCCCCAATCCCTGGCCCGTCTGCTCAGCACCCCCCACCCCTCTTATGGATCCTCCTCTTCCATTGGCTCATTTCCCCCCTCCCCCTTCACTTTTCCTCTCCTTCCCCCCCCCCCCTTTTTCCCGTCGTCTGACCAGTTTCCCCCACCTGCTCTCGGGTGTGGTATGTCGTATTTGTGCCAACTTTTAGCGCAGTGTTTAATTAAGTGAGTGTTCGGTGTTGTGCGTCCTTCCACAGTGTTGCGAACAGAAATCATGCTGTCGCTGGGTGTGCTTTTTATATCTCTTGCGAACAGAACCCAGACTGTCGCCGTGTTTTTTTAATTGTCTGTCTGTTGTTTTTCTGCTTCCTGTGTGTTTTATGTTTTACACTCCAGAATTTTCTGCCATTTTTACCTTTAAGTCACCGATTTTATCGCCAACTGTTATTATTTTTTATTATCTTCGTCTTTTTAAAACAAATTCTGTAGGCTGAAGAGCGGCGTAATAAGCTGCTGCCAGCCCGCCCCCTTTAGGGGGAATCGAAACCCAATAAAGGAAAAAAAAAAATCACTTCTGCAACCTAACTTGTTCCTTACACGTCATTTACACATACTCAAATGGCATACATGTGTGTTTTGTTCGTAGCCAAGACATGAAATAAAAGTCTCAAGCGAGTCCAATACATGAATACATGAATATGGCACTCTATATTCAGCTGTTCAATAGTCTTTAAAAATCACGACAGTCACTAACATATCAAAGAATACGACATAATTATTTGTTCAGTTCTCCTTACGTCTTCTGTGGCGCTAACGGCAAACACTTGAGTGGTCTTATACCAGAATGAACAAAGCGACATTAAAAAAAAAAAAACTTAGTTCTTCACCGTTTTAAAATGATAGGGTTTCATTTTGTCTTATGACAAAACGTACTATCTGACAACTCGCCTCGTTTCGTTGCAGTAGCAAGGGATATTCCAAAGTGAACCATGGAGCATTACAAGATGGCTACAGCGGTATACATCTCAGGCGCACATTCCCGCACAGTGGTACTTTAGTTTATAGAATAAACTCGTTAATTGGAAGTTATGCTATTCACCTCACATGCCAGAATGAACCACAGTCTAACGCAACGGTCGCGACACTTCGCCTCGATTTTGTTGCCAGCAGCGCCCCAAGCGGCCAGTAACTTAAACTAACAGATTGTTTGAAAATTATTCAAATATTTGGTTTTGTGTGAAATGTAATGTAATCAGCTCATTATAATGTTTTCAACATATTTCTCCCACTGTTTGGCAGTTGCTTGTCCCAATTGGAATAAGATAAAGATGAAGGTCGTACTTGTGGCAACAGGCGAGAATGACAAACACATTAGGCCTACAGAAAGATAAACGAGCTGTCGATCGCTTTTGCGTGTAGAGGTACATGTCTGTGTTTCTTATGTGTGAACCTGTGTGTTTATATTCTGCAATTCCATCCAAAGTCACAAGTGTTTATTCACGAATGCGTTGTAGCTTGCCACACGATTCATGATTTTTGTCCATACTTGCGCTTATTTTAGAATCATTCTTAGAAACATGTATGTCTTCTGATATTATACAAACACTCGGCGGCAAGAAAATAACTCAAATATTTTGTAAAATACTTAGGAAATTGATGCAAAACAAACATTATGCTTACGACGCGTCTGACGTTCACCTAACTCGCTGCTTGGAGCGCTAGCGTCGCTCCATCTGTCAAACGGTTAACAACTTTTAAGCCCGGTCCACACGCAACGATCTGTCTGCGCAGACATTGGCGCAAAAGATCGCTGCAAATGTGGTGTGTTCACACGACACAAACCCCAATCTACTACTCGCCCGCCATCTGTCGGTGTAGAAAAGAAATATCAGTGGCAAGCGACTACGCTCCCCGCAAACGTCAGAAACTTAATTCAGTTATTTTGAAATATAGAAATGGAGGAAGTTCTGTTGTGGTCTGTGTTTGCAACAGCTCATATACTGACACATGGAATTTTCGATTGAATAATCGATATTAATTCCTTAAGCTGGTCTGTACTCTCTCCCAAAGTATTCATTTCCTGTCTTACAGAATTAAATTTAACATTAAATACATTTTCACAAGATTTTAATGTTTCATTAAGATTGGGTTCTTTGTTATTATATTTGACACCGCATTCAGTCTCCAAAGAACTATGCCTCTGCATCGATTACAAGAGTCTTTGCTTTGAGCTTCTGTTTTGACAGGCAACAAACCAATTCTTGTCATTTGAATATTTAAAGTTTCATTCTGTCTCTGATTAAATTCAGTACATAGTTAATTAAATATAAGTATTCAAAGAACTAGTGAGTTCACTCTTTCAATCTAACTTCAGATGTTCTACCTTATCATTTAAAGAGTCAAATTCAATCTTTAATAGAGCTACATTCGCTGCTACTGTTCAAGGTTTCACTCTGAGCATTTAAAATAAATTTTACTAACTTTATTTCTCTCCTTAGGGCTTCATTCTCAGCATTTAATTTTTCACGTAGAGTGGCTGAAACAGCCTTCTGGTCATCCAACTTAGCACTTTGGTCATCTAATCTAGCATTTAGTTGAATATTTACTGAGTCTAACTTTGGACTTAGTCCTTTGATTAAATTTGCTACTTAAGTCCAGTCTGGCGTGTCTCTATTCACTGTCATGGCCATGATTAGTCCTCAAGTTTGCTGTTGTTCTTGATCCACAATTTTATTGATTTTAGACCTAGTAATCATCTAAAAGAAAATTCACCCTTTGAGTATGATAAATACACTAAAAGTTTATTATTCACTCGTCTCCTCAACTTTTATCAAAAAATTATTGTTTTTCGTTCAACCGGCGTAGAGTTTTAGGTACGTTGGTGAGCGAACGTGTATTCAGCGCTGGACGGCAGCACTGGCGTCGGCAGCATCGGACGTTGGCTTCAGCGTCGTCGTCGGCGAACGGGTGGTACAGTCGGTGTCGGTGACTGGTTTCTACGCCGGCGTCGGAGCGATGTATGTGTGTGAAGACTGCTTACTCTCCACACTCGATCTTCTTATTCGAAAATTTGAGGTCTTATCTCCAGTTTTCTTTGCCATTACTTTCTCATATCTTTTACAATGTTGCACTCGCAACTTTCTTCCAGTTGTTTATTGGACTCAATACGATTTCTGTAAACAGTTCTTGTATCTTGTTAGGCCTGGTTGCTATGGCAATATCGTTATATCTTCATTCCGTTTCTGTTTTTAAATCCCCGTTTTCTTCGGATCCTGTCACTTAGGTCTCCATGTTCTAACGTTTTCGGACAACAGAAAATAATGTCTTCTTATTTATGTAGTCTGTAGATCACATATGTGAAATTTAGTGTCAACGTACTTATTGATTAACGATGTACTGTAACTGTTATGCAGAACAAAATTCTCTTCATAGACATATACATATCTTCGTCGTCTCACTTGTATATCGAGCTCTAGAAATAATTAAGTACATTGAGGCAAAAGAGTTGGTTTAAAAACCATATGAAAATATAAACATGCGTCTTGACTTCTCCGAGTGCAAGACATGAAATAATTTAAAAGCCTCTAGTCTCAAGCGAGTGCAATACATGAATGTGCATAGCACTCTATATTCAACTGTTCAATAGTCTCTTTTACAATCACCACAGACACTAACACATCAAAGAATATGACATAATTATTCTTTGAGTTCTCCTCATGTCTTCTGTACGCTGGCGGCAAACACTTGTCGTCGTCAGTAACACGCCCCTATTACAGTTTTCTAATTTAACTTCCGACCTGCACATAAAAACAGGTGGATCGGTAGAAACGTTCTCACTCTCCCGCACTCGTACCTAAAATATTGGGTGTTCGAGACGGTTGAAGGCCGAGTGTTTCTAGAATTTAGACCGAAATTCTTGAGGCACTACACACATTGCAAGACACCCCATATACGCTCAATAACGTTGATGTCTGGGGAATCTGGTGGCCAACGGAAGTGTTTAAACTCAGAAGAGTGTTCCTGGAGTTACTCTGTAGCAATTCTGGACGTGTGGGGTGTTGCATTGTCCTGCTGGAATTGCCCAAGTCCATCGGAATGCACAATGGACATGAATGGTTGCAGGTGATCAGATAGAATGCTTGCTTACGTGTCACCTGTCAGAATTGTATCAAGCTGTATTGGGGGTCCCATATCACTCCAACTGCACATGCCCCACACAATTACAGAGCCTCCACCAGCTTGAACAGTCCCCTGCTGATACGCAGGGTTCATGGAATCATGAGGCTGTCTTCATACCCATTCACATCCATCCACTAGATATAATTTGCAACGAGATTCGTCCAACCAGACAACACGTTTCCAGTCATCAACAGTCTATGGTCGGCGCTGACAGACGTAGGCGAGACATAAAGCTTTGTATCGTGCAGTCATCAAGGTTACATGAATGGGGCTTCAGCTCCGAAAGCCCATATCGATGATGGTTCACACACTGACACTTTTTGATGTCCAACCATTAAAAATCCAGTAATAATAATACTGTCGTGTGACGAGGGCCTACCGTTGGGTAGACCGTTCCCCTGGTGCAAGTCTCTCGATTTGACGGCACCTCGGCGACTTGCGAGTCGATGGGGATGAAATGATGATGATTAGGACAACACAACACCCAGTCCCTGAGCGGAGAAAATCTCCGACCCCGCCGGGACTCGAACCTGGGCCCTTAGGATTGACATTCTGTCGGGCTGACCACTCAGCTACCGGGGGCGGACGAAAAATCCAGTGATTTGCAGAAAAATTGGACTTCTGTCAACATTGAACGATTCTCTTTGGTTGTTGCTGGTTCCATTCTTGCAGGATCTTTTTCTAGCTGCAGTGATGTCAGAGATCTAATGTTTTACCGGATTGCTGATATTCACAGTACGCTCATGAAATGGTCGCACGGAAAAATTCCCACTTTATCGCTACCTCCAAGATGTTGTGTCCCGTGGCTCGTGCGCCGACTATAACACCACGTTCAAACTCACTTAAATCTTGATAACCTGCCATTGTAGCAGCAGTAACCGATCTAACAACTGCACCAGACACTTGTCTTATGAGGGTGAGTCAAATGAAAACCTTAAATTTGTAATAACAAATCGAAATTTCGCGTTGTTATCCTGTAAGTTGGTAAGCGTGCTACAAACAGCGTGCAGAATGGCCTGTAGGTGGCAGCATAGTGCAGATGCACACATACCGTCGCAGTTCCAATATAAAGATGGCCGCCTCACTTGCGACTTGCACCAGGGAAGAACAGCGTTCTGTTATTCGGTTTTTGCGTAGTGAAGCTGTGAAACCTATTGAAATTCGTTGACGAATGAAGGTTCAGTACGGTTATGCATGTTTGTCGCAGTAGCAAGTCTACGAATGGAGTAGGAAGTTCGCAAATGGTGTGACTTCAGTGGAAAATGCTCCTCGTCCAGGTCAGGCACAACGAGTTGTGACTCCACAGAACATTGCTGCAGTTGAAGCCACAGAGAAGGAAAACCACCGAGTGACACTGAATGACTTTTCAGCATTTTTACAGATTAGCCATAAGTCAGCACACCACATTGTGCGTAATGTGCTCCAGCTTCACAAAGTGTCTGCAAGATGTGTGCCACGCCAGCTGACTCCTGAAATGAGAGAACGACGTGTTGATGCTTGTGCTTCTTTGGCCCTTTGAACGAGAAGTTGATGGCTTCCTTGCAACAGTTGTTACTGGAGACGAAGCCTGGGTTCACTTCCACCAAACGGAAACGAAGAGAGCGAGCAAGGAATGGCGCCATTCCTCATCACCAAAACCAAAGAAGTTTCGAACAGAGCCATCAGCAGGGAAGGTTATGCTGACTCTCTTTTGGGATGGAAAAGGCGTCATTTTGGAGTATTACATGCCTAGAGGGACCACTGTCACCAGTGCATCATACACAGATCTCCTAAAAAATCATCTGATCCTGCAATCAAATCAAAGCAACGTGGATTGCTGTCAGCAGGTGTCCTTTTGCAACATGACAATGCAAGGCCCCACACTGCCCGTACAACAGTTGCAACAAACACAGACCTGCATTTTGAGTGTCTTCCTCATCCACCATACTCACCAGACCTTGCCTCAAATGATTTTCATATGTATGGACCACTCAAAGACGCAATGGGAGGGAAGAAGTTCCATTCTGATGAAGATGTACGCCACACTGTGCATGAGTGGTTGTGCGGACTACCAAAAGAATTTTTTTCTATAGGAATTTATGCACTTTGTAAGCACTGGAGGACTTGCATTGAGCGTGGGGGAGATTATGTTGAAAAGCGATACAGCTTTGTGCCACTTCTGCACAATAAATAATATTTAAAAAATATTTAAGGTTTTCATTTGACTCACCCTTGTATATAGGCGCTGCTGACTGCAGTGCCATATTATGCTTATTTACATAACTCTGTATTTGAATACGCTTGCCTACACCAGATTCTTTGGCGCTTCACTGTGGATGACAGGACCAGATCATAAGTTTTAACAAGCCCAGTGCACGTCAAGTGATAGAGGCTGTAGGATCATTGTGCAAGAGTTTTACAAAGCAGGATCATGTTATGGTAGTGGATGCAGCTGGAAACAGTACTGACAGGGATAAGGGGCACAATATTGAGTGTGACCTGGTAAAAATAGCATGTGCAGTGAACCATACAAAAGTTGGCTTCATTCCTGCTTCCATGGAGTGTTATTGGCCCCAATTTAACAGCTCTGTCAGGATGGTCAACATGGAGTTAGATCAGTAACGTTGGGGGGGGGGGGGGCTGCTTCTTCAGGCATAGATTTGGTTTCTGTTGGTGCTGTTGGTAGGTGGGACTTCACAAGGCATGGCAAGCATCTCAATGGGAAAGGGAATGGTAAACTGGCCAGGATGATGGCAAAATATTTAAGGGGGGGGGGGATGGAGACTGAAACTCGTAAGAGTATCTGTTTTTTAGGCTAAGATCAGTGTCCAATGATTCGAAATTGAATGAAATTAAGCTTAATGAGAAGCTCAGAGAGGCGGTACTAGAGATGTTAAAATATAGCAATATTCTCATTAAAGTGCTGTAAAAAATAGTGGTAGTACATCACAAAATTATCATAAAAGCTCAGTGAGAAATAATGTTGCTATATTGCACCAGAATATCAGAGGATTAAAAAATTAAGTAGAGGAGCTTCTTCTTTGTTTAGAAACTGAGGGTGGAATAGATGTACTGTGCCTCTCTGAACACCATATAGTCCCAGATTGGAAAAGGTAAATGTAGGTGGATATAAGCTTTGAGCACATGGAAGTAGAGACAGTATGGAGAGAGGAGTAGTTGCCACATATGTTTAAACTTATCATAGAATGAAAAATTTAGAAAGTAAAAAAAAAAAAGTGTAGAGCAGCATACAGAACGTGTGAGCTTAAACAGAAATAATTGTACTATTATAATTGTAGCTATGTGTAGATCCACATTGGGAAATTTTCAGCTATTTCTGAGAAACTGGGAGACTGTTTTGTGCTATCTGACAGACAGAGGGAAGCAAATTGTTGGTGGGGATTTTTTGATGAAATCTGATAAAATGTGTGACCCTGAAGTATTACTTAGTTCTTTCAATTTATTTGATACCAGTTATTGATTTTCCTACTCAGGTAGTAGAGGAAAGCAGCACACTGATATATAATTTTTTATAGACCAAGATAAATTTAATCAAAGTAAAACTTTACCTGTGAAGAATGGTCTTTCTGATCATATTGCATGGCTACACTGAAGCCCCAAAGAAACTGGTGTAGGTATGTGCATTCAAATACAAAGATATGTAAACAGGCAGAATATGGTGCTGTGGTTGGCAATGCCTATATAAGACAAAAAGTGTCTCATGCAGTTGTTAGTTTGGTTACTGCTATTACAATGGCAGGTTATCAAGATTTAAATGAGTCTGAACATGGTGTTATAGTTGGCACATGAGAGATGGCACACAGCATCTCTTAGGTATCGATGAAATGGGGATTTTGCCATGCGACCATTTCACAAATGTACCATGAATATCAGGAATCGACATCGCTGTGGCTGGAGAAAGATCCTGCAAGAACGGGACCAATGACGACGGAAGAGAATCATTCAGTGTGACAGAATTGCAAGCCATCTGCAAATTGCTGCAGATTTCAATGCTGGGCCATCAGCAAGTATTAGTGTGCGAACCATTCAACGATACTTCATCGATATGGGCTTTTGGAGCTGAAGGCCCACTCATGTACCCTTGATGACGGCATGACACAAAGCTTTACGTTTCGCCTGGGCCTGTCAAGACCGACTTTGGACTGTTGATGACTGGAAACGTGTTGTCTGGTTGGACGAATCTCGTTGGAAATTGTATCTAGTGGATAGACGTGTATGGGTATGGAGACAACCTCATGACTCCATGGACCATGCGTATCAGCAGAGGACTATTCAAGCTGGTGGAGGCTCTGTAATTGTGTGGGGCATGTGCAGTTGGAGTGATATGGGACCTCCGATACATCTAGATACTATTCTGACAGGTGACAGGTATCAAGCATTCTATCTGATCATCTGAATCCATTCATGTCTATTGTGCATTCTAATAGATTTGGGCAATTCCAGTGGGACAATGCAACACCCCACATGTCCAGAATTGCTACAGAGTGGCTCCAGGAACAATCTTCTGAGCTTAAACACTTCCGCTGGCCACCAAACTCCTCAGACATGAACATACTGAGCATATCTGGGATTCCTTGCAACTTGCTGTTCAGAAGAGATCTTGACCCCCTTGTACTCTTACGGATTTATGGACAGCCCTGCAGGATTCATGGTGTCAATTCCCTCCAGCACTACTTCATACATTAGTTGAGTCCATGCCACATAGTTTTACAGCAGCTGTACCAGTTTCATTGGCTCTTCGGTGTAGTTACAGTATGTGAATAGTTCCAGACAGCAATGCAAAACAGCAATTTTATAGAGAGCCTGCAACAGTTAAGCCTCAGATGAAGTGTACAGGGAAACTTATGCTAATTTAAAATTTAACCTCTTTCATGACACCTTTGTGATTATACTTGAAAGCAGTTTCTCTAAGAAAACAGTGTAATATAATTGTAAGATGTCATCTAAAAAGCCATGGCGTTTTGTAAACAGAAATGGGAAATGTATGTTATAACAAGAGGGAGTAATATTTCTGAACAAACATTATAAAAATTACTGCATTGTATTAAGAAAAGTTAATAGAAAGTCCAGAAATATGTACATTATGTCTGAGGGTTAGCGCCTTTGATGATACAATTAAAATAACTTGGAATAGTATTAAAAGGGAAACAGGACAACGGAGAGTGCAGAGAGACCGTATTTCTACTGAGCTCAACAAAAAGTCAGAGGTTGAAACTATTATTAGTAATAATTTTTGAAGTGTTGGAGAGAAAATACGATCCAGCTGTTCGTTAGAAAATGCAAGGCTGTGTATGAAAGAGGCAATAACCATACAATCTGATAAAACTGAAATTCAACCCACCTCTCTTACTGAAATTAGGAGAATGATAAGTTCAGTCAGAAGTAAAAGCTAGCACGGAATTGATGGCATTTCCAATAGAGTACTGATAGCTTGTTGGTAATGGATAATTAGGATTCTCAGCCATACAGCTAGTAGCTCAGTGAAACAGGACTTTTTCTGAATAGACTGAAATACGCTATTGTTAAACCATTGCTTAAAAAAGGGGATAGGTCTGATGCTAACAACTATCACCCAGTCTCACTTCTGACAGCTTTAGCCAAAATTCTTGAATAAGTAATGTATCAACAGTAGCTTTACATATTTGTAAAAATGAAGTACTAATAAAATGTCAGTTTGGTTTTCAGAACAGATTTTCAACAGAAAATGCTATACATACTTTCACTGAACAAATAATAAATGCTCTGAATAACCAAACATCACCCATTGGGATTTTTTTAATGATCTCTCATAGGCTTTTGGCTGTGTGAAAATGAACTTCTTCTAGATAAGCTTAAATATTGTGGTATGATTGGATCAGTGCACAAATAAAAGAATAAAGAAGGTTGAAATTAACAGTACAGATAAAATGCAAAAATCAGCAAAGTCGTCTAAGTGGACAGGTACCAAGAATGGTGTCCCACAGGGTTCACTCTTGGATCCCTTATTGTTCCTAATATAAATACGTTAGCTGAGGAAATTGTAAATAACGCCTTTTAGAAAATTAAGTGGTTCTCTGCAAATGGACTCTCACTAAAGTTTGCGAGAAGACAGTCTATACAGGTCTGTACAGTAAATGGCATAGCGCCATTGATAAATATAGACTTTGAACAGAAGTATGTTGCTAAGGCAGAGTGCTCAAAATTCTTGAGTGTATGCAGTGACGAAAAACTGAATTGGAAGAAACACATTGATGGCCTCCTGAAATTTTTAGGTTCAGCTGCTGTTAGCGTTATTGTAATGTTTAGTGATAAACATAACAGTAAAAATGCCTATTTTTATTCACTGCTTTCATATGGCATCACATTTTGAGGTAATTCACCATTAAGAGAGAAAGTATTTATTGTACAATAGTGTGTAATCAGAATAATAGCTGGAGCCACCCAAGATCATCTTGCAGACAATTATTTAAGGAACTCAGGGTATTAATAGCACTTTCGTAATACATGTATTCACTTACGAAATTTGTTGTTAATAACACAAGACAATTCAAAAATAACAGCAAAGTACTTAGCTACAACACAGTAAGAAGTAATGATCTTCACTATTCCGAGTTAATTCTGAGTTTGGCACAGAAAGGGGTGAATTATGCTGCCACAAAAATCTTTGCCCCCCTAACAAATAGCATTAAAAGTCTGACAGATAGCCAGTCAGCATTTAAAAACAAATTTAATTAGTTTCTGAATGACAACTCCTTCTACTCAATAGATGAGTTTTAAGATATGAAGTAGCAACGAAAAAAAAAAAACAGGGGGAAAATTATATAGTGTAAAGAAAACTAATGTTAAGCTGACACGTTCCACATCATTACTAAATCTCGTATTTATGATCTATGGAACAAGTATTAATGTAACGTGATGTAATCTGGTCTGTCTGCTAGTTGCCACAGCAGTCTTCACGCCTGACATCATGGACTGATGGTGTATAATGCTTGCGGCAGTCAGTGTGTCAAGTAAAATGTTCCCATATGAATTAAACATATTATTGTCAACAGCAACCAGCAAATTATACTGTGAATAATACAGTTTATCTCGATACAGTGTGAATAAGAAATGGGCGTTCCTAAGTAAGTACCATTTTGAAATCTTGCCACTGGCTGCACTGCGGTTGGAATATGGCGCATGCGCACTGTATTGGAAAGCAAGAAATGCCACTACAGAATCATTCGAATTTCTGCCCATTTACGTTTGTGACTATTTGAAATGCCTCCTCCGATTGAGAATCCTGCCGACTGAGAAATGCCTACTGTTAATCGTTTTCTTGCAAGGGAATGGGCCAATCTGACATGTCGAACCATACCCTGAAATTTTTCACTCAGGAAGAATACACTGAAGGAAATGCACTGTCTAAATTTGAGGTGCTAAGGCGTACTAAAAATATTTTTTTAATATTTCTATTATTTTTGCCGCACGAAGAACTGCTTATAGCTGCGGTTTGTAAAGACCTTCTCGCCCAGCAACGAAATCACTAAATAAGCAGGCACAGCTGTGACAAGAGAGCGTAGCGCGAAGTCGAAAGTATAACAGACACGAATTTTAAGCACTTAAACCACTCCAAAATTGTCTCAAATCATTAATGTTTTGAATAATTTGCTGTCTGTATGGTCAGCTAAACTGTTGCGGATGTAATTGTTACACAAGTGACCTGTAGAGGAAAGAAAATAAAGGCTGTATATGATGTTACATTACGTACGATTTACATCAATCGGGACCTTAATTTGTTCACCTTAAATTTTTTATAACAATTCCTGTAGCACAGTTTTTATGATAATTTTTGAACAATGTATATTTTATTAACAATGAAGCTGTTCGTTATTTATGCCCTGAACTCGTCACAGACATGAGAAGTGGCTACTGGATGACGAAAACCAACATTTTGGTTACACCAGACTAAAGAAAAATTAATGCATTCAGGAACTTCACACTAAATATTAGTTTCCTTCATATAGAATAGGGATGGAGTAAGAAATTGATAGTGGACTTGTTCTTCATACAGTGCTGTATAACAAGCAAAGTTCATCAAATTCATAAAACCTGGTGATGCAAACTGTAATGCACAAATGACTTCAAGTTCAACAACAAAACCAAAATGATACAAATCTATCGGAAGTTATAGACTGAAGCACACTATTAAGTTTCCAGTGGAATGCGAATTATATTAACAATCTTTTCACCATCATTCGAAAGAAAGAGGTTTCGTTAGGCTCAGGCCAAGGGTCCAACAGAAGCAATGAACTATTTTTTTGCGACTGGTTAGAAGACGTTCTGGATGTAATATTGAAAATTATTTTACTACTTCGAATACAAGCTTTTTGGCATCGAATCTGACTTTTTTTCGCTCGAAAAGATAAAGTGCGGTTTGCTGATTTTATACACAGCAAGAAACTTGGTATTCGTGTCAGCTATGAATTCCCCTAGGGTATTACCTATCAATGACATCTTCTCTGAATGTTTACTTGAAGTAAACTCTGTAATTTTGCGACTTTTCTGTATAATTTCCTGAACCTTGTAAGCTGGGTTGAAGAAGTCTAGAAGTCAGTGTCCATATCACTTGCAATTCAGAGAACTCAGTCGCAGTGCATTGACTCTCACGGGCAGTCTATATATTTCCCGTTGTGAATGTTTCAAATAGTTTTTCCTTCATACTTTTGCGTGTTTCATTTTGGCGCTATTTCGTACATGGTGTAAATTTTTCTTCCATTTATACAATACACAGTCAGATTTTATGGAATGAAACTGGCTTTTCACACAGCCTAACTTTATGTGTTTTCTTCATTTAACCAAATAATTTACATCCCTTTCTTTGTCACTGAGAGCTGTTACTGTAAATGTTCTCTTTGGGTCTGGAAGGTATCGTATTTTTGTTCTGGACTGTAATTAGCTCAACAGTCATTGGTCGAACCACAATCTATGGAATCTTCAGAGTTATTTCCATTTCTATGAAATGTTGACATCATTCGAGTGAATGTCCAGGACACTAACTAGTACCGGTACATGAACTCATGTAGGTATTCAGAAGTAGATAATTTTTCAATTAAATAGTGTGTTCTTCATATGTCATCTTTGAAAAGTTGGAAAAATTAATTGGATTCCACATTACTACGAAACTCTGCACCCTGCACAGAGACTGCTACTATTAGCAAGAATATATGGAGGTACAAAAAATATCAGCGTTATCTGCATTGTTAACTCTAAATGATGCCACAGAGGCAATTGCTAATTATTCTGGATGTTAAATGAGTTGCAGACTCGAGCGAATAGTAAATGTGTCAGACAAATTATCAATGCAAACTGAAATTCGCTTTACAAATTACGATTGCGTTGTGCCGTATTATCTGCTCACCAATGTGTCGTCAACCAAGTATAAGTGTCTGCCATGTTGTACATGTGTTGTCTGCTACAACTAAGTTAGGGATGTACATAGACTGATGAGGTAAAACATTATGACCTCCTGCTTCATAGCTTGTTTGTGCATCTTTGGAACGAAATACATCACCTGTTCTGTATATCAGGATCCAACAGTTTGTTGGTTTGTTTATGGAGGTATGTGGCTGTAGATGTCTGTGCACAGGTCACGTAATTCGCGTAAATAGCGGGCCGCTGATCTGCGTATGCAGCGATAGCACCTGATATAGATCCAGTTGGGTTCCATAGGATTTACATCAGGCGAATTTGGTCGCCGAGACATCAACATATCTTCACTACAATGCTCCTCAAACCACTGTAGCATGGTTCTGGCTCTGTGACATAGATAATTATACTACTGGAAGATGATATCGCCATCAGGGAAGACAATGACGGCCTTTGTAGAGGCGACCATCGACCTAGTGTTGCAAAAATGTGATTCCCTCTAAGAGTTGACACATTTTTATTGATCCACGGTCAAATCCTGATGGTCCTGTTCCTACTGCAATTGTAGCTGGTGATGTCATTGGGTGAACATGTCAACACGTAGGGGTGGTCTGCTGCAGAGCTCCATGTTCAACAATGTACAATGAACAGTGTGGTCCAAAATACTTGTGCATGCACCAGCGTTGTGCTCTTTTCACAGAGATTCTATCCTACTTTACAGAGCAGACACGCCTCCAAACCCCACATTGTGTGAAGAGTCATGTACGTCCAGTCACTTAACGCCTAGTGGTAGCTTCACTATCCTTTTACCAGTTTCTGTAGATGCTGAAGACAGTAGCCCATGAACATTCGACCAGCTCCGCCATTTTCGAGATACCCGTTCACAGGCTCTACGTAATAGCAATCTGCCCTTTGTCATAGTCGCTTATCTCGAGGGATTTCTTCCTTTGCAGCCCACATCTTCGTTAGAGTGATCACCCATCCGTGTCTGCTGCACTTGCATACTTGTGTTATTGCGTCACGTGCCCGCAATGCATACAACATCGCAGCGGACAGTGGTCACAATGTTTTGGCTTATCAGTATATCGTCAGTCGCCTGACGAGCTACGACGTGGGCAACTTTCAGCATTCTTTTTAAAATACTTGAAGTGTTTGTTAGCAGTTGAAGTTTTCACATTCAGTTTCTTTCGGTGAATGCTTCCTGTATAAAAAATCTCAGGGCCAATGCTGTCGTGTTGGACTGTATCGTTCGCTCGTTAGTGCTAGAGTCGTGAAAGCGGCTGAAACGCATCATTAGATCAGTGAAAACATTATGAGCGATGGGGTGGTGTGAGAGGGTAACACTCATCTCACAAGAATTCCTGCAAACGTGACATCACATGCAATGTCGATGATGCAAAGAGCTGTCTGTCGACTTTTGTGTTCGCATGTTTCACAATAGGTGAGGCGAATATGACGTTCAAAACAATAACATTTACCTCAGAGAGAGAAAAGTGGAGGTTACACTGTTTCTTTACTGCAGGGTAAGTTAACCTCAAAGCTATGTTGTTTATAAATGTGAAAACTTCTGCCTTCATGTGGAATGGACTGTGGATGAGGGAGAGATTAGTGTTTGCAAGGATTAGTTCTGGACATACTGAAAATGTTGTATTATTTTTTTCTAATATGTCTTCCTCAACTCCCAATGTGAAACGACTTCTCAATTTACAAGCAAAAGCAGCAAGCTGAAGCCAGCCAGCACTGAATCCATTTCACTCTCATATTCAACATTGTTCGTTAAGGTGTCTCAACAACATAAGTTAATTTTTAGAAACTGAAAACTGGTTTCGGAGTTGGCCTGTATTTTTACAAAGGATGGTCAGCCACCATTCGCGGCTGGTTATTGTTTGCTAATGTGCTACAGCGTACTGTAAATATCGCATTAAAATTAAGCCCTTTCTCTTCGAATACGAGCTGAAAATCGCACTAGAATTATGCCACCTCCCTTTGAAAGCGAGCTGAAACCGCAATAAAATTATGCCTTTCTCTTCGATTATTTGCTGGTATGCAAAGAAAACCGACGAAAACATATTTTGTAACACTCTCCGTTACAATTAGAAACCAGTATTGAGTGCTGAAACGATGGTCAGCCATGCTATGATGAACTCGGAAAAAGGACGCAGCTGTCTGTTTTGGACTGCTCGTGGTCTGATGTGATTCATTCCTTCCCGCAGTACGAGTACTACAGTGCTCACAGCATCAGGTCAATATTTTTCTTTGAAACTGTATGTAACATACTGTGCAAGTGTAGAGTATGAGGCAAGAGCGGCCATACCTGAGTGTATGTAGTATTTTTAATATTTTGGAAGACGAATGGTGACTTCTAACTAGCCAGAAAAAGTTTCAGGTCTGACTCTGTTAAAACCCTGTGCAATACTGATTTTTAAATCATTTACTTGAAAGAAAGACAGCAACAACACTGTATTTTTTTCCTTTCCTCGAGAGCTGGAGGGTGGCATTGGAGGGAGAGCAATGCATGTTCGATCTCTGCTACCAATATATTTTTTTAATTTTATTTTATTTCTGACAATGTTAAACAAATTGTTATAAAATTTGAATATATTCAAGAGTTCAGTTTATATGAGTAAAATTAACACATTCAATTTATTTACTGTTATTATCCTTGCAAGTCAAAAAGTGTGAAAGTGGGTACTACAGCAATGAATTTATTAAAAGAAGTTGTCATTTTCCACTTTCTGTGTAGTAATTTTATTTGTTCGCAACTACTTTCAGCCTTCTAGGCCATTCTCAAGCGATTTTGTGATTCTGCAATAGACAACTATGACTTACAGATTGAAATGTCAGTGCCTTTAAATCTGTGTTTTCTATTCGTTTCGGTTCACTAATACTGTTTTGTTTAATATGTTCCATTGGGTGCCCATCTTCTGCAGCAGCTGTAAAAATCTATTACTGTAGGTTATCTGTCTTGAGCTGACTGCAATCTAATTAAAAAGAATGACACGTTTCGCATTTATTTACAAATCATCTTCCATGGTAATTCTGTTTATTGGATACATACGTTTGTGCATTTTTGATTGTCTTAGGTTAAAATCAGCGTTTTCTTTATACAGTTGGTCTGAAAGTTCCCTACGGTATTTCTTTACATATTCTGCTCCTTCCCTCCTTGCTACAGTGGTTGGTGTCTTAAGGCCTCATTTCACATTGGCACTTGGCAGTTTTTGGCATTTTGCATTACTTCCTGCGCTGCATTATTTACACTTCACTTTCATAAACTATTTCTCATCCCACACTGCCACAGTGTTTATGCCTGTTTGTGTTGAGTGTGCGTGAGTGAGATTTAGTGAAATTTGTGAAATTCTGTTCCTGAACAAGCGGCAGTTCCACATCTCTTTCGGCACCAAACCATCATTTCACAAGACTTCCTGTACACAAGACGTCATTTTGACTTCACTGTGGCCAACGATAAATTTCTGTGGTGTCAGCAATGTAGAGTCCATACACAACGATAAAACGTATCAAATTCCTTTGAGCAAATCTCTTACAGTGAAGTAGGGAAGCTTTCAGCAAAGATCTTTAATAAAAGTTACAGTGAGGGCCTAACTTTGATGGGTCCTCAGTTCATACTAGTGGTGGACCAAACGGTTATTCTGGAGTAACCGTTATCATGGTTCCAGTTATTCTTTGATAACAGTTATTTGTAACAGTTATCAATAACTGTCAAGTTATTTTTCACTATCAAATACTCCGACAGGGTTACTGTTAAATAACGACATCAATGGAATCCATCAGTTTAGTTATCAGTGTAACTGCGAGTAGTGCGAAATGGCAGGAATGTCGTATGATTCGTATCATAACCTTAACAAATTAACTCAAGGTGCTTTTCAGTTGATGTTACAACGATTATTAATGTTTCATACTATATGTGTGTAGGTTATCGGTCGCTGTTAGAAATATTATCCTCACAATTGCAATAGAAAGTACGCAGAACTTTGCCAAGCACTGTTTAAGTAAAATCTTAACAAAGTGCGTTTTTAAGAACGAAGTAATATGTAAACTGAATACTGTAGGTTAAATTCGAAGCTTAATTTCTTGTGCTGCTCACTTAATAGAATAAGTGAACAGCCTTGTAATACAACAAAAAAATATATGTAATGTGATAGATTCGTTTACTCCTGTCCTGTACAAGATAGGTCTACTGGGGAAAGTGTGAGTACGCTAATTCAAGTTTTATGTGAGCTTTGGAAAACGCTTCGATTTCTCCAACCACAGCTTGTGTATAACATATGAAGACATGCAGATCGAAAAGGTTGACAGTGCTGCATTTCTGGGACAACAACTCGATAATAAATTCAGTTGGGAAGGGCATACCACAGAATTGATGAAGCGTCTAAACAAGTTTGTATTTGCAGTGAGAATGATGTCAGATGTAGGGGACATAAATATAAAAAGCTTACATACTTTCATTCTTTATTTCATAAGGGATCATAACCTGGGGTAACTCATCAAACGGAGCAATAGTTTTAGCCTGTAAAAGCGAGTAATAAAAATCGTTTGTGGTATAAATTCAAGAACATCATGTAGCAACCTGTTCGAGGAACTTTGTATTCTAACCACTGCTTCCTAGTATATTTATTTCTTAATGAAATTTGTTGCAATTATTTCCAACCAATAGCTCAATACATAATATCAATAATAGAAATAGGAACAGCAAACTACATAAAGACCTAAAATCATTTACCTTGGTCCAAAAAGGGGTCCAATATTCAGGAACACGCATTTTCAATAAACTGACAGCAAGTCAACAACCATTAAAAACTTGTTTTCAAATGAAGCACGGTTTACAGTGTGTTTGAAAGACTTTTTGATACAGAAGTGTCTGATTCCACGGGTCTGCTTTGACCCATGACGTCCTCAATATGCCGGAAATGGTTATTTTAAGTGCCTCTATGACGCCACTACATACAGACGGCAAAAAGCACGAAGATACATATAAATAAGACAGTAACATCTCCCTCCAAAAATACAATCATACTAACGGGATAACTGTGGGAAGTTGGGAGTTTTAGGGTGAGAACAAGCTAAATACAATAGTAAAAAAAAAACGCACCATGATCCCAAAACACAAAATGACGAACAAAGAGAAAAAAAAACTACAGCATTCCACTACACTAACAAAATCTCAGGAATCAGACACTTCCCTTGAACTATATAGGTCAACCATAGGTGACAATACCAAAACACCAATACCTACAACTAGAACTACGAAAATTGGAATCGGACATTTCCCTTGACGTATATAGGTCAACCACAGATGAAGATACCAAAACACAAACACATGGGAATCGGTCATTTCCGGTGACCTATGTAGGTCCACCACTACTACGGATACCAAGAAAACCAACACTTACAACTGCAGAAAATAAAACCAAAACCATAACCTCACAAATACACAAATCAAACATCCCTACATAAATTAAAACACATTCAATACACTATAAATACACAAAATATGACAACTAGAACAAAAAAATGTTACATACCACCAGAAAATTCCAGTGCTGCAAACTAGATTGGCCAGTCCAACCCCCACCCCCCACCCCCATTTTTCACATACACACACACATTAAACATCTTACCACACTACAAATAACAAACCAATAACATCAAACGAAAACGCCAAACACATAAACAAAACAACTTGATAATTCATTGAAAAAACTTCCAAATCTTACGTTTAGAATTACAATCACTGCCGCCAAAGACTTCACACATCCAACACCAAGGCTCAAATAAACCCAATACAACACACACACACACACACACACACACACCATGGCGTAATGACATTCACACACCCTCACACCAAAACACCTCTATGTCAAAGCAGACAGGTGGAATCGGACACTTCCATTGACCCCTGCTCCTACTCTGTAGAAGAATATCTCAACATAGACTGTTATACCAGCTTAGGTAAAAATTATGCTATATTTCAGTTTTGACAGCACTTGTCACAACAATTCTGTGTGTGATAAATTTATTAAAAGTACATAACTGTGTTTTATTCTGACAGTGTATCAATTCTGTAAATATTAGCAGTTACTGTTACATATTCACATAATTTGACAATCGCCTGACAAATGATGAGGATAATAATTATTGTATTCATATGTTTTATGTTATACTTTATGGCATGTTATTTGTCATTCGCGATGGCCAGGGGCATTTCCGAAACAGGACGAAAATATTTGTTCGCTCCAGTAACTATGCCCTCTGGAAATATAACCGAGTCAGGAACACAGATGCACAGTTATTTCGTTACCAACTTCCAGGTTACCTGTAGTGGTAGCCTGATAACTGCCAGAGAACGAGAACTGTGAGCCAATAACGATAACTGCCAGAGGAAAATACAGATCTCTGACAGCTATTTCCATGGTCGATCGAATTCATTATGGTAACTATCTTTGTACTACCCGTCCAAGGTAAATGGACATATAAGGCAGTGGCTAACGGGAACGGCCTTAACTGTTAATGCCTGTATTGCAGCTCCGATCAGCCACCCCTCTGATATTAACTTTATTTAACTGTTTGTGCTAAAAGTAACGAAGGCGCACATAGTAGTACACAGTGCTTATCAACAGATGGCGCGCAGCCTCACAGTTATTCTCATGACCTATAGAACGTCTTTCAAATGGTCTCTCCCTCATCTTGGTAGCCAGATCTCCGATGAATTGACGCGAAAGCGTAGTACGATATTCGGTCAACAGATGGGGTGAGGCACTGTTGGCAGTTACTGAAATAACTGCAAGTACCAGATGGACGGTTATCACAGTAACCGTTTATTTCTATCACTTACGTTATTTTTTGCCACCCCCTACTTCATACCTGGGCCTGAGTGCAAGAGTGCTCAGTCTTGCTGCACATTTCCCACACCACCACATCATGCTGTCTGAGTGCAAGGAGGGGGACTCCATACAACATGGTTTTATATGTCACATTTATCAACAATACAGTTCATAAAAATTACAAATTTTCAATATTATTTAATCATTTTTAGCGTGATGAAGACATAATGTAATTTTCATATGGTAAAACTTTTGGAAAACGTACAGACACACAAATTTCACACAGTTTTGCACCCAAGTTGCCACAAAATCGTGACTAATTTAATTTCATAATCGAAAAAAGTCTTTCACATAAATATGTTGACCAAAATATTGTAGCACTTTTGCAACCTCATTATAGAGACGCAGAAATTCTGAAGAAAGCAATGTAGACGCCCTTGACAGTTTTAAACATTTGTCAGAATATGTCCCTTCTATAACGCAATTTTCTTTTTAAATGCATCTCCGTCAAATCAGAAAGAAGTTATTTCTTGCCCTGAATTGCCTTACTGTGGGTAGGGTGCAGTCAAGTCTGCTTAAAATCTGAGATCCGCAATCCATTCCTCCATTCCGAATGTTCTAATTTTCATTCCTACACTCGTTTTGCCTTCATAAATTCAATAACAGCGAGTTTTAAATAGAAAAATCGTTCTGAATATGCACTTTGACTTAACCAGTAATATACATAGGCCCCATACTCCTCGCTCAGTAACATCGAAAACTGACGCAAACAACAGTGGAGTAAAACATGCAACTTCATCCCTGTACTATTCGTACTGCCAATTTCTGCATTTGCTGTGTGCCTGAAAATTTAGAAGTGCTTCTTGATGTACTGAACAATGAATCTCATCATTGTAATTTTTTGGTGTTTCATTGTCAGCTAAATCTATAAATTCTTTCTGCATTGTGTTGTACTATAATTTCATAGCAAATTTGCAGTACACGTTGCTTATGTGATTGCATAATATGACTGATGACTCTCATCCATCTCTTCTGTCAGTTCCATTCATTTTTAAATGCTTGTGACGATAGACGGCTCCATTTCATCCTTTTGTGCAAACTTCCACTGAACGTGTGAGCGCCCTTTATACGAAGAACAAATATCGAATGGTACACAACGCTGACACCACAATTCTGTCGAATTTATGAGAGTTCTGCCGAATGAAAAATGCCCCGCCGCAATACCAAGTGAAATGTCGTGCTGCACCAAGTACTTCCAGGAAGGATCGAGCAAAGCCGAGACAGAGCAAGCCGCGGCCCAGACATGCTGCCCGTGTGAGGTTCAGCGTTTCGTGGCTGGCCCTGAGTTAAGCTACAAAATGATGAAGTACATTTGATGCGTTGCTACCACCACAGTGATCACTGCAAAGTATGAAAAATATGAAATTCTTCATACAGGATGGTGCACGAAATGTGTCACCATTAAGTTTTCGAATAAAAACTTTACTGTCAAGACAAGCTCTAAAAAAGGTACATTAGCATGGAAAACATTCTATGAATAATTGTTCTAGCTCACCACTTTCTCAGTATGTCCACCATCTGCATTCCCACCTTCAGTCACTGATGTTAACAATAACCATCCGTCACATGTCTTCTGTGATTTCACTGCAAGCTTGACAAATAAATTGAATTAGCTCCATTAAATCATGTGGACGTTTCAGGAAAATTGTTTCCTTTAGGTACCACCAGAGAGCCATCAACGAAACGACCTGGAAATCTGAGTAAAATGATCTGCACATCAAAACGATCATATAATAAATCCAAGACAGTATTTGCAGTATGTCACCTTGCTCTGTCTTGCATGAACCACTGCGTGTTGAACGGCAATGCAGTAGCAAGAAGCTCTGGAATGACGTTATTGCAGAGCATGCTCAAATAACGCGCACAGTTTACAGTTCCTTCAAAGAAAAGGGGTCCAATAAGCCCATGAGAAGAAATTATGATCACTTGGTAATCCTCCGAGCATGGTACTGTTGTTCATAGAGCATTTACAGATTTTCAGTTGCCCAAAAGCATACATTTTGTTCGTTAACCACATTGTCCAAATGAAAATTCACTTCGTCTGAAAATCAAACGTTGTTGAGAGTTTGTTCCCTATCTTTCCCCCAGTTGGAAAAATGTCATCTCTGCTGCTTGTGTTCCACATTGATCAGATGACCACTTTTATGGGAGCATCTGGAGATCACTTTCAAGAATCCATTGAAGAGAGTGTCTGGATATGCTCAGTTCCTCTATTGACTTCATCCAAAATTTGTGGGGCTTCTCTGTAGAAGAACTTGTAACATTTTAATATTTTGCAGTGAACAAACAGCCTTTGACTGAGATTTCCTTGCTTCAGTATTGATTCTTCCCATACTCATTAATCACACATCCTGTGAATGTTTCACTTGCAAGGATCCCTTCATGGAAATGTACCACAGCTGCCCATCTCTGCCGCTTTGTTAGTCGTACATTGTTAGCCATGTTGTGACCACTAGTCCCCAAGCGACAGTACTGTGAATTACTAATCGTTTCACAACTCATTTGTTTCTCCAAGCTCTACTACTACTGCTGCTGAGATTCTCAACAGGATGTGCAGTGCGAGTCATAAATTATATACGAAACAAGCCGGCTGCTGTGGCCAAGAGGTTCTAGGCGCCTCAGTCTGGAACCACGCTGCTGCTACGGTCGCGTCCTGCCTCGGGCATGGGTACGTGTGATGTTCTTAGGTTAGTTAGGTTTAAGTAGTTTTAACTCTAGGGGATTGATGACCTCAGATGTTAAATCCTGTAGTGCTTAGAGGCATTTGAACAAATGAGACACATTTCATGCATCATCCTATAACACAAATCATGATGACTACAAAAACAGTAGTAAGCTTTTGGAAACTTACAAAGAAATAGCTGCAGCATCAGCTGCATTCGATGCACTGTGATTGACGTTGCGAAAAGCCAAGAGTGTCTGAAGTGAAATAAATGTATTTATTTGTACTCTAAAATATCTAACTTAACCTTCAAGAAATCTTCCTTAGGTAATCTATAGAATGGTTCACACGTTTCTGGAATAATATGTAAAATGGTAAACTGTGGGATTCAAGTACTATATTGCAAGCTGGAATAGCTTTTGCCTGTTGATAAAAATCTTAACCTCACCTACACATGATGTTTAGCAGAAATAACATTCTTGATTTAAATAGTGAAACACTACACCAATTACCTACTTTTTCACGATTCGCACTATGCTTTGCTTTGCTGTCATGATTAAGTAAAAATGTGTACATAGGTATTTTACGTGATGTTTCGGAAAATAAGACAACTGAAATCTGTTCAGTTGCAGTAAACCATAAAAACACAACTGCAGGGCAAGAGACACAGAACAACACACATACAAACACCACATAATATACCTATATACACATTCCTACTTGATAATGAGAATAAATTCGCGAAGCATGTCATACTATTCATGAAAAATGCGTGATAGCTAGTGCACTGTTTAACTATTTAAATCCTGAATGACACAGTTAAAGGCTTTCCAAAAGTATCGATTATGATGAATGAAATTAAGAAATGGCATCTCTCAATTGAGTATCACGTATGGATATATGATGGGGCCAGTTTCATGAAGGCAAATTGAAAAGTCTGTTCACACAGTACTAATAGTTTTCGTTGTTCTTCATCTCGTCACACCATAGCTCATGAAGCAAATTCTGGTAAACACTTCAAGCTTCTCTTCTCGCAATCCACGGTTTCACCTGCAATCATTTCTATTTTTCTTTCTTTTCAAGCAATGCTCTCACCACCTACATATGCTGTTTTATAGGCAATTATCTGTTCGCCTTCCATTCCAGAACAACATATACAAAAAATTTTACGATAGTGTAATAGCTCCAGTAGAGTAGTTTGCTCAAAGAAGTTTGACGAAATGTTTGACAAAGATCTTTTACAGTGTAATACAAACCTCAGGCTTCATGCGTTTATGTCGGCTGGCAAGTAACACCACATTGCTGATGTCACACATATGTGTGCTCAGACCTGTATTTATCATTGGCCACAGGCATCACACACAATACCGGCAACCACTGGAACTACTATCAACTTTCGTTAGTGATCGATGCGGGTCATTCTCGTGTGGGTAACAGCTCAGAACACTTCGTCAAACATCACATCATTTTTACTCCACACACACTATCGAAAATTTATAAAAACAGGTCGTTCATGGTTCAGTTTATTGTGACTGTTATTAATAATGTCCCATAATGACTTATCAACAGATAACGCTTTTATGAGGATTAATCTACTGCACATAGTCTTATTGGGCTGAAGAGTCTATGAGTTTAAAATTATGTAATTGTACTTGCTACCTCCAATTTCTATCTCTTTTCTAAAATATTCTGTGACTTCCTTACCAATTTAATAGAAGTATGTTCTGTAAAACTTGATGTTACATGCAAGGAAGTTTGCTCTTCCAGTACTGATTTGTCAGCATCAATAATTTAGAAACTGAGCATGATATACTTAAATGTGAGTAAATATTCAAAACATGTAGGTCACCTGGTAAAACAAACTACTACTCACAATAAAAAGTATAGTAAAGACTGATGCTTTTGCAAAAGAATTAGCAAGTAGCTCAGTCTGAGCCATTCATAAATTTTAAAAGAACATTTGTAAGCTAGTTATTTTAAGTCACTTCTTTGCCACACAAGAACTCCTACAATTACGGTACATGTTTAAGCACCAATATGACGTTTTTCGTTATTTTATTACAACAAATTGTATCAATACCGATACAATTTCCAGAGATCCTCAATGGGCTAGGGTTTTAAAAAAGCAATTATTCACAGAATATAAGTTAAACGAGTTGCTGGTTTAAGTTGTCTACTAGAACAGGTATCAATGACAACTCGTGCAACATTTTACCAGTGTGCTATGCAGGTGGTCTATAGCCTTTCGACTTGCAAAGGTAGTGTTTGTAACAAAACTCAATATATTAATTTTATGTGCACAAATTTGATTGTTTAAATATACAAGGTGTATAAAAAAGAATCATCTAATCTGGCATGTCTGTATTTCTGAAAGTAATGAACATTTACAATGAATTTTGTTTTTTGATGAATGTGGAATTAAAAACATTTTTTTTTCATACCTTTTCATAGGTCTTCAGTAGGCCCCCCTTGAGAAGCACTGCGCATGTCAATGCAGTGTTCAAATTGTTCCACATTGCAATGGGCATGTCTTGACTTACAGCTTCCACAGCTCCTGTTATGTGATGTTTCAGTTCATTCATTGTTGTTGGTAATAGAGGTATGTAAACTGAGTCTTTTAAAAACCCCTACAAGAAATGATTACATACAGTTTCGACCCACAACCTTGGAGGCCAGTAATGTAAGGCTGATTCATTTGGTCCAGCAGTGCAACCAATCCATCCTTCAGTGATCCTTTGATTTAAGAATTCCTGCACTTCCAGACGCCAGAATGGCGGTGCCCCATCCTGTTGGTAACTGAAGTAATTCGAATGTCTCCAACTGTGGGAAAAGAAAGTTCTCAAGCATATCGAGATATGTGCTCCCTGCAACAGTTTTCTCAGTAAAGAAAATTGGACCATACACCATTTCCTGTGAAGTTGCACAAAACACATTAAATTTTGGAGAGTCCCTCTCATGTTGTACAACTTCATGTGGTTGTCCCATACCCCATATTCTCACATTATGACGATTCACCTTCCCATTCAATTGGAATGTTGGCTCATCACTAAACACTAAGTGTGGAAGAAAACTGTCACCCTCCATGTGGCCAAGAACGAAATTACAGAATTCTACACATTATTGTTTGTCAGCTTCATGAAGAGCTTGCAGTAGCTGAATTTTGTATGGTTTCATGTCTAAAAGTCGACGCAATACACGCCAGACGGACATCGGGGGCATGTTGAGTTGTCGCGCTGCATGGTGAACGGATTTCTGCAGACTCCTTGTCAAACTATGGCGGATGTGTTCGACGTCTGTGTCAGACACTTGGGGACCGCCCGGCGATATGCTGTTATACAAACAACCTGTTTCGCGAAATTGTTCATGCCTTCATCTAACGCTCTGTGCAGGAGGATCCACACTAGACCTAGTTCGAAAGTCACGCTAAACAGTTATTACTGACCTGCACTGCACAAAACGATGAATACAAAACACTTTCTGTTGTCGCGACATCATTTTTACTAGAACTGAAGTGGGTGCACACTACTGCTAAAGGCCCGTCCACACGCAACGATCTGTCTGCGCAAATGTCTGCACACATCACATCTGCGCAGACAGATCGTTGCGTGTGGACAGAAGATTTGCACCAACCTGAGGTGTGTGCAAACCTGGAAGTTGGAGGTTTGAGCGAAACCTCTCAAATCTGTGGGTTCAAACCACATCTGTGCAGACAAGTTGGAGCGTGTGGACAGGAGATCGCCGCAAATCTGGCGCGAAACAGCTGTTTACTCAGTCTAGTGTTTGTATTTGTGCGCACAGGGCATTAACATGGCTGATACTTATCAGTGTTCTCGAGAGTTTGTAAGTGAATTCATTGAAATATATAGAAACCACCCATGTTTGTGGAAGATTAAAAGTAAAGACTGTAGTTATCGAGACAAAAAGACAGCAGCATACAATGCTCTAATTGAGAAATTGCGGTCAGCTGACTCCTCAGCAAACAGAGAAACAGTAATAAAAAAAAATTCGTTGCAAACTGTTTACCGAAAATAGTTATCCAAAGTTCAGAAATCTAGAAGATCTGGTGTAGGAGTAGATCAAGTATACCAGCCAACGTTATGGTATTTTGATCTGCTTGGCTTTCTTAGTGATCAAGAAACGACAAGACCAAGCAGGAGTACAATTGCAAATGAAATTGGAGTGTCAATGTGCGAGGAAATTGAACACGAGGTAATGTAAAACAATATATTTCACATATGTTTATCAAAAGTTTATTCAAAAGAATATATTTGTGTGCAAACATAATAGAAAATTAAATGCTGTTATAAAAAGAACTCTTCCGTCAGGACAACGTAAATAGCTTCACATGTGTTGGGTATTATTTCACTCAACGCTTGTTTCGTTATTGCAGCTGAAAATTCCAAATCCTTGTAGCTCCTTCTTGTTGCTAGGCATCTTAATGTTACCGCCAGACGTTCATGAGGAGAAATTGCCCTTCTCATACAAGTATTTTTTCTCATAATATGAGGGGTTACAAGCTTTAAGAGATAATTATAAGTTTCGACATCCATCTGCAAATAATTTCGCCAGTCGTTAGGTTCGCCCTGCAACTCTCGCAGTAAATTTACGTGAGAAAACTACTTTCGCTTTAGCAGCCACTGTCTACACCATTTTCACCGTTTTCTCTGTTTCCTGCGGTTGGTCTGAATGTTTTTTGCAACACAAGTTGCGAACACAGACCACAACAGAACTTCCTCCATTTCTATAGTTCAAAATAACTGAATTAAATTTTTGACGTTTACAGGGAGCGTAGTCGCTTACCACTGATATTTCTTTTCTACACCTGCAGATGGCGGGCGAGTAGTAGATTGGGATTTGTGTCGTGTGAACACACCACATTTGCAGCGATCTTTTGCATGTACAGACATCTGCGCCGATGTCTGCGTAGACAGATTGTTGCGTGTGGACCGGGCTTTACTAGTGTCAACCATGCAAAACACGAGTCAGTATTGCTAACTTAGGGGTTTTCCCCCCAAATTTAGGGGGAAGATAGATGGAAAGGGTTTTTTGTAGGGTCTTCATTTTTACAGGGGGACTTTTGTGGGGGCCCTTGAGAGAATGACAGAAACCGCGCGCGAACGACAGCGGGTGAGATCATGGAGACTAGAGCAAAGGAGTGAGCACAGCATGCTTCAGCAGTGGACACGTAATCCGTACCTCTTGTGGCGGCGCTGCAGTCCACAACTTCTAAGACGTATATATATATATATATATATATATATATAGACGGGGCTATGATGGGAATGGTTTACGTAGCGTCCATGACAGTTCCTTCCTACTCCGTCCGTCATGTGGCTGTTTTACTCGTTCTACGGATTTTTGTGCTCCAGCCGTACTTTACCTGGTGCCTTTAATGTAGTGTGTGGTTTTTTTTCTATAATATCTTTTTTAGATTTTTATCTCCGATTTACACTCACCGCTTTGTATGACTTCTTTGCTTCTGTTCCGCCTTTCTTGTTTCTATATTCCGCCATGTTATCTCCTTTATATTGTTTTTAAACGTCTTCCTGTCTATTTACGTCTCTTGGCTGAAGAGCAGCGCTTCTGCTGCTGCCAGCCCCCCTCTGATGGGGAACGGAAATGACAATAAAGGGGGAAAAAAGGGAATGATTTACTCTAGTCTCCAAGGCAATGGAAAAAAGCTTCTTACCGCGCAAGCGGTAAACGGTGTTGTGTTGCTATTGGTGGATGTTGCTCATCTTCACGCTCCTCGCGGTAGAACACAGAAATATCGAGAGAAGGGATTTCCAGTACGTTAGTACTACGTATTCACCTATCCTGTGCACACTCCTTGACTCTATTCACCATGGTTGAGATTCTAACGTGGCCAGGTACTAGATGGCCTGTGCAGGAGGGTATTCTACTCTTTACAATTACACAGTAAGTTATAATTGTCTTTCTAAAGTACCATGGAATGACGAAGAACAAAAATGAATAACTATTCGTGCTTATATTCATTCTATAATGCCAAAAGAAAACACGAAACGACATCAACAAAAATATGCAAAATGTTGGGAGTCTGATCCAGAACGCAAAGGTTTGTAGCCAAGTTTTTTTTTAATTGGTATAAAAATTGTACATAACATATCGCGTTCTAGTTGAAGTATTATAGTCTTTTTATCATACGCTGTCCGAGAAAAAGAATAACCGATTGTGATCACGGAAAATCTAAACTGAAAAGTAAAATAAGGTTAGGGAGATAATGTAATTTCCACAGTCAGATTGTTTCCATCGGCCATTGATTTACAGCAATACATAATGAATACTCGTGTTAATGTTGCTTCTTTCGATTAATATTTATTGCGTAAGAACTTCTTCAATGCTTCCAGACCAGGATAACAGCAAAGATTTTCGGAACATTTTCTTAAAAAAACGTAAAATAGCTTAAGTAAGTCAGTTGTCAGTGTGTTTCAGTTCAGTTCGTGGAATGCCTTTGAACAGGAGCTTGATTTGGCAGTGATTGACTATTACTACCAGGTGTTGCAGATTAATTTTGTTCAGTTTTCATGTACTTGTTTGTTTGTTTTTCTACATGAGTTTGTTAATCTGTCTAGCTTCTACATCTACATCTACATCTATACTCCGCGAGCCACCTTACGGTGTGTGGCGGAGGGTACTTATTGTACCACTATCTGATCCCCCCTTCCCTGTTCCATTCACGAATTGTGCGTGGGAAGAACGACTGCTTGTAAGTCTCCGTATTTGTCTAATTTCTCGGATCTTTTCGTTGTGATCATTACGCGAGATATATGTGGGCGGTAGTAATATGTTGCCCATCTCTTCCCGGAATGTGCTCTCTCGTAATTTCGATAATAAACCTCTCCGTATTGCGTAACGCCTTTCTTGAACTGTCCGCCACTGGAGCTTGTTCAGCATCTCCGTAACGCTCTCGCGCTGACTAAATGTCCCCATGATGAATCGCGCTGCTTTTCGCTGGATCATGTCTATCTCTTCTATTAATCCAACCTGGTAAGGGTCCCATACTGATGAGCAATACTCAAGAATCGGACGAACAAGCGTTTTGTAAGCTACTTCTTTCGTCGATGAGTCACATTTTCTTAGAATTCTTCCTATGAATCTCAACGTGGCGCCTGCTTTTCCCACTATTTGTTTTATGTGATCATTCCACTTCAGATCGCTTCGGATAGTAACTCCTAAGTATTTTACGGTCGTTACCGCTTCCAATGATTTACCACCTATGGCATAATCGTACTGGAATGGATTTCTGCCCCTATGTATGCGCATTATATTACATTTATCTACGTTTAGGGAAAGCTGCCAGCTGTCGCACCATGCAATAATCCTCTGCAGGTCTTCCTGGAGTACGTACGAGTCTTCTGATGTTGCTACTTTCTTGTAGACAACCGTGTCATCTGCAAATAGCCTCACGGAGCTACCGATGTTGTCAACTAAGTCATTTATGTATATTGTAAACAATAAAGGTCCTATCACGCTTCCTTGCGGTACTCCCGAAATTACCTCTACATCTGCAGATTTTGAACCGTTAAGAATGACATGTTGTGTTCTTTCTTCTAGGAAATCCTGAATCCAATCACAAACCTGGTCCGATATTCCGTAAGCTCGTATTTTTTTCACTAAACGTAAGTGCGGAACCGTATCAAATGCCTTCCTGAAGTCCAGGAATACGGCATCAATCTGCTCGCCAGTGTCTACGGCACTGTGAATTTCTTGGGCAAATAGGGCGAGCTGAGTTTCACATGATCTCTGTTTGCGGAATCCATGTTGGTTATGATGAAGGAGATTTGTATTATCTAAGAACGTCATAATACGAGAACACAAAACATGTTCCATTATTCTACAACAGATTGACGTAAGCGAAATAGGCCTATAATTATTCGCATCTGATTTATGACCCTTCTTGAAAATGGGAACGACCTGCGCTTTCTTCCAGTCGCTAGGTACTTTACGTTCTTCCAGCGATCTACGATAAATTGCTGATAGAAAGGGGGCAAGTTCTTTAGCATAATCACTGTAGAATCTTAAGGGTATCTCGTCTGGTCCGGAAGCTTTTCCGCTACTAAGTGATAGCAGTTGTTTTTCAATTCCGATATCGTTTATTTCAATATTTTCCATTTTGGCGTCCGTGCGACGGCTGAAGTCAGGAGCCGTGTTACGATTTTCCGCAGTGAAACAGTTTCGGAACACTGAATTCAGTATTTCTGCCTTTCTTCGGTCGTCCTCTGTTTCGGTGCCATCGTGGTCAACGAGTGACTGAATAGGGGGATTTAGATCCGCTTACCGATTTTACATATGACCAAAACTTTTTAGGGTTCTTGTTTAGATTGTTTGCCAATGTTTTATGTTCGAATTCGTTGAATGCTTCTCTCATTGCTCTCTTTACGCTCTTTTTCGCTTCGTTCAGCTTTTCCTTATCAGCTATGATTCGACTACTCTTAAACCTATGATGAAGCTTTCTTTGTTTCCGTAGTACCTTTCGTACATGATTGTTATACCACGGTGGATCTTTCCCCTCGCTTTGGACCTTAGTCGGTACGAACTTATCTAAGGCGTACTGGACGATGTTTCTGAATTTTTTCCATTTTTGTTCCACATCCTCTTCCTCAGAAATGAACGTTTGATGGTGGTCACTCAGATATTCTGCGATTTGTGCCCTATCACTCTTGTTAAGCAAATATATTTTCCTTCCTTTCTTGGCATTTCTTATTACACTTGTAGTCATTGATGCAACCACTGACTTATGATCACTGATACCCTCTTCTACATTCACGGAGTCGGAAAGTTCCGGTCTATTTGTTGCTATGAGGTCTAAAACGTTAGCTTCACGAGTTGGTTCTCTAACTATCTGCTCGAAGTAATTCTCGGACAAGGCAGTCAGGATAATGTCACAAGAGTCTCTGTCCCTGGCTCCAGTTCTGAATGTGTGACTATCCCATTCTATACCTGGTAGATTGAAGTCTCCCCCTATTACAATAGTATGATCACGAAACTTCTTCACGACGTTCTGCAGGTTCTCTCTGAGGCGCTCAACTACTACGGTTGCTGATGCAGGTGGTCTATAGAAGCATCCGACTATCATATCTGACCCACCTTTGATACTTAGCTTAACCCAGATTATTTCACATTCGCATTCGCTAATAACTTCACTGGATATTATTGAATTCTTTACTGCTATAAATACTCCTCCACCATTGGCGTTTATCCTATCCTTGTGGTATATATTCCATTCTGTGTCTAGGATTTCGTTACTGTTCACTTCCGGTTTTAACCAACTTTCCGTTCCTAATACTATATGCGCACTATTTCCTTCAATAAGAGATACTAATTCAGGAACCTTGCCCTGGATACTCCTGCAGTTTACCAATATTACGTTAACTTTTCCTGTTTTTGGTCTCTGAGGACGGACATTCTTTATCAACGATGATAATGTCCTCTCTGGTAAGCCGTCAGGTATTTTATCGTTTCGCCCAAGGGGGGGTCCCTCTAACCTAAAAAACCCCCGTGTGCACGCCACACGTACTCTGCTACCCTAGTAGCTGCTTCCGGTGTGTAGTGCACGCCTGACCTGTCTAGGGGGGCCCTACAGTTCTCCACCCAATAACGGAGGTCGATGAATTTGCAACCATTATAGTCGCAGAGTCGTCTGAGCCTCTGGTTTAGACCCTCCACACGGCTCCAAACCAGAGGACCGCGATCGACTCTGGGCACTATGCTGCAGATATTAAGCTCAGCTTGCACTCCGCGTGCGATGCTGGTTGTCTTCACCAAATCAGCCAGCCGCCGGAAGGAACCAAGGATGGCCTCAGAACCCAAGCGGCAGCTTACGAATGAATCATGGGGACATTTCTATCAGCATGGCATTTTATATATTTTCATGCTTGCACTCGTGACGTTTGATATGGAGGTGGTGTAAAAGTTCTTTTATTCCATTCCCCAGGCATTTGATGTGCTCTTTGCAACTCATTATAAAACCGTCTAAAACTTGTCAATCTTGTTTAATTTGCACTGATAAATACTGTTATATATTACTGAATATCGTATTATTTATATTACAGGCTGGATAGGACCTGATCCATCTGATTCATGCTCCACAACTTGCAAGTACTGTCTAATTACGTTAAAAGTGCACAAAAAGCGTCTCGTGTGTCACGCAAAGACTGAAAAACATAAGAAAGCTGTAGCTTTCGACAAATCTGCAGAGTCGTGCAAAACTTTGACTTCAAAGTTCAAACCAGTTTTGTCAGAAACAACCAACATCGCTGAACTGAAAATTGCTGCATTCATCGCAGAGCACAGTTCATCACAGCCTGTGGACCACATGATCGAGATACTACCACAGCTAGACCCTTCATCGCCTGCGATTTTGGATCTAAAACTCCACTGTACTAAAAGTTCGATGTTAGTTAAAAATGTGCTCGGTCCATGCTTGCTTCAAGATTTGGTAGAATTGATGATGATCCGTATTCGATCATAATCAATGATAGCACTGATCTTTCTAGTTTTGTGTGTTATGCTGCGATTTCTCTGTGCAAAGAAAACGGCACTGCTCACAACTTTTTACAGATTGATAAAAATAATTGATGCTGATGCAGAAAGTATGTATGGCACCATTAAAGCTCAATTAGAAGAAGATGATTTGATGGTTGAAAATATGGTCGGGATTGGCGTCGATGGTGCGAGTGTCATGGTTGGGAAACACAATTCAGTCATCGCTCTGTTTCAGAATGAAATAAGTGACATAATTGTAATGAGATGCGTTTGTCATTCACTCCAGCTGTGCGCTGAAAAGGTATCGAAGACATTAGTGCATCAGTGGGAATTCTTAGTACAGGAAGTACATAATTGGTTTTCCTAAAGCCGTAAACGATCAGAAAAGTATAAGATACTGTACGAAACTATGAACGGTATGGGAAAAACAAAAAAAGATTCAAGGCCTTAGTGGAACAAGTGGCTTGCACGGTCTGGAACAATTAACACAATATTAGATCAGTGGGAAGAACTACAACTGCTATTTTCAGTTGCTAAATCGGAAGATAAATACTTTATGGCTGAACAGCGTTACAATATTATGGCAAGATTACTGTTCAAAGCTTTCCTGGTCACCTTAAAATTTGAACTGGAAAGTATAACGCAACTGAATTTACTTTTCCAAAGTGACCACATAGAACCTACTAAGTTGCTCGAAGATCTATTTTTTATGTTCAAAAGTTTACTGCAAAAACTTGTTGTACCATCGAGCCAACAGAAAGTGAGTGACACTGAGTTAGCGGATTTTGATTTCAAGTCCCTTCTAATGCATATATCCGCAATGTATTTAGGCTATGAGTTTCATTCCATTGCACAAAATATTGACGAAAAAGACTTAACAGATGTCAAAGAACAGTTCAAGAAATTTCTAGGTACCTTGGGACGAGAAATTCAAAAAAGATTGCCAGATAATTTGTCTATCCTAAAGATGATGGCTGATCTTCACCCTCAAGTTGCATTATCTCAAATAAAACCGAGTGTGTATGGCATTTTCACTAAAATTTACAAAACTCACTTATACGCAGACAAGAATGAAATAGAATCGGAATGGAATCAGTTGCAAAATAAGTCGCGGTCGAATGTAACCAAGTCCATGGAATTTTATACCGACGCATTTCAAGATTGTGATTCCGCTGGAGAAAAGCGTTTTGGAAATATAGCCAGATTTTCAATGGCGCTACTCACGCTACCAACATCAAATGCAAGTATACATTCTAATTAAAAATAAATTACGCAATAATCTGTCTCTTGAAGTACTTAAAAGTATCATAATGGTAAGATTTACATTGCAAAGAGACTGCGGTTCATGTGTCAGATTCGTTCCATCCACTCGTATGCTCGAATTATTCAACGTCAATATCTATGATCACAAACACGCAGGCAATAGTGAAATGGAACACGATACTCAAGCCTTTGACTTAATATTCGATGTTCTGTAAGTCCAAATCAGAGTACATTTTTGTCATTCCCAAAATATTTTTGTTTCATGTTAAATTAGAAGAATTCGTACTTTGCGTTATTTTTTTCCATTATTATTATTATTGTCTAACTTTCAGATTTACCAGCCTCAAAGTTAGTTAACAAACAGCATTACTAAGTTTTTAAAATAATGAATCAAACATCCTTACATAAAAATGTCTATTTTTATATCAATTAACATCATCACAACGCTTAAGAATTAGTCGAAAAAATTCGAAAGTGTCTGTTCATCATAATAAGGTATTTATATTGTAAGTTGCATTGTATAAAATACAACTATGTATATAAAATCATCATTTCTTCCTACTCAAATATTTTTTATTCATAGTTCAATGTTTCTATCTAACACAGATGCCTATTCGGAATTATAGGGGGTTCAAAGGAAAATTGAGGGGAATTTCTAATTGATCCTAGAGGAACGTTTTTTAGTTTTAGGAGTTGGCAACATTTTCGAGAGTTTGCTCTTTCCAACAGTCAGCGGCGGATTTACATATAGGCACACTTGGCAAGAGACTAGGGGCGGCACCTTAAAAGAGGGCGCCATTTTTTACTCTGTACTCATTTTAACATTTTTCGTTTTAAAATAACTGCGCTTAGAAACGACAATTTTTTAAAATATTGTTAAACAACTTACTAGTTTAAATAAGCCTTAAGAATGACACTCGACAATACAAGCTTGGAAATATACATAGTTTACTTGGTCGCTGAATGGAAATTTAATATTGGGTTTCTGTCTGGTATCATCTTCATGATCGTTCAAAATATTTTGAAGTAAACTGTCAGGACGGCAATCTACAATACAACGTTTGGAACATTTTTCCGAGAATGTTGTCAGCTTCTACTTCACCCTACCATATCTTCCCTATGAAAATACTGGGACCCCTGAAGAGCTGTGATAAACTAATCAGCAGTTTCTTAAATACTGAAACAGGGAAGTATCAAGTCAACCCTCCATCACAATAATTAATGTGAAACCTCTTTTGTCTTCAATAACTGAGCTTTGATTTAATGACACCCGTTTAACAAAGCATGTTGGTACTGGGAATGTTTAACAGTTTTAAACACATGTTTATAGGAAAAGAACATAAGCAGAATATCTAATAATGTGTGAAATTCACTTCACAACAGTTTAAAAAATTTATATAGGTGAAAAAAGAAGAAAAACCAACTTTCGTTTGTCTCATTATTGTGCTGCAGCCTAGACAGTATCAAAGTTGTCACTTTGTGCAATCGAATAGTACATGGCATTGCAAATGTTATATTAAAGTTCTTAAATAAGCTTTTTTTCTTCGAGGACTGGAACAAAAGGTGCATTTGCGTATACACATAACAGCAGTGTTCACACAAATGACAACACACCACATCAACTGCGAACAAGACTACATAAACTTTGTAGTCTGTCTTCCCTGCCAACAGAAACCGCTAAAATGTTATAAGAATAAGTGGGATAAGAGTCGATCCAGCACACCTCACTGCAAGAAATTGCAAAAATTATTTGCTTTTTTAATTAGAAAGACAGTATCAATAATATTCAGAACATACCTGTGTCCCAGCTAAAATTCCGGCGACAAGGGAAACAGAAGCCAAAAAAGGGACTGTCCCATTTTTTTACCAGACGAATTACAGCCGGCAGGTGTGCTTCTACTATTCACTGACAACAGAGAACAGGCGACAATGAAATTAAATTATTCTGCATTGTCATTCTCTCATAGCACAGTTACGTCGAGTAATCCGAGTTGGTCAGTTCATCGCTCTGTGTTTAAAGGAAAACCTTTGTGCTCGTATGTCATGCTTAAAGTAAAAAGCTTTGTGCTCATGTGCGGTGTAGTACGATTCTAACTGGATACAGTCTTTCTTTCTTTCCTTTTACACTTTTTTTTGCTTTTGTTTTGGCTACTGGTTGACAATTTTGTAAGTGCCTTAACTTGAATAACAGTGAAAAAAGCAAACGTACGATATTAAGTGGGGTTACATTTCGGAAATTATCGAAGGAAAGGCGAGAATGAGAAGCTAATGTTCTAAAAACGCTTGGCAGAGTAGATAAATTTTTCGCAAAATATGTGGCTGGTTAGACTTCAAGTTCAAGCAGTATGGATGATATTTCTGGCACTGAAACTGTTGTAAAAGTAGTAAATGCAGATGAAACAAAAGTTAAAATTAAGAAAAGCATATTCTTCTTGATTTCGAGTTTCACGAAGAACTACGTGTCAAGTCAGATATTAAAAAAAGAAATAACCTCGTTGGTGATGATCCTGCAGAATGGTGTGTCAATGAATCAACAAATACATTCTCTTACAACATGGTATTAATCAAAACTGTAACGGTGATTTTTCTATTCAAGAAGATCAATAGGCGATAAAACCAGACACTTGAACAAAAATGTATTTTACCGTAAACCTTTAAGTGGTGAATCAACTTTGCGTGATTTTCTAGTATACTCCTGTAGCACCGGTGTTGTTTTTTGTGCACCATGCATATTGTTCGGAGGTAAGGACACGATTGCTACTAATGGTATTGCAGATTGGAAAAATATTTCTAATATTTTATCTCATTATGAGAATTAACTTGAACCCAAAAATTCTGAGTTATCACTCTTAACAAGAAAAAAGTCTTTGGAACAGTAGGTAACCATTTTGAGTCATGTGCTGAGACAGAAAAAATGTGCTGGCGCAGGGTGTTGAAAAGGGTGTTTGAAGTAGTGAAGAAGCTAACAAGTCGTGGACTTCCCTACATGGAAACATTGAAAGACTCCATTCATTACATAACGGTCATTTTATGTTGTCTCTTGAATTTATAGAGTTTGATCCTTTTCTTGCAGAGCGCATTGAACAATATAGAAATGCAGGGCAAGAACATGCAAGTTGTCTCTCCTTCTGAAGGAATAAAAAGAATTATCATAAGAAATAAAAAATGACAAATATTTCTCTATGATAGTAGATTCTACTGTGAACATTTCACATATTGAACAATTATCTTTCATATTAAGATATGTGAAAGAGAATGGTCAACCTGTTGAATGTATTCTTCCGTTTTTATCAAACCCAGGCCACAAGTCCGAAAACTTATCTGAGGCCACACTAAAAGTCCTGTCTACAAATGCCATTGATATTACTGACTAGTAGAGGCCAGACATATGACAATGCAAGCAATATGTCAGGAACCTACACTGGTTTGCAGGCATGCATTAAAGAACGAAATCCGAAAGCGCATTATGTGCCTTGCGCAGCACATTCTTTGAATTTAGTCGGCACTTACGCTGCACACTGTTGTCGGGAAACATATTCATTTTTCGATGTAGTGCAAAACCTTTATAATTTGTTCTCTGCTTCTACACAATGCTGTAATAAACTTCTTTCTCTCACGAAGCCAGGAAGCAAAACAGTAAAAAGTTCATCAAAAACACGTTGGTCAGCAAGAGAAGAAGTGTGTGTAAGTCTATGTGAAAATGGGAAGGGCGTTATCAATGCCCCCACACATATTACCAATAATACATTTGAAAAACCACTTGTGCGAAATGAGCCTTCAGCTAAATTGAATCGACTCAGCAGACTAGAAACAGTATTCATGATGACAGTTTGGAAGGACATACTCCAGTGATTTAATAGCGTAAATCTGAAATTGCAAACTGTAAATATTGATACTAAAATAGTGCGTGAATTATATAAATCACTTGTAGGATTTATTGTATCTATTTGTGGCATGTTCGGTTATTATGAAAATAAATCCATGGAGATTGTGACTTATATAGACTATGAATGCACCTATAAAAGATCACGAAAACGCAAACTTCATGATGAAAAAGCGGACTCTGAATACGTTTTTCTGACTGGAAGGGAAAAATTTAGAGTCGAAACATTTCTCCTAGTGCTCGATAACTTGTACGCCGAATTAGAGAGGAGGAAGGAAAGCTATAGTACACTGTTGGACTCCTTCACAGTTTTCAGTAACCTTAAGAACAGTTCACCTGACGATATTGCTGAACGTCCAGCAAAACTCCAAGCATCATATGACACAGATTTAGAGCCTTCCTTCCATAGTGAATACGTATATTTCAGGGAACTTTTGAAATCTTCTGAGATTAGTGATATACCAGTAGAAATGAGTAAATTTTTACGAAAAGAGAGGTTACAGTCCATGTTTCCGAATGTTGACATTGCTCTTTGAATATTTCTATGTATATGGCACTTACAAATTGTTCAGCAGAACGCTCGTTTTCGGCTCTTAAAAGACTGAAATCGTGCCTACGTTCTACGTTGTCTGAGCGGAGATTGAGCACCTTGTCCATTCTTCACATCGAAGCCGACCTCCTAACTGACAACCGTCTTAACTAAGAAGATATGTTCAACAAGTTTTCTGCAGCCAAAGGCAGACGCAAACTTTGCTGACTGATGAGTCTGTTTATTTATTCATATTAGTTTTAAAAATTAAAGATTATAATGTAATTTTTATTATAACTTAGAGCACATTCATTGGATTTACAAATTACATATTACCTGTTTATTTTACAATTGCTGATGGCAGAACGTGGAACTAAATCTCGTTTACGTGTAGACGTGACTGAAAGCGCCCGACGGTACTGAACAACACCCAAATAAACCAGCCTGCTCGACGCCGTACAGTCAAGTCATACTGATACTGTAGTATATTACAATTGATGCGTATTCTTTGCGTTTACTGAAATGTAAAGTTATTGCGAAAATATACGTTATCAGAGAGTATGCTCAGATGAAAAAGTGTTAGTATAATGCAGTAAAGTTCTGTCGATAAATATGTAAAAGCTTTGATAATACCGTTAGAACGAGCTACAGCGAGAGCAGTAGCTGCACTACAAAAGTGTTCAGCCTTTACATGGATTATAGGTATTGTGTACACTTATTATACAGCATCTAGCTACACAGACCCTAATGCCTTACACGTTAACTATTAGATTATAAAACAAAATGGTTCAAATGGCTCTGAGCACTATGTGACTTAACTTCTAAGGCCATCAGTCGCCCGAGGCAGGATTCGAACATGCGACCGTAGTGGTCGCTCGGCTCCAGGCTGTAGTGCCTAGAACCGCACGGCCACTCCGGCTGGCTATAAAACAAACAACGAAGTCAATTAGTCTGTAAAATTATGTAATAGAAAATCCAGTTCTGTGTTTGTTCGACTGTATTTAGTTATTAGTTCGTGCACCGAAATCTCTATTTGATTTTCATTTCTAACTCTTTCCTATAGATTCAGTATTAATACTGCGCGTGTTTTTTTTTATCTGCTACACATTCAGGTTATTAGATCGTAAAACGACAGTTTAATTTTAATTTTGAACGCATATCTGTGAAAATATGTATTAATTTCTAATGTATGACACATTTGCTTCAATTTTTAGATCATAAGACAACTTTTTTATTTTCATTTTCAACCGTTTCATGTAAAAGAACATTTAAAGTAAATGTATAACAAACATTCGTTGTCTCTTACAAGCTCTGTTAAATTTTGAGGCCATAAAAGTAAAGTTATTTTCCTTGTGTTTCGTTTCTGTTGTCTTTCGACAGAAGAATGTGTTAACACAAAGCAGTTTTAAGTAGAGTTAAGGAACCATATCACATTTAGATTGAGCGCGACTAGACTGCTGACGAGTCCTTCAGAACAACAAATAGTAGAGTATGGAAACAGCTCACAGCGCTCCCACCCAAAACGGCGATTGTGAAGTGATCGGGTAATAGTTATTATTTAAAATGTGTTTTGTTTTGGGGGGGGGGAGGGCGCATATAATACGGTGTGTATAGGGGCGCAAAATTTTTAAATCCGCCACTGCCAACAGTACTTTGCTCACAAATAACATAATAGTTATGATTTTTTAAATCGAATGATTCTTTTTGATACACCCTGTATTTTAATGTTATAATTAGTCATTTAACATTGCAAGGAATAAAAAAAATTGAAAGAAAAAGAAAATGACCAAACCAGCAGGAATCTACATCTACATCTACGTGGATACTCTACAACTCGCACTGAAGTTCGTGGCAGAGGGTTCTTCGAACCACCTTCACAATTATCCAACCTCGTATAGTGTGCGGAAAGAACAAACACCTATATCTAACAATTCTAATCGAACTCTGGCTGACGAACTGCGAGCCTGCAATCTTATCCACTCAGTTACAGCACCATTCCAACAACCCTCACTCGAAACCATATCATACTGCATGCCTAAATCTTCAGAGAACGTTTTACCTTTGCCTGTGACCCACTCAGCCGAAATATTCTAGGAACCTGCTTCTATTCACACAGTTTGAGTCAAATCGGTAAGCCTCATTCCACACTCTGCTGTTGTTAGGTTTACATTTGGAATTTGGTTGCTAGTTAATCAATGTGTGTTTCAGGTTTCAGCTTTTCGCCAGAACTGTCGCCTGCAACAGCAGTAAAGGCCCAGTTTCACTTGATCTGGACCCATTATTGGAAAGACTGAATGATACTAGACAATTCTGCAAAATAAAAAACTGATACTGAACACCCTAGTAGAGAGAAAGGTAAACCTTAGTAAATGTCAGATTGTTAAAGTAACAAGACAGCATTTGTGAACCAAAACGAATAGAAAACACAGATTTATAGATGCTGCAATGTAAATATGCAATGCATAGTCTTCTACTGCAGAGCCTTACCTTTGTAGATGTCAAGCTGTCAAACAAACAGACCAGTTTAGTTACTATACGTTATCTCTCGTGAGGTGAAAGCAATCTAATTAAAAAGAGTTACACCAGACGTATTTCACTTTTATTTATAAAGCATTTTCCGTGGTAGTTCCATAAATTGTATATATACATTTGTACACTTTTGATTGTTTTAGATTACAAACAGTGTTTTATTTATAAAGCTGGTCTGCAAGGTACTTGCTCTGAAACGTAACAGTCTAATTGAAACTAATTTAAACACGTAAATTTTAACCATAAACAGTCATTTCTGACATATAGGTGTATAGAAAAAATTACGAAGAAAATGATTATGGAAACTTAATTACACTAATGTGTAGAAGTCTGTTAATTGGTAGGAACATTTTATATGATATTAATCTTCTGTAATTAGTAAATATATCAAGTGTGTTGTTAACATTTGATACCTAAGCGCTTATACATGATACAATTAAAATAGAGATGAGAATTCACTCATGTGTTTAATATATAATAATCTAGGTAATCATTGAAATGTGTCATTTGTTTTAGGATGAAAATTTTAATTGTTAATTAATCAAATAATCATTTTAAACAATGCCAAGGATTGTTCAGGATTGTTAGGAAAGTATAAATAGTTACAGCCATGTTGACAAAGGAAATCAGTACTTTGTTTGACTTTGGACAGAGAGCATGTAACTTGTGCATAAAATATTTCATTATTGTAAGTATGTTTCAACTTATTTCAGATTTTGTCAAGATGCCTCTATTTTGAAACTGTAATAAATATTAAATGGAACACAATACCTGATTAAATATTGTTTTTACTTTATAGCAAAAACCTACAGTTACTGTTCCGGGACATCTGCTGCGAGAGATTGCCAGATACAATTAGTAAAACAGCTCAGATAAGGTTATACCTCTCCTCAGTGCAGCACTCCGTGAAGAATGTGCTGCCATTCTCCAAGAAAACTTCCAGCACCTGACGGAACGTATGCCTGCGGGAGTGGAAGCTGTCATCAAGGCTAAGGGTAGGCCAACATCATATTGAATTCCAGCATTACCGATGGAGGGCGCCTAGAACTTGTAAGTCATTTTCAGCCAGATGTCTGGATACTTTTCATCACATAGTTTAAATGAAATAGTTCGAATCGATCTCCAACTTTGGGAAAAGAAATTCTCAAGGACATCGAGCTATGTGCTCCCTGTAACAATGTTCTTAGTAAAGAAAAATGGACCATACACCTTCACCTGTGAAATTGCACAAAACATATTAAATTTTGGAGAGTCCCTCTCATGTTTTACAGCTTCCATTTAAATGGAATGTTACCCCGCCACTTAACACTAAGTGTGGAAGAAAACTGTCATCCTCCATCTGGCCAAGAACGAAATTACAGAATTCCACACGTTGTCGTTTGGCACCTTCATGAAGCGCTTGCAGTAGCTGAATTTTGTATTGTTTCATGTGTAAACGTCGACGAAACACATGCCAGACAGACATCGGGGGCATGCTGAGTTGTTGAGCTGCATGGTGAACGGATTTCTGCAGACTCCTTCTAAAACTATGGCTGATGCGTTCGACGTCTGTGTCAGACACTTGGGGACGGCCCAGCGATTTGCCTTTACACAAACAACTTGTTCCTTGGAATTGTTCATGCCATCGTCTAATGCTCTGAGCAGAAGGAGTATCCACGCCATACCTAGTACTAAAGTCACGCTGAACAGTTATTGCTGACCCACACTGCGTAAAACTTAGATCAAAAAACACTTTCTGTTGTCCTGGCACCACTTTTACTAGAACTGAAGTGGGCGCACACTACTGATACCTAGCGTGAACCTCTTAAAACTCTTCCCAACACTATATTATTCACGCGCATATCTCAAATAATATGATAGTTACGATTTTTTAAATCTGACGATTCTTTTTGATACACCCAGCATTTAAATTTTATAATTAGTAGCTTAACATTGCAAGGAATAAAATAAACTGAAAGAAAAAGAAAATGACCAAAAGAGCAGGAATCGAGCCCTGGCAGTCGAATTGCGATCTTGCTATCCTATCCACTCGGTTACGGCACCATTTCAACAGCGATCCCTTGAAACTGTATCTTACTGTACGCCTAAATCCTCAGAGAACGTTTTACCTTTTCCTGTGACCCACTCAAGCGAAATATTCTAGGAATTTGCTTCTATTCACATAGTTTGAGCCAAATCGGTGAGCCTCATCCCACGCCCAGCTGTTGTGAGGTTTACGTTTAGAGATTTGGTTGCCGGTTAATCAATGTGTATTTCAGAGTTCAGATTTGCGCCAGAACTGTCGCCTGAAACAATCAAATGAATCAGCAGTAAAGGCCCAGTTTCACTTAAACTGCACGCATTATTTGAAAAACTGGATGATACTAGACAACTTCTGCAAAATAAAAAAGTGAAACTGAACACCCTAGTAGAGAGAAAGGTAAACCTTTATAAATGTCAGACCGTCAATTAAACAAGACAGCATTTGTCAACCAAAACGAATAGAAAAGACAGATTTATAGACACTGCAATTTAAATATGCAATGCATAGTCTTCTACTGCAGAGCCTTCATCTACATCTACATTTATACTCCGCCTTACCTTTGTAAATGTCAAGCTGTCAAACAAACAGAACAGTTTAGTTACTATTCGTTATCTATCTTGAGCTGGCGGCAATCTGCTTAAAAAGAATCACACGAGATGCGTTTCACTTTTATTTATGAAGCATCTTCCGTGGTAGTTCTGTAAATTGGATACATTCGTTTGTACATTTTTGATTGTATCAGGTTAAAAACAGCGTCTTCTTTATAAAGCTGGTCGGCAAATTACTTATGGTGTTTCTTTTCGTATTCTGCTCCTTCCCTCGTTGCTAGCGCTGGTTGGTGTCGAAAGGCTTCACTTCACATTTGCATTTGGCAGTTTTTCGCATTCTACGGTATTTCCTTCGCTGCATTATTTACACTTCATTTCTTAAATTATTTCTCATTACACACTGCCACAGTGTTTATGTCTGTTTGTTTTCGTTCACGGTGGAGTGTTGCCAACCTGGGAAACTATTTTGTGTGTATGTGTGTGTGTGTGTGTGTGTGTGTGTGTGAGAGAGAGAGAGAGAGAGAGAGAGAGAGAGTGATTTTGTGAATTTTTGAAATTGCTTATATGTAGGTAGACACGTGAGAGGAGTGGGGGTAGGTTGAATTTTTTTTTCAAGGAAGGGGGGAGGGGGATCTGGGAATGGGCCTGGACAGTAATTAGAGGTCATAATGTGGGAGGAGATGGTAGTGGTAAATGGAGCCTCTGGTTCTATGTGCACATTTGATATTATAGTAAGTGGTCAATCAGTTTAAAGAGTGTGTGATTTGCCAAGTTGGTCTGATCATTTATCAGTTTTTTCTTTTCTGCTATGATTTCTTGGATGTGGTAGTTTTCTTGTAAGGTGAGGAGGTGTTCTTTGATGTTGTTTATCCTTTGATTTCCATGTCTGTGTCTCTGGTTGTAATTTTATGTCGGTGTTGGTGTAAGTGTTCTTCGAAAGTTGACTGATTTGTTCTATACTTCCATGCTCTTACATGTTCTTGGTATCTGGTGTCAAATGTCCTCAGGGTTGATCCATGTATCCTCTATCACATGTACTGAATTTCTGTTGGTATATTCCTGATTTCTTATACAGATCAGTTTTTTCTAGTGTTTTTGGGAAGTATTTCTGAATTGAGTCGTTAGTTTGGTATGCTATTTTTATGCCTTGTTCTTTGAAAGTATTGGATATCCCATGTGTGTATTTGTGGTTGTACGTCATTGTGCACCATCTTTTATTTTCTGTTTCTGTCGCACTTTGTGTTGTTTCTATTCTTGTATTTTGTGTATTTGTTTGTCTGTGATTTTGCCTTTGTGTTGTAGATACTTGGGTGTTTGTTCTTTTCTGTTTCTTGATTTTCTTGTCCAGCTTTGTTACTAAGGTCTCTTTGTATCCATTGTTTGTGGCTATGTGTTTTATGGGGCTCATTTCTTTTATGTAATTGCCTGTATCTAATGGTGATGTGTTTAGTCTGTGGAGCAAGTATCTAAGTGCTGCCTGCTTTTGAAAACTGGGGGGGTTGTGATGTCTCATGTATAATTGTGTCTGTCGTTGTCAGTTATCGGTATATGTCAAATGTGTGTTGGTTTGTTTGTAGCAGTTTTCCTTTTTCATTGTTTTCTAGTGTATGTTCAATGTCTTTCAGAGTGCTTCTCACCTTCGTTTGGAATGTGTAAGTTGGATCTGAATTTCGTTTTACAATTTTATTTTTTGTGGTGAACTCTTGTCTCTTAATGATGTATTGCTCTTTATCCATAACAGCCACTGTATTTCGTTTATCTGCCCGTGTGATGATGGCATTGTGTTCTTGTACTTTTTTTGTAAGTTTTGTCGGTGTTATGGAATCTATATTGTTTCGGATTCCTCTGTTTCCTTTCTTCTGTGTTATTATGTTTTTGGTTTCGTTACCGACAAGCTCTCCGTAAGACCAATGATTACCTCGAAATTAAATTTATATTAATACCTTCAGCTGCTGACGGACGTTGATATATATCAACGGGGACAGGTGAAAATGTGTACCCCCCATCGGTACTCGAACCTGGGATCTCCTGCTTACCTGGCAGACCCTTTATCCATCTGAACCACCGAGGGCACAGAGGATAGCGCGACTGCAGGGACAATCTCGCGCACGCCTCCCGCAAGACCCACATTCTCACCTTGGATGTCCAAACACTGCGTTCTGATTTAACTATGAGATTTTCTATGTATTTTTCGTCTGTCTATGTGCTGACGTTGTGTTTCAGACCTTTATCGAATAGTTTTATTTCTTCTGTGAGCAATGTAGTGTCAGTTAGGTTGACATGACCTGGATAGAAGTGATGTTTTTCGTTAGACTGGGCGTAAATTGTGAATTTGTTGGGAGTTTCTTTAGCTTTTAAACTTCCAATCTTCCTTTTGTGAGTTTATTTTTTTTCATTTTTTCTATCACTGCATATGTACGATTTTCAACCTTGCTGACAAGATGGGAGAAAACAGCGGTATTATTCAGAAGACTCGTAGGATTAAGATGTGTTATGTACAGGGTGGTCCACTGATCGTGACCGGGCCAAATATCTCAACTAAATAAGCGTCGAACGAAAAAACTACAAAGAACGAAACTTGTATAGCTTGAAGGGGGAAACCAGATGGCGCTATGGTTGGTTCGGTAGATGGCGCTGCCATAGGTCAAACGGATATCAACTGCGTTTTTTTTTCAAATAGGAACCCCCATTTTTATTACATATTCGTGTAGTACGTAAAGAAATATGAATGTTTTCGTTGGACCACTTTTTTCGCTTTGTGATAGATGGCGCTGTAATAGTCACAAACATACGGCTCACAATTTTAGAAGAACAAGTGGTAACAGGTAGGTTTTTTAAATTAAAATGCAGAATATAGGTACGTTTGAACATTTTGTTTCGGTTGTTCCATTGTGATACATGTACCTTTGTGAACTTATCACTTCTGAGAACGCATGCTGTTACAGCGTGATTACCTGTAAATACCATATTAATGCAATAAATGCTCAAAATTATGTCCGTCAACCTAATTGCATTTGGCAGTACGTGTAACGACATTCGTCTAAACAACGAGTAGTTTGCCTTCCGTAATGTTTGCACATGCATTGACAATGCGCTGACGCATGTTGTCAAGCGTTGTCGGTGAATCACGATAGCAAATATCCTTCAACTTTCCCCACAGAAAGAAATCCGGGGACGTCAGATCCGGTGAACGTGCGGGCCGTGGTATGGTGCTTCGACGACCAATCCACCAGTCATAAAATATGCTATTCAATACCGCTTCAACCGCACGCGAGCTATGTGTCGGACATCCATCATGTTGGAAGTACATCTCCATTCTGTCATGCAGTGAAACATCTTGTAGTAACATCGGTAGAACATTACGTAGGAACTCAGCATACATTGCACCATTTAGATTGCCATCGATAAAATGGGGGCCAATATCCTTCCTCCCATAATGCCGCACCATACATTAACCCACCAAGGTCGCTGATGTTCCACTTGTTGCCATCCATCGTGGGTTTTCCGTTGCCCAAGAGTGCATATTATGCCGATTTAAATTACCGCTGTTGGTGAACGACGCTTCGTCGCTAAGTAGAACGCGTACAAAAAGTCTGTCATCGTCCCGTAATTTCTCTTGTGCCCAGTGGCAGAACTGTACACGGCGTTCATAGTCGTCGCCATGCAATTACTGGTGCATAGAAATATGGTATGGGTACAATCGATGTTGATGCAGCATTCTCAACACCGATGTTTTTGAGATTCCCGATTCTCGCGCAATTTGTCTGCTACTAATGTGCGGATTAGCCGCGACAGCAGCTAAAACACCTACTTGGGCATCATCATTTGTTGCAGGTCGTGATTGACGTATCACTCGTGGCAGAACGCTTCCTGTTTCCTTAAATAACGTAACTATCCGGCGAACGGTCCGGACATTTGGATGATGTCGTCCAGGATACCGAGCAGCATACATAGCACACGCCCGTTGGGCATTTTGATCATAATAGCGATACGTCAACGCGATATCGACCTTTCCCGCAATTGGTAAACGGCCCATGTTAACACGGGTAATGTATCACGAAGCAAATACCGTCCGCACTGGCGGAATGTTACGTGATACCACGTACTTACACGTTTGTGACTATTACAGTGCCATCTATCACAAAGCGATAAAAGTGGTCCAACTAAAACATTAGTATTTCTTTACATACTACACGAATATGTAATAAAAATGGGGATTCCTGTTTAAAAATCGCATTTGATAACCGTTTGACCTACGGCAGCGCCATCTAGCGGGCCAACCATAGCGCCATCTGGTTTCCCCCTTCAAGCTAGACGAGTTTCGTTCTTTGTAGTTTTTTCGTTTGTTGCTTATTTCGTGAGATACTTGGCCCAGTCACTATCAATGGACCACCCTGTATAGTTTCCAATTTAGTGTTCGCCGTTAGGCATAAAGAGACTCAATTTAGTTGTTTAGCCAAATATTTTGAACTATTTGTTTCGTTTTCTGTGCACTGGCACAACTCTTTTTAACTTGTACATTAATATATTTGGGTATAATATTATTTGATCTGCAAGTGTTGTTAAACTTTATATGTTGGATTGTTTTATGCAGGCTGAGCTTTATCCTTCTAAACTTAATATAGAGGACATTTGGCAATGCAAGACGAAGCGTCCATAATTACGTCTGTTTGCGTATCCACCTTCTGCAGCAGCTGTTGAAATCTGTTATCCATCTTGAGCTGACTGCAATCTACTCCTAGTTAAAAAGAATTACACCAGACACGTTTCGCTTTTATTTACAAAGCATCTTCCGTGGTTATTCTGTAAACTGGACACATACGTTTGTACATTTGTGATTGTTTTAGGTTAAACAGCGTTTTCCTTATACACTTGGCCCCCAGTCACTTACGGTGTTTCCTTACGTATTCTGCACCGTCCCTCCTTGCTACAGTGTTTGGTATCGTAAGGCTTTTTTTCATATTTTCACTTGGCGGTTTATGGCATTCTACAGTATTTCCTGCGCTGCATTATTTGCACTTCTCTTTCTTAAACCATTTCTAATTCAACACCGCCACTGCGTTTATGTCTGTTTGTCTGTTTTCGTTGACGTTGTGGGTGTAGCCAATCTGTGAAACTGTTTCTTCAACCCGCCCCCACTCCTCCCAAGACTCTACCTACATACAAGCAGTTTCACAAATTTTACTAAATCACACACACACACACACACACACACACACACACACACACACTAAAAAAAGAAAGAAATAGTTTCACAGGTCGGCAAGACTGACCACGTGAACGAAGACAAACAAACAGACATAAACACAGTGGCAGTCTCTCTCTCTCTCTCTCTCTCTCTGCCTTCCTCCCTCTCCCTCCCTCTCTCTCTCTCTCTCTCTCTCTCTCTCTCTCTCTCTCTCTCTCACACACACACACACCAAAAGAAAGTAGTTTCCCAGGCTGGCAACACTCCAGCATGAAGCAAAACAAACGAACAGACATAAACACTGTGGCAGTGTTGAATGAGAAATATTTTAAGGAAGTGAAGTGTAAATAATGCAGCGCAGGAAATACTGTAGAATGCGAAAAACTGCCAAATGCAAATGTGAAGTGAAGCCTTTCGACGCCAACTAGCGCTAGCAACGAGGGAAGGAGCAGAATATGAAAAGAAACACCATAAGTAATTTGCCGACCAGCTTTATAAAGAAAACGCTGTTTTTAACCTCTTACAGAACTACCACGGAAGATGCTTCATAAATAAAAGTGAAACGCGTCTGGTGTGATTCTCTTTAAGCAGACTGCAGTCAGCTCAAGATAACGTATAGTAACTAAACTGTTCTGTTTGTTTGACAGCTTCACGTTTACAAAGGTAAGGCTCTGCAATAGGAGACTATGCATTGCATACTTAAATTGCAGTGTCTATAAATCTGTGTTTTCTATTCGTTTTGGTTCACAAATGCTGTCTTGTTTATTTGACAGTCTGACATTTATAAAGGTTTACCTTTCTCTCTACTAGGATGTTCAGTTTCACTTTTTTATTTTGCAGAACTTGTCTAGTATCAGCCAGTTTTTCCAACAATGCGCCCACTTCAGTTCTAGTAAAAATGGTGTCAGGACAACAGAAAGTATTTTTTGATCTAAGTTTTGCGCAGTGTGTGTCAGCAATAACTGTTCAGCGTGACTTTAGTACTAGGTATGGCGTGGATACTCCTTCTGCTCAGAGCATTAGGCGATGGCATGAACAATTCCAAGGGACAAGTTGTTTGTGTAAAGGCAAATCGCTGGGCCGTCGCCAAGTGTCTGACACAGACGTCGAACGCATCCGCCATAGTTTTAGAAGGAGTCTGCAGAAATCCGTACATCATGTAGCTCGACAACTCAGCATGCCTCCGATGTCTGTCTGGCATGTGTTTCGTCGACGTTTACACATGAAACAATACAAAATTCAGCTACTGCAAGCTCTTCGTGAAGGTGCCTAACAACAACGTGTGGAATTCTGTAATTTCGTTCTTGGCCAGATGGAGGATGACAGCTTTCTTCCACTCTTAGTATTTAGTGACGGGGTAACATTCCATTTAAATGGAAGCTGTAAAACATGAGAGGGACTCTCCAAAATTTAATATGTTTTGTGCAATTTCACAGGAGAAGGTGTATGGTCCATTTTTCTTTACTAAGAACATTGTTACAGGGAGCACATAGCTCGATGTCCTTGAGAATTTCTTTTCCCAAAGTTGGAGATTGATTCGAACTACTTCATTTAAACTATGTGATCAAAAGTATCCAGACATCTTGCTGAAAATGACTTACAAGTTCTAGGCGCCCTCCATTGGTAATGCTGGAATGCAATATGATGTTGACCCACCCTTAGCCTTGATGCCAGCTTCCACTCCCGCAGGCATACGTTCCGTCAGGTGCTGGAAGCTTCCTTGGAGTGCTGCACTGATGAGAGATATCGATGTCGCTTGGTGAGGCCTGACACGAAGTCGGCATTCCAAAACATCCCAAAGGTGTTCGACAGGATCCAGCTCAATACTCTGTGCAGGCCAGACCGTTGCAGGGATGTTATTGTAGTGTAACCACTCCGCCACATGCTGTGCATTATGAACAGGTGCTCGATTGTGTAGAAAGATGCATTTGCCATCCCCAAATTGCTCAACAATACCCACACCCTGCCGTCGGACCGCCACATTGTGCACCGTGATTCGTCACTCCACATAACGTTTTTCCACTGTTCAATCGTCCAATGTTTACGCTCCTTAACACCAAGCAAGGCGTCGTTTGGCATTTACCGGCGTGATGTGTGGCTTATGAGCAACCGCTCGACCATGAAATCCAAGTTTTCTCACCTCCCACCTAACTGTCATAGTACTTGGAGTGGATCCTGAAGCAGTTTGGAATTCCTGTGTGATGGTCTGGATAGATGTCTGCCTATTACACTTTCAACTGTCGGCGGTCCTGTCAGTCATCAGACGAGGTTGGTCTGTACGCTTTTGTGCTGTACGTGTCCCTTCACGTTTCCACTTCACTATCACATCGGAAACAGTGTACATAGTGGCGTTTAGGAGTGTGGAGCGTACGGACAAATGACACAAGTGATACCCAATCACCTGACCACGTTCGAAGTGCGTGAGTTCCGCGGAGCGCCCCATTCTGCTGTCTTACCATGTCTAATGCCTACTGAGGTCGCTGATATGGTGTACTTGCTAGTAGGTGGCAGCACAATGCACCTAATATGAAAAACGTATGTTATTGGGGGTGTCCGGATAATTTTGTTCACATAATGTGCCAACAGGATGGGGCACCGCCACACTGGTATCTAGAAGTGCAGGAATTTTTAAATCAAATGATCGCTGAAGGATGGATTGGTCGCACTGCTGGACAAAATGAATCAGCCTTACGTTACTGGCCTCCTAGTTTTATAAAATACTCTGTTTATGTGCCTCAATTTCCAACACCAAAGCATGAACTGAGACATTGCATAACAGCAGCTGTGGAAGCTGTAAGTCAAGTCACGATCATTGCAATGTGAAACAATTTGAACACTGCATTGGCATATGCAGTGCTTCTCAAGGGGGGTATACTGAAGACCTATGAAAAGGCATGCAACAAATTTTTTTGAGTGCCACATTCATCAAAAAACAAAATTCATTGTATATGTTCATTAGTTTCAGAAATACGGACATGCCAGATCAGATGATCCTTTTTCATACAGCCTGTATATTTAGACAATTAAATTCGTGTACATAAAATTAATATATTGAGTTTTGTTATAAATAATACCTTTGCAAGTCGAAAGGCTATAGACCACCACATCATAGCAGACTGGTAAAATTTTGCACGAGATGTCACTGATAACCATTCTAGCAGACAACAAGCAGCAACTCATTTAACTTATATTCTGTAAATAAATGCTTTTTCAAAACACCAGCGCATTGAAGATCTCTCGAAACTATATGAGTATTGATACAATTTGCTGTAATAAAAAACCGAAAAACTCCCTCTTGGTGCTTAAAGAAGTATCGCAATTGTAGGAGTTCTTGTTTGGCAAAGAAGTGACTTAAAACAAATTTTCTTTTAAAACAAAGTTTCTTTTAAAATTTATGGATGGCTGAGGCTAAGTTATTTGCTAATTCTTTTGCAAATGCATCAGTCTTTTCTATACTTTTTATTGTGAGTGGTTGTTTGTTTTACCAGATGACTTACATATTTTAAATATTTACTCACATTTAAGTGTATCATGCTCAATCTCTAAATTATTGACGCTGACATCTCAGTACTGGAAGAGTACACTTCAAAGTATGTAACATCGAGTTTTGCAAAGTTGCTTCTATGCAATCGATAAGGAAGTCACAGAATATTTTAGAAAAGAGAAAGAAATTGGAGGTAGCAAGTAATTAACCAACAACCTTCCATTACACAATTTCTCACTCATAGACTACACCCCAGTGAGACTCCGTGCTGTAACTTAATCCTCGTAAAACCTTTATCCATCGATAAGTCATTATATGACGTTATTAATAACGATCATAATAAACAGAACCATGAATGACCTGTTTTTATAAATTTTCCATAATATGTGTGGTGTCAAGATGACGCCATGTGTGCCGAAGTGTTCTGAGCTGTTAGCCACATGAGAATGACCCGCATCGATCGCTAAGGAAAGTTGATAGTAGTTCCAATGGTTGTCAGTATTGTGTGTGATGGCTATGGCCAATGATAAATACAGGTCTGAGCACACATCTGTGTGACATCAGCAATGTGGTGTTACTTGCCAGCCGACATAAACGCATGAAGCCTGAGATCTTTGTCAAACATTTCGTCAAACTTCTTTGACCAAACTACTCCACTGGGGCTATTACACTATCGTAAAATTTTTGTATATGTTGTTCGGGAATGGAAGGCGAACAAGTAATTGCCTATAAAACAGCATATGTAGGTGGTGAGAGCATTGCTTGAAAAGAAAGAGAAATAAAAATGATTGCATGTGAAACCGTGGATTGCGAGAAGAGAAGCCTGAAGTGTTTACCAGAATTTGCTTCATGAGCTACGGTGTAACGAGATGAAGAACAACGAAAACTATTAGTACTATGCGAACAGACTTTTCAATTTTCCATCATGAAACTGGCCCCATCATATATCCATACGTGATACTCAATTGAGAGCTGCCATTTCTTAATTTCATTCATCATAATCGATGTTTCAGGAAAGCCTGTAACTGTGTCATTCATGATTTAAATAGTTAAACACTGCACTAGCTATTACGAATTTTTCTTAAATAATATGACATGCTTCACGAATTTATTCTCATTATCAAGTAGGAATGTGTATATAGGTATATTATATGATGTGTTTTATGTGTGTTGTTCTGCGTCTCTTGCCCTGCAGTTGTGTTTTTATGGTTTACTGCAACTGAACAGACTTCAGTATTCTGATTTTCCGAAACATCACATAAAATACCTATGTAAACATTTTTACTTAATCATGACAGCAAAGCAAAGCATCGTGCGAATGGTGAAAAAGTAGGTAATTGGTGTGGTGTTTCATTATTTAAATCAAGAATGCTATTTCTGATAAACATCATGTGTAGGTGAGGTTAAGATTTTTATCAACAGGCGAAAGCTATTCCAGCTTGCAATATAGTACTTGAATCCCACAGTTTACCATTTTACATATTATTCCAGAAACATGTGAACCATTCTATAGATTACCTAAGGAGGAATTCATGAAGGTTAAGTTAGGTAATTTAGAGTACAAATAAATACATTTATTTCACTTCAAACACTCTTGGCTTTTTGAAACTCTATCCCCTTGGACATACTTTTTTTTTTATATGTAAGTTTAACGTCAATCACAGTGCAGCCACTTCAAATGCAGCTGATTGCTGCAGTTATTTCTTTGTAAGATTCCAAAAGTTTACTTCTGTTTTTGTAGTCAGCATGATTTGTGTTATAGGATGATGCATGAAATGTGTCTCATTTGTTCAAATAGCTCTAAGCACTATGCGACTTAACATCTGAGATCATCAGTCCCCTAGACTTCGAACTACTTAAACCTAACTGACCTAAGAACATCACACATATCCATACCCGAGGCAGGATTCGAACCTGCGACCGTAGCAGCAGCGCGGTTCCGGACTGAAGCGCCTAGAACCGCTCGGTCGCATAGGCCGGCTTTTTAAATTTGTTTGGTACATAATTTATGACTCGCACTGGCTATCCTGTTGAGCATCTCAGCAGCAGTAGTAGTAGAGCTTGGAGAAACAAATGATTTGTGAAGTGACTAGTAATTCACGGTACTGTCACTAGGGGACTGGTGTTCACAACATGGCCGACAATTGACAACTAACAAAGCAGCAGAGATGGGCAGTTGTGGTACATTTCCACGGAGGGATCCTTGCAAGCGAAACGTTCACAGGATGTGTGATAAATGTGTATGGGAAGAATCAATATTGAAGCAAAGAAATCTCAGTCAAAGGCTGTTTGTTCGCTGCAGAATATTAAAATGGTACAAGTACTTCTATAGAGAAGCACCAGAAACTGTGGAGGAGGTCAATAGAGCAACTGTGCATATCCAGACACTCTCTTCAATGGATTCTTAAAAGTGATCTCCAGATGCTCCCGTACACGTGGTCCTCTGATCAGGAGCTCAATGCGGAACACAAGCAGCAGATGACGCTTTGCCAGTTGGGCGAAAGATAGGGAACAAATTCTCAACAACGTTTGATTTTCAGGCGAGGTGCATTTTCATTTGGACAATGTGGTTACCGAACAAAATGTATGGTTTTGGGCTACTGAAAATCCGCAAATGCTTCATGAACAACAGTACCATGGTCGGAGGATTACCAAGTGATCGTAATTTCTAATCATGAGGTTATTTGACCCTTTTCTTTGAAGGGACTGTGAACAGTGCGCGTTATTTGAGCATCCTCTGCAATAACTTAATTCCAGAGCTTCTTGCTACTGCATTGCCATTCAACACGCAGTGGTTCATGCAAGACAGAGGAAGGTGACATACTGCAAATACTGTCTTGGATTTATTATATGAACGTTTTGATGTGCAGATCATTTTATTCAGACTTCCAAGTCGTTTCGTTGATGGACAGTTTTGGCGCCACAACAGTTCACACCTCTTTGGGGGTACCTAAAGGAAACAATTTTCCTGAAACGTCCTCATGTTTTAATGGAGCTAAGTCAATTTATTCTTCAAGCTTGCAGTGAAATCACAGAAGACATGTGACGGATGGTTATTGTTAACATCAGTGACTGAAGGTGGGAATCCAAATGGTGGACATATTGAGAAAGTGGTAAGCTAGAACAGTTATTCACAGAATGTTTTCCATGGTAATGAAGGTTCTTTAGAGCTTGTCTTGACAGTAAAATGTTTATTCAAAAACTAAATGGTGACACTTTTCGTGTGCCATCCTGTATCAAGAATTTCATATTTTCCATACTTTGCAGCGATCACTGTGGTGGTAGCCACGCACCAAATATACTTCGTCATTTTGTAGCTTAACTCAGGGCCAGCCACGACACGCTGAACCTCACACGGGCAGCATGTCTGGGCCGCGGCTTGCCCTGTCTCGGCTTTGCTCGCTCCTTCCTGGAAGTACTTGGTGCAGCACGACATTTCACTTGGTATTGCGGCGGGGCATTTTTCATTCGGCAGAACTCTCATAAATGCGACAGAATTGTGGTGTCAGCTTTGTGTACCATTCGCTATTTGTTCTTGGTATGAAGGAAGCTCACAGGCTCAGTGGCATTTTGCACAAAAGGATGAAATGGAGCCGTCTATCGTCACAAGCTTTTAAAAATGAATGGAACTGACAGAAGAGATGGATGAGAGTCATCAGTCATATTATGCAATCACATAAGCAACGTGTACTGCAAATTTGCTATGAAATTATAGTACAACACAATGCAGAAAGAATTTAAAGATTTAGCTGACAATGAAACACCAAAAAATTACAATGATGAGATTCATTGTTCAGTACATCAAGAAGCACTTCTAAATTTTCAGGCACACACCACATGCAGAAATTGGTAGTACGAATAGTACAGGGATGAAGTTGCATGTTTTACTCCACTGTCGTTTGCGTCAGTTTTCGATGTAACTGAACGAAGAGTATGGGGCCTATGTATACTACTGTAAAGAACATTGGTTAAGTCAAATGGAATTCTCAGAACGAATTTTCTATTTAAAACTAGGTATTATTGAATTTATGAAGGCAAAAGGAGTGTAGGAATGAAAATTTGAACATCCAGAATGGATTGCGGATCTCACATTTTAAGCAGACTTGAGTGCACCCTGCCCACAGTAAGGCAATGCAAGGTAAGAAATAACTTCTTTCTGATTTGACGGAGATGCATTTAAAAAAAAATCGAGTTTTAGAAGGGACACATTCTGACAAACGCAGTCTAGTTTCCTAAGCTCACCGAAAATAAATAAATAAATAAATAAAACCGCGAAGTTTAAAGAATTCAATGTGACTGAGGACACTGTCTGTCTTAACTCTTTTCGGGATTATTTGCCATTTCAGATGAGGAAGCAGATGTAACATAAGAACCTTCAAGGTAATTCCTGTTTTAATGACAAATCTTTCTACGTTAAAACTGTCTAGGGCGTCTACATTGCTTTCCTTGGAGTTCCCAAGTCTCCATGATGAGGTTGCATACAATATTTTCGTTGACATATTAATGTGAAAGACCTTCTTTCAATTATGAAATCAAATAGGTCACGATTTTGTGGCGACTTGTGTGCGAAACGGTGTGAAATTCCTGCGTCTGTCCATTTCACTAGATAAAAATTACATTATGCCTCAGCGCGTCAAAAATGATTAAATAATACTGAAAATTTGAATGTTTATGAACTATGTTGTTGCGAAATGTGAAATATAAAACCAAGTTGTATGCAGTGTAACTACCAGGGGCGGTGGCAAGAGGGGGCTATAGCCCCCCCCCCCCCCCACGGAGTATTATATTACATTGGATAAAATGACTTCAGAAATCGGCGAATATATTACTCCAACAGATTCAATCATTTTTTTAAATAATTGTGTAGCAATTTAGGTTACAATGTATTTTAAACACATTTTAACAAAAGAATAAGGGTGGAAAATAGCTTACTATCTAAACCAATAAATATCATTTAACATAAAATAGGCGTCTCATTATTTATTAAAACACATTTTTTACCCTGAACTCCAAAGCAAATACCAAAAACTACTTTAAGCAACAGTAAATTTTACCAATTTGTCAGTAGAGCACCCAAACTCTCCTTTTGTTAAGCGATATTCCATTCCCCCTAAACCCCTTCCATCCCCCCCTACCCCCCATTAGCTCCCCCCTTGGCCGACTTCAAGAATCGCCCCTGCAAACTACACTGCCATTTAAATACAGCGCGTTTGCAGCTTTCCCCTCTTCCCCGCCTGGCACTCAGACAGCATTGTGTGGCGGTTGGGGAAATGTGTAGCAAGGCTCGGTGCTTTGGCACTCAGGCCCGGGCATGACCTGAAGGTCCATCAAAGTTAGGACGTCGGTGTAACTTTTACTGCAAAAGATTTGACCAATGGGATTTGATAAGTATTCATCGTTGTGCACGAGCACTATATTGCTGACATCACACAGCTATTGATCGTTGGCCACAGTGACGTCAAAATGACGTCTCGTGTACGGGAAGTCTTGTGAAATGGTAATTTGGTGCAGAAAGTACACACACACATGAGACTGATATGGAACTACCTCTTGGTCATGAACGGAACTGCTCATCACTGAAAATACTGGAAACTGTGATTTCAATGCATGAGTTAAAGTGTCGAGTCAACTTTCATGTGTTAATTCTGTTGTTAGTCTCTAAGTGAATGCTATCAGGTCTTCATATCCTCAATTTTACATTTTTACATATGTGGCCTTGTTTAGCCTGTCAGAATATGTGATCTCACAGAACATGCACCACTGTGCGTTGGAAAAACCCCATCAGTATTTTGAGGACTTAATTCCTTGGGCCTGCATGGGAGCATGGAACATCCATGAGAACTCGCCATACGTCTCTGTCTTTTGCCGTTTTTTTCTCAATTCCGCTCTAGTTTTGCTAAATCTCCTTGCTTTCCGTTCCACTGACCCCTTGCGTGTACCTCTAGGCCTGCCTCTCTTTCCTCTTCCTTGAGGATTCCTGTCCAATGCCTTTTTTCCGATTGCTCCATCTGGCTTCCTCAGTGTATGCCCCAGCCATTGCCAATTTCTCTCACGTAACTCTTCTTCTATAGGTGTCTGGTTTGTTTTTCTCCAGAGATCCTCATTACTTATTTTTCTGACCAGAGATAGTCATTACACGTCAGAGACACCTATTTGTGAAGCTCTGTAACTGTGATATTATCTTTTTATCTACTTTACAACTTTCACTGACATAGAGGAGGACAGGATTCACATTTATATTAAAAATACGAATTTTAGTTTTGCATGTGATGTTTCTCCATATTGTATACAGTAGTATAAATGCAGCATTTGCCTTCTTTATGTCGTTCTGCGAATCATTTTCAGCTCCACCATCTACCCAAGATACAGGAATGAGTTGATAGTCTCCACTTGCTGCTCCCCTACTAACAGCAGCACTTCCATGTTCCCTGGATTTATTCTCATTTCCTTTGTTTTACCCATATTTATCTTGAGCCCAATAATTTAATTTAGCTTTCACATCTGTCAGCCTTTGAGCTAATAAAACTATGTCATCTACGAAATCCAAATCTTTCATATGTTCTTGGATTCCACATTGGATTCCTTGTCTATTGTTCGCTGTGACTCTTCTCAAGAACAATATGAAGAGCATTGGTGACAAAACACAATCCTACCAGACTCCGGTTGTTACCTATGCTGAAACTGTGAAATTTCCTTTGTGGAGCAGACAACATTTGCAACTGTCATACAGATCATTGATGATGTTGACTCTGCTGTGGTATACCACTGTATTGTATGGAACTGAGGACCCAGAAAGGACAGAGAGGCTTCGTCCCCGCCGTAGCCCTCAGTGGTACACAACCCCCTAACAGGCTACAGCAGTCCACTCACCCCACCGCCGCCCCACACCGAACCTAAGGTCCATCAGACGAGTGTAACCCCAATGTTTGCGTGGTAGAGTAATTATGGTGTACGCTTACGTGGAGACAGTGTTTGCACAGCAATCGCCGACGTAGTGTAACTCAGGTGGAATAAGGAATCCAACTCGCATTCACTGTGGCAGATGGAAAACCGCCTTAAAAACCATCCACAGACTGGCTGGCACACTGGACCTCGACACCAATCCGCCGGGAGGATTCGTGACGGGGACCAGCGTGCCTTCCCGCCTCGAAAGCAGTGCGTTACCTCAGCACATGATTTGTCACAGAATGGAAGGCCTCTCAAGAATCAATGAATGACAGGGACATGGTTGCCTGGAATTCTTTGCTTTACTCTAATATGATCCTAAGAGTATTAATAAGATCAACATAACTGTATGGTGCCTGAAAACAGGCCTGTTATTTTGCAATCGTTTTTCTGCTGAATCTTTAATAGTATTTAAAATAACTCTGTTGACGACCTTGCTGGGCACTGACAATAATGTAATACCACACCAGTTGTTACAATCTGACAAATTTCCTTTTTTGGTGAGATTTACCACCAAACTACTTTTGATTCTTTTGCGGATTTCTCTTCGAGACAAATACGCTTCCGCAAGGGGTGGAGCATTTTAACAGTACTTTCGATATTGGCTTTAGTACATTTGTTTGTCGTACTGAAGAACTGAACGATTTCCTATTGTGTTTCACCACTGTTACAACTCCACGCTACCACCGCGATTGCCTTCTGTTTCCTGCTCCCGTCTCTACCCACTTTCACCAAGAACAGTATTGTCACACCACATTTATCTCAGGCGTTTCGTGGCATGCAGTACATTCAAACAGATGACAATACTCTGCAGGCGCTTGTGCAGAGATGATCCTAAGGGCTTAATCATGTCTCAGTTTTGAAACTGCATAGCGCCTCATTACGTCAACAAACGTCCAGACTGAGCACTAAGACACAGAATAGAAAGTACACAGAATGGAAACTCAGCTGAAATCCATGCACCAAAATTTAGTGCACATGCACAAAGTCTGCCATACTGAAACTGAGTAAACAGCTGTATTCGAAGCTATAGGTGAACGGATAAATTTTGTTTGTTTTATTAATTGTGCATTTTAGTTGCTGGGCTTACTTACAAGTAAATGATGGTTTGAGGCACTGTGAAAGTAAGAAAAATGTAATGAGCAGTAGTGAGAGAAAAGACCACACAGTGACAAGCGATTCCCATGAAGCGACTTATATCACTTTGGGAGAAAAATGAGTTTTGCAGTTATCTTGCTGTAAAAATAAAAGTTTATTAAACAGAAAGAAATACTGTATGTAAATGAAGCAAAGCTACACCAACTCTTGGAGTTTGGGTTTAGGTATAGGTACCCCTTTTCCTTTAAAAAATAAAAAACGCGTTTATGTATCTTCTTCACTATTATATATGTTATTTCTCAGTCTATTCTGAGGAAAATCATGGCATATAAAATTGATTTCTTTCGTGTTTTATAGTTTCATATCACAGTTTGATGACGAAGTGTCTATTTCTTTCTATAGGGTCATAGTTACTGTGATACTTAATTTCCAAGTAGCATAAAATTTGAAGTATTTGCAGTGAAAAATGTGCTCCCTGGCTATTTGGTTCATTTTAGGTGATACTTTGCTGTGTACTAAATGTAGATAACATATCGTAATTGTTTTTAAATTTGTGAGGAAAGCGTTATCTCACTAAAGTGTGGCGAAAATAGAAGTTACATTATTTAATTCGAGCACACTATGCTAAAGTAATTTGCAGCTCACACAGGGACCGCGCCTGTACATCGTCACCGATTTCCTGCGAATTAAAATATGTACTGAGCTTAGTCAGAAATGAAAATGACAGAATTTGGAGCTCTTAAAAGAAAATAGCATTTTTGACATTGCTTGGGCGATGCATGAGCCATTTATGGCATCAAACTTCATAAGCAGAGAGTGGCAGAGCTGAAAGGGTGTGGAATGATAAGCTAGGGTCGAGCATTTGATTCTGTCTGTGAAAACTATTTTATCTCTTATATTTTCAATTTTCATGTTATTTAAACTGCAAAGTAAACAGAAATAATGTTTAATATATTGTATTTATTAATACCTTAATAAAAGTATAAAAAGGAAAGACACATATAAATTTGAGATGGGTATAATTTTCTAGGGAGGGATTTAAGCTGTATACAAGAACTTCATACATAAAATTAGATGTTTCATTATTTAACAGTTGATGGCTTACATTTGATGGGGTGATATTTATCACAAAATCAAAGAAAGAAGTAATTTCCTTGGCATGTGGCACACATTATGAACGTCGCATTTTTACAATAAACATGGTTGCTATAAAATTTCTAAAGACAAACCAACTTGGCTGACATTCGTGAAAGGTTCTCTCTCATCTCACAGTTTGACAGCAAACCACACCTAATGCATTATGTTCCTAACATGCGTAGTAGAATGTATTTTCGTACAGTCTACTGGGTATGTGATTTCCTGTTTTCTGTCACTGAGATAAGAGCAGCTTAGAGGGTTCCTGATCAAATTCGTTACCTGCCAGTAAAAAACAGACATAGTAGTTTTGCAACTAAAGTGCGCGTCATTTATGTTGGCGGCCGAGTTTAGGTTCGTTCTGCGCATGTGACGTCACAAAACACAGTCAACCAATGAACAGAGAACGACGTTGCCAGATCTCGACTGCAGTGCAGAGCACAGACGAGTGTCTTCAGTTTTAGAAACGTTCAGTCATAAATAAAGTAATAGAACAAAAGCAATGTCTTGATAGCAGACTTTCTTTTATAGAAAGTTTGGAAAAAACATTCTTTATACCAATTGCTTAATATTCTATTAATTAATTAATCCAAACAAGCAATAAGCCTCCTAATTCAGGCGCTAGCAAGAAAAGGAGTTTGTATCAATCTCACGAACCGCTTTTTCGCAATAAAGAACAGCGGTAATTGTTTATTTCCTATTGTACTTCGACGAAGCGTGAGTAATTCATAGTCATACCAACAGTGTTTGTCAGTATTTTGCATTACATGTTAGATTCATTAACACGTACTGTAGTCAGACGAGTTGCATAAGTGTAATGGTTAAGGTGCTGGACTTCTATGCGGAAGGTTATGAGTTCAAACCTTGTGTGATGCTCAATATTTTCATTATTTAAAAACAATATCGAAGTGCCTTAATTCGCGAATTATATTCGTTTCAATGCAATTTTTTGAAATTTCTAGTGCTTTGTCTCTTCATTAACCCTTTTGCTGTTGCAGACACGTGCTCCCCGCATTCCACGCTGTTTGCGATTTTGTCATCACTGCACTGCTCGGCTGTGTAGAGACATGGTGTTCCCACTGGTTTGACACACTTATCATTCGATTTCACAAAAACTATTTGGCCCAAAAATATGATTTTCACACGTCTTCTTGACTGATACCTTCCCCCCATAAATGACTTAATTTTGTTTCGATGTTCAACGCAGTTATTACGCAGCATTAAATGTAGTAAACCATTGCACGAAATTTTGAAGAGCTTGCAGAGGTAGAACTCCATAGCGTATACTTTCCGTATGGTCAATTTTAGTTGCCACAATGTTGAGAATGAAATGTGGACAAGATACCTAAATTTCATATAAAATTTACTGTATAACAATATCTCATTTAAGTACCACATAGGTGTCGTATGTAATATTGAGAAATATTCCGTCTTTCGCGACTGTAATAAAAGTTTTATTTACACCAGACGCGTTTGGCTTTATTTTAAAGCACTTCAATCAATGAAAGTTATGGCACATACACAATGGTACTCATGTTCTCTTTCTTGTTTTTGTTCCACAGTCGCAGATTTACCAATGGTACTGAAATATATTCCTCTTCTGCAACTGAAATAAGCGACTTATTTAGACCAGATGCGTTTCTCTCTTTTGAAGCATCTTCAGTGGACAGTATTTTGTCTCCTCCATTGCCAAGTCACCTTTCATAGTTTTGTGCTGCGGTAACACAATATTCAACGTTTGTGTTGGCTGATCAGTGTTTTAGCAAATAAATGATGTTTGTGTGTGCCACACACAAAAATTATATTTAACATAGCTCAGAGCACTTCACTGATAGGCGGTATATTCAAGTCCTAATGTTTTTGTAAGTCCACAGTTTTGTTTAATATATTTTGTCTACTTCCTTTTGATTGACTGAAGTGCTTTAAAATAAAGCCAAACGTGCTCAGTGTAAATAAAAAATTTGTTACAGTCGCGAAAGACGGAATATTTCTCAATATTACATACGACACCTATGTGGTACTTAAATGAGATATTGTAATACAGTAAATTTTATATGAAATTTAGGTATCTTATCCACATTTCATTCTCAACATTGTGGCAACTAAAATCGACCATACGGAAAGTATATTCTATGGACTTTTACCTCTGGAAACTCTTCAAAATTTCGTGCAATGGTTTACTATATTTAATGCTGCATAATAACTGCGTTGAACATCGAAACAAAATTACGTCATTTATGGGGGGAAGGTATCAGTCAAGAATATGTGTAAAAATCTAATTTTTGGGCCAAATAGTTTTTGTGGAATCGAATGATGAAGAGTGTCAAAGCAGTCGGAACACGATGTGTCTGCATAGGCGAGCAGTGCAGTGACAAAATCGCGGACAGCGCGGAATGCAGGGAGCACGTCTCTGTAGCGGCGAAAGGGTTCATGCCGCCGTGTTGGCTTTACTTCATGAACTGCGCCCTCCCCCCCGAACGTAAGCTTGCGAACTATGCTGTACTATGGCGCTGCTTCTATTGGCGCGTGCGTCGTGTGCAACTGGCAACGCAGCAATCTCCCGCGTCTGGGCGGGCATGCGCGAGCCGCCAAGATAAAAGAATTGAACTATAGTGTAGTGCATTGGGGGAATTACTTTAACACTGCACGATAGCAATCCTTCATTCTGAAAAATTGCTTCCTATAATACTATGTACAGAAGAAATTTGTTCCCCTGTACATAGGGCTTCAACACATCAGCCAAATTTTTTTTTGTCTAGGGCTTTTGTAAGTTTCCCAGATTTTAATGAGGTATAACGATATTCCTATATTTTGCCTTCAACTTTCCTTTTCAAGCCTTTTATGAAAATATAGATAAATACAATAAATTCAACATTAGTTCAGTCTACTTTCAGTGTAAATAACGTAAAAATTGAAAACAAAAGATTATAAATTGTTTTCTTATAGCACCCTGACCCTGTAACTGTACAATTCTGCAGTCTTTCCACTACGCCAACCGCTGCCTAGAAACTGGACTAACATAAATGGCTCATGTCTCTCTCAACACACACCAAAGAAACTATTTTTTTCTAAATGCTAGGCCATCTGGAGGCCCCCCCCCCTACCCTTCTGTCACCTCCATTTCTGGCCAAGCCCTGCATTTACCATAAATTCAGTGGAAGTTGATGATGACGAGAAGGCTCCGTCCCCTTGTCAGTAGTGAACAGTTCATGGAAGTAAATGCATGTTTCTCAGATTAGTAATGGCGGCCTCACAGGATTAGCCGAGCGGTCTAAGGCGCTGCAGTCATGGACTGTGTGGCTGGTCCCGGCGGAGGTTTGAATCCTCCCTCGGGCATGGGTGTGTGTGTGTTCGTAATTAGGATAATTTAGGTTAAGTAGTGTGTAAGCTTAGGGACTGACGACCTTAGCAGTTAAGTCCCATAAGATTTCACACACACATTTTTGAGTAATGGCGATTTACTGTGGTACTTTACAGCTGGAAGAAAATGACAATGAAGAAGACATCATATATCAACAGTTATGTAAAGGAATAGCTGAACACATATCATATTTAGGCCAAAGTTTGACAGAAGTTTCTTTGCACCACTTAACAATAATCATTTAAAACATAAATATAATTCATATCATGTGATATGTTAAAGTGAACTTATATTTCTGGGCCTAATTCAAAACATCTGTGTAAAATAAATTTTAATCAGCCTATTGGATTCATTTCAAGTAATACCAAGTAGTAGGGCAAAGACAGCACAAGCACATTTTGTTAGTGTGAGCTGCATACATTCAGGGACGTACTTGACTGATTTATGACCACTTCACCCTCCCCTTAACCTACTGTTATGCTAATTGACTTATGATACCTGTGGGTTGATTTATGACCCCGTATGGATAATTGACCTTTCTAAGAAACCCCCACCCCTCAGCCTCTCCTTCCTCCTCCCCCAACCCTGTACTGGATCCCCAAGTCCCCTCTCCCTCACCAATACAAGCATACTTTTGACATAAATTTAATTGACCTATTAATGAAATCGATCAATGAATTACCCCCTCCCCCTCTAGGAAATACCCCAGCCCTCACCCCCCAATTCCTTCCCTTTCTCTATCTGGAAACTGGCGGAAAAGACTCAGTCTGTGCAGAGCTACTGGAGAGGGAGGGCATGGGGAGTATAATTTCTTAATTTTGGGTACTACCCCATTGGAAATTGGGGGGAGGCTAGGCCCCTCCCCTCCACCCTCTGGAGAAATGGCGGGATAAGCTCAATCTGTGCTGATCTACTGGAGTGGAAGGTGGAAGTATTACTTTGTCCAGCAACTACATGCCCTAATTACGTATTTACACTAATGCAGATTGTAAGTGATGTCTTGTTAGAAAATTTTCGCATGTGTGCTCACACACATGCAGGAACTGACCGAGCTAGTGTACAATACCAACATCAGAGGACATCACACCCCCAACACTCACCCCCTTCCTCCCCACCTCTTCCTGAAAACATTGGTGAGAAAAATCACTGAGCTGGTGGACTGGAAGGATCTCACGATAGGAAATTCGACTACATAGCAGAGTTTATAATAATACAAGGTTTATTTATATAATTCAATTTGCAGGGGTTGGATCTCTCTTTTATTTTGTAGGAAAAGCTCATCGTTCTCTGCTGTTTTGGAAGATTCAGATCTTGTAAAAAGCCTCGAAAAGAGGCAATTAAATATGTAAATAGATTACCGTTTTTCCGATCGTGCAAGGAATACCGTCACGAAATCGACTTCAACATAACTCACCACACGTAATAACACTGTCCCAGACTACGCTAAATGTATGTGGCGATCGCTGAGGTGCACCATTCACTGCAGGAAGGAGCGGTGTGCAACAGCTGTCAGTCCCTGCAGCATCTCGTGAAGGGCCACCAGCCATCTTGTGGTATTAGCGTACCTCAAGTCGCTACTTATGGTTGCAAGCGAGTGTGGGGCAGAAGTCGGCCCCCTTTGATATTTGATACCCAGGAAACAACTTCCGCTCTCTCTCATGTGGCTAATTCCTGTTTGTGCGTGAAACAATGTGTCCAATCAGACAGACAGAGGTTTTCATCTCTCTTCAGAATACTGTGTTCCTATTGGCTAATGCTGGAGACAAAGGGAGAGCTGATGCAGTTTTGATATAAAAATAGAGGGAAATACTTCATTTCCACTACCCTACTAAATCAATTGTTTATCGATTTGTGGGTGTTAAATAGATCGCTTAAAACACTCACTACCAGCTTACAGTGATACTTCTTTGTAATAAAATTTCACCGCAAATAGATCCTAGCGCTAAATATATTGGAAATTGGAAATTTGTGGTAAGGTCTTACGGGACCAAACTGCTGAGGTAATCGGTCTCTAAGGTTACACACCACTTAATCTAATTTAAACTAACTTACGCTAAGGACAACACACACAGCCATGCCCGAAGGAGGACTCGAACCTCCTACAGAGGGAGTCGCGCGGACCGTGACAAGGCGCCTTTATACGGCGCGGCTACCCCGCGCGGCTTACGGGGCCGAGTGGAAGGTCTGAATCAGGGTCTCACATGGTTCAGCGACCGTGTAGGTTGCAGATTCCTTACTTGCGCCATAGGATGGTGGGGTTCCGTGTTTCACTGAATGGGTCAGGAGTCCACAACACGCAGGAGGCAGCCACACGGGTAGCAATGGCTGTGTGGCGTAGATTGGGCGGTTTTTTATGTTAGAGGGTCTCGGGGAAATACAAAAAGGGCTTTACTCTCAAAGGGTAAAGGTCGAATATAGGAAGAACGTAGATACAGGAACCGTCGGTATAATAGTTGTAAATTGTTATAGCTGTGTTGGGAAAGAGCTCCAGGCTCTAATAGAAAGAAATATCGCTCAAATCGTTATAGGCACTGAAAGCTGGTTAAAGCCAGAGATAAGTTCGCCCAAAGATTTTTCTTAGAACTTAACGGTGTTCCGAAAAGAAAAACTAAACACAGTTGGCGGTGGCGTGTTTATTATTGTTAGAAGTAGTTCATCTTGTAGCGAAAATGCAGCAGATAATTCCTGTGAGTTTGTATGGGCCGATGTTATTCTTGACAACCGGAATAAAACAGCAATTGGATCCTTTTACCGACTTCCGAACTCATGACACAATTGCTGAAAGGCTCAAAGAATAATTAACCCTCAATATGATGGCGAAAATACAGGGCTATTACAAATGATTGAAGCGATTTCATAAATTCACTGTAGCTCCATTCATTGACATGTGGTCACGACACACTACAAATACGTAGAAAAACTCATAAAGTTTTGTTCGGCTGAAGCCGCACTTCAGGTTTCTGTCGCCAGAGCGCTCGAGAGCGCAGTGAGACAAAATGGCGACATGAGCCGAGAAATCGTATGTCGTGCTTGAAATGCACTCACATCAGTCAGTCATAACAGTGCAACGACACTTCGGGACGAAGTTCAACAAAGATCCACCAACTGCTAACCCCATTCGGCGATTGTATGCGTAGTTTAAAGCTTCTGGATGCCTCTGTAAGGGGAAATCAACGGGTCGGCCTGCAGTGAGCGAAGAAACGGTTGAACACGTGTATCTGGACATGCTGAAAAATTGGCTCATGCCACAACTGGAGACCGACAGCGCCGACTTCATCTTTCAACAGGATGGTGCTCCACCGCACTTCCATCATGATGTTCCGCATTTCTTAAACAGGAGGTTGGAAAACCGATGGATCGGTCGTGGTGGACATCATGATCAGCAATTCATGTCATGGCCTCCACGCTCTCCCGACTTAACCCCATGCGATTTCTTTCTGTGGGGTTATGTGAAAGATTCAGTGTTTAAACCTCCTCTACCAAGAAACGTGCCAGAACTGCGAGCTCGCATCAACGATACTTTCGAATTCATTGATGGGGACATGCTGCGCCGAGTGTGGGAGGAACTTGATTATCGGCTTGATGTCTGCCGAATCACTGAAGGGGCACACATCGAACATTTGTGAATGCCTAAAAAAACTTTTTGAGTTTTTGTATGTGTGTGCAAAGCATTGTGAAAATATCTCAAATAATAAAGTTATTGTAGAGCTGTGAAATCGCTTCAATCATTTGTAATAACCCTGTACATGTTTAAATCCGGAGGTATGTATAAAACATCATCCGAATTTGTGCTAAAAGCATTCTCTGAAAGCTATTTCGAGCAGTTAGTTCATGAGCCCACGCTAATAGTAAATGGTTGTGAAAACACACTTTATCTGTTAGCAACAAATAATCATGAGCTAATAACGAGCATCAATATGGATATAGGGATTAGTCGTAGCGAGACTGAATATTGTAGCCCCCCAATGCTCCAAAAATAAACGAAATATATACCTAAACAAAACAGCAAATAAAAATTCACTTGACGCCTTCCTGAGAGAGAATTTCCACTCCTTCCAACCTAACAATGTAAGTATAGACCAGATGTGGCTTAAATCAAAGAAATGGTATCGACAGCAATTGAGACATTTTATAAATTAACGAACGACAGAGCTGATCCCCCTTGGTACACAAAACGGGTCAGAACACTTTTGCAGAAATAACGAAAACAGCATGCCAAATTTAAACGAACCCAAAATTTACAAGATTGGCGATCTTTTACAGAAGCTCGAAATGTAGCGGGGAACATCATTGAGAGATGCTTATACATGTTTTCACAAGGAAGCTTTATCTCGAAACCTGACAGAAAACCCAAAGAGATTCTGGTCGTGCGTAAAGTATGCTATTTGCAAGACACAGTCAGCCTTCTCTGCGCGATAGCAATGGAAATACTATCGACGACTGTGCTGCGAAAGCAGAATTACTAAATACAACCTTTCGAAATTCCTTCACCAAAGAAGACGAAATAAATATTCCAGAATTCGAATCATGAATAGCTGCCAGCATGAGTAACTTAGAAGTTGGTATCCTTGAGTAGTGAAGCAATTTAATAAGAGAAAGTCTTCTGGTCCAGACTATATACCAATTAGGTTCATTTCAGAGTATGCTGATGCAATAGTTTCATACTTAACAATCATATACAACCGTTTGCTCGACGAAAAATACGCACCCAAAGACTGGAAAGTTGAACAGGTCACACCAACATTCAAGAAAGATAGTAGGAGTAATCCACTAAATTACAGGCCCACATCATTAACAACGATATGCAGCATGACTTTGGAGCGAATTTTATGTTCGAACACTATGAATTATTTCGAAGAGAACGGTCTATTGACACACAGTCAACACGGATTTAGAAAATAGTTCTTGCCAAACACAACTAGCTCTTTACACACACAAAGTGTTGAGTATTATTGACAAGGGATTTGAAATTGATCCAGTATTACTAATTTTCCAAAAGGCTTTTGACACTGTATCACAGAAGCGGCTTGTAATGAAATTGCTTGCTTATGGAATATCGTCTCAGTTATGTGATTGGATTCGTGATTTCCTCTCAGAGAGGTCACAATTCGTAGTAATTGATGGAAAGTCATCGAATAAAACAGAAGTGATTTCTGGCATTCCCAAAGGTAGTGATATAGGCTTTCTGTTGTTCCTTATTTATGTAAGAGATTTAGGGGGGAATCTAAGCAGCCTTCGTAGGCTGTTTGCAGATGATGCTGTCGTTTATTGTCTACTAAATTCATCAGAAGAGCAAAACAAATTGCAAAACGATTTAGAAAAGATAACTGAATGGTGCGAAAATTGGCAATTGACGCTAAATAATGAAAAATGTGACATCATCCATGTGAGTGCTAAAAGGTTACACGATAATTTGAAGGCTGTAAATTCAACTAAATATCTAGGAATTACAATTACGAACAACTTAAATTGGTAAGAACACATAGAAAATGATCTGAGGAAGGCAAACCAAAGACTGTGTTTTGTCGGCAGAACACTTAGAAAATTTAACAGACCTACTAGAGAGACTGCCTACGCTACTCTTGTCCATCCTCCTTTGGAGTACTGCTGCGTGGTCTGAGATCCTTACCAGATACGATTAATTGTGTACGTGGAGGAAGTTCAACGAAGAGCAGCACGTTTTGTATTATCGCGAAGTAGGGGAGAGAGTCTCACAGACATGGTTTAGGATATGGGATGGACACCACTAAAACAAAGAAGTTTTTCACTGCGGCGGAATATTCTCACGAAATTTTTATCATCAGCTTTCTCCTCCAAATGCAAAAATATTTTGTTGATACCAACCTATACAGGGAGAAACGATCATCACAATAAAATAACGGAAATCAGAGCTCGTACGGAAAGATACAGGTGTTCATTTTTCCGCTCGTTCGAGAGTGGAATAATAGAGAATTATTGTGACGGTGGTTCGATGATCCGTCTGCCAGGCACTTAAGTGTGATTTGTAGAGTATCCATGTAGATGTAGATGTAGGTGTACAAGCAGGAGGTTACTATATCCGCTACATTCGATGTGTCGTGGAGGAACAGTGTGAGCCGAGTTCCACATAACCAATACATTTCGATATTTTGCTTTTGCATAGAGTATAACACTTGTTCCAGGCTTGTGCTGACCGATGCTGGTGATATAGACTGGTATTCTCATTCCAATATTGTAACTGCCGTTCTGCAAAGACTGTTCTGTACCAGCCTTACTCACGTTACGCATCCAGTTACACTCTATCTGTTTATATGCTTGTATACAGAGGAGTTTAGCACTCCTTATTGGTGTATAGTAGATCCGAGCCTAATACATTTCAGAGTATCGTGGTGATATAACAGACGAATAAGAAATGTATGATTTATGCATAACGGAGCTCCAGAGTGAAGGAGTTTGAAACATTTTATGCAAATCTCTTGTGCTATCAATTGTGTGGAATCTTTGTAGTGTTTGGATTCCATACCAAAAAGCTACTGGGAGTAGAGAAATGATGGTAGAACATAAACACACACTCCTAAGGCTACAAAGTTCTGTACTTAAACATGCTGTAATTTTAAAGCAGTGTGGTTTCTGATATATTACTCGTTTAGAATGAAATGCTGTTAATCCTCCAATGCAGGAAATATATTTGCAACACATGACGTACGTTCACTCTGCAAGTGTTCTATCTCACTCACTAAGGTGGGAAACTTTAAGATGATAAAATTGCTATCTTCTACATCAAAGAAAAAGAAGCATAGATTCTTTGTGACTCATGCACTGCATAGTTTTCCAGAAGAATTTAGCGCCCACTGTTCATGTCCAATTATGGTTCCGAAATTGTGCTATCCTCGCATCAGTCCTATAAAATTGTCGTCAGCAACGGAAAATGCACGAAACAACGACATGTTATGAGTAAATAGACAAACGTCTAGCAGCGGTGTTTGACACGTGAAATTATACGCCGCGTGCTCTATCTCTGTAAACAGAACACAGTCTCTTCCACACACATCTGTCAAGCAAATGTGTACACAGAGTTTGCAGTACCTCCCAAACCCCAGTTACTAACTTACAATCACTACAGCTATGAAACTGAAGACTCGATTTATGTCCGGTAAGTGGCAGGGGAATGGAGTACTTCGCATACACCATCGTTCGTCTAGAGGACGGTGTCAAAATAGGTTTTCCACCGCTTTGATAAACATGATTCATCACACTTGCTTTGGGAGTCCTCTGCTGACTGCGGTGTGGAGAGGTTTGCTATTACCGACTGCAGGTAGATGGCGCTCTAAGTCACTCACAGAACACGCAATTATATATGAGTCAATCGCACGTTACACCACACATCTGATAAATCCCGAGAGAACAACGGGAAAAATGGTTAAATGTGAGATATATGACCTGCTGCAACATCTTCCTCTCCCTAAAATGCATCATCAGTCTACCATTAAACCATTCATCGTTACAATACCTCTCAACCGATTACTCCATCTACTTTCTATCAACCTTTAATGCAGATCGATGTTAATTTAAAGCCAGATGGTTTTCGCTTCCAGGAAAGCATGAAAGACAGCAGTCAACTTGCATGTATCCCTATTACCTCAATAGACATAAAACAGAATGTTGTGAAAAACTTTGCAGCAATTGTTCTGTAAGGTATTTGTTAGGTGACACTGCATGGTTGTGATTGGTAGAGAGTATAGAGAAGCACACTGTAGATACTGTTTGTTTGGGTTAGAAACATGTAAAGAGTCTCGCACAGGGTCAAACTGCGATCTGTTCTGTACTCGTATATTGCAGCCCCCCAAGCTGATAATACAATGCTCTTTATCTAAGGAAACTTTATAAAAACCTATAATGTGGTCGCCGATAAGTTTCGGGTCACACCTGGGCTTGTGATCTGACGTATGTAAATACATTACTCTGCAATTGGTGGTGATTCACGTTGAACATTCTATTCCGGCCGTCCATGAAAAATGACAGTTTCCTTGATTCCAGGTACTTCCATTTCAATTTCTTTTGTCGTCACATACTGGTTCCTATGTACAAGAATTCCCCTGCACCAAGCAGACATATAAGTACTCCCTCATTCTCCCTCAACTGGAGGGGCTGCAAGGTTTTTCATAACATTCTGCTTTATGTCTATTGAGGTAATAGGGATACATGCAAGTTGACTGCTGTCTTTCACGCTTTTCTGGAAAAGAGAACCATCTGCCTTTAAATTGGCATGGATTTGCGTTAAAGGATAACAGAAAATGGATCGAATAATCGGTTGGGAGCGGTACGAGGTACGATTTAATTGTAGACTGATATTGCATTTTAGGGAGAGAGAGTTGTTGCGGCAGGTTATATATCTCACATTTAACCATTTTTGCCGTTGTTCTCCCGTGACGCATCACTTGTGTGGTATAACTTGTGTTTGACTGGTATATAACTGCGTGTTCCGTGTGTAACTTAGGGCGCTATCTACCTGCAGTCGGTAATAGCAAACCTATCCACCGCAGTCAGCACAGGACTACCAATTCATGTGTGATGAATCACGTCTGTCAAACCAGTGCAAAACCTATTTTGACACTGTCCTCTAGACGCTCTATGGTGTATGAGAAGTATTACATTCCCCTGCCACATTCTGGACATAAATAGAGTTTTCAGTTTCATAACTGTAGTGATTCTAAGTTAGTGACAAGGGTTTGTGAGGTACTGCAAAGGCTGTGTACATATTTACTTGACAGATGTCGTGTGTGGAAGAGACTGTGTTATGTTCACAGAGTCAGAGCACACGGCGAGCTTCGGATCTCCTAATTTATCCCACGAATGTCACGATACTTCCCGACTCCATCCACAAAAGTGGAAACGGCAAATTGTAATGAAATCTTACCGAATTTTTAAAGTGTTTTGGCTAAGGAAAAGGTAGTTTCTGCACCTCCCCTCTGCTGATTGCTATTTCCTACACTAAGAATTTAGCAATGACACAGAAATTGAGAACCATGCTGCAATGTCATTGGCTGATAGCATCACGAGATCGACGCGATGGGACGTTTTGTTGAAGTGACAACTCGTTAAGAATGGTGGTTTGGACCTCCCGTAATGGAATAAAATGCTTTTAAATTGCGAAAAACCTGGATGGAAGTACGTAAAACTGACGAAAGTACGAGAAAAATGTGGATTGATGTGGGTACTTATATGCTCGTCTGGGTGTACGAAAATCATTCCATTCACCCACCGGTGGGATTGACAACTGATGGTGCACACTATCTGTACTCTATGGGCTTATGTCCTGCAGAATACCCCCTTCTTCCTGATTGGTTATGCACAATAAGTCATAAAAATGAAAGACGCAGTGTCCACAGATTTGAAGGTCAGGATGACTACCACCTAGGACATCGAAACAGCGATCATATACCTGGATGAAATATGCACTACCAATATGAGGAATCATGCTCAGAGTCTCTTCGAAAAACGGAACAGAGAGACATCTGCTACTTCGTCACTATGGAGGATGAGATTAAATTTAGAGGTCATCACCTTTGGACATATATTCTGAAACGCTCCAAAATGCTGTAAACTCTTCGAGTTTCCATATGTTGCGATGTCCTCCACATTTTTGCTAATACGAAACACCGCCTCTGTCTTTTATTCCAATCATCCTGTCTGTTGTTGGAGCAGCATACTTTACACCATGTGCTGTGCAGTTTCCTCTGAGAGCCAATGGATTGAAAGGTGTTAATGCCAGTATAGCACTTGACACAAATCTCAAAGTCACAAAGTCATGGTGGAAAAACAGAATGTATGGTGGTGCACTGCTTGTATGTATTACAGCAGACAAACGATGTATCAAACTGCTTATGAAAGAATAATACAGGAACCCTCTCCTGTGATTGATTGTCTGTGGGATATGGTCCTACTATAGTAGAGGTGACAGAACTTTACACTGGTCTGCACAAGCGACTCTGATCACTGGACTCCTGTTTCAATGGACAGGTACGTGTATATTTGATAGGATCATCAAATATGCTCGATATCAACACGCAGATGGCATTTTTTTCGATAAATTGGAAGAGAGAGACACGGTAATATCGGATCGACTTTTTTACCAAGTGATGCTAGCAAAGTTTTTATAGTTCATAGTTTTACTCCATTGGATGTTATAAAAATAGCGGTGAGGGGTAGTAAAAGAGAGAAAGAGACTGTGGTGCCAGCAAAGTCTCTGACAACATTACGCTATGAACACAGTAGTCACAGGAATACGATAAAGGAGATCAGGACACGTAGAATATGATATTTACAGACTGTCATTCGGTATCAATGAATTATAGGCGTTATGCTTCTGAATTTCGTTGTGACACTCAGCAATACTTTCCATAAATGTGAATTTCAGCCTGTACGTTAGCATGCTATTTTTCTCGTTGTGGTAGCCCTCTACCCAGCCAGTGAAAGGTGCAGGACTAGATAGCCTTCTAACTAAGGAACAGTGATGCCTAAACGCGGTGGGATTTCGAGAGAATTAGCAGGAGTCTGTGACTTGCTGGGGGACGTCTCTTACTCGTCGAAATCATATGGATTCAAATGTTGTGTATCGAAGACTGGAAGATTCGTGAGAATATGACAGGTAAGCGACATTCTGACGAAAGGGAAATTGAGATGTGAGCTCTATAAATCTTCTAAGTGTTGTGGGCAAATATATTACAACCTCTCACACTCGTCTCGCAAAATGACTGCAATGAGAAAATTAGGAGCGAATATGATTTTTACCAGAGACAATCGGTAACATAAGCTCTGATTTTTGTTTCTTCAATAAATAAGAAACAACTTTCTTCTGTGAGTTTTGTGAGCCTGTAAATGGATGGTGTGACGTCTTAATAGGTAGAATAAATTTACATTTACATCTCTATGTTTACTGCTCAAGCCATCGTACGGTGTGAGGCAGAGGGTACCCTGTACCCACTACTGTTCAGTCCCTTTCCTGTTCCGGAAGCAAACAGAGCGAGGGAAAAAATATCTATATGCCTCCGTATGAGCGCGAATTTCTCGTATCTTATCCCCGTGGTCCTTACGCGAAATGTTCAATCCTGCCGCGGTCAATTTCAAATGTCGGTTCTCAATATTGGTCCTCGAAAAAAACATCATCTTCGCTCCAAGGATTCCCATTTGCGCTACCAGGCGAGTGTAATCTGACTGCTGGAAAATAATTACTATCAATGCAAAGTGACTCTTATGATCAATTAAATTAATTAGCCTATCAATTTGACATTAATGACATGCCATGAGTGGAGGGAGAGCACTTTTGCCCAACGCACCGTGTACAGAGATGAAGCGACTTTCCAAGTTAGTGGTCAGGTAAACAAACACAATGATCGAATTTGGGGCCTACAGAATGCACATGCAGCCATTGAACATGTACGAGATTCGCCCAAAGTCAATGTGTTTTATGCGATATCCCGATCATTTGCTTACGGCCCATTCTTCTTTGATGGAAACACTGTTAACGGTCAGCAGTATCTATCTATGTTACAAAACTGGTTGTTTCCGAGGCTGCACGAAGACAATTTCATTTTTCAACAGGACGGGGCACCCCCTCACTGGAGTCGCCAAGTGCGTGAATATCTGAATGAAACTCTACCAAACCGTTGGCTTGGTCGTCAAGGAACTGGCGACTTAGCATGTCTCAGCTGGGCTTGGCGGTCTCCAGATTTGACGCCCTCTGACTTCTTCCCCTGTGGTTTCGTTAAACACAACGTTTATGTACCACCACTTCCACAGAACCTGGAAGAGTTGAAGAACCGGATCCGTACTATCACGACATCAGTGATGAAGAACATGGTTGCCCGAGTATGGAAGGAATTTGAGTATCGATGTGATATTGTTCGGGCCGCTGATGGGGAACACTTTGGATATCTGTAATCTGAACTTGAGGGGTTCATAAATATGTGTGTAAAGTTTCATATTAGTATGTCTTAAAGTTTAATAAATATATGTATGCGAAATACGTATATTCTTTTTGAAACACCCTGTATTTAGAGTGATCTGTGACAGTGTAATTACGCTTGATGAGTTATGTTTATGTCGATTTTGTGACAGTATTCTTTGCATGATCGGAAAAACAACAATCTATTTACATATTTAGCTACTTCTTTCTGATGTATTTTACAAGACCTGAATCTTTCAAAACAGCAGAGAATGATGAACTTTTCCCGCCAAATAAAAGATATCCAAACCTGCAAATTGAATTTTATAAATAAACGATATATTATTATACCCTCTGCAATGTAGTTGAATTTCCTAACATGGAATACTTCCCTTCACCAGTTCTGTAATTTTTCCCACCAATTTTTTCTGCAAAGGATGGGGAGGAATCGGGCGAGGGGTGGGGATGGGACATCCTCTGGTGGTGGCATTGTGCACTAGCTCAGTCAATCCCTGCTTGTCAGGGTGAGTACACATAAGAAAATTTTCCAAGAAGATAGCACCTCCAATCTACATCAGTGTAATCACATAATTAGAGCATGTAATTGCTGGACAAGGTAATACAAGGGCTGCCCAGAAAGTAATGCACCACTTTTTTTCTCAGCCGAAGAAAATATTGCGAATGCAAAACGTTACATATGTATTATTTGAAGTCTCCTGAGTGAGCGTGCCAAAGTTCTGTCACTTCCGGCAGATAGTGTAGCTGCAGGACAGTTTCAAAATGGCGTCTGCAGGTGATGTACGTTACAAGCAATGAGCCGTCATTGAATTTCTCACTGCAGAGAAAGAAACTCTGGAGAATATTCACAAACGCTTGTGCAAAGTCTATGGAGCATCTGCTGTCGACAGAAGTACAGTTAGTCGCTGGGCATTGAGGGTGAGGTCATCAGAAGGCGGTTGGGTGGAGCTCCACAATTTTCAGCAGTCAGGGAGACCATCCACGGCTGTCACACCTGACATGTCGCAGTGAGCTGATGTTGTTATTCGCGAAGACAACTCGGTAGTTGGTGCCGCTCCACAATGATGATGAAGAGGTGATTCACATAGTGAAGCACTGGCTCCACCACCAGGACAAGGATTGGTACTGACAGGACATACATACCCTTGTTTTGTGCTAGAGGAAGGCCATGGAATGGGATGGAGATTACATGGAAAAATAGGGTGTATACATAAAACATCAGTGATAGCTCACAGCTTGCTCATATGGACAGTAATTAATTCAAAAGCTCAAGTGATACATTTTTAATTACAGATTTACCACATCTTGTTTCTTTTGCGTTTTATTTCGTAAAAATTTTAATTTAGTCGGTCAGATTGTTTCTGTTTCATAAGGATGTCCATATCGAGCCGTAGTAATCAACAGCTATCGTTTCGCGTTTACTTGGTTTCATTATGGCGTCGGGAGCAATCCTTGGCTTCACACAAATCAGAGGAGACGCCCTGTGCTTTCCTTTCTGTATATTGTCTATTCTGTGACTAAGATACGAACTAGCACCACTGCGCATACTACACCGGGCCAGGCCGATGTTAAAAGCTATAACAATACTCCATAAAGGAATTCATGTAAATACTTTTTGTGCGCGAACTACCCTCTGTGTGAAGAACAACACAATATTTGCTAGTAACTTTCCAACTCAACTGCAAATTTATTTTTTATTTTCGTACTCTATTCACATGACGACAGGGTGGAAATGCATCAATCAAAGTATCAACATAGTGTAATTAACGTCATCAAGGTCGCAGACGAACAGAGCCAGTTTCTCCGCCATTAAGAACTACATGCTACTTGCTAGGAACTCTTCAATTCAGTCATAAATCCCTCAAGGTGTTTCGTATTTTGCTCATGTGGTGACATCTCAGGACTGTGTTGAACACACGCTGTTTGCTAGGCATTCTTCCATTAAATAATAAATCACGCGAGATAATCCATCTTTTGTTCATTTGGTGACATCTTGGAACTGTACTGAACACTGACCGGAAGTCAGGTACACAGTATCTAACGCCTTCTGGATCTGGTCAACGAACAGAGTTCCACTCAATAATTGCTTCTGGAATTCATGCTGTTATTCTGTCTCCATAAGAGCGTAAAACATGTTTCATAGCACAAGAACTGCATAGGATTTTGCATATTGTGCTGCATGTATTGGTCCATGGGAATAGGCTGCCCATCAGTTCCACAGATGTATCGAAGACCTGTGCAAAATTTGGGTGAATGCCATAAATGAAGTAAATGGAGTAAATTTCACGAAAGAGATTTTTTATAGTTTCATATGTCAGAGCAAAGATGTATTAACTACAGCAAGGAATTCGGCTAGTATTAAAATTCAGAAATCTGTAATGGATATCAGTCCTAAAGCATCAAGTGTATTGTCTGTACAGTACTTGAATGTGAAGATCGTCAATGTGCTAAGTCTCTTCGATATAGCAAAAAGTGAACTGTAGTCTCTCTGACACAGCAAATGTATGAACTACTAAGGCTCTTTCCATTATCTGAAGTCTCACGGTGTACAGGGTGAGTCATAAACGAGGAGAAATATGTCGAGGACCGCGTGCTGCTATGCGTAACACGTGACGCACCGTTGTTAATTTCGTTCTCCTAGGTGTACTGTGTACGTAATACAAAATACCTGTTAACCATTGAACGAGATACCGACGAGCCTCACGATCACGACATATCACTCACCCATAGATACAACACATGACACAACAGTGAGCTGATGTGTATCTGCCAGTGTTTGAAAGATACGAGATGGAACAAGTCCCATCGTAATGTGTGTGAAATTGTATCAGAAGTTGTGAATCACACGTTTCCGGTCGTAACGGAGTGTACAGTCCCATGTTAGGGAATGTGTGTCCTGTAAGCGGAAAGAGTGGTCATCGGCGGAAGCAAAACCGCGGCGTGCAAGACGTGTTTACAACACCTCTGCGCTCTTCACTCTGCCCGATGCTCGCCGTGTCGACAGCTGCTAACGGCCGCGTCGCAGTGTTACTACAGTACCATGGCAAGTTTCACAAACGAGGAATTCCCCGACATCCACCTCACCTACGGGCTTGCAGATGGAAGGGCTGACGTTGCAAGGCAACTGTATCACGAGAGGTTTCCTAGCCGGCGCCTTCCATCCGCAAAAACGTTTTACTCTGTCGACAGGCCTTTGAGGGAGTATGGTGCATGTGTAGCACCTCCAGGATTTAGTGGTCGTGGCCGACCGTCGACGTACAGTGCGGATGACGAAGAAAAAGTGTTACAAACTGTTGCGGAGGACCAAACAATAAGCACCAGGTCTCTCTCCACTGCGGTCGGAATGTCACAATCTACTGTTATGCGAGTACTCCATAGAAACCATTACCATCCCTTTCACATGCAGAAGGTACAGGCATTATTGCGGGAAGACTACCAGAGAAGACTGGACTTCTGCAACTTTATACTACGGCGTCAGACCCACGACCGCCATTTTTCACGAACGGTACTGTTCACCGACGAAGCCTATTTCACGAAGGGGGGTATAGTGAACTCGCGTAATTGGCACGAGTGGGCGGAAGAAAACCCCCACAGCACAGTGATACGAGGGTACCAACAACGATGCGGTGTCAATACCTGGTGTGGTATTATTGATCACCATCTCATAGGGCCACATGTACTACCACAAAGGCTTACAGGAGAGCGATATCTGCGTTTCCTGGATGCTACATTACCGGAATTGTTGGAAGACGTTAGTTTGGCCTCTCGTATGAACCTGTGGCACATGCATGATGGTGCCCCCGCTCACTTCAGCGGCACAGTGCGACGCCACCTGCGTGACACTGCGAGCAATGACAGCGGCCACATCTACACTCCTGGAAATGGAAAAAAGAACACATTGCCACCGGTGTGTCAGACCCACCATACTTGCTCCGGACACTGCGAGAGGGCTGTACAAGCAATGATCACACGCACGGCACAGCGGACACACCAGGAACCGCGGTGTTGGCCGTCGAATGGCGCTAGCTGCGCAGCATTTGTGCACCGCCGCCGTCAGTGTCAGCCAGTTTGCCGTGGCATACGGAGCTCCATCGCAGTCTTTAACACTGGTAGCATGCCGCGACAGCGTGGACGTGCACCGTATGTGCAGTTGACGGACTTTGAGCGAGGGCGTATAGTGGGCATGCGGGAGGCCGGGTGGACGTATCGCCGAATTGCTCAACACGTGGGGCGTGAGGTCTCCACAGTACATCGATGTTGTCGCCAGTGGTCGGCGGAAGGTGCACGTGCCCGTCGACCTGGGACCGGACCGCAGCGACGCACGGATGCACGCCAAGACCGTAGGATCCTACGCAGTGCCGTAGGGGACCGCACCGCCACTTCCCAGCAAATTAGGGACACTGTTGCTCCTGGGGTATCGGCGAGGACCATTCGCAACCGTCTCCATGAAGCTGGGCTACGGTCCCGCACACCGTTAGGCCGTCTTCCGCTCACGCCCCAACATCGTGCAGCCCGCCTCCAGTGGTGTCGCGACAGGCGTGAATGGAGGGACGAATGGAGACGTGTCATCTTCAGCGATGAGTTTCGCTTCTGCCTTGGTGCCAATGATGGTCGTATGCGTGTTTGGCGCCGTGCAGGTGAGCGCCACAATCAGGACTGCATACGACCGATACACACAGGGCCAACACCCGGCATCATGGTGTGGGGAGCGATCTCCTACACTGGCCGTACACCACTGGTGATCGTCGAGGGGACACTGAATAGTGCACGGTACATCCAAACCGTCATCGAACCCATCGTTCTACCATTCCTAGACCGGCAAGGGAACGTTCTGTTCCAACAGGACAATGCACGTCCGCATGTATCCCGTGCCACCCAACGTGCTCTAGAAGGTGTAAGTCAACTACCCTGGCCAGCAAGATCTCCGGATCTGTCCCCCATTGAGCATGTTTGGGACTGGATGAAGCGTCGTCTCACGCGGTCTGCACGTCCAGCACGAACGCTGGTCCAACTGGGGCTCCAGGTGGAAATGGCATGGCAAGCCGTTCCACAGTACTACATCCAGCATCTCTACGATCGTCTCCATGGGAGAATAGCAGCCTGCATCGCTGCGAAAGGTGGATATACACTGTACTAGTGCCGACATTGTGCATGCTCTGTTGCCTGTGTCTATGTGCCTGTGGTTCTGTCAGTGTGATCATGTGATGTATCTGACCCCAGGAATGTGTCAATAAAGTTTCCCAATCCTGGGACAATGAATTCACGTTGTTCTTATTTCTTACCCCAGGAATGTGTCAATAAAGTTTCCCAATCCTGGGACAATGAATTCACGTTGTTCTTATTTCAATTTCCAGGAGTGTATCTCGTACCCGTTACGCTGGCCGGTATTATGTATCGTGGCTAGTTGGCATAGGGAAAGGAACGTGAGGAGGGGCTGCACTACTGTACATTCATGTTTTATGGCTCTGAGCACTATGGGACTTAATATCTGAGGGCATCAGTCCCCTAGGACTTAGAACTACTTAAACCTAACTAACCTAACGACATCACACACATCCATGCCCAAGGCAGGATTCGAACCTGCCACCGTAGCGGTCGCGCGGTTCCAGACTGTAGCGCCTAAAACCGCTTGGCGACATCGGCCGGCTCATGTTTTGTAATTTGGTTTTTGTGTCCCAGACTTAGTTTTAAGAAACGAGTACATAGATGCAGAATACAAAATACAACTACACAGGTATGTGGTAATTAATACAAACGAATACAATACAGCTGTACATATCGAAACTAACGTAGAAACCCGTGACCAGAAGCTGCAGTGGCGCCTTCTCGTGAGCGGCTAGACTACCTACAACACTCGCATGTTGTGCCATGTCGCCGATCTGTCCCCTTGGCCGATGTCGGCGCACGGTAACACCCAAAAGTCCAATTCAGATTTCTAGATTTTTACCATTGAATTGCATTGTCATTTATTGACATAGGAACATGCGGAAAACGAATTTATGTTTTTAGCTCAGTGTGTGACAATTTGCAGGACACATTTTTACGTCATTAATGACTCACCCTGTATGTCTATGACCGAATAAAATGTATTTCAACAGCCGGCCGGAGTGGCCGAGCGGTTCTAGGCGCTTCAGTCTGGAACCGCGCGACCACTACGATCGCAGGTTCGAATCCTGCCTCGGGCATGGATGTTTGTGATGTCCTTAGGTTAGTTAGGTTTAAGTAGTTCTAAGTTCTAGGGGACTGATGACCTCAGATGTTAAGTTCCGTAGTGCTCAGAGCCATTTGTATTTCAACTTATAAAAAATATCATTTATTATTATATGTTTTGATACTACTTTTATACTTCGTTGACATTCTTGGATGCTAATCTTTTATAGTGCAGTAAAACGGGTAAAATTTTCAAAGTTCCACAGCGAAGCTGTCTTGCTAGATTACACCAATGTCGACGCGAGGCGGTCGCAATGAAAACATTTCACCACATTGGCAATCCTGGGGAGCCAGGGAGCAGACTTCAGCAGAATGCAGTGGGTCAGAGAAGCCAAACAGCATCATGTCACCTTCATTATGTGAAAGAAAGAAAGGATAAGGTGAACGCAACGGTACCAGGAGATTTTACGAACCAAGCTATAACAAACTCGTAAAGCAAGCACGGCACAACGAAACCCGCTGATAGCCCCATAGTGACGAATGACATCGGGTTAACATTAATACTCCATAAATACCTTACAAGTTCAGCTCGTGAGGCAGTCGATCAGACGGATCGACGGCGTACCAGGCGTTCACACTCGATTCCCTGATTGCAGCGAAGTGACGGCTGGCACAAGTCCGTTGTAGATTTCCTGCACGGCACGGACAATAACAGGCCGCTACTGGGAGAGATGACTACCCCGCCACAATCACCATTCGCTGAGTTCAACACAACAGTCTGCCTCTGCCGCAAGTCTGGGGGGAGGGGGGGGGAAGTTTTTACGTCCCGCCAGGATCAGGACACCAGCGTTCCAGACATTCCAGACGATTGAATAGGGCCAATCTGGACGGCAGGCCAATATCGTCGAATTTCACGTCTGCAAGGCAACCGTCATCGCAGCACGACGGACGACGAAGACGGTGGTGAGCAGGAGGGGACAGAGCATCTCCCAAGTCGACGTGTGTACCTGTAAGTTCAGTGCACGCACCGCCGCCACTCACTACCGCGGCGTCGCGGTGCTGCTACAGTCGGAGCCACAGCAAGCGGCGAACCGTCAGTGCAGCAGCTGGCTTGAACGAAGCGTGGAGTGTCAGCTGCCGTGAGCGGGCTCAAGTTAGCTTTCGACGCGATTCCTCAGCGGGCATTGACAGACAGTGCCAACCACGAGTCAATACGCTACCTGTATTTTCATGCAAATAAATTACTAATTCTGAATCTTCTTTCACTGTTCCCACCGCCGACCACGGATCACTACCATCCTACCGAGGAAAACTGGCTAGGAGCGAACTGGGAGAGTGATTCCTGACACAGAAACAGCTCTACTTACTCCCTCCAAATAGTTTCTCTTACAAAATTAGTGTCAAAAAGTGGTCGTGCTTCTTAAGCTTGCAGAATCTACGACGGTTGCCTAGAAAGTACTGCACCGCATTTTTTTCTTCAAAAATTCTTTATTGAACATAATGAGAATTACACACACAAAAGAATGGTGTTTTATTTACACACCCTATTTTTCCACGTAATCTCCATCCTGTTCTATGGTCTTCCTCTATCGCGAAACGAGGGCGTGTATGCCCTGTCAGTATCAATCCTTGTCGTGGTGACGGAGCCAGTGCTTCACCGTGTGAATCACCCTCTCATCGTCCTCGTGAAGCAGCGCCAACTGCCCAGTCATAATGCTTCTTCCCTCCCGAATGACATCAGCCCGCTGCAACACGTCAGGTGTGACAACCGTGGATGGTCTCGCCGACCGCTACAAATCGTGGAACTCCGCCGAACCGCTTTCTGATGACCTCATCCTCCGTGCCCAGCGACTAACTGTACTTCTGTCGACAGAAGATACTCCATAGGTTTTGCACAAGCGTTTGTGAACATTCTAAATGTTCAAATGTATGTGAAACCTTATGGGACTTAACTGCTAAGGTCATCAGTCCCTAAGCTTACACGCTACTTAACTTAAATTATCGTAAGGACAAACACACACACCCATGCCCGAGGGAGGACTCGTACATCCGCCGGGACCAGCCGCACAGTCCATGACAGTAGCGCCTTTGACCTCTCGGCTAATCCCACGCGGTGTGAATATTCTACAGAGTTTCTTTCTCTGCAGTGATAAATTCACTGACGGCGAGCTGCTTGTAACGTACATCACCTACAGATGCTATCTGTCGGAAGTGGTGGAAACTTGGCGCACTCACTCAAGAGACTTCAAATAATGCATACGTAACGTCTCGCCAGGGCCCGCTCTAACATTAACGCCGCCCCAGAAGAAAAAGTTAAAATGCCGCCCCTCGTCAAGCGCTCAGCCAAGGGGGAGGGGGGAGGAGTGGTTTGGAGGCATTGGAGTCATGATCCACACATTATAATAAAATATTTATATTTCTGATTTACAAATTTCTACACTTTGTCACTTTATTATTATTATTATTGCTGTTGTTATTGTCGTCTTCATTTCACACAAAATGACTATTCCGAATCATGATCCTCTCAAAACCGAAAGCCCGGATGGTGACCTTTCCCATCCCGAAAACCTCCATCCTCGCCAGCCCTTTGTAATTACGTAATTTAAATATTATATTTACTGAAAGAAAATTGAAGTCTTTTAAATAATATAAATATCATGTATTTAAATGCATAAAAGTTACAAAATTACATTATGTGCAAGGCAGAAAATGAACATAACTAGAATAAACGAGTACAGCATAATCTCATAGTTACACAATTTACAAAAGTTAGGTAAACATACAAATAACACAGAATACTTTTAAATGGAAACAGTTTACAAAGTTACATTCCGTGTAAGACACTAAATGATGCATCATTAAAATAAACAAGCAGTGTAATTTCATTACTACGTTTCTAAATATGGGCGTTTCTCGCTTAGTAAGTTCTTTTTGGCGGCCACCTCATTTTTATTGTTTCCCACTCACTTACACAGAACATCGCGGTTACACTGATTTATGCGTGGAAGCAATATGCCCCAATACCACGGAACACTGCCAAGTATGACGGAAGAGCGAAAAATTGAGGGGAAAACAGAACACTGTTGGGTGAGTAATATATTTTAGTATGAAACCATGAACATAAACCTTTCGAAGAGTCGGGAACAGTGTTAGGTAGATATTGTAAAATGCTGCAAACAGAACCATTCTTTGCCCTGTGAAGAGCACTTCATAAAATTTACGCACAACCCAAGAGAATTTATGGACTTTAAGAGAGCCATAAATATTGAAAGGTTTGAGACTAGACATGATCTATTGCACCAGTAAAAATTAAACCATATTCGTAGTGCATTCAAAATTGTCAGCCGTCGGAAACTTAGTAACGTGATTCCCTATATATAAAGTGCAAAGCAATTTATAGTATAAGAGATTAGGTAATTAGGTATAATTTATAAGTTTCGGTTTCTGGATTTTCAACCATATAATACACAACGCAAAACAATTTATACCTTACAGGAGGATCCAAGTTATGAAGTGACGAAAATTTTTTTCCTCACTTTTAATTCTGTGAACTGTTTAATTACCTCTTTTAAGTTTACTTCATCGGTTATTTCACGCTCAGTCGCCAACATGATCAAACCATTCAATCGATTTTGCGTAGCTGTTTAGCGCAAAAAGTTCTTTATTGGTTTTAATTTGGAAAAACTCCTTTCCCCACTTGCAACGCTTACAGGAATGGTAAGCAATATTCTTAGCGCAAGGCTAAGGTTTGGAGCAAAATTTAGTGTTGCTGTTAATTTCAGCATATTACTTGGGCTTTCCTTTTTAACGAAAAGCCATTTATTTCAGCTGATTCGCCATAAGTTAAAATAATTTCCAGATTTTTGCAGAAAGTTATTAATTTATCCTTAGACATATTTTTAACTAATGTGTGCCATAGAAAAAGTGAAAATAGTTGTTGTGTTGATTCAGTTGCTCAAATCTAAATTGCAATACAGTTAATGCCTGATCAAGCGTGAAGGAGAAGAAACCTATTTTGTAGTTTCTTTTGCATCTTCGATCGGTCCATCTCTATTTTCATACGATAAATTTAACTTTTTTCTTCTTAATCTATGCCGTGGTACTGTTGACTCAAAATTGCTTTCAATGTAGATTTCGTTAGCCAGTTCTCCTACATCTACAAGAATTTGTTCAAAAGACTCATCTGATCGAAGTTGCTCAAAGAAATTCTTACTGTTTTTCAGAAGGTCGAGTGCAGTTGATAACTCGAAATCCCTTGTCTGCAGAAGCATACTTATTGGATTTATTCACTGTAGTATTTTATACCATGTGACTAATTAAAATAAGAATTTAAACTGTTGAATACGATTTAATAAACCTGAAGCTTCTTTTCTTAGTGAATTTTCAGTATTATCTTTTCAAAAATACTTAACAAAGCATTGTATACATTTCCAATCCGAAATCTTAGAGGCGATAAAGCCTCGAGTGTACTATCCCATCTAGTATCACTTAAAGGTTTCAGAGTTAATCCTTGAACATGTTTCAAAAGTACTGTCCAGCGAAAAGTAGATGCCGAAAAAAATAAATACATTTTCTGGACAATATTAAAGAAACTGACTGCTTCCAAGGTTGCCTTTGCCATGCCGCTAACCACTAGGTTGAGCGAGTAGTTCGAACAAAGTACTTAGAATGCTCCTGGATTTAAGTTTCTAATCCTAGTTTACACTCCTTCTTTAGCACCGTTTACATTAGCGCCGTTGTCATACCCTTCTCCTCTGATATCCTGCACATCGAATCCTAGTTCATGAAACTCTTGAATTAAAATTTCTGAAAATTCTTTACCTGTAGACCTTCCAGCTGAAGAAACCCTAAAAGCTTTCGTTAATTTTCACCACCTCATCAGAATCGAGTTTGATAATCGAAACATATGTGATTATAAGAGTCATTTGATCCACCTTACTTACATCTGGAGTGCAATCCAAAATTGCTGAATAGTATTTGGCTTTTTCAATGTTATCAGTAATGTGAGATGTAATAGTATCATGAAGGTTGTCTAATATTTCATTTTGTATATTTTTTCCAAGATAATGAGCTTTGTTTTCCTCCTTGCTAAGTAGTCTCCGAACATGATCCTCCATAACAGGATTAAATTCAGACAGTAACTCAACAATTTTTTAAAAATTTCCGTTATTGTACTCAAAGAGATTTCGGTTGTGCCTTGAATAGCTAAACAACTTTTACTAAGCATTTTAATGTTTGATACAGTGTACTAGGTACCAGTGATTTATTTCTGCATTAGTGATTCTTTGAGCAGCTGAATCTATAATTTGATTGGTTTTTAAGCTTTGACTGAATTCTAAGATTTTTGAGCCTGAATATGATTTTTAGTAGTTTTGTGCTCTTTTAAAGTTCCAGCGATGTGTTTCCAACTCATAAAACTTTCTCTTGAAAGAGAACTAGACATGCAGCCAATAAGTTTGCGACGAAACAACATATGCAGTTTTTTTAAAAAATAGAATAAACTAACTAGTCTCGTGTGACTTGCTCCCCATTTCTTAAAAAAACAAATATAATACTTTGAGCTAAATTTACGGCCAGTGACATCATACGGAAATCTATAATCATACAAAGGTTTAGGTGGACCAAGCGTCACCAGAAAACTTCTGTTGCAGCTCCTAAAATTCTAGGCCACGATGCAGGATCCAAGCTCAAGGATGGCAAAGTACATTCAGTCGGTGACAATGTACTGACAGTTGGTTTGGAAATATGCTTGTTTGGTTGATCACCACCACTATCTGGAAGTGATATATCTTCATTTCCCTTCTGTCCATCAGGATTCGATGCTTGAGCTTCGCACTCCATTGTTTTGGGTCCACCCAAGCTACCTTGTAAATAACTGGCTAAAGCTCCGGTTTGTTTCTGTATATTGGATTGCTTTTCCAACCTTCTCTTTTTGTATTGGCAGCCAGACAGCCTTTTACGCCCATCATACATTCTGAAATAACAATATCTTAGTAAAAACGTATACTAATAAAATGATAGACGAGGAAGCAGAAGTAATTTCGTACGTCTATAAACCAATAATTGAATGGGCTCTTGTTAACAGGGTAAATGTGATATTTTTGCCAAATTCGTTTTAATCAGCTATACATATACTACGAAAATTGCGCGTGTTTGTGTTCAGCTTCAAATGAAATCTTCTGCCATAACAGATCCTGCAAAGTGTTCCACAGTTTCATAGCTGGAAATCAGGAAATCCGAAAAAGTAAAAGTATTTCTGTGCAGAGGTTGAAGAGGGAGTTATAGGTGAAGTATATGTAAACTGTAAGAAGTAATGAGCCTTCACTACCTTTTGATTTTACGATTAACATATCACTGCCAAAAGTTACTGTAGATTAACTTCTATATATACATCAGATGACAATCATTGTGTTTTGCATGCATGATGCAAGAAATGTAAAGCTGTTCTTTATATTTACCACTAAGGATGTGTCACAGAGAGGTTATTTTTATTATTTGAGAAGTATTCGAATCCATTTGGAAGAGATTCCACTCTTCAGTAACAACTGTGCTGGACAAACGAAAAAAATGCATTGTCTAGACTGTGTATAAGTGCATTAAATAAACTGTGCATAAGTGCATGTTTTACATGACAGAGTACCAGCAGGTACAGGAAAAATAATCTGGCTACCAGTAGATAGTAACATTCCATAGGGTGTAGTGTGTTTGGTAGAACTACTAACAAGTAATGACATGTTGGATAAGCAACTTTTTTTTTGTACATAGGTGTATAACGCCTGCAATGTATATTAATGATCATGATATGGTGCCAATAAGCCTGGCAAATTTTGAAGGAGATGGAGTGAGTCTTACAAAGAGGTTACTGACAATCACATTAGAGGTTCTTGAAGAGGAAGACATTGAAGATTCTAGTGTACGTGGTACGACAGAGCGAACCGTCAAAATACCTGCGTTGCTACAAAAATTTAAACACCTTCAGGGTGAAGATAGATCATTAAAGGAATCAGTGTTAACACGGTATAAGGATTTGTTCAGTCCACAAGGAGTAACACATGCTACACCAATCACACAACATAGAATACCAACAGGCAATCATCTGCCAGTACTTAGGAAACAGTATCGACTACCTAAGCATTTACAGTCTTTAGCAGAGAAAATGGTGAATCGGCAGTTATCAAATGGGATTATAGAACATAGTGATTGTTGAGTCCTTGTAGCCAAATGTGGGGTCTTGCCCACTTGTCTCGTGTAGGGTGCCTAAGGGATGCTGCATTCTCGGAATGCTATACAATAATTCAAGCAAATAAAATTAGTAGTTCCATTTCAATAAAACAGATTGACAATACTCTACTTTGGATTTAGAACGAGTGTCGCAAGCGATGGGCGACATGCGATATAAATCAGAGTCCTGTGTTATATGTAGTGTTCAGGCAAGTCTGTCACACAGTTTGTGAATCACTACTAACTGTTCTCTTAGCACTCTCCTGCTAGGCCGCGTTAATACTCCGCTAATACTGTCCACTAATGTCTGGCCAAGGCTGGCAGGAGCGGCGCTTATAGTCCGTTCTTGGAGAGGTGGCTCCTGTCGTGGCGCAGTCCTTGACAGCGGGCTATTGGCCTACATCGCCTCACCGCCTTCTCTTGCCTTGCATTCTTCCTCTTTTTCTGGCGCTTCTAGTTACGCCAAAACATTCCTCCCCTCTCCCAAAGCATCGGACCGTCGTCGTGTAGGAAGTGCGACCACAGCGGGAGATGCAGGAGTGTGGGCGCGACATCGGGCCGGAAACTGTGGCTGCATGGGACGTGAAGCTTCCGGCCGTATCCCGCCATCCAGCCTGCGCTCCGGCGGAAACGTCGTCCGGAAAACGACCAGACGGGTACACGTCCACCTCTTGCTGCCATGAACCACATGAAGAAGGCGGCAACTGCTGCTGTGTGGGCGTATCCAGCTACACCGGTGGAACGAGAGGAGGTGGAAGAGTTGAAGGCTCCGTCTCCAGGGGGTCGTCCTGCGGTATCATGAGGGCATCTCTTGGCGGCGGCTGTGGCCGCGCTGTCCTCTGGATCCGTGAATCTGGGGGAAGAGAGACTGAAAGATCATCGTGTACATGACAGAGGTGAAGTTCATTTTGATGGCGGCGCTGCAAGCCATTTGGACCTGAAATAAAATACATGCAAGTGTCAAGTCGATGTACTATTTCGCCTCGCGCCCACCGTCTGCTGCCACTAAAAACCCTGTAAAAGACAATATCATGCGGCATGAAGCGATACTTGCCTCCTTCCGTCGGCTCCAGCTGCCGAGGAGCGTGGAGCAGGTGGAGAAGTGTGCGATGCCGGCGGCCGCGAAACAATTCCGCCGGCGATGGTCCATCTCGTGGGTGCGAACGATATGCGGCGAGAAACAGTGGCAGTGCCTGATCCCTGGTGTGTGCAGAGCGAAGTTTGGCCATCTGCTGCTTGAAGGTACTGACAAAACGTTCCGCTTCGTCGTTTGACTGTGGATGGAACGGTGCACTAGTTAGATGCTGTATGTCATTGCGTACACAGAATATTTCAAATTCATTTCACGTAAACTGACGTCCGTTGTCTGACACTACTACTTCAGGTAAACTTTCGAGGCAAAACTTCGATAACATCAGAATTGTGCTACGTGACGTTGTCGAGTTCATTGGTACAGCAGAAGGAAACTTCCTATATGTTTCAACCACAATAAACCACCCAGTGTTCCAAAAAGGTCCCGCGAAGTTGGCTCTGAGCACTATGGGACTTAACATCTATGGTCATCAGTCCCCTAGAACTACTTAAACCTAACTGACCTAAGGACATCACACAACAACCCACGAAGTCTATGTGTACACGTTCTCATGGTGATTGCGACTTAGGCCAAGCAGAGAATGTTTGCGGCGGAGCGAACTTATTTTCCCCACGTGCGTGACAATGCGACGTCATCTGTTCTGGTTCAAATGGCTCTGAGCACTATGGGACTTAAAATTCTGAGGTCATCAGTCCCCTAGAACTTAGAACTACTTAAACCAAACTAACCGAAGGACATCACACACATCCATGCCCGAGGCAGGATTCGAACCTGCGACCATAGCGATCGCGCGGTTCCAGACTGTAGCGCCTAGAACCGCGTGGCCCGTCATCTGTTCTATTTGGGCGTCCATACCCTGCCAAGTACAGTGTCGACGCGCTGTTTCATATGAACAATCCTCCAGTGTCGAGGTCGGCAACCTGCGGCTCGCGAGCCACCTGCAGCTCTTTGGATGTGAAACTGCGGCTCTTTAGTTCCATACGCAGATATCATTTACTTTATAAGAAAAAAGTTTTTTAGTCGTTCTGAATCGATTAACGAGGATTAGGCACCATTTCTATCCCTCACACAGCCCATTGTTCTCGCTTTTCACCGCACCCCTCCCCTGTGACACTCGTCACTGTCACACCGCGATAAGCACATTCTGAGTTCTGACAAGTCCGTTCATGCCAGTCGGCGATCACTGCACACGGGAGGCGACCACAGAGTGAGGCAAACAGTGTTTCGTGTCTGAATTATTCATTTTAATAATTCAATTATTGGAGAATTATTTATTCTATCAAGGTGAGTATTTTTAATTGGGAAACATCAATGTAAAATGTTTTTTGATAGATTATATTTTAAAGCCCAGTTTTTCGTATCCATTTACATAGGTATTCGCTGACATGGCAAATAATTGCAAAACTTGTCATCTGCTGTTTTGGATACCTGAATAATGATTTTAAAAATTCTTTTCACAGCTTCACCGCAAGCATGGCACCTAAAAAAAAAAAGAAAAAAAAGGGAGAGAGAGAAACTGAAGAAGAGCAACGAGAATTCAATCGGGATTAGAAGGAGTCGTTCGCTTTCATATGCAACTCAGATAGCCTTCCGACTTGTCTCACTTGCCACGAAAAACTCGCACACAATAAGAATTCAAATTTAGAGAGATATTTCACTACAAAACATACACAGTTTGCTAGTAAATATCCAGCTGGCGAAGAACGAAAAAAAGCCGTCGACGAGCTCCAGAAACAAGTACAGCACTCAAGTTCATGTTAAGTAACTGGACGCAGTCTACAAGTAATGTTAATCTGGCAAGCTTCGTGGTATCACTAGAAACTGCAAAAAAGGCAAATCATTCACAGATCGTAAGTAGGTCAAAGATTGCTTCATATGCGCATCTGAAGAACTATTTTGTGATTTCAAAAACAAACCAGAAATCTTGAAAAAAATCAACGATCTGCCACTATCCGCTAAATTCAATTATTGGAGAATTATTTATTCTATCAAGGTGAGTATTTTTAATTGGGAAACATCAATGTAAAATGTTTTTTGATAGATTATATTTTAAAGCCCAGTTTTTCGTATCCATTTACATAGGTATTCGCTGACATGGCAAATAATTGCAAAACTTGTCATCTGCTGTTTTGGATACCTGAATAATGATTTTAAAAATTCTTTTCACAGCTTCACCGCAAGCATGGCACCTAAAAAAAAAAAAGAAAAACAAGGGAGAGAGAGAAACTGAAGAAGAGCAACGAGAATTCAATCGGGATTAGAAGGAGTCGTTCGCTTTCATATGCAACTCAGATAGCCTTCCGACTTGTCTCACTTGCCACGAAAAACTCGCACACAATAAGAATTCAAATTTAGAGAGATATTTCACTACAAAACATACACAGTTTGCTAGTAAATATCCAGCTGGCGAAGAACGAAAAAAAGCCGTCGACGAGCTCCAGAAACAAGTACAGCACTCAAGTTCATGTTAAGTAACTGGACGCAGTCTACAAGTAATGTTAATCTGGCAAGCTTCGTGGTATCACTAGAAACTGCAAAAAAGGCAAATCATTCACAGATCGTAAGTAGGTCAAAGATTGCTTCATATGCGCATCTGAAGAACTATTTTGTGATTTCAAAAACAAACCAGAAATCTTGAAAAAAATCAACGATCTGCCACTATCCGCTAAAACAGTTTATTCATTTATTTTATTTATTTATTTATTGTTCCGTGGGACCAAATTAAGGAGAAGTCTCCATGGTCATGGAATGAGTCAATACATGAAATTATAACATGATAGTAGAAACAGATAAATGAATATAAGTAACATACTGAGGCAATAATTCGTAAGTTTAAATAAAGAAAATCAACAATGTAACACTGGAATTTGCTTCATTGTTCAGCTCTTCCAGGAGCTCCTCGACAGAATAGAAGGAGTGAGCCATGAGGAAACTCTTCAGTTTAGACTTAAAAGTGTTTGGGCTACTGCTAAGATTTTTGAGTTCTTGTGGTAGCTTATTGAAAATGGATGCAGCAGAATACTGCACTCCTTTCTGCACAAGAGTCAAGGAAGTGCATTCCACATGCAGATTTGATTTCTGCCTAGTATTAACTGAGTGAAAGCTGCTAACTCTTGGGAAAAAGCTAATATTGCTAACAACAAACGTCATTAAAGAAAATATATACTGTGAGGGCAATGTCAGAATTCCCAGACTATTGAATAGGGGTCGACAAGAGGTTCTTGAACTTACACCACACATAGCTCGAACAGCCCGTTTTTGAGCCAAAAATACCCTTTTCGAATTAGAAGAATCACCCCAAAAAATAATACCATATGACATAAGCATATGAAAATATGCAAAGTAGACTACTTTTCGTGTTGAACTGTCACTTATTTGAGATACTGTTCTAATGGTAAATAAAGCAGCATTTAGTTTCTGAACAAGATTCTGAACATGGGCTTTCTACAACAGCTTACTACCTATCCGAACGCCTAGGAACTTGAACTGTTCCGTCTCGCTTATAATATGCCATTCTGTCTCATCAAAATATCGGTTCTTGTTGAATAGTGAGTTAGAAACTGTAAAAACTGAGTCTTACTGTGATTTAGCATCAAATTATTTTCCACAAGCCACGAACTTATTTCATGAACTACATTATTTCATACTGTTTCAATATTACACACAAGATCCTTCACTACCAAGCTGGTGTCATCAGCAAACAGAAATATTTTTGAAACACCTGTAATAATAGAAGGCACATCATTTATATAAATAAGAAACAGCAGTGGCCCCAGCACCGACCCTTGGGGAACACCCCACTTAACAGTGCCCCATTGGGACTGAACATCACTACCATTCTCAATATTGCGGAGAATTACCTTCTGCTTTCTGTTCTTAAAGTAAGAGACGAACCAATTGTAAGCTATTCCCCTTACTCCATAATGGTCCAACTTCTGCAGTAATATTTTGTGGTCAACACAGTCAAAAGCCTTCGTCAAATCAAAGAAAACACCTAGCGTTCGCAACCTTTTATTTAATCCGTCCAAAACCTCACAGAGAAAAGAGAATATAGCATTTTCAGTTGTTAAACCATTTCTAAAACCAAACTGTACATTTGACAGCAAATTATGTGAATTTAAATTTTCTGTAGCCTTGTATATACAACCCTCTCGATAACTTAAGCAAACATCGATGGCATAGAAATACGTCTATAATTGTTAACATTATTACTGTCTCCCTTTTTATAACGTGGCTTCACTACCGAGTACTTTAATCGGTCAGGAAACCGACCACTCCTAAAGGAAAAGTTACAGATATGGCTAAGCACTGGGCTAACATACATAGAACAATACTTCAGTATTCTGCTAGATACTCCGTCATATACATGAGAGTTCTTGGTCTTTAGTGATTTAATTATTAACTCAATCTCCCTCTTGTCAGTATTGTGGAGGAGCATTTCAGGTAACAGTCTTGGAACATTTTTTTCTACAAGCGCTATAGGATTCCCTGTTGGGACTAGGTTTCTATTTAGTTCACCTGCTATATCCAGAAAGTGATTATTAAATACTGTACATATATGTGACTTGTCAGTAACACGGACATTCCCACTACATACTGATCCCATATCCTCGACCTGTCTCTGCAGAGCAGCCACTTCCTTTATGACTGACCATATGGTTTTAATTTTATCCTGAGACTTAGCTATTCTATCTGCATACCACATACTTTTTGCCTTCCTAATAACTTTTTTAAGCACCTTACAATACTGTTTGTAATGGGCTGCTGCATTTAGATTTTGACTATTTCTAATGTTTTGATATAATTGCCACTTTGTTCTACAGGATATTCTTATCCCTCTAGTCAGCCACCCAGGCTGCCTGTTTGCGCTAGTACCCTGTTTTGAACGTTCTAATGGAAAGCAACTTTCAAAGAGCACAAGAAAAGTCTTGAGGAAAGCATTATATTTATTGTCTACTCTATCAGCACTATAAACATCTTGCAACTCTTGTTCCTTGATAAGATCTACAAAGGTCTCTACAGCAACTGGATCAGCTTTCCTAAAAAGTTGATAACTATATTTAACATGTGTTGCAGCACAAAAATCTTTTAGAGTTAAAATTTGTGCATCATGATTTGAAAGGCCATTCACCTTTTTGCTAACAGAATGCCCTTCTAGTAATGAGGAATGAACAAAAATGTTGTCTATGGTTGTTCTACTGTTCCCTTGCACTCTCGTTGGAAAGAATACGGTTTGCATAAGATTATATGAATTAAGGAGGTCTACCAGCATCCTTTTCCTTGGTTTAGCTCCACTAAATTTAACCACACCTGCATGACATTCAAACACCTTTTCAGTGCAGTACTTTGAAACATCAATTGACTCAAATGGGATACCGTTTTTCACATACATGGCTACTCCCCCACACCGCAAAGAGCTCCTAGAAAAGCTGCCAGCCAACCTGTATTCTGGTAAAGGAAGCCTCTGAATTATCTCCTTATTTAAGAAGTGTTCAGATATACCAATAATTTCAGAGTCAACATCTATAAGCAGTTCACTAACTTTATCTCTAATACCTTGTATATTTGATTAAATGTACTAATTCCCTCATTAATCGGATACCTAAGCTTTGTCAAAAGAGGTTTCTTTGTTAGAGAGACTTCCCTTAAGCAGGAATACCTATCAGCTGACTTCAATCTAAAATAGGTACAGTTCTAACACCCACTACTACGGGAATTTTCCCATGAGTGATCCCACCACAAGATAGAATAAGTAAAATGTCTTCAAATTTAACACATTTACAGGTGGAAGACATTCAACTGGTTTCTGCCTTATCGCTTGCTATCGATGAGTCTTGCGACATAAAAGACACGGCACAAGTTGCCCTTTTTGTGAGGTATATGTCTTCCCAAGGTCCGAAAGAACCACTTCTAGGACTGCTACCGCTCTTGGGACAAACTAGAGGGGAAGACATAGCGATTGCCGTGCAGAAATGCCTCGACGATAGTAAGATCACCGGCCGGAGTGGCCGTGCGGTTCTAGGCGCTACAGTCTGGAGCCGAGTGACCGCTACGGTCGCAGGTTCGAATCCTGCCTCGGGCATGGGTGTGTGTGATGTCCTTTGGTTAGTTAGGTTTAATTAGTTCTAAGTTCTAGGCGACTGATGACCTCAGAAGTTAAGTCGCACAGTGCTCATGGCCATTTTTTTGATAATAAGATCGATTCAAATAAAATCGTTTCAATCGCAACTGATGCAGCCAGAAGTATGACAGGAAAAAATAAGGGGACAACAACGATTCTTCAGAGCAAAATAAACCACGAAATTCTTACGTTTCACTGCATAATATATCAAGAAGCGCTTTGAGCGCAAACATTTCCGGCCGAAATAGTTGAGGTCATGAATTTGAAATCAAGATTGTTAACAGCATCTTATCAAAAGCACTCTACCATCGTCAGTTTAAAGAATTCTTAAAAGAAATGGAGACTCAGTATTCCGACCTCCTCCTTCACAATAAAGTTCGATGGCTTTCCAATGATAAGGTGCGGAAACGTTTTGCTTTGTGCTTCAAGTAAATACATTCCTCAATGAAAAAGGCATTAATCACCCTGAATTAGAGAACAGCGAATGGGTGCAAAACATTTTTCCTTGTGGTGGATATGACGGCGAAATTAAATGAGCTAAATCTAAAACTGCAAGGAAAGGGAAACCCAACCTATGTGTTGGTAGAAGAATTGGTTTGTTTCGAAGAAATATTAATTATTTTTGCAGAAGATATTCAGAGCGGTAAATTACTTCATTTTCAGTTTCTAAAGCAATATCGCGATAAAGATGAATTTGCTGACAGATTTCAGCAATTCAAAGCCAACAAATCCACTCTAGCATTCATAGTAAATCATCTCAACACAAATAGTAAAGGAATCCACATTAAGCCACTTGGAGTTGATAGTGGATCTCTAGAAATGCAATTGATCGATTTAAAAAGTAAAGCTTTGTGGAGTGGAAAATTCACAGAGTTGAAAAGCAAATTAGAAGAGTTGGAAGTCCAGAAATGTATGTACGTAAGGCAACAAAAGTGGACAGCTTTATAAGAAATGCCGCTAGTTGAGCCACTTATATTCTTCCAGATTGCTACAGTGAGATGAAGAAGTTGGCATTTGGAGTGCTGACTATCTTTGGATCGACATATTCGTGCGAGCAAGCGCTCTCTTGCATGAATATAATTAAAAGTCAAGTAAAGAACCAACTAACGAATGAAAATTTAGAGTCATGTTTGAAACTTAAAACAAGTTATGAGCCAAATTTATCCAACCTTTCTAAAACCATGCAAAGCCAAAACTCCCATAGAATTTTTTTCACTCGAATGTATGTTATCTTTTTTTTCATTTTTAAGCACATGTTACATTGTTTAGTAAAGTTCAAATTTTCTACTTGAAGAACCATGCAAAGCCAGCGCTCCCATTGAATTTGTTTACTCAATTGTTTGTTATTGAAGTACAAGTTAGTGTTGTAAGTGAATGTTTAATTGTTTTAAAATTTTACTTGAATAATAAGTGATCATGTCATAATACCACATATATACTATCTAATTTGTTGTGGAAAACACTACTTATAGTACATGAATAAATATATATTTTCCTTATGAATGAATAGATTAGTTTTTTTCGTCAAAAAACTTTATTTATGCAAGTACTATTTATTGTTGGCAAGGAAAACTTTTGTTGGTCTTTAAAAACTTTGAAATTTTATAAACTGTAATTTCTGATTCTTCCAACTCAAAAGGTTACTGACCCCTGCCCTAGTGTCCTTGGTGAAATAACAGCAACACTTCTTTTCACAAAGCTTTAGGGATCAACACTTGTGACTATCCACTGTCATTTTGAACGAGAATCACACCTTTCTGTACAATGAGGCTATGTCGACGTGCAAAGCTTTGGCGCACTACAGAGTTCTATATGCTATTCAAGGAACGAAGCCAACATGTGCCAATATATTTTAGCAAAATGTTCAAATCTGAATCAGCTTCCGTGGCCTGTGCAATTTTCTTATAGTTTAACGGAAAAGACTGAAGCAATTCGGAATCCTGAGCATCGATGTGACAACAAGATGCAACAGATGCGTCAAAGTCTGTATCAGGGCCAATCGGAAGACGCGAAAGTGCGTCCACATTACCATGTTCAGCTGATGGATGATACACAATCTTGTACTGGTATTGAGACAACAAAGCTCATCTTTGCAACTTTTGGGCAGTTCGTACAGGAAACGGTTATGTCAGATGAAACAAGGATTGCACAGTCTTGTGATCCGTTACTAAGTAGAATTTTCTGCCTTACAAATAGTGGTGAAATTTGGGGACACAATACATAATAACCAAAGCCTCCTGTTCAATTTGTGAATACACTGAGCTTTGGACAACACTTTTGATGCGAAAGCGATAGGCCTGTCTTTATCACCAATTCTGTGTGAAAGCACTGCACCGATTTCATGAGAGTAAGCATCAACTTGCAATACAACTGGCTTGTCCGGATCAAAGTGAACTAAGCATCGATCACTGACCAACGCATCTTTCAGTTTTTGAAAAGCTACTTGGCACTCATCTGTCCAAACAAATGGGACATTCTTGCGACGCAAAAGATGCAATGGAGCTGCGGTTTGTGTATCATTCAGTATGAACCGAATATAATACTTCATTTTCCCTAAAACTGACTGCAATTCTGTGATGTTGCGAGGAACTGGCAAATCTCTTATGGCTAACAAATGCGACTGAAGAAGATGTACACCTTGAATGTTTATGACATGACCAAGATATTGCCACTCAGATTTTAAAACATCACAGTTGTCCAGTCTACACTTTAGTCCTGCATCAGATAAAACACGAAACAATGCATGTAAATTTGCAATATGTTCTTCAGGTGTATGACCTACTACTACAATGTCGTCCAAATAGTTCGAACAGTTTAGTACTTGTGCAGTCAGCTGTTCCAAATATCGTGTAGCAGCACTGCCAAAGGGCAAACGCAAATATTTAAACAACCCAAAATGACCGTTTACTACACACACTTTTTGATATTCTTCATTGAGCGGTATTTGAAGATATGCTTCGCGCAAATCAGTTTTTGAAAAGTAGCGTCCACCGCCTAATTTCTCCACGAGATCCTCTGTGCGTGGCAATGGATAAGTGGCAATGACAGTTTGTGGGTTGACTGTAGACTAAAAGGCAACACAGAGGCGAATGCGACCTGAAGGTTTGGGGAACAAAACCAGTGGACTTGGCCATTGACTAGCTGATGTGGGGTCAGTAACTCCGCTACCTTGCAATTCTTTAAGTTCAGCGGTGACTTACTTTGTCCTGTAATGCAATGGGAACAGTTCTGGCCCGGCAAAATTTTGGCTAAGCATTGTCTTTCAGTGTAATATGTGCAACAAAATTGTCAGCCTTGCGTAAACCTTCAGAAAAGAGTTCGCATGTGTGGGCGATACGTGGCAGGCAAAGTACATGTTCTGAGAATGGGAATGTCTTGTTCATTATGAGTCGTCAGTTGCGTGATAGTTTTAGACAGACGTGGGTAGCCTAACAATTCACATGTGTGACGATTTAGCAATGTGACAGAGGCACCCGTGTCCAATTGAAATTTCACATTGAACAAAAAGTTTGTTTCATTGGCGAATCACTGTAGAAACTGCACGCTTGCCTGTTGCAGACTTTGAGTATATGGTATTAATGACATTGGCCTTGACACTAGTTTTGTGAGTGGGCCGAATTCTTATGTTTGTTCCTTTGCAAACATACAGGTTGCACATGTCCTGTCCTACCACAAGTGTAACACTGAGCTTGTCAGGAGGGCCAGCCTTGGTGTTAGTGCCGCGAATAACACCAAGAGCAAGACTGAATACTGTTCGCCTGTGTAGCCGCCTGTTTAGTGAACTGCTTATGCAGCGAGGAACGTTCTTTACTCAGCGTGGCTAGCACAAGCCGCCTGTACAGAATGGGGCGATTGCTAGCAAGCTGGCTACTCAAATGTATGACCCGACAAGACACTGGAATCGTACTGATCTAGTATTTGCACTACCTGTTGAAAGGATGGCTCAGACTGTTTCAAAATCTGTTCTCTGAGTTTGACATCAGTACCCGATCGCATAACGCAACATAACATCTGAATGTAAAGCATCGCAAGCACATTTGAATTTGCATTTGCTTTCATTCCCTGCAAATCTGTTACCCACTCGCGATAAGTATGTTCTGACAGTTTTTTGCAATTAAAGAATTAATACCTAGTTGCTAAACACTCACTTGTTAGTCATAGTACTTAGTTAAGAAGCAATAATCTCATCATAACTAAGTTCACTCAGAGTGGATTAAGAAAGGGTTTCTAAATTCATCTGAACACCGCACTTTGAAACGCTTCTAGCTAGTAGTTATAAATAATTTTTTTTTTTACCCATCGTAATCTGTCGCAGCCATGGTCCTGGATTCTTAGACAGCGACTGTAAAATAAACTGAAAAGTCCAGTGAATATTTAATCAAGTATTTTGTTTATTGCAATTTCGAAAAATCCAACCTTCCTTTACAAAAATTCAAATAATTTTGTAACATACTTACAATAACGTCACACAAAGTACTGCCTCCCCATGCCAACTTGGCTCCCACTATTTATATAATCGTTAACAATCTACTGTATTGTTGTACATGCTTTTTAAAATAAATATCAAACAAAATTAGTTTCTCCAAATTAGTACAGTATTTCATAAATTACATTGACTCTTATATATTAAACATATGAGTGAATCTTAGCATGCTTATTAATTTAAAAGTGTACAAACGCTAAAGTATCGTTTGTTAACAATACATAGGTAGTTTTTACTAATTACAGAAAATTCACGTTTAGGGCGATATTCCTACCAATTACAGGACCTACGCCCTTCAATACAATTACAATGCAGTAACTGCCCTAGTTGTATCTATTCCACAAGTACATGTTTACCTACACCCCTTTAGTATTTACGTCAGAAATTGTCTATTCATAGTCGAAAAATGTTTTTTAAATCGGTTTTAATGGACTGTTACCTCTCAACTTCCTATTGTGGATAATAGATAGGGAAGTTTCACAGTACCTGTAACATTGTGGGCTAGTGAGTATGCCTCAGGTTGGTGTAACCAGTCGAACCACTCTTTTTCTTGTTCACAAAACTGTCGAAAAGGTGGTATAGCAGCTATAGTGGGTGGTGCTTGTTCTGTCAGGCACGCAGTGTTGGCAAGTAGCTGCTGCACCTTGTTGAGTAGTGCTGAGATCTGCTGAGTCTGAAAGTGAAACATCTGCATTAGCTGTGTGGCATTTAACACTTGCAGCTGCAGTGCCTGAGCAGGCGGTGGGTCAGGTGGGGTGCACATGTTGGAATACACAAATGCAACAAATAGAAAAAAAAGCAAAGAAAATTTCTGCAATGCCCACTTGAAAACATTTATTAGCAATAACGACAAGAAATTGTTAAAGCAATCAGCGCCCCCACAAAGGAAAGACAAGAGAGAATTAAGGTGCCAGCACAATATAAACGGAAAGTTCGTGGCTGGGTTTGGAGGAGACTTGTCTCCTAAATGTTGAGTCCTCGTTGCCAAATGTGGGGTCTTGCCCACTCGTCTTGTATAGGGTGCCTAAAGGACGTTGCATTCACAGAATGCTATACAACAATTCAAGAAAATAACATTAGCAGTTTTATTTCAATAAAGCAGATTGACAATACCTAACTTTGGACTTAGAACAAGTGTCGCAAGCGATGGGCGACATGCAATATAAATCAGAGTCCAGTGCTATATGCAATGTTCAGCAAGTCTGTCACACAGTTTGTGGATCACTAACTGTTCTCGTAGCACTCTCTGCTAGGCCGTGCTAATACTACGTGAATACTGTCCACTAATGTCCGACCGAGGCTGGCAGGAGTGGAGCTTATATTCAGTTCTTGCGAGGTTGCTCCTATTGTGGCATGGTCCTTGTCAGCGGGCAATTGGCTGACGTCGCCTCACTGCCTTCTCTGGTCTTGCGTTCTTCCTCTTCATCCAGCGCTTGTGGATACGCCAGAACAGTGATAGTCCCTGGTCAGCGAGTATCATGATTGTGGGTAAGAAGTCACCACATGGATCAAAAAATATCGGCTTTCTTGCGACTACAGCTTCTCAAATGAAAAACAGTAACAGATGCATAAATGAACCCTAATATTAGTGACACATTAGATAATTTGGATTACTGCAAGTTCTTTCAATTTGATATTTAAGAAGTGGATATCATCAAATTGAGGTACACCCTGACAATAAACCTGAAACAGCATTTACCACGATTTCTGGTCACTACCAATATTATAGGATGCCTTTTGGACTGAAGCTTCCTGTGAGCTTCACATGTTAGAAGGAACATTTCTTCTGGTCCAGGAACTTTTAGAACGCCAACAACAATGTTTTCAACATAATGCGCACCCACATTGGGGGTTTCATCTATGGACACCCAAAACTTTTGGTCAAGAACACTAATTAACATTTTGTTGGGCGCTCCTTGTAGCACATGGGTAAATAGTTCTTTCTCAGTGTATGTTCATCTGGAACTGGATATGTTGTGAACTTCTTCAAGAACTGTCTGAAGTATGGATTCTTCAGCTTCTCCTCTGGGATGTTGCAGGACAACATCATCTCACACAAGTCCTTGAAGAACGATAGCACAGTTGAAGACAAACCTGAGACTGCTTACAAATCACTCATGTGACCCATTCTAGAATATTGCTCAAGTGCGTGGGACCCATACCAGATAGGACTAGCAGGAGATACTGAATATACACAGAGAGAATCGTCGCAGATTTGTTTGATCTATGAGAGAGTGCCACTGAGGTGTTAAAAGAACTGAACTGGTGGACTCTTGAAGGTAGATATAAACCATCCCACAAAATTCTAGTAATAAAGATTCATTAACCAGCCTTAAATGATGGCTCTTGTAATATTCCAAAATCCCCTACATGTTGCACCCGTGGGAATCGTGAGGATACGATTAGATTAATTATAGCACACACAGAGGCATTTAAACAATCATTTTTCCATAACTCCTAACATGAATGGAATGGGGAAAAGCCCTAGGTGGTACAGTGGGATGTACCATCTGCCATGAACTTCACAGCAGTTCACAGAGTATAAATGTAGATATAGATGCAGACCCCTCTGCTCAAATAACACCGTTTGCATGCTATCATTTTTAGCACTGATCTTCACACAGATGCTTATTTGGTGGTATTACACTGTTGTTGCACATTAAAGCACCTTTATACACTAAGTTTATCTGCAAAAGTTTAGAAACTAATATTTCCTTGTGAGTGCTCAGTGCTCAAATCACAAACAAATCTAGCAACTTCATGCTGTTGCAGCACTTCATTCCTGGCATGTTGAATCATCCTTTGTATTCAGACTGAACCGTGTGACCACATTGGTGATGTTTATTACGTCGGAAGCTGCCTTTCTTGGCTCTGAAAGTGTTTTGTCAACCCTGTGCGACAATTTCTTACATCAGAAAATCGATTCTCGTTGTCTGCTATAATCATGATAAATAAACTTTTCTAGCAATTGTCACATGTTCATGTTTATATTCTTACACCCTTAAAGACACGAGAAATATATGGATTTTTCACAAAAGTTGTCCAAAGTATGACATATTATGGCAAAAGCTGGCTGCACTATGACCTATTATTTTAAAAAAGCTGTAAATATGGCTTTATATGCACAATTAAGATACATTTTCATACACGAGCACCCAGATGTGTGTATAAATTGTTGAAAAATTAACTCTGAACTTCAGGTAAAAATTATGACTTTCATTAAAATCAGTGCCCTAATGATAATAAACAAGCTGATAGGATGGCCAGGGGCGATAACTCCATTTGTTGGACAAGAACCTGTTTTAATTATCACTAAGCTGATAGTAAAAGTTAAGCTACTGTACATAGCTGGATCAGGAGGCAATATGTAGAATATTGGACTAAGATCCAAAACCAAAAATATGGCAAGTTATGATGTCAAAAGCATGTTTTAAGAGAAGTTCTGCAATTCTGGGCTTGAACAGGATGCAGATCAAATTCATAGTAGGTCTAACGACTTTCCACATTAACTTCAAGAAACACCTGCACACAATGTTTATAGAGAAAGAAATTCCTAAGTACAATCTTCTATTGTGAAGCACTGGAGGCCAAAAGGTTCAAAATATTTGGGTAATTAATTCCTAAACACATTGTGTCTAAGAAATACCAAGTAAATGGTCTCCTACTACAGTTGAAGGGTCCTGGCTGGCTGTACTAGAATGGCAGGCAGAGATACGACACAATAAATTTCCTTTTGGTGTGGTCAAGAAGGGGCTACATCCACTGTTGTTTTGACTCCCAGATTAAAAAAAAAGAAAACATATCAATACAGTAGTTAACTCAGTTCTTAGAACAAATGCTTAAATCAGTTACATGTGAAAAAACTGATTTTCAGCTCCACAGCCCAAAATATCTGGAATCCCTACCATCTTTAACCCTAAATGGGACAAATCTCAACTTCTCTCCTTCAGAAAAGAGTTGTTGTTGTTGTGGTCTTCAGTCCTGAGACTGGTTTGATGCAGCTCTCCATGCTACTCTGTCCTGTGCAAGCTTCTTCATCTCCGAGTACCTACTGCAACCTACATCTTTCTGAATCTGCTTAGGGTATTCATCTCTTGGTCTCCCTCTACGATTTTTACCCTCCACGCTGCCCTCCAGTACTAAATTGGTCTTCCCTTGATGCCTCAGAACATGTCCTACCAATCGATCCCTTCTTCTAGATAAGTTGTGCCACAAACTTCTCTTCTCCCCAATCCTATACAATACCTCCTCATTAGTTATATGATCTACCCATCTAATCTTCAGCATTCTTCTGTACCACCACATTTCTAAAGCTTCTATTCTCTTCTTGTCCAAACTAGTTATCGTCCTTGTTTCACTTCCATACATGGCTACACTCCATACGAATACTTTCAGAAACGACTTCCTGACAATTAAATCTATACTCGATGTTAACAAATTTCTCTTCTTCAGAAACGCTTTCCTTGCCATTGCCAGTCTATATTTTGTATCCTCTCTAATTCGACCATCATCAGTTATTTTGCTCCCCAAATAGCAAAACTCCTTTACTACTTTAAGTGTCTCATTTCCTAATCTAATTCCCTCAGCATCACCTGACTTAATTCGACTACATTCCATTATCCTCGTTTTGCTTTTGTTGATGTTCATCTTATATCCTCCTTTCAAGACACTATCCATTCCATTCAACTGCTCTTCTAAGTCCTTTGCTGTCTCTGACAGAATTACAATGTCATCGGCAAACTTCAAAGTTTGTATTTCTTCTCCATAGATTTTAATACCTACTCCGAATTTTTCTTTTGTTACCTTCACTGCTTGCTCAATATACAGATTGAATAACATCGGGGAGAGGCAACAACCCTATCTCACTCCCTTCCCAACCACTGCTTCCCTTTCATGTCCCTCGACTCTTATAACTGCCATCTGGTTTCTGTACAAACTGTAAGTAGCATTTCACTCCCTGTATTTTACCCCTACCACCGTCAGAATTTGAAAGAGAGTATTCCAATCAACATTGGCAAAAGCTTTCTCTAAGTCTACAAATGCTAGAAACGTAGGTTTGCCTTTCCTTAATCTTTCTTCTAAGATAAGTCGTAGGGTCAGTATTACCTCACGTGTACCAACATTTCTACGGAATCCAAACTGATCTTCCCCGAGGTCGGCTTCTATCAGTTTTTCCATTCGTCTGTGAAGAATTCCCGTTAGTATTTTGCATCTGTGACTTATTAAACTGATTGTTTCGTAATTTTCACATCTGTCAACACCTGCTTTCTTTGGGATTGTAATTATTATATTCTTCTTGAAGTCTGAGGATATTTCGCCTGTCTCATGCATCTTGCTCACCACATGGTAGAGTTTTGTCAGGACTGGCTCTCCTAAGGCTGTCAGTAGTTCTAATGGAATGTTGTCTACTCGGGGGCTTGTTTCGGCTGAGGTCTTTCAGTGCTCTGTCAAACTCTTCACGCAGTATCGTATCTCCCATTTCATCTTCATCTACATCCTCTTCCATTTCCATAATATTGTCCTCACGTACATCACCCTTGTATAGACTCTCTATATACTCCTTCCATCTTTCTGCTTTCCCTTCTTTGCTTAGAACTGGGTTTCCATCTGAACTCTTGATATTCATACAAGTGGTTTTCTTTTCTCCAAAGGTTTCTTTAATTTTCCTGTAGGCAGTACCTATCTTACCCCTAGTGATATAAGCCTCTACATCCTTACATTTGTCCTCTAGCAATTCCTGCTTAGCCATTTTGCACTTCCTGTCGATCTCATTTTTGAGACGTTTGTATTCCTTTTTGCCTGCTTCATTTACTGCATTTTTATATTTTCTCCTTTCATCAATTAAATTCAATATTTCTTCTGTTTCCCAAGGATTTCTATTAGTCCTCGCCGTTTTATCTACTTGATCCTCTGCTGCCTTCACTACTTCATCTCTCAAAGCCACCCATTCTTCTTCTACTGTATTTCTTTCCCCCATTCCTGTCAAATGTTCCCTTATGCTCTCCCTGAAACTCTGTACAACCTCTGCACTAGTCAGTTTATCCAGGTCCCATCTCCTTAAATTCCCACCTTTTTGCAGTTTCTTCAGTTTTAATCTACAGTTCATAACCAGTAGATTGTGATCAGAGTCCACATCTGCCCCTCCCCTGGAAATGTCTTACGATTTAAAACCTGGTTCCTAAATCTCTGTCTTACCATTATATAATCTATCTGAAACCTGTCAGTATCTCCAGGGTTCTTCCATGTATACAACCTTCTTTTATGATTCTTGAACCAAGTGTTAGCTATGATTAAGCTGTGCTCTGTGCAAAATTCTACCAGGCAGCTTCCTCTATATTTCTTAGCCCCAATCCATATTCACCTACTATGTTCCCTTACCCTCCTTTTCCTACTACTGATTTCCAGTCACCCATGACTATTAAATTTTCGTCTCCCTTCACTATCTGAGTAATTTCTTTTATTTCATCATACATTTCTTCAATTTCTTCGTCATCTGCAGAGCTAGTTGGCATATAAACTTGTACTACAGTAGTAGGTGTGGGCTACGTATCTAGAAAAGAGTTAAGTAATAGTAATAGATGAAAATCTAAATGGTACTGAATACATAACTGCAATATTCAAGAAGACGTCATTATATCTTCATGCCCCGCAAAAATCTAAAGAGCTCTTCCCTCTTGATCTGAAAAAGAAACTTGTACAGACACTTACACTTCCAAGTACTGCTTACAGTGATGTTATCCTGCAAGGCTTTCCTCAGGAAAGCTCACAGCCCCTGGAATTGTTTATGAATGCCTGTGTGCATTATATCTGTGATGTTCAACTTTTTTTTTATTGTACTTCTCCATCATGTGCACAACTATTCAGGTTATGTGCAGATAAGTACAGACATTTCTATACCATCTGTCTTCTCTACTGTCTTATCAACTGTCCCTCAATATATCTCCCCAATCTTACCACTCTTATCAGAAAAATATATTAGAAACCCGTGTTCCCATCAGCATAAAATTTTTTCTGTCCCAGCCCATCTTCCAGCCACTTTCTCAAAGTCCCTCTCAGCAGCAGGAATCCAACTTTGGAATAACCCTTCACATTCAATCAGAGGACTGAATAAAATCTCCATCTCCAGGATGCCATTGCTGCTAATGCTACAACAAGGATTATCATTATCCCTTTACGCACTTGTTACCCTTGAGTATCCTTCTTTCTAGCCAGATCTTCCTCTTTTCCCATTATTCATAGTTGGTGCAGTCTCCTTAAATTTCCTTTTCTCTGAACTCGCTGTATCTGAAAACATCTACCTTGTACACTTACAAATTCCTTTTAGATCTGCCACTATCATTATTTTTATTATTGTCATTATTATTATTATCATCACTATTAGTGGCAGCAGCTGCAGTAATAACTTTATTAGTTCATAGTCAGTATTGTTTACTCACATTGCCACTTCAGACAACCAAATCATTTTAATACTATTTCTCATATTAAAATTGATATTTCTCAGGAAACTACGATGCAAAAAAAGATACTTAAAGGATGAAATCCTGGTCTGATGAAAGAGGTTCAGTTAAACAAATAAATATTAATATATAATTCATTTATTATGCGAATATTTTCACGAAATATTGTCTTTTCTTGTTATTTCATGATCAAATGTGTGAAGAAGCACTGCTTTGCATTTGTATATGTTACATACTAGCAGAAAAAGCCCTTTTCAGCTTTGTCTTTATTTTGTGTGAAGAAGCACTGCTTTGCATTTGTATATGTTACATACTAGCAGAAAAAGCCCTTTCCAGCTTTGTCTTTATTTTCGTTTGTTTTCTGAGAACACTCAATAATATTATACTAACGAAAATTCAAAAAAAACTTAAAAATGTCGGAACTGTACGCTCAAAAATACTCTTGAATGGTCAAGCATCCTCTTAAGTACTATTAAATCCACCTAAGTATTCAACAAGATCCTAATTTGATATTAACTACTCTGAGACTCAGTTTTTCGTTTCTTTGCAGAACACTGAGAACATTTCAAAACATTCTAATGGGAACGTTAAAGGAAACTCTGCAACTTTCTTGTGTGTTCTAAAACATTCAGGAACTATCAAAAATGTTAAAGAAAACTCTGTGATATTCTAGAAGATTCTAGAGCGTTCTAAAACTTTCGAGAATATTTTAGAATATTCGGAAACAATCAAGAATTAAAGCTCATTGAGCCTCTTATTTTTTTCCTTCGAAATATACATTAATGCAAAACAGAGGGAAGATGTCTGATGACCAGCCCAATGTGACAGCAACAACTTCAAACACTCATATTTGCACAACAATTACAGCTACCAACGCAAGTACAGTTGTGCGCAACACTCACCTGACACAAAAACCAGTGATTGGTGGTAGACGGGCTCCCACCTCCAACAAAGCCAGCCATCTCGTATCCAATGCGGATTTTAAAAAATGAACCTTTAAATACCGAAATAATAAAACTAAAGTAAATCATTATATTCTCCTTACTGTGTAATTTAGTGGCAGAAAACTTTGCTTTGTTTTCACTTTATTTCATTCGCAAGTAACAATACAAATTAACCACATTTGTCATTTCATTATTTGGTGAGAAAAAATGTAACTTCCTTGGGTTTTCCGCTCCAGAGCTAGCTATATATAACTGACTGTGGGAAAAACATTATTCTCTTAAATTAATTCCACTATACCTTAACTTCTGCCGTTGTGCCTTATTTATGGTGATACCCTTCTAGGAGATTCTGGAACATTTTACAACAGCCTCACTAATTCTAGAACGTACTTTCTAGAGAGCCTCGGTCACTTCGGCAGTCGTTTCCTAGCTGAATCAGCGATTTCCTATTAGAAGCCCACTAGTGCGATGGCCTCTTTTGCTTTCTAACCCAACACGCGGTTCCAAACAGAAACCTTCTTCTCGGACATTCTTTCCGAGTAACTGTTGCGGTCATTTGCCGTTGTGTAGTCAATGCAGTAATAAAATTTACTTAGATCTGATCGACTTTATATTGGCAGCATAACTTAAACGCAGCCAAGGTATATTACCAAAAATAGTGAACTTAACTATTTGCGATAATTGTGTTTCATGGATTGAAAAGTAACTTCAGTTGGAGGTCAGATACAGTTTTGAGTACTGAAATTCGCAACAGATATTTAGCTATGAAGATCTCATATATTCTTCGGAAACGACATTCTTATCTCTACGCAAAACGAAAGGACTCAATCTAGGAAATCAAGAAAAAGATTTCATAGTATCGAAGATACAGACTGTTATCGACTTCACATAAGTGAATGTGTGATGAAAACGCAAATGAAAGAAGCCTCGTGAAATTAAGTATCATTAAGTTCTGTGTTTATTTTCGCACGTTCTAAAATTCAAAAGTAGACAGAAATAGACATGTCACACTATCGATCAAGCACTTTTGCAAACTTTCAAGGCTCAAAGTAGTCGTTTACACACGATAGAAGGGCCTTGTTTTTCTGCCTTTATACATTTGAAACATTAATATCTCGTTTCACCAAAGGTACTGTTATGTGATTTAGTGAAATTAGGAATTTTTTACGAAAGTAAAGAAAAAAGACGAGGATCAAAGGTTGAGGTATTGTAAAACCTGGACGGAAAGCTAAAGACGCCATAATGGAATCGTTAGCTGGTTACGGTAGCGATGATGAAAGCAACGAAATGTTGCAAGATAACAAGGTAAATTTTAATTAAACTTTGCCGAATGTGATAATAGTTTCTATAGTGTCTCATGACATATTAGTAGTCTTTTATTTTGATGTGTCTCTCTCTCTCTCTCTCAAAGTTCTTCACAATAGGGCTCTCAATTTTTCTTTATTTTTCTGAAGCATTTTTTATTATTTTAAAGGAACCTATTGGAGGAGGCTCCGACAGAGAAAACAAGCAAGAAGACGACGTCAATTACGATAACGTACAAATGGATATGAGTGAGGTAGGAATATTTTACATTTGTTAAGTTTCAGGCTTATCAAGTCTTTGTTGTGCTTTATATGATGTAAGCCTAGATAAATATTTAGGGTACCACAGATTGCGCCAGTAATTGGAATGCCATCCTTTCTTCTATGGCCACTTGTTTTTCTGTGCCTCTATTATAGTAAGAAAGGAAGAGCCAAAAATGTCAAAGTTGTGTCAATAAGTGGTGGTTTTCCTGGTGCCCTAAATTTACGTTGTCATAACTTTTTTTCATGTTGCAATACCTGTAGGCCTGTGCATTTTAGTTCTGAACTTATCCTTTTAAATGCTGTGAAAAGCCTTGGTGTTTCTTGCATCTGGCCTAGTTTAATGTTTATTTATTCATTTAACAAGGGAATGCATAACATATTTGTCTTTTTTCAAAATGTGCGAGCGTTTGACATGCTATTTGGAAATCACTTAATTTTTCAACTCATGTGCCGAAAATGCGGCAATTTCTTCGGAAATGTTTGTAAAAGATCAAAAAATATTAACACATTCTTAAATATACTACCATGTGCATGGACAGTGGCGCCAAAGCCATCGCAAGGCGAGATGTGTAAAGTTCCCAACGGTCTGATCTTCAAAGCAACCATCAACAATGTCACAAGATCAATTTGGGTGAGTACTGTCAGGACAGGTAACGAATATTTACAAAGAGTAAACAGAGAAACTGAATTCAAGTAAGGTCTTTCTTAATTTGTGTAGGTATAATTTTGTCTGTAAGAGTTTAGGCTTATTTCACCATCTGATTCTATGTCAGGTGTGAGTTTACCCACTTACTGGTTTGTGAAACATTTTGGGCATTACAATTTGTATGTATTCCCAAAAGGTTTTCCCAAATCAAATGTGCAGAATTACCAAACGCATTTTCAAATTGATTTGTGGCTCATTAATGCCCACCTAATCAATTTGGAGATGAGGGTATATTGGTGCAGGTCATCCTACTATCTGTGAAAAAAGACTAACCCTGCTGATTAATTTCTCTGTCTTACACTATTATTGAATATATTATTGTAACCATAGACTGTGAGCAAAGGCATAATGTTTATTTTTCAGCATAATGGCTCAGTAACAACCAGTAAGGTTTTAACACATTTTTGTCTCCCAGGAAACTTTTGCTCCTTTAAAAGCCCTTGATTTTTCTGCTCTAACCTGTCCTTATCTAGTATCAGTAAGTTATGTTTGATTTGTTTACTCAAAAATATGTGTTACTGGGGAACTATAATTTGGCGTCTGCTGAGTAGGGGTTGCAGGTAGAGCCTATAGGGTATGGTGCGGTTGGGATGTGGGGGAGGGGGGGCGGGGAGCAAACTCTGCATCAGTGTACTGTAAGTATGCTGTGCAGACAACAGTAACCTGTGTTGTGAGCTCCCACAAACTCTTGCTATCTGGCTTCTTTTTCCGAACTGGAGTAGAAGGTAATCCCATGATGGGCCAGCAACCACGACATCGCCCATTTTCAAAACAATCACAATGAAAATAGCACATCAAAACAGTGACCACACAGCTCAGCAGCAAAGCAGACAACATTGCAGTCAACATTGACTAGTGGTATGGTGCACAGTTTGCAATGACCATCTGCAAATCACTAAGACTGATCGGAAACAGGGAGCGCTTGAGACAAGTTACAGTTCCCACACAGTAATTTGAAAGACATTGTCACTTAACATGTCTTCTGAGCAGCAACAATAAGATATCTACATTGACAGTGGTGAGTGAGGGGTTCAGTTACATTCTAAGATATAAAATTAGAGATGAGAAAGGCCTGGGCATGTTTCCATGTCCCAAAAAATAAGTTCGAAGTTATCATAGTAAGCAGTAACAACCAATAGTTTACTGTCTTTTGTATATTGACAATGTTGTGTACTGTCAACAATATTCTGCTTAATGTTCTGTGAATTTTGGATAGGGGGGAGTGGATGTGCATATTTGGTGTGGTAAGATGTAGAATTTCTTTGAATTGTGTGACAGCTTGAATTTGACCACCTAGTATAGGTGAAGTGAACTTTTTTTTTTTTTTTTTTTTTTTTTTTTTGTACTTTTTGTTTTTTCTGTGTATCTTATTGTTTTGATTTCATGATTGTGTCCCTCATTGACTGACGTGTTCCAGCACTACAATCTTCCCTTTTTGTCAATGCTCTTTCAGTGTGTAGTTATTTTCATAATGTGTTTCCTTGAAGTTAAGTTCTGTAGATGTTATTGTAAAATTTCAAAACAAGCTTGTGGACAGTTGCATTTTTTATTTATTTTTAAAGTCTGTTGAGCTGATAGTTTCCTAATTTTTTTACATTAGGATACTGTGTGGTTATGCTTCCATTGTAGAATATGTAGAACATACCAAATATTGTGATGCATACTAGTTATAATTAGAATTAACTTAGAATGGGGTTTCATACTTTGATGTTATTACGTGTGCTAGAATATTTGAGTAAGTTTATGTGAATCTGTTAATTTGCTTGCTTTCTAGTTTATCTGTACCAAGGATATCCTGCCAAGATTCAGTCTGCACCCATTCCCTTTTACGTCAAGTACAGAATTCATTAGTAACTTTGAAGTAGGGTTGATGCGACATCAGTCTGTGGAATTACCTTGAATAATGTTCTGTGCTTGTGGGTAGACTGTGAGTAAAGATACATACAAAGCTTCCATCAAATGCTAGTATTTGTACAAGTCCTGCTGACAAATGCAAGGAGGTTGTTAGGAGAGTTGTGAAGACTTTTGGCTATGCTGGTAGCCTCTATGATTGGTTTGTATTAAATTTGGTAACCGAGATATCTAACCTATAGACAGTAGTTGGTTTTTTTTTAAGGTGCTAGTGAAAAATTTGTATTTATTTCAGAAAGGATTCTTGTAAACAGCATGAGTGCAGTTTGTCAGACGTTGAGAATTTCTGTTGCTGTGAAATAATTGGATCAAAGTTTATGATTAGCAGTGACACTCTCAAATTGTTGAATCACAATCCAAGCAGTATAGTTGTATTATAATGCATCCTTGTTTTGTGTCCTCCTGTAAGACAGGTTAGACTTCTCTGAAACTTAATTTAGTAGACTTACAGACTCTGTGATTCAGAAGACTGAAGGCATGCTTGATATCAGTCTTAAAAATAATCTCTCTTATGGATAATACCATGTTGTCTGCGTTCATGTATCACTGTTGTTGTGCTATGGTCTGTGCAAATTACTTTTACTTTTCGTGGTATTTGGTATCTTTAATAATTTAACATGATTTTTATTTACCATTCATTCTGTCAGGCTGGTTCATGTGGTTGGATGCATTTAACAAATGGATAAATAAAGCTGCAATCACCCAAGAGGTTGATTATGAACAACAGAGTGCTTCACTGTGTGTCGTCATGTAGCATTTTGTTTGCCCATACTTTGCTGAATGACATGAAGCAGATAACCTGTCGCAAGACGAATTGTAACGTTAAACATGATGTAAAGTTTTCAGAAATTTGAAGCATGCAGAATGTAAGTCACATAAAGTTCTGCAGACCAGGTGACTATAGGGCAGATTATAAATTTTTGAATATGATTTGTAACAGAACAATGAGCCCTAAAGTCAATCTTAGGTGTCACAAACAACCAAAAAAATGTGGGGAAATAACACTCAGTTTCTGTTCCAGTTAGTAATAGACTTAATATAAGGTTGTTTAACCCAGTCAACTAAGACCAAAACAGTTCAAATAAGGAAAAAATTGTTTAGTCATAAATTTTTGTACAATGATAGAAGCAAGTTCCTTGAGCAACACACTGCAAAACCTGACTGGTGGAGTATGACTGCAGGTGTGGGGGTGTTGAATAACTCAAAAATCTCTAGGCCTAGGACTAATAGTTTCCATTTTGTAGGGGTGGGTAAAACTCCTTGTTAAATTGAGTAAGTTTGGAACAAACGTTAAACGTGTGTACCACATCTAAGTGTGGTAGTCTTATTAATGGTAAAACTATTCTGGGGAGGTAACAGGTTGGAAAGGGGAGGGGGGGGGGGGGGAAGAAGATTTGGGAAGGAAGGTAGGTTGCCGTATTATGGTCATGTATTTTCCGTTCTTCGCAGGTCTGCAAACTACAGTTTGCCCAATGACTGGCTGCTGGTTATGGCATTGCATGCACACACCTGGGGGGAGGGCGGGGGGGGGGCTGTTTATTTTCCACAAAGTGCATTAACACTGCATAGAATACATGAGAGTTTCTGACAATCTTCATTCAGGAAATGCATGTGGACAGATTCTACGTAAATCTGTACATTGTTTTACATTCATAGAGGGAAAATTGATTCATCATCTTCCTGTATAGCAGTTGTAGTGTTCTTCCAGGAAATCAAACTTCCCTGCACTGTAAACAGTTTGTTCAGTCTACAGGCAGGCTATAGCTTCCACCATTTCCTATCCAGTTCTCGTATGTGCATAGACAAAATTACTTCACTGCACTCATGTTTATATAGTGCAATTATTTTCAGTTTGAATGGCTACTTGTTTGCAGTTATGTGAGATTTTAGGAAAATACATTCCTGTACACAGTGGCTGAGAAGTGTGTTTACTGTGAATGTGATGTCAGTTGCCTACTTAATGTTCGTGAGAAAGGGTTTGGATAGAAAAGTGTGGCACTTTCCTGCTGTCTGTTGTTGGACAGTATATTGTAAAGCCAAGGAACCATGATTTAGTCACTTGGTGGGGAATTAATGAATGACCAGAATGTTAGTGCACTTCTCTTGCTGTTAATAGTGTTGTGGTCCCTGCATAAATCTCTTCCATTCAGGAACTTCTGGCACTTGAAGAATGGGCTGCACCGATTGGAGCCACTTACTGTACATCCAAAGTATGTCTTGCAAGGTGGGTATGAATATGTTGAATGAATGAATTCTAGTGTGCAATTCCATATGTCAGCCTTGACCAGTGACATAGCTGACCCAAAGGTGCTAGAGAGAGGAAATACTTGAAAATGACAATGCTTATTCCTAAACAAATGAATGTCGCACAGAAAAAAGTAATATGCATACATAAGTTACAATTGTAGGTCACATGATTAACTACTTAGCCATGAATTTATCACAAATAAATTACGATAAGAAAACGAAATGACAGAAAAATGGATATATACATACATGAAATAAATTATTGTAGTTTATACAATTAAGTAAAAGAATTACAGACAACCTTTAATATCCACTCTAATACACTGCATAATAAATTCATAACATTATACAATCATGGTAATAATCAATAATAAATATTGACTCTCCTGTGACTAGCAGGGGAAAGCAGAGGTTTTTGGGCGGGACAAACTATAAAATCTTAACAAAACCACAAAAACAAACACACAGAAACATATGCAAAACATGTAACTCAAATCCATGAAAAATGACGTGGTTCGACAGCTAGAATTCATTTATATAGGTCAATTCTAGTTGTCGAATCCAAGATTTGTTATTTTTTGCATTTTTGCAGAAATTGTGTAGTGTGCATTCCTTTAGGATTTTCATTATTGATATTGCTCTATCTTCATTGGATCCTGCCCAAGCTCACGCTCGGAAATTTTTCCACATTCCGGAAAAAAAACAGCCTGATATTTGTGAGGCCGAAGATTATGACGTGATCGTTACCATTTTCACTCGTAGCAGTTTAAGCTGTTCTCGTAGGTTCCTGCCTAACCACACTTCGGAAATCACGATGTGTTTCCAATAAACGGCATAGCTTACACCAGGTACTAAGACAACCACAGATAACGTTTAATAACAGGCTACTTACATCCTTCGCATGGTAAACTAAAGACTTTAGACAGGACATCACTGATCAAAGCTGGTGGGTGTAATGGGACTGATCATGTTAAAGCCTAGAAAAGTAGTCTGCTGTAACACACAGCTTGACTTGTGTTCAAATTTCAGAAGTTCCATAACACCTGGCTGACCTACTTCTGTTGCAGAGGGATCCTCTGGGGCTCTACAGATGTTTGGAGAGCCGAGGCTGGGGTGATGCATCTGATACCCCTATTCTGTGATAAGTATTCCAGACATTTGATAGTGGAGTCAATTAAATCAATATTGCTGAATATGTATTGACTCCATGTTACACTTGGGGTAGGATCTTCAGAGGGTAGACAATTTCAGCTCCTGTGGTTGAGATTTTTTTATATACATAATAGCTTACTTAACAACTGCAAATAAATATTCGTTTAATAAACTGAAAATAATTCCACTACATGAATAGCTCAGTGAAGTTATTTTGTCTACTCGCATAAAAGAGCTGAACAGGTACAATCGGTAAACTGAAGAGCGAGCAGTGCTTGTGAAGTAGCCTTTCCCTGAAGAAAGCAACAAGAGCCCTTATCTATCTAAAGGTACGACTGCATTGCTATAATGGCAAAGTTTTGAACACATCACAATCTTGTATAAAGGCTGAAGCAACTTACAGAAAATGTGGCTCAGCTACAAGAGTGCATAATGCTAATGCTAATGCTTCTCACCAGTAGTTTGTGGAAATTGTTGTGCCAACTACTTGGTATGGTGACAACTGTTTTGTGTCTGCTGAGAACAATGAATACAGAAATTTTTCACCAAACAGATACCTTAATGGTAAAACAGCAGAGACATTTGAAGCATTACAGCCACCAGTGTTTGCTTTGTCATTGATCTGTATCCTGAAGAAAACAATTACTAAGACACGTAATCCAATAATAAGTGATACTGCCACACACACCAGCTGCATAATTGGAATGTATTGAATTGGCCAAAAGACATAAAGCTGCAGCTAGTGTTAAGTGGATGTGCAGACAATGATAAATTTTTATCTATGAACAAAAAATGGAAAGACAGTTTTTAATGTTTTAATTCATATATAATTCTCTCTCTCTCTCTCTCTCTCTCTCTCTCTCTCTCTCTCTCTCTCTCTCTGTGTGTGTGTGTGTGTGTGTGTGTGTGTGTGTGTGTGTGTGTGTAGAGAAGGATGATTCATTTAGTGTACAGATTCTTCAGAAGTTTGCCATTTTGCATCTTCATATTACTTCTAGAGTTTTCTTGATATTTCATTTAGAGTTACAGAACTTGGGTATGGTTATGCTGGGTCTGCATTTGAGTTACCCCCAAGATGACAAATTGGCAGTACAAGTACTGGAGTTTTGCCACATGTAGAGAACACTCTGTGTGTCTTTGAATAGTTTCCAAGAGATACATAGACATCTAGATGTGTGGGACATCTTCCAATCTAATTAAAAACTATCATATTTCAGACAGCAAATGTCCAGTTTGTAAGGATTGTTCGTACACAGCAATGATTTTGATAATGTAACTATCCTCACCCCTTTACACACTGGACTCGCATTCAGGACGACGATGGTTCAAACCTGTGTCTGGCTGTCCTGATTTAGGTTTTCTGCGATTTTCCTAAGTCGGTTAAGGCAAATGGTTCCTTCGAAAGAGCATAACTGATTTCCTTCTCCATCTTTCCCTAATCTGAGCTCCATCTCTAATAACCTCCCCACCCCCAACCCTTTACCCCCTGGATCCATACTCGTCACCTCCCTATACACCAACATCCATATTGCCCATGGCCTTGCCATTATCAAACACTATCTCTGCCAGTGTTATTCAGACTCTACCTCATTCCTCATATGCCTTACCAACTATATACTGATATGCAACTAATTTTCAGAGGAAGATGTATAAACAAATCTGTGGCACTGCTGAGGGCACAATCTGTTGCTGGGCCATCCACAGGAAACCTTCGTAGCTTCCCAGAGCCCTTGGGTAGTTCAGGTTCATTGATGATATCTCTGATCTGGACTCAGGGCCAAGATGCTCAATCCTCATACCTCCACAATCTCATCAGCGTCTCTCCCATCCACTTCACCTGGTACTTCTCCTCCTCCCAGAATGCCACCTTCTTGGACATTGACCTCCATGTCTTGGACAACTCCAACCACACATCTGCCCTTATTAAATCCCCTAATGACAGTACCTACATTTAGATGGCTGTCATCTCTTCCATAACAAACAAATTGCTCCCATACAGCCTGACCACCCAGTGGATGACATATCTGCAGTGATGAGAATTCCCTGGCCAGTATGCTTGAAGGTCACAAGAGGATCTTCACAGGCAGACAGTAACCCCCAAACCTAGTCTGCAAACAGATTTCTCGTGCAACATCCTCACACATCCCTAATCCTACCACCACCCTCAAGAATCAGTTACAGAGAAGCACCTCGCTCGCCGCTTGTCTTCCAGAATCACCCTGGACTGGAACAGCTGAACCATATCCTTTGCCAGGGCTTTGTCATCATGTATAGAAATGAGGGACATCCTATCCCAGATCATTCCCACCCCTTGCTAAAGTGGTAATCCATTGCCCACTCAACCTACACTACATCCTGATACACCCATATGTCACTCCCATTCCCAGCCTCTTGCCACAGGTGTCATATCTGAAAGCTGCCTTGTCATATATCAACTGTTCTGCAATCACTGGAGAGCATTTTATGTCTGTAAGACAGCCAAGCAGCTGTTCCTCAGAATGAATGGCTACTACCAAACTGTGGCCACCCAGTGGCACAGCACGTTGCTGAGCACAACATTCTTGATTTCGGTGGCTTCTTCACAACCCAAACCATGTGGGTCCTTCTCCTCACCACCAGTTTAAACGCTCAAGTAACCCTCCTGGCAACAATTTCTGTTAATCCACTGGCCCCACACCCTCCACCCAAAAGTTTCCACTTCTTTCTGTCTGCCACATCTCTCTCCCGCATTCCTATCTTAACAAAGGATTATTCTGAAAACGAGCAAGTTATCTTTGTCTTTTGCGTGTGACTTTTGACAACTTAATGCTTCTGTTATTCGGTGAGTGGTGGCCTCTTTTACTCCTAAATCATTTACATTCCATCAGAACTTTCCTACTATATTTTTGTTGTATTAGGTGATTCTTCTCGGTTCATGTATCAAGTCAGTGTGTTAGTTGTAGAATGAAACTGCTGCTGTGGTTTGCATCATCTGAGGGGTCAGAGGTGAGGGAGCTGTCAAAAACTACTTTCTCTCTCTCTCTCTCTCTCTCTCTCTCTCTCTCTCTCTCTCGTCTCTCTCATCTCTCTCTCTCTCTCTCTCATATAAAGATATTTTTCCCCAATGGAGATTGACATTTTAGTCTAGTTTTCACGTAATAATTGTCAAAGGATGTAGAAGTGCCAAATATTAAATGCTGCGTCATTTTAGAAATATTTAGTATGTAAAGAGGGGAATCATCACTTGTATACCAAACTGGACAGAATGGCTGATTAGAGGAATTACTGTAACAACAAAAAATCCTAAGTTCCCATATTTTTCGTGATCAATACCTCCATGGGATGTATTAAATGTAAACATGCAAAGGTTTTTCAGAAATTCCTATTTTGTTAGCCCTAAATCACACCCATTTGCTTATTGATGTGGAAGACAATAAATCTTAAACAGCCATCTTGCTTTAAGTACAGCACAACTAGGTTCATTTACTTAGGATCATATTATCAAGGCAATAAAAGACAAATGGTAAGGTTGTAAATGTAGTAAACAGTAAATCATTGTCAGTCACTTTCTCTTCAGTTGACAAACTTTTTTTTTCCCCCATGAAGCTAAAGTTTTGTTTTGTTGTACCAGATTTTACGATCTTGATACTGGATGTGCATTAAATAAAAGTTTAAAACAAGATGGCTGCTGAAAAGATGTGTCATATTCCATTACTATTCGACTGTGGACCTAAACTTACTTCTTTATGATGCAGAAAATATTAGACTTAATGGTACACTGAAATTGAAGAGAAGAGGTTTGAAATTTCGATAATTTCTTTAGTGCATTGTACCATTGTCTAGTGTATGGAGATGATGATGTGTATCTGTTGAAAGTTTGAAACAGGGCTCAAATAATTTAAATATTTGCTGACAGGGCTGCGAAATGTTTGAAAATATTATTTTAAATATAGCCCTACTTATAAAATTCTGTTATAATAATAATTGTTTCTAGTAGTGGTCTTTGGAACAGAAATATTTCAAATCTATATAATTGATCTCCAGTTACATTGTATTAACGTAATCTTGACAATTATTTTGCCAAAGTGTAATAAACCTTGTGTTGGAATTGTTTGTTATATTGTAAAAGTTTTTTCTCCTATTCATGTTTCGTAAAAAGTCTGGAATAATGGCAATTCTCCCAACTCCAAATATACAGTTGTAAATCAGTGTTTAATACAAGTTAATTCTCAAGCAATTTATGTACAAATTGCTTGAATTTAAGTTTTGCACCACCTGCATGTCTGACAGAGTGTATGACCAAGGTCCAGTGGAAGCAGCGAGTGCAAGGAGAATCCTTATGAAACTGTGATCACCCAACAGCAAAATAAAAACATAAGTCAGAATAAAAGCAGCCTGTTCAAAAGTACACATCTATGATATCAAAAATCTCATACTGGGTAATATTCAATGCCCCATGCTCTGTAATGAGCTTGGATCCTCCTCAGCATATTGTCCGCAAGCTGGTAGTGGTTTTTGCTCAGGCCTGTTCCACACCTAGATGGCCTGCCTGAGGTCAGGAGGTTAGCCATTGCGTGAGGAAGATTCCTGCAATGAAGCACTAAAAGGTTCATCTGGTCTTGTGCATGCTCTGTTAGTCTCATGTCAGCAGATACTGCAGACCATCATTTGATTAGAGTGGTGAAAGATGAATAAATTGCTGAAATTTTTACTTTAGAACAGGATAAGATATTCGAAGATGTCATTCAAAAAATGCACTCAGACATTGTACATATTGGCTCAATACATGATTGATTACCTCCCTGCTGAACTCTTGGGACTGCAGGCCGGAGATGTGCGTTGGTACCTAGCCACCTGCTCACTCTTAGGTATCTGGTATCAGACAAATCCTGCACGCACAGGTGAAGAGAAACCCAGTGCCATTGATAATAAGCTCCATTCCATTTGTTTCCTTGCCTGTCTTCTTCACACACTGTTGTGCTTGGGTAATTGTCCTGTTATTTGTAATGAATGCCCATTTGGATTGCATGGAAACTGTTACATGCTAAGTTGAAGCATTGTTGCCTTCGTGTGTGGAGATGCAGTAAGATATGCTGAACTGCCCAGAGAATGCAGGTTTATTCTTAATTGTTACACAGATTTCCGCCTGCGTAGCTGGATAGTAATGTGCTTGCCTCTCGTGCAGTGGGCCCAGGTTCGATTCCTGGCCGGGTTGGAGATTTTCTCCGCTCGTGGACTGGGTCTTGCTTTGACCTTATCATCATTCATCCTCATTGACAACACGTGAGCCGCCCAGTGCGGTGTCGACTGAAATAAGACTCGCACTTGGCGACCGAACTTCCCCGGATGGGGCCTCCTGGCCAGCAACGCCATACAATCATTTCATTTTTTTGTTACACAGATTCCTATACATTGTGATTTCCTGTAGTTAGGAGTTTTGGAACATGAGATTTCCCATCAAAGTACACAAACTAGATGAAACATGGATGATACAAAACTTTTTTTGTACAGTTCACTGAAGTTAGTTTGTTGTTATTTTTTATTAATACAGTGGTAATTTTTAAAGTTATCTGTAATGAATCAGAGTTTGTCTATTTATAAGACAGAATTCTGTACAATGTCAGAGGTTGTGGACGTGGAAGTAGAGTCTTTTGTACAAGCAATAAGTCATTAAAACCTAGCAGTCCAGTAAGAAGGGGAAGGTTAAAATTTAAAAGGGTAGCTGGGTGCAGCAACAATTATATTCTCAGAATTTTACTTGAATGAAATTTAACATCTGCCGTTTCACACAGTTTTAGGCACTCTTGAAATAAGTCTGGTGTTATTTATGCTGTGGTGTCAGAAAGATAATTCAGTAAAGATTTAGGTGGAAAAATATTATGTTAAGCCCTTCTGTATTTAAAAAAGCTACAGTATTGCAAGGGCTCCCTCTTTACCCCGTTAGTTTGGCTGACATGTAATACACAAGGTCTCCATCTAAATCCAAGTTATCAAACATTTAACTGGTTAACTCATAATCCTATCCTAATCTCCACAAAGTCGAGGGTCTTTGCTTGTATTTATATACTGGCAGCTCAGAACAAAGTTGAAGGCCTTCTGTTAATTGTTTACAAAACCACAATAGTTATAGGTAGTTGTTTCACTGTGTGTGCAACAAAACAACAATGGCTTCAAAAGTTGATGATCTTGCAAATTGTGTAACATTTGCTGTAATTAGATGCATCAGAGTCTTGTAGTTTGTGACCTGCAGTATCGAATCCAGGAAAGGTTTGACAATGGTGTTAAGACTTTCAAGCTCATGAAACAAGAGAGGTGTATCTAGGCTTGCGAAATCATGCAGTAAGTGAATCAAAACTGTGGTTTGATTGACAATTGGTGCTGTGGCTGTTGAATTTATTTGTGTTGGGCACAGTACTATCCACATTATTGTCAAAAAACAGCTCAGATAACCAGCACAAGAAAAGATAAATTCCAACAGACAATTGTTTTTAGAGTGCTATGACAAAACAAGGTGGTTTGTCTTATTGCTTGGTGGGGGGGGGGGGGGGGAGTGGATGATCTACAACCAAAATGAAATAACTGCTTATGCTGGGATGCCACTGAACTTCACTAAAACAAAAACTATTTTTCTCCCTGTTCCAATTGGAACACATTAGCCACTATTTCCCTGATGGGAGGGGCATTTTTCTTTTTGATTCAGTGGAACATGATTAAACAATTACAGTTGATGCATACTGCGAAACACTCACTAAATACCGAGGCATCATCTTAAAGGAACTTTCAGATCAGACAGCTTGCATTCTCTAATGGCCCCCAAAACGATCAAACGTGTTTGACAAAATTGCTCGTATCTAACCATGGATTTACCAAGCAAGCCCGTACATGTTCAAACAATTTTTGTCAGTTTAATCTCACTTTGAAGCCGACATTGTTCATGTTAATGTGTATTTTGACAGCAAGAACAGCCACAATTGCAGACAAAGCTGTCCTGGCATTGACTTTGGTACTGTATTTAAAGAAGAAGAAAACATGGCTCTGGTCAGAAACTGGCTTAAAATGATTTCTGGCTTAAAATGATTTACACATGAAAATCTTCTAAAGGAAATATTATTCTCAGAACACGATGATTAAAACTTCTTTCTGCAAATGGACAATGAAAGTTTTTAAAACTTGTTAAGGCCCATTTAAAACAGCAAACTTGCCTGTGAAGTTCGTTCTTATGTAGACACGGACGTGTCAAACAAGCCCGTTCACATACCAAGAAAGCTTGTCAATTTAACCTTACTTTTGAAGCAGAAAAAATTAAAATGAACAATATACAAAATTGTTGAGGCTTTCGTGGCCACTTGTTGACAAACTGCCTATTGGCTTCTGTCTCGGGTTCTTCGGCCGACGTTCATCTAATGATTTTTCTGCCGTTTCGCCAGCACGAGTGGCTGGCATTGTCAAAGCTTCACCCTCCAGTTCACCACCAGCAGTGGAGGGTGAAGCTTTGACAATGCCAGCCACTCGTGCTGGCGAAACGTCAGAAAAATCGTTAGATGAACGTCGGCCAAAGAACCAGAGACAGAAGCCAATAGGCAGTTTGTGAACAATATACAACTGAAAACCCATTGATGGAAATGTTAATGCTCAGAATCTGACGGCTCTATAACTTTCTGCTGTGAAATGTTTAATATCTTGCTCAACATCACTTCACCTTCACACTGAAAAAGAAGACACAAGTATGCGAAAATTCATTATTGCCTACTGAGTCCTCTAATGACAGTTCATTAAAATACCACAGTTTAGGATCATATGGCCCACATTGTCTGTGAAAGAACCAGAGAACTGTGATTTCTTTATTTCAACCCACTCTGCTTGTATGTTTACTGTATGCGTAAAATATTGATTTTGTTCATAACCTCGCTGTGCTAGATATATGGATGGGAAAGGTGTTAGTGATTGTCAGTGCTGTTTTGTTTTTATACTTGTTAGTGTTCTCGTATTTGTGGAAACTCACGATACAGTGAGATAAATTGTAATAAAACACTTTTTCACGAAACATACTTGGCGACACTCCGACACAAACAACATCCACCATCTTGTCAAATTTTCCGTCAGTCAAATTCTATGCTTGACAAATACGTCAAACGGCACCATACACAGTCAAATATTTGGCAAGCACAGTTATATTTACCAAACCATTTGATTGTTTACGGGGCGTTCTCTTGCACTTAGCAATTGTTACTTCTTTGTACACTTCAAACAGTGGCTTGGTGGAAAATGATTTGAAGATAATGAAAAATTTGAAATTGCAGTTTCAAGTGGTTCATTTCCCAAGCAGAAAGTATCTGCACAGTGAAGTTGAAGCAGCTAATGCAGTTCTGGGGGGAAAAAAGCAGGTTTGTGAGAAACTAAAACTGACATTAAAAGCTGTCTCCAATTAATATATTTTTATTTATGACAGAATTAGCACTTATGTGTTCTGAATATGTCACATATTTGGGAACTCTCCACATCCCTGTATTGTTATGATTGCAGTAATTCTGATGCAGTTATAGTAAAGTGTACTGGCACATATTTGTCATCTTACCTGCAAAAGTTAACCACAATTTTCTGACAATTGTTCTTAAAGGTTTTTACTTTTGAGTGCCGCCTCCTATCTCTGAGATTTGCTTTAATTCTTGTGAACTGATTGGAGTATTATGCTGGACTGCTTCATATGCAGTACATTCTATTAGTATTTAACTGAATAGTCACAAAGAATGTGAAGAGGCCATTCAACAAGTAAATTACACCTGCAGTTCTGCAGTGCATCTTGCAAATAAGTCTCTCTCTCTCTCTCTCTCTCTCTCTCTCTCTCTCTCTAAAGTTGATCAGTGTAATAAAAATAAATAATTATGCCTCCCTCTCTTGATTCTGTTATTTGTGTTGCTCTTTACCGCTACAAAATTTCCTGCTGTTTGAGCTTTGAGTTCTCATTTGCTTATGGTTCTTGAAAGTTATCTCAATTTTCTGCTGTGATTGAACTGTCAGTCAATTTACACTGTAGGTGCAAATTGTGATTTATTTAAGAATATTCATTATATTATCTGTGTGCATCCTGTTTGATGCCATATATGTGGGTTTTTTTCCGCTGACTTGTGCATACATTAAGGAAACCGATCCAGTAATTAATTGTTTGTTTGCTGATGCACGTATACTGTCATGGTACATATTAAAATCCCCACATACCTTAGCATGCCACTGGAGGACCTGAAACAAAACTGTGCAGCCCATTTAAAAAGTGGAGTATCGTGTGCTAATTCGTTTTTGATGGCAATGGAAATATTGCAGCTGTGTCAGGCCAGTCCACACAGCTAGAGAAGTTACTTGGATTGGCCAGCAGCAGCTTAAACATATTTGCTGCTGCTGAAAACAGATAGGCATATTATACTTTTTCTTCAACAATCTTCACCATTTTGTTTTGGCACTGTGCTATGGTACTGTTGCTTTGGGATTTCAAGTGTTCAAGGATTGCAGACAGACAACCAGTTATTTATGTAACTTCGTTTTTTTTTTAAAGTAATAGAGTAGAACCTTGCTAATCCGACCTTGGAGGATCCGACTCCCCGTTTAGTCTGACCATCCCATTTCTTGTGTCTCTTTAACCGCCCTTCACATGATGCCACTCGATGGTGCTACAGATGAGCTAAGCAGTGGGTCACCACATATGAACAGTTGGCATGTGTTGTCAGTGTAGCAGTAGCGGCAGCATTGAAGCTGCTTACTACAATAGCGGCACTTGTTGTCAATGGCAGTGTTCTTCTCAGTGGGGTTGTGTGAAGGGACCCTTACATATGTGGGCCGCTGCTACGGTCGGGTGTGGACTTGTCAGTGAATTATCATCTTGGGGTATGGAGTGTTGACTGTAGATAGATGTAGTTTGATCAACTTTTTTCTAGCTCAGTCAATAAGTGTTACTGAGCACACATTTGTTTTATATATTAGTGACAGTGTTCTCCTTATATACTGTATTAAAGTGTGTAAAACTAAGCTATGGCATCAACTGAACGTAAACATGTGACATTGTCTTCAGCTGCGAAACTGAATGTGCTTGAAATGTTAAAGGCGAGTCTCTTCAAAACGTTACATGTGAGCTAGGGGTTGGCATAACAAGTGTTAAAGACTGAAGAGCAAAAATGGAAAAACTCTTGAAAGTCGTACAGGAATGATTGATGATCAGAAAGAACTGAAAATACGCAAGACTTTAAAGAAGTCTAGAAGTGAAATTCTAGACAATGCTTTATGGGAGGAGTTTGAGCAAGAGAGAAGAAAAGTATTTCTGTTGTTTGGACCAGTCATAAAAGAAAAGGTACTGATTTTGTATGAAAAATTGCTTAGAGACAATCAGAAGGAAAAGGTTACAGTGAAGATACAAAACTTGCCAAAGAGAGAATGCCTATTTTTCTCCATAGTATTGCTAATGGCTGTCACAAGTTATCATTGTTTGTGATTGGAAAGGCAAAATAATAATAAACGAGTATTCAAAAACATTAATATGGCATCTCTACCTGTTTATCAAAACCAAAGGCTGGCCAGTGTGGCCTTGTGGTTCTAGACGCTTCAGTCTGGAACCGCGCGACCACTACGGTCACAGGTTAGAATTCTGCCTCAGGCATGGATGTGTGGGATGTCCTTTGGTTAGTTAGGTTTAAGTAGTGCTAAGTTCTAGGGGGCTGATGACCTCAGATGTTAAGTCCCATAGTGCTCAGAGCCATATCAAAACCGAAAGTTAACATGGATGGAATCCATCCTGTTTTAAGAAATGAAACAACGGAATGAATGAAAATAAAGATGAAACATCAAAAGAAAAACTGAGTGAAGAGAAAAACTTTACTACAGGATGTTGAGCGCAGCAACGTGAGTGAGTGGATCAGTACGGCAGTCATTGAGTGCACAATGGAAGAAGAATTAACTGATGGCCAAATCATTCATGCTTTAACTCGAACAAGTGATGATAATGAGGAAGATGACAATGAACCTGATACAGATGCTAAGAAGGCATTGGATATAGTCTTTCAGTACATCTCAACGAAACTCTTCATCTACCCGAGTATACATTTTGTGGATCACTAAGTGACGGAACATTTCGACGAAACAAGGTTATCATCTGCTAAGCAAAAGAATGCTAGATTTTTTTGGTCCTACTTAAAAACAGAACATTAGATTTTTTCATCCTGCTTAGAAACAAAACATTTTTTACTGTATGATTTCTCATGTGAATCTCCAGATTTTGAAAATGCTGGATTGGGGGAGACCAAATGTGCAGGCAAAAACCTGGAAATGTGTTACAAGTGCTTTCCCTGCTTTATTTTTCACTCTCTTGTAAGGGAATCATTTTGTAAGCCCTGAAAATTAATGATTCAGGTTGTCTGTGTTTGACAACCTTGTTAGAGTTCCTGTTTTAGTAAGTAAATATCCTCAGTTTCAAATACTATATTCTTGGGTGTTGGTCTTCATTAACATCCTCTTCTGTGTTAGTGTATGAAATCATATGCTGAACTATTTTTCCAGGTGGTCACTCTGACACAGTTTTTCCCTCAGTTTCAACATTTTGTTGACAGGGAACTAGCAATTTTATTCACTTTGTCAAATTGTTTATTAATGATTGTGTTAACATTTTTCAAGCCTAGCCTACTGAGGCTGCTCTGACAGAGCCTGATCTTAACAATAAACATCAAAGTGGCAACACATGCTTTATAAATGTTGGCAGAATGACTTCATAATCCCTAAATGTCTCTTAGCAAGTCAAAATCCAGTCATTTCCTAATACCCTGTGTAGTTTTAGTTGAAAGAAAGTTTTGGGCTGAGTTTTTCCTATCTCTCATAAAGACATGGATTTTGACTTGCTAAGAATAACATGTGGATTGTGGCGTAAGATTATTTGCAGTATTGGTGACAGCTGCTTATAGGCAAGATACTTGTATTTGCTGTCTAAGTTGAGTAATTCTCATATTGGTCGTGCTTGTATAGCCCTATTATTATAGGAAGCCTGGGTGGTGGGATGGCTCTATTATTAATTGCCACAGTGGACATTCTTAGGAAGCATCTTCAGCCATTTGTTTTATTTCTTTTGCATAATTACAGTATTGTTTCCAAAAGTTAGCATGTAGCAAGAATAATGTTTTTTGTGAGTAGTTTAATAACTCTCTTAAATGGAACAGTATCAACAGGTGATAAAAATTAACTTTATGCTAATAATCATAGGTGCTTTCTCATAACTTTTGCCCTCTAGGAATGTATCTGTATAATTTTGTACTTATTAAGAAATCCACAAAGATGTTCATTTATGCTAGGTGAGAAAAGTTCAATCTACAAAATTTCAACTAAAATCACACATTGTTTTAGAAAATGATTTAACATGTAATGCAAGAGTGTATGTAAGAAATTTGTGAGTTTTCATGATTCACTATATGCAAATACTAAGACAATACTACATTGACATTGCAACCAAGTTGCTGTTAATCCAAGCTATGTCTGTTTATCCTCATGTTTTTGGCTGTTTCTGCAGCTAGCATTGGTATGTTAAATTTCTTTGTTCATTTTGGGCCTGCGGCATAGTGTACGTCAATAATGAAATTACTATAAATAAGATCCAGAAAAGCTGCAATATTATTTTATGACCATTATGTTTCAGCTTTCATTGGCATTTTCAAGTAACCTGTGACTACAATGTTTATGAGATCATTCTTACATTATATGTCTTGCACATTTGATTGATTAGATTATAAAGCATAATCTCTGATACCACAGGACCTCATATATTGCTGGAACACATAAAAGTCATACTTGTAAATTTTCTAGAAATTGCACTATCTCAAAATTACCTTGAACTCAACAACAGAATTTATTCCCAAGCAGATGGAGTGACTATGGGGAATAGTGTGGAGGGCACAGTAGCAGACATTTTCCTTAATACCCTAGAAGAAGAATTTAATTGGCCTACATTGAATAAAATTATACACTATTACAGATATGTGGATGACGCAATCATGCTAATTGACGGAAATCAGACAGACTCTCAGGATATTCACCAAGACCTAAACAACTTATTGGCCAAAATCAAATTCACTATGGAAATTGAGGAAGACAATTCCATAAGCTACCTAGACCTCACAATTAGCAAAAACACCCACCATCACACATTTGATATTTATAGAAAATGCACGTGGACAATATTACAAATGCCATCTTCTGTCATCCCAAATTGAAGAACCTTAAATATTTCCACTTAATGAGTTATAGACTAATTTACCTGCAACTAAAAAAAAAACAAGCAATAGAAAAACTATTGGATACATTTCATTACATAGTACACAAAAATAATTTGGCCAAACATAGTCACAAAACTGTGAACCAAACACATGGCATCCAATCATAATGCAATACTCAGTGAAATAACATCTAGCAAGGGAAACATCAACTAAACATAAAACAGAGTATAACCAGCAATTTACCAAAATCAGTTATTTAACCAAATAAATGCATTGTTCAAAACCACTGATATACAACTAGCCTTTTGTACAACCACCACCTCAAAATGAAACTGTTCAGGCAGTGCTAAATCCGTAACAACTGTAATAACTCCTACATTGGCCAGACAGAACAAAATTTTGACATTGGATTCAAAGAGCACATCAGAAATAGTGACAATCAATCGAGCTTCTTTCTCCATCTAAAAAATAAACATCACATAGCTGATCAAATCGAAAATGCATTGCAAATACTGCATAGAATACCCAAAAGTCCCACTGTCAACATTCTCAAAGAATTAGAAATTTATATGCAAATGCATAACAACCCATAAGTAATATTAAATGGTCATACAGATTTTAAACACACATTCTACGTAAAAAAAGAAAAAGAAATACTGGAACACGAAAAGGGATACAAGTAAACAACACGCAACAATGTCAAAAATCTAACCAGAGGGGAAAAAACATAATCACTGTCTGTTTGCATATACTTGTAAACTATAGTGTCACTGTCAAATTACTGTCAAAACATATGCAACATGTAATTTTACCAACAACTGAGCACTGACAGTTACATGACAGTTTACTATTGATGTAAAATGGATGTCAAGTTCACATATATAACAGTATGTAATCAATCAAATATGCAAGGTGTATTACGTACATAAATGATCTCACTATTATCATATTTGCAGGGTACTTGAAAGTGGCAATGAAAGCCCAAACAGATCTGTTGTGAAATAAGGAATGATAATTACATTGCAGCTACACTGAACCTCCTTTATAATAATTAGTATGTTTGGTCTAACATGATTCATCACATATATTTTAGTGATGATGATTACCCAGATTTGTGGTCTCGTTCTGAAATCCCATATTCTAGCATTCTCTGGAAACTTCAGCTTGCAGGTTGCTTGTTTTGTCTGGTATTTTTTGACCATATTATAGTTTTCTAACGTAAAATATTTTTGTTAATAAAGTTAATTCAGGGTGATATTTGTGTGAACAGGAATCCAACAACAACCACACCAGTGGTAGCAGCAGTAGCAGCAGCAGTGGCACTAGCAGCTCAAGTAGTGACAGTGAAAGTGATAGTGATAGTGACAAACACTCATCATCCAGTAGCTCACCTACATTCAGCAGTGGTGACGAGAGAGAGTGCCAGAGCCCTAAAGCAACTACTGCTGAAACTCCTATCGCCACATCACATGAAGCATCAGACATTACGGCCACATCGCAAAGGTAAATAGTTGTGTTGTCTGTTATGTCTTATGATTCTTTCTTGAAACACCCATAAATTCTCTTACAGTATTCAAATGTTAGGTAGTTCCTTTTAATACTTGCCATTGGTACTGATGTCCATTCTGATTTAAAATGGAAGTTAATAAAATTTTGTGAGCTAATTCACAAGATTTAAACTTGCGTCGCAAAAGATTTGATCACTGGTTCAGCAATAATGTCATTTACTCATCACCTTGTTGAGTAGAATTTTAGTAGTGGCACATTATCCCTATTGTAATCATCAAATTACTGAGATCAGTGAAATATTAAATTGCAGTAACTGAACCTGTGTTTTTTTTTCTTTTTTTTTTTCCCCCCATTCAGTGTGACACTTATCCTTAACAGATATTACTTTGGGTGTGAAATAGTCCAATAATTACATCCTCCATGGATTAATTGCAAATTTAATAATGAATTGTATTCATTTAAGTTAATTTCTTTCCTCCCATGGTTTATATTGGCTTAGTGTTTTGTCACACATCACAAAACTGTATTCTTGAAGAGAATACAACAGTTCATTACGTGGTGATCTTTTTGAGTTTGCCTCTAGACCCTTAAATCAATTTGACTCATTATTTCTAATACCATAAATTGCTTTGCTGGATATTCTATATCAAACTTTATTTTCACAGAACTACTTAATGTATTATTCTGTCTGTGATAAATATTATTAAACAAGATAACTATGAATACAGGAGCATATAGTGAGAATTTGAATCCACAAAGTTAAAGCACCAAAAATTATTAGACATGGTGCACCCAGTGCCTGATAGAAGTCCAGAGATGCAGTTAAAAACCAACAGCAGAGCATTAACACTCAAGGTAGTCAAAGTCCAAGCATAGCATATGTTGTCAGATGGAAGGGAACTGGGAAATCCTGCCAGAAATGTGTCAGTAATACTTGAGTTAGTGCTACAAGTGAATGTAGTGAAGCTATGACCAGTCAACCATAAAGCCACAATAACAACTAGGTGTGTGGCGCAGGAAATTGCTAGCTGTGAGACTGTAAGATACCATGTGTGTGCTACTGTATAACATGGAACTGGGCTGCTTCTATTGGCTTCAGTGCATTGTTGAGGTCAACATTTTGGATATTAAAGATTCAATCCACTAAGCTAACCACACATGGTTCAAAATGCCCTGCTTTGTGCCACCATCTGTTAGGTCCAGTATGTCCACTTTCGGAGGTCATTGGTATTGTCTGTTGGCACTGTCCAACATGCTAGGGTTGGAATAAGAGCATCCAAATAAGCAATAGCAGGCCTTGGTATTTTGCTGGCCCACAACAGCATGTAAATGATCGGCAAAATTCCTCCACTGTTTTGGTCAGTTTTAGAGTGCAAAAGGCCCACTTGCAGTATCCTTGGTACGAAGTGTCTGTAGCAGGGTGTATACGACCCGGGACAACCGGGAAATCCCAGAAAAACCCGGGAATTTTTTCATCCGGGAGAAAACCGTGAAAAATCCGGAAATTTTTCGGAATTCCGGGAATTTTTCATTGTTTTAGCTTTCAGTTAATTTTTTTTAAATTTGGCTGCAGAATTGATTCTCTAGCAAAGAATGTTATTGTATCCTGCTGCTGGAGAATGATACTGCAGCAATAAAATATAAACGAGAGGGGGAAAAAATAAAACTTTAGTGACAAAGGAAATGTGCAATTTACAACAACAAAAAACCGTGCACGCACAAGCGTTTGCAAATAGCAAAAATATGTCAAAGGCCGTAGAGCGCAGACTGTAATTCTTTGTAACAATAAACTGCATGCTATGAGCATGACGTCACAACTGTTCAAATTAGGTTCGTTTGACCAATTGCCAGCGGTCTGTTGCGCATGCGCATTTGACTCGCGTATAAGCAGTACCTTCTACCGCTACTTGAAGTTTGGCTGTTAGCTGTATCAGTAGCAGCAGCAAGCAGCCTGATGCAAACAAGAAAAATTTTTCTCGTGCGCCCTAGCTGCCAGATTCACGCTTGCACAGAGTTGTAGTGGGGAGGGGCTTAACCTCCACGTGACACGTGTTTACGTTAAGTGATTTCGCTGCTTCTCTTCGTGTACATCTCCCAAGTCAAATGAAAACAAAATGGATTTCTGTGGCCGGGAGCTATCAAGTGAATTAAAATACATTCACATAATTACGGAGGGCAGAAATATATTATTAATTTCAGTTTTCTGATTTTATTTTATTTCCAAGTTAGTAGCAGTCAAGCATTAATCGCCTTGCAGAACAGTGAAGTTATTTTTGCAAGTTTGCTAAAGAAATTTAGCTTTATTAATCTTTCCGCTGAGGCAATCATTTTATTTGAAACGAAGTGTTTCATTCTACAGTTTTGGCTAGTTCCAACTTTTCGCTGAATTTCAAGTGCACGTTATCATCTTCTGCCATATATGGCATTATGCCATAATAAAGAACCAAAACTGAGGTCGTAGAGTACTGGTACTCCAAGAAAATTTACATCCCAAAAACCACACTGAAAAGCTTAATATCGGATGGGACCTACTTCATTGTGAATCTGGAAAAAGCCAATTCTCACTTCAAGCCGAATTATGCATTTTAGTATGGTTTACGAAATTCCGATGCTCTTTGGAGTACCCTCTTATGCCCTGTTTCTTTTATGGTGTAATGTAAGCTCTTTTAGTGCTTTATACAAATGAACATACGGGCTTCCTACACCACTGCAGTTGCACACGCACAATAATGCCTTTTTTCTGGCGCTCTCTGGAAACGTAAATCGAACCTATTTCTAACAAGTCTTCCAAGAGTATTGCGAACGGTGGTTAGAAAAGCGTTACTTTCAAAGTAAATTTCTTTTTACGCAAGATGAATTATGTTATGTGTGAGAAAGTGGGATGGGTATCGAAATCACAGAGCGTTCGAAACTGAACAGTTTGAGGACCAGCCACTTACAAGAATTTCGAGCCGAGACATTTATGTCATAATTTTAAATTTACTGGCACATTTGTGTGATGTATCTTAAAATATAACACACGCAAAAAAGATCAATATTACATGTGAAAGCTTAGCTTCTATTGTAGCGTGTTAATCTTAGAGACTAATATTATATGTGAAAGCTTAGCTTTTCTTGTAGATATACGGTACTGTGTACATTAATGTAAACCATTGACTTTTCCTCTTGCGTGTTCGCGCTATGTAACCAGTGATCTTGCTATTTGCTGACTATAACACATGTCCTATGCTCTGAATAGCGTCTGCCATTGGCTGACGAGATCTCGTGGTTTGAGTTATGACTCGCTTACAAAAGGACATCGCAACCTCGGTTTCAACGCTCCGCAAACTAATGCGCTGTGTTTGGTGCAATTCGAATTTATACTTTCGTAATTCGAAAATATGGAACGTATATGTTGCTGCAAATCAAAGGTCTTTCCAACACTTCTCTCCTTTTTTTAAAATTAAAAGTCTCTCCAAAACTTCTCTGCCCGTCTTTTCTTTTTGTTCCGGGAAGTTCTACACGATTGTATAAAACGTTAACCATTCAAAGAATTGATAAGTTTTACAGTTCCGAGGGAAAATCTACGGAAAACCTACTGTCACTTAGCACAGAAAAAGTGTATTTTCGCCCGGAAAAAAGCATATTTTTTAAACGGGATATGCGGGAGAAATCAGGGAATTTTTTTTCCTTGTCCCCATATACACCCTGTGTAGTCTCAATCACAATAGGAGCACATGGCAGACTGTGCGGAGATTGGCTTCTTCCACAGGTGTACATCCTGGATGCAGCAGAGTTGATGGCATTTGTTGGTGTTACCACTATAGACATAGTTGCTTAAGATGGTGACTTCTGAAAGGGCCATCCTTAGTGACTACGTGAGGTAACCACGAATGGCTGATGTCCTCTATAGCAACTGCCCAAAGACTTTTCCTAAACTAGGTTACCTGTTCAGAAGTGAGATTTTGACATCAAAGGTTACAAGAGTGACAGCAACAGGACTTCAGTCATTCATGACTGTGACCCTATATGTCAAGAAGAGCAAATTTGCTGCCTGTCCTGAAAGATTTTAAATGTGTGCGCTAGGCACTCTGCTTCCCTGTTACTTTGGGACTGGAATGGATTAGAACTCAAATGGTAGATCCCATTCTGGTTTAGAATAAGAGGAATAAGTATGACATAAGCTGGAGATGTTAGCAGAAATGTGTTCTCCTTTGGAAAGTGTTCTGATTGTGATTTCTACTATTTTGTTTGGGTGTACATGAAATGCTTTTATTACTACCAGCCATACGAAATTTAAGAATCAACTTTTAAAATAGGTATTAATTTTTTCACACAGATGGGAGGGGGTTTGGCTGTAGGACATAAGTAGTGTATGGCACTGAATGATTTTTAGCGCACTGTGGGCATGTGCATATTATTTCTCTCTGTGTGTTGGTATGGGCCAATAAACATGGTGTACAGCTGCATTCTGGATGCATGTCATTCCCAAATACTGTTTCAAAAATAATGGGAAGGATAGATTGCTACTCACCATAAAGATGATATGTTGAGTTGCAGACAGGCACGCTGAAGAGACTGTTAAGCATAAAAAGCTTCTTGCCAAAGCCTTCATCAGAAAAGAGAAACACACACGCGTTCACACAAGCAGGCGCACCTAATGCACACAACTGCTGTCTGTGGCTGTTCGTTTTTACAGTGAGAAGCAATCTATCCATTCCTTAATTGATATTCCAACCTGGACTTTCCAAATACCATATCTTTAGAAATGTGAGGACCTGAACTTATAATGTGTAAGGAATGAAAAAGTAGATGTTGCTTGGAGCTTGTGATCAATGTGATGACCCCTTGAGTTGCTGACAGTGTGTGGAACTGCATAAAGACTTCTTGAAACATTTAGTGTCTTCTCTGTCCAACCTATGTGAATGCACATCACTACTTGGGTCAGCAGTGAATTGGTGATGATAATACGTATGATTATACACGAAATTATGAGGAACCTTGCGCCTGCACTTTGCAGGACATTATTGTTGTAATGATTCTGTATTGACATTGAATTTAGCAGCTCAGGAAGTGAAGAACAACATGATGTTAGTTCATTACAGACTGAAAGTGATGACAGTACGTCAGTTGAGTGACAAGTGGTCGCCAGTGGTACAAGATGTATTCATCTACTGTTTTCCAAACAGCTCCTCCAAGATTTATGTTCACAAGAAACTGTTGTGAAACCCATGCATAGACTTCATGGCTGCACAGAAGCTAAAAAGTGACGTACAGTTTCAGGATATTTTAATCAAAAGCCCATTGCACAAGTATACTTTGGGGTTTTATCATTGGTGATCTTCAAAATTTTGTAACTCATTATTTTGAGCCTTAAAAGCTAGCTTTGTGTGTGTCTACGTAATGTCATTCATTATGGAATGTTTTTCATTAATAAAAGAGTAAATTACTTTTTGGAACATAATTTAAAAAAAACATTAAGGAGTTAAATAGCACATCATACCGTACAAATAGGTGTAAAATGTTTATCCTGATGAACAATCTATTGTGGAGAAATGCCTCAGGCCACACACACCGATTTTAAAAGTGGCTCAGTAAGTTGCTCAGTGCCATCAGTATTATGCATGACAATGTGGAACAGATTCCATACTGAGTAGCATCCACTGCTAGAACCAAGAATTTGCCCTGAATGTATGTGCTAAACATTTACTTATTTCCGGACAACATTAATGAGGAAGACTTTCACGAAAAAATACATTCAGGATACACGTAATATTGGTATCCCTGAGAATGAATATTGCACAGTAGTTCATTATGCCTAGATAAGCTTGTAACTCAGTAATGTTAATTGCCATACTTCTTAAAGCCAACATAATATCAATTTGACAAGGAATGAAAATCCATCTCAAATGGACCTTGAGTTTGAGACAGTGCAACAATAAAACACTATCTGTGTTATAGCTTGTAGCAGGTGCTGCAAGACCTGTGATTAAATAGACTTAATTGCTTCTCATAATACATAACATGGCAAGTTGTTGTATTCAGGGATTACCACTAAGAATAGTTTAGTCATCTGAGATGGCGGTGAGGCATGATGTATTGGCCATCTTTTTGTTTGTTTTGTGTTGGTACCTGCTGTGCAGTTTGATCACTGTCATCATGGCATAGGTGAGAAGCTCCAATGAAGATGTCGATGTTCAGTGCTGAAATGACGAGTGAACTTTGGCTTTAGTGTACAGTCCACTGCTCATGTCACCTCAAAGACTTGATTAATCATAAGTACAATCAGTGAATGGGTGTGAGAGAGATTTCAAGCCTTCATGTTGAACCACCTCACATTGAGCATGCCAGAGTACTACATCACCAATGTGAGAAACTGTATAATAATGGTGATTATACTGCCAAGTGAAAGGGCACTCCAGCTTCAGTGATTGGCCACACAGAAACAAGAAAACCGATAAGTTGCTTTTTTCTTGTTCAAATTTATTGGTGTGCAAATTTGTGGCTCTGCATACATTAATGAGAACTTAACAAATCTTGAAAGTTAGGAGGAGACTGTTGTAACAGGAACAAATAAGATTTATTTAGCATAGTACTTCATGGAGCAATATATAAGGTACAGTGAAGTGCAGGTTGTGAGTAGCACTGGAAACATGGACTAGATGACTGTAATACAGTTTACAGAATAGGCTGAGCACTCATTTGAGATTGCTTAAATAATACTGTTTCTTTGGCAGCTCACCAGAGCACACTAGTTGGCCTCCATAAGCAGGCCTGTGAACTATATGGGCACTTGATCTATGAAATCGCGCACATCATGAGTGAAGTTGCATCACTCCCCCCTTCCATGGGGTTGGAAAACCACATATGTACATAAAAACACTAGGCACCAAAAAATATACGGTACAGAAAAAATACTAGGCACATAAAAAACTTATGACACATGAATCGTGGAAAAGACCAGTGACAGCACTGACATCCATTTCGTCATCAGACAATGGCTGCTGCTACTGTGGATAGTGTCTCATAGCAACGTCCTCGCTGAGATGATCAGCAATTGGCGCCAGAGGTGCCAGCGGCGGTGATTGTCACACAGGACCCGGCAGTAATGGTCACACAGGACCCAGTGATGGAGGTAGCGGCATCAGGTGCAGAGGGGATTGCACCGGCGACAGCAATCGAGAAGTTGGGTGACAGCAGTTGAGGAATGAGGTTGGAGGCAGGAACACTAGACCGCGATCTGCTAGGCAGCGACGCCCGCTGTGGTGTGAACAGTGACACAGGAACAGGCATTGGCAGCAGTGGGGGAGATGGTGGCCCCTCTGCAACAGATCCTACAGTGCGCAGCCACAGCTGGTCGAAGTGACAGGTTGTCTCCACATCAGGAGTGTGGATGATGCACAGGCACCAGCCATGGGGGGGGGGGGGGGGGGTGCAAGCTTATTCATGGTAATATGTGCCTGATAACTGGTAGCACAATCTAGCCCAGGGGAAAGAGAGATGAAAATTCAGAGCAGAGGGACTCCAGTTGCTGGTACGGAAATTGATCTGACACTAAATTTACCTTATCAGCAATATAGAACCAAAAGCATTAAACACATCTGACACAACATGTCTGCGGTATAGGATTGATCCACCAAAGGGAATGTAAGAGGGTAAACAACAGATTTGTAAGAGACAAGAGCAGAGAAATTACTTAGGATCGGAATCTGCTATTTATTATAGCCAACCAAATTCTATGAAACCTGTGTGTGGGGACAGGAGCCCAAGTCCACATACATTTGTGCGTTTACTAAAGTCACTGCAGCTCCTGAGTCCTTTTGCATTTTTAATGGTTTATTAAACGTGCACAAGTCAATAAACAATTTGTTCGGGCAGACAGTTATTGGAGAGAGACAGTTTATGGGCATCAGTACTACTGTGGCCACCATTGGAGTAGGAGCTGCACACTGCAGTGGTGTGGCCTTTCTTTTGACTCTAGTTGCAAACGACTCAACACTTAAGGGCATGCAGCAAGCTCTAGTTGGATGAAGCAGTATGGGCAAAAGGGAAGGGGGGCAGGCAATGTTGTGATGCGGCCTGTTGCTGCTGTGTCCGTAACGAATGCTACCCCATGTGATGCTGAATGGAAGGTTGTACTGCTGCAACAGCTTCATCATCATCCTGAACACTTGCAGTGTATTTAACAGGGGTTGACTGAGCAACTTCCAATACCTCCCCCCATGCAGAAATCTGATTGCCTGTGGTCCATGTCACTTCAAAGAACTGTGCTATATTGAGCATACTGTATTTACTTGAATCTAAGCTGCACCTGAAAAATGAGACTCGAAATCAAGGGGGAAAAAAAATTTCCCGAATCTAAGCCGCACCTGAAATTTGAGACTCGAAATTCAAGAGGAGAGAGAAGTTTTAGGCCGCATCTCTAAATCGAGGGTCGAATGAATGACGATACAGCTACAGTAGTTTGGTTCAAGTCGTAAGCTTAGCAGTTAACCTTTACCAGGTAGCCATTGCTATGCCTCATGGCGCTCCGTCCATATTTATACGGGTACCCTTCCTTTTTCACGTGCTTCGTCTGGTTTGAATTGATTGCTTATTTTTCTTTGATTTGATAAGCGCCGTTTTCTTTGTTATAGGTGTTTACGTCACGCTAAGCTGAAAATGCATTACTGTACTGTCGTGCATTGTTTGTCGCATTCTGATAGTGCGTGTTTACGGCCTGTCGCCACTCGTGGCATGGCTTGCTTTTGTACGCACTACCGCCGCTTACAATAAATAAATAAATAAATTAATTAATTAATTTAAAAAAATAAAAAAAAATAAAAAGTCTCATTAGCAAAACAATGGCAAGAGACTGCTATTTGTTGTTACTTACACTGCTGCTTTCTTTGATAATGATCAACAAGAACCAAATAATAGACTACCTATGATAGAAGATGTTCTGAACGAGAGTTTAGCGAAAATTATTCTCTGTTTGAAAATCTTGGCAGGTGCCTCTTTAGTAGATTACATTCTGCACAGAAATTAGAGTCGTCTTAGATTTAAAAATCTAGTCAATTGCTGTGCTTCATTTCTGACTGTATCACTATTAGGCGTAAGAATAATACGAATATAAACATGACATAATATGTATATTCTTCCGTGTTTGCTGTTGTAACACTCTAGTTTCGTAGTTTATTAGGAAGACAGGATTTAAATGAGATAGGAGCAAACACAAAACAATACATGGCAATATGTTTATATTCGTATTATTCTTGTGGTGAAGAGAATACCGCATGTGTTTCACAATTCATAAAAGTTCCTATTAGCAACCATCTCTTCTCACAGGTAGGAAAAAATTCAGAACGTAGAGTTGGCCATATAGACAAGTAGAGTTGGCCATATTGACAAACATCCCAAACAGTCTTGCCAGTCGGATTTTCGTAGTACATTGAAATGCTGCTACATTCGAAGATGAACAATACGGAATTTTATTTACTTCGCTGGATAATGTATGAAAATGCAGTGGTCGAAACTCGGGGCAGAGAAAAAAGCTTGTCTTCCACCTTTTATTTATTTATTTATTTATTTATTTACTGACGCAGAGGATTTGGTACCAGTATTTATCTTTGTGCCTACAAAGCATGCCTGTGTAGCGCTACGTATATTCGACGGGAGAAGTTAGTTGTGGCAGCACCCACCAACATATTTCAGAACTTCCGCTTGCTTTGCACTTGGTTCTAAGCCGCAGGCGGTTTTTTGGATTACAAAAACCGGAAAAAAAGTGCGGCTTCGATTCGATTAAATACGGTATCCGTACATCCGTAAGCATCAGGTTCTCACATTAAAGTACCTGTTCACGGTCTTCCCTATCTGGGACCAGACGAATATCATCGCCACGCACCTTGTGATCAGTGTTCGATTTGTGATGGATACTACTGACAAATTTACAATGATGGTTCAACCTGTGTAATTCTGCAGCCCAGTCTTAAGATTGATTTGGCTGTTTCTGACGATGGTAAAATTCTACACGCATCGCAATGACATGCGTTCTGTCGCAGTAATAGGTCAAAAGTAGCTTGGACATTTCATCAAATGATTAACTGGACAGTACTTGCAAAGGCACTGTTGAATCCTACCTAGTTGTCAAAGATGTGTGTCTAGGAAACCTGCTTCTCAGATCACTAGACAACAATTCAAGCAGTGAGTTTTATTATGAAAAGTATATGACATTACTTAACTTTGTGTTAATCAGATGTGTCACAAGCAAAGGGCGACAAAGTAAACAGTGTTCTTCAGTGTATACAATTCGTAAGTCGCTGGTTTTGAAGTGCCTAATTTGATGCTGCTGTAGAACTGGGCCGCGACCAGTCAGTGTGGCGCTTATGTCCTCTTCACATATATGTCGCTGCCATCGTGTTTTCGTCCTGGAGACTGGTCAGTCAGCGTGCAATTGGCCGACATCTTCACATCCCTCTCTGATGTCTCATTTCTGACTGGCGTGCCGGCGCTTGAATTTACGCTGTAACAGGCACAAGTTGGCACAACATGTGATAAATGCGTGACAAAAGGCAGGAAAGAGAGCCCTACTCAGGTTTGCATTGACCATGCGAAAAACGGAATGTTGGTGTAACTGTGTCTCGTAGGAATCCTAATATTCAGTTGATTCATCATATGCTGGAAGGGGTGACAGTTCCACTGATGAGAGTAAACTGCTGCGAACGTGCAGATGCCACATGATTGAGAGTGGTGGTAAGAGCCTGCTGCTGTTCCTTGATAACTTGCTGCTTGGCCTTGATATGTTGGAGTAGTTCTTCCATTGAGATGTTTGTCAGGTAACTTAGCACTGACACTAACATGGGAGGAAAGATAATTCTGATATGGAACAACATGTACAGGTTGTGCATAGCACTGGACAACAGTAATACGGGTTACAGAATAGGTCAAACACTCATTTGAGATTGCTTAAATAATACTCTTCCTTTGACGGCTCACCTAAAGCGTGCCAGGAGGCTGACCCGGGTGGCCTTTATTAGCGGGCCTTGAGAACTGTAGGGACACATGCTCTTAAATTGCACACATGATGAGTGAAGGTACACAGGGACATAAATGGTGGTCAGCGCTTGCCTTCAAGAGGCAAATTCCATTACTGCTAACACACGCACACGCGCGCCCACACACACACACACACACACACACACACACAAAGTACAAAAAATGACCATAGGTTTTGGAACTGTTAGTTCCTTGCTGGGGAATGAAACGGGGGTAGTTTGAAGATAGTTGGAAATGAGGGATACACATTCAGTCATTGGTTCAGTACTTCTACAGTAGTCACAGCTTCATCTTCTTATACCATGTTAGCAGTCAGTTTTCAGTATTTAACTAATGGCAAAAGTTATGTATCTGTGTACAAAAAATATGTGTCATGTTGGTTCTTAGTTTCTTGTTGTAGCTGACGTACTTCCTGGAAGTTTCCTTATAACATTTTTCTTTGTTTCAGTGAGAAGGATACACAGCAGCCTGAAGTTGGCTCTGATATAACTGCAGAAAGGTATGTTGCATAATTATGTTGAAGATATTCTGTATTTGAAAATTATTTTATTGTGGCCAAACAATAGCCAATTTTATTGTAGCAGTGACATGTAACTAAGTGTTGTTTTTGAAGAGTTGCGGAAGTGTGCAAATGTGTGTAACAGGGGCATCTGATTTGTTAGCATTCATTTACATAGTATATTCTGACTGATACATAGACTATGCTTCAAATTTTACTTGGAAGTGTATGTAAATTGGCAAGACACTAGAAAGCGTGCATCATGGTAGTGACCACAATGAATTCTGCAGTTACACCTACCTGTGAAGTGGACACTCGACAAAGTGTAAACAGCGTACAGATTTCCTCAGCTGATTTGCTGTGTATCTAAAATCCTCAGCCAATACCTAGACTGCTCGAACAGTCTACGAGTGTACTGCCAGTCCATAGTGTCCAGCAGGCACAATATTTCGGTGAGCAGACATGTCGCCATCGTCAGGTGCACTGACAAACTGAGCTCCTGAGGGCGGGCGGCCGTCCTAAATCCCCTTCCCCCGCAAGGCATTCTCTCCGTGGTCCAACACGCAGCCGCGCATCAGTGATCGCTGAGAGGCTGGTGTCTGTGTCTGTCTGTGGTGGCGTCGGTGTAACTGCCTCGTCCACCCTGGTCGCTCATTCATTTTCTTTGCTGAGCCTCTTTTTAATTAGACTCAGTGCTGGTTCCCATGCCTTGCTGAGGTTATAGCCACAATCTCTGTTGATGAGTCCATCCCTGGTACGAATTTCGATAGTCTCTCTAATGATGCTGTCCCATTATTTAGATATCTGTGCCAAGACCCTGGTATGTTGGTAGTCCATTTCGTGATTTTCGGACAAACAGTGCTCTGCGACTGCCGACTTGTTGGGGTACATAAGTCGAGTGTGCCTCCGATGTTATTGGAAACGATCTTCGATGGTGCGCACTGTCTGTCCAATGTAAGTCTTCCCAAACTCTCAGGGAATCTGGTATATGCCGGCCTTCCACAAACAGAGATCGTCTTTGACACTTCCCAATAATGCTAGTGTTTTATTGGGCAGGCAAAAGACAGTTCCTTCTCTGTGTTTCCTCATATTCATCTTATTTTCCCCGATAGTGCGCCAGTATACGGTATATAGGCGGTGGCTATCTCTTCCTCCGTGACTTCGTCCATCTCCACACGCTGTACTGTAGATGTGGAGCGGAGAGCGCGTCTGATCTGCCATTTCGAGTACCCCTTTTTCCGAAATACAGTTTTTAGGTGTTCCAGCTCATGCGGGTAGACTCTCTGCATCCGAGATGGTGCATGCCCTGTGTACCTGTGTTTTTAGTACCCCATTCCTCTGCGAAGGGTGGTGGCAGCTATTTGCATGCAAATACAGGTCGGTGTGTGTTTTCTTGCTGTATACCCCATGGTCCAGGGTCCCATCCGCTCTTCTTTTGACTATAACGTCCAGGAATGGTAAACTTCGTTCTTCTTCGGTCTCCATAGTGAATTTGATATTTGGATGTATGGAGTTCAGGTGTGTAAGGAAGTCTAGGAGCTTGTCCCTTCCATGGGGCCATATCACGAACATGTCATCAACATTACGTAGAAAACAAGTAGGTTTCCATTTGGATGACGCAAAGCTTCATCCTCAAAATTGTCCCATGGAAGGGACAAGCTCCTAGTGACCAGGGCGGACGGGGCAGTTACACTGATGCCACCACAGATGCCGACGCCAGCCTCTCCGCGACCACCGACATGCGGCCTCGGACTGCGGCAAGAATGCCTCGCGGGGGGGGGGGGGATTTAGGACGGCCGCCCGCCCCCAGGAACTCAGTTTGTCAGCGCACCTGACGATGGCAACATGTCTGATCACCGAAATATTGTGCCCGTTGGACACTATGGACCGGCAGTACACCCGTGGACTGTTCGAGCAAGAAATATGCACAATACATAGACTGTTTGTGAAGCTTCTCCATTAGGTGAAAATGCTACTTTACTCTCATTTGGGAGGAGTCAACCCAACCATGATTGTTTTTTGTAGTTTGCTTAAATTGCTTGTGGGGGATGCTTCCTCCAAAATGAACGGGTGGCCAAAACCCCCAATTTTTCACCCTTCTTTTGCTAGCTGCAATAGTACATCTTGCTAACATGAGCAGGAAGCACTAATATAGGGTGTTACAAAAAGGTACGGCCAAACTTTCAAGAAACGTTCCTCACACACAAAGAAAGAAAATATGTTATGTGGACATGTGTCCGGAAACGCTTACTTTCCATTGTTAGAGCTCATTTTATTACTTCTCTTCAAATCACATTAATCATGGAATGAAAACACACAGCAACAGAATGTACCAGCGTGACTTCAAACACTTTGTTACAGGAAATGTTCAAAATGTCCTCCGGTAGCGAGGATACATGCATCCACACTCCATCGCATGGAATCCCTGATGTGCTGATGCAGCCCTGGAGAATGGCGTATTGTAACCCAGCCGTCCACAATAAGAGTACGAAGAGTCTCTACATTTGGTACCGGGGTTGCGTAGACAAGAGCTTTCAAATGCCCCCATAAATGAAAGTCAAGAGGGTTGAGGTCAGGAGAGCATGGAGGCCATGCAATTGGTCCGTCTCTACCAATCCATCGGTCACCGAATCTGTTGTTGAGAAGCGTATGAACACTTCAACTGAAATGTGCAGGAGCTCCATCGTGCATGAACCACATGTTGTGTCGCACTTGTAAAGGCACATGTTCTAGCAGCACAGGTAGAGTATCCCGTATGAAATCATGGCGGTGAATCAAGGAAGTACAGTACATACTAATGAAACTAAAATGAGCTCTAACATGGAAATTAAGCATTTCCGGACACGTGTCCACATAACATCTTTTCTTTATTTTTGTGTGAGGAATGTTTCCTGAAAGTTTGGCCGTAGCTTTTTGTAACACCCTGTATACATCATGCTCCCATGAAATCTGTGTGAGCAGTGGTACATCATGTCAGCAGCTTCCGTTCGCAGCCAATAAACTAAAGAAAAAAAGAAATATTTTTGTCAATATTTTATGAGCTTGCTTCTATAATTTTAGCTGTCAGTCATAACATGACCTTCAAAGATTGTATGATCATGATAAATGGTGGGATTGAGATCCAGAGGCACACCATTTGTACTTTTTCCTTTTTCAGTTCCCTTTTTTATATTTTGCTCGTACAAAGACGCTGTTGAAAAAGTTCTAAAGGCACAAGTTAAATGCTCTGGAAATTCTTGTCGCAGCTGTTGGTAAAGAACAGCTGTTACAAAATTTGAATCTTCATCATTTATGATTTTATTTCAAACTTTATATAAAATGTGCTACCCAGTATAAGCGGAAAAATAAAATATTGATAACTGCATGCATATGAAGGCTGCATACTTATGTAAAACCAACTTTTCACAGTCTCCAACATCTATGATGTATTTCTTTTGCCCCATATTGAGGAATATCGAAGTGTCGCCAACATTAGATACAAGAAAGTGGTAGCAGATTTCGTTTAAGCAATATGAAAAGTTCTGTTTATACAAGCATGAAATTGAAAAATAAAGACTTATTTTTATATTTAGCCAGGAATTGTTAAATATTTTCATATTTTGCCATTTGAGTATTGTCATTAGACTGCATTAACTAGTGTTATGCTTTTGCAGGTGCAGTAATAGCCTTCAAAATCCAAGTGATGCTAAGAAGCATGTACATAGTTCAGAAGACAAGAAGCGTTCACATAGCCCTGACCGCCAAAAGCATTCCCATTCACCAAACACTCGTCGGCGAAAATCTCATAGTTCTGATAGAGACAAGAGTCATTCCCGTGGAAATGCAAAAAGGCGTTCAAGGTCACGATCTCGTGACCGTCGCAGGCGGGGAGAATCGTCAAGAAGTCCAGAGCGCCGGAAGCGATCTCCTTCCCACAGAAGCAGAGGTGACCGAAAACGATCATCACACAGTCCATCAGAACGCAGGAGAAGGTCAAGATCAGCAGATCGTAAAAAGAGGTCCCACAGTCCATCCTCTAGGTCTCATAGGGGTGGAGATCGTGAGAGAGATAGAGACCGAAGGTCACGTTCTCCAACACATCGTCGACCATATGAAAAAAAACCAAACAAGCTAACAAGTAAGTGTGTACTTACAGCTGGAACATAATGTATGTTTGCTAAAATTGGCCATGGTGATTCCTGAACCTGTGTGGGTGAATTCAATATTCAGTCATGTTTTGTGAAGCCTCAGTCAACAGTATTTTTCTATCTGATACTTTTGCATGGCTATGGCAGTAAGATATTTTTGTAACAAGAATTAATGCAACCATGTGCTAGCCCAAAAAATTATTGAACACATGCATTTGTGTTGTATATTTGGTACTTAAGAGTTTTAAAACTAACAGAAGCACTAAAGGGGAAACTGTTTCATTACTAAAACCTTGATACACTTAATTGATAGTGGTCAGTAATCCACGACATTCAGAAATATGAAAGGGTGAGCCTGAAAGTGGCTGATGTTTGGCTTTAATAAAAGAAAGAAGTAAATTTTATCAACTAAGAAGTCATTGCTTATGAAATTGAAGCTTACCTTTTCCTTACCACTTCCAATGCACATATGTAGAAATCATGTGTCATAGTTGGCTGTCGCCAATCCATTAAGTCAGTTTTTCCAAGTACTCTTCACATTGTTGTCACTTCCGAAACAGTTCCTGCCCAAGACTTCATCGAGCTTTGTGAAAAGGTGTATGACAAGATTTTGTTTTTGCTTCTTTATTGATATGCTCTGTCATACGTGACATGTGCCTAGGTTGATTTTTGTCCCTTTCCTCTGTCTGGGGGCAGCTCTTCTGCAAAACGTTGTATTCTTGGGGAGTTAAATTTTACCAGGAAAGATCACGGAATTTCAGGGATTTGCCCAAAGTCTCGGGGAATTTTGCATTTTTTACCTAGCATTGAAATTGGATTTCATCGAGTTTTAGATATCACAAATTTGAAAACACTATTTCAGAGTATGTTAATTATATGAATATTATTAAAAATAAATTATCGATGTTTAAAAACTGTGGTTAAACTACTGCCTGTGGCTTGTATACAACTCAGCAGAGAGGAAAGAAAAATCACCCCTCCCACCTTCCATGCTTTCCATTAATTTTTCAGGGCTTTTTTGACACCATCTTCTTCCTCATGTGTGGACTTCACAGGGAATTTTTTTTCTACGTTTGAGAAGTTATTGTGTGTGTTGTCATCTCCCCCCCTCCCCACAAACCACTTCTCCATGTCATTGCATGTTGTCATTATCATGTGCTTAACAATCTTGCTGGTGCCAGGGTCATGTTGCATTCCTGTTCCATGCACCTGCTGACTTGCTCTCTTTTGCTCCTGGGGGACACCGCTTTATCATAGGCATCTGTAGTGCAACCTCAGGGCTGGGGCCTGACAGAATGTGTCCCACAACTTGCAAGGGAAAGTAGGGCTGTGTTTTTCCCAAGAAACTCCTCCAACAGTGGGTAGGTATGGATATGGCGACCTGCATTTCCCAAGCTGGGGACTGGCCAGTGCCGCCAGACTCTTCTACCATACTCTGGACATAGTTCAGGGGGTCATCTTTAGGCACGGCAGTGGACCGTTGTGTGTTTCGAAGAACAGGTGCCTTAGCTTCACATTCTGGATCATGAGGAGGAAACACACCTCTGTTTTAAAAAGAACTCAACTTGAAGATGTGCTGTGTGCTGATGAGCTGAATGGCTGTTGAGGTAGAATGTCTAGCTGTCAACCCCCGGGGCACATGCCCCTTACCCTGTAATGTAAGGCTTGCTAAGCATGCAGGGCTCTGTCTGGATTGATAGTGGCTCATGGGATCCCTATGGAGAGACCTCAATTCACATCTACTCCTGACAGCATGGGTATACTATCAGTTAGTACTTACACCCATCCAACAAAGAAAGCTGAATTGGTCAGTCTGTCTGAGATGATGTCTCAGAATTATAGTGCCAGGGTTAGTCTACCATAACACTTCCATTACAATCAAGAGAGCAGAGACAACCTTTGGGAAGGTCTCTCATTTTTATGCTCATAAGGCATTGGAGGATATTGCTTGGTCAAAAAGTCAGGGCAGTGATTCTCCTCGAAAATCTGGAATTCTCAGGGAATTACATTTTACCTGGAAAAATCACAGAACTGCTAAGTCAAAGTGTGTAAGTTTCTGTGATACAAGGCCTAAGGTGACTACCCTGTTTTGGCTGAGTTTCATACCGCCTTTAACTTCTGTAAAGGTGTGGTTACCTGCTCTGATATAATGGAGATGGACCCTAAACAGTTAAGTATAGAATGGAAAAAAATGGGTGTCATGGAAGTGAAGAACTATATGGGGAGAGTCAACGGCACATTGGAAATAACTGTCACATTTATATCCATCTCAAGGTTAGACTATTTGTTGCCAACCCAAATCGATATTTCAAAAGTCAAAGATTTGGTCATACCACCATGGCATCAAGTGGGAGGGCTATATGTGGAAATTGTGGAGACTCAGCCCAGTGACTCCTGTACTCTTCCTCCAAAATGTATAAACTGCTCTGGAGATTACCCAGTATGGAGCAGGAAGAGTTGGATTTTGTAACAAGGAAAGGAAAATTCAGGGGTTGAAAGTTAAGAGAGACAAACCCTGTGGCGAATCTTAAAAAAGTTTAAAAGCTATGCAAACTTTGGTGTTTGGTACTTTTGCATCAGCCCTTAAGAAGCCAGTTGGCAAGTATGATGCCTCACATAAACCCGGATTCAAGTAAAAGTGCTTGCACTTGTCAGTGTATCTGTGGAGGAAAAGCTACACTTGAACCCCAAATTTTTTGGGACCCATCAATGAAAGACCTAGGCCACATACCACTGCACACCATCAGGAGTCCACTAAGCCATCCTCTCTACTCATGCATGCAACTCCTCCCATAAGTAAGGATAAAGTCATTCGAAATCGAAGAAAGTGGCAGCGCCACCATTGGATTGGGGAGCTCTCTCCCTTTCAGATAGTGATCATGTGTCTGAGGATACTGATATTCATATAGAAGAACCAGAGCTGGGCACTGACTCACATTCCCTCTGACCTCTCAGGTTAATCACCAGCACCAAAGGAGGAGGGCAGTTACAACTATCACTAATTAACGGTATCTGCAGCGGTTTCTGTATTGCACTGGAACTTGAGTGGATACAGATCACGTTTGGAAGAATTACAGCTCCTGGCCCAGGAGAGACTGTTCTGCATTAAGGGGCCACCACTCCTACAGGAAGGACAGTGCTACTGAAGACGGGGTTAAGGGTGAAGTATCTGTTTTTGATGATGATAGATGCCACTCCTCTCCTTACCACAGCTATGCAAGCAGTTGCAGTAAAGCTCTGACACCAGTTAAAATCACAGTTTGTTCTGGAAGTATGAAATACAGAACATCTGCAGCTTCAAATTTTTGTGTTTTAATAAATACATGATGCATTTCGGACCCTGTGGGTCCATCCTTGGATGTAAGTTATCTTTAATACATGATTTATTGTTGGTCTAGAATAAGGTGAAACCCATGTTCCTACCACGAAAAGGTTTCATGTTAGGTTATGAATTTTGTGAATGAAATGTGGAAAATATGCATGAAACAGTGTAATAAATGAATGCTGTAAACTTGCCACATAATCCAAGAAGAGTGTTTTTAACTTATCATACATTGGTTTCTCCATCCTGTCCATGCATATCACTTCACTCAAGAGGGTCATTTGCACGCACATTTCACAGATGTGTACATGGTGTGACCAAAAATGAAATTATTTGTAGTGCCAGAGGTCTAATTATTAAATAATTGACATATGCAGGGAATAAATGTAGAGTAGATCTCTAAAATTACTGAAATAACTGTGGCTTGTGAAATCTGTCTGTTCATTTAACCTAGATTGTAGTTTTTTGATTTTATGGAGGTGTATCTCCAGTTCTAACAGATTTAGGATCTTCCATGGACTTCAGTATGTAATAGTACCAAGTTGTTTTGTACACTGTTGATGGTATGTTTCATTTCCAAGAAATGCTGTGTGCCGTAACTGATTTTTCGAGGTGGTTGAGCCTGAAAGCATTTGTGTGTTCTTGAAACCAGGGTTTGATGTTTCAGCCTATTTTCCCTACATGGTAGGCAGGACAACTAGGGCACGTAGGGCATGATCCTTTGTACACTCCACCACCGTTGAATTGTTTATGTATTTGATTTTATGTTATGGACGAGTGAGTATCCTAACTTCTTATTAGTCGAGATTGCAACTTAAGTTTTTGTTGGTGGTTGGTGATAAGATCCAAAAAATTGTCCTCATGTTCTGTTGTGAATTTCATGTTATTGTGGAAAGAATTGAATAAGGCTAGTTGTTCTTCAATCTCCTCTTTCATTCTGTCAAATAGCAGCAAGGTATCATCAACATATCTCCAGTAATATTTTATTTTGGAGTCTGTTGTTTTATTTAAAGAACGTACTTTCCAGATGATTGAGAAATACAGGTTGATTCAAAAAGAGACATCCGATTTGGCACATCAATTTTTTTCGATCTTTTCATAGGTGTTCAGTATGCCCCCCTTGAGATGTCAGTGTGGTATTCAAATTGTTCCCACACTGCAGCAAGCATGTCTTGAGTTACAGCTTCTGCAGGTACTGTTACGCGATGTCTCAGTTCATTCTTTGTTGGCAATGGCGGCACATAAACAGTCTTTTACAAACCCTCATAAAAAATGACATAGTCATGTCCAGTGACTGTGGAGGCCAGTAATGTAAGGCTGAATCATTTGTTCCAGTGTGAACGATCCATCATTCAATAACTCTTTGAATTAAAAATTCCTACACTCCATACGCCAGTGTGGCAGTGCCCCATCCTGTTGGTAAATGAAGTCATTCAAATCAGTCTCCAACGGTGGGAAAAGAAAGTTCTCAAGCATATCATGATGTGTGCTACCTGTAACAGTGTTGTAGGCAAAGAAAAATGGACCTACACCTTTTTCTGTGAAACTGCACAAAACACACCAAATTTTGGAGGGTCTGGCTCATGTTGTACAACTTCATGTGGTTGTTCCATACCCCATATTCTCACTTGATGATGGCTCATTTAAATGGAATGTTGCCTCATCACTAAACACTGAGTGTGGAAGAAAACTGTCATTCTCCATCCTACCAAGAACGAAATTACAGAACTCCATGTGTTGTTGTCTGTCACCTTCACAAAGAGCTTGCAGTAGCTGAATTTTCTACAGTTTCATGTGTAAACTTCGATGCGACACAAGCCACACAGACATGGGGGGCATGTTGATTGTCGAGCTGCATGATGAACGAATTTCTGTGGACTCCTAGTGAAACTATGGCGGATGCGTTTGACGTCTGTGTCAGACACTTGGGAGCAGTTAGCCTTTACACAAACAGCCTGCTTCTCGGAATTGTTCACGCCATCGTCTAATGCTCTGTACTGTAGTAGAATCCACACCGTACCTAGTACGAAAGTCACGCTGAACAGTTGTTACTAAACCACACTGCAGAAAACATAGAACACAAAACGCTTTGTCAACCTGACACTATTTTTATTAGAACTACAGTCGGCACACACTGTTGCTACCTAGTGGGAACCATGTAAAACTCGAGAGTTTGCTCTTTCCAAGAGTATGTTGTACACACACGTATATCTCAAATAACACAATAACTATGATTTTTTAAAAATTGGATGATTCTTTTTGATACATCCTATATATCTGCCAGGAAACATGATACACTATAGTTCAATTCTTTTATCTTGGCGGCTCGCGCATGCCCGCCTAGACGCGGGAGATTGCTGCGTTGCCAGTTGCACACGACGCACGCGCCAAGAGAAGCAGCGCCATAGTACAGCATAGTTCGCAAGCTTACGTTTAGGGGGGAGCGCGCAGTTCATGAAGTAAAGCCACCACGGCCGCAGTAACCCTTTCGCTGCTACAAAGACGTGTTCCCTGCATTCCGCGCTGTGGGCGATTTTGTCACTGCACTGCTCGCCTGTGCAGACACATTGTGTTCCGACTGCTTTGACACTCTTTATCATTCGATTCCATAAAAACTATTTGGCTCAAAAATTAGATTTTTACCTATCTTCTTGACTGATACCTTCCCCCCATAAATGACTTAATTTTGTTTCGATGTTCAACGCAGTTATTATGCAGCATTAAATACAGTAAACCATTGCACGAAATTTTGAAGAGTTTGCAGAGGTTAAGTCCATAGAGTATACTTTCCGGATGGTCGATTTTAGTTGCCACAAAGTTGAGAATGAAATGTGGACAAGATACCTATATATTTCATTTAATTTAAGTACCACATAAGTGTCGTATGTAATATTGAGAAATATTCCACCTTTCGCGACTGTAACGAAAGTTTTACTTACACTGGGCACGTTTGGCTTTATTTTAAAGCACTTCAATCAATCAAAAGGAAGTAGACAAAATACATTAAAAAAAACTGTGGACTTACAAAAACATTAGGACTTGAATATACCGTCTGTCAGTGAAGTGCTCAGAGCTATGTCAAATATAATTTTGTGTGTGGCACACACAAACAGCATTTATTTGCTAAAACACTGATGAGCCAACACAAACGTTGAATATTGTGCTACCGCAGCACAAAACTACGAAAGATGACTTGGCAATGGAGGACACAAAATACAGTCCTCTTATGATGCTTCAAAAGAGAGAAACGCGTCTGGTCTAAATAAGTCGCTTATTACAGTTGCAGAAGAGGGATATATTTCAATACCATTGGTAAAACTGCGACTGTGGAACAAAAACAAGAAATAGAACATGAATACCATTGTGTATGTGCCATAGCTTTCACCGATGGAAGTGCTTTAAAATAAAGCCAAACGCGCCCTGGGTAAATAAAACTTTTATTACAGTCGCGAAAGACGGAATATTTCTCAATATTACATACGAAACCTATGTGGTACTTAAATTAAATGAGATATTGTTATACAGTAAATATTATATGAAATTTAGGTATCTTGTCCACATTCCATTCTCAACATTGTGGCAACTAAAATCGACCATACGGAAAGTATACGCTATGGACTTTTACCTCTGCAAACTCTTCAAAATTTCGTGCAGTGGTTTACTACATTTAATGCTGCACATCAAAACAAAATTAAGTCATTCATGGGGGGAAGGTATCAGTCAAGAAGACGTGTAAAAATCAAATTTTTTGGCCAAATAGTTTTTGTGAAATCGAATGATAAGTGTGTCAAAGCAGTGGGAACACCATGTGTCTGCACAGGCGAGAAGTGCAGTGATGACAAAATCGCGTACAGCGCGGAATGCTTGGAGCACGTGTCTGCAGCAGCGAAAAAGTTGATGAAAAGGCAAAGCACTAGAAATTTCATTAAAACTAATAAAATTCGTGAAGTAAGGCACTCCAATATTGTTTTAAAATAAAGAAAAAAATTAAGCATCGCACAAGGTTTGAACTCATGACCTTCCGCTCGGCAACTCAACACCTTAGCCGTTCCGCTACCGCAGCTCATTGTACGGTGTACCTCCATAAGTACTCTTAACACTAACGCAATTACTTATAAACACTGTTGGTATGACTATGAATTACTCACGCTTCGTCGAAGTACAATAGGAAATAAACGATTACCGCTGTTCTTTATTGCGAAAAAGCACTTCTTGAGATTGAAACAAACACCTTTCCTTGCTATCGCTTGAATTAGGAGTCTTATTGCTTGTTTGGTTTAATTAATTAATAGAATATGAAGCAGTTGGTATAAAGAATGCTTTTTCCAAACTTTCTATAAATGAAAATCTGCTATCAAGACATTGCTTTTGTTCTATTACTTTATTTATGACTGAACATTTCTAAAACTGAAGACACTCGTCCGTGCTCTGCACTGCAGTCGAGATCTGGCAACGTCGTTCTCTGTTCATTGGCTGACTCTGTTTTTTGACGTCAGATGCGCAGAACGAACCTAAACTCGGCCGCCAAGATATATGACGCGCACTATAGTGCCCATGGCAGTACCCTTTTTCTGTTGGTAAACTTTCCTATTAAATGTAAAGTAATTATGTGGCAATATTAGCTGCAAGATGTCCTTGACTTTGATATTTCTGCAATTGACTTTTCTTCTACCATTTTTTATATTTATTTATTTAGGGTTTTTTTTTATACCAGGTTTTCAAAGATTATATCTACCGTTTTTTCAGTTGGTACCATTTGTAAATAGGTTACTTACATCAAAAGAGACAAACCTGGCACCTGCACGAATTTCTGAATTTCTATACAGTACAACCCCGCTTTTACATTCCTGAAATTAAAGTTGTCCCACCATTTACAAGTGTCCCACCCCCCCACCCCCCGGTCAGATTTCCTGTGTCCACTATATTAATTCGCACCTGATTTTGTGACAGCATATTTATAAAATTCCCATGATTGATGTTCCACGAAAAAATATTTGCGGAGAAAAACTGATGTAAAATTATGCTGTGACAGCATTGCACGTCAAGCAGTGTTTACAAATGTTACATGGTTAAGTTTCGTGACACCAGGGTGCTCTACTCAATGGATTTAAACCGGTAAACGCGTAAAAGTTGAAACAGTTGATGCCGTGTCTCCTGCCAATGCCAGTGCCAAGCTCAGCTCAGCGTGGTGGTTAGTGGAAGTAACTAGGTTTGTTTGAATGAAAATGTCATGACTGATAACAATCATTGCCAAACTGTCTCTACTGCACATGCAGAGTTTTGTGATTGTTGTGATCATCGTGACATCTCTGTCGAACTATATTTAGCACGTTTTGCCGTTTGGCCACTTGTAGCACTAGTTGACATCTTCACTGACTTTGTGTTGCTCAGATGTTTTTGGTTTAAACACAGTGCCAATTACATATTTTTTTCATGCTGAGGAAAACTTGTTTTGAGAATTTGTACTTATTTTCAAGTGTAGTATTTGTGTGTTATTTTGTGTAGTGTTACACAAAGAAACAATGTGAGTGACAGTTTTCTTGTGTGTGGTTTTAAGTACTTTTTTAAATATTTTCATTTGACAATGGAAAAATTCTCAAAACGTGTTCTGCTATGCATGAAAAGGTACGTAACTGTTGCAGTTTTTCATTATTTAAATAATGAATGACAGTGGCAAGCTTTCCAAAAACATCAATTATGATGTATGAAATTGAGTCAAACGTTTCTACTTCCCAGATGGTTACCAGTTCCAGTTATATCAGTGGTTTTCGTTAGATAATAGAAAAGTCCCTCACAAGTATTTGATGTCTGTTATGTACATATATCATACGTAAAATGCAAAAGTGCAGGGGTATCCTATATGGAACTTGTATAGCTTAAAATGCAGTTTCCCACATTTTACATTTTCCTTCATTTTACACCTTTTTTTGAAGTCCTGTGAAAAGTGAAAAAGCAGAGTTTCCACTGTATATTTCATTTTAGCTAATTCATGTGTGTTCTTAACTGAGTATGACTTATCAAAAGTCTGGTACTGCTTCATAATTTCATTCAGTAATTAAGAGACTGTGGAGGTAGATTTATTTTTAGAATTAACAATAGGCCTCAACGGAACATGAGGTCTATGGGTCTTAGGTCAAGCTCTGCCTTGGCTGTGGGATTCATTAAAATCCAAATTTTTAGTTGTTTTTCTGTGAAGAGGAAATTGCTTTTATTAACCATATTTGAGTAATTTTATTAATGTTGTGTGCTGGACAGTCTGTTCAGTGTAATTTAGTCTACTAAGTCAGCTGTGTTTTTAGTGTGTAAGATGGGGTTTTTTAGGTTACTGTTACTTAATCTGAAAGTGGTGTTTTATCCCTTCCCTGAATAGATGCTGTCATTTTTCACCGAATGTGATGTCAGTTTGGTTTATGACTTTTTCATAAAACTGTGTTTTGTTGGATGGATGGTTGTCCTGTTCCTGATGCAGTTTTAGATCTATGGCCTCTAATTTATTTTGGTGCCTGTGTGTGATTTCAGATTACATTTGGCATACAATACTTTCAAAATACTCTTCAGCAGCTTTTAGTAATGCATGTAGTGTATTAACTAATTGTAAATATGTATAATAACAACAGTTACTGACTTCATCCACAGTATCTCTACAATGTAGGGAGAACAGGCAAAAACTTCAAAACCAGTTTTCAAGAGCACACAAATGTTTTCAGGCTCAACCACCTCAAAAATCAGTTGTTGCATAGCATATGTTGGAAATGAAACATAAAAAACAGAATCTGTGTTAAATGAATAAACAGATTACACAAGTCACTGTTAAATCAGTAATTTTAAAGACCTATTGTAAGGTTATTCCTTGCATATGTCAATTGATTAATAATTAGATCTGTGGCACTACTAACAAAGTTAAATTTGATCACACCTTTTACATCATCTGTGAAATGTGTATGCAAATGTCCCTCTTGAGTGAAGTGATATACATGAACCAGATGGAGAAACCAATATATGATGGTATTAAAAACATTTTTCTTGGATTTTGTGGTAAGTTTAGACTATTCATTTTTTTCCATTGTTTTGTACATATTTTCTGCATTTGACGTACGAAATTCATAAGCTAACCTCAGACGCTTTCATGATAGAAACATGCATTTCGCCTCATTCAAGAAGATCAACAATAAATCGTATTAAAACAACTTACACTGAGGATGGAACCACAAGGTCCGAAATGCATAATGTATTTAATAAAACAAGAAAATTTGTGACGAAGTATTTTTCAATTAATACTTCCAGTGTACTGAATATAGTCAGGTTTGCAGCTGCAAAAATGGATAAAATTAAACAGTGTGTTCTTTAAACAGTTCACCTTATGACTTGTTGGATGCAGGTGCTGTTCAGCTATCACGTTCTTCAGGGGTTCGATTATCAAGTGCCTTATTCATTGAGAGAACATCTGCGTTTTGAACTCCAGGCAGATCACACACTTTTCTACAGCTGCAGTGTGATCTTTGGCCATTAACCTTTTTTCCCAGCTATTGCAGACAGTTCAATGGGAAATGGCCACGACTTTGCATTCCAGTGACTAGTTTCCAGTGTGGATTTGTCTGCTGACTTGCAGGATGGTCAGCAGGATATAGTGAAGTCATCCATAAACAGAACATTTAACAGAGATCCTGACAGCAGAGGAGATACCATTGATAGTGAATGCAAACACTGTGACACTGAGTACATAACCTTGTGGAACCCCATTCTCCTGAGCATTGCAATCAGACAAGCCATCACCAATGCAAAATCGAAAGCACCAATCCTCAAAGGATTTGATAAAAAGCAGCAGATATCCATGTAGTTCCCATTCATGAAGTTGGTGAAGGATCTTGTACCTCCAAATGGTGTCATGTGCTATGGTTTTGTAAGGTCAAGTAACACGCCAAATGGTTCCGGCATAAGGTATCCTGTATTGCTGTCTTCAGTAGAATTAAGTTGTCAACGGCAGAACAGTAGTGCCAGAAATTGCACTAGGAGTAGGTGACCATGGAATTTGAAGAACCAGACAAGGCTGCAGTTGACCTTGCATTGGAGAGTCTTACCCACTTAACTGGTAATGGCCATTCTCCATTAACTGTTACAGGTACTGCCCATCAAACTAGATCTGATTGAAACGAAATGCGAGCTTGACTTCAGCTCAAGGGCCCAGAAGATGGAACATGGCATAATGGGTTTGATCCAGCCCTGGAGAAATGTAACTGGTCATGGTCAGAGCTGACTCAATTCCCACAAGGAGAATGGAAGATCGTAGACCTCTTCATTGCATGAAGTAAAGCGGAGCCCCCTCATCTCTACAGTTCTGCAGAAGACCTGGACTGCAGGAGTTTGTCTGGCTGATTCAGTGACAGTATAAAAGTGTTCAGCTAAAACCTGTGCCTTGTGTAGGCGTGTTCATGAAGCCCTCTTTTCTCAACAAAGTTGTAAGGGGAGGTGTACTGCCCTTGGCTGAAAGCGGCCTTGTTGAATCTCAGTCTTACGCAGTGGAAGTGGACCGATTAGTGACAGTCAGGAATTCCTTCTGTCCTTTTAACACTCACTTCCCTTGTGCTCTTGCAGACCTGAAGGCATGAAGATTTTCAGTAGATGAACAGTGTTTTAATTTCTGCAAAGCTGCGTGCCTGGCTCTGATTGATAAATTACGTTCATCATTCCACCACACCATTGTCAGGTGGTTGCTAGAGTAGGGAATGGAATGTGCGGCAGCGTGTTGAATCAGGCCGGTGATATGGTCCACCATTTCCAAGGCACAGTCATGTTATTCAAAGATGGCTTGCTGACTGTATCGCAACAAACTTTCCTTTGGCCGTGAAAATTTCAGTGTTGCCTCAGTCATTGCATTTAAAATGGCAGTCCACCCCATCTTTGAGTTTGTAAGAAAATGAAACACCTACAACTGTCCTTATGTTGTCACTTATTGTGTAGCTACCAGTTTTGGCACTTCAATGCACCATCTTTGTCAGAAGATTTGATGCTTCCTTCGGGGCAGGGACAGGGTGGTTGGGTTTTGGGCATCTGTTGCATGCGGGATCAGGGGGACCACTGAGAACACCTCCTTACTGTTTTAATTGCTTTTAGGTATGGTTTGTTTCCTTTTCTGCCTATTTTGTATCTGTTGAATAGTGGGTGCTCTTTAATGCTTTGCCGCACTGGAGCAGGGATGCGACTGCTGTGGGTAGTACAACTCCCGTCGTGTGCAGAGCTCTGCGGGCATTCACCAGCTACCTTACCTGTTTCTCTTCTCTTGTTTTATTATGGGCTGTATTTAGCCTCTTCTCTTTTACTGTCTTGACTCTGTCAACTAGAAAATATTCTTTGCTCTGTAACTGCCTTCGTCCTTCATCAGGCTGACTGGATTTGGATACAGGGTGGGGCTTTTCTCACCACAGGATGAGCCCTGGGAGGCCCCTCACCTGACCTACATACTGGCCTGATCCATACACTTCTTTGTAAATCCTTTCTCAGCCCTGGCATCAGTATTGCCTTCACTGCCTTGGTCTTCCCATCCTACGTACTTTCGTCATCAGGACACATACTTTGTGGATGTCACTAATTCCAGTCAGGACACATACTTTGTGGATGTCACTAATTCCAGATGAACTATCCCTGGGTCAAGGGACTGGTGACTCTGCTGTTTAGTCCCTGCTGTTTAGTTCTTTAATCCCCAATCAAGTAGCAATTGTGGAAAGTAGTCTAAAGTTTTATTCTTCCCTTTTTTATCACTAATACTGTCACAATAGTTGCATATAAGGTACAAGTAACTTGTCTCAGTTGGAGTGATAAACTGTTATAGTTTTCTATTTACATGATTTTGCTGTCCCTTGTTGGATTGTTTTGTATCCTATCCACAAAAAATTAGGTTCAGTGAATGCTAGTCTGCATCTTTATTTTGATAGTGTAGAAATGCAACAACTCAAAAACATTTATATTTCCTGTGCCACACCCCCACACCAGTGGAAATGCCCAGTGCTGACCAAATTTGCTCGTGTGAGCTCTATGTCCTGGATGCAAATTCTGGTTTGGTGCTGCAATGTCTAAAAAAGTTCTTTTCCACGGCTGACATGAACTAAGCATTGTGCATACATAGCTTCATGGTTACACATGTTTTAAAAATTCTAATATTAAATACCAATATTTTACAGAATGTTATTTACTGTGTTATATTATTGAAAATCATTTGAACCACAAGTTAGTTCAAGTGACAAAGTAAAGACATATTTCAGCAGTTAAGACTTGTATTTTAATTTTATTTTTGTGTATTTTCTAATGAAATTAAAGAATTATCACTGCAACTTGGAATAGATTGTGTACAATGAGTTAAATAGATACAGGTTGCTTTACATATATGAGCTAAACTTAATAGTGAGGGTATTTCAATATAGGAATAGCTTGACTATGTGATGATTACTTTGTGCAGTTTTGGAACGTCTTGGAATTGAAATAAAAGCACCAAATGATCCTACGGCACAACCTGTAACACCACAGCAACTTCTTCAGCGTTCAGCAGAAGAGCAGGCTCGACAGATTAAGTCTACTACTGGAATAGAATTTCCAAAATATTACAATCCAGCTGCAATGAATCCTGCACGTTATGCTGAACAAATGCAGAAGAGGCGTCTCTTATGGGGCAACAAGGTAATTAAAACTTTGTGCTTGGAGAACTGCTTGCTGTCAGACTTAAAACTTAAAGCACCTACTAGCACGGAGAATTCTCTAATCTCACTTTCACGCACCATAACACACTAGGTGTGAGACTTATTCCAAGTACAGTATAACTTCTATTTTACATTCCAGCTGCAACATTCTTTGTTGCTCCCTTCAAATTTTCTATGTTGACAATGTTAACTCACACCCGATTTTGTGCTAGCACATTTATAATTTTACCATGATTTACACTTTGTGAAACTATATCCTTGTGGGGGGGGGGGGGGGGGGACTGACATAATTGCCATAAAATGATGCTTGGCTTGGTGTTGGCCTTCAAATAGTGTTTATGTTATATGGTTAAGTTGCTTGACAGCTGGATGCTCTAATCAACAGATATGAATCGGTGAAAGTCAAGACAATTCATGCTTTATCTCCTGCCACTGCCAAGATCTCCTTTGCCTGATGGCTGATGGGGGTAACTAGATTTGTTTGAATAATGTCCAATCACAACAGTTTTCAAACTGTCACTAATGCGCGTGGGCAATTTTGTGAGCATTGTAATTGTCATGACACATGAGATCCGTGTTCTGTTGTTTAGTTTTTTGTTGCCCTAGTTGACAACTTGGCGAGTTTGCAGTCTTTGCATTGCTGAAATGTTTCTGGTTTAAATACTGCAACGCTGCACCAGTTTTACATATGTTTCCATGCTTAACAAAATGTGTTTAGAGAATTTCTTTTGTTATCAATTGTAAACTTACGAACAAGTATTTTTTGTGACATTTCACACACAAACAATGTGAGTGATGGTTGTTTGCGTGCATGCAGGCACAGTACCATATAACCTCAAAAATAAGACTACAGTGTAAGAGGTGCAGACAACGCACATGCAAACATAAGACAAAATATGTAAATATTTGCACTTGACAATGAGAATAATTCTTGAAAAGTGCCATGCTAAGCATAAAAAAAGTATGTAACTGGTGCAGTGTTTCATTATTTAAATAATGAATTACAGGCTTTCCAAAACATCGATTATAGTGAATGGAATTAAGTCAAATATTTCTGCTTACCAGATAGTCCCAAGTTCCATATATGTCAGTGACTAAACTTAGTACACCTTTATTGGATAATAAACAATCCCGAAATGAATATTTTGTTACCTATTATGTATGTTACATAAACTACAATAATGAAAGGAGGGATCCTGTAACTTTCACTGCTTAATAAGTTAGTTCCCACTTTTTATGCCACTTTTTTTAACGTCCCTGGAAAGGTGTCAAAATAGGATTCACTGTATATTTGTAGAAACCAGACAGTTTTCAAAATACTGTTACGTTTGCCATTTCTCTGTCAGATTGACTTTCAGTGACAGAGCACCTTGAGTTCCTGTTGCTAACACAGCGAGTACATAATTCGTTTGTTATATCAACTTAATTACAGATACCTGTGTAGTTACTAGTTTATTTTGTAATTTCTTGAATGTTCGAGTGCTTACTAGGCATAACCTTTTATTTCAATAACAGTATAACATACAGTACTGCTGCTGTTATCGACACTCCTATTGTACAGGATTTTGTTTGTTTTGGTTGTTGTAGCTTAGTTAGAATGTCAGTGAGAGAGCACTTCAAATTCCTGTGTACAGATGTGAGCTGTGTTGGTGACCCTTCGCTCACATCTCCAGGCTGTTGGCTCCCATACACAGCTTGAGGCTGCTGCCAACTAGCATCACAGTGGGGGGTCAGACTTGGGAATGCGAGGAATGTCAAGCATGTTCCACATGTCCCCTGATTGGTCCACTGCTGTGGCCGCCCTGGGTACCGCCTGCACTGAGGTTGGCCCCTCACCTATGGTTGAGTGGGAGATCATTCCAAAGTCTGGCAGGGCAAAAGACTTTCCAAGCAGCCGATTATAAGGCCTCCCTAGTTCGTTTGACGAATAGATTTTGGTCATTATCTGTGGCTGACAAAGTCTCTAAGTTGGATGCAGTCGTCCACCCTGTTCCAGAGGAAGCTTCTTGGCCAGCAAGGTCTGGACATTCACATATGCTGGTAGTTGGGAGCTCCAATGTTAGGTGCATAATGGGGCCCCTAAGGAACAAGCCCAAGGAGGGGAAGGAAGCCAGTGTACATACCAGGAGGAGTCATTCTGGATGTGGAAAGGGTGTTTCTGGATGCCGTGAAGAGTACAAAGTGCAGCCAACTGCAGGTGGTGGCTCATGTCGGTACCCATGATGTGTGTCGCTTTGGATCAGAGGAGATTCTCTATGGTGTCGGGCAGCTAGTGGAAATGGTAGACTGCCAGTCTGACTTGCAAGATTAAGGCAGAAATCATTGTATGCAGCATCGTCGATAGAACCAACTGTGGTCCTTTGGCACAGAGCTGAGTGGAGGATCTGAATCAGAGGCTCAGGCAATTGTGTGACCGTGTAGGCTGCATATTCCTTGACTTGCACCATTGGGTGGTGGGTTTCTGGGTTTCGCTTAATAGGTCAGAGTTCACTACACACAGGAAGTGGATACACGGACAGGAAGTGGATACACGGGTAGTGGGGGCTGTGTGGAAGGGACTGGGCACTTTTTTAGGTTAGTGGGTCTCGGGAAACCACAGAAAGGGTGTCCATCTAAAAGATGGCAGGCTAAACACAGTAAGGTAGTTGTAGAAATGATCAGTACTGAAGTTGCAAATTATCATAGCTGTGTTAGGAAACAACCAGAGCTCCAAGCTCTAATAGAAAGCACTTAAGCTCAGGCAGTTATAGGTGCAGAAAGCTGGCTAAAGCCAGAAATAAGTTCAGCTGAAATTTTTTTCGAATGCTCTAACAGTCTTCAGAAAGTATAGATGAAATACAGTTAGTTGGTGGTGGAGTATTTATTGCTGTCAGAAGTAGTTTACCTTGTAGTGAAATTGAAGTAGATAATTCCTGTAAAATAGTATTGGTAGTAGTCATGCTTGACTTGACCCCCCCCCCCCCCCTCAGACTCAGAAGATAGTTGCTGAAAAGTTCAAAGAAAACTAGAGTCTCATTTCAAATAGGTACCCCACTTATACAATTCTAGTCAGTGGTGACTTCAATCTACCCTCGATATGCTGGAAAAATTATACATGTAAAGCTTGTGACAGGCATAAAACCTCATCCGAAATTGTACTGAATGCTTTCATTCATGAGCCCACTCGAAGCATAAATGGTTGCGAAAGCATACTTGTCCTCTTAGCAACAAGTAATCCTGGACAAATAGGGAGTATCGTGACAAATACAGGGATTAGCAACTGCTAGGCTGAATACCGTAACACATACAACCATCAAAAAGAAACGCAAAGTGTATCTATTTTAAAAAGCTGGTAAAAATGCTCTTAACGCCTTTTTAAGAGACAGTCTTCACTCCTTCTGATTTGATCATGTAAGTGTAGAGATGTGGAATGATTTCAGAGAGATAGTATCAACGGCAATTGAGAGATATATACCACATAAATTAATAAGTGATGGTACTGATCATCCATGATACACAAAATGGATGAGATCGCTGTTGTAGAAGCAACGTAAAAAGCATGCCAGGTGATTGGCAAAGTTTTGCAGAAGTTTGAAATACAGCGCTTACTTCACTGTGAGATGCTTTTAATACTGGCAGAAAACCCAGAGAGATTGCGATCATACACAAAGCACACCAGTGGCAAGATGCAATCAATATCTTCACTGCACAATAACAATGGTGAAGTCACTGATGACAGTGCCACTAAAGCAGAGTTATTAAACAGGGTTTTCCCAAACTCCTTCACCAAATCACTTAAAGACAAGGCCTCTGGTTCAGATTGTATACCAGTTAGGTTACTTTCAGAGTATGCTGATAAAATAGCTCCATATTTAGCAATTACATGCAACTGCTCACTCACAGAAAGATCTGTACCTAAGAGCTGGAAAATTGCTCAAGTCACACAAACACCCAAAAAAAGGGAAATAGGAGTAACCTGCTGAATTACAGGCCCTTATCACTAATGGTGATTTGCAGTAGTGTTTTCTAACATATACAGTGTTCAAACATTATGAATTACCTCTTGGGGACTGATGACCTTAGATGTTAAGTCCCATAGTGCTCAGAGCCATGTGAACCGTTTGAATTACCTCGAAGAAAATGATTCATTGACACATAGTCAGCAAGGATTCAGAAAATATCAGTCATGTGAAACACAATTAGCTCTTTATACTCATGAAGTAATGAGTGCTGTCAGCAGGGGATGTCAAATTAATTCCATATTTTTGGATTTCCAGAAAGCTTTCGACACTGTTCCTCACAAGCAGTCTTCTAACCTAACTGCTTGCCTATGGGATATTGTATCAGTTGTGCGACTGGATTTGTGTGATTCCCTGTCAGAAAGGTCACAGTTCGTAATAATAGACAGAAAGTCGTTGAGTAAAACAGAAGTAATATACGGGGTTCCCCAAGGAAGTGTTATAGGCCCTGTGTTGTTCCTGATCTATATTAACAACATAGGACACAATCTCAGTAGCTGTCTTAGATAGTTTGCAGATGATGTTGTCACTTACCATCTTGTAAAGCCATCAGATGACCAAAATAAATTGCAAAATGATTTAGATAAGATATCTGTATGGTGCAGAAAATGGCAGTTGACCCTGAATAAAGAAAAGTGTGAAGTTATTCACATGAGTACTAAAAGAAAGTACTAAAAGAAATCGGCTAAATTTCGGTTACACGGTAAGGCTGTAAATTCAACTAAATACTTAAGGGTTACAATTACAAATAACCTAAATTCAGAATGATCACATAGATAATGTTGTGGGTAGAGCAAATCAAAGACTGTGATTCATTGGCAGAGCACTTGGAAGGTGCAACAGGTCTACTAAAGAGACTGCTTTCACCACATTTGTCCACCCTATTCTGGAGTATTGCTGTGCAGTGTGGGATCCGTATCAGATGGGACTGACAGATGACATCGAAAAAGTACAGAGAAAGGCATTTTTCGTTGCGACGGGATCTTCTCATGAAATTTCAATCACCAGTTTTCTCCTCTGATTGCAAAAACATTCTGTTGGCCCCCACATACATAGGGAGAAATGATCATCACGATAAAATAAGAGAAATCCGGGCTCGCATAGAAAAATTTAAGTGCTCATTTTTCCCACGCGCCATTTGAGAGTGGAACCGTAGAGAGACAGCTTGAAGGTGGTTCATGGAACCCTCTGCCAGGCACTTTATTGTGAATATCAGAGTAATCACGTAGATGTAGACGCTTCATTTGTTAAGTTTCCCGGTATGCATCTGAACAATGCATCTAACAAGAAAATATTAGGGTGATCCACAAGTTCATAGCATTTTTGTTTTGCATGTTGGTAATCAGGTTGCTATGAGTCTTAATTATCGATTACACTATACAACAAAAAAAGTTTTTTTTTTCCAGGTACAGAGATAAAATATGGTGGACCTAATAAATTTGGACTTGCTGAATCGGTTAGATTTTCGCCATCAACCTCCAATTTTTTGTTATGGTGGTTTTTAAATGCTTATATCTAAAAAGAGACTACGGTGGTCCACACTAAATTTAGACAGTATCTAACATTCTTAATTCTGTAAAACTATCCTGGACCTAATGTACATTTTTACAAGAAAAATTGCAACATTCATTTGCTCGATGATGATGTTGAAGGTGAAGGGTTGAGTCTTTTTGATGACAACTTCCTTCTGTGGGATATATATCCTTCGCGCTTCAAAAACCATCAATAGTCACTTTACAATGCAGGGTTCCATTTACCTTTATAGCAGCTTTCCATTCGCTAAATGTCCTGATGGAACTTTTCTCCGTGTTCACCACTAACCTCACCAAAATTGGTAGAGAAGAAATCTAAATGAGAATGAAGGAAGTGAATTTTTAGTGACATTCTGCATCCAAGATTTTTATAGTTTCTAAAAGAGTTCCCACTAATGTCACTGTTTTCTGCTCTTGTATTCCCTAGGAAACCTTTAACGACATCCTTAAAAGAATGCCAGGCTACAAGTTCTGACTGACTTAATTTTTGTTCAGAGTTCTTATCATGCGTTAACTTCCTAATTTGTGGCCCAATAAAAATCCCCTCTTCAATTTGGTGTCACTTAATTCAGGGAACACTTCACGTAGATACATGAAACCATTTGCGTTTTTGTCCATTCCCGTGACAAAATTCTTCATAAGAACGAGCTTAATATGCATTGGGGGAAGGAAAACATTTTGAGACTCCAGCAGAGGTACATATTTCACATTATCTCTCCCTGGAGCCAAATTCTCTCGTGGTGGCCACTGTTTAACAGTATAATGTTTGTGTGTTGCACGGCTGTCCCAAAGACAAAGGAAACAGCAATACTTTGTGAAACCACTATGGAGACCAGTTAGTAAACAAATCACCTTAAGACCACCACATACTGTACAATTTTCTTCCTTACGCTTAACAGCTTCAAGTATCTCTGACAAATTTACGTAGTTACGTTTCATAGTCACAGAGTACCCCCACAGGAACAGATGGAAATGTATTACCATTATGCAGTTGTACAGCCTTCAGACTTGTCTTGGAAGCGTCAATAAACAAGCGCCACTCAGCAGCATATTATGGTATGTTGAACTGATTCATTAATCCTACTACATCATTACAAGCACAAATGTTACCCACCATATTGAAGTAAGTTCCATTCCTTAAGACATGAAGATAAAATTTCTGCACGATCCTTGGATAAGTATAAATCAAGAACTAGGTCATTCAAGTCTGCTTGTGTAATTAAAAGTAGTCTTTGTTCTGGAAAGTTCTCCTCTTCACTTCATTGACGTTGTGCTTCCTTAGTGTTTGTAGATTCGTGATCAGAATTAGTAACTTCTTCCCACACTAGTGGAGCTGTTGGAACTGGCAGGTCTTCACTGTTGGGAACAGGTCTAATTGCTGAGGGTGGGTTAGGGTACTTAACCCTTTTAGCGCCAAACGATCTGATCGTGATCCAGATTTTCGGTGAAAAATGCCAGTAACAATCTGATCGTGATGCCCTTCTCATTCATTTTTTCCGCGCTTGAAGGCAAAGTTGTTAGTATTTCCTAGCCAAGACTCAGAAGGAAGGTCGAAGGCACAGCATATCGATCTTCTTTTTGATTGTCAGTGCGATATTTCGAGTAAAATAAACTTCTCTGTTGGTGTTTATTTACCGACTATTTCACGGCAGCATGGCATCGTCAAGTAAGAAGTTGCGGTTCGATACAAGTGATTTAGACAATAATATGATAAGTAGTGGAAGTGAAGATGAATTTGCAGGATTTGCAGAAAGTGAATCAGATTATGAGATGTCAGGTGGAGAAGAGGACTCGTCGTTTTCTTCTTAAAGTGACGATTGTGCGTCAGCAAATGACGACGACGACGATGACCAAACACAACTAAATTGCAGTGCAAATACTTTTGTTGAAGTAATGGATGAGGCATCAGAAAATCCACTTCCTCCAAGCTTTGTGTATGCGGAAGTACCAGGCCCTAAACATATACCAGCAAACGCCACACCAATTGATTTTTCCAATTTGTTCTTCTCGCTGCAGCTTTTTACGATTATGGTGACAGAGACTAACAGATATGCTCGCCAGGTGATTCAGTCAATGCATTTATCGCCAAATTCGAGAATCAAACAGTGGCAACCCACAACTGTAGCAGAAATGAGGTCTTTTATAGCAGTAATTTTGAATATGGGACTGATAAAAAAACCGACGATTTTTAGTTATTGGTCAACTGATGCAAACCTGTTGACACCGTGGTTTTCACAAATGTTTTCACGCAACAGGTTTCAGTTGTTGCTGCGGTTTTTCCATTTTGTAGACGATTCGAAACTTCACCCTCCTGGTCACCCATTATATGATCAAACAGCCAAATTTCAAGTGTTGGTGGATATTGCTAACAATGTTTTCCGTCGCTACTACACTCCACACCAGCAACTGAGTGTCGATGAAAGTCTTGTTTGGACAAAGACGCACTCACAGCTAATCCAGTACATTCCCAATAAACATCATCACAGATGGGGAGTCAAATTTTGGATGCTGTGTGATTCAGTCGTAAATTACTGCCTAGGGTTTTATGCATACCGTGGTGCAAAAAGTGATTATGACAAAAACGAAATAAGAGAATGGCCTGGGATATGTAGTTGTCATGAAACTACTAGCTCTTGGGAGCTACATGCAAAAAGGTTACCATGTGTTTTGCGATAACTTTTTTACATCTATTCCTCTGGCAGAAAAGCTGTATTCAGTTGGCACTTATCTAACGGGAACAATTAGAAGAAACAGAAAATTCCTGCCATGTGGTCTTCTGTCGAATTATGCTGTAGGTCAGCTAAAGTTTTTCAAGAAATCTTTTATACTTCTCTGTGGCTTCAGACAGAAGAAATCGCAGAGAAATCCAGTCCTCCTTGTGAGTACATCATCCTCTGCTACATCATCAGAAAAGACAATTCGCAATAGACAGTCGGTCAAGAAACCGGATGTTATTTTTGAATATAATAAGTATATGGGTGGCATTGACTCATCTGATATGATGGCATACTGCTATTTAGATGAGAGGAGGACTGTCAAGATGTGGAAGAACGTAGTGTTCAGCATAATTGCCAGGATGTTGCTGAATGCATATGTTTTGTATAAGGAAAGCCTAAACCCCAGCGACAAACCACTGACACGGCTGAAGTTTAACAGCATAGTCATTTGCAAACTTTCTAAACAGTGGTTTCAGGCAAGGACTGCAACCACAAGTGCAATAGATATAAATGTACCTGCTCCAACAGTATATGGTGTAGAGACTCTTCCAGGGAGAAAGGAACGCTACTGTTGTGTTTGTTCTACGAAGGATAAGAAGCGGCGTTCACGAACAGTATGTGTTGTTGCAAGAAAGGACTGCATCCTTCATGTGTTGGTCAGCATGTGTGCAAGTAGTTGTCATAACTGCAACCTCACATTTGTCAGTGATTTATGACTGAAGAACTGAGAACACGTTCAGAGCAAAACAATTTTTTTTTGTAATGTTATGTTCTTTTTTATTTTTTCCTTAGTGAAATAATAAAATTTTGTATTCCTTTATGGTGTTTTTGTTAAGGAAACTACAGAGATTCTATATATACCTGAAATTTTTATGTATATCATCATTTGATGTGTCTCAGAGTAAACTGAAATCAAAGTTTTAATTTTTTTCGATAAACCCCATCATGAAAATAATTTTTTTCTCTGAAAATATGTTCTTTGACAATGTGTATTGGACATATTACTGTAGCCAGCAGCATTCCCTAAAAATTAAAAAAAAATTATATTCCTTTATGCATTAGTTTAGATTTTATTGCAAGTATGGCAGAGGTCTGCATTTTACTGTAAAATCGCATGGCACTTTTAACATGATCTTTTGAGAAAACGTCTGGCACTAAAAGGGTTAATATTCTTCTTATTCTTTGATGAAAACCCGGTTAGATTAGTTAAACAGAAGTAGTAATCATCAACACGGTTTTGAGACATTTGCCAGATCATTGGTTTGCCAAATAGTAAGTGCTTTTTTTTTTTTTTTTTTTCGTTTCAGTCATTGTGTTACTTTAGAATTGCACCTAGTGCAAGTTATGCGAGGTGCCCAATCTTTATCCTTATCTCCCAGTTGGCATTTGAAGTATAAATGATACATTGTCTTCAGTAAGTTAGAAAGTGGTGATGTTTGTTTCCTTGTCGTGATATCACCACTTAGATAACAAAATGAATCGGGATGTTTGGTACACCCATGTTTTGATTTCTTCATGTTGTATTTTCAATGCCTACAAAACACTTTTCTGTCAAGTGAACTTAGCCAGATAAATTCCTGAAAAGAAAAGAAAAATTCAAAGACTTGTGATAATATAGAAGGAAGAGTAAGCAAATGTAGATGACTGGAGGGTTTATATACACAATATAAAATACACTAATGTTACATATTACATTTAAAAAGTAGTTCACATTAAAGTTAAGAACAAAAAAGGTCACTGCACTAACTTTTATCACACTCCTTTCAAACACAAAGCACTTAAAAATATTCAGTAAATTCAACTATGCTATATAACTTGCAGGTCATAACTTTTAATCCTGACATGGACACTTTCGGATTTCACATTTTATGTCACATTACAATACAGAATTAAGTTTTATATGTACTTTGTCTTTACCAAAACTACTGTTGACTAGTGTTATTATTTGTGTTTGTAGTTCACTTTCGCTATTTGAGTTTACATTTTATCATTTCAAGATAGTGTGTGAAACTGTGGATGCTAGGAAATGGAGTGCTAAAATTGGAAGATTTCTGACAAATTCAACTGTTTGAGTTCAGTGGAGGGGTGACAGCAGCAGAGACAGCCAGAAACATTTGCTTCATGTATGTGGATAATGCCATTGGACAGAGCACATGGTTTTCTTGTTTTATGGAGGATCATTTTGAGATAAGTGGCTTTCCATGCTCAGAAAGACTTTGTGGTTTGATAAAGATCATTTAAACACATTAATCCACAATGATCCACATCAGTGTACTTCAGAACTGGCAAATGCGAAGAATTGTAATCATTCCACTATCACGTGTCATTTGCGTGAGCCCAAACAAAGCAACAGCTCTCTGTATAAAGACCTGCATGCATCCAAAAAAATAATGTTATGCACCTAGTGAAACAGCGATGGTGTGGTGTACTATGAATTGCTTCCGAGGTGTAACCATCACCGCTGACATTCATTGTCAACAGTTGAGATATCTTGCAGATGCAGTGCAACAACAATGACCAGGAAGACCACGTGGAGTGATACTACTCCATCATAACACCCACCTGCATTCTGGTAGACCGACAGAGTAAACCAAACAGGCATTGGGTTGGCGAGTCATTCCACGCCCCTCTTATTCATTTGATGTTGCACCTTCAATTTTCACCTTTTCCACTCTCCATCGACCAATTTTTAAGGAACTTCCTTTCCAGACAAAAATATGCTCTGAACATGATTCAATGAGTTCTTCCCCTCGAAACTGTGTGATTTCTACAGTCATGGAATTGAAAAGTTACTTTGGTTTTGGCAGACTGTTGTAAATAGTGGAGGAGGATATATTATTGATGACTAAAGACTGTTATGTGTATCTGTTGTGTTTCTTAAACTTACAGAAAAATGCTAGAAACGTATGCACCAACCCAATTATGTAAGTAACATAATACTGATTACACTGAGAGGGGAAACCTGGGCAAGTTGGCACACCACTACGGGCATAGGAATAAAACTCGGGGCTGATTTCTACAAAAGTAATTCCAACTTTATTTCAGGGCCTAACGGATACAACAAATATGAACAGACACAAAATAAAAAATAAAAATAAAAACATACTGGGTATATCCTGGGGTTAACCTCATATCTATAGTTCCAAAACTGAGTCTGTGGAATATGGAGGCAAAATCATAGTGCAGGATTCCTACTTCCAAGGTAGATTGGAAGCTCAGTGTTCATACCTCACTCCTGACCAAAGAAAATAAAAGGGTGATATTACGTTGCTGTAGGAGGGAAAATCAAGATTGAAAGAAACAACGCGTCTGGCAGTGAAGGGAGTCAGAATTCATCTCTGTGTACACTTGGTGGTAAAGGGGTGCCAAAACAGCTGAATGTGATACTAGTAAAATAGACCTCCTTATACTTGCAGCACTCACTCATGTGACTGCATTGATTATCACTTCACACGCTCGGTAACCCAGCGCTAATACCAGGGAGATGAACTGGGCATCCAGAATCAATTTATGTAGAACAACAAAAGTCTTCCAAGGAAATGTGACTCTAAAACAGTACACGGGAGATTCAGAAGAAATCCATTTGCTCACCAGACTGAGAGAGAACTGTGGTAACGAAAACTGAATATGAAGCTCTACTGTTGGAGCAAATTCTGGAGAAGCACAGTGGCTAAGGATGAAAACCACGTGGCATTGTACGAGCTGAGTTCTCATGAGTGTGGCCAGAAGATGTTGCTTCGTCACATGTCAGAGTGGAAACAAAAACTGGTGGCGACAGGTAAAAGTGCATGGCTTCCGGAAATCGTGATCAAAGAGCCACAGGCGGTGGAAATTACCAGCATGGTTTCTGGAGAAAAGCGGTGTTACAGTAGTTGACAGGGGCTTCTCTGGCTGCCAATGTGGGGCAACTGCAGTGTGTCAACCCTTGCTGTCAGTAGAGATGAAAGAAGGGAGTCGCTATACAGTGCCCACCTTTCAAGAGGATAACATTGGCAGTGATAGGGTAAGGAGGTGCTTGAAGCTGGCTGAGAGTGCTTGCTGGGGGAGAGAGAGAGAGAGGGGGGGGGGCATCTTGATGACAGCTGGGCAGGGGGGGGGGGGGGGTGATTGTGCCCAGTGTCAAGTGCTGGCAAGGGAGCAACATCTAGTGTGATGACGATGTTGGGTCTGGTTGCATCATTGTGGCAGTGGCACTGCTAGAAACGCAAAAAAAAAAAAAAAAAAAGTGGGGGGGGGGGCGGCGTAGGTCGTGGAACTTGTACTAAGAGGTACCTGCGTGGATTTTCTTTGCTATGCTGGTGTGAGTGTTGTTGTCACTGGTGAGAGGATGGGCAAGGCATGTGTATGTCCGAAGCATGACATGGGTCATGCTGCGAGGTCACGTTGGATGAAGTCCATTGCTCGCTGTGGGGGTGTTGATCACAGCTGAAACATGAAATCATTGAGCTATTGCTGAAGCCTGGGATGATGCTGTTGGGAGGAAGTGGTTCTGCTTCCGTCAAATAGCCAAGGATGGCAATTGGCTGTCCGTATACGAGCCAAAGTTTCCAGGTTGGCTTTTGTACAAAAGTACCAGACTACGGCAGCTTGAAGTGGGCAGTGGAACTGTTCTACCATGCCATTGGCTGCAGGGTGATAGATGCAGTGCAATGGGTGCTAGAGTCACTGGTGCCCGCCAAAGCAAGGAGATGGCGCCAGCGATCTAAAGTGATGTGGTGGGGACATCCAAAACGGGACACCCAGGTTCCAAGAGAAGGCTGCGTAAACAGTTTTGACTGAAAAGAAAAGTTGGGGATATGAGTGGCTGCCAGCCAGCATGTAAATCAGTTGATAACTGTCAACATATGTTGACAGCTACAGGAAGAAGGCAGTGGGCCAACAATGTTGACATGTGCATGTGCAAACTGATATTGCATGGAAGGAAATTTGACTTGGGGCACCTACATTCACTGTTGCTGTAGTCTCAGTGAATGCCCAATTAGATGAAGTGCTGTTCCTTGAAGGTGACAGAGGTTCCAACACAAGGGTGTGCAAGACCATGAATGTGGTAAATGGCTGATTTTCAGAAAGCTGGGGGAGAAAGGGGTGGGAGGTGAATGCCAGGCCCATCAGGTTGCGATGGGTCTACAAACACATCACACCAGATCTTGTTGTCAGAGCTGGGTATGGGGATGGAGGTTGAGGATGGTGTCGGAGACCAGAAGGGAGTGGTTGAGGTCCTGGTCATGCTCTTGGGTGGTGGCTAGAAGCATTGTAATCTAATGTTTGGATGACGACACAGGAGTGACAAAGGCAATCTTCCACAATGTTATAGATGCTGGTGACATTCTGGATGTCGGTAGTAAATTACATGATACACTCTTGTAGCCTAAACTGTCAGGTATAGATTGAGATCAGATCTTTCCTACAGAATTTGGTGATGAGAGGGCAGAGGTCTGTATAAACACCACGTCCCTTGACTGAAGGTCATCCCTGACTGTGCAGTGGCTTGAGGAATATGTATGTAAATGTGTATGTGGATGTGACTGTTGAAATACCAAACAGCTTCGTATGCTGTGAGAGAGCTTTTGGTCATTTGTGCCCCAGTGACATTGTACATAGTGGTTTGGCCTGCGTCCGTAACTGGTGTGAGGACCTCGGTGGTTTGGAGGTGGGCGAAAAGGGCAACGTTGGCGAGGTCTCATTTTGTCTTTTTGAAGCTCTCAATCATGGACTGGGTACACGGGACTAGTTTATTGCCTTTCTTCAGATTGCTGTGAACTGTGGTAGTAAGGGGCCATGAAGTGGCAGCGACGTCCTTGAAATGGCATCAGAGAAAGTTGCTGATGCCGATGAAATGGCTGCGTTCCTTGAAAGTGGTGTGGAAAGTCTGCTACTGCCCATACTTTCTCTGGGAGAAGAGGGGAGCCAGCAGCAAAGACTACATGTCCAGGGGATTCAACCCCGCCTGTCCCAAAAAACACATTTTTTGGTGTTGAGGATCATATCTGCTTTCTGTAGACAAGTAAAAACACATAAGATACGTTGGCGGTGTTCGTTGGGGTCTCTGGAGTAGAAGAGCATATCATCTAAATAGGCAAAACAACATGTTGTGCTTTGTACGATGTTGTGTATTGTCTTTGCCAGGTTTGTGCAGCATTCTGGAAACAAAATGCTATAAACATACTTTTGAACTGGCCAAAAGGCAGTGTTATGGCCTTTTTTATGTCCTCTGTGGCGACCTGGATTTGGGCGAAGGCTTTTTCGCAGTATAGTTTATTCCCAAGATGGTGTTGCTGTAAGTGCATAGGAGTGGAACTGGGTAACTGTTGCAAATGATGCGGGTGTTGAGCTTACAGTAATTGCCGCAAGGGTGGTAGAAACCGTGCTTGGTGGTGAGGTGAAAAGCTGAGGCCCAAAGACTTTTTGAAGGGCGAAGTTTGCTGGTGGCAAGGAGCTCTTCAGACTCATTCTGCTCAATTTTGGACTTGTTTTTTTTTTGGGGGGGGGGGGGGGGGGAGTGGTAACAGTGTAAATGCATGGTTTGGTGCTGAATGTTCTGATGGGCACTGGATGGCCGGGTGAGAAGGGGGAATTCTGCAAGATTCTCGGCAAAGGGAGATTCCAGCTGTTCATTGTGGCAACACACATAATGAAATAGGACCTGTAGCTGACAGATGTGCTGGAGGCGCTGTTGACTAAACAGCACTTACCTAAATCGACCAGTTGATGATGACGGCTGGCCAGTATGGGAACAGTAGCACTTGCAACCGTGAAGGTCCACAGTAGTTCATGATGAAGGCAGCAAACTAGTGAGTGGGCATGTACACCATAAATAATAATTACAGAGTTCTTGGCAGTGACCATCAAGGAGCACTGAAGATATCTCTGGGCCAAGTCTTACTTACAAAACAAACGTGGTTCTGTGATACCGAATTAAAATCACAGTGCAGAACCTGCTGCTTCCAGGACAGATGGGCAGTTCACTGGCTAGTGTTCCTACTCATCTGTGACTGAAGCAGAAAAAAGGGACATATTTGGTTGCTGTGGAAGGCAAAATTAAGATTAAAAGAAAGGACTTGTCTGGCTGTGAAGAGAGCTAGCCCAGTCGGGACAGAATTCACCTCTCTGCGCACTTGGCAATGAACAGGTGTCAAAATGGTCAGACGTGACACTAGTAAAATAGATAGCATCACATTTCTTGCACTCACTTGTCACATCACTGCACTGATGATTACTACACACGCTCAGTAACTCGGCGCTGATGCTTGGGGTGAGGGGAGACTGATCATCTGGCAACAGACTTAGTAGAACCACACTAGTCTTTCCAGGAAACAAGACTCTAAAATGGCACACAGGAAGCGCTATTGAAATCCTTTTGTACTATAGTAACGGAGGCAAAGTCCGGTGAGGCATGGTAGCTAAGGATGCAAACAGTGTGGCATTGCTAGAGCCGAGTTCTCAAGAGTGGAGCCAGGAGCAGAAACGGGAGTTACCAATGTGGGTGCTGGAGAAAGCAATGGTATACTAGCTGATGGGAGCTTTTCTGGCTGCTGATGTTTGGGGAGTGCAGCGCATTTGCTGCGGTCAGTGGTAGCAAATGGACGTAGTTGTCACACCACTGTCTATTCCTCACTGAGTAACCCCACAGTTTTGGGGGTGGTTTTTGCATTAAAAGTCAAGTATCTCTCAGCCACAAGTCAAAATTATTTTTAACTTACCTCCTAAGACATAGTAGGAGCTTTGTTTTTAAAACCGTATTTAGTTTGTCAAAAGCACTCCAGCCTATTTTTACTCTTCTGTTTATTTCTTTTACTGTCAGTCTCACAGTTATCTTCAACTGACAAATAGGGACGCTCATCAGCTGATACTAAAACTTCATTGCTTATTTGTTTTCTTTTGTAATTTCCTGCTATCCTGATAGGTGTGGTGGAAGCTTTAGCATTAACGTATAAAAGGTGAGCCTGAACCGCACAGGCAAAATGTAGGAGAGTCTTTGTGGGTATCTTCTGACTATTTTGGAAATGGAAGAGGAGGTAGATGAAGATGAAATGGGAGATATGATACTGCGTGAAGAGTTTGACAGAGCACTGAAAGACCTAAGTCGAAACAAGGCCCCGGGAGTAGACAACATTCCATTAGAACTACTGACAGCCTTGGGAGAGCCAGTCCTGACAAAACTCTACCATCTGGTGAGCAAGATTTATGAGACAGGCGAAATTCCCTCAGACTTCAAGAAGAATATAATAATTCCAATCCCAAAGAAAGCAGGTGTTGACAGATGTGAAAATTACCGAACTATCAGTTTAATGAGTCACAGCTGCAAAATACTAACGCGAATTCTTTACAGACGAATGGAAAAACTGGTAGAAGCAGACCTCGGGGAAGATCAGTTTGGATTCCGTCAAAATGTTGGAACACGTGAGGCAATACTGACCCTACGACTTATCTTAGAAAATAGATTAAGGAAAGGCAAACCTACATTTCTAGCATTTGTAGACTTAGAGAAAGCTTTTGACAATGTTGACTGGAATACTCTCTTTCAAATTCTGAAGGTGGCAGGGGTAAAATACAGGGAGTGAAAGGCTATTTACAATTTGTACAGAAAGCAGATGGCAGTTATAAAGAGTCGAGGGACATGAAAGGGAAGCAGTGGTTGGGAAGGGAGTGAGACAGGGTTGTAGCCTCTCCCCGATGTTATTCAATCTGTATATTGAGCAAGTAGTAAAGGAAACAAAAGAAAAGTCCGGAGTAGGTATTAAAATCCATGGAGAAGAAATAAAAACTTTGAGGTTTGCCGATGACATTGTAATTCTGTCAGAGACAGCAAAGGACTTGGAAGAGCAGTTGAACGGAATGGACAGTGTCTTTAAAGGAGGATATAAGATGATCATCAACAAAAGCAAAACGAGGATAATGGAATGTAGTCAAATTAAGTCGGGTGATGCTGAGGGAATTAGATTAGGAAATGACACAAAGTAGTAAAGGAGTTTTGCTATTTGGGGAGCAAAATAACTGATGAAGGTCAAAGTAGAGAGGATATAAAATGTAGACTGAAACATGGACGATAAATAGTTTGGACAAGAAGAGAATAGAAGCTTTCGAAATGTGGTGCTACAGAAGAATGCTGAAGGTTAGATGGGTAGATCACATAACTAATGAGGAGGTATTGAATAGAATTGGGGAGAAGAGGAGCTTGTGGCACAACTTGACTAGAAGAAGGGATCGGTTGGTAGGGCATATTCTGAGGCATCAAGGGATCACCAATTTAGTACTGGAGGGCAGCGTGGAGGGTAAAAATCATAGAGGGAGACCAAGAGATGAATACACTAAGCAGATTCAGAAGGATGTAGGCTGCAGTAGGTACTGGGAGATGAAGCTTGCACAGGATAGAGTAACATGGAGAGCTGCATCAAACCAGTCTCAGGTCTGAAGACAACAACAACAACAACAACATTTTGAGTAAGAGATCCTTTATATCCAGTGACTCATTACAGAGTAATAATGTAATTATGATTTATACAGTTCGTTTTGCCAGTTATGGTTTTCTTGCGAAAATATCTTAAGAATAGTGAAAAGCCTGTAATACCTAGTTACGAAAGGTACAATACAAAACATGGAGTAATGCCACAATCCTCTGATTCTAAAGGACTAAGATTCAGTTGCTGGTACTTTAGAAATGACTGAGCATAGTGTAATAGTGTTGCTCTTCCATTACATTCAGTGAACTCCCACACAAGTTGCATATCAACTACTCTTCACCATTAAACCAATCCATACTGCTGTGTCATCACTGTTAATGTGCAATTAACGTAGTCTGAAAAACAAACCTGGAGCAAGTCTGAGCAGTACTGAAGGCATGCTCGATGATGAAGAGTAAAGTGGGGATTACTGCGAGTGAGTGCAACAAGTTTGTTTCCAAATAGGACACAAAGTGCTTCGTGTCAACATTTGCACTGTCTGCAGATAATTTTAGTGCAGTACAGATTCAAAAATAAACTGTGGTAAGAAATGAAACAAAATATAATTACTGGATAACAGACCACAAGAAACCGTATCTATCTTATACCAGAATACTTGGAAAATATCCCTGAACACCCTTGAAAATGTTGATTTTGTTTAGGTTCGTCGTTCTCTTTAGGTTGGATCATTCCTTGTTTCTCAAGAGCTCCCTGTACAGATTTTGTTGAAACTGAGTAAAAAGTTTTCTCAAAACCCATGGATTCCAAAGTGATAGTTCATATTAGTTGCTCAGTTCTGTGCATTTGTTCATCATTTGAAACCACATTTTGCTTTATAATCATTTATGTTTTTGTGGAAGGCCATATTGTGTAATATACGTATGTGAGAGAAATTAATCCATAAAGGGCATTAAAGGTGGCCCTTGAGTCAGAAGAAGTGCATTTGAGTGATCAGATTTTTGCCAGTGATACAATGTAGTCTTTTAACCTCTAATCTACAGCATTCTTCTGTAGCACCACATTTCGAAAGCTTCTATTCTCTTCTTGCCTAAACTATTTATCGTCCATGTTTCACTTCCATACATGGCTACACTCCATACAAATACTTTCAGAAACGACTTCCTGACACTTAAATCTATACTCGATGTAAATAAATTTCTCTTCTTCAGAAACACTTTCCTTGCCATTGCCAGTCTACATTTTATATCCTCTCTACTTCGACCATCATCAGTTATTTGCTCCCCAAATAGCAAAACTCCTTTACTACTTTGTGTCATTTCCTAATCTAATTCCCTCAGCATCACCCGACTTAATTTGACTACATTCCATTATCCTCGTAACTGATATTGTTGTCAAAAGAATGTTAAACTTTAATTACTTGGTGGTAATTTAAGTTTGTGTAGGGGTATTGTGAAGTTTTCTAAATTGCTCTAGGTGAACTTTAAGCAATGGAAAGTCCAGGATGGAATAACAATAATATGAAAAGGATAGATTGCTACTCACTGCGTATAGTAGGTAGTAAGTCAGACACAATTTGGGTCTGTCTGCGACTCAGTGGCTCCTGTGAATGAATTTTGATATGCAAGATCACAGCTGTAGTTGAGTCAGCATAAAATGATCCCTGAAAGTTGCAGTGGACTAGGTGTAGCAGATTTACGCAGCTTCCTTAACTAGTAATGTATGCACTTTTGTAAACATTTCTATGGTAATGCCCCAGTGCTGTCACAGCACAGTAGTAGATGGCTACTGTTTTCAGCTGTAGCCATTAGCACTTTGCAGTTGAAAACTGGCAACAGTACTGTCAGGGATCTTATTATGCCATCTCTACTATAGCACCTTTCTTCTCAGTTACTATACTTTGTATGACATTCATTTATTTAATGCGAGCTGCATTAGACAATTTTAATAACATGTGGTCTAAGATGACATTTCGAAATGCTGTATCTGTTCCAGTTATGTTTAAAGATAGTTTTGAAATAATGTACTGAAATAATTGCTGTTCCTGTTTAAATTTGTGTTGTCCTTTTTTACAGGCAACAACTTCTACTGCAAAATCAGATTCGTCAACACCACAAACATCTACCAATAAATGGGAAGGAACTACATTTGCCCAAGACCAAGATGGCAAAATGACAGCCAAGTTTAAGAGGCTAATGGGGATCAAAGATACGGCACAAGGTATATACACTACATATCAAGCTAACCAAGATACACACTTACCAATAGAAGAGTGACAAGTATTTTAATGATAGACTGTTACTTGAATTCACAAATTTAAGTTTATAGATGAATTATGAAATATAACTCTCATTAATTTTATTTATTTGTTGAAACTGTTTTCCACTCCTGGAAATGGAAAAAAGAACACATTGACACTGGTGTGTCAGACCCACCATACTTGCTCCGGACACTGCGAGAGGGCTGTACAAGCAATGATCACACACACGGCACAGCGGACACACCAGGAACCGCGGTGTTGGCCGTCGAATGGCGGTAGCTGCGCAGCATTTGTGCACCGCCGCCGTCAGTGTCAGCCAGTTTGCCGTGGCATACGGAGCTCCATCGCAGTCTTTAATACTGGTAGCATGCCGCGACAGTGTGGACGTGAACCGTATGTGCAGTTGACGGACTTTGAGCGAGGGCGTATAGTGGGCATGCGGGAGGCCGGGTGGACGTACCGCCGAATTGCTCAACACGTGGGGCGTGAGGTCTCCACAGTACATTGATGTTGTCGCCAGTGGTCGGCGGAAGGTGCACGTGCCTGTCGACCTGGGACCGGACCGCAGCGACGCACGGATGCACGCCAAGACCGTAGGATCCTACGCAGTGCCGTAGGGGACCGCACCGCCATTTCCCAGCAAATTAGGGACACTGTTGCTCCTGGGGTATTGGCGAGGACCATTTGCAACCGTCTCCATGAAGCTGGGCTACGGTCCCGCACACCGTTGGGCCGTCTTCCACTCACGCACCAACATCGTGCAGCCCGCCTCCAGTGGTGTCGCGACAGGCGTGAATGGAGGGACGAATGGAGACGTGTCGTCTTCAGCGATGAGAGTCGCTTCTGCCTTGGTGCCAATGATGGTCGTATGCGTGTTTGGCGCTGTGCAGGTGAGCGCCACAATCAGGACTGCATACGACCGAGGCACACAGGGCCAACTCCCGGAATCATGGTGTGGGGAGCTATCTCCTACACTGGCCGTACACCACTGGTGATCGTCGAGGGGACACTGAATAGTGCACATTACATCCAAACCGTCATCGAACCCATCGTTCTACCATTCCTAGACCGGCAAGGGAACTTGCTGTTCCAACAGGACAATGCACGTCCACATGTATCCTGTGCCACCCAATGTGCTCTAGAAGGTGTAAGTCCACTATCCTGGCCAGCAAGATCTCCGGATCTGTCCCCCAATGAGCATGTTTGGGACTGGATGAAGCATCGTCTCACGCGGTCTGCACGTCCAGCACGAACGCTGGTCCAACTGAGGCGCCAGGTGGAAATGGCGTGGCAAGCCGTTCCACAGGACTACATCCAGCATCTCTACGATCGTCTCCATGGGAGAATAGCAGCCTGCATTGCTGCGAAAGGTGGATATACACTATACTAGTGCCGACATTGTGCATGCTCTGTTGCCTGTGTCTATGTGCCTGTGGTTCTGTCAGTGTGATCATGTGATTTATCTGCCCCCAGGAATGTGTCAATAAAGTTTCCCCTTCCTGGGACAATGAATTCACGGTGTTCTTATTTCAATTTCCAGGAGTGTATATAAATTATTTTTAGAGGTATTTGTGTGTCATATATACAGTCCATTGTTAAGATAATGGAGGGGAAAACTAGTTGGTAGACATTCTGGTATTGTGCCAATATGACAGTTGAAATGTTTCTCAATTGCAGGAAGCTCTGGCTCTTCAGGCACAGAAGGGAATGAAATTCTCAAGAAGCAAGAAGAAATGTTCAACTCCATGGAGATGCAGTATGAGGTAGCAAGAGTAGCAACACACACACATCGTGGGGTAGGCCTTGGCTTTGGTACTTTCCAGTACCCACGATAGCAAGAAAATGGGAGGTGTGTCGTGATATCACCTGGGGACGTGATGTATATGAGTGCAGGAAATGAAATCGGACAAATGCAATAAGAAATTGGCATCCTTCACATTCCTGTTCATAAGGATTTCACTTTCAGCTCCTGCACTTCACAGTTTAAAATACTGTATCATTTGTACCTTCCAAGGAATATTTGAGTGGATTTCCAGTGTTAATTTCAGTGTCTCATCTCTTCCTTTAAGGATCTAAAGTCCTCCAAAAAGAATGATCTTAGTGGTACATTTTCATACACTCGTGTTTTAAAAAGGTCTCGGCCTGCTATGATTGGACATGTTTTAAACCCTTTCTCTTCCTACAAACAATTGATAGGGAAGTGGATTAAGGAGCTGGGATGTAAAATGTTCTGTACATTCAAACTGTTCGGGTATCTCGTGTATATACTGTTAAAAATGTAGAGTTTTCTATGAATGTGTGATTTTACAATGAAGTGTAAATTATAATGAATGTATGATATGTTTGTGAATTTTGTTGTATTAAATGTTAGAAATGCACTATGTTTCTCTCAGTGTTCAGCACTGTAGTGTCATCCTGTTATATTTGTCACTAAGTTGCTAATATAGTGCTGTATTAAGTTTTTGGTAAAATTTCTAAATTTATCTGCTGAATTCTATGCCTGCAGATGGACAGTTCTAATGTGGAACATCCCTCAATTTGACTGAATGTACTAAGATTAACGGCTATGCATTTGTGCATACCAAAGTGAATGTTAATTGTAAATTTCATACATAAAACTTTGTCTTTTAAGTTATTGTAAATATAATGATTGTGATTAGAGAACTAAATGCATATGACTGAAGCATCACATAATGTGTTTGCACTGTCTGTTCCTTAATCTCAAGCAGAGTTTTCTGATAAATGAAAATTTGTAAAACACAAAAATAGACTCCTTCATTAACTCATAGTGACATGTAATTAAATCTTAAGTATTGAGAGGTTTGGGTTGACAGTATTCATTTATCATTATTGAGAGGTTTTAGGAGGATGGCCATCTATAAAGTAAATTTAATTAAAACACTTTGCTTTTCACATCAAAACAGATACACTTCACGCATTTTGTGTGATGTATAGGCAGTGATCAATCAGGCCATTTAATTGTGGCTTTATGGAATTGTTGAAATGATTTGATCGGTATACTTTCTGGCAGTAAGAAAAGCCTGACAATGCCAATTACACTTCTGTTTGTGGCGGGAAGCAAGCAAACAAGGTAAATCCACATTCACATCCTAAGTGGCTGAAGTGATAATGGAAAATGACTGTTGAGCTGGCAAAAATTTTAAACGTTAATTATATTTAGTTTAGTGGTGGCCAAAAGAAGAGAGGGGAGGTGACAATGCTATTTCATTTTGAGACAATAACTTTTAGAACTTCAGATGCAAAAACGATTTTAAGTTCAGAACATATTGTTGTCAAAAATGTGAAAAACAAAGATCAAATATGCTTACAGTCGGGGTATTCTTTTTACTACAGTGGAACAGAGCAGAGAAGAAATGTGGGTTTAGGGTTTACTGCAAGTTACAGAATTTAAAAAAATATTATAGATCTTGAATTTAGCACATGTTAAAATTCCGGAGTAAGTAACATGTATTTTTCCCAAAAAATACCCTGTCCCGAGATACACGCCTCCAAAGATGACACTGCGAACACCATTTTGAAGATGCGAATTCCAGAATTTTTTTTAAAATGCTGTATCTCTGTAACAGTTTTAGAAATTTTGTTAAAGGTGTTTTTTTTTATTTATTTGAAAGATAATTGCTTTATAATTACAATGGTATCCTCCGTTTGGACATATGTCAGTTATTTAACTGTCGCCGTTTGAATTTGCTTATAATTTACAACCCCCCCCCCCCCCCCCCCCCCTCAAAAATGGCAATCCATAAAAGTTCAGATTTTTTTTCTGTTTATTAGTACTATATTCTCTGTAAACGAGAGCTTCCCCTTTTAAGTTGGACAGGTTTTATTTTTAAAAAATCTATTTTTTTTTAAAGCTTTCAAGGGTAATGTATGTCTTCACTGAAGTTGTTTCTTACTGATTTCTTTGTTACAATGTTTATTTCTGTTGTCTTTGTTGCAGTTATTTCTTTTCACTTTCATTGTTGCAGATATTTCTTACACTTTGTTGTGGTTGTTCATTGCAGATTTCTGTATTGTAGTTGTTCAGTGCTAATTTGTTTACTGAAGAGCCTTCTAAGAAATCTGAGACCATCCAGTGAGTTCTGATTTTTCGTGAGGAATTTGTCAGTTGACTCAGTTGCAGTATGTTTTGTGAAAAGGACTGTTTGAAATTTCTTCTGACTGGGGCTACTGGAGAGTGAAGTGTGCTAACTATTTGCATATCTGTAAAAGAGTGATACATAGGACAAACCAAAAAACAGTTTGTTCAGGTTGGTAACAAGTGTTCTCATTTGAAGACTCTGTTTCTACATCTACATGGTTACTTCGCAATTCACACGTAAGTGCCTGGCAGAGGATTCATCAAACCATTTTCATACTACTTCTCCACTATTCCACTCTTGAATGGCGCGTGGGAAGGAGGAACACCTAAATCATACCGTTTGAGCTTTGATTTCTCTTACTTTATAATGATGATAATTTCTCCATACATAGGTGGGTGTAGACAAAATATTTTCGCATTTGGTAGAGAAAGCTGCTTATTGAAATTTTGTAAATAGATCTCGCCGCAAAGAAAACCACCTTGTTTCAGTGACTACCGCCCCAACTTGCGTATCAATTCATTGACACTTTCACCCCTATTGCGCGATAACACTAAATGGGCTGCCCTTCTTTGCACTTTTTTGATGTCCTCCGTCAATCCTACCTGGTAAGGATCCCACACTATGCAGCAATATTCCAGCGGAGGATGAACAAGTATAATGTAGGCTGTCTCTTTAGTGGGTTTGCCACACCTAAGTGTTCTGCCAATAAAGTGCAGTCTTTGTTTCGCCTTCCCCACAATATTATTTATGTGGTCTTTCCAATTTAAGGTGCTCGTAATTGTAATTCCTAGGTATTTAGTCGAATTGACAGCCCTTAGATTTGTGCGATTTATCATATACCCAAAATTTATCGGATTTCCTGTAGTACCCATGTGGATGAGCTCTCACTTTTCTTTGTTTAGTGCCAATTGCCACTTCTCGCACCACACAGAAATTCTCTCTAGATCATTTTGTAATTGGAATTGAATGTCTGATTGTACTAGACGGTAAGTTACAGCGTCATCTGCAAACACTCTAAGGGGGCTGCTCAGATTATCACCTAGATCATTTATATAAATCAGGAACAGCAGAGCGCCTATGACACTACCTTGCGGAACGCCGGATATCACTTCTGTTCTACTCGATGATTTACCGTCTATCACTATGAACTGTGACCTCTCTGAGAGGAAATCAGGAATCCAGCCACACAACTGAGACGATACTCCATATACACGCCATTTGATTAATAGTTGCTTGTGAGGAACGGTATCAAAAGCCTTCAAAAACCTTCTGGAAATCTAGGAATATGGAATCGATCCGAGATCCCTTGTCGACAGCACTCATTACTTCAACTACTGTGTTGCACAAGAACGATATTTTCTGAATCCGTGTTGGTTATGTATCAATAAGTCATTTTCTTCAAGGTGATTCATAATCTTAAGAGTACAGTATATGCTCCAAAATCCTACTGCAAATTGAGGTCATTGATATGGGTCTGTAATTCAATGGGTTACTCCTATTTCCTTTCTTGAATATATGTGTTTGACCTGTGCTACTTTCCAGTCTTTAGGAATAGACCTTTTGTCAAGTGAGCGGTTGTATATGATTGCTAAGAAAGGCACTATTGTGTCCGCATACTCTGAGAGGAACCTTGATTGGTATACCATCTGGACCGGAACACTTGCCTTTCTTAAGTGATTTGAGTTGTTTCGCAACACCTAAGATATCTACTTTTATGTCACTCATGCTGACAGCTGTTCTGGTTTCATATTCTGGAATATTTACTTCGCCTTCTTTCGTGAAGTAATTGCGGAAAACTGTATTTAGTAACTCCGCTTTAGTGGCACCATCGCGCAGTGACTGTATTGACTATTTTTTGCCACTGGTGTACTTTACATATGACCAGAATCTCTCTGGATTTTCTACCATATTTTGAGACAATGTTTCATTGTGGAAACTTAAAAACATCTCGCATTGACGTCTGCACTAAATTTCGAGCTTCTGTGAAACTTAGCCAGTCTTGGGGATTTTGCGTTCTTCTGAATTTGGCACGCTTTTTTCATTGCTTCTGCAACAGTGTTCTGGCGTGTTTTGCGCTCTCTCTCTCTCTCTCTCTCTCTCTCTCTCTCTCTCTCTCAGGAAGGCATCAAATGAATTTTTATCTGCTGTTTTAAACAGATATATTTTGCATTCATTTTAGTGGTTTTGGTTGACTCCCCCCGGTATGCACATGGAGTGCACATTGGCTTTCTTCCCATCCTTAGCAGCCATATCCCTAAGGGGCTCCATCACCCGCCTAACATTAGAGCTCCCAATGACAAGCAATCCCACCCTCTGTGCTTGTCTGACCTCTCAGGAACACCGGCCACTGCCGCAAGAGGCGAGGCCACCCTTACTGACTCAGAAGTACTTTCAGCAGGGGGCAGTACATCAAACCTGTTATGGAGGCTTACGGGTACAGCCTTGTGGCCAGCACCAACATTCGCCTTACACCCGGGTATTCGCGACCCCGCCATGGTTCGCCAATCACCGTCAGGCAGCGTGTCAACTGGCAGGGATGTCAGAATCCTAGGGCGCAGTGGCATCAGAGATCCCAGGCGATGCTACAGGTTTCAAAGGCGCCAAAGCTCTCGCCTCGGGTGTCCTAGTGTCACTGTGGCCCAGGGCAACAGTCTGGAGCCTGCCGACGACGGCCAACACAGCTTTCAGCTGTTTATGGACAGTGGCCAATTCCCCCTGAATCCGTACACAACAGGCACAGCTCTTATCCATCCCTAACAATTTTTTTTTCCTCTTTTTATCTTACAAGCCATTCAAAACAGACAGATGACTGATGATTAGGGGTACTAAAATGCGATGCTACAACTGTCAAATACTATAATACACCTGAAATTTATGAATTAAACTATGCAAGTACCCAAAAACATGCAAAGAAATTAAGAATTAAACTATGAAACAAGTAAGTGAGCTAAGAGTATGACTTGCTGCTGGCTGCTGCTTATCCAACGGTGCCAGGGAGCTCACTCAAGGCGAAGATGTTTCCAGTGAAGTCTTCGTGTGTTCTAAATGTTTTGACAGAATAACAATGATAGTATATGAACAAGGTGAAGCCTCCCATGGTGCAGATTTTGCATCAGTAAAGGAAGAATCAGTCAGCTGCAGAGGTAGGTGTTAAGAAACCGTGGTAAGTGAAGTCGAGTACTAAGCTCTATGTATCAAGAAAGCGCAGTATGGAAGAATACACCACAGCAAAACTGACCACACTCTTCAAAGTAGAAATTCCGTCTTCAGAAGAAAATGAACCAAAGCACTCTTGCACCTCTTGCCAGGAGTTTTTCACAAACATCAATTCAACTGTTGAATATCGTGCATCCTACAGTGAAAAGATGCAATTTTTAACTGTTTTTCCTAAGACATTTTCTAAGAAAACAATGTTGAACTAGATTTCATCAGTATCAAAGTACATGGTAGATAAATCAAGAAATGTGGGTCTGTAAAAGGAGTCTTTGGAAGACCAGATCCCTGTTATGATCATCCTGTAAAAGCAGCTCCATTTCAAATAGTGCAGTTATTTTATCTGGAAGATAAATGGGACTGTTCTCGCCAGAGTGCCTACAAAAGAGACACTATAACTGTAAAGGTTCAAGGTCAAAAAGTTGTAAAAGTGAAGAGTTACATGACTCGCAGTATTAAAGAGCCTTTTGTAATTTATAAGAGCAACCATACAACTTCACATATTGGAAGATCAAAATTTTCTGCGCTACAACCTAAGTGGGTAGTTCCACACCCACCTAAAGTTGTCTGTGTGTGCTGCACGAATTTTGAACTTAATGTGGTAACTTTGAAGAACTTACTGGAGCATGTGACATATGACACCTAGGTTGGGCGTGTGAAGTCATTAGTCTGTGGCAAAGTCTGAGACTTGTTTGTTTCAAGAATGTGGCGACTGCTCTGGAAAGGGAGGACTGTCATTACAGACACTTGGCCCAAAGGACGTAGCAGATAACCATGCAGAAATTACATATGGAATATAGGAGGAAAATAAACTAATTAAGAAAACTATCGCCTTTTACAGTTCCATTGATGAACGTGGTAAATGGTCAGTGAAACCAGTAACACACCAGCATCTGGAGAAATTGCAACAACAACACATTGCAGAAGTGAAAGTGTGTGTACAAGCTGAAGAACTATATTTAATGCTTCACTGATTTTGCTGGGAAGTAGTCTGTAATTGTCCCACAAGAAGTACAACGGTATTATGGGAGTAATGACCAGGGTTCAATTTTTACAGGAGTGACATATTTTCAAAATAAGATCACAAGTATTGCAGTCGTATATGATGACACAGGACATGACTCAGCACATGCTTTGCTAGCAATGCGCAAAATTCTTCAACAGCAAACGGGGGCGGAGAAGATCATCATTACTTCTGATGGTGCTCATAGTCATTTTAAAAATCGTTACTAGCTGTTGAATTGAGTATGTCGCTTGTACCAGCTGACCAGGTATACAATGCTACTGGTCAATGGAAGAGGCCTTGTGATGGTGTAGGAGGCCTGCTGAAGCACTATACTGCGAAACATAATCTTTCCAGACCAAATACAGCTGCATTCAGAATGCTGAGGATTTTACGAGAGTCATGAAATCTTACACATCCACAGCCCTCATTCTTTTGTCCAAAGAGGAAATCGAAGAATTCCGTGAGCAGAAGAAAGAAGAATGGTCCAAACAAATTACTCCTGTGAAAGGGATTCAGAAGACATTTTGGACTCAATAGTGATGGGCGAACTCATATTGCACGCACTTTAAACAGAAAGAATAAATTCCGTTCATTCGGCCAACACCTCAGAAACAGCAGGATAATATTCAGATTCACAACCTGAGAAGGGGGATGTTTGTGGCGTGTGTGTATGAGTGTGACAGGTGGATTGCAGAGATTACAGACACCAGTTATGAGATAAATGAAATTGTAGTGAACTTTATGATACCACATGGACCAGCTGCTGGATACAGGTTTCCAGCTGAAGGACAGCAACACCACCATCAGTGCTCACTTCCTGTTCATGAGGGTTTTAAGATAGTAAGTGCTCCAACAGGAAGGCATCACACTATATCAAAGGAAGATACTGAAGCAGTGAAACACATTTTTAGTTCATTGACTGGCTAATTTCAGTACAAAACAGAGTGCACGGAAATTGTATAAATTGAAACCTTTAAGTGTTTGGACCTTTCACATACATTTTGGAAACATTTAAAATGCTTGAAAAATATGGGTCTCTTACTCATCTTTCAAAACTAAAATTATGTTAAATAAGGCTAGGTTTTGATTTTTATGAGCCTGTTATGTGATAATGTGGTAATAAAACAGGTTTTATGTAAGGCAAAAATTTCAATTGTTTATAAAACCTGTTCAACCTAAAAGTGGAAGCTCTCCTTTTCAGGAAATGTAGAACTATATGGAACTAATCAACAGAAAAAAATCAAAACTTTATGGATTGGCATTTCTGAAAAAAAAAAAAATTTTTTTTTCCCATAAATTATAAAAAGACATTCAGAACGCTATCGTAAAAGAACTTTGGCAGATAAGTCCAAATGATGGATTTTTTTGTAATCATAAGGCAATTATATTTCAAATAAAAAAACAAGAAAGTACCTAGAACTGTTCGAGAGATACAGCATTTTAAAATTCTTAAAAATCTTCAAACTGGTATGCAATGTCATCTTTGGAGGGATTTATCTTGGAGCAGAAATTTTTTTGGAGAAAACAAAAAAGTGCTTGTTCCTTACTTAGTCCTTCATTTTAACATTTGCTAAATTCAATAACATCCGAGACTGTGAAGGTAAGATTTTTTCCTAGTCTGCTTCAATTGATATGGCCCTTGCCTGATGCAATAGCCAGACATGGTGGAGTGCTCTCCACTGGACAGTAATTAGTGCTCTCTCAACTTTGGATCAAAGCCACTTAAAACTTCCTAAGTTCGTAAACTTATACCTCATTCATACTCAAGGAAAGAACTAAGTTTCGAAAGGTACTGTATTTACCCGAGTATAAGACGACGCCCCCTTTTGTAAGAGGCTCCTTGAGAAAATTTATTTTTAACATATTCAGATTAACTATAATTACAAACTTTTATTGATGTAAGGAACCTTTCTAAGTAGTTAACATTACACCTATTCAAAATTATGCCATTTATTCCTTGCCTACATTTTGATAATACAGGGAGAAATAAAATAAACAAAAAGAAATTGTTTATATCATTGCCTTTTTTTTGTTTTACTTAGTCTGTCATCTGTAGTATCACTAATGGTAATCACCACCACCATCCTAACAGGTCAGCTCTGAAACTTTGTCTCCATTGTCACAAATATTTGGCTGTTTCTTTCGAATATGTCATGATTTCTGAGGTGGTTGTTAGTGTGGTACCCGAGAATCCAGTTTTTTTTTAAACACACAGTGTATTTCGCTTGTGCATTGACGGGTGAATGTTTCCCCATGTCCCTTGCTTCCAAACACATTGTCTGTCCATCACTCCCTCATTAGCTGTGTAGAGCCAGCAGCTGACACACACCCAATCATTCCAGTCATACCTCATGGAAAGGGTCAGTAACGTTGTTGCGCAAAACAGTGAAGTACATCACTGGCCCTCATTTAGGCTTGTAATGTCTCCTGGAGAAATGTATGCTGTTCTTGAGTATTTGTCCAATTTTAAAGTCAATTCGATTCAGAGTGCAAATGGATTTTGAAAAACTGCAGTTTAAACATGTAGATCTTAATAAAAAGCTGAAGTATGCAGTATACATTCCCATGGTTGCCTGCATGATGAAATTTCAGCCTGCTCAACACTGTCCTCTTGGCACTCATCATATTTATCAGCCAAGCTGAGTCACTTCCCCCTCCAACTTTCTGTAGTGCTGTAGTGAAACATGAACAGAAATATCTTTTGCACTGTAGGCCATAAATGTAACAACAGCAACTAATATGTATATAAAAGGTCACATCACTATTCAATCCAATTCTCAAACCTTCACTCATCCCACGATCCACATTGGATCTTCCTGATGTAATTTATTCTTGTGACAACAATTACAGTCAGTTTAATACAACTTATTTCGTTTGTTAGACATTTCATTGTGAATTAACTTTCCATTTCGTTTCATCTGGATGTGTGATAATCTTGTTCTAAAGCTGATTAAAAAGATACTTGCCCTTTAGAACTGAAGCATTGATTCATGTCCATGTTAGTGCTTCAGTTTCTTTTGGGCTTACAAGGAATAATAGGAAAATCGGAATTGGAAGAGAAGTCGGACAAGGAATTCCATCACCTAAGCTATCCTCAGCCATCTTAGAGGATGTTTTCAGTTCTTCAAACTGGGGTAACTTAAAAAGGAATACATGCTAATGGAACACATTTGAACCATCTTCTTTTTGCAGGTGACTTTGGTATACCACTACTGCAAATAAACAGTTGCACTGAATGGAAGAATGTTGCAGGAAATCAATCCTCATAAATCTAAAATCTATACATATTATTAAACTGAAGTCTCCGCTGTATTTTTCTATCTTTACGTTACGGCTTATCTTTGGAATTACTGTGGTAATTTTGGTACAGTTTTCATTAATAGGCAGACTTATTTACAAGGAAGATTTGTTTGTATAATTACCACAAATTGTAACTCTGATGAGTTATTTGGCTGTGCTATCTTTTTGAAGCTGGGGCACGTTGCTAATAATGTATAACCAATTTTTGAAAAAGAAATTACTACAAATTAATAAGTCATAAAATCAGTTAAATATTTACACACTGTGAGCCACCTTATGTTATGGTATGTGGCTGAGAGAACTACATGTTTCACTACCACTTTCTTCTGTGGGAGTTTGGGTCCTTATCGTTATAAATAACAACCCATTGATCCACTTGTTAAAACAATGAGCACATTTATTGTCACACTTCAGATATACGTCACTACACATCGAATGTATCATATAGACAGAACATAATGGCCCCCTTGGCCCAAAGATTTTTGCATGCCAGAGATGTTATGGCACGTCAATGTTGCCACAGAGGCCCCCCGCTCCTCCTGCAGTGCGGAGCAGGAGGCTCTGGCTGTTGTGGGGGGAGGTTGCAGGTGTCACGCCGTCTTCATCTGGAGGGGGAACTGGGCAGGGTGGGGCCGCGGTTCGAGCCCTTTTGGATGGAAAAATGTAATCATGGTGCCACACCAGTGGGAGTATGTGGCGACCAGTTCTTGAGGTGACAGACGGGGTGGGGGGAATAGACAGAGACACGAGGTACAAAACGTACAGTTTCCCCATGGTGTCAATGAAAGACTGAATGAGGATAGGAATCGGGGATCGGTGAGGAGTGGAGAACGGAAAGTTGGAAGGTGTCGGCGGCGGCGGAGCGAGGAGGAGCGTGGATGACTAAAAGAGAATCATTTGTGGTAGTTATACAGATGTCAGATGGTGAAAAGTGTGAGAAGTCGATGGAGACAGTAGTGGGTTGTTGAATGTCGGGTAAGAAGTGTGTGACGGGCGTAGCAGGAGAGGTTGGGGTGAAGGGCGTGGACCCCGGACTCTGCCCAGTGAGGGTTCCCGGCGTTGGGGAAGGGGGCATGGCCAGCGTGTCATCCCTTGAGGAGGCGGCAATGTGGAGGTCGTCGTCCGTCGTGGTTGGTGGCGTCGTGTCGCTGGAGGTGTTGTCATCTGCAGTGACCCACGCCGGCTTGAGTCGAGACACTGACACTGTCGAGGGTTTGCTTCTGATACAGATGTCGAATGTATTCGACGAGCGCCTAAGTACCCTGTAAGGGCGTGTGTATGGGGGTTGCAGGGCGGCGCGCACTGTACCATCCCTAAGCATCACAGCTTCACATGTGACTAACCGCTGGTGCATGAATGTTTTAGGCAGAGTGTGTGCTTTGGGAGCGGGTGCTCTCTGGGCTAGTATCGTCTGTCGTATGTTCTCAATTAGCACGGGGTATTCAGTGGTATCTTGGAGCGGTGAAGGCTCGACAAACCCGGCTGGTAGGGTCAATGGCTCGCCATAGAGCAGTTCGGCCACCGAGCACTGCAGGTCATCTTTATATACAGAATGGAGGCCTAGCAGTACCCACGGGAGGGCATGTAACCACCGTTCCTCATGGCATGTTAGCACTGTCTTTAATGTGCGGTGCCATTGTTCCACTAAGCCGTTTGATTGGGGGTGGTAGGCTGTTGTGCGAATGCCGGCCGACGCCGAAGAGCTCGTACATTTTTGTGAAGAGGACAGCCTCTAATTGACGGCCTTGGTCTGTAGTAATGGTTTCGGGGCAGCCGAAACATGCGACCCGTGTGGAGAGGACAGTGTTGGCGACTCTTTTGGCCGAAATATCGGCTAGAGAGGTTGTCTTGACCCATCCAGTTGTTCTGTCGATAAAAGTAAGCAAGTATTGGTAACCATCCACCTGGGGAAGGGGGCCAGCAATGTCGATGTGGGTGTGGCGGAGTCTGCCAGAAGGAGACTGGAAGACACCTGAGGGGGGCGTGCAGTGGCGTCTGACTTTGGACCGCTGGCACGAAATACAAGTGCGACACCAGTCGCGACAGTCTTTGCGAACGGAAGGCCATACGAAACGATCGGCGATGATGCGCGTGGTTGCACAAATGCTCGGGTGGGCGAGACTATGCAGTGCGTCAAACATCGAGTGACGCAAAGAGGAGGGGGCAAGGCACGCCAGTGGAAGTGTCACACCATAGCTCTGAGCATGTGCCGGGGATCGTCTTGCATGCCAGGCACAGAGAGTGATTATTGTTAGATAAAAGGCTCGCCAAGGGGTCATGATTTGTTTTCGCTTGAGCAAGAGTGTCGAAGTCGATTGAGGAAGATATGCCCGAGATCCGGGAGAAATAATCAGCGGCTATGTTGTTGGATCCCCAAACGTATTGTAGATTAGTTGTGTATTGTGAAATGAGGTCGAAATAATGGAACCTCCTAGGAGGTGGGGCGGCTGGAGGGTTTGTGAGTCCTTGGGCGAGAGGTTTGTGGTCTGTCCCTCAACGTCTTCGTGGAAATATCTAATGGCTTCGTAGACAGCTAAGAGCTCTCTGTCGAAAGCGGACCATTTGCACTGAGAGGGAGAAAGTTTTTTTGAAAAGAATTTAAGGGGTTGCACCACCTCTCCTTGAAGTACTGCACCGATAGATATTTCGCTAGTGTCAGTGGTGAGCGAAAGTGTTGCATCCAGGTATGGATGGGCAAGCGTGATGGCTTCCACGAGTGCGGTTTTGAGTTTTTTGAAAGATGCATACATGACCTCTGTCCACGGCACGCACCTGTCGCCTGATGTTTGTGGCCCGTGCTGCGTCTGTGAGGGGGACCTGTAGTATGGCGGCTCTTGGAATGTAGCAGCAGAAAACATTGATCATTCCTAAGAACTGGCGGAGTTCATGGTATGTTTCTGGTATCGGCAGCTGTTTGATGATGTCTATTTTCTCTTGTGTGGGCTGGATACCATCGGCTGAAACTATGTGTCCCAGAAAAACAACAGAATCGTGTCTCAGTTTGCATTTGTCTTTGTTGATGATCACACCGTGGGATTGTAATGTGTCAAACAGTGCCCGGATGTGAAGCTCGTGTTCCTCCCGAGAGGAAGAAAAGATCAAAATGTCGTCCAGGTACACGTAGCAGAAAGGTAGGGGTCACAACACTGTATCTAAGTACCTCTGCCAGGTTTGGGTGGTGTTTTTCAATCCGTAAGGCATGTAAACGTATTTGAAGAGGCCGAAGGGTGTAGTGATGGCCATTTTAGGGATATCTTGTTCGTACATTGGTATTTGGTGATATGCTTTCTCACAGTCTACCACACTGAAAATTTTAGTGCCTGCCAACTGAGAAGCAAAGTCCTGAATGTTCAGTACTAGATAATTGTCCATGATTGTGCGGTCATTGAGACGTCTATAGTCGCTACAGAGTCTGTGGGAACCATCCTCCTTCAGTGTGAGATGAATCGGTGACGACCAGTCACTGGAGGATGGACGTACAATGCCTGCTTTTAATAGGTCCGAGATTATTGCTTTCACTGCTTGAGTTTGTGTGGATTCAGGCGTCATGGTCGGTGTCTGAACGAAGGGCCCTCAGTCATATTGAGTTTGTGACATGCGCCGCTTGTGATTGATAACATGCTATGCGCGCGGGGTGTGTCATTAGCGTTCGAACACTCATGCAATAAGTCAATGATTTGAGCACACACCGGTTTGTGCGAAGAGCGAATACCTCGAAGTGAGGCGAGTTCGGATTTCATGCTCTGTAATGTCTGTTCGGTACGCTCAATAAGGGAGGTGAGCTTGGCCTGTGTTTGCTGGAGTTCACTGATTTCTTGTCATTGTAGTAGCATGTCACAACTTGGCCGCAAGAAGAGCACATTCGGTCTGCAATAGTGAAATGTCAATGTTTGTTGACCGAATGGGTGATACAGACGCAGTGGCCATGAGGGCAGTAATCTTTTGCGAAGGTTGGTGGAGTATTGTACTTCGCGGAATGTCAAGCGAAAATTTGTGATGTTGAAGAAAGTCAATGGCTAAGACCGGACAAGTCACCTGTGCCACATGAAAAGTCCACGAAAACTTCAAGTCTTTTGATAGTTTGAGCGTTAAAGGCACCGTACCTAACACTTTGATATGAGAGTCACTAGCCGCGCAGAACAGTCTGGGTGAGGAAGTTAACACGGTAAGTGCGAGAGCTGGGGGTATTACACTCGTATCAGCACCACTGTCAATGAGGAATTTAGTTCCTGAGACGAGGTCAAGAGCGAATAGACAACTGTTAGCGCTTACCGTGTTAGATGCTGCTGTAAGGCGTCTTTTTTCCTGTGCGCGAGACGCTGCGCCTATGGCGCCTCGTGAGCTGCATTTCCTGCCGCGTCGTCGAAGTTGGTGTGGAACCAACACAGTGGCCAAGCTGCGTTAGGCGGGGGTGATGTAGAGCTCCAGGTGTCAGCTGTGTCCGTTGTGGAGCGCTGCAGTGTGGTGTCGGTTGTCATGGCGGATGTCGTGGAGGCTGTATCTGGTTCCCCGCGACAGCTACTGTTGTAGCGTGAATCGTGAATGCTGAGGAAGCGAGCTCGCCTGAATCCTGGAGAGGGAAAAGGGGGGGGGGGGGGGGGGGTGACGTGCTGTTGAGATCGCTACCCCGACTCTTCATGCTGTGCACTCGCCTGTTAATAATCCTGAAAGCTCGATCCGCGACCGAAAGCTTCTCGTCCAAGGTGCTGTTGGTGAGCAGCAGGAGCTGTAGTTGTAATGCTTCCAGCATTTTGACGAGCCACATCTACCATAACGCTGTATCGGGTAGCAAATCCACAGGTGCGAGGGCGTGGAGTCGTCGCCATAGTCCCGATGGGGTGAGGTCGTCCAGTGGTTCCTCGTGAATGATATGATGAATACTCTCGTGCGGAGCTCACAATGAGTCTTTTCGCGTTTGTATATTTTGGTGAAGGCGGCGGGCTGATCACAATGTCGCTAATCAAATCCAAATGGTCATGCAAATGTCCCACCAAACACATAAAGCGTGATTCTTCTGAGTCAATGCCTGTGGCGGCGAATATAGAGTCGACTAACGCGAACCATGTGTTGGGCTGCGTTTTTTCAAAAATCGGCAGTTTAGGTAACTTAGTTGGTTTGGAATCCATGACCACTGGGTGTGTAAGAACCACGGGTGTGGGAGCAGTCAATATGGCATCTGCCTGGGGTGGGGGGGGGGGGGGGTGTTAAGCCCGGAGACCCGTAAACTGCTATACCCCTCGGATCAGTCATTATTGCTGTCTGATATCTAGCAAAATTGGGCCAGAAAATTGAGGCTCTTTGTAGCCAGGCAAGGAACCGATTCACGGCGTGGATGATGTAGCAGCCGTGTAGTGGCACTGCTCCGAAAGTTGGTGCAAAGTTCTGAGGGGGTTTGCGCACCCCTGAGCATGTGACGTTAGCAGTGGAATGTCCGGATCTCTTTTCACACTTTGTCCTGTATGATTGAAAGAACGATCTTGAGGCAAGATGGTGGGCGGTACGTACGCGTTGTCTGTGAGTGTTGTGGTATTGCAATCCACTCGCAGGTCGGAGGGCCTCGAAATGCTCGATGTATAGAGTCCATGCGTAGTGCAGGTGGGTGGCATGGTTGGATTCTGACTGTAGAAATCGTACGGCGGTATACCTTGTTGCATAGGCCACATGACGATACAGGTGGTTCACTCGTATACACACGATTGTTATTGAACTCAGGTAGAACACGGGAAGGGCGTCACAAACTGTCGTCGGGGTCACCAATGTGGGAGTTTGGGTCCTTATCGCTATAAATAACAACCCGTTGATCCACTTGTTAAAACAATGAGCACATTTATTGTCACACTTCAGATATACGTCATTACACATCGAAAGTATCACATAGATAGAACATAATGGACGCTTTGGCCCAAAGAGTTTTTGCGCGCCAGAGATGTTATGGCACATCAGTGTTGTCACACTTCCTTTCCTGTTCCCGTTATGTGTAGTGTGCAGGAAGAATGTGTGAGCTCGTCTCTAATTTTAGCTTCATTTGCTTTTTGTGAGATATGTGTAGAAAGGAAACTACTTGCTGGCTGACTCTTCTAGGAATGTACAGTACACTCTTCGAATTTTAGTAGCAAACCATACTGTGATGCACAAAGGCTCTCTTGTAGCTTCTGCCACTGGAGATGGGTGTTTATCTCCGTGACATTTTTGCACTCTAAACAAATCTGTGACAAATTGCTGCTCTTAGGATCTTCTCTATTTTGTGTATTGAACACATAGTAGAAGTTAAGGAACATGACATCCTTTTGGATCTCTTAGAAAGATTAGAGTTCTGCATGGTCATTGTTTGTGGAATCCCTATTAATTCTTACAGAGGAGATTTTCGGTCTTCTCAAAGGTCACATTAAATTAGCATAAGCCATGTTCCAAATTTCTACAACAAACTGTCAGTAACATAGAGCTGGAGTTGTGTGCATCTGTTGAATGACCTTTATTGAAAATGGAAATGACGTGCGCAATGTTTCCAATCATTTGGAATGATTTAGTCTTCTAGTGACCTACCGTAGGCTGCTGCTAGAAGGGAAGAGTGCTTTTTTCCAGTGGCAGATTTAAGTCTGGTGAGGGCCCCAGCAGTGCAAAAGTAGCTCTCCCAAAAATTAGCAGAAAAAACTGTACTGAACGTAGTGGATTGTGTGGCTGCTGGTGGGTGCAGGGCGTCAGGGGTGATCCTCTATTGCGTCTGTCAGCAGTCTTGGCATCAACATGTTAAAATCTGTATATGATATGAGAATAATCTTTCTTCTCAGCATTTCCCCCAACATAGAGCAAGGTCCATCTCTCTGTACATTAATTTCCACCTCTTGCAATCTTTAGCCCTCTCTTGCTGTGGACATAACATACTTAAGTATCTACCCAGTGCTCATATGTTTAAGAATAGCATATTATTAACCACAAAGTTTTGAAATAGTTTATCATAAGTACAAAGGGTTCCAAAATAATTAAAGAAAACCTAAATCCATGTTATCTCAGGGCAGGTGTAGCACAATGTTTCTGAAGGTTGGAGTGTGCTGTGTACTCTGTGGACATGTAAGTAATGCAGTAGTTTGTGTAGAGCACCTGGTTATTTTATCACCTACTTCTGTTTGGAAGTGGTCTGTAGCTGTTTATTCATTGTCTGTCCTGAACTGTGTCGTGCATTTATCTAACTGTGTATTTTGCCAGTGTTGTTGTAGTGTTATCTGACTGTAGGGAGACAGCACCTGTTGCGTAAGAATGCAACAGGAGCTGGTCATTGACCAAAAAAGTTGGGAAATGCATTGAACACTTAATGGACTTCAGGCTGCTGTCATGGGCTGTGATAACATCAAGGCACCTGCAGTGAAAACTGTGGCACCTCTGAGACCCCCAAAGTCACTGCACCTTCTAATACGCCTGACGTGGTCAGTTTGCCCCTCAGGTTGTGTGGTAGACGTGTGGTCACAAAACCTATTCTAGAACTTGTTTGTTGTCTGGACAAGTGCAAAGGGTTGCTGACCGTAGGGAATTCCAATATTACTCAGGTGACAGGACCTCTCAGGGAAATAGCAGGCAGGTCCAGAGGGAAGGGTAGGGGCCACTCAGTACATTTCGGGGGTGGGGAGTCGCTTATGAGGTGTGCAGCAGCCTTTTTTGGCTCTTGAATGGTCTTGGTGCAACCTGCTGCAAATCATGGCTCATGTAGGCATGAATGAGACCTAACACTTGGGTTTAGAGGCATTTCTTTTGGTTTCTGCCGATGGTTGGCTGAATTGGTTAAGACAGCTAGTCTCGAACATAGTGCGAAAGCCGAGAGAATGTTTTGTAGCATTGTTTTTAAACTGATTACGGTCCTCAGGTTTTAAGCTGTGTAAAGGGAAAACCATACAAAAAGGCAATTGTGTGATGACTTTTGTGTGGAGTTTTCAACCTTTGCTCTAGGATGGAGAAACTGCAGAACTACCTTAATAAGTCAGGTGCATGCAGGAAGCAGTCACTAAAGTATCGAGGAGCACATGTAGGTTTTTTAGGGAAGGAGAAACCCCTCCATAACCAGGTGCAAATCCCAGTGGGGAGGGGGGAGGGAATCTCAGGATGCACTCACACTCCTAAACTTTTCTGATAACATTTATCTTTGTACATTCAGTAATTTCCAAAATATTCAGCTAGCTTACAAAGATAAAGTAGCTTGAAAACTTCAAAGTTGCCAAAATAGCTAGAAGTTCTAAAAAATTGTAGACTTTTTTTAACACAAGTTTTTCAGTTGCATTCTAGTGTGCATTGATTTTCAGCTGGACTGGATGTAGAAAATGTTTCAGCACGGAAAAGGTACCCATTCCCAGACTGATCATACTTGCGGCGAGCAACTAATCTGGTATGGTTCATGAATCCACAGACCAAACTGACAAACTCCAGGTAGCTGAGTAATGAAAAGGCAAAAGATGAAAGACCACCCACTAAGAAAAAATAATAAAGAGTGAAAATAGATCGAAACAATAGCCATAATCTGCAGATATGTATTCACAACCTTAATGCTCAGTGAAATATTTATAAAGGTGTAGTGCACATTTGATTTTATAATGTATGAGTTATGAAAGTGTGTTGCTATTATATTTCTTCAAACAATTACATGGTAGAGCTATTTCTCCAATTTTTGGACAAAAGGTTTTCAAATGGTGTAGTTTTCTGAACTGCAATTTCTTGGGAGTTAAGCTAAAGCCTGTACTGAGGAGTTCTGTAAATAAATTATTATATTAAAACATTTAATGTATTTTATCATTAAAATCTTAAGGACCTGCAGCTTGTTAAAAATGGAAGTGACTTCAAATTATAGTTGGGGGCAGGGGGACGGGGGACAGTAACAAACTGTGATCATTTCCCCAAAACTGAATCCTAGATCTGCGACTGTCCACAAGACTGGTAAAACCCATTAAATACTTAGGGTAGCATTTGTCATTTCAGAAAAGAGTAAGGAAATGTTGACATAGTATTAGTTACCTGTTGGAACATCAATGTGGATCTCCCATGACTAGTCTCACTTACAAATGCTAATAATTTGCACGTAGTACTTAAAAAAAGCTGACTGAAGAGAGAACTGAATAGTGAGAAAATTTTTAGTTACAGTCAGATTATACATCACAATAATAACTGGACACTGGTGGTGATAATATCTAGTTATATTAGTACAGAATCAGATTGTGAAATAATTTGGGTGAAGTTAAATGTTTATGTTGGATCAAATCGAGTGCTTCACATACTCCCTACCTAGGGACATTTGGTGACAGAACATTTCAAGGAAAATTTGGAGAAGATCACTCGTAAATTCTGTTATACACTGAAGAGCCAAAGAAACTGGTACACCTGCCTATGATATCGTGTAGGACCCCCGTGAGCATGCAGTAGTGCTGCAACACGACTGGCGTGGACTCTACTAATGTCTGAAGTAGTGCTGGAGGAAACTGACACCATGAATCCTGCAAGGCTGTCCATAAATCCATAAGAGTACGAGGGGGTGGAGATCTCTTCTGAACAGCACATTGCAAGGCATCCCAGATATGCTCAATAATGGTCATGTCTGAGGAGTTTGGTGGCCAGCGAAGTGTTTCAACTCAGAAGTGTGTTCCTGGAGCCACCCTGTAGCAATTCTGGACGTGTGAGGTGTCGCTGGAATTTCCCAAGTCCATCGAAATGCACGATGGACATGAATGGGTGCAGGTGATCAGAAAGGATGCTTATGTATGTGTCACCTGTCAGAGTCGTATCTAGACACAACAGGGGTCCCATATCACTGCAACTGCACATTCCCCACAGCATTACAGAGCCTCCACCAGCTTGAACAATTCCCTGCTGACATGCAAGGTCCATGGATTCATGAAGTTGTCTCCATACCCATACATGTCCATCCACTTGATACAATTTGAAACGAGACTCGTCCAACCACGCAACATGTTTCCAGTCATCAACAGTCCGATGTCAGTGTCGACTGGCCTAGGTGAAGCTTTGTGTTGTGCAATTATCAAGTGTACACGAGTAAACCTTTGGCTCTGGAAGCCCATATCGATGATGTTTCGTTGAATGATTCGCATGCTGACACTTGTTGATGGCCCAGCATTGAAATCTGCAGCAATTTGCAGAAGGGTTGCACTTCTGTCACATTGAATGATTCTCTTCAGTCGTCATTGATCTTGTTCTTGCAAGATTTTTTTCCGGCTGCAGTGATGTCAGAGATTCCTGATATTCATGATACACTCATGGCATGGCCATACGGGAAAACCCTCACTTCATTGCTACCTCAGAAATGCTGTGTCCCATCGCTCATGTGCTAACTATAACACCATGTTCAAACTCGCTTAAATCTTGATAGCCTGCCATTGTAGCAGCAGTAACTGATCTAACAATTGTGCCAGACACTTGGTGTCTTATATAGGTGTTGCCAACCACAAGGCCTACTGTGCCTGTTTATATATCTCTGTATCCGAATATGCATATGTATACCAGTTTTTTTTTTTTTTTGTTTTTTTTTTGGCACTTCAGTGTAGTATTTAGGAGTAGAGATTCCAACTTGCCAGCTGTGAAATGGGAGATACAAGTGATTAGGGTGGGTGATAAGAACAGGGTTCCATCAGATTCTAAATACTTTGCCTGAAAATTACATTGAGCTGTTACTGCGAGAATGACTAATGAGTTACAGCTTAGATCTCATGATTACAAACGGGCCCAGAATTTTCAGTTCACTTTCGAAGAGCAGGGTGACGCTGATGATATGGCCGTTTTAGCATGACTGACTATAAGTGTCATTAAGAATGTTAAGAAAGATAGGAAGATGATTCTGCTTTCTTACAATGTGCCTTTGACAGATATGAAAGAGCAAAGTTTTGGGGGAAATGCTTCAGGTGAGACATATACTTACATTGGGATAAGCATTTCAAAAATGGGCAAACATTGACTTGGTGACACATGCCCTGAATGCATTGTCAGGAGTACTAAACATGAGGAGGTTTGTAGCTAAGTCTGTCACAACTGTGTCACAACTGTTCCAAGAAAATCAGAAGCTGATAGAACCTCCTATGTATCATGGGCAAGGTGCCTAGAGAGCATACCAGGTGGACACTGCTCTTCTTTCCATACCTGTATATGAGGTCTGTCTAAAAAGTATCCGACCTTTGATTTTCCCGCACAAAATAGACACGATAGCATGGTGCCACTGTACACAGTAAAGGAAGAGACCTTTATGCGCATGCAAGAATTTTGTCCCTGCCTTCCAGCTCATCAGTCACTGCCTCTCGGTCACTGAGTGAGGTGCTACACAACGTGTTCATCGGATTACCGATTCTCTCAAGATGACTGAACGTGTTGAGCAAAGTAACTGCATCAAATTTTGTCAGAAGCTTGGTGATTCTCAAAGCGAAACAATTCGTAAGATTCAGTAGGTGTTTGGAGAAGATGCAATGGGTGTAACACAAATTAAGGAGTGGTTCAACTGATCCAAAAATGGCTGCACATCATCCCACTTGATCCAAAATTTCTGGGCCAAACATGGATTTACAGCCATTTGCCAACCTCCATACTCTCCAGACATGGTTCCTTGCGACTTCTGGTTGTTTCCAAAATTGAAGACACCACTGAAAATATCCCGTTTTGAGACTAGAGATGAGATAATGCAGAACATGGTGATAGAACTGAACACCATTCCAAAAGAGGACTTCCAGAGGCGTTTCCAGCAGTGTAAGGATAGGTGGGCTCAGTGTGTGCAAGCACAAGGGGCTTACTTTGAAGGGGATTAGGGCCCCAACCCTGTCAGGTATTCAAAATATTTTTCCTGGCCAAAGGTCGGTTACTTTTTAGACAGGCTTCATATTTCCCTAAGGTGCCCCAGTATGGCTGGCTCTGGTTTACTCTTTAGGAATGGGTCAGATGTAAAATATGTTTTTAAAGTGTAGGGAACAACTGTAAGGCTGGCACCCACTACTGCCTTCCGCCGAGAGATTTGTGACCCTGCTGCTGTGTGTCATTCACCTTCAGGTGAGTGTAAACCAGCCAGGTAAGGTATATGCAAATGACATTAGGGACTGCAGATGACACTGGAGGCATCAGCTTTCAGTACAGGTGCAGCCATGCCATGCAGTCCAGGGTAGCAAGCTGAATGAAACTTGTGTATGCATCCTGTAACTGCCGGCGGGATCCTTGTTTCTTATGTGTTATATCAAAGGCAGCTATATTGGGAATAATTGCAGGTGTGGATCCAGGATTCGAGGCATTCAGAGCACAAGGGATCAAGTTCATTTTTGATCCTTTTGGACTTATTCCAGTTTTAAGTATTATTTATGAGCTGCTTTCAGAGCATAAATGATTCATGTACAGATACTGTAAATAACCATTGTAGGATTGGCATTTCTGTTGAGCATGAAGGGTAGCAGTCTTTTATTCAGACCACAGTGGGAACCTGTCCATTGTCAAAGTTTGCAGTGTTTCTGTTTGTGTGTGACCTCTAGTTGAAGCAGATTGGTGATAATGAGTGGTTTGTCTGAAGATATGGAAGATAACACTTTGGAATACCAGTGTTTAAGCTCAAGTAACGCAATAATTACTTTGTAATTATGATAGAATTAACTAACAGGCCAATAACCAGACTGTGCTGCTAAGCTTAAACATCAAACAATATTTTATGGTACTTTCACAATTACCGTATGTTATATTAGCACATTTTTCCTTTAATGCAGTAGAGGACACACTTGCTGAGGAAGGTGGTGCTTCTGCAGCAGTTGACAATAGCATCTGCAATCAAGCTGGAGCAGAGAAAAGAGGAAGACAATTTCCTCAACATCGTGAGAAGTGGAAGAGGAGTCTTAGGTAGGAGTGTATTATAAGGAAGGGTGTCAAAGTTCGAGATAAAAGCCTTCCTTTTAACACCTGTTGTTGCAAGATGCAATGCCACAACCAACTTAAAGAAGCAGTGAGAGGAAATATATTTCACTTCTTCCGGAAACTTAGTGATTACGGTTGGCAAAATGTGTATCTTCAGGGACTTGTTCAGTCAGGTCCAATTATGAGGTTTCGAAAAATGTAAGGTTTCAGAAATACTAAAGGCATTAGCTTCAAATTTTTCTTGGAGTAAGGTCTGTAGGAAGGAGGAGGAGAGGGGGGGGGGGGGGGGGGAAGGTGAGAAGTATTTTTTTAAATATCTTTCGAGTTACTAGGAAAAAGACTGTATACATGTGTAAGTAAAGATAACATTTTTAGTGCATTGGATGAAAAGGGTAGGAAAAAGACAACAAATGAAATTGACACAAAAGTTGAACAGACTGGGTGATTATAATTCAATTTCCAGTTTCAAAACACTGTAAAAAAAGAACCACTGCTCAGAATGACATCAAATTTGAATGAAATACTATTGAGGAAGTGGGAAACATTATAACACAAGAAAATTTTTCCACTAGATGGTACTGTAAGCATCATAACATATGTGGTGTCAGCTGCAAATGACATAGGAATTGCAATACTGTAGCTATGGTGTGAGTTGCATATTAAACCAACCATACTGTGGAATGTGCATAACCACACAAGTTTGGCATTCAACAGTTGTGGCACTGTTAGTTAGGTAAGCCCACCAACCATGGGAAGGGTGTACCACACTGGATGGAAAAAACTGATTTTTAATTGTCCAGAGGCCAATAACTGCATAAAAAGCAACAGTGAAATCAGTTTTTAATTGTCTTGAAATTGGCACAAGACATATTCAATGCTTCCATTGTTTTCTGCCACAAGTTGAAATGTTTCACAACAGATCAGTGTGTCTCAAGGGTCATGTTCAGAATGTTTTGTGCAGTGCTTGCCTTCAGTTCAGCTATGTTTGTAATTGGAACACTGAACACAATATCTTTCATATAACACCACAGCCAGAAGTCAAGTGGATTACGATCAAATGACCAGGCTGTAGGAAAATGAAGGCTGACAGTTCTAGCATTTCCAAAAGGCCTCTGTAGTAGCTACTTCACCGACTGTAATATGCAGAGGAGCCCCATCTTGCACAAAAATGATCCTACACACATATCCATGCTGTTGAAGGGCTGGAATGGTGTTGGGGCGCAAATAGTCTTATAGTGTTTATCAGTGATGGTACAGGTAACAGGATCTCATCTCCTCAAAAAAATATGGCCCTATGATAAACAGTGATGTCAACCTGCATCACGAAGTTAACTTTGCAGAATGAAGCGATACCAGTTGATGTGCAAATGGACTTTCTGTTGCCCAGATTCTGGAATTCTGTGTATTAGCATGTCCTTGGAGATGGAAATGGGCTTTGTCTGTCCACAGAATATTCAATGGCCATTAGTTGTCTACTTCCACACCAGCAAGAGCCTGGTGTAGAGCAAGATTACATCCAGAAACAGAGACTTTCAGTGTTAGGCCCTTACGAGTAACTCCAAGGGACAAGCATGTTTCAAGAAACAGAATGTGGGACCTTAATTTTGATAGTGCAAAAGCATGTTTTCAAAAAGAAGGATGTAATACATGATGGGATTCACCATGGCTAGAGACAGTGTGGAGTGTTAGAAATGGTGGGAGTGGCAAAAACAAGAGGCAGAGGGTGTTTTGATGCCATCTTCCTCCGTACCCCCTAAACTACCTCAACATTGGTGTTGCCCTTCCCGTCCCTCAGCAGCTCCCCAAACACACACCACCAACCAGCACTCCCCTACTACAAACCAAGCTTTGCTAACCTCCTTAACATCCCACTGCCTCGAAGACCAGTAATAACTCATAATCACAAGAACCAGTCAGAACAGTACATTGTTGTTGATAATTCTTCCGGGTTATACGGCCGTGGTCCATGGAATACTTCTATTCCTAACGTTTTGTCCAATACTATGTTGGACATCCTCAGAGGTATGGCTGGTCCTGTTGAGTCCTGCCGACTGACGAGTCGGGCATCAGAGAGCGGCCTAAATGCTGAGGAAAGTGGGCGTGGTCTAGCTTGCACATAGTAGCAGAGAGAACAAGACCACGCCCACTTTCCTCGGTATTTAGGCCGCTATCCAACACCCAACTCGTCAGTTGGCAAGACTCAACAGGACCAGCCATACCTCTGAGGATGTCCAATGTAGTATTGGACGAAACGTTAGGAATAGAAGTATTCCATGGACCACGGCCATATAACCCGGAAGAATTATCAACAACAGTACCATCCAGTCGTGAAAGCCTTCATTGTATGACAACAGTACGTTGTTGTTCTCAACCTCTTGTCAAAAGCATTCTCTCCTCCTGAATTATCTGTATTATCCAAGGATCTCACTTTCAGCCCTAATCCTGCTGCTTTGGTGAAGGACTTACTTTCCTTTACACATAATGTCAATTGGAAATATCACTTTGCAACACAATTCCAAAACCTTTCCAACAGCAAACCTGCCTTGAACAGCTCCAGCCATTATCCCAACTTGATCTCCATCACCACTATCTCAGAATCATTCCTTAAAAGCCTTCCAAGAATTCCTCACATCCAGCATTGCTTCACAACCCTTCCTCGGGTCCTTACAAGATGACTCTAACCTGACCTCTGCAGAACTCCAGGTTCTACGTTCCCTAAAAGCTGATGACTCCTTCATTATCCTCCCAGCAGACAAAGGACCAACTATTGTGGTACTTGACCATCAGGAGTATGCTAATGAAGGTCTGTGCCAGTTGTCTGACACCTGCCATCAAGATCCCATCCATGTGATTCAAATTGACCTGCAGTCCCTCCTGAAAACCTCAGGCCCCTCATAAGGACTTTCACCTCAATCCATAGAATTTCTTACTCCACGCAAATCATGCACCTCAACCTTTTACCTTCTTCCTAAGATCTACAAGCCCAGTCGTCCTGGCTGTCCTATAGTTGCTGGCTTCAAAGCAACCACTGAATGTATATCTGCCTTAGTTGATAAACACCTGCAAGCCATAGTACAAAGACTTCCCTCCTATGTTGAAGATAGCAACCATTTCATAAATTGTCCAAAATCCTTGCACATCTCACCCCCACCACACACCTTTCTTGTCACCATTGATGCCATCTTCCATTATACCAACATCTCCCACTCCTTCCTATGGCAATCTTTTCATGGGTCACTTGGATGGGGTTTCCTGGGATCCATAAGCCTTCAGCCCCTGGTTCGGTTTAGACACACTGATGACACCTTTGCCGTATGAATTCATGGTAAGGATGAACATTTAAAATTCCTGGAATTTCTAAGCGCTCTCTACCAGTTAAGTTTCACATGGTCCTATTCTGAATCCCATACTACTTTCTTTGATGTTGATCTCATCCTCATGAAGGCCAGCTACACACTTCTGTCCACATTAAACCTACAAATAAACAACAGTACTTACATTCTGACAGTTGCCATCTTTTCCATGTCAAATGTTTCCTCCCATACAGCCTTGCATTTGATGCAAATGTATTTGTTTGGATGTGGACTCTTTACAGCAATACACCACCACTCTCACATCAGCCTTCACTGAACATAATTATCCCAACAGCGTAGCTCAAAAGCAGATTTCCCAGTCCATCACATCTAATCCTGGTACTGCTGATCTCATCAAAAAACAACTCTTTGGTACACACCACTTGTCACTCAGTATTATTCTGGTCTTCAATATATAAATCAGCTACTTTGAAAGGCCATGACTTTCTAAAATCATGTCCTGAAATTCTGTCTGAGATGTTGCGCCCCACACCTAGAATAGCTTTTTGTCACCCTCCCAATCTTCGCAATATCCTTGTCAGACCCTGTGCTCATTCTGCACCCATCTCCCTACTCTATGGCTCCTACCCCTGTGACCGTCACTGCTGCAAGACTTACTGTATGCACCCTCATACCACCACCTATACCAGCTTTTTAACTGACAGAACATATACTATGAAAGGGAGAGCCACTTGCGTAACAACACGTCATACACCAGCTGTTATGTAAACATTACTGTATGCACCCTCATACCACAACCTATACCAGCCTTTTAACTGACAGAACATATACTATGAAAGGGAGAGTCACCTGTGTAACAGCACGTCATATACCAGCCGTTATGTAAACATTGTTTGGCCTTTTACATTGGCATAACTATCACCCAGTTACCAGTCAGGATGAATGGGCATAGGCAGAGTGTGTATATTGCCAACACACAATATCCTGTTGCAGGGCTACAAGATGACAGTCATGACCTCTGTGCCTGTTTCACTACACACGTCATCTGGATTCTTTTCCCAGATACCAGTTTCTCAGAACTCCACAGGTGGGAACTAGTGCTACAACATGTTCTTGTTTCTCGCCACCCACCTGGCCATAATTTACGTTCGTTCCTTCCGTCTCAGCATTTCTTCACAGTAGCTGCTCCTTTCTTCACTCTATTTTAGTTTTCTAAATCTTCCATTTTCTGACCTGTCTGTTTTTCGCCCTCCCACCTCTGTTACATACACAGCACTTAGCTTTTCACTCTTATTAATTCATGGATGATGTTTTAGTAGTAATCTCTGTCATGCATATTACCCTGTCTTGTACCTTTAAGCTCTAAGATTTTCAAATCTTGTCCGGTGTAGTCCCCAACAATCAGTGTTTCCTTCTCATTCTGTCTGGTAAGTCTCCCCTGACCTGGAGTTCTGGCTGACTTTTCTGAACTATACCCATCCCTAAGCCTCTCCAGTCCTTTTTCTTCACTCTTCTTCCTTCCCCTTCAACTCTTCTGCCAGGAGGAGCAGCCACTGGCTCCAAAAGCTTGTAAAAGTTAATCCTTTTGGTGTGTGTCTGTTCTGTCGCCACTTGGTGAGTGGATTTTTCATCTATCATTAAATTATATTGTCAATAATTATTTTCATTGTTATATTATTGTAGGGTAACATTTAATAATATCTAAATTTACCCTTATTCAGTATGAAAATAAATTACACAAAATACCTCCACCGTTTCAAACATTTTAAGATGATGTAAATTTTTTGCTGTAATTAATTATTCAGCAAAAAAATTATCTTTTTCTCAAAACTTTGTTATTGTGACCAGTGGCATAGCTAGGTAGTTTGGCACCCAGTGCCAGTACTTTAACTTGTTAACCCCACAAGAACATCCCATAGTGTGGCGTCAGGCATGGTATGCTCATTCATGAGCAACCGAAGGCGGCGCCAGAGTTATGAGAGGGTGCGTTCTCCCAGGTGCTCCTCGTAGAGAATCTTGATTATTAACTACTGTGGCGAGCAGGCAAATCGTTCCATTTTAGTCTTCTTTGCAAACTCATATTCTGATGCAGGCGGCTGTGAAAGGAGCAGGTCACAAATCAAATCCGAGTGGTCGTGGAGGTATGTGACGAGGCAGAGAAACTTTGAGTTGTCATCAGACACATGATGTAACTCGAACAGATGCTCGAAAAGCGTGAAACACGATGCCAGGTTGTCCTCGTATATGGGTGGTAGCTTCAGCAGGCAGCCAGGAGGGGGCGACAACGGCGGCTTTGGTGTCTCCTGGGGTAGCGGCTGAACTGAGGTAGGCCTGGATTTAAACCAGGCGAGCTGAGTCCGCAGTAGCGACTGCTGGCATAGTTGACTGTGTGTCATGAAAACACGGCATGGCAGGCACAGATGGTACTGTGGAAATGGGTGGATGGAAGGCACACGACGGGGTGAGTGACGAGTGCTGGATGGAAACAACCCACTTCTGGAGGGCAAGAGACCGGCACGGCAGACACAGGCGGTGCTGTGGGAGCGGCAGGCGGTTGAACGACTGGAAACAGGGACCCCCAAAAGTGAGGGGGGTGGGGGGGTTAAAAACGCCACCCCCGTGGAAACTATCTGATGCATAACATGCTGTAGTGCATGTGGCGGGTCTCTGAGGTGAGGTAAGAGGTCCATGTTAGGCGAAACACTGAATTGTGCATGTAAATTAGACACAACTGGAACACCACATGCACAGAACAGATCCAGCACAGTTTGTAGTAATGGCAGCGTTGCACACGGCCCGACGTTAACTGATGTAGCATGCTGGTGGGTGGCTAAACATATGTTCGAATGGAGATCACTTTGTTCTTGAAAAACTCGATTTGAAGAGAGACAATTCGAAATATATTCATTTCATATTTCATTGTCGGATGGGCATAATCCATTGATGCGAAGTCTGAATCATTGTTCGCTCTAATGGCATATTTGTCGACCGTTGAAAATTAATAAGGTTAGCACATGGCGTTCGTTGAGAACACGTATCACTGTGCGTAAATGGTGAATACGCTACAGGCGAAGAAACGACGAAACTCGGTGAGCGGGGTTCTGCTTCCACATCTTCGAACAAGGCATTGTTGGTATGGTCATTGCACAGTGCATATAACCTGTTGCAGAAGATGCAAAACACAAATGAAATGCGGGGTCACCACTATGGGAATGGGATCGGTAATCAGGATATAGAAAACTTAATTCCCATATACGTTGTAGCTCGTATGTATTTACACTTGACGCTGTGTCCATACAGAATAAAGTATAACAAAGAACTGACTAAAGTAAAGTTAAGATGGAGGCTTGACAGAGCACTTAGAGTTCATAGATATTAAGTTTCGTGGTCAATACAAACTATCGACGCCACAGACCTATCTCGTCTCACAATAAGTCTACCCCTACTCTATCCAGACACTCCAAAGTGTGTATGGGGATTTCATCTGGTCCAGCTGTCTCCCCAGTTTTGCTTTCTCTCAGTGCTGAAACAACTGTTTCTTGTGACATATCCCATATCATGTTCTGGCTGGAGCCACCCTATTCCGAGATGTTTCTTTGATTTTCTTCCTTCAAGAGTTTCTCAAAGTAGTTTTGCCATTATTCCTAAATCTTACTCTCATCTTGGAGTCTGGGCATCATTTCATTGCTTAACTTGGGTGAAATCCTTGGTTGCATTGTCTCTGGCTTTAGCTTTTCAGAGAGATTTGTTCTTCCCTCTTTTGTCTCCAGTTTCTCATATACATCTTTTCATGCACCCACCCTCAAATTGCCAACTGCTCTTTTTGCCCCCTTGAGGGCCAGCTTCTATAGTCGTTTGCCCTCAGCTGCTCCATGTTCATTTCACATCTCCTCGGCATTTCATTTCATTTTCATAACCACTTGTACAGTGTTCCACCAACAGTTTTCTTTGTCAATAAGGCCACTCTTTCCTGAGGTTCTCCCCAGGGCAGTACTTTCTAAACCAGACCATAGCAGCTAAGCACTACATTATTATAAATGGCTACTTACATAAGTTAGAGCTGAATGATAGTACATTCTAGACATAGCGAGTAAAACCACAGAAATGTATGTGCTTGTCCTCTGCTGCTGGGATTTTCAAGAGACAGAATTCAAAGGCAAACTGTCTTACATATCTGCACAATGAACTCAAATAGGTTATTGTGGTCTCCTGTACAATGACTGATCTGATGCAGCTCTCCACTCTAATATATCTTGTGCAAGGCTATTCATCTGTTAATAACTACTGCAACCTACATCCATTTGAACCTGTGTACTGTATTTGTGCCCACATTCCCCTCTACAATAAAATCCTCCACACTTCCCTACATTACAAAACTGACTATTCCTTGATGCCTCAGAATATGATCTATCAACAAGTTCTTTCTTTTAATCAATCTGAGCCATAACTTTTCCCCCCATTTTGTTTCAGTACCTCCTCGTTAGTTATTCGATTTACTTATTTTATTTTCAGCATTCTTCTATAGAGGCGTATTTCAAAAGCTTCTATTCTTTTTTTGTTCAAAATGTTTGCTATCTGTGTTTGATTCTATATAATGCTATACTTTAAACAAATGCCTTCAGAAAAGACACTTAAAATTTATTTTGATGTTGACAAATTTATCTTTTTCAGAAATGCTTTTCTCACTACTGGCAGTTTGCTTTTCACATCTCTTCTACTTTGGACATCGTCAGTCATTTTGCTATGCAAATAACAAAACTCATCTACTGTATTTATTGTTTCATTTCTTAATCCAATTCTCTCAGCATCACCTGATCTATCTGAGTAAACATTATTGCCCTTGTTTTACTTTTGGGTGTAAGCCTACCCATGGTAATGTTTTATAACAATTAAAATAATCAATTTTGATAATATAATGTATTCGGATATGTAAAAAAATATACTCACCAAGCAGTGGCAGGAGAACATACAAGGTCTGTTGAAAAAATTTTGGAACTTTGTCCACAAATTTTTTCTATGATTACCTTTTACTTATTGTGGATGGTCTCCTTCAAAATACTCTCCTCTACAATTGATACACCGCTCCCAATGCTGTTTCCACTTCTGGGAACAGACTTCGCACCCCTCTTGCTGGATCATGCAAAGTGCCATCTGTGAACTTTCCTTTATCTTGTCTATTGTTGCAAGTCTTTGTCCTTTCAATGGGGTTTTCAACTTGGGAAATAAAAAAAAGGCTGCAGGGGACAGGCCTGCAGAGCATGTAGGATAAGGCAGCACAATGATTTCGTTTTTGTGCAACAGTCATGCACCAGCAGGGATGAATGTGTGGGTGCATTGTTGTGATGTGAGACACGTGAATTGTCTTGCCAAATTTCAGGCCATTTCCTTCTCACATTTTCTCGCAGACGTCGCAACGTGTTCCGATAGTAACAACAATTAACACACTGTCCCAGTGCCCTGTGTCAAAAGAAACTATCAGCATGACTTTGGCATTTGACCTGACCTAACTAGGTTTTTTTTAGTCTTGGAGAACCTCTCACGACCCATTGTAAAGGTTGAACCCTGGTCTCAACATCATAACCGTACACCCACCTCTCATCACATTATGATTCTCTTGAGGAATATCTCGTTCTCATTTGCATGATCCAAAAGATCTCACGGATTGCAAGGTAAAGATCTTTCTGGTTTTTATTCGTGAGCCATGGGATGAACTCAGCAGCAACATAATGCATTCCAAGATGCTGTGTCAAGATTTCATGATATGATCCAACTGAAATGTTACCAGTCAGTCTTCAATTGGCATGCACAATTTCGTTGACATTCCTGACATGAGCATCATCAATAAGTGTCAATGGGCATCCTGAACTTCCGTCTGGCCTTTTTAAGCCACGGAACCATTTTTGAGACTGATTATGGCTATAAGCACTGCATCATTTGGTGTTTCTGCGTAAAGGTTTTCTTGAGTTCCACGCAAAATTTAAAGCAGATTTGTTGTTCCTCTAACTCTGCCACCTCAAAATTCACAAACTGTGTGACATGATGTTCTACTCAATACAGCACTGAACAATAATTAACAGACATACAACAATAAAACTTTTGGCAGGTACACCTTTAACACAAATGTGTGCAGGGATGCAAGTGCATTTTGCTCCAATGCACCATTGGTGCGACATTACAAATGTTTCAGAATGTTTTCAACAGAACTTGTATAAAAGGAGGTCTTACTTAGGCCAGCTTTCAGAGCCAGTGGCTCCTTCTTCTGACAGAAGGGTTTGAGGGGGAAGGAAGTGGGGGCAAGGGTAAAGAATAAGAGAAGTTTAGGAAAAGGGGTGAAGTTCAGAACCCCGTTTCAGAGGAGACTTACTGCCCGGTAAGTCTACCGCGAAGGGATTCCGGCTGACTTTTCCGAACTCCACCTCTCCCATTCCTTTCCCTTCACTCCTCTTTCTTCCCCTTCAATTCTTTTGCCAGAAGAAGGAGCTCTGAAAGCTTGCGTAAGTAAAACCTTTTTTATACGGGCGTTCTCCTGCTGTCACTTGGAGAGTAGATTTTTTTATCTATCCAATTTCATGGTAATGCTTTGTGCTTTAAAATCTCTCTCACCTTATTATATAACCTGTCTGAAATCTTCCTGTGTTTCCAGATCCCTTGCACATACAGAACTTTCTTTTGTGATTCTTAAACTCAGTGTTAGCAATTAAATTGTGCTTTGTGTAGAATTCTACCTGTTTTATCCATAATATTTTTCCTTTTCTTCCTTTTTCTACTACAGTATAACCCTGCTTTTACATTCTCAGAATTAACATTTTCCTGTCATTTATGCCATTCTTTATCATTCCCGTAGCACTAGTTGACACTGTCATTCGCTTTCAAACACAGTGCCGGTGATGTATTTTTTAAACACAACGCCTGTTACATATTTTTTAAAGACAGTGCCGCTTATGTATTTTTTTCATGATGAGCCAAACATGTTTCAAGAATTATTCTTGTTGTGAAGTGCAGTATTTACGTGTGTATTTTTTATCATGTTATACAAAACACAATGAGAGTGACTTTGTAAATCATTTGCTCCACACATTTCTTCTCTTCACTACAGATATTGAACACACAGTCAATACAAAAGCAAGAAACAGAGAGAACTTGATAGTCAGCTAATGCCTACGACACAAGAGATGATGATAAAGGCTTCAAATACAATTAATTTCTTGACTGATATTGCTACTACCATCTACCAGAAACTACAAGGCCTGCAGATCTGACATTTGCAGGAGCCATAAATATACATTTGACACCAGGGCCATAAATATGCATTTAACACCCTGGAAAAAACATCATAACTGGTGTGATGTAATATTACATCCACTGCTTATTCCCACTTCCCTAAGTGCCATAATATAACATTAGCTGCATGCTAAGTGTTAAATGATCAGAATTATTTCTTTTATCTCGTCATGCAATTTTTCAATCATCTGCAGAGGTATTAGGCATTTATACTTGTACTGCTGTGTTGAGCATTGGCTTTATGTTTACCTTGCCTAAAATACGATGTTCACAATGCTGTTTACAGTAGGTGAATCATATCCTATCTTCTTATTCATTATGTCTACCCCTACTTGACTGTGTTGGTAACCTTATACGCATATTACCAGAACTCCTATTTTACCTGCCAACTCACTTCAGCAATTTCTAATGTACCTATATATCTATAATGGGCCGATGTGTTTGCTTATTAGGGTGGCCCTTAATTTTCAACTTTCTAACCCTGTTTCACATGAACCTAATATAATATATAATAAATATCATAACTTTAGGAATAGTAAAACATTAATAGACTAAGTAGGAATGGCTGTAGTAGCTAGGCAAGGTTAAGAGTGGCCTCCTCCTTTTAATGATCTGGAGAGTGATGCACTTCAGCAGTGAAGACTGCAAATCAAATAATGAAACTACTGTGGCAACATAAAAATGCAAAAATATCCCAGAAACAGCAGCAACAATCGTCAAACCATGCTGTGACATATAGTAGGTAAGATATAGAAATTGTTCACAAAAAACAATATTTGGAACCAAACAGCATACATGTAATAATGTTTCAGAATCAAAGAACCTACTGATGATGGCGGCATTTGTCACTGAAGCTAGTTTGCGAATGAATAAATAAATAACAAAAGTGTTTTGCATCAAAGTGGAGCCAGAATTCCAGATTGTTGTTTTTGCATACAAACACGGACCAATGGAAGAGTTTCAAGATAAAATTATTGTTAAGAAAAGGCTTCAGCATGTCTTGTTGGTTCTATTTTCAGTAAAATTATTGGAGCCAAACTACTTTCAATCAAACAAGTTTTCAGATGCGCAAAACTATAGACCTATATCTCTGACGTCGATCTGTTGTAGAATTTTAGAACATGTTTTTTGTTCGCGTATCATGTCATTTCTGGAAACCCAGAATCTACTTTGTAGGGATCAACATGGATTCTGGAAACAGCGATTGTGTGAGACCCAACTCGCTTTATTTGTTCATGAGACCCAGAAAATATTAGATACAGGCTCCCAGGTAAATGCCATTCTCCTTGACTTCCGGAAGGCGTTCGATACAGTTCCGCACTGTTGCCTGATAAACAAAGTAAGAGCCTACGGAATATCAGACCAGCTGTGTGGATGGATTGAAGAGTTTTTAGCAAGCAGAACACAGCATGTTGTTCTCAATGGAGAGACGTCTACAGACAAACTAACCTCTGGCGTGCCACAGGGGAGTGTTATGGGACCATAGCTTTTCACAATATATGTAAATGACCTAGTAGATAGTGTCGGAAGTTCCATGCGGCTTTTCGCAGATGATGCTGTAGTATACAGAGAAATTGCAGCATTAGAAAATTGCAATAAAATGCAGGAAGATCTGCAGCGGATAGGCACTTGGTGCAGGGAGTGGCAACTGACCCTTAACATAGACAAATGTAATGTATTGCGAATACATAGAAAGAAGGACCCTTTATTGTATGATTATATGATAGCGGAACAAATACTGGTATTAGTTACTTCTGTAAAATATCTGGGAGTATGCGTGTGGAACGATCTGAAGTGGAATGATCATATAAAATTAATTGTTGGTAAGGCGGGTACCAGGTTGAGGTTCATTGGGAGAGTCCTTAGAAAATGTAGTCCATCAACAAAGGAGGTGGCTTACAAAACATTCGTTCGGCCTATACTTGAGTATTGCTCATCAGTGTGGGATCCGTACCAGTTGACGGAGGAGATAGAGAAGATCCAAAAGAAGAGCGGCGTGTTTCATCACAGGGTTATTTGGTAAGCGTAATAGTGTTTCGGAGATGTTTAGCAAACTCTGCAAGAGAGAGGCTCTGCATCGCGGTGTAGCTTGCTGTCCAGGTTTCGAGAGGGTGCGTTCCTGGATGAGGTATCGAATATATTGCTTCCCCCAACTTATACGTCCTGAGGAGATCACGAATGTAAAATTAGAGAGATTCAAGCGCGTACGGAGGCTTTCCGACAGTCGTTCTTCCCGCGAACCATACACGACTGGAACAGGAAACAGAGGTAAGGACAGTGGCACGTAAAGTGCCCTCCGTCACACACCGTTGGGTGACTTGCGGAGTATAAATGTAGATGTAGATGTACTGGCACTTGAGGTAGTTTCCATTCTTCAGCAAACGTCACAAATTCCTACTGTAAGAACAGACCAGTGCATCAAAAAGGTTTCTCGGTCTGAATGATAAATGGTTCTACAGAAAATTTGACCAGAAATTCAGGCAAGGAGGGGGAAAAAAAAAGATATATTTTTGTGAAAACATGAGAGCCCTTTAACACAGCCCATTCCAATGGTTTGGAACAGATGAAAAATGAAGAAGATAAGAAATTTTTAACAAATCAGCACCAAAAAGGATGCTCTGGCTACATGGCTGGTGTTAATCATAAACTAAATTGCCAGGAAGAAAAAACACAGAAGCGAACTGCAATTCAAATTAACAGAAGGAAAAGGACATATGATGAAATGAAACCTGTTGCTACTTATGACATCACAGTGCCAGAAAGTGATCATTTAACATCAAGAACACTCGCACACACACATATCCATGTGTGGATGGATATGTGTATGTGTGTGCGCGAGTGTATACCTGTCCTTTTTTCCCCCTAAGGTAAGTCTTTCCTCTCCCGGGATTGGAATGACTCCTCACCCTCTCCCTTAAAACCCACATCCTTTCATCTTTCCCTCTCCTTCCCTCTTTCCTGACGAAGCAACCGTTGGTTGCGAAAGCTTGAAATTGTGTGTGTGTGTGTGTGTGTGTGTGTGTGTGTGTGTGTGTGTGTGTGTGTGTGTGTGTGTATGTTTTTGTTATTGTGCCTATCTACCAGCGCTTTCCCGTTTGGTAAGTCAAGGAATCTTTGTTTTTATAGTTGCAGTTTTAGCACCTTTCATGACAATAGTTCTGTTACTCGGCACATCAATAGTCAAAGGAGTTTTGTCCATATTCGCTGCTTGGCTTAGTTCCATAGTGGTTTTCTCTCAGTGCTGAATAATAAAGTGATGGAAAGATAATATTGTCTCTTCATACTCTTGCAGAATTTTCTGAAATAGTTTGGTTTTCGTTCTAAGTCCATGACGCTTCACAAACCTGTAGCACCAGCCAACTCCACCCTTAAAGTCTGTTAATTCCAGTGTAGTGCTGGCTTACGAGTGTGTATTTAAATCACTTTTGTACTAGTTCCAATGCCATTTTGACAGTGACCTTGAATTCGTTTCAATACGTCATCATCTAGTTTTGGCCTTTTTGCATTCAGTCCTCTATTTGAACATTTAGTCTTCCTCATTTTTGTCAGTTGTTCTTTACTAGCTGGCCAACTGCCAATGTTTCTTTTTTTTTCTGTTGGTGGAGGGCCAAAATGCTGCTAGCTCCTGTGTTTCCATGTTCTTCTGCATATGCTACAATTTTCAGTTTACAGCCTGCATCATATGAATACCTAATGTTTTTCCATTACGAAACTAGCTACTAAAAATATTGTACTGTTACCAATAATACAAATCACTTCCAATTCAAATTCACTGGCACTGTAGACTGTAATGACGCATCATTGTGTGATGGCGAGACAGGAGACAGTGGTAGCAAGTTAGTGAATGCCCACAATTCATGTTTGTTGCATCCTGCACTGCTGCTGCTAGTTGAATCTAACGTTGCCAGATAGAGATACATTTCCCACAGCATCGAATATATGCTATTTTTAAGACTGGTGGGAATTATAAATCAAACACTGGATATTTTTGTATTAATTCTGAGTACATGATGCACCTGAATTTTGGAAGAAATTTTTCTAAGAAAAAAGTATGTTGGTTGGTTGGGGAAGGAGACCAGACAGCGTGGTCATCGATCTCATCGGATTAGGGAAGGAAGTCGGCCGTGCCCTTTCAGAGGAACCATCCCAGCATTTGCCTGGAATGATTTAGGGAAATCACGGAAAACCTAAATCAGGATGGCTGGACGCGGGATTGAACCGTCGTCCTCCTGAATGCAAGTCCAGTGTCTAACCACTGCGCCACCTCGCTCGATTTAAAAAAGCATGTCTTATGGTCTGTAAAATGTAATAATTAGTGCTGATTATATTTTATGCACAGATACTACTTACCTGCACCTGGTGGCCGAAATAAAATAGTCACATAGTGTCATTAAATAGTGCTCATTCCACAGGATCCAACTGTGGGCCTCAGGGTGTTGCACATTAATTATTTTAGGCACTATTAATTTTATTGAATTTGTTGATCTTGAATTAACTTTAATTATCCAGTGTGTTCTACTGATGGCACCATCGTAACACGATCCAGTTTAAAATTCTGCATCTGATAGTGGTTCTGCATATTACATGACTATTGGTATTCCCACAATATTAACAACAGTATTCTCGAATTTATGAGTTTCCATTATTTCTGCTGTTTGAGAGGTGGCAACGACTGACGCTCCACACCATGTACTAGCTGGATTTCAGCTACTGGCCACAACAAGTCACATATAATTCGTGGCTTTGGCTGCATTCCTAGCAGGCAGGAAAGAGGGACTGCCTCTTGTTGACGTTATCAATCTTGCATGTTTACCTTGTTCAGCCCTCTGCCATTGGCTGTCTTTCTACATTGTGTGAGAACTTGTCATGTTACAAGCACAGACCTTGCCCAAAGATGACGGCAGGTTACAGCTTGACAAACTGGATGATTACAAGAATGAGTGCTTGAGATTGGGGTTGTGGCCCCAAAACTGATCACAAAGAATGAGATATATGCAAATAAAATAAAAACTATAAAGTGGAGCTATCCAAATTCTGTTATAAAAAAATCTACTACTAAAAGCTTGACAATTATATGATGCTGTGCTTGACATGATTGACATCTCGCTGTTTCAGTGGTGTCAGTAATCAGTTTTTAAAAATTGTTTTAATTACTTTGGGAAGTCACTTATGTAGGTAAAACATATGAATTGGAATATTAAATCTAAGAACCGTTATACACAATTTTCAAAAAATTGCAGGTTTTACTCTTGTGAAAAGTGGATCAACTGATAGATGTTATTCCTGCACTTTGGTGGTCAATATTTGGAAAAGGCTGGGTGATACAGGAAGATTTCTGCTAGATTACATCATGTCAGACAGCAATTCCGAAATCAGATACTGGCATACCCATGAGCAGATATAGACTCAGGTCACAATGTTGTAGTGATGAAGAGTAGGCTGAAGTTTATGAGATTAGTCAGGAAGAATCAATACGCAAAGAAGTGGGATACAGAAGTACTAAGGAATGATGACAGAGAATTTCAGGAATACAGAAATACAAGTCCCTGAGGAATGAAATAAATAGGAAGTGGAGGGAAGCTAAGATGGAATGGCTACATGAAAAAAATGTAACAAAATTGAAAAAGACACGATTATCGGAAGGACTGAGTAGCTTATAGGAAAGTCAACACAACCTTCAGTGCAATTAAAAGCAAGGCTGGTCACATCAAGAGTGCAACAGGAATTCCACAGTTGAATGCAGAGGAGAGAGCCGACAGGTGGAAAGAGTACATTGAAGGCCTCTATGAGGGGGAAGATTTGTCTGATGTGATAGAAGAAGAAACAGGAGTCAATTTAGAAGAGATATGGGATCCAGTATCAGCATCAAAAATTAAGAGAGCCTTGGAGGACTTAAGATCAAATAAGGCAGAAGGGATAGATATCAGTCCATCAGAATTTCTAAAATCATTGGGGGAAGTGCCAACAAAATGGCGTGTAGGATGTATGAGTCGAGAGACATACTATCTAACGGAAAAATATCATCTACACAATTTCGAAGACTGCAAGAGCTGACAAGCGAGAGAATTATCACACAATCAGCTTAATAGCTCATGCAGTTGCTGACAAGAATAATGTACAGAAGAATGGGAAAGACAATTGAAGATGTGTTATATGATGATCAGTTTGATTATAGGAAAGGTAAAGGCACCAGGGAGGCTATTCTGACGTGGTTGATAATGCAAGCAAGACTAGAGAAAAAACAAGACATATTCATAGGATTTGTCGACCTGGAAAAAGCATCTGACATGGTCAAATGGTGCAAGATGTTCGAAATTCTGAGAAAAACAGGGGTACGCTATAGGGAGAGATGGGTAATATACTATATGTACAAGAGCCAAAAGGGGATAATAAGAATGGACGACAAAGAATGAAGTGCTCAGATTAAAAAAGCCGTAAGAGAAGGATGTAGCCTTTCGCCCTTACTGTTCAATCTGTATATCGAAGAAGCAATGGTGAAAATGAAAGAAAGGTCCCAGAGTGGAATTAAAATTCCAGGTGAAAGGATATCAATGATATGATTCACTGATGACATTTACTATCCTGAGTGAAAGTGAAGAAGAACTATACAACCTCCTGAATAGAATGAACAGTCTAATGAGTACATAATTTGGATTGAGAGTAAACTGAAGAAAGTAATGAGAAGTTGCAGGAATGAGAACAGTGAGATACTTAACAACTTCAGGACCGATGGTCACATAGTACAAGAAGTTAAGGAATACTACTACCTAGGCAGCAAAATAACCAATGAGGGATGGAGCAAGGAGGACATCAAAAGCAGACTAGCAGTGGCAAAAAGGGCATTCCTGGCCAAGAGAAGTCTGTTGCTGTCAAACATACGCCTTATTTCTGTGAATGTACATTTGGAGCACAGCACTGTACGGTTGTGAAACATGGACCGTGGGAAAACCGGAACAGAGAATCAAAACATTTGTGATGTGTGCAACAGACATATGTTGAAAATTAGGTGGACTGATAAGGTAAGGAATGAGGATTTGCACTGAATCTGAAAGGAAAAGAGTATGTGGAAAACACTGACAATGAGAAGTGTCAGGATGATAGGACATCTGTTGACATCAGGGAATCACTTTCATGAAACTAGAGGATCTGTAGAGTGCAAAAACTATAGAGCAATACAGGGATTGGAATACATTAAGCAAACAATTGAGGATGTAGGTTGCAAGTGCTACTCTGAGATGAAGAGGTTGGCACAGGAGAGGAATTCGTGGTGGGCCGCACCTAACCAGTTAGAAGACAGATGACTCAAAAAAAGCCTTTGCTGAAGAAAAGAAATTATTAAAATTAAAGCAAATGAAAACAACAACTCAGTATGCAATTTATTTTCTGTATCACTAAGATGTGTCATGCTTCTTCAGTTATGCTTCTAGTTATTTTTACTGATTTTTTTTTATTGTTTCATTACCAAATAAAACAAAGATTTTTTAATCCACATACCAAGTAAATCTCACACAGACATTAAAAGTTGTATACCGACGTGAAATTTTATTTTAAAATTGAAACTTTAAATAAAAATAACATTTTATTGAACATAACAACAGGATTTACAACTTTGACTCCTCATAGCCAGGCCAACACCCTAATACTTGGAGCTCTGCAGACTCGTCGTCGTCGTCATCGTCGTCGTCGTCATCATCATTTTCATCATCATCATCATCGTTTATCAGCATCATCTTCATATGCACTACAGCATATAAAAGTTATGGGGGTTATTAATGTTTCATTAAATCTGTTGTGTCTCGTTTTTCTATCTTCCTAAGAAGCTTCTTCTTCATCTTCTTTATCTTGGCTGTGTTCTTAATCTGAAAAATTCGTGTTCCATTAAATTTATTTAAATTACAATAGAAGAGTGAAACTACAAGTTACATCTCAAGTTAGAATCTTACCACTTGGACTACTTCAGATTTCCTTCTGTTTGCCTCCTGTCTTTCAAGATTAAGCTTCCGCCTCAGTTTCTTTGCTTTCTTTTCCTCCAAAAACTGTTCTTTGCGTGCTTTTGACAATTCTCTTGTTTGTTTGATAGACTCTTGTAATGCACGTCTCTTTTCAAGAGACAATTGCAGACCTCTGGTTTTCACAATGGATGAAGCTCTATTGAAACAAGTTAAATCACATTACTATGTGTGTGGTTTTTAAAATTTTTCTTAAAGAAAAGAAATTAACTTAACCATTGCTGTATGAAAACTGAAGAAAATGAATTATTTATGCATACAAACTGCATTACTAGGAAAAAAATCTTTTTGAAACTTCGGGTCAGATTAAAACCTTATGCTGAGTCATTTCTCGAACCCGACACATTTTAATCCGGCAATACTAATAGCACTAAATGGTCCACAAAATCATTTTTAGTACATTGTTTGTACATATGATATAGAACAAAGGGTAAATGTAATTAAATGATGATTGCAGTAGTCATTGTAACTACATGACAACACATAATCAAAGTACATCGTATTATGAAAAGCCCAGGATGCAATAATGACAACATTATGAAAAGGATAAATTGCTACTCACCTTATAATGGAAATGATAAGTCACAGATAGATGCAACAAAAAGACTGCTAAAAAATTAAGCTTTTGGCCAAAAAGCCTTCTTCTGAAGTAGACAAAACACACACACACACACACACACACACACACACACACACACACACACACACACACACACACGTACAACTCTCATGTGTGATCAATGTCTCTAGCTACTGTGGCCAGACTATGGACTGCAACTTCACCTGATGGGAGAAGCAGTGCAGTTTGGTATGGGTAGTTTGGATAAGGAAGAAACATGGGGTGGCAAGGGGAAGGAATAACAGAACAGGGGTGGGAAAAGATGTAGTGCTGCTCGTGGGAGTGTGCAGGAATGTGGTGGAGCTGCCAGGTGTAGCAGCAAGGTTTGGGGGGAGGGGATGGGGGGTAGAGAATAGGAAAAAGACCAAGGTGGAACAGAAGGTTGTGTAGCATTGGAGTGTAGCAGATATTTCACGGAGAGTTCTCACGTGTGAAATTCAGAAAAGCTGATACTGGTAGGAAAGATCCAGATTGTGTTGACTTTGAAGCAGTCATTGGAGTGAAGTACATCATTTTAGCCAGCATGTTCAATAACTGGGTCATCTAGATGTCTCTCTGCCACAGTTTGTCAGTGGCCATTCATGCATACAGACAGCTTGTTAGATGTCATGCTCAAGTAAAAAACAGCACACAGTTTGCAGCTTAGTTTGTAGAGGAAATGACTGCTTTCACAGGTAGCTCTGCATTTGTTGGGATGGGTGCTGCCCGTGGCTGGGCTGGAGTTGGTGGTGGTAGGAGGATGTATGGGACAGGTGATGCATCTAGGTGTATTGACGGGATATAAGCCATGAGGCAAGGTTTGGGAGCAAGGTTATGGCTTATGTTTGGTGGGCAGTAGAAGACCACTGTTGGTGGGGTGGGAGGGAGGATAGTTGGTATGGTTTTGACTAACTCTTGTGTCCTGAAATTAGGAATCCTAGGCACTATCCTTCCTACTTATAACAGCTCTAAACTGCACTGCTGGGAATTCTCCTGGTAATATATCCTACGTTCCCGTAACCCTCTGGTCTCAACTTTCACTAGCCCCGGTCCTTCCCCTCCGCTCAAATCTACCGCCTACATCTAGCAGCCCTACCCTGTGCCCACCGTGTCCCTGTATGCTTCCACAAGAAGCATTACACCTTCAACCATCCCCATCCAGCTACCCCCTCCCTGCTCACCCCAAGCCTCCTCCTTACCCCCTTCGGCCACACCTTTTTGCTTCTCTCATCAGGCAAAGTTGCAGTCCCTAGTCCAGCCAGAATGGCCAGAGACATTGGTCATGTGTGGATGAGCTGTGCATGTGCGAATGTGTGTGGTTTCTACTTCAGAAGAATGCCTTTTGGTTGAAAGCTTAAATGTAAAGTAGTCTTTTCGTTGTGCCTGTCCCCAACCTAACATCTCTATACAGTGAGTAGCAATCTATTCATTTCATACTATTGTTTTTATAATGTCCTGGACTTTCCATTGCTTGATTTTACATAATAATATAAACTGACATATTACAGTGCTTGTACATATGACACCAATACTTATTATGTGAGATTCGATGCTTAATACAGTTGAAGCAGGTTAAAATATAAAGTAACATAATACACAATTATTTAACTGGACATATAAAAAAAATCTACTCATCAAGTGGTGGCAGAACACACACATAAAACAACCTTCCTCTTCAACCCTTCTGACTGAAGGAGGAGCCACTGACTTCGAAAGCTTGTCTAATTACAACTCCCTTTTATGTGTGTGTTCTGCCGCTGCTTGGAGGGTAGAGTTTTTATCTATCAAATTAAATTACTTTGCCAAAAATTGATTGTTTTCATTATTATAATACATAATTAACTATTTTTGATTAATGAAATTAATACCCCCCCCAAAAAATTATATATATATATATATATATATATATATATAAAAATGAGATCCATCCTTCATGAAATCCTCCCCACTCCACCAAGAGTGTCTTTCCGCCGTCCACCCAACCTTCGTAACCTCTTAGTTCATCCCTATGAAATCCCCAAACCACCTTCCCTACCCTCTGGCTCCTACCCCTGTAACCGTCCCCGGTGTAAAACCTGTCCCATGCACCCTCCCACCACCACCTATTCCAGTCCTGTAACCCGGAAGGTGTACACGATCAAAGGCAGAGCCACATGTGAAAGCACCCACGTGATTTACCAACTGACCTGCCTACACTGTGAAGCGTTCTATGTGGGAATGACCAGCAACAAACTGTCCATTCGCATGAATGGACACAGGCAGACAGTGTTTGTTGGTAATGAGGATCACCCTGTGGCTAAACATGCCTTGGTGCACGGCCAGCACATCTTGGCACAGTGTTACACCGTCCGGGTTATCTGGATACTTCCCACTAACACCAACCTGTCAGAACTCCGGAGATGGGAACTTGCCCTTCAGCATATCCTCTCTTCTCGCTATCCGCCAGGCCTCAATCTCCGCTAATTCCTAATTTCAATCTGCCGCCGCTCATACCTCACCTGTCTTTCAACATCATCTTTGCCTCTATACTTCCGTCCCGACTGACATCTCTGCTCAAACTCTTTGCCTTTACAAATGTCTGCTTGTGTCTTGTATGTGTGGATGGATATGTGTGTGTGTGCGAGTGTATACCTGTCCTTTTTTCCCCCTAAGGTAAGTCTTTCCGCTCCCGGGATTGGAATGACTCCTTACCCTCTCCCTTAAAACCCATATCCTTTTGTCTTTCCTTCTCCTTCCCTCTTTCCTGACGAGGCAACCGTTGGTTGCGAAAGCTAGATTTTGTGTGTATGTTTGTGTTTGTTTGTGTGTCTATCGACCTGCCAGCGCTTTTGTTTGGTAAGTCTCATCATCTTTCTTTTTAAATATATACAGCGGTGTATATGCGGATGGATATGTGTGTGTGTGCGCGCGAGTGTATACCTGTCCTTTTTTCCCCCTAAGGTAAGTCTTTCCGCTCCCGGGATTGGAATGACTCCTTACCCTCTCCCTTAAAACCCATATCCTTTTGTCTTCCCTTCTCCTTCCCTCTTTCCTGACGAGGCAACCGTTGGTTGCGAAAGCTAGATTTTTGTGTGTATGTTTGTGTGTCTATCGACCTGCCAGCGCTTTTGTTTGGTAAGTCTCATCATCTTTCTTTTTAAATATATTTTTCCCACGTGGAATGTTTCCCTCTATTTTTTTTATATATATATATATATATATATATCTATCTATCTCCCATTCCTGATGTCCAGGCAGAGCTTCAAGGAATCCTCGGAACCTTTGGCCCCCTACAAAACCTTTCACCTGACTCCATCAACCTCCTGACCCCACCGACACCCCGCACCCCTACCTTCTTCCTAAAATTCACAAACCCAATCATCCCGGCCGCCCCATTGTAGCTGGTTACCAAGCCCCCACAGAACGTATCTCTGCCTACGTAGATCAACACCTTCAACTCATTACATGCAGTCTCCCATCCTTCATCAAAGACACCAACCACTTTCTCGAACGCCTGGAATCCTTACCCAATCCGTTACCCCCAGAAACCATCCTTGTAACCATTGATGCCACTTCCTTATACACAAATATCCCGCACGTCCAGGGCCTCGCTGCGATGGAGCACTTCCTTTCACGCCGATCACCTGCCACCCTACCTAAAACCTCTTTCCTCATTACCTTAGCCAGCTTCATCCTGACCCACAACTTCTTCACTTTTGAAAACCAGACATACCAACAATTAAAGGGAACAGCCATGGGTACCAGGATGGCCCCCTCATACGCCAACCTATTCATGGGTCGCTTAGAGGAAGCCTTCTTGGTTACCCAGGCCTGCCAACCCAAAGTTTGGTACAGATTTATTGATGACATCTTCATGATCTGGACTCACAGTGAAGAAGAACTCCAGAATTTCCTCTCCAACCTCAACTCCTTTGGTTCCATCAGATTCACCTGGTCCTACTCCAAATCCCATGCCACTTTCCTTGATGTTGACCTTCACCTGTCCAATGGCCAGCTTCATACGTCCGTCCACATCAAACCCACCAACAAGCAACAGTACCTCCATTACGGCAGCGGCCACCCATTCCACATCAAATGGTCCCTTCCCTACAGCCTAGGTCTTCGTGGCAAACGAATCTGCTCCAGTCCGGAATCCCTGAAGCATTACACCAACAACCTGACAACAGCTTTCGCATCCCGCAACTACCCTCCCGACCTGGTACAGAAGCAAATAACCAGAGCCACTTCCTCATCCTCTCAAACCCAGAACCTCCCACAGAAGAACCACAGAAGTGCCCCACTTGTGACAGGATACTTTCCGGGACTGGATCAGATTCTGAATGTGGCTCTCCAGCAGGGATACGACTTCCTCAAATCCTGCCCTGAAATGAGATCCATCCTTCATGAAATCCTCCCCACTCCACCAAGAGTGTCTTTCCGCCGTCCACCTAACCTACGTAACCTCTTAGTTCATCCCTATGAAATCCCCAAACCCCCTTCCCTACCCTCTGGCTCCTACCCTTGTAACCGCCCCCGGTGTAAAACCTGTCCCATGCACCCTCCCACCACCACCTACTCCAGTCCTGTAACCCGGAAGGTGTACACAATCAAAGGCAGAGCCACGTGTGAAAGCACCCACGTGATCTACCAACTGACCTGCCTACACTGTGATGCATTCTATGTGGGAATGACCAGCAACAAACTGTCCATTCGCATGAATGGACACAGGCAGACAGTGTTTGTTGGTAATGAGGATCACCCTGTGGCTAAACATGCCTTGGTGCACGACCAGCACATCTTGGCGCAGTGTTACACCGTCTGGGTTATCTGGATACTTCCTACTAACACCAACCTATCCGAACTCCGGAGATGGGAACTTGCTCTTCAATATATCCTCTCTTCCCGTTATCCACCAGGCCTCAATCTCCGCTAATTTCAAGTTGCCGCCACTCATACCTCACCTGTCATTCAACAACATCTTTGCCTCTGCACTTCTGCCTCGACTGACATCTCTGCCCAAACTCTTGTCTTTAAATATGTCTGCTTGTGTCTGTATATGTGTGTGTGTGCGAGTGTATACCCGTCCTTTTTTCCCCCTAAGGTAAGTCTTTCCGCTCCCGGGACTGGAATGACTCCTTACCCTCTCCCTTAAAACCCACATCCTTTCGTCTTTCCCTCTCCTTCCCTCTTTCCTGATGAGGCAACAGTTTGTTGCGAAAGCTTGAATTTTGTGTGTATGTTTGTGTTTGTTTGTGTGTCTGTCGACCTGCCAGCACTTTCATTTGGTAAGTCACATAATCTTTGTTTTTAGGTATATTTTTCCTTCGTGGAATGTTTCCTTCTATTATAACTATATTATTATTATTATTGGTGTTTTGCCCTTAAAGAGCGCATTTGGACTAAACTACATGGCCAGTTCCTTTTGCTGCCTTCCTTGCTGCCCAAACTTCCCTCATTCGCTCGCTGTGTTTCTGTTTCCGGTCCTCTGTCCATGCTTCTTGTCGGCTTCATCTTGATTGCCTTTTTGGTTGCCCATATTTCTTTCATCTTCTGGCTGTGATCTTGCTTTCGTTCTTCGGTTCATTTTATGCCTGTTCGTTTGTCGCATTGTATCTCATGTAGTTTACTTTTCTTAATGATGTTTCTGAACTTTATTCTGTCATTTATTGTGTCTGCTGTTATGTTGAGCTGGTTCAGGTCGTTTTCTACCTCTGCCACCCATTTGTTGTTTCTAGTGGTTACCCAGTCAAAGATCTGTTTGGTCAGCCTGTGTGATGGCATTCTGTATAGGTGTCCATAGAATTGTAGTCTGCGTTTTCTAATCTTTTCTGTGATTGTCTCCGTATGTTTGTACAGTTCCTCTGTAGGTTTCTTGATCCATATTCCACTGTTGTTAGTTGCGCCAAATATTTTCCTAAGTATTTTCCGTTCTACTTTTTCTAATTGTCTGATACGTGTATGCCCTCGGATTAGTGTGGTCTCTGCTGCATATAGTGCCTCGGGGAGCACCACCGTGTCGTAATGGCGTAATTTGGCTTTTTGTGAGATAGACTTCTTGTTGTAATGATTCCACACTACTTTGTATGCCTTGTCCAGTTTAGTCTTTCTTTCTTCATTTGAGTCTCTGTTATGTCCACTCATTTGTAGTGTTTCACCGAGGTATTTGAAGTTTGCTGTTTTGTAAATCGTGCCATACTTTGTGTTCAGAGATGAGAGTTTCTTTGTGCTCATAAACTGTGTCTTTTCGTAAGAGATCTGTAGTCCAGTTTTGGAAGCGATTTCGTGCAGTTTTTCAATAGCGTCTTTTGTTCCCTTTATACCTTTCGTGACAATCGCCAAATCATCTGCAAAAGCCAGGCATTTAATCTGTAGGTTTCCTAAGGTTATCCCCTGTTGTGATGTTTCCCATTCTTTTATGATCTTATCTAACACCAGATTGAAAAGGAGAGGTGAGAGGCCATCGCCTTGTCGGACACCTGTGCGAATTTCGAAGGGCTCTGATAGTTCCCCACAGAACTTTACTTTGGAGGTCGTGTTGGTTAAAGTTTGCTCTATGATAGCTCGTGTTTTGTTGTCTACTTTGTATTCTGCTAGAATTTTGAAGAGAGTTTTCCGGTCGATAGAGTCGTACGCCTTTTTGAAGTCAACAAAGGTAACGATCAGGTTCTGTTTGTGTTGTAAAATCATTTTCAGGTTCCAAATTTGTTCCGCACAAGACCGCCCTTTACGGAAGCCTGCTTGGTATTCCCCAATCAAGTGGTCGGTTTGGCATTCTAGTCTGTTCAGTAAAGCTTTAGAGAGGATCTTGTATGTGACCGGTAGTAGGGATATTCCTCTGTAGTTGTTCGGGTTAGTCTTGTCACCTTTTTTGTGTAGTGGGTGTATCAGGGCAGTTTTCCAGTCGTCAGGAATTTTCATGGTTTTCCAGATGTCTTCCAAGATCCTGTGGATGTCTTTGGTGAGTTCTGGGTCTTGTAACTTCCAGATTTCCGCGATGATGCCATCTTCTCTTGGTGTTCTACGATTCTTGAGTGACTTTATTATTTCTTTAACTTCTTCTAGAGTTGGAGGTTCACTATCTGGATTGTATGTGCTCGTTTCTGTCATCATTTCTTCCATGGGGGGGTCCGTGTTGAGCAGTTTTTCAAAGTACTTTGCCAGAATGTCACAATTGTTTTTGGTATTGGTTTCTAGGGTTCCATCCGGTCTTCTGAAGCACAAGTTGGGTGGTTGATATCCAGTCATATTTTCTCTGAACGTTCTGTAGAAGTTTCTTGTATTGTTCTTCATGAAGTCCGATTCGATCTCTGTCAGTCGCCGTTTGTCATACTGACGTTTTTCACTGCGAATGATTTTGCTTGATTGCTTCTGTGTTTTCAAGAAGTTCATCCAATTCTCTTGGGATTTATGGCAACTAAATTTTTTCCATGCACTGATTCGTTGGTCAATAGCTTGGTCACATGTGTGGTTCCACCAACGGTGTTTCCGTGTTCGTGGTGCTTGTGCTAGTTTCATGGCCTCTCGGAATCTTCGTGAAAGTTGTGTCCAGTCTGTCGTTTTCTCCATTTTAATTTTGTGTAATATTTGTGTCTGGTTTAAAGTAACGTATTCTGGATCTGGTCTAACAATTTTGTTCTTCTGGAGCTTTTTCTTGGGCAAAAGACGAATCCTGATCTGTAGTAGGTGGTGGTCTGAGTCGAAGTAGCCTTTACGGGTGTCTATGTTCAAAATTTCTTTTTGTGAGTCTTTCTGCACTATTACGTGGTCGATTTGTAGTTCTTGCTTTCCGCTGGGGAATTTCCATGTGGTAAGTTTTTGTGTTGGTTTCTTGAATTTTGTTGACATTATATATATCTAAAAAGAAAGATTATGAGACTTACCAAACAAAAGTGCTGGCAGGTCGATAGACACACAAACAAACACAAACATACACACAAAATTCTAGCTTTCGCAACCAACGGTTGCCTCGTCAGGAAAGAAGGAAGGAGAGGGAAAGACAAAAGGATTTGGGTTTTAAGGGAGAGGGTAAGGAGTCATTCCAATCCCGGGAGCGGAAAGACTTACCTTAGGGGGAAAAAAGGACAGGTATACACTCGCGCACACACACACATATCCATCCGCATATACACAGACACAAGCAAATAACCAGAGCCACTTCCTCATCTCCTCAAACCCGGAACCTTCCACAGAAGAACCCCAAAAGTGCCCCACTTGTGACAGGATATTTTCCGGGACTGGATCAGATTCTGAATGTGGCTCTCCAGCAGGGATACGACTTCCTCAAATCCTGCCCTGAAATGAGATCCATCCTTCATGAAATCCTCCCCACTCCACCAAGAGTGTCTTTCCGTCGTCCACCTAACCTCCGTAACCTCTTAGTTCATCCCTATGAAATCCCCAAACCACCTTCCCTACCCTCTGGCTCCTACCCCTGTAACCGCCCCCGGTGTAAAACCTGTCCCATGCACCCTCCCACCACCACCTATTCCAGTCCTGTAACCCGGAAGGTGTACACAATCAAAGGCAGAGCCACGTGTGAAAGCACCCACGTGATTTACCAACTGACCTGCCTACACTGTGATGCATTCTATGTGGGAATGACCAGCAACAAACTGTCCATTCGCATGAATGGACACAGGCAGACAGTGTTTGTTGGTAATGAGGTTCACCCTGTGGCTAAACATGCCTTGGTGCACGGCCAGCACATCTTGGCACAGTGTTACACCGTCCGGGTTATCTGGATACTTCCCACTAACACCAACCTGTCAGAACTCCGGAGATGGGAACTTGCCCTTCAGCATATCCTCTCTTCTCGCTATCCGCCAGGCCTCAATCTACGCTAATTTCTAATTTCAATTTGCTGCCACTCATACCTCACCTGTCTTTCAACATCATCTTTGCCTCTGTACTTCCGCCCCGACTGACATCTCTGCCCAAACTCTTTGCCTTTACAAATGTCTGCTTGTTGCTGTGTATATGCGGATGGATATGTGTGTGTGTGCGAGTGTATACCTGTCCTTTTTTCCCCCTAAGGTAAGTCTTTCCGCTCCCGGGATTGGAATGACTCCTTACCCTCTCCCTTAAAACCCAAATCCTTTTGTCTTTCCCTCTCCTTCCCTCTTTCCTGACGAGGCAACCGTTGGTTGCGAAAGCTAGAATTTTGTGTGTATGTTTGTGTTTGTTTGTGTGTCTATCGACCTGCCAGCGCTTTTGTTTGGTAAGTCTCATCATCTTTCTTTTTAGAGAGATATATATATACCTAAAAACAAAGCTGATGTGACTTACCAAATGAAAGTGCTGGCAGGTCGACAGACACACAAACGAACACAAACATACACACAAAATTCAAGCTTTCGCAACAAACTGTTGCTTCATCAGGAAAGAGGGAAGGAGAGGGAAAGACGAAAGGATGTGGGTTTTAAGGGAGAGGGTAAGGAGTCATTCCAGTCCCGGGAGCGAAAAGACTTACCCTAGGGGGAAAAAAGGACGGGTATACACTCACACACACACACACATATCCATCCACACATATACAGACACAAGCAGACATATTTAAAGACAAAGAGTTTGGGCAGAGATATGTCAGTCGAGGCAGAAGTGCAGAGGCAAAGATGTTGTTGAATGACAGGTGAGGTATGAGTGGCGGCAACTTGAAATTAGCGGAGATTGAGGCCTGGTGGATAACGGGAAGAGAGGATATATTGAAGAGCAAGTTCCCATCTCCGGAGCTCGGATAGGTTGGTGTTAGTAGGAAGTATCCAGATACTAACACCAATCTATCCGAGCTCCGGAGATGGGAACTTGCTCTTCAATATATCCTCTCTTCCCGTTATCCACCAGGCCTCAATCTCCGCTAATTTCAAGTTGCCGCCACTCATACCTCACCTGTCATTCAACAACATCTTTGCCTCTGCACTTCTGCCTCGACTGACATATCTCTGCCCAAACTCTTTGTCTTTAAATATGTCTGCTTGTGTCTGTATATGTGTAGATGGATATGTGTGTGTGTGTGTGTGTGTGTGTGTGTGTGTGTGTGTGTGTGTGTGTGTGTGTGTGAGTGTATACCCGTCCTTTTTTCCCCCTAAGGTAAGTCTTTCCGCTCCTGGGACTGGAATGACTCCTTACCCTCTCCCTTAAAACCCACATCCTTCTTTGTTTTTAGGTATATTTTTCCTTCGTGGAATGTTTCCTTCAATTATAACCATATATATATATATATATATATATATATATATATATATATATATATATATATAGTTATAATAGAAGGAAACATTCCACGAAGGAAAAATATACCTAAAAACAAAGATGATGTGACTTACCAAATGAAAGTGCTGGCAGGTCGACAGACACACAAACGAACACAAACATACACACAAAATCCAAGCTTTCGCAACAAACTGTTGCCTCATCAGGAAAGAGGGAAGGAGAGGGAAAGACGAAAGGATGTGGGTTTTAAGGGAGAGGGTAAGGAGTCATTCCAGTCCCGGGAGCGGAAAGACTTACCTTAGGGGGAAAAAAGGACGGGTATACACTCGCACACACACACACACACACATATCCATCCACACATATACAAACACAAGCAGACATATTTAAAGATATTCCATGTACCAGTACTGACTGCATACTGCCATGGTGCACTGTCGTCATCAATAAGCAGCTCATATTTTTAGTGAGAATCCTAACAGCATAAGCACATGTAAGAGTATTGAGTATTTTATTGAGATTGCTAAAGTGCATCTCCCACTTTAGACCTTTCTGCATATGTATGCTTAAAAATTTTTGTAGGACTCACACTTGAGAAATTTTTTTCTTCAATGGTGGAAAAAGGGTTCGCAGGCTGGAAGTATTGTATGGCGTGAAAGTTAACTGCAACAGTTTTTTCAGAATTTATGATGACACTATTGGTACTGAATCACTCTACTAAACTACACATAAACAATGTTCCATTTTCCTGCAGATTTTCCTCAGTGGGTGATTTACTTAGAATATTAGTGTTATCTGCAAAGACTACTGTGTTTCCATGTGTTAGTACACCACTGTATGGGGGCAAATGTTTATTGCTCAACATATTTTGTGGAGGATAATAATATTTGTCATAGACCATTTCTAATAATATTTGTCATAGACCATTTCACACATATGTGCCAGGGTAGAAAGAGACCACATTACCATTATCAAATCATTCGGTAGTGTGCTATCACAAAGTTGGACATATGAGCAAAAATTCAAATTTATTGGGATTTATATGCAAAATGATGAAGCCTTGCATACTACAGAAGCGTCCAAAAATAAATGCAACATATGAAAAGTCTGAATGAGGCATTTTGGAAAAGTACCAGGGGGGTGGGTGGGTGAGTGGGGGGGTTTATGGGACAAAACTACATGAAGTTGCATTCAGTACTGGACAGCACAACAACAAAAAATGGGAGCCTGCAACAGTATTTTGAAAAGCATGTAAATAGAACAAAGTACTGGGATGAGGGTTTGCCCCAGGCACACATTTTAAGAATACTAAAAAGTAAGCTGCCCCTACAGATTAGTGACAAAAATTTGAATACGAGATGGAGAAATTTACATTTTTATTTGAATGGAGGATGTCTGAAGAGCAGAGAATGTCCTAGTCTGAAAGCCCATGCACCAACAATACTCATGATGATCCGGCGAGTCTGCATACTTGAATTATAGGGGGAGAGAGTGCAACTCTCACTGCCACTGATGTACATGGTGGAATGTGCTTTACCAGTCAGTCAGCAATGGAATGACCACTCGAAGACTATATGAAACAGAGAATAAAGCATACATGACTCCACAAACTCGACTGGCAAACAAGTGAAAAAGATCGGTGGGAAAGTATAAGCTGCAAGCAAGTGGCCCAATGGACTGACCATCAGAAATGAGAGTGGAATAAATTCCGTACATAACTTGGGCAGTTTAATCATGGTAGATCAATGAAAGAAGAGTTGTATGTGATGAGTGAGCAAGCTGTAAAGTTAAGGAACAGAGGCAATTGACAGTAAACAGGAAAATAGGTGTAGTAGCTGTTGTTATTCTGGACACCGGGGGGGGGGGGGGGGGGGGGGCAAAGAAAAGCACTGCCTCATGCAAATTATTCCAGCAAATCAGGAAACTGAGGGAAGAGAGAACCCTTCCTGTGAGCAGGATAAAAATGAATGGCACAGTTGGCACAAGGTCAAAGCCAGTGGTATTATGAACCATTTTAGAAATGAGTAGTGGGTATGTCACAGAGCTCATGTTTTTAGTCACACTGGGCAAGCAATCCATTTATTTAGGAAGTAGATTTTCCCAAAGAGAAAGATGTCCTGTATTGACTATTATGACACATACATTCCTTTATGTTTAAAAGTTACTGAGAAAACTGCATGTCTGCTGTACAGTTTCAATACTTGAGGATGCTAATAATGCATACTACAAAATTAACAGGACCTGAATGAGTGTAGGTGTTTTAGGGCAGAGACGTTATTAGCAGTACCTTCAAACGACGAGGTCCTGGACACCCATGCAGCACAGATGCCCGCCCTAGTGTCGTATTCTAAGGGCAGTGGTGGCAGACTGTACAACTACCATAGCACAGATGAGGTCTTGTGAGCCCAGATGTGTCAACACAAACTATTGCGAACCAGTTATTAATAGTGGGACTACAGGCACACACAGTTCTAACCTGTCTTCCACTGATGCCACAGCACTGACATGCACAGCTCGACTGTTGCTGTCATAGGATCACTTGGAAGATAGAATGGCACACTGTGGTGTTCAGTGCTGAACCCAGATTCTGCCTGCATACAAGTGATGGTCATTTGCAGGTACGATGTAGACTTGGTGAGCACTGTCTCATTGAGTGCATTTGTCCAACACACTGGTCCCATCCCAGGCCTCATGGTCTGCAGTGCAATAAGCTACGACTCATTCACCTTTAGCGGTTTTGGGGAGGACACTAATCAGCACTCAGTACTGGAAAATGTTGTTAGACCCGTTCTTTTCCTGTTCTTGCAACAAGAAGGTGATGTATTGTTCCAAGTGGATAGTGCTCACCCACACACTGCCCGTGAAACTCAATGTGCTCTGCAAGACATGCAGCACCTTCCCTGGCCAGCAGAATCTCCAGACCTGTATCCCATTGAGTATGTGTGGAATATGACGGGATGAGAAGTAACTCGGGCAACTTGTCAACTGACAATTCTTACAGAACTAGATGAGCAGGTTAGGTGTGGAATAAAGTATACAAAGACAGTACTCGCCATCTGTACGATTGAGTGGATGCCACAGACAATGCCTGCATTGTCCCCCATGGAGGCTACGCCATGTACTAATATGGGTGTTTCGACCCACTTGTGCTACTGATCTGTAAACGTAATCATTTCATGTTCTCCATATGCACTGTTGCAACAATAAATCTTAAGTGAACTAGAAACCTCTAAATGATATACTAACTTTTTTTCCATCTTTATATTATGCTCAAAGCTACACACATATGATCACTTACTTTCAAATTTTTTAATTACCAGCAAAGCAGAAAATCCTTGTTCGCATAAATAGCATAACATAGCGCAAGGCAATTTGTTCACATAAATTCATAAGATAGTGCAAGGCAATAACTCAGATCTTAGTGCATGAAAGTGTTTTTTTACACAACTGCTCAAGGGAATCTGATTCAAATGCATCCTTACAGTTTCCATTGAATGAGCTATCTAAGATTTCTTCTGCAACTTCTCCAGCATTAGTGCTAAAAGGGTTGAGAATCAGTTTTTGGTGAACGTTAGCTTCTGTCATGTTCTATCCTGGTAAGTAATGAATGAATTCATCAGTCAACATTTGCTGAGGTTTTCTTGTACCGTTGCCCTAACTGTGTCGTACTTTTTGTCATAAATGCGCGCTTTTAATGTAATTAATGCAGAATAGTTTTTATCAGTTTTCTCTAACCATAACTTAAGTTTAAATAAAGGCACGAAGTTTATCTTCATAGATAAGTATATTCGCCACATGTTGTAAATGTCTGTTTCCAGAATCTAGCAGTTACAAGTTCCACTTATTCAAGTGTGTGGAAATATCTACAACATAATCCAAACGCGTCTGAGATGGCAGTTTAGAACATTTCTTTAGTAAGTCTTCCACTTTTTTTCTCATCTCGAAACAACTCAACCTCTCCTTTGAGTTAATAATATAATCTTCACAGCATGTTGACTTTCGGCATGCAGCGAACTGCTGTGTAAAAGAGAACGATCTTAAGGTAGGAGTCAATTTCAGTGCACAGAATGGCGTGTATTTAAGGTGCTGCTTTTGACAATATTTACCATATTTACGGCCAACTTCATCGTATTATTGAGGCACGCGGGAAGAGTCTTTTGAAGGTAGCGCCTGGCGACATATGATACAAATGCGTTGTCAATGCCGTACGATTCTTGTTTTATTAGCGCCGCTAGAACGAATATGGTTGTGCTGGAGCGCAATTCGTTCATGTCACAAGCGACGCTACTGATGTTTTCTCCGATGACGCAAATCTTGTACCATGTTTCATTTTTTCAGATTCTCTTAATTTTCCTTTAAAGAATTGTGGTGGTCAGTCAAGAGAAATTAGGGAGGACCGCTTCGAAGTGGAATTTTAATTTCGCTGACACTGAGGAATTGTTCGTGACAACGGCTGCGCATTTAACGTACCGTACTGTTTTATGTCTCCATTAATCCGAATTTAATGTAACTACTATCGTATTTTCTCTTATGCGCCGTATCCGAAAATAAAACCAAAATACAATCGAATGTAAGCATAACATGCAAAAGTGTACGTATTCTGTATTTCTCGTAACAAAATAAATAACTAATATAATAACAAATAAATATACTTTGACTATGTTTATTTTTAATTGCATATCGCTTTGTCATGCGGTACTCTCATTAGGTAGTCAATGAAATATATCTAACTGTTGTGAACTTTTTGTAAAACAAACACACACACACACAGGTATCCTCCTGATGCCTATATTCGCTTTCATAATACTTCGTTTTGATTAAAAGAGTTTAACATACAAAAATGTGTACTTACATCTTCTATGTAAGTCATAAATTGATGGGAATATCACGGGCTGACAGTCAGTAAACCTACAGATGCCGTCGAACCATTAAAGGCCAAACAAAATCACGGACACCAGCGAGCAAGATAAAAGAAAGCGTTCGACTGACTGACCAGCTCGTGTCATCCTGTCATATCGATCGTTACCCTCTCCCGGCCATCAGCACCTGGCCCTATTTAACTGGGCCGCGGCTTTGCACCGCCCGAGTAACAAGGAATTTATTATTTAAAACGAATACAAGCTCGACGTTTTAAACTTTTCGCAGACCATACTTTAGCTCTTGCTGACACGAAACCTACACGTCAACCTAAGCTACAGATTAGTCTGTCATCAAAACCTTCATTAAAAAGTGTCAATGACGACAAGCGCTGGTAAGAGCAGAATGACAGTACCCGATCGTTAATGTACCCACCACACGAATATGGACCAAGTAAATAACAAGAGCCAGGCCACTAGTCACAAGAACTACACATTTTACAAACAAAATGCACAAACTAAATCTATAGCTGAAATATACAAATAAAAAATACTGAACGTGCCATCTGCACAAGGTATGGTGTCGCACTTCAAGTTATGTGTTATACTAGACTCCAAGTATATACCCTTTGAACCAAAACATTATGACCACAAGCCAGTGCGAGATTGTATGCCACTTGGTGATGCTGCTGGCTTCTGAGGTGGTAACGAAGGTGTGCATGCAGAACAGAGGCAAATGGCAAATCATTCTAGTGATGACATGGGCTGCAAAAGAGGAAATCCACTGATGTACGTGACTTCAAAAAGGTCAGATTGTCGCAGCCCAGTGCCTGGGGGCAAGAAATTTGGAAACAGCGAAGTTAATTGGTTGGTTGTTAATGTGCTACTGACATAAGCATCTATGGGAAGTGGTGGAAGGATTGTGAAATCACTAGTAGATGACAAGTTGTTGGATGTCCACACCTTACCACAGAAACTGGAGGCCACAGTTCACACTCTGTAAAAGCTGGATAGGCATATCTGACAATATACAGAGTGCCATACTGGTGCAGGCAAAATGTTTCTTAGCACACCATTCACAGAGTTAACATGGAACATGTAGAGGATTACCTACTGTGAAACTCATGTTCAACAATGTCTGAACATTGTTGAACACTTGTTACCCAGCAGATGATCCTCTACGTGTTCACGTTAACCCTATGAAACTGTCACTTACAACTGCACTGGGCGTGGGATCATTGAGATTGGGCTGTAGAACAATGCCAATGTGTCATCTGATCTGACATATTACATTTCTTATTATCAATGGTTGTGTTTGGATATGCTGTCAATGGTCATGTTTGGATACACTGCCATCCATGTGAATGGCTGCTTGAAACATGCATCATGCAATGGTTGCAGGCCAGTTGGGGCAGTATTGTGCTATGAGGACATCCACCTAGGCTTCCATCGAACTTGTGGGAGTAATTTAAGTCACCATGACAGCTGTGGACTATGTGAACATTATTGCGTGCCACCTGCACCCCTTCATTTTTGATGTCTTCCATGGTGGTGATGCCATCTCCCAAGTGGGACAACTGTCCATGTCAGAACACCAGAACTGTGCTACAGTGGTTTGAGGAACATGGAAGTGAACTCATAGCAATGTAAACATGGGGACGATATCAGGTGGCAGCTCCGCATCCACAGGCCACTAGCCCGTAAATTATGGGAATTGCGTGATCCGTGAATAAACATCTGGTGCCACATACCTGCAGAAACCTTTCAAGGACTTGTTGAAGCCATTCCACATAGAACCCATGCTGCTTTATGTTCCAAGCATGGACAAACACAGTACTAACCAGATGGTCATAATTGTTTTGGCTCACCAGTGTATGGTATATGGGTCATTCCATGTGAAATTAACCAATAAAAGAATAAATTTGAACCTTGATGATTCAGAACTTTTCAATTTTTTGTCATTTTATTCTACCTATCAAAATAAACTGATGGAAAAAGGTTACAGCACCAAAAAACAATTAATGTAGAGTAATGAAATTTCGGGAATACATTTGTCTGGGTAACAGATTTAAATGATTAACATTGAAAGACAACAGGTTAATTTATTTATTTAATCGTATGGCTAGGGACCCCCCGTCGGGCAGACCATTCGCCGGGTGCTGGTCTTTCAATTTGACGCCACTTCAGCGAACTATAGTCGATGAGGATGATAGGATGATGATGAGGACAGCACAACACCTAGTTCCTGGGTGGAGAAAATTCCCCAACCCAGCCAAGAATCGAACCCAGGCCCAGAGGATTGACAATCCATCACGCTGACCATTCAGCTACCGGGGGCGGACAACAGGTTAATGTAAATACAGGATAAACCACTGCAAATGTGAAATGCTGATACAGTAATAACCAGTGTAACCACCAGCATGCTTACATTACAGTGTGCATACAATGTGTTGTTCAGGTGTCAGAAGTAAGTTTTTGGGATGGAGTTCCATGCCTGTTGCACTAGGTTGGTCAATACAGGGATAATTAAAGCTGTTTGTGGATGACACTGGAGTTATCGTCTGATGATGTCCCATATGTGCTCAATTGGAGACACATCTGGTGATGTCGACACAATGTAGAGCATTATCTTGTTGGAATACACCCCTCAAATATTGTTCACGAATGGCAGCACAACTGATTGTAGGCCCCCAACTGGCCGCCTCCTAACAAACATACAGCCATCACTGGCACTGAGGCAAAACCAGCTTTCATCAGAAAGCACATCAGACCTCCACCCTGTCATCTAATGAGGTCTCACACGACACCACTGAAGTCGCAGGTGGCAGTGGTATCAGTGGAATGCACACTACACGGCTTCTGGCTCAGAGCTCTCTTTGAAGTAACTGATTTGTAACAGTCCATTGTTTCACTGTGGTGCCAACTGCTGTTTGAATTGCTGCTGCAGATTCAGCACGATGTGCCAGAACCACATGCCAAACATGACAGTCTTCTCTCTCAGTAGAGTCACGTGGCCGTCTGTGGCCTGGCCTTGTGACCATACATTCTCACGACCATCACTGCCAGCAATCATGTGCAGTAGCAACATTCGTGCTATGTCTTTTAGCAATTCACAGAAGGAACATACAGCTTCTCGTAGCCTTATTACATGACCTCAGTCAAACTCAGTGAGGTGTTGATAATGGTGTCTTTGTTGCCTTAAAGGCATTCTTGACTATTGTCAACTCACCACATCGAATCTCAGAGGTAACTAACACTCACGATAGTTTACGGCATGTATTTAAAGTAAATCTGATTTGCAACCTCACAGTGGTGCTACTAGTGTCACTTTTGTGCGAATTTGTTTAGATGTCCATTTTCATGTACGAACACGCCCACCACCTTTCATTTATGTTGCATAACTCCTTCTTGGTGTTGCGATTTTTTTTCTCATAAGTGGGAGATAAAATCCAAAGTTAAAAATCATTGGGCATTTCACTTGTGAGTTAGTAACTTTTAAAGTTCCTGAAATTGTGTACCTTTTCCCCACATTTTAAAACCTTAAAATGGCCATGTCTCAAAAAGTATTTGACACACAGACTTGAAATTTATACCATTTTATTCAGTTTATTATAGGTTTTAAAAATGTGTGCTGCTTGACCAAATTAATTAAAGTGCTAAATTTTCCCAAACTAAAACTTTTTTAAATTCTGAAAATTTCAAAATCGGAATAATGTTTTGCTTTGGAAAAAAATTATGTTAGTCATACACTATTTGTTAAGGTGTGTGACTAATTTCATGATGGTATTCCAAAGGGATCATATGGAAATTTATTTTACTGCTATTTGTATTGCTGACTATATCTCAACTGCAGTTGGTTTGCAAGCTGGTCCATTACACCATTGTTAAAATATTATTAAGTACTAATTAAGCACATTTCGCTTTACCATTTTAAAAACTTACTAAACTATGCCATAACAATTAAGATAAATAATGAAAGGGATAGTATGCATTTACCATTTTATATAATGTTCAACTTACAGTAGTTTTAGTTCAATTCCATTGGCAATAATTTAATTCAGTAGAGATAAATTGTTGAGATAAAATTAGGAAAGCACTTGCAAGGAAAAGAGGACCATGCTGCTTTGTGCATTACTCTTTAAGCACATGTGCTCAGGGGATAAAGTGGCAGTCATGGTTTAAAACGCTTAATCACCAAATAAAATGTTGAAAGACACACAGAGGAATGCGACATGCACCAAGTGCAAGCCACAGAGTGGAATATTGTACCTGTCATATTCTGACATGTATGGTTCAACATTTAGTTCGGAATTTAAGCATTTCAAACCAGGACACTGGCACATTTTTGTCACTTTGTCGTCTCAGGATGTTCATATAGACCAACTGCTTAATAAATGCAGATAAAATAAGTCAAAGTGGTTTTCTTAACACACACATTAATAAGTTGTGGAAGCACAACACGATCAAACATTAACTTCATTCCAACTATTTGAGTAGGGTAAAGCATATATGCCCACTTCTATGTGAGAAATGATAAGCATGCAGCATAAAAAAGGAGCTTAGCAAATATTTTTTATAAAGCCAAGGCAGTCACAGGGACACAGAAGTATCGCACATTTATTTCTATGAGCAAAGCAAAGGGTAAAGCAAAAATTGTTTCTGATTTTCAAGGATTCTGATGTTCATAAAATTCAAGAGGATACTGATACTTCTGAACAGATTACAGGACTTGCTGCTTGTGCCTACGACAGCAAATGGCGGATGGCTTCTGTGCTATCCAGACATGAGAAAGGAGATGTAAACCTTTTGTTACACATTACTGGGGACCAGCTCTTTCTTTTTCATAATCAAGAAGACCAGATACATTAACTGTAATAAAAAATTCACACTTCTAAATTAAATTCCTCAGCTGCCACTGGAAGAAAACAGACTATCAGATGAAGAGCTGCAACGAGCCTCAGATTATATAGGAAATGAATGTGTTCTTACATCAATTATGGCATTCCTGCTTGGGAGAACAAGGTACTGTAATTGAAAAGAAAAATGCAACACAAAATTTTAGATTTTAATAAGATTGTTAGTGGCTCACCATAACATCCTTCTTGCTGAAGATGACCAAAAACTTTCTCTTTATAAGGCACTCAAACAACACAATGTTATATAACAACAGCTACACCACTATTAATGATATTGACTAAATATCAATGCATCTGTAGAATGAATGCATCTGCAATTAAGTAAATCATTCATAGTGTTTTTTGAGCATGAGTTGTCGTGGTGTACGTTAAAGTATCTTCACAGTTAACATAGAAAAGCCAAATGTGAATTTAAGGGTGTAATTCTAATAAAGTAATAAATTGACTGGCACTAAATAAAAAATAATGATTTGACAGCCTTAGTTGGTTTTTGATATATTACATCTCAGAAACAAGTCCGATGTCCTGCAAACTATGCACAAGGTGCTGCACTTACCAGTAAAATAAAACTTATTTTATTAATATGTTCCACCTGAAACAATGTCTTGAAATTTGACACAAACATTAACAAACAATGTGCATGTAACATACATTTTCCCCAAAACAAAATTTCAGTTTTGAAATTTTCAAAATTAAAAAATATTATCATCTTGGAAAATTCAGTTAGGAATATCATTAATTAGCACATACTTTTAAAGCTTATAAGAAACTGAATGAAATCGTACACATTTTAGGTACGTAAGTCAAACAGCTTTTGAGATACAGTGATTTTAAGGTTTCAAAATGTAACAAAAATTGCATAATTTTGGAAGTTTTAAAAATTACCTAATAACTCATACGTGAAAGGATAAAAAAAATTAATTTGGGAATTCCACGCAAATAGCTATTACAATAAGTGTACAAAAAACTATCAAAAATCTGAGATGTCAAGAACCAGACCACTGGCTGACTTCACATGGACTGACTCGTGTTGTTAAATGAACTGCAGCCTGAGGACCTTAATGAAAGCATGAATGGTAAAGTGTAGGGGAGGGGTAGGGTGTGGTAACATTTCAGTAAATTTCAGGTTACAAATTTTGCCTATGGAATATTTTTTTAATTACCACTTCTAAATTTTCTAGCACAGTCCATTTCCGCTTTTTCATTTACAGTCCAACTTCTTTGCAAGCTTGAGCCCAGCTGTTGGGCATACATCTAAGCAAGCTGTCATTTTTATTTGCAAATCCATCCAGTTCATATTTTTAACTTCTAATAAAGTAATCATAAAGCCTACATCCTTCTTCTGCAGTGGCTTTATACTTCGAGTGATAATTTAGTGATGTCTGATAACTGGGGCTAGGATTTTTATGAGCTAAAAATTACCATAACATGCACAAAAAATGCTGTTATGATCAAAAATTTTCAAAAATACGTACAATATCATGAAAATTGTGCTGTAAAAAACATTAATGTCAGGTAACATTTCTGTTGTAAGATAAATTAATAGGTTACTTGATGTAAAATATGAAATTTTCCCGGCGAACAGGTCACTTGATGTTAATGAAGCACAGATTTAAGAATAAAATACACATGCGAAGCAAGCTAAACTGCGGATTTTAGCCTATTGTCAACCAACAAAACTTCTTTTTATTTCAACTGACACAAGAACAGCATATATGAAATGGATAATTTCATTTGAATTTACATCTATATGGATAAGAGAGAACTTTTCGCCCTACAAAATCAGTGAGATGAAACACAGTGCATGAGACCTTTCAATTTTTGTAACACCTTCCGTTCTCTTTGAAACATCTGTTCCCTCTTTTAACACAAACAACTTCTAATTTATTCACAATTGTTTTCACTTACTCTACCTGCTTCAGTAGTAGCACTTCTGATTGCTCCAAAACAGTTTCTGCAGGAAGAGTAAACCTAAAATTTTATTTTATGTATGAAAGTTTGCCTCAAATTGATTCACTGTTATCAAATGAATCAACAATGCTGATTGAAGTTCTCATAGTAACAGTAGCAGGCATTAATCCAGGAGTTGCCAGCTTGTCAAAATGGAGAATGATGGTAACATGTCATGAGCTAGAAACTGTGATGCTGCAACACGTGAAGTGGTGTTCCAAAAATACCTTTCTGGCACCCTCAATAAATTTGTCAGCATCACTGAATTTACGTAGAATCTTTCCTGCAATGCAGCGTAAGGCCTGAGCTAAACAAGCCACAAACACTATTTTACTGTATAACACTTTTAGTGAATCAGCAGCTTCACTATACAGGGTGAGTCACTTACTACTGCCACCTAGAATAGCTCCAAAAGTATGATAGGAGCTGGAAAGTTTGTGGGACAAATGTTGCATGGGACAACGGGGGCCATAATACAAGGTGTAATTGGAAAGTTTTAAGAATGGATCCGCTACTACTTATTGGTTTGACAGGCATGTATATGGAGGGTGGGGAGTAAGTCATTGCCTTGTCTATTAACACCCTGTGACAGGAAACTGTGTTTCCTTTATTCAATTTGTTGTGGCAGATGGTTGAGTGCAGATCTGTTAGGGCTTGATGATGGATTCTGTCTGCATGAAAATGGGATGCAAAAACAGAGCAACGAGTTAGTATGAAATTTTGTTTTAAAACTGGGAAATCAGCTTCTGAGGCTTTTGGAGATAATTGTATGAGCCAGTCCAATGCTTTTGTTCAAATGTTTTTGTCTCGTTCAACAGATTTAAAAATGGTCACAAATCATTTGAAGATGAACCACTGTCCAGCCTTCCTTCCACCTCAAAAACGAATGAAAATGTTGTGAAAGTTTAAGACTTAGTGCACTCTGATTGTAGACTTACACTTAAATTAGGGAGATGGCTGATGAAGTTAATTTACGTCTCTATTCAGTTCAGTCAATTTTAACTGAAGATCTGAACATGTGTTGAGTGCGCGCAAAATTCATTCCAAAAGTGTTGTCAATTTACCAGAGACAATACCGACTTGAAGTGTGCCAAGAACTGACTCATCAGACTAAAAATGACCCAAATTTGTTAAAAAGGGTAATTACAGGAGACGAATCGTGAATATATGGATGTGATCCTGAAACCAAAGTGCAGTATTCACAGTGGTAGACTCCAGGTTCACTACGACTGAAAAAAAAGCACAGCAAAGTCGGTCAAAGGTGAAGACAATATTTTTTCGATTCTACCGCTATTGTGCATCATGAATTTATCCCTGGAGGACAGACAATGAACCAGGAATACTACAAATGTGTCCTTGAGTGTTTGCACGAAAAGGTGCAGAAGAAAAGGCCTGCATTGTGGAAAGACAGGACTGAGTACTATACCATGACAATGATCCAACTCATCGTACCTTCTCCATTGTTGAATTTTTTACCAAATTCAAAATTCCTGGGCTTCCACAACCACCATATTCCCCTGACTTGGCCCCTGTGGACTTCTACCTGTTTCCTAAACTGGAATTTTCACTGAAAGGGAAGCGATTTGGCTTGATTGAAGACATCCAGGCAAACACAGAGAGCATCTTTAACACACTTCAAGAAAAAAATTTCCAGGAATGTTTCCAAAAGTGGAAACACTGTTGGAGTTAGTGTGTTCAGTCAGACGGGCACTATTTGGAAGGAAACGCATCACAGTAGTATGTAAGTACCACCACAGTACAATTACAAGCCCATTCTTAAAACTTTTCAATTACACTTCGTATGACGTTGATTTTTGTTGCTAGGTGGGGTCGCATCAGAGATATGGAGGCCAGTTGTTTTTTTTTTTTTGTGGTATGCTATAGTTTGGTACTTATTTTATGATAGCGGCTATCGAGATGAATACAATGATGTGTAACAGTAACGTCTTTGAAGATCAACAAAGGTCAAAAAGGTTGCACGAACGTCCATTTACAGAAGTGATGACCACTGGTATCACTACAGCGCTGCAATCTTCTTATCAGGGATTGAGCGGTATTCCTTATCACTTTGGCACTTATCGAAGCACATGCTCTGAAAATGCTCTCTCATATATCGTGCAAATGATAAATATTTGCCGACTATGGCATATCCGTCTAACGTGCCACTGACTTGTAAACGCCATTCGACAGTTTCGCAGTACAACACTAATAGGAATTGTAAGACTCCTATCATTGATTCAAGCAAATGTGAATAATGTATTCCTTTGAAGAACAAGTCAATATTCTTCTCATTTACGGAGAATGCCAACGAAATTCAGTGACAGCTAGACTTATACGCTGAAAGATAGACTTATACGCTAAAAGATATCCTCAATGTACTCACCCTACACGTCGAACATTTAAACGTGTGTATGATAAATTGAGAACAAATGGGTCTTTAAGGAATCGGAAACATATCCGGCAAAGGAAAGTTACTAATGAGGAAACAGAAGTTGGTACTCTTGCCACTGTGGTTCGAGATCCTTGTGTTAAGTCGTTTCAAATTGCACGGGAATCTGGCATGAGCGAGAGTAGTGTTGCTTGTGTTCTGCATCACCATAAATATCATCCTTCCCATATCAGTTTCCACCAAGAATTAACTCGTACGGATTGTATACGCCGCATTGAATTCTGCCGATGGGCTCAACGACAGATTCAGAGGGATGACTCATTTATTAATTTGATTTTATTTACTGACGGGGCTACATTCACGAACCATGGAAATGTTAATTTGGATAACATGCATTATTGGACAACTGAAAATCCACGTTGGCTGCGGCAAGTTGCACGCCAAAAACCGTATTCGGTGAATGTATGGTGTGGGATTCTGGAGGACAGAATTATAGCCCCTATTTCATCGAAGGAAATCGTAATGGTAGGAACTACACCATATTCCTGCAAGAAGCATTAGGTCTGTTATTGGGAGAAATATCTTTAGGAACACGGAACGGAATGTGGTATCAGCACAATGGGTGTCTGGCACATTTTTCGCTGATGGCTAGAAATCAGTTGCAGAGACAATTCCCAAATCGTTGGATCAGACGCGGAGATGTGTCATGGCTGGCTCGTTCGCAAGACTCGATGCCTCTGGATTTTTTTTTCTTTTGGGGATTCATAAAAGAAATTGTTTGTGAAGATGTTCCAATAACACCTGAAGATATGCGAGAGAGAATTGTCAAAGCCTGTGCTTCGATAAGTGCTGATGTGATAAGGTATAGCACTCAGTCCATGATAAGAAGATTGAAACACTGCATTGACACCAATGGTCATCACTTCGAACACCTTCTGTAAATGGTCATTCACGCCACCTTTGTGCCCTTCGTTGACCTTCAAAGACTTTCCTATTACACATCAATGGATTCGTCTCGATAGCCGCTATCAGAAAATAAGTACCAAACTACAGCACCCCATTTAAAAAAAAAAAAACAAAATTCACCTTCACACCTCTGAAGTGACACCACCTAACAACAAAAAACAAACCTCATATTGTGCCCCCCCCCTCCCCCCCCCCCCCCCCCCACCATTGTCCCATGCAACTTTTGCTCCACAAACTTTTCAACTCCTAGCCTACTTTTGGAGTTATTCTTGGTGGCAATTGTTAGTGACTCACCCTGTATAAGGTGGAGCACCCATCACAAAGAGTACTACATTTTCATGCATAATGCCTTCAGGCTGTATTACACCCACAGATCTGTTGAACAATTTATTAATGGTGGAAAAATGAACTTGTGTAAATGTTCACACAGTCTATTACAAACTTTTTTTGTCTGGGCCATCTTGTTCCAAGGTTCCCACAATGACATCAGCAATACATATTTGAACAGAATCTGGTTTCATCAATTGAGAGACTTTTTTTAGCTGTACACACTATCTAATTTGTTGTATTTACTTCCTTTTGTAGCTTCAGCTGATGGTCCTTTCTTAATGTGGAAGAATCAGGAAAATATTTGCCTGTTCTTTTTTCCTATTCCTTTTTTTTATGTTTTTAAGAACTCACAAAATTTTGTACGGTTCAGGTTCCTTAATGTCATCACAAAGGAAAGCTGTATGAAGTTCTTCAAAGAATATCGAATAAAACTGGTGGGGGGAGGGGTCCTCTAGGACCATTTTCTGTAGCTTTTTCCTATTACCAGACCATTAAGTTTGTGTTTTTCTGTTGCCTCATTGTGCTAAGCATTAAATGACTTCTCCAGTTACCCTTACATCACACAGTTTTCAATACAGCATTGTTTCATCAGTCAATAATACTTCCACCATATTGAGACATGAACTGTTGTAATTTCACTTCAATACTTTGCTTGAATTAGGCTTTCTTCTGAACTATACTGCACACACACTTCCAACTTCAATAAGACTGAATAAGACAATGAGACACTGTTTCCATTCCAGGATTCAAAACGAGTTAAGCAAATACTTGCTCACAGAGTAATAATAGGCTGCACAAATTCACTGTTGAGTAATGTTTAAGCCCATACTGTTAACTCAAATGCACCAGGGGAGGAAGATAGATACTTGCCATTTTCTGGGAAACAAAATGTTACGCTCATTCTGAGAAATGTACCACAGAAGATAGAAACTGCATGAGAAAAGTTCTTTACTTCCTGTAAGAGCGAAAATATAATGAATGTGACCATTTACTTACTAAAGTGTGTTCAGCTGGATACAAACGGTCATAAATATGAGTTAAATTACAGTAATTCATTTAGTTTTTCATAAGAAGCATAAGATGCAATTAAGGAACATGTAAGTCTTAATGAAAATTGCGTATCCTATCACAAAACTCCTGAATATTACAACCCTTATAGATCTGCGTTAGTTCTATCAGACATGCCATCTTTTACTGCTTTCATGGCCTTTGCAGTTTCTTTCTCAGTCACATCTAAAAAGCATGATAAAAAACGTGAAACATCCAGAATGGGGGCGGGGGTGGGTGGAGAGGGAAGAAAATGAAACTTTTCAGTCAAGGTATGTGGTGTCATTTCAGTGATTACAAATTGAGTCAGATTTACAATGAGCTTGGAAGTATGAGCCCACATACCAGTATGACACTGCAGACCCCTGGCCTGGATGCAAAAACTGATTTGGTTGGGAAGGAGGTAATAAAGCCTTTATATCCTCTCCTGAAGCAAACTAGCTCACAACTGTTGTAACTGGTTCTTGATATCCTGGATGCTGGCATTGGGATGGAGATGATATCTGAGCTGGGCCCACACGTTAAATTGGGGTCAGATCTGGAAAGCTATCTGGGCATAGGGGTACCTCAACATTGTACTGACAGTTCACAGATGCATGCTGTATATGGCTGAGCATCATCCTGTTGAAAAATGACACCACGGTACTGTCACACGAGAGGTAACATGTGAGATCACAGGATGTCCGTGACGTACCATTGTGTCATATAAGAGTATCGTATCACCCGTGACATGAATGTAAGCCAAATGCTTCGTCATATCATGATGGCAGGAGTGATGCAAATGTGATTCCATGCCTCCTGCTCATGGCATTACTCCAAATACAGCCCTCTGTATTAGGGTGTCAACAGTAGCCTACAAACTGGGTGGTAATTCTCTAGTCCGACCGCTGCTAGTATCTGATCAATTGTGCAGGATGACGAAGACTGGTGCAAGGAGTCCATTATTTGCTCTTGGATGGCAGGTGCACATGTGAAGTAGCTATTATGTACTTGGTGCACAATACGGCGATCCTGCCTCGTGGTCAGATGTCGTCAAATGGAACTTCGACATGTACACCTTCCCTCACGTTCTCATACAGTCCATTATCAAACCACTGTCTCATGTGAATAGCCCACAAATCTGGGTACTGCATGATTTGCTCAGCTGGCTAAATGGACACCAACAATGAGACACTTTCAAGTTCTGTCAGGTGCTGATAACACTGTCTCACATGAGCATGCATCACCTGTATGTCCTTCACAGTGATCACTCAATATCTGACACTGTTCACATCCCTTTACACACTGCACCAGGCCTGGAACAAATCTAAATATGAGCAACACTAATGCACTCTGGTGGACATTCTACCTGTCACAGAGAATTGCAACTCTAATCACTTATATACCCGCCAATGGTGTGTATGTGCGCAACACTGCATTGACATAAAACCATGTCTTCTGAGTTTTTCACTTTTCTGTTTGTTAGCCATTTAAACATAGGATCCAGTCATGAGAAATTCAAACTGTTGAAAGGCACCCATAGTTGAAATGTGTCCCTTCCCCTCCTACACTTCAGGCAATATATACCAGTTGCAGTGGGACCATTCTTCTTACTTCACAGTTTTCTTTTTAGTTCTGATCTGTTGCATGATCATAAAGTGCAAAATTTGTTTTCACTCTTCTGCAATCATTTACAATTCTGAGCAGGATGTATGTGAAATTCCTCCTCACCTTCTTCAGACTCTCTCTCCTGGCAGGTTCATGAACATATGGATTTGTGTCATTGCCACGTCCTATACTGTATGTACAGGACATGTCAATGACACAACTCCATGTGTTCATGAAACTGTTTGCAGCTGTCCATAACAAACATTACAAAGAAATTTTAAAAAATGTGAAATTACGTGTAGTGAGACACTATTTTCTGTCCCTAATAATGGTTAAGGTATGATAGAGCACTCCCCACAAACAAAAAGAATCACAGTTGTGATGTAGCCTGATAGTCTATTTTGGTTGGAAAGTAAAATATGTTGTGAGTTGGTGGTGAGAAAATGAAATAATGGTTCTGTAGAAGATTGAAGTGGAGCCCAAAGTCTATGTTAGCCATGGGCATAATTTGTTCATTATTTAATACCAGTTATGTGGTGATGTGCAAACCCTGCTTTGTATTGTTTCACCCATTTCTAATTTTAGAATGAGTTTGCCATAGTCACTCACTCAATATTTAAAGTTTTTTTTTGTTTTTTGTTTACAGCATCACTTTAGTAGTGTTTGCCCATTTCATTTCTACAAAATACCAATTGATTATAAACAAAAAATAATTATAAATATATTGTATTATGTAAGCAACTGAAGCAAATGCTTATGTCAACTCACTTCGTGAGTTTCTGCTTATCCTGTGACTAGGTAGTATATTATGCATTCAAAATTTTAGAACCATACAGGCACCATAATCAACTGATCATTACTGACATCAAGAACCTACCAATGGATGAAGCCTAATTTACATGGCATGCCATGCATGTACCAGAAGTAGTCTACTCAGACACGACAGCAGCTAATGTAAAATAGATTTTACACCTCAAGAGACTTGTGTCTGGACTACTAACATTTAAAACAGAGCAGTGTTTGGTATGCAAGGTGTATCCTGTTTCCTGCTCTGGATGTATTTGGATATGGAATGAATGTTGGTGATTTAAGCAGCTTGCAGTTTATCGTTTCACTAACCTCTCATCTTCCTATTTCTAGTATGCCAACTATGCCCTTTTGCGCATACATGGTACAAGAATATTAAGCAATAATATTAAGTTTGAATTGCCATATAGTTCTGTTAATATGTTTTATGGTCCTATTCAGTTCATTTTGCTGCTGTCAATGTTGGGGCATTTGAGACGTAGATGTTGCAATAAGAAAATACACGTATTTTAATTGCTCGGCAAACTATAAGTGATTTTGGAATATAGAAAACTGGTTTCCTTTACAAACTGTCTTTACCTACTTTCAAAATGAGAAACATATTCTGGGAAGCAATCTGTCTTTTGTTACAATGTCCACTGACTTTTTCAAAGGAAATAACCTAGCCTTTGGTTGTTGTTGATACTTCTTAGCGGGCTGTTTTCATTACTGATCTGGTTTAAATGCTGTTTGATGGATATAATGAAGTTAACATGAGCAACCAGGGAATAAATCAATTCACTTAAGCAGAACATTTGTATGATTTGCGAAGCTCAATAAAACTATGGTGTGGTAGGAGCATGAGAAATTATTGCTGATGACTTTTGTGTCAGGCTTGTGTCTGGTTTTTTCTGTTCTTCTGATGCAAGAAGTCTAAAGACAAAAATTAACTGACTGAATTGCATAACATTCCACTGTTATGCATAATACTGGTCACTGCAACAAATACCACTCATTACTGACTGACTTTATTGAGGGGCTCACCTTGGCATTAGATCACAGAGCTTCTGTAATGCTATTCCTCCATTTCCTGGTGGAGCAAGGATAACTGTCATTCTTTGGTGACATCTTCATGGCTTGACACCTATGCTACAGAGATTGGAGTGGATGAACACCACCACCAAAATAAGTATGGAAAGGACCACACTGATCTGATAAAGAAATCATAGGCTCGGCATAAAATAATGAGTTGAGGGGAATACTGGTTGGTTGGTTTGGAGTATAAAGGGACCAAACACAGGGTCATCAGTCTCTTTCCCTGATGCAAGCAAGGCTCAAAGTACAAAAACAATGGAATGAACAAAAAACAGGGAAAACATACACAACAAGGAAAAGTAGAAAATGGTATTAGAACCATAGAGTAGATTGTCTGGGCTGGCTGACCACAATAATAAAAGAGGATGAGCCTGCCACTCTGCAACACATTAAAATGTCCACCCCAAAAAGACAAGGCGAGATGAACACATGCAGAGAAAAGACGACAAACAAGACAAACAAATGCAAAGAAAGTGCGACAGAGTTAAAATTGATGGAGAGTGGCGGCCTTAAAGGGAAGGCTAAATGCCCACCCGTAGATGGTACAAAAAAAACCCTCACAAATATAAAACTAAATCTGCTGTTGAGACATTGTTGCCCAACACCGAAGGTAGGGTGCTGGGAAGGTTAAAAGTCCTGCCGCAGAGGGGCTAAAAGTGGACATTCCAGCAAGATGTGGACGAAAGTCATATGTGAGCCACAGTGACACCAAGGTGGGTCCTCGCGAAGGAGGAGGTAGCCATGTGTTATCCACATATGGCCAATGCGAAGCCGGCAGAGAACCACAGAGTCCCTGCAAGAGGCCCGCATGGAGGACTTCTACACATCCGTAGTCTCCTTAATGGCATGCAGTTTGTTGTGCGGACTGAGATTATGCCATTCCATCTCCCAAAGCTGAAAAACCTTGCAGTGTAATAATGATTGCATGTCAGTTACAGGGATGCCGATCTCCAGAAGAGATTTCTCTGTAGCCTGCTTGGTCAGCCTGTCGGAAAGTTCATTTCCTGGTATTCCGACATGGCCTGGGGTCCACACAAACACCATGGAACGACTGGACCATTCCAGGGCATAGATGGACTCCTGGATGGTCGCTACCAAAGGATGGTGGGGGGGGGGGGGGGGGGGGGGGGGGGGGAGAGATAGCAATGGTCGATAGCTTGTACGCTGCTCAAGGAGTCAGTACAGAGAAGAAACAACTCGCCAGGGCATGTGTGGATACACTCAAGAGTACAACAAATGGCCGCCAGCTCTGCAGTGAAAACACTGCAGCCATCTGGCAAGTAGTGCTGTTCAATATGTCCTCCATAAACGTATGCGAAGCCAATATGACCATTAGCCATCGAGCCGTTGGTGTAAATCACTTCATAGTCCCAGTACACGTCAAGAATCGAGAGGAAGTGACAGTGGAGAGCCGTGGCTTTAACTGAGTCCTTAGAACCATGCTGAAGGCCCAGGCGAAGCTTCAGCTTAGGTGTACACCGTGGAGGTGTACGTGAATGGACCTTGATTATAGGTGGTGAAGGCAACGACTCGACTTTAGACAGTAAAGATTGGACGCAAACTGCAACCTTAAACCCTGATGTGGGCCTCCGATGTGAGAGATGAACCACTGTGGGTGGGAAAAGGAGACAGTAAATGCCAGGAGTCCTGATGCCCCAGGAAGACAGGCATCTACCCCTTGGCATATGGGGAGTTTACAGCTCAGGCATCAGCACTGCGATCCCTGTGTTGTCAGGGGCCTACCACCAAATGGGTATATGATGGCCCCGTCACAATGAACTAGCTACTGTGCTGGATATTGAGTACAGAGAAATCCAATATTGTCATGGGGGTGAAAGAGGACAGGAGACGACAGAAGAAGATGACATACCACAGAAAGTGTCCTTGCCCAAATAGTTGAATTGCAAGGGGAGATGCAAAGCCATGACACGAGGTTCAGGAGATCAAATCTAAGGGCAGTGTGGATAACTCATGCACCACTTAAGGCGTCCTTTCCCATACGGCCTGCACTTCTGTAGAATTTGGAAAGTGGCTGGTCAAATCATAAAATGGGACATGAACTTATAGGGCCGAAAAGTGAGAGACTCCTTTTAGTCGCTTCTTACAACAGGCGGGTCTATTCTAGGTATTCCCGCAGGGGGAGGGGAATACTGTTGCCTTAGTTTAATGAATTGTTGCCAAGAACCTACGTTACCTCAGACATTTGTTTTAATAATGTGCCATCCAACCAATTCAAGGAAGCAAAAAAATTCATAACAGTGTGATTAGAGCCTGTGTCGTATTTCCTCTGGCTGGAAAGTCCGAGACTCTGAGGGAAAACAAAGTTGAACACATTCACTGTGGCATCGGTGCAGGCGCGCAACTCTCCAGTGTGGCCCGGCAACATGCGAGTGTTAGCCGGTAACACTCTGAAACGGCAGGTACCGCTCGGAGCTGATGCTCCTAAGCACACCTGAGCTACAGGCTGACATCAAGGCCTTGTAAGATCTGTAGGATCATGTTCTATACTGACTTAATGATGACACCTTAGAGGGATTACTTCAAATAAGCTTCAACTGTATTGTGGTCATGTTTTAAAGTCTGTTTGCTCCTTGACACCTATAGTGGCCACAGTCGTCATTCAAATGTTCATGATTTGTTGATAATGTAACAAAAAATACAATTCAAACAAGCAACAAATCCACTGCATTCAGTAAAAATTTGGATTCCAAAATGCAAATTCTTAAGAAGGAAATAAAAGGAAACTGGATTCATTTGAAATTGTATTTACTTCAAATGCGCATCTTTAAGATCGAATCTGATAGAGGTCGTCAATTTAGTAGCATGTTTGCTCCTGATATGAGAGAATCAGCAGCTACATTTATCATAGGTGCCCAGGGGACGCCCGGATGTGTAGAAATTAGTACACCCTACGTGGAGGCTTCTCTCATGTGCCCCATTACTTCAATTGCGGTGCTATTAAAACAAATTTAGCACAACAAATTCTTTCGCAAAAAACTGAAGTGAACACTTTACAACGCAATAAGTAGACTTAACACACAAGAAAACATTTTCCGAGTACTTGTGAAAAAAAGTTCTAACCTTTCACGTCATGAAAAGAAACCGTGCAATGTCAAAAGAAATATAAGAAGTTGTCTTTGATAATCAGAATTTCCCCGATATTATCGCGTTTTTGCTACTTATGGGAAATTATACAGCAGTTCAAGCAGTATCCTGGTTTGTCTGGACAGGTTGTACACTCGTACGGTGTATCAGCACGCTTGCCTTGTTCCGTGCACTTCTTACACCGCTTCCTCATAACTCGCTTCTTCCCTGCAGTAGCCTCCCGCTTTTGCACAATGCGTGTTTGTGATGTTTCTTGCTCACATTTCGTGGAATGTCCATTGGTGGAAGGAAGCCCTTTATAATGTTCATTCTGTAATCGTACAACGTCATTTTATTTTCTGAGTATTTGTTGTACAGATATAGAGAATTGAAAACTAGTATGTTAATGACATGAAAGAATATTTTTTCTGCCAGCTTTGTTCACATAAGTAATATGATAACATCTGATCTTGTTTATCAGTCCCAGACATACAGGCATTGTACCTAACAATAGGCAAAGGTTTCCAGACTATTTGCTGGCACGCATTCGTCACTTGCTCCATAACATTTAGATGTTCTGTGGAAATGTAGGAAACCTCTCGTCGATCCTTCCATTTTCCAATCATAACTCTATTATAATACCACGCAATTGTCTCTCCTCTCCCAAATTTTGCCTATACAATGTCTTCGAGGGTATATTTCCTATTTAATTTCAGAGCACCTGTGGACAGTGTTTTTAGGTTCAACAGAGTTGTAGCTAAATGAAAACTGTTATAATAATTGTCCAAGTAAATGTGATGACCAACATGCATCTTTTCTGCCATCAAATGCAAAACGACCTTCTCAGCATGACCTTTTCCCCCCATATCACCACTACTTCCCACGTACACAACGCACTTACTGTATTTATGAAACCATCTGGATTGTTGAGCATGTACATCTTAATGCCATATTTATTACATTTGTTTTTTTATGTATTGCCTAAATGACAATCTTCCCCTCCAAAGAATCATAGCTTCATCTATTGATAAATCTTTTCAGGGGTAATACACTTGAGACATTTTCATGTTAAAATAACCCAATATAAGAACTATTAACATTGCAGCACGTCAGCAATCGTGAATAATTTAATGATTATAAAGAATCCGCCTCAATTGCAAATAGAAACCAGATGTTGACCTAGGTTTTGGCGTGGAAAACCACACCTTCTTCGGAACACACTAAAACTACAAACTGCCTAAAGAAGCATGGTCCAACATTAATACAGAACACCCAAAAGGGCTAAAGACTCACATAAAATGTAAAACAAATGGTATGTGTATACCATGTCAATAGCTGTACTTAGCTCAAACGTCAGAAGTGTGCTTCCTCACCCCTTCATTGTCCTTAATATCTAATGACCAACAGAGGTCATTTTGAATAGTGCTATCAGATATGTACCAAAATACTGTAAAAAGAACCTAAAACTAAACTAGTTTCTTAAAATCAGGTACTTGAGGTACTGAACCATGAAGCTTAATCAAGTGAGGTCTGTGAACGCATATAGCGTGGAACAGAAAAACTACCTTTATGTTCTAATCGCTGTTGACTTGGAAAGGTCAAATAATGTAACGGGCTTAATATACATGCGTGAAAGGATGTACATCACTTTCATCGCCCTTATTATCTACTGACCAACAGAGATCAAAGTGATTGGTGCTATCAGGTGTTACCAGAATGGTATGCAAAGTTATGTGTGTATGCATGATGAGACATACGACGTCACTTTAACGTTTTTTAAAAAAGTTAAGGATTTATTTCCTAATTTTAAGCCAGAGCTTGGACTTGGAATGAATATGACTAAAAACATCCTTGCATCACCATATTCAACTTGGATAATTATAACTAAGTGGGAATGGCTACTTGGACCATATTAGAAATATTGGAACTTGTAAGAAGTGAGAATACTCTGAACATGTACAAGAATCACTCATCATAAGGCGTTAAATGAAAGAAAAAGCATGCGTATTGTATTAGTGTGCCCACGTTTGTAAGGGTAGCTGTCATAACTACAATTAAGGGAACCTAGAGCGTGACTGAATGAACTGACCATCCATGACACCAAGCAATGGTATGAATGCATTGGCTATTTTCTATGTCATATGGTAGAATGTGAAGCAATGAGCAAGGGGATAAAACCTTTGAAAAAAAATTTTGTTTTTTAACTGGAGTTGGTTGTTAAAGATGCAGTATTTGTCATACCATAGATGTTTAAAAATCTCCATTTCTTCTAATGTGTCTAATTTCTTACCCTTAACTTCAGAATGGAGCAGCTCGGTACAGGCCGGGGGATTAGGAGCCGTGAGCCATTTGTACAAGATGTTCAGCGAAGGTGGAACCTCACGTACCGTCGCCACTTCTGGTGGGAATATGTTCCTTATATCTAGTAGCTTGAGCTCGACCTGTTTGACCGATATAATATTTCGGACAGTCACCGCAAGTAATTTTGTAAACCCCAGACTGAGAAAGTTTATCACCAGCAAATTGTAAAGAGTGGATCAGGTTCTTTTTCAAATTATTATTAGTGGAGAAGGCTACTCTAAATCCATAGGTTTTAAGTAAACGTCCTAATTTGTAACTTATTTTACCTATGAAAGGAACAGATATAATTGCATCACCTAATGTGGAACCCCGTATTATTATTATTTATTTTCTTACTGTACATTCATGTTACTAAGTGAGAATTTAGCGATAGCTTCCCGCATAACTAATTCCATTTCTAGCGCCTCCGGGGAAAGGGGGATAGCCATGGCAAAATGCAGACTTGAATGAAAGAAAGCCATTTTTTGGGCTTGCGGATGTGCAGAGTTAGCAGGAATAATGTTTTCAGAATATGTATTTTTTCCATTCTGGTAACACCTGATAGCACTAATCATTTTGACCTCTGTCGGTCATTAGATAATAAGGGCAATGAAAGTGACATTGTACGTCCTTTCACACAATTACATTAAACCTGTCATACTAATTTGACCCTTTTCTGGTCAATAGCGCTTAGAATTTAATATAGTAACTTTACATGCTTATCCAAGCGTAGTTATCATATACTATCACCGACCCCAAGTAATTGAAAAATGGGTTATTCATCCCCATGTTTTTAGCCTGCTTCTAGCTGATGGTATTTTGTCTGTCCTGCATGCATACATTTTGACCATCCGTGGAATTTGCTATCCCACATATATAGTTTCAGCCTATCCATGTTATATAGTTCTATAAAATCATCCTTGAACTAGGACAGTATACATACACATGCATTAACTTCCTGTGCCTTCAATCCGGTCATCGGATCACCTTCATAACACATTTTATGCCGATCACATGGAAGAAGACGATTTCTCAATTTGTGCATGTGCGTTCCTTTCCGACATTCTCACAACCTACCCACCGGCGCCACCTCAGTTTACCTAAGAGCCCGCGGCCCACCGAACGTTGGCTGGGGTGAGGAAGCACACTTCTGACGTTTGAGCTAAGTACAGCTATTGACATGGTACACACATACTATTTGTTTTACATTTTATGTGAGTCTTTTGCCCTTTTGGGTGTTCTGTATTAATGTTGGACCATGCCTCTTTAGGCAGTTTGTAGTTTTAGTGTGTTCCGAAGAAGGCGTGGTTTTCCACGCCAAAACCTAGGTCAACATCCGGTTTCTATTTGCAATTGAGGCAGATTCTTTATAATCATTAATCCAATATAGGTCGTATCTTATATAAATGATTGTCTGGTTTCGGGTTTCCTGGAAGTGGATTTTTTGCAAAATGCGGAAAGCGTAATATGCTCAAATACTGGTCTCTGCTTATACTCATTGCTACTCCTCTATTCTCAAACAGTGGTTCTTTCTTCCAGTAGTCTTGTAATTGCGGATATTTAACGTTACCCATATGTAACGAAACACCCAGGAAAATAGTAATTCACCTATACTTAGAGGTTTCCATTTACAGATCCTAGATCCCTCTTATATTTTCGCTCAGCAATATGTTGACTGCGTTATCGTTCGTTTCGTCAACTACAAGTGGCAACAATTCGTCTGTTACCAATAATCTGAAGAAATCCATAGGAGAACTGTCAGCAGGATGAATTTGCAAAACTTTTTCCTTCATAAATGGGTGATACTGCATAGTATGTGGTTCTTTATGCCAGGACTCATCTGGATTATCTCCGTGTGACAGGTCGGGCTCTTTTTCGTCGTCGATTTCCACACAATCGTCGTGATCCGTATCGTCAAATGCGGAACTGTCACGAAACAGATTCGAATGCTGTGCTTCCACGTTATCATCATTCTGCAATTCTTCTGCAGCCTCCAAATGACAATGGTATGCCTTGTCCTCACTACACAGAAAATCACAATAAGTGACTGTTCCACTGTCAATTTAACACTTTTCCTGCTCCTTTTCACACTGGAAGGTCCAGGTGTCGATTCATTAGCCATAATTACGAACAATACACATTCAATAACTGACCACACAAAACAAAAGTTTACACGCTTTGATGCTAGCTCAGACGATGCAACTAGGCTGAGTAAGCGCGGATGCTTATAAGCGACAGCCGCACTCGCTCGTGGCTTGTTTTGACGCTTATCGGCGTCAGCCGCACTGGCTCATGGCTTGTTGTGATGCGTATAAGCATCAGTTGCAGTGAAAGTGTTAAAGCTGGAAGAAAGGCTAAGAAGTCATCAGTAGTGGAGCAAATGCATGGACTGGAAACGATGCAGAATAAAACCACTCTTTTAAAGAAAATACCTTACAAGGAGAGGTTCCCAGAAGTGGGATCAACTTCTTGAAAAATCTGTATGGTGACGTAGGTTAAGGTACGAGGAATCACACCTTGCAACCACTCACCCTGGTGGGTCCTCGTTTGCGAGTAAGCGGTGAAAAAATTTTCAGAATTTTGTGTGATGCTATATAGCTTTAATAATGAAAACAGTCTATATATTTGTTGCATAGTGTAATGTTTAGGATGCTGACTTCACACGCAAAAGGTTGCTGGTTCAAATCTCATCAGACACATTGAAATTTTTTTATTTTTGAATGTTTATCAAAATGAATTTGAAGCCATTTTGACTATTTTTCGATCGTGACTGTCTCAAGAAATATGTACAGGTTTTTTTTTTTTTTTTAATTACTGCTACCAGTCACAAACTTCGTCAACTATTGTATCACTTATTTCTTTAGCGACATGCTTCGAGGGAATACCTCATCTTCAGGCTAAATGGCATTACAAAAACCTTACTGTAAAGTTGTTTTTGTAATGCCATTTAGCCTGAAGATGAGGTATTCCCTCGAAACATGTCGCAAAATAAATAAGTGATACAATAGTTGACAAAGTTTGTGACTGGTAGCGGTAATTTAAAAAACCTTTACATATTTATCAAAATGACTGATCATTATTTTTTTCAGTTGATTGATTTACATTCAAATTTCTTTTATTTGTGTTCCTTTGTCACATCTTTTTAATCAACATTTTAATTTCTTCAATTGCTGTTAGTTTTTCTTTCTATCATTCTTTTTACACTTTGAATCTTTGTTCATGTGAATCTAATCTAATAATCTATCATAACACTTAAAAATTTGAAAATTCTGATCTGTCAGTTAAAAACCAAAAAGATGAAATAATCTATTTATATTGACTGTGCAATGAATGTATTTTTCACTGGAAGCTGTTCATCTTTTTTGGACAGCAATCATTATACAACCATTTAAAACATAAATTCTTATTGCAATATGGACAATATAACATGGCTGGTGATTTAAATAAAAGGAGGAATAATAAGTAAAATGAAGCCAAGCAAAATGAGAAGTAGAAATAATGAATGCAATAACATGGACAAAAATGTCAGATGATGTAATGGAAGTACTTAAGTAAAAGTTAATACATAATAATAACAACCAAACTCACAATCACATGAATGAGATTTCCAAGTGGAAAAAAATGACGGGAAGAAAAATGAGAGCAAATGATGTATTTCATTTGATGAATAATATGATGTGACAAATGAACAGAAAAACTTATCTAAACCAACAAACTGAATAAAAATAATGACCAATGTCATTTCAATAAAGAATGTATCTGACAAGATTCAAATTGAAAACCTTCTGCATTTGAGGTCAGTGCTACACAACCAGTCAGTAAACTGTTACCATTTTTAAACCTACATGGCATGAAACGAAATTTTTTTTCGTTGATTACACATAAAAAGTGCCCACATGGGTGAATGGTTGCAGGGTGTCATTCTTTGGACCTTAACCTACAGCACTGTATAGATTGTTTGTATAAATCGATCCCACCGCTGGGCATTGGTCATTTTGGGAAACAAATGAAACTTAAATCTTGATGATGCGACATGGATATGAGATAGACTGCAAATCCAGCTGGTAGTTAACCACTTCGTTTCGTCAGTGGATTTAACACTGAATGGTAACATTTGATTAAATGATGATTCTGTTATTTATCAGTAGGTTTAATATACGCAGAAGTAAGAATATAGTCCCCAGAGACCTTTACATACCTAATATCATTATAAAATTTGCACAGTACATTCCATTCGCATTTGCATGCAACACTGCAAAGTTAATCATTAAAAGAGCAAATTGGACATACTCTGTCAACAAGTATTGAATGTGCACAAAATTTTAGGTTGGCATAATGACCAACAAACTTTAATTAGGAATGGCTGTTCCCATAAGGACTGTTTCCAATGGAATAACTTTCAAATCTGCATCCTGAATGATTATTGGAATAATCTGTGAACTTTGCATTTTCTCTTCCAATATCAATGCTTCTGAACCCCAAAGATGGAAATTCATTAGTCAACAGCATGCATTTCTCTCTAACTATCTACTTCTCTATGATGATGATGAAATGACATATGATGTTTAACATTCATGCGACATACAGCTTGGGACTAACATTTAAAAAAACTGTCACTTTCAGTAACCACTGTGTCAATAATATTGCCAGAATGCTATGATGAGTATGGATGAGAGTTTTAATAGTAAAGGATTAGTGTGGAGAAACAACACTTGAACAGAAAATGGACTTTAAACAATTATCACTTTCAATAGTGATCAAATTATGGTTGAGGCAGCTGAATAAAGTACTACATGTTGATGTAAATAAGAAAAAGAAACTATCCTACTACCTCAGCATAAAATGATACCATTACCAAGTTTGCTATCCATAGGCGTAAGAGTAATTACGCACAATAAGTGGAACTGGGGAAAAAAGCAACTGAAACATCTTTACTGTGACAAAAGGTGACAAGGGCTGTTCAATATTAGACATGTAACTACAATTCCTCTATAGAGAATACTTTGACCCCTGATATAATGGTGATAGGGTATTATTACTTTACATATGGACAGTGTAACTGATGGTGTTGGTTGAGGTGGCACTATCCAGCGGGAAACTTCAATGTCAGGATTGTTGTTGGAAGTGCTGTTATATTTGCAAAAGGTCACTACGTGTGCCAAATGTGTGATGGCTCCAATTGTGCAGCTTAACAGCCATTTGTTGACAAAAGGAGATGTGTGAGACGATGTGCACCATCACTTTACTCCAGAGATATTGTATATTGGTGGAATGGGTTGAATTTGAAAATTGTAGAAAAGCTACAAAAATGATTAATGTGGTTCCTTCCTGTACCAGCAAAAGTTTTATGTGGCACTGTTGGGAGGATAATTTGAGATGATCAATTCAGTGGGAAACCTGATTCAAATAATTGAGGCAGGCATTACTGTTTATTTGACAACTTATTTTTGGTATCATTCAGCTGAATTGTTTTGTGCCCACAAAATCGACATCCTATTGATTGGGGTGGGGGAAGTAAAGTTATATGTTCTTAAGACTTTTCTGTTGATTATGGTTTATTTTGAAAGTGTGTTTGGTGGGAGTTTTTTTAAATTTATTTTTAGGGGACTGGTTTGTACATATCTGTTTTTCTTCTTTTGGGGGGGGGGGGGGGGGATGTGGGGGGGGGGGGATAGAAGGGATCAAGTATTTTTTTTTTTGTGTTGCTGTTGTGTATTGAATGGTGTTTTATTATTTGGTTTGTGCTAGTTTGCACAGTGGTGTTTTTTCATAGGTTAAGAAGGTTATTAAGATTTTTTGGATTTTATTATGAATGTGCCAATAACTGAAATTAATACCAGATGTATATTGGTTCATTTGGCATGTTATTAGGTTTCATTGTGAACATTTTTTTTTTTTGTGGCTGGTAGATATTGTAGGTTTCACTTTCGCTAAATACTTAAAGTGCAGATAATAAAACATCTTTTTTCATAACTGGCTTGTTATTTTTCAGATACTGTTTCATGCCTGTTTGGTAATCCATAAAGTTAATTTTAGCTATTGGAGTCCCATGGTTAAATGCAAATAACAACCCTGAGACAAACAAAGCCGTGAGATAATGATATGCATGTACACAGACGGCAGAACAATCATAACACAGGCAGCAGTAGAATCACATACACAAGATACAACAGCGTAGTGCATTGGTGGAGCTGTCATTTGTACTCATGTGCTCCACATGAAAAGTTGTCAGACTTGATTATGGTTGCACAACTGGAATTAATTGACTTTGAATGCGGAATGGTAGTTGGAGCTAGACACATGGGGCATTCCAGTTTGGAAATCATTGGGGAATTCAATATTCTGAGATTTACAGTATGACGAGTGTGCCAAGAATACCAAATTTCAGGCATTACTTATCACTATACACAATGCAGCAGCCAATGACCTTTACTTACTGACTGTTGGACCTAGGCGACTGGAAAACCGTTCTCTGGACAGATGAGTCCCAATTTCACTTGGTAAGAGCTGATCGTAAGGTTTGAGTGTGGCGTAGATCCCATAAAGCCACAGACCCAAGTTGTCAACAATGTACTGTGAAAGCTGGTGGTGGCTCCATTAGCTGTGGGCTGTGTTTACATGGAATGAACTGGGTCCTTTGGCCCAACTGAACTGATCATTGACTGGAAATGGTTATGTTCAGCTACTTGGAGACAGTTTTCAGTCATTCATGGACTTCAGGTTCCCAATCATGCCACAGGGCCACAAATGAACTGGTTTCGAGACCATTCTGGGCAATTCGAGAGAATGTCTGGGCCACCCAGATCGCCCATAACAAATACCTTGGAATGTATATGGGACCTAATCAAGAGGTCAGTTCAAGTGCAAAATTCTGGAGTGGCCACACTTTTGCAATTAAGGATGGCTAAAGAGGCGGTATGGCTCAATATTTCTGTGGGGACTTCCAACAACTTGTGGAATCTATGCCACGTTGAGCTGCTGCACTACACCGGGCAAAAGCAGGTCCAACACAATATTCGGAGATATCCCATTACTTTTTGTCACCTCAGTGTATATCAGATTCACATAGTACATGGCTTGTTATGTTTTGGGTGCCATCCTTTCACACTTGGTGGGTATGAGAGTTCATTTTAACTGAATTTATCAAAACCAGTATTTGTGTTATTTTTCCCCCTATGTGGATATCTCACTGCTTTTTCAACTCAAACAAACTGTCACATTTCAATGTGAGGCTACGGCTATGCTGCAGATCACTCTGTAACTACTACCTACATTCCAAAAACCAATATAGATGCATAATAAATATCGTTAAGTGTTCTGCTCTCTGTCTCTCTCTGTGTGTGTGCATGTATGTTATCACATGACACGTCATGGAATGAGGCCGAAGTCAGGAATTGGTAGGTTCCGTTATTACCGACATTAACAACTGATTTTAACGTTAAATGACTAAATGTATGTGAGTTTTGTGTATGCAGAAAACATAATATTTACTTTTAGGTGCTACTGATTACATAGAGCAGACTAGCTACCAAGTCTACCCACATCAATGTGGATATTTTTTTCCAAAAAAAGTTATATCAGAAGTTACTGAAAGACAAATACACCCATTCTTAGCCTATAATACATATTTCTGAATTATCATTCTTACCCTTTGTATTCTGAAAAGTTAATGGTTGTTCACCGAGAATGGCTCCCGCAAACCTGAGGCACACCACATCGAAATAGAGCCCCCCCCCCCCCCCCCCCCCCCAGTGATACTTGTCACAAGTTTGTGACCCTATGGGTTGATTTTTAGTGTCAGACCTTTCAGTAGCTGAATGTTCATTGGTGGTGTTTGTTGTGGAAACAGTAGCACAGTTATGTTTCCCTTCTACAGTTTATAAGAAATATATTATCTCTACAAAAATTTCAAAATGCAAAATGCCAGAAGATGGAGACAACAAAAGATGCAACTGTTGTTCTACAGTTACTTGAGGAGAAAGAGGAGTAGTCAGAGGTGTGATCTGATAAAAATGATAAAGAAATTGGTTGACTGCAAGTTCCCATAATACTGAGTAAGCCCAAGAAGTGAGTGATGAGGGAAATAATTGTTTGTCTCAAATGAGTGATAAGGACGCAGCCAGTTCATCTACATTTACTATGGAAAAGATTGTAAAACAAGATGGGACATATGAGTTGCTCAAAAAATGTGTGTATTCCAGCAAGAATCATAATTATTCATCTTCCCAAAAGCAAAAGTTGGGTCAGTTCGGTCAAGATTGCAATATAAGACATAATGCAAATTATTGTTTCCAGATCTAATATGTACACTGAAAACATTTGTTCAATTACCAGAGCAGCAGACACGTGTTTTACAAACAGCATAGAAATTAGATCTCTCATCAGCATCCTCTATGCCACTGACTGCATTGTTCAAGACAGAATTTGAAGCAGTTGTGGCATAACTCTTGAGGCAGTGGACAAGATTTAAATTTTATTTATTTATTAATTTTGCTGGAAGTGAGAAGATTTTTCATTTTCTGTAATGAGGTTTGCATTTTGATTATGTAAATACCATTAATCCTTGGCATGTGGAAGATAAACTAGCTCCAATCAGAGATGCACTTGAAGTTATTGTTTGTAAGTTTAGCGATTATCTCTCTTTCGTAATGTGTAGCCAGACTCTGTTTATCAGGGAGAACTGCTGCTATGGGCAGTACACACCCAATAACCCTGCAAAATACGCATTAAAATATATACTCTTGTTCGTGCTAAACTGGCTAAACTATTAATTTGGAACAGCTTATTGGATGACAGCCTGCAGGAAAGCTTTGTGTCAGTAATGCTGCTAGTGATGATGTGTTGAGATAAGTGGAACCCACTTCTGGAACAGGAATGTAACAGATGACAATTTGTTCAGCAATGTGAAGTTGGCACAGAGACTGTTGGAAGAAATGAGGTCAATGACAAAGGCAAGAAGAGAGGTTCCAAAATAAACACTCCAAATAAGAGCGTAGGCATATACTACTCGGTGCTTTCAGTAACAAATGGTCCAATGTCATTTCATCCAATGAAAAATAAAACTGTCGGTATATCCACCACGAGTTACGATGATGCAAATGATGACAGTACTGACAGTATGTGGAAACCTCAATTTATCACATTTTGTAATTGCACGAAAATTGGACTCAATCTGCGTGGTTCAGTTGTGTCAAACATCTGGTGTTGCTCGGACAAAACGAGATTATGACACAGGGTTTTATTTTTTAATCTTCTGAATATATGTGCAATTGTGAAAACAACCACTAGTTTATCTCAGTTGTCACAAAGATTTTTCTTTTGTGTGACTGGTATCACCTGGGAAACGATTAAACCTGTAACAACTGTTACTTGGTCTTGAGGAAGAGGGTATTGTCTATCTTAAGAACCATTGGGCTGCAGAGGACATTGCCAAGTCTGTGGAAGATGAAAACGACAAGGAAGTGGCGCTTGAAATTTAAGAGTACCAACCATCTGAAAGATATTTGTGTAACTTTTTAGTAATCAGTCTAGTGGTTATGAATAAAAAGATCCGTTATATTCAGTACAAAGCCATATACATTCAAAAGTATAACACATCGTTACTATTTTATCAAATTAATGCAAGCATTATCACTTACAAATGATTTTCTTTATTCTAGCTACATTTTAATTGGTGGGCAAAACCTGCCACCAACGCGCTTATTTACGTAACAGAAATTTACTCCTTTATTACCGTCTCACGCTGGATTAATTCTGTTAAACCGGTGTTGCATATATCGCGCGGTTCAACGGTAAGTTATACGTCGGGACGCTATATCTAGATTAAATGTGATGACGAAAGTACAAAGAATAGTACTCATTCATGCTACAGACCTTTTCTTTTGTGTTTTCCACACTCTGCCAGACTTTGGGCGTCCTCTGACAACTTTAGGAACATCAACCTCGTTCTCGGAGCTGGATTCTTCTGATGCACCGTTGTTTCTTTTACCACCTACTGCGCTGGACGATAGTACATCTTCCACTTTTAACACTTTTTCAACGGATTCTATACCCATGTCAGCAACCCAAACATAAACAACAAATTCAACTCACGTGCAACAATTCAGATTAATCAAAGATACAAGACTAACCAGAGATGATGGCGTCAGTGACGAACTATTCGCGCCAGTAAAACTCCTGGCCGCGCGGCGCTCCGAACCGGACAAAGGTTGCAAGCTTGCACGGCAGAATACTGTGGAGAGCTGCATCAAACCAGTCTTCGCACTGAAGTTCACAATAACAACATTGTTATGGTTGCTAAACATTCTATTAAAAATTCTATTAAATATTCTATTCCTTGCCTATTATATTAGTTTTAAAAAAACGAGTCTCCAAAATATATATACATGGTTAATGTAGAATACCTAAACTCTTAAACAGGTGCTTACAGGAGTTTCAAGGTTTACATCCTTTATGATTCTAATGGGCTTTTTTGTATTCTGAAAACTCGTTTAGCAGCTGCCAAATTGATGCAGAATATGACACCATAATTAAGGTGGGAAAGAAAGGTGGCGTGACAGGTACTCTTAATTGTTCTTTCACAAGACATCCATATTTTAAATAACATGGAATCTTATGCTGTTTACAATTTTCCATCACAAATGCGGTGACGGACAGCTAGTCATATACCTGGATCTTAAAATGACATGGTAGTCACACCTTCATTAGGTATATAGCAGGCTATTAAAAGTGGTTTCATCCTTCATAAATCAGGAACCACTGTAAGTAAAAAACAGTTGCTTATATGTCTCACTTTTTTCTATTAAAATTTTCTTGTTTGTATTAGTCTCTGTGGATACTATACTATACTTGCTTACCAGTTTCACTTTTTTCTATTAAAACTGTCTTCTTTGTATTAGTCAATGCTGTACACTAACAGTATTCCTGCGTAAAAATAAAACAGCGAGAATTATCAAAGGAATACTGAATAGGTGACTGAATCACATAGGCCACCATATTCAGTGATTTACAAAATTAATTGTAAGACCACTGTAAGCTAAAAAAATGCCTTAGTCCAAAAGCAAACAAAAGTTGCGTGAGTTATTATCAGAACGACGTGATGTACTCAGGATTGACCCAACTTATGGTAGTAATCTAGATTTCGCTTTTAAAGTGAATAAATCTTAGTAGCTTTAACTTCGCTGGGGTGTGGATGTCAGTGATCTACCTTTACCAGTTACATAGATGCCAAGAAAAATATGAGTTTCATGACGTACATCAAACGCTAACAGAGAAGTGTTTAGGCAATTTTAAAGTTTTTTACTTGATTTACAAAAAAAAAAAAAATTACTCGACATTTATGGGCAGGGAGTAATACTTACATTCAACCCATTAATGCCTGAATTAAGTTCTAAATGGAAGATAAAACGCCCATGAGAATGCAGGGCTTCTCCAAAGTGTTGGTAGCTCCATGAAGAATCAGCACATAATGGCACTGGCATTCAAAAACAATTAACCATCAAGCTATTAGCACAGCACTGGTATGATTCGAATTCACGACATCCGGCATTAAGGGCTTAAAATACCTACATAAATGTATTTAAAATAATCCCCATTATACCAGTGGTGTATGGTATGGTCTTCTTGTATTAACTGTGCGAGAAAATCTTCAACACCATAATACATTTCTCAATATTTAATGCACAATGATATTTAACTTGATAGCAATCAAACTCTTTCATTTTTGCCATGCGAAATTTCTTAAGCACAACGGAAATGAAATTAGCCCCATATTTTTCCGTTTAATAGCAGTTAGGCATTTTAGTACACTCGCTGATTTGCTTAGAGCATATGAGTAACCGAGGGATCAAAATGAAGAAAATTACACGAATTTTATAGCTACGAGTACACAATCACATTCCACTCGAGCATAGAGTTCTGTGTCAGTTGTTCGTCTGTCGTTGCAGCCAGGCAGTTATGGTGTACAGCAATTAGTCATGTGATGCTGGTTTCCAGTCCAACATGTCAACATAGCCAGGTATTTTACTGGCGCGAGACAATCCCGTGTCAGTGACACGTGCCGTTTGGGGGAGACTGGCACCGGACACTTGACTACCGAAGGCACCAATAGATGTGTCTGCAGTCAAAGTATCGGGCACAGTATTGTTATCCTACATGATGGCAGCACAGCCCACTCTACACAAGGCAGAGCTTTCAATATAACAACATCATGCAGCTGCCAAATAAACACCTGGTCTTGCAGAATGGCTATCTCACTATGTTGTAAAAAGGAAACTGTTTTCGTCTATGTGCAATTGTATGTTCAACTCTTGCACACATGGACGAATCACTGATATATTTCCGTTTAAATAAATAGAAATGGAATTTTAACAAATGTCAGAAATTATGAAATACAAAATTGGAACATTGTGCAGAAGTCAGATATATGGTAGGATGCAGCATAGGTGCATACAGAAGGGCAATGCTATGATCAACAAATCTGTACAAGAATGAATCAGTAATACTACTCCTTTTTAAATACCCATAAATAGAAATATAATAAATGATGAAAACAAAAAAGTTGTGCAGCTGTCAACTATCACATATCATGTACATGCACATATATACCACATTAAAAAACAATTTTTCCACGACAACAAACGTAAAAGATGATGGCAAATTTATATTGTGCATATTAACTGTAACATGCGCTAAATGGTTTGTGATGTTATTAAATAGCCGCTTAAATCAAAATAAGTCCATTGTCATTTTACTCATCACAAACAATGAGACACAGTGAGATATCTGGTTTGACAAACAATGTACTTCAGATGAGCTGTTTTGATAAATTCATTTCTACTATCTGAATATACAAAGGAAAATACTCGTGGGCAGGTAAAATACTAGGAAATACTGGAGAAATATCCAAACTTGTTTGAACGTTATGTGGTAAGGTAAGATTTTGCATGGTGTTTTTTGAAATTGGTATATACTTTATACTCTTATCACCACAGCTTTTTCATCAGAGAAACCAGCAGATAATGTTATTTGACTTATTTCCAACTGAACGGAATAAGGAAGCAATACACTTTTCCATCTTTATAGTAGTTTGAATTTTTGGAATTTTATCCACTGACAGTGTGTAGAAAAAGAGTTAATCATTTATCAAAATATGCTGTAATTTGTTACTTTCTACAAAGCTACCTACATGTGTTCACCTGATAGTAAAGCTTTTAGTCACATTTTCTGCAAGACACTCTTCATTTTTCTTACATATGTCTTCCACTCTTCGCAGTCTTCTTCCATTTTAATTCATCACAGACACAGATTTAGTTTGTTTACTTAAATAACGCTGACTAAGAAAAATTCTTGGAATGTCATCTTCACCTAATTTTTGTTGAGTCTGTGGGTACTTCCATTTTCTTGCAGATCTTTAAAAGTATCAATTTTTATTATGTCCTCTTTTTCAAAATTCTTTTGTAGACCAAGGATCTCTTGGAAATTATCCAGCCTATTCTCAGAATTGCTCTGTGTGTGTCCACTTATGTTTTTGAACAAGAATAGTGTGGTGTAGTTCTTGCTTGCAAATCCTGAGCATCCTGAGATCTGAAATTTTTATATTCTTAATAACAATGAACATCTGGTATAAGTAACAAACCTCTTTCTACACTTTTCACTAACATGTTATGTCTATTAAATTTATTATGTGGCTTCCAAGTCTTACACTATCTTTAAATATGTTTTTCAATACTTCGTCTTGAAAACAATTTGGAATATTAGCACTATGAAGGGCCACAGTATTGTGAGCAAATTGTAAAGACTGCAGAGACATACATTGGTTCATGTACATTGCGAGACCGAAGTTGGTGGATTCTCAGTTATGAAGGCAGCAACAGTTTTCAAACTTGCAGTGAAAGTGCCGCTTGAAGATAATGATCTGCTGCTTTACTTCGTCTGGTATGTACGATCATTATACCAAAAGAACCTGTCTTTCTAATGATACTTAGAGAACCTAATACAAAGAGAGAATGGCCAACAGTCCTTGAACCATACATAATATACACAAGCGGTTTCCAATTTTGGCCAGAATTTGTGCAGGAAATATTGTCATATGTAGACTATCACAAGAAATGGTTTTGAAACTCACATTATAGCAGAAATTCTAGTGTGTTATTTACTGTGTGACTACTATACATTTAATGTGGAGTAAATTGAAGTGTGGCATGTTGCAGTGTATTAGCCATTTCTTGCAATATTTTGCAAAAAATGGGAAGTGGCCAGAAAAAAGAGTTACATTTGTATTATTTTAGATGCCTTGAAGCGATATCAGTTTCCAGCTTGGATATTTATTATTGAAAATAGTAGCTTCTAAACTAAATATAGTTTTCCCCTCTAAACTCAATATATTTTAGATGAGATCATTATAGACCTAGAAACTGTACCTTACATCAGAAAATTCCAATGTCACACTTTCATAGTGATGTTTAGAAATGCTAACGAACGAAACCATGTAAAATCAGTTTCACAGTGACTGATATCCAAAGACGAAACATCTTTTATAACAGGTAATTGCATTTTCATGTGATTAGTAATGAAACATAAACAGATACTATACAGGATTTGTTATTTGACATTTAAATTCGATAAATGCAATTCAAATGGAAATAAAAAAGTAATCTGGTAAGCGAGATTCGAAGTGCCGATGGCACGATTTGTGACCTGCAATATTGCTTACTGAGCAAAATGTGACATTATGAGAAGCAGGCGAAATATTTTGTAGATAATTGTGACCGGAAATTTTCGAAGCCGACCTTTTTCTTACCAAGGACCAAGACAAAAAAATCTGTAGACCTGATATGATATAGACAGAAAGATTTTTCCAAAAGTCCTCAAAATAATAATTCAACTCAGGAAAGCGCTGCAAACATAGGAGTTGAGAGAGACCCACGGCTAAAAGAGTTGGGGTCACAGCTGATCATCTAGTCAAGTTAGATTTCACCAATGGCCTCTGTCTCTCTCTCTCTCTCTCTCTCTTTCTGCCTCTCTCTCACTGTATATAGGCTCTCTAACGATACTCTGACGGCAGAGACATCTATTGGTACATTCGTTGTTGCAGAATATAACGTTAGTCTCTCCTGAAAGGAGGTTCAGTGATCATGAGGTTGGATTGGAATCACAGAGTAGGAATATCTATGGGGTAAGCATTCAAAAGAGCAGAACAGGATTTTTATCACCAACATACATAGACTCCAAAACGGTACAGTGTAAGGTTTATCTGTAAGCCTTCTGCAGATTTTGATTGTCAATATATTGCCAGTAAATGTATACCCCGCTCGAAACTACTGTGGATTATGTAAAGGCGTTTTATGGGAATCTGAATCATTTGCATTCAATATCTGGAATGAACTTGTCCTAAAGATATTGCAGGATAAATGCTGGGGCACTGTGCTTGTTTGCAACATGTGTCACAGCTCAGATGCCGTAAATAGTTTTCTGTAGGAGTTAAGTTTTGTATTGCAGTTGATTGTATTGTGGTGTCTCTGTTTTAATAAAGTTTGCTGGCGCACCAAAGTGGAAATGTCCATAAAATCAATGATTTTCGAATAATGACATGCAGCATATTAGGAACGCTGGCGTGAAAAAGTTAAGGACGAAAGTAACTTTCGCAAGATGTGTCACTGGCAAGTAACACAGCTCCGTGAAACTTGTGCCTTGTGCAGAAAGAAGTGCAACAATATAGTACAGAAAGTAACTGGAAGAAATACGCAATGAGACGAACAGAAATGGCAGTTTTATTAAAAATCAATAATTATACCGAAGACACTATGATTCATGATGGTCCCCTGGATACTAAAAAACTTAGGACATGGTTATTAATAGGGTGTGTTGTCACCACAGACAGTAACACAACGTGTTCCCATGCTGCCCACAGGGTTGAAAAGCAGTTCTGGCGATAAGGAGTTTCATTCCTCCGCAAGTGCGATTGACAACTGCTGTATGGTCATTGGTACACGTGGACATGCTGAAATGCGCCTCTAAGATGGATCCCACATGTGCTTAATAGGATTTAAGTCAGAGAACGGGAAGGCCAGTCTTTTCACTGAATACCCTCTCCTTCCAAGACTTCCTCTGTCTGTGCTGTTTGACATGGTCACTCTTTGTCATCCATAAAAATGAAGTCAAAGCCAAATGTACCCCTGGAAAGATGGACGTGGGGAATGCTCTCATGAACATTATTGAATATAATAGTCTTGCTGGTCCAGGTGTGGTGTCTTGAGGCATAATGTTGCTTCAGCACACTGACCTCCACCACATGCAGTAGCAATGCAGTCTGAGGGGCCCTGCCACAGTTCACAAGGCCCCCCTCTGCTTCCCACTTCAGAGGCTCGAGTCCTCTGTTGGGCATGGGTGTGTGTGTTGTCCTTAACATGGGTTAGTTTAAGTTAGATTAAGTAGTGCGTAAGTCGAGGGACTGATGACATCAGCAGTTTGATCCCATAGGAACTTAGCACCATCACAATGACCTCCAAATCTTTGAACACAGTACACCCGCTCACTGGTCAATGTTATTGTGACAGTGTACTCCTTCACCATGTGCTTCTTCTCAGACGCATTCGGCCCTGCCTTAGTTTTTATGGATGACAATAGTAGGAGGGGAAAGCAGTTTCTGGGACACTTTCGATATCATATTGATACGTAATTAATTAAATTGTTCCAGCTGATTGATTTATGATCTTAACATATTGTTCTGATAAGTGCTTTTCTGTATAACACCTACCTCTTCCCATAATCTACTGTTAATTGATTTATGACACCCTGGGATAGATTTATGATGCCCTGGAAACTGGCAGGCAAAAGACTCAGTCTGTGCTGGAGATGAAGGATCTCATGACACGAAATTGAAGTCAATGTCAATTACATAGCTTAGAATATACTGTTTATTTATAAAATTCAATTTTAAGAAGTTTAATCTTTTTATTTTGGGGGAAAAGCTCACATCCAGCAACTACATTTCTTAGTTACATAATTACACTGCTGCAGATTGTAGTTGTTGTCTTGATGGAAAATTTTTATGTGTGCACTCACAGGGATCAACTGAGCTAGTGCACAATGCGACCACCAGGAGACATCCCACCTACCCACCCACTGGCCGCTCCCTCCCCATCTCTCCCAGAAAAAATTGCGAAGACTCAATCTGTCCTGAAGAGGTAGGATCTCACGAAATCCAAATCAATGTCAATAATATATTGATGCATATTCTTTATTTAACCAGTTTGTGGGACACAGGACTCTCCCACTTGGGTAGATCATACATCTGCACTCTATACCCCCACTGTAAACACCAAGGAATGGAATGAAGTGAAATATAGCAACCACCATTTGGGGTCCCCTACATGTGTGTCTGTCGTCCAGGCGCTGCCGCAGAGATCAAAACCCGCCCAATGCCTTAATTGCAGATGACAATACTAAATATCAACGACCACGAACTGGATATCTGCCTCTTTGGATCTCGCGACCCTGAACAAATGATCAAGTGGCAGTATTCTGTTGATATGGAAATTCAGACTCCCTTCCTGTCTCTGTCTCTCTCAAGTGGCTACTTCCTCTTTGTGTGTCAACCAATGTCTCCAAACACACAGACAGAGCTTTTCATCTCTTCTCACAACACCATGTTCCTGTTGGCTAATGGTGGGGGCAAAGGGAGGGCTGACAAAATTTCGATATAAAAAATAGAGCGAAATAGTCAATTGGCCCTACCCTATCAAATTAACTCTTTAAAAATTTACAGGAGTCAAATAGATCAGTTTGTGTGTGAACCAATGTCTCCAAACACACACAGAGATTTTCACCACTTCTCACAACACCATGTTCCTGTTGGCTAATGGTGGGGGCAAAGGGAGGGCTGACAAAATTTCGATATAAAAAATAGAGCGAAATAGTCAATTGGCCCTACCCTATCAAATTAACTCTTTAAAAATTTACAGGAGTCAAATAGATCAGTTTGTGTGTGAACCAATGTCTCCAAACACACACAGAGCTTTTCACCACTTCTCAAAACACTGTGTTCCTGTTGGCTAATGCTGGGGACAAAGAAAGAGCTGTCCGAATTTCGATATCTAAAATAGAGCGAAATAGTCCATTGGCACTGCCCTATCAAATTAACTATTTAACAGTTTATAGGAGTCAAATAGATCACTTAGAATACACAGTACTACCATACGATGATGCGTCTTCATTATAAAAAACATTTTTAACGTTTGAAAATCGCAGACAAGCATTTTGCAAATCAGCCAATGCATAAAATGGGGAAAATTACGAAAACTGTCGGAAAATAGTATAAGTTGAGGGAAAGTACCTCAAAATGTGAGGAAATCGAGAGAGAATGTTGGGGTACTTATTTGTTTGCTTGGTGCAGGAAAATTCTTGTATATCAGAATGAGTATGTGACAGCAAGACTAAAATGACAAAAAGTTTACATGAAAGCACTGGGAAGCAGGAAAACAGACTTTTTCGTGTACAATGATAGGACAGCTGGAATAAATTTTATAACATGGATGACTACCAAATTTAGAATAATAAATTTATGTATATTGGATCACAAGCCGAGGTGTAACCCTAAAGATATTGACAACAAGTTCATAGATTTTTATAAAATGTCCTTAGTTGAACAGCATTATATTACCAGCTTTGGAGGAGGGGGGGATGCATGGTTTTCAACAACATTCTGCTGAATGTCTATTGAGGCAACAGAGATACATACAAGTTGAGAGCTGTCTTTGCTTCCTTCCAGGAAAAGATAACCATCTGCCTCTACATTGACATGGATATGCATTAAAGGATGATAGAAAGTAGATGGAGTAATTGGTTGAGAGGAGTTGAAATGACCTATGATTTATTGGTAGACTGGTGATGCATTCTAGAGGGATGGAGATGTTGTGGCAGGTCATTTATCACACACTTAATATTATTTTTGTTCTCTCAGGGTGTATCAGTGGTGTAGTATAACCAGCATTCGACTAATATACAATTGTGTGTCCTGTGTGTGACTTCGAGTGCTGTCTACCTGTGATCGTTAACCTCTCCATACCGCAGTCAGCAGAGGACGTCCAACGCATGTGTGGTGAATCATGTCCACCAAACCAATGGAAAACCTGTTTCAGCACCCTTGTCTACGCAAATTAAGATACATGAGAAGTACTTCATTCCCCTACCACACCTTGGAGACAGATCGAATCTTCAGTGTCATAACTGCAGTGATTGTGTAAGTTAGTGACAGGGGGTTGTAAGGTACTGTAATCCTTGTACATACATTAGCTTGACAGATGTCATGTGTGGAAGGGACTGTGTTCTGTTCATGGAGTTAGAGCAGCATGGCGTGTATTATGACATATCAAATACTGCTACTATTTGTTTGTATATTTCCTCATACGATGTCATTGCTTCATGCATTTTCCTTTGCTGACAATCATTTTATAAGGCTGATGTTAGCATAGCATAATTTCCGAACTTTAATCGGTTGTGAACCTATGTACCTCTGGAAAGCTGCATGGATCACAAAAAATCTGTCTTTTTTCCTTTGGTGTAGGAGCTAGTAGTTTTGTCATCTTAAAGTTTCTCAGCATGACTAATATATCTCAAACCACACCGCTTTAACGTTATAGCATGCTTAAGTGCTGAACTGTGTGGTCTTAGGAGTGTGCGTCTATGTTCTATGACCATTTATCTCTTCCCTCTAAATTCTTGTATGGGTGCTATGAGAGCTGGTGGATCAAAACGTGTTAATACCAGTTTGGCACTTGGTACATACCTCAAAGTAATGAAAAAACAAAATGCATGTCAGTGTACAAAGCTGTAGTCATATATTGCTTGGATGTGTTACAGCTGGAGAACAATGTGACAACTGCATATGAAAGAACAACACAGGAACTTTTCTTGTTGTATGGGTTGCTTTGGAGAGAACAATATAGATTCATATGGAATTATGAAGAGTGCAGTGAATTAAGACATTCAGGTTCCTTGTGACTCATATGTATAAATGTTCGGAAAAATGTTTATCATTCTACATAACTGTATTTAAAAACAATACCGATTTATTATATATATTATTCTTAGTTCTATGTTAAAAACATTAATGACTGTGAAACAGTTGAATGAACTTATGTAATAACTCACTTAGGTCTTGATCTTGAATGAGGATAGATGCGAGAGACTTTACAACCATAATTATGTTTCATTTTGATTAAATGTAAGAGTTTATTTGCTCTTATATCCTTTATTTATGTATCTCTAGCATCGCTACCATTTTATGAAACTAGTGGCTTAATTTTTTACAGTATCAGAATGCACAATACAGCATGAGCCTATGACTGATTGTTGTCGGCCATTTCCATGGGCGCAACCTTTTTTTAAAAAAATATTGACAATATGAAACACCACAGAGCCATGGAAATAACTTACAAAGTACATAATTTAATTACATTATTTAACTTCAGTGTAATTTTAATTTATTTGCAAAGATTATAAAATTTTTCATTAAATTATTGTGGTTGTCGCATAACAGCTATGTTTTGTCTCAGCTACACTGTGTGACTAAAAGTATTTGGACACCCACAAAAGCATACGTTTTTCATATTAGGTGCATTGTGCTGCCACCTATTGCCAGGTACTCCATATCAGCGACCTCAGTAGTCATTAGACATCGGGAGAGAGCAGAATAGGGCAGTCTGCGAAACTCACGTGGTCAGGTGATTAGGCGTCACTTGTGTCATACATCTGTACACGAGATTTCCACACTCTTAGACATCCCTAGGTCCACTGTTTCCGGTATGATAGTGAAGTGGAAACGTGTAGAGACACATACAGCACAAAAGTGTACAGGCCGACCTCGTCTGTTGATTGACAGAGACCGTCGTCAGTTGAAGAGGACTGTAATGTGTAATAGGCAGACATCTATCCAGACTATCAAATAGGAACCCCAAACTGTATCAGGATCCACTGCAAGTAATATGACAGTTAGGTGGGAGGTGAGAAAACTTGGATTTCATGGTAGAGTGGCTGCTCATGAGCCACACATCATGCCAGTAAATGCCAAACGACGCCTTGATTGGTGTAAGGAGCATAAACATTGGACGATTTAACAGTGCAGAAACGGTGTATGGAGTGACGAATCACGGTACACAGTGTGGCGATCCGATGGCGTGGTGTGGGTATGGTGAATGCCCTGTGAATGTCATCTGCCAGTGTGTGTAGTGCCAACAGTAAAATTCGGAGGCAGTGGTGTTATGGTGTGGTCATATTTTTCATTGAGGGGGCTTGCACCCCTTGTTGTTTTGCATGACACTGTCACAGCACAGGCCTACATTGATGTTTTAAGCACCTTCTTGCTTCCCAATGTTGATGAGCAATTCAGGGATGGCGATTGCATCTTTCAACATGATCGAGCGCCTGTTCATAATGCACAGCCTGTGGTGGAGTGGTTACACGACAATAACATCACTGTAATAGACTGGTCTGTACAGAATCCTGACCTGAATTCTTTAGAACACCTTTGAGGTGTTTTGCAACACTGACTTTGTGGTAGGCCTCATCAACCGACATCAATAACTCTCCTCAGTGCAGCACTCCATGAAGAATGGGCTGCCCTTCCCCAAGAAACCTTCCAGCACATGATTAAACGTATGCCTGCGAGAGTGGAAGCTGTCATCAAGGCTAACGGTGGGCCAACACCATACTGAATTCCAGCATTACCGATGGAGGGCGCCATGAACTTCTAAGTCATTTTCAGCCAGGTGTCCGGATACTTTTGATCATATAGTGTACATAAATTCACAGAAATTAATTTACTCTGAAATGATCAGTTATAAATATGCCACACAATAATATGTCTCTACACAAACCCATGACATTAAAGTAGTATTAATTTCAATGACACTGCAATGCAATGTGAACCTGAGACATTTTGTTAATGTATGAGCTAGTACAGTGCTTCAGACCACTCTTTACATGATTCATATTGTGGGTATTAACCCTTCAAATAATATTTCAATAAAAAATGTATCATTTGCCTATGATAAGTTGTGTTGTCACTTTAGTGTATTTGGCGTCATTTGATGTGTAACTATACATATACGAAGTCTGCTTGGAAAATTCCGGAATTTGGTCTAAAACATTTTTCTACACTTACCTTTTACTTATTGTGCATAGCCTCCTTCAAAATACTCTCCTTCACGACTGATACACCACTCACAAGGCCGTTTCGACTTCCAAGCAGGCTTGGTATGCCCTTTGCTGGATCGTGCAAAGCACCGTCTGTAAATTTTCATTTATCTCATCTATCATCTTCGTCCTTTCAATGGGATTTCCAACTTTGGAAATAGAAAAAGGTCCGCAGACGACCAGGTCTGTAGAGTGCGGAGGATGAGGCAGCACAGTGATTTCGTTTTTTGTGCAGTTCTCACACACCATCAGGAATGAATGTGCAAGTGCATTATCGTGATGCAAGAGTCATGAATTGTCTCGCCACATTTCAGGTCGTTTCCTTCCCACATTTTCTCGCAGGTATTACAACATGTTCCAATAGTACCATCGGTTAACAGTTTGTCCCAGTGCCACGAATTCATGATTAAATAATCCTTCAATATCAAAGATAACTACCTGCATAGCTTTGACATTTGACCTGACCTAATGATCTTTTTTTGATCTAGGAGAACCTCCCCTGGCCCTTTTGTGAAGATTGAACCTTGGTCTCAACATCGTAACAGTACACTCGCGTTTCATCATCAGTGATGATTCTCGTAAGGAACATCTCGTTCTCATTTGCACGATCCAAAAGCTTTTCGCAGATTGTGAGTTGAAGGTCTTTCTCTTCTTGCCTCATAAGCTGTGGGACAAACGAGGCAGCAACACGATACATCCCAAGACGCTGTGTCAGGTTTTCATGACATGATCCAACTGAAATTTTACATTCTTTTGCAATCTCTCGGTCAGTCTGGCACACACAATTTCGTTGACGTTCCTGACATGAACGTCGTCGGTAGACGTCGAAGGGTGTCCTGAATGAGGTTCGTCTTTAACCTCTGTCTGGCTATTTTTAAACCATGTGAACCATTCGTAAGCACTCATCACTTTTGCTTACTGCTTCATTTGGTGTGTCTCCATAAAGGTCTTCCTGATTTTCATGCAAAATTTAATGCAGATGTGTTGCTCCTCTAACTCTGCCATCTTGAAATTCGCAAACTGTGTGACTCATCGTTCTCCTCAGTATGTCACTGAACAATAACTAATAGACATACAACAATAAAGTATCTGGCAGTTACACATTCAACACAGGTTTAACCTAACCTAACCTATTTCACTCCAACACACCACAGGCGAGAAATTACGAATGTATGCGCCTACAAACCTTCGATTTAATGAACTGCACTGTACACACAATTAGAACTCACCATTTGAAGTACAGAACCGAACATAACAACTCACATACTAAAGACAACACATTGTTATTAATACTCCATGGTATATGGTCCTCCTACAGCATGGACGACAAAACTTTACACAGGTCTGCACAAGCGAATTCGTTCAGTGGCCACTTGCTCCAGCGGGCCAATACATGTATATTTAATATACTCTATCTCAACACACAGACGGTGTTTGTTTTCGATGTGCTGGAAGAGAGAGAAGCAGTAATATCTTATCGAGTTCTCTACCAGGAGGCATTAGTGAAGTTTTCATAGTTCGTAGTTTTACTCCACAGGATGTCATAAGAATAACGACGAGGCAGAGAGAGAGAGAAAGAGAGAGACTGTGGCATCAGCGAAGTCTGTGGCACCAATGCACTGTCATATTTCTAACGTAATAATCATAGGAATATGATAAAGGAGATAAGAACGTGTAGAGGATGATAATCATAGACTGTCATTCGATATCAACGAATTGTAGGTGTTATGAGTCTGAATTTCTTTGTGCAGTCCACGTAGACTCTGCATGGTTGAGAATTTCCTCCTGTATGTTACTGTGCTATTTTCCTTTTTGTGATAGCACTCTAGCTGGTCAGTGACAGGTGGAGAACTAAACAGCCTTCTAATTAATGGAAGAGTGCTGTCGGAACATGATGGAACTTTGAGAGAATTAGCAGGGTCTGTGACTTCGTGGGGTATATATCTTTCTTGTGGAAACAATGTGGATTCAAATGCATATATCAGAGACTGGAATATTAGTGAGAATACGGTGGTTAAGCAATACTCTGATTAAGGGGGAGTTGAGAAGTGACCTCATAACACCACAACTCTGTGGGTGATCATACATTTTCTACACGTTTTACGAAGTTTGTTTTATTAGTTGTGCTGAATGTTATTCTTGTAGATGGAGGGTCCTATGCCAGAGTGAACCAACTACAAATTACATGTTTCGAGATATTCAGCTCTAAAGTTCAACTTCAGAAAAAAAATCTGATGAGATAATGAGGGCAGTAAATGATCTTCAGCAGATTGCTAACATATACTGAATCTTGTTTATTGGCTTTTCAATCAAAATGCACCCATTACAGGTCTGAAAAAATGAAGGTGATTATAAGGAAGTGAAATAAAGTTTGAATAAGTACATTGTCTCAGCACAGATGTAACTATTAAAGCACTTTTGTTTCGTCACACGTTATGTTTATAGCAGTCTTGTGTCATTCTTCAACAGAAAACGTCATATACTATAAGGAAACTGTGTCTGGTTCATTTTATACAGAATTTTCGGGAATCTCATTCATCTTCTGATAACCCATCTTCACTGGAATATCCAGCTATCTCTGCAGCACTTCGCAAGTTCTTGTAAAAATCATGGTAGATAGGGGGAATGAAGCACAGGATTGACTCAAAATCTTTTTTCTTTGCACTCGTAAGTGGTCTTCCTCTGGGATACTTGAGATTCAGTGCCATGTGGTGAAGATTGGGTGTCCGACCTCTAGCTCATTTAGAGAAACTAACTTCATAGTACTCCACATCATCATTGTGTGTGTGTACTGGAACTGCATTACGTTGGGCTTCTCTTTGCTTATTCTGATGCATCTCATTTTCGTCCAATCTACAGTTAGTCCATCAAACGTTTACCTGTTTCTTAAAACTGATGTTAAGCTGTCAGATCTGAAGAGATCATCACGTTTCATTTCCACCACACCGAACTTTTGTTTCATGACTCTGCATGTTTTCATTATGTTCTGGATTTCATGCATATGGTAAATGTTTTGGTTGCATCACATCTTGTTCTCAATATGACTGAAATCAATGTCATTGGGCAGATAACTGTGGCCTGGGATTAAAAATTTTTGAATGATTTCTTTGACACGCTGAGCAGGATCTTGAACGATACGCATTAGTATTGTTACCAGTTTTAAATTTCTATTTTGGCCCCCTCATGAGTCTGACCAAAACACAACAGTTTATTTCGTAGGATTAGCATTTAGGTATTTCATAAGACACGATTCTATCTCATCTGGTCCTCGACCTGTTATTCCCTCATGCCAAAGTTGCATAGTTCCTTTGGATGTACCCATATGATGGATACCCAAATTGAAGCAAGAAAGTTGACGTTTGTAATACACAACACCAGTGGGAACGTTTGGGAGCGAAATTGTCTTTTGCAGATCAAACACAAGGACTGTGCATTCACCATTTATTGCTTTCTCTTTGTCTTTTCGTAGTGTTGCCCTTGCAAGGTCAACCTGTCGATGATGTAGCTCTCTTTCCATGTTTACATCTTCAAGAGCTTTCACATTGTCAGAAGTATTCTCTAGTGCTTTTAGACAGTTGGTTTTAATTTGAAAGATATCACATTTCTTGCATGTGTCTTTGTGTGGCAATTTAAATGAGAGGTTGAACTTAGTTTTGAAAACTTTTTCATACAATGATTGTGACACAATGTCAGACTCTGCATTTTCTGCTATCAGTTGCTCTTTATATAGCCTGTACATCAAGCTCAAATTGAGGTGACAGGAGAGATACTTCCTATCGGGACTATCCTTCCGACAATAGTGGCTCCTATAGCATGGAAATGAATTAATATGATCTCTGAGGCGACAAATTCTTTCTTCAGGAAATTTATTATGCAGCTCATGTTTTCCTCTTCTGTCTTGTAGTTGACCAGACTTCACTTTCAGAAGAGCTTTGTGAATCATTGCACTGTTAACACAGAGTGTGTTTAGGAACATATGTTTGCAAACCTTCACATCACCTGATGTGGTAGGAATAAAGTAATGTCGAGTAAATTTTTTTAGGGGATCTTCAGCATTTGAGCTTCTGTTTCATACCATCTATCACTGTAATACATATCAAAAAATAAATGTCGATCCTGCAGTGAGACTTTTTCATACCATTTGCGACTACATGTACAGCGGTAGTCCTTTAACGTTTTTCCCATTACTGTTTGCCCCGTCGATGATGTAAATGCGTTTCCGCTGTTTTTGCGAGTCTTCCGAACATTCATTTTCCAGTTACCTGGCTTGCTTTTCTTGGGCTTCACCCTAATTGGTTCTTTGGATTCTGCAAAAAATAAAAATGTTTCTTAATCTAAAACTATGGCGTACACGTTCTCCACTTACATCATTACGAATACAATTTAGCAAGTAAAACAGTTAAATAAAAGTTGACAACAGATGTGCAGTCAAAACGATGCGTTTTCGTACATTTCATTTGCCAAAGTGTACCAACTACGTTCCTAACGCTGACGGCATTCTCGATGTTCAGCGACTGTAATAATCGATCAGGAACATGTCCCTATCGGTAGTTGTGAGTGTTCCACTACGTAGTAAACAATTTACTGCCTAGATGGTAGCACAGCACATCATCATGTAGTTAGTTCACTTTTGCATATGACGCTAGCCTTCAATAATCGCATGCAACGAAGTAATGTTGCACACCATTCTTAGCCAAATGTATGGAGTTTTAAGTATAAAACATACTTTCACTACTTGATTGACGTGAGGACAGCACATATTCATCGCTGGAACCACACTCAATGTCAACATCACTGTCATTTGACTCTTCTGAACTCCTGTATGCAACTTCGTCTGCCATCTTGTTACTCGATTTAGTTCACTCTGGCACCAGAGATAAATGTATATTTGAGACATTCCAGAAGTGCCAACATAAAAAAAATCGCTCAGTGTCCCTCAAGAGTCCTGGTGCGTTTTGCCATATGAATCTTTATAATTTTCTGCATCATTATCAATAGCTAACCTAAAATGTCAAAATTTGTAGTTGGTTCACTCTGGCATAGGACCCTCCAAATATGTTGTCAAGTTAGAAACACTATTTTTAATTTAAGAAAGAGAATACACGTGGAATGTTAACATTTTGTAAGTAGACACGCTGTCCTAGTCAGGGAAAAGCTATTGTAAAGGAGAATAATAAATTGTAAATGCATTATCACTGGGTGTGTGAGTGCACCAAATAAGTAGCAGCTTGGAGTCGTGAGGAGACCGTTGTTGTCACTGGTTGTGTGTAATCGTCGTTGTGGCTATACAAAAGTGCGGAGATAAAAAGTCTGTCTCCCAAGTGCAGAGCAATGAAAAAGGAAATGATTGTTTTGGCGGATGTTTAATATGGGCAAGCTATGTGCATGGCATATATTGGACACAGTACAAATGCAGCAAGAGTAATTCTCATAAAATCAAGAGTACTGTGGGCCCTTGTTATTGGCTATGGTATGGCAAGAAGATCAGCCTGTGCCCTATTTTACCGCTAAATGAAGTTGCTCGACAAACCAACGGCATCATAAAGTGAAGTAAGATTTAGAGTTTCTATAAATAGACGTGTAATAGGCTGACCAGCGTAGTCGGAATTTTATTGCTTAAATAACATTGTTTTCGTGAATATTTCAAGTAAATAATTTTCCTAACTCGCTATCCACATATTGACCCTCATATCCCTTTGTACGAACCGAGATAATTAGAAAATGAACTGAGTATGAAGTGAACATTAATTTATTTAGATTATCAGAACGTATTTTTTCCAACTTTTGGAAAATTACATAATAATGAAATCTTTGACTGTAGTATGAATAATGTCAGAAATAGAGTGATGCAAAAGTCATTTGCTAAAAACAGAGTAACTTTTACAATAAAAAGTTAATAGTAAAACTTTATGTAACTTGGATACTGAATTTCACTTTCAAAGAAGAGTTTCCAATTTACAGTTTGTGGCATAATTTATAACTTTTATTACAAAGATATATCAGAGTAACTGCTAGGTAAATGACAGTCCTTACCAATGAGTATATTCAAACAAGCTTTCTGCTTGCTACAATTATGAGAGTCAGTATTACGGTGAGTAATGTAACAGTAGTTTCTGTCCACAGTCAGCAAACAATCTTAGATTAATTGATTTTTGAAAATTAATACAATATTTTGTATATGTTTGCTATTGTTTATTATCCTTCTACTGTGACGTGTGGTGTGAAGTAGTTGAAAGTGTGCATTAGGTACATTTCCTACATCGGGAAGCCACCTAACTATTCTTATATAAGATTTCTTACTAGTATAAAGTTCAGTTTCACTTTAATTGTTCTTGTTCTAGTGAGCAAATGGTGAATGTTGGTTATTTTCATTGATGACTTATTTTGAAAACAATTTTCCAAATTTTCCACTAACTACTGTTAATTAAAAATTTGTTTTCATAGTAAAAGCATATAAAGTTAATCGAACTTCGTTTCTAATCGTCGTTGCTAAAGTACTGAGCAGTGGTGATCCAGTTATTTTAACTTCATCTACTTCTCTCGGTTTTGCACTATTCTTCGGAGTGGATGCCTTTTTACCATAGATTAGGTACACAGTAATATAGAAAAGCCTAATTAGCTCTAGAGGTAGGAGGGTTATAAGCTCTACACCACTTGTTGGTAAACATATAACAACCTCTCACATTCGTCTTGCAAAGTGACTGCAATAATAAAATTAGGAACTAATACAAAGATTTTTACCGAGACACAATCAGCAGGAGAAATTCTGTCTTTTGTTTTCTCGATAAATACGAAACAACATTCTTCCCTGAGTTTAGTGTGCCTATAAATGGATGGAATGACATCTTAATACGTAGACCAAATTTTAATTTACGTCTATATACTTACTTTGCAAGCCATCATACAATGTGTGGTGGAGGGCACCCTGTACCACTGCTAGTCATTCCATTTCCTAATCCTCTCACAAAGAGAGCGACAGAAACAGGCTGCCGACACGTCACATTATGGGTGCTGATTTGTCATATCTGATCTTCATGTTATTTATGTGAAATGAATGTTGGCAGTGGTTGAATCCTTCTGTGGACAGCTTCAAATGTCAATTCTCAATAGTGTTCTTCGAGAAGAACACAGTCTTCTCTTCAAGGATTCCCAATTGAGCTATTTGGCAAGCATAACCTGACTGTTGGGAAAAAATTACTCACTGTGCAAAGTGACTCTCATGATCAGTATAATTAATTACCAGATCAGTTTGCGTTCAATGATGTACTGCCAGGTGTATGGAAGCAAGGAGTAGAGTACCATGGATATGATTCGGGAACTGGAGCCGTAATCAGGTGTTTTTCGTTGCAGCGATATCTTTTAACGAAATTTCAATCTCCTACCTACACAGGGAGAGATGACCATCGTAATAGGATCAGCTATATTACGGAATTTTTATAAGTGCTACGTAGCAGAAACCTGAAATTTACAACTTCTCTGTGGTGTTACCTGAAGAGACTTCTTGTGTGATGAAGCATTTGATTACTTGAACAGAGTTAAAGAGTTGGTTCAAATAGAAACAGGATGTAGTCATTTGAGAGAGACAGAAACAGGACAGGAGTCTGGAATGCACCTATCAAAAGAATGCAGCCATATGCTACTTTGTTCAGGGTTGTGAGATCAAAGGAGGCAGATATTCAGTCCATGGTCGATAATATTTAGTATTGTCATCTGCAGTTAAGACATTGGGGAGGTTTTGACCTCTGTGGCAGCGCCCAGACGACAGACATGCGCAGGGGATCCCAGATAGCGGCTACTATACTGTTGTACAATCCATTCCTCAGTGCTTACAGTTATTAAATCATGGGAAGTGGGGATGGGGAGTGCAAACGTGAGATATATTCAAGTGGGTATATAATTACAACACAAACTTTGTAAGTTATTTTCACAGCTCTGTGCCATTTCATATTGGCAACATTCAAATAATAGCTTGCGCCTGTGGAAATGGCTCACAACAATCAGTCATAGGATCGTGCTGTATTTCGCGTTCTGTTACTCTGAAAAAATAAGCCACTAGTTTCATACAATGATAGGGATGCTAAAGATACATAAATAAAGGATTTAAGAGCAAATAAACTCATATATTTAATCAAAATTAAACACAAGTATGGTTATAATGTGTCTCACACCTATCCTCATCCAAGATCAAGACATAAGTAAGTTATTATATAAAATCATTCAACTGTTTCACAGTTATTAATATTTTTAACACAGAACTAAAAAAAATATACATAATAAATCGATATTGTTTTTAAATACAATTATGTTGAATGATAAATATTTTTTCTGAACATTTTTGCATATGTCTCTCATGAATCCTGAAAGTCTTAATTCACTAAACTCTTCATAATTCCATATGAATCTATATTGTTCTCCCTAGAGCAACCTGTACAACAAGAAATAGTTCCTGTGTTGTTCTTTCATATGCAGTTGCCACATTGTTCTCCAGCTGTAACACATCCATACAATATATGACTACAGCTTTGCATACTGCCGTGCATTTTGTTTTTTCATTACTTTGAGGTATGCATCAAGTGCCAAACGGGCATTAGCACGTTTTGATCCATCGGCTCTCACATAAGGCTGGACATTGCATGGTGTAAGTTAAACTACTCCCACAATACACAAGTTGGTTGAAATAAAAGAGAGAGGTGGCGTTTTTTATAGAGAAAAATGTGGAAGAGATTACAGCATATGGAATCTTGAAGAATCTGCAGCACTGTGGAGCATCTCCAAACAGCTCTCCAAAGGTGATGGCCTTTACATTTAAACTCATGCTCCACAGTGACAGGGTAGCAGAAGACTCGGTATTCCATTTTCAAAGAGACCAATAGCATTGATTCCTCATATTGGTGGGGCATACTGCACCCAGTTTACCCTTTTGGTGTCTTAGTTGGCGGTCATCACAACTGGCAAATCTTTGGACACTGCGTCATTTATTTTTATCACTTACAACTCCATATGGCAAAAGGGGGGCTTCTGCAGGACTTAAACCACAGACCACTGATAGTGTGGACCATCGGCTGTCAATCACACTCATAGAGGAATGGAATGATTTTCACACATGTAGGTGGGCATATTAGTAGCCTCATTCAACCGCATTTGTGTTGAATTTACCTTAGCTCAACGTATTCTCCAACGATTTTCATAGTTTTACCAGGATTCCCGTAATTAAAAAGCATTTTACTGAATTACGCGAGTTTCAGACCACCACTCTCGACGACTTGTCATGTCAAGAAAACGTCTCATCACATCGATCTCGTGATGCTGTCAGCCAATGACAGTGCAACAGGTTTCTCTATTTCTGTATCATCTCTAAACCAGTCCCCTCCATTACTTTGTGAGTTCTATATACATGTGGACACGTCGCAAACCCTGTTACACTGCATACACCACATGACACAAATACTGTTTCTTAGTGCAGGAAGTAGACATCAGCAGAGAGAAGGTTCAAAAACTACATTCCTTAGTCGAAACATTTTTTTTAAATTTGGTAAGATTTTATTACCATTTGCCATCTCCCCCTACGTGGGAGTCACACAGTATTCTCACATTCGTGGGATAAAGCTGGAGATTGAAAGATCTAGCAATCTACCTTCTATTTTGAAATGAGCTACCCATTTGTTGAAGCTATTGGGTAAGGACCCTGAGCAAAACTCTAGGTGGTCTCTTTCTAGGCATCTCGTAACTCTTCCTCTGTCTTTAACTAACTCTCCCCGCAACATTGTTTCCAATTTAATTTGGATCTGGCCAGAAGTATTGAGGGTACTATTCCCACTATGTTCGATGTCTCATAAAAGAACAGAACAAACTGAGCTCAACATAATCAATTCGCTTCGATATTTTGCTTTCACAAAGAGTATAACATGTGTTCCAAACCTGTACTGACTGACGCTAGCGATATATACTGGTACTCTCATTTCAATACTGTAACCGCCATTCTGCGAATACTGTTCCATACCAATCTTACTCAAGTCACCCGTCCAGTTACACATGATCACTCTAGATGCTTGCATACTGAGGAGTTTAACACTCCTTTTTGGTGAATAGTAGATATGACCCTGATACATTTGAGAGTATTGTGGTGATATGACAGATGAATAATAATAAGAAGAAGAAGCGTATAATTTATGCATATTGGAGCTCCAGATGGAAGGAGTTCGAAACATTTTAAGTAAATAACCTTTGCTATCAATTCTGAAGAATTGAATCGACTAAGGAATGTAGTTTTTGAGCCTCCTCTCTGCTAATGTAGAGGGAAGAGAGAAATGGTCATAGAACATAAATGCACACTTCTAAGGATACACATTTCAGCACTTAAGCATGCTATAATGTTGAAGCAGTGTGGTTTGTGATATATTAGTCATATGGAATGAAACGCTGTTAATACTTCAATGCAGGTAATATGTCCCCAACACATGACATACATTCGCTCTGCAAGTTTTCACAATGCTAAGAAACTTTAAGGTGACATAACTACTACCTCCTACACCAAAGGAAAAAAAAGACAGATTTTTTGTGATCCATGCAGCTTTCCAGAGGTACATAGCACCCACTCTTCACAACCGATTACAGTTCGGAAATTATGCTATGCTAACATCAGCCTTATAAAATGATTGTCAGCAAAGGAAAATGCATGAAGCAATGACACCATATGAGGAAATATACAAACACATAGTAGCAGTATTTGATATGTGATAATACACGCCATGCTGCTCTAACTCCATGAACAGAACACAGTCCCTTCCACACATGACATCTGTCAAGCTAATGTATGTACAAGGATTACAGTACCTTACAACCCCCTGTCACTAACTTACACAATCACTGCAGTTATGACACTGAAGATTCGATCTGTCTCCAAGGTGTGGTAGGGGAATGAAGTACTTCTCACGTATCTTAATTTGCGTAGACGAGGGTGCTGAAATAGGTTTTCCATTGGTTTGGTGGACATGATTCACCACACATGCGTTGGACGTCCTCTGCTGACTGCAGTATGGAGAGGTTAACGATCACAGGTAGACAGCACTCGAAGACACACACAGGGCACACAATTACATATGAGTTGAATACAGGTTATACGACACAACTGGTACACCCTGAGAGAACAAAAAAAAATAGTTAAATGTTTGATAAATGACCTGACGCAACACCTCCATCCCTCTAGAATTCATCACCAGTCTACCAATAAATCACATGTCATTACAACTCCTCTCAACCAATTACTCCATCTACTTTCTATCATCTGTGACTGGATCTGTGATTTCCTGTCAGAGAGGTCACAGTTCGTTGTAATTGACGGAAAGTCATCGAGTATAACAGAATTGATTTCTGGCGTTCTCCAAGGTAGTGTTATAGCCCCTTTGCTGTTCCTGATCTATATGAACGATTTGGAGAGACAATCTGAGCAGCCGTCTTCGGTTGTTTCCAGATGACGCTGTCGTTTATCGACTGATAAAGTCATCAGAAGATCAAAACAAACTGCAAAACGATTTAGAAGAAATATCGGAATGGTGCGAAAAGTGGCAGTTGACCTTAAATAATGTCATCCACATGAGTGCTAAAAGGAACGCGTTAAACTTCGGTTACGTGATAGATCAGTCTAATCTAAAAGTCGTAAATTCAACTGAATATGTAAGTATTACAATTACAAACAATTTAAATTGGAAGGAACACACAGAAAATGTTGTGGGGAAGGCTAACCAAAGACTGTGTTTTATTGGCAGGACACTTAGAAAAATGTAACAGACCTACTAAGGACACTGCCTAGACTATGCTCGTCTGTCCACTTTTAGAATACTGTTGCGTAGTGTGGGATCCTTACCAGGTAGGACTGACTGAGTGCATCGAAAATGTTCAAAGAAAGGGAGCACGTTTTGTATTATCGCGAAATATGGGAGAGAGTGTCACAGAAATGATACAGGATTTGGGATGGACATCATTAAAATAAAGGCGTTTTTCGTTGCGACGGAATCTTCTCACGAAATTCCAGTCACCAACTTTCTCCACCGAATGCGAAAATATTTTGTTGACACCGACTTACGTAGGGAGGAACGATCACCAAGATAAAATAAGTGAAATCAGAGGTCGTACGGAAAGATATAGGTGTTCATTCTTCCCGCGCACTATACAAGATTGGAATAATAGAGAATTGTGACGGTGGTACGATGAACCCTCTGCCAGGCACTTAAATGTGATTTGCAGAGTATCCATGTAGATGTAGATGTAGATGTAGATCCTCTAACGCATATCCATGTCAATTTAGAGGCAGATGGTTATCTTTTCCTGGAAGGCAGCAAAGACAGCTCTCAATCTGTATGTATCCCTGTTGTCTCAATAGACATTCAACAGAATGTTGAAAACCATGCAGCAACTGTTCTGGAAGATATTTGTTAGGAGACACCACATGGCTGTGATTGGTAGAGAGTACAGAAAGGCACATTGTAAATAATATTTGTTGAAGTTTAAATTACGTAAACAGTCTTGTACAGAGTGAAACATGCAATACATTCTGTAGTGGTATATTGCAGCCCCCCCCCTCTCCAAAGCTGGCAATATAATGCTCTTCTGCTAAGAACATTTTATAAAAATCTATAAAGTTGTTATGAATATCTTTGGGGTTACACCTCGGCTTGTGATCCAACATACGTAAATTTATTACTCTACATTTAGTGGTCATCCGTGTTATAAAATTTATTCCAGCTGTCCTATCATTGTCCATGAAAAAGTCTGTTTCCCTGCTTCCCAGTGCTTCCATGTAAACTTTTTCTCGTATTAGTCTTGCTGTCACATACTCATTCCGATGTACAAGAATTTTCCTGCACCAAGCAAACAAATAAGTACCCCAACATTCTCTCTCGATTTCCTCATATTTTGGCGTATTTTCCCTCAATTTATACTATTTTCCCACAGTTTTCGTAATTTTCCCGATTGTACGTATTGGCTGATTTGCTAAATGATTGTGTGCGATTCTCAAACGTTCAAAATATGTTTTTATTATGAAGAAGTATCATCGTAAGGTGGTAATATGTCTTTTTAAGTGATCTATTTGATTCCTGTAAACTGTTAAACAGTTAATTTGATAGGGCAGTGCCAATGGACTATTTCGCTCTATTTTAGATATCGAAATTCGGTCAGCTCTCCCTTTGTCCCCAGCATTAGCCAACAGGAACACAGTGTTGTAAGAAGAGATGGAATGCTCTGTGTATGTTTGGAGACATTGGTTCACACACAAACAGGAAGTAGCCACTTGAGAGAGACAGAGACAGAGACAGGAAGGGAGTCTAGAATTTCCCTATCAAAGGAATGCCGCCACTTGATCATTTGTTAAGGGTCGCGAGATCAAAAGAGGCCGACGTCCAGTTCATAATCATTGATATTTAGTGTTGTCATCCGCAATTAAGATATGGGGCGGGTTTTGACCTCTTTGGCAGTGCCTGGAGGACAGACACACATGTAGAGGACCCCAAACAGTGGCTGCTATGCTTCACTTCATTCCAGTCCTCGGTGCTTACAGTTATTAAATTATGGGAAGTGGGGGTGGAAAGTGCAGATGTATGCTCTACCCAAGTGGGGGAGCCCTGTCTCTCAGAAAAATATGCATCAATATAATATTGACACTGATTTTAATTTCGTGTTGTGAAATCCTACCTCTCAGTCTCTTTCCCACCAAATTTTTCTGTTAGGGGTGGGGACGGAGGGGGCGAGGGATGGGGAAATGTGGCATTCTATGGTAGTGGCATTTTGCACCAGCTCAGTCGATCCCTGCATGTCAAGCTGAGTGCACACAAAAAATTTTTCCATCAGGACAACACTAAAATGTGCGGCAGTTTAATTATGTAATTAGGACATGTAGTTGCTGGATGTGAGCTCCCCCCGCCCTCTAATAAAGACATCCAAACTCTGCACATTGAATTTTATAGGTAAACAGTATATCCTCTGCTATGTATTTGACATTGTCTTCAGTTATGTATCGTGAGATCCTTTGTCTCCAGCAAAGATTGAGTCTTGCCCGCCAGTTTCCGCATGGGGGAGTGGGGGGGGGGGAAGTGAGAGAGGAGAGGGGAGGGTTGGTGGTTTGCCTGGGGGGAGAGGATAATTAATTGATTGATTTAATTATAAGAGGTGTTCAAAAAGAAATGAGCCGGAGGCATAATCACAGAAACCAGTACCTGTATGTTAGTAGTAATGACCCAGGCTGTTGAGACACTTGTGCCTCTGTGACGCAAGGCAGTGAATGGCTGTCTCATAAAATACCCAGGGCTGCAATGTGAACCAGATCCACATGTACAGTTGGACGTCGTCGTCCGAGGAGAATCATTTGCCCCATAGAGCCTTTTTAAGGTGACCAAAAATGGCGTGATCACACGCTGTATGGAGTGTGGCCGAGAACCTTCCATTTGAATGTAAGCAGGAGAGACACAACTGTGTTGGTCGTATGAGGCTTTGCATTGTTGTGGAGTAGAATGACCCCACGGGTGAGATTGCCTGGTCGTTTTGATTTGATCGCTTGGTGAAGGGTGGTCAAGGACTGCGAGTAATGCTGGGCATTCACCATTGTCCCCTGCTGCAGGAAGTCAATCAGAAGGGGACCATCTTGGTCAAACAAGAATGTCAGCAAAATATTTCCTGCTGTAGTGAGGACGACAACGTCCAGCTGTACATGCGGAACTGGTTCACATCGCAGCCTCGGGAATTTTATGAGACAGCTATTCACCATCTTGTGTCACAGTGGGAGAAGTGTCTCATCAGCCAGGGTCAATACTTCTAATATACAGGTAAGGATTTCTGTAATTATGCGTCTGGCACATTTTTTTGTTCGTCCCTTATAATTATTCAATTAATTTGATATAAAAAAATGTGCTTGTATTATCAAGGGGAGGGAGGGGGAAATGCAGATTTCCCAAAGAGGTGGTGGGAGAGGTGGAGGAGGGGGAAGGGGGTCATAAATCAGCCCCATGGGGCCATAAATCAATTAACAGAACAATAGATTAAGGGAGGGGGTGGGATTACATAAAAAACTGCTTATCGAAACAATATGTTAAGGTTATAAACCAATTAACTTGTAACACCTATTTTCTACATATTTTGTATTTGCAATGATATGTCTGTGTCAATTTGTAGTGTTGCTTATATAGAGTGTTGTATCTGCCATGGAAATTCTTTGACTATGTATACATATTTCAGTTATGTGTCCTTTTTGAACGATGTTGTTTATCTGTATTTGTGGATTTAAATGACCATGGGAATGCTTGTCATATAATGCACTGTAAATGGCTTGGTCCATAGTTAGGGAACTTAGGGTTGAATGTAAAAGATTTGAGGAAACCCCTCAGCAATGGAAGTGGTCTGGTGGAGTGGAAAAGGTGTGGTGGGTGAGCAAGTGGCAACACATCCTTTGTGACAGGAAAGGAGTCCGGGCTGAGCAGTGCTGTGGTTAACATCTCGATAGCAGTAGCGGATCATTGTAGCTCATATTCTTGGAGTTCTGAGACCAGAGTAGCTTAAGAGCAGTATTTATAGGCCTTGGATGCTGCATTTGGTGATACTGTTATCATGGCATGGTTTTTGGGTCTATAAAATACAATTCTGACGCCAAGCAGATCTGCAACAGGGCTAGGTCAACAGTACTGCCACGACTGCATCGCCACCATGCTAACAGCCACTACAAATTACTCCACCAGTACCACCATCCTTCCTCTAAATTGTGTATGATTGGCACTGTCTATATGGACCAGGTATTTGCGAAATATGGTTGATTTTAATAATAATCGTAATGTTGCTAAGAACTCTATCTTACACCTGTGATTATCTGAAGTCACAAACGTGGACAGGTAGCCTATCCTAGTGAATTTAGTTACAAGTGTCCTAATGTATTATGGAAAGACTTTTTTGGCAGGTATAAAAATAGTTGTGATTGCTTTCTAATGTTTGGAGTTATAGTGTTATAGTTTCAGTTATAATGTTATAGTTTTAGTTTTATAGTTTGAGAAATACTCCACTTCCTGTGCATTTTTAAATCAATCGGCAGTCATTTCCTTAAATAAATTGTCTTACTTGAAAAACTGCCTGAAAATAGTAAAGTTGATCCGCAGTAAAAAGATTATTAATTTTTGCATTTACGAACTTTGATCAGAATTACAAAGTTTCATCAGTGCTCATTTTATGAGAAAGTGTTTGAACTTGAATTTAATGATGTGTTGGCGTTTGCACAGCCAACTGTATTTGAGTAGGTTAAAAGACTGATTATCAAAGCACATCTGTTATTTGAAGAGTTATAGTTAGTTGTGCTTTACATAATTAATAATTATTGATTAGAATACTTACTAATTCTCATACATATTTGTGTAGTTTTGTTGATGAGCATGGTTCTTCAAACCATGAAAGCTTAGGAGCCGTCATGTATTAGGGTAGTTAGTTAACGAAGCAAAACATATTCTCCTTCAGAGCCACTGTAGTTAGGTTTGCATTCTGTGTAATTGCTTCAAACCGAGCTTAAGAAAGAAATATATACTGTGTTAGCTATTCTAATGAAAGTTGATTAACGCACAGGCATAGAGACCCTGCACTAAGCAATGATGTTATAGGCTATGATCATTAACAGATCCTCTGATTTAAATCAGAACTATTTCATGTTCTTCCCTGTTTAGTATTGCTACTAGTTTCATGTGTGTTGGTGATTGGTTCCAGAAACTGCTGCATCTAGTTCATTTAAGGTACATGTTGTTAAGAGGCATATGTTACTGTTTGCTATCTCATTGGACATTTGTTTGTCTGATTTTCAAGTGAGTAGTAAATTTATATGCAAGGTTAGGTTACTGTGCTGTAGTGTGAACAGATATAAGGAAAGAGTTTAGTGTGTGTGTGTCAAGGAAGGTTAGGTTAGCCTTAGCACTGCCTTTTGCCTTATCATTTGCTTGGAACAAGAATGCCTAATTAGGGTGGCGACTGATATTAATAAATATAATAACAACTTGCTTCTGTGCTGGGAGAACGTCTGTTCCTGACTGACGTCTGTACTGTTAGTTATACTCTGCTGGAGTGTTTCGGAAACGAATCCCAGTTTGATTGTTCTGTTCCCATTAGGTTATCTCACAGTCACAAACTTATCGAAAATTCCTCACAGAGGTTTAACGTTAGCATCGATTGTCGTTAAGGTGGTCTGTATCACCGTTACAAACTGTCAGAATTCAATTAATTTGCATATCAATTTGATATCAAAAGTGTCCCAGAACCGGCTTTGCCCTACTGCTCATAATGAACAGTACAGAAGGAGGAGCTGTTGGGACGAGAGGACATTCGGTGAATAGCTTCACCTGCCTGTGTACCATCGAGTATATGTGAAATGTGATCGAGAAATATATCGCAGCATGTGCATATGCTTCAGTGACCATTCAGCAGTTGTTTACAGCGCTGGTGGAGGAATGAAACGCCCTACCACAAGAACTCCTCGTCAACCTTGTGGCCAGCATGGGAGCGCGTTGCAGAGAATGCATTGCTGTCTGTGCCCTCTGTAGTGATCACACACCATATTAAGAACGATCTCTCGCCTTTCGTGTTGTCCAGTGGACTGTCACAAACAACCGTGACTTCAATGCAATTATTGTCTTTGAATAAAAGTTTCCTGCCTTGTCGTCTCATTGTGTGTTTGTTTCAGTTATCTTCTGTACGATACTGTAGCCGTTCTTTCTATGTATGGCACAAGTTTCACCGAGCAGTGACACATCATGCGAAAGTTATCTTCCTCCTTCAGTTTTGCACACCAGTGTGTTTATCACGGAATGAAATGTTCTTAAGGACAAATCTTTTTATCTTTCCTTTCTGGTGCTGTATGTTTACTCTTTGTTCATTTATCGGGAACTAAATTATTAATCATCCTAACCAAAAGTTCACTACATGCAGAGTGTTTAAGATAAGGTGTTTTTCTCAGTAACTTACAAAATAATAACTGAAAGGGATATTGATTTAGATAGGTTATAAGTGGCTCCGCCTTTTAATTAAGGCATCTCACGTATATCCCGCTGTCTAAATTTTAGAAGACATTCGGACTTGACGGCAGCGAAAGCTTGAAGGATAACTTACGCCCAAGGTATACGTGCCAATTGGAGAAAGTTCGCTATTTTATGCCTGGTGACACGTGCCCTATCTACAACTTGACGTTCAGTACATAATTTTTTTAGGGAAAACGATGGGTTACAGACTCTGTCCTAAACGATGAAAAAAGATTGTGTTAACAATTTTTTTAATAGGTAAGTTTTTGGAAATTGTGAGAGGAATGGTCTATTGATGTGAGCAGATAACACGAGGCACATGGGCGCATCCTCTCTGTAAGATAGGGCGAAGTCTAGCGTCTCAAACTGGCTGTGGGCTGCTTGTTCTTAGACGTCGCGGTTTGGAGATTTGTTGCGGCCATGCACGAACGGCGCTCACAATACAGTACCTTAGTGAGGTCGTAGTAACAAAAAGAAAAGAAGTTTTTAAACTATCATTCTGATATTACTCATTCTTTGACATTTTGCTTAGTCAAAACGTATTCACATGGTTCAGCCTAATGCGCAGGACATCCGTAATTCAATCAACTGTCGTACCATTGTATTATACGAGTACATATCAGAGGGGAGTTATCCGCCCATGTATAAAGAAGCTTTAAAAGATTGAAAACTGAAAGAAGAAATTTTCTTGGTCATTACGTAGCTCTGACAAGGATTCCAGCTCTCTTTCAGCCTCTAGCACTGAAGACACTGCCAAGAACAAGAAGTCCGCTAAGGAGAATACAAGCATGGTCACACGGATCTGATCAGCTGGTCCGAATCGTAGTGAATTCACGACATAGGAGACCAAAGAATCTGTATTATGGACCATTTATTGATCAACTAAGCAGAGAGAGAAATAACACTTTGAAGTCCAGTAATTCCGATTATAATTCCACCAAAATAGTATTGTTAATATGATGAGGTTAAATGAAATTCACACTGATTTGACAGCACTCGATTCGTACTTTAAATACAAGCAGGATTATGCCACTGGTAGGTTATTTACGGTAGGCTTTAATATTTAAGAGTCATTCGCTGACTGTCTAAACAACCTTCGTTATACAAATTAACAACTTTCATACCTGACTGCCCACAACTCGCGCACTCGCGACCCTCTCATTATGAAGGCACTGGTTGGACTCTAATTATTCCGAAATGTCTCAATCAACACTGAAATGGTATACAATACCAGTATTAATCTTCCCAAGAACTGCTTTACTTTTTCGCCTGATCACACGGAGCGCGAACTCCCCGAACCTGCTTCGCAGGCTTGCTCAGGCCCTACATGAGAAGAACGGCTGGTGCCAAGCCACCTGCTTTCTCCCCATCAGTGTGGCTAACTCGGTGGAGTCAAGATGCGTCAGGGTAGATTCGATCCGGGACAGAATCGGTATCTGTCCCCTTACAAGGTGAATGCAAGAAGCGTTACTCTTTCTGCTGAGTCATTACCATAGTTTATTTAGCTATTCTGCAGAGGGATACAGCAACTAGTTATATTTTTAAATAGAACATTTTTAGATGATGTATTTAAATCAACTATGAACATATATATTTAAACCTAATTTCTCCCAATATTACCTACAAACAATCAAAGTTTAGGAGAGTATACAATGCGCTTTAAATTACTGGCTGTGTTCAGATGAAAGTTCTGGTAGCAGATTGTTAATTAGAAAGAAGTGTTCAAACGAGTGCCCATTTTCCTGAATGCACAACTCAATGTGCCTTCTGAACGACAGCAGATGAGATGTAAAGTTGCTGGTGTCATGAAGCGCTGTTTGAAGTTTTGCTAGACTCTAGAATGTATCTTAACACTACCGTATACAAAGCGGATCGGAGTGTACAAATACCAGACTTGGAAGATGGTTATGACGCCACGGTCCTCAGGAAAGGCCCTCGCAGTCGTCCAATTTAACTCCAGTACACTTCTTTTTGTGCCGATATCTAAGGAATCCTGTTTGACACTGAACCCAGAAGCCCAGCTTCAAACACTGCATCTAGGAACCTTGTCGTTTCGTCGCACCAGCAACTTTATATCTCGTCGGCTGGTCGTTAGAAGGTGCGTTGACTTGCGGAGTCCGAAAATGGGCACTCGTTCGAAGGCCTCACATAAATGAACATTTCGCCTCCAGAACATCGATCTGAACACAGGCAATATTACGTACAGCAGGTTACATCACCCTCTCAAAATTTGAACCTTTTTAGCTTTGTAATGAAAGCTGAAAGAATTTTGATTTAAATCTATTACTAGACATTGGTTTAAATACACCATCTACATGATAGAAAAAAATGTTGTTCTATTAACAAATTTTAAATTGCCGCCGTAACACTCTAGAAAATGCTATGTTCATAGTTCCACACGAAGAGTAACGGTGCTTATGTTTATCGATCCTTGTAACAAAGTAGAAAATTTCACGTTCTTCTACGTGATTTGCACGGAATTCTTCCCACATGTCGAAACAAGATGTATGTGGTGTAACTAATTGAAGTAGTCGACACATTTGATTTTAAAGTAAGTAGTATATTCATAACAAAGTCTGATATACAAAAACTGCTGCAAGAATGACATTAAAAAAAACAGGTACAAGATTTACTTGATGTGGCTTCAACCACATGCTTTAAATTACTTTACAATAATACATAACAAGTTCTCACATTGTTGGTTGCATGTTTTCTACAAAATTAAATTTGTGTTAAATTGATAGATTTCGTAATGAAAGAAACGTTGTTCTGACGTAAAGCTTTACACTTGATAATAATGTCATCAATTCATTAATACTGTAACGTGTAAGTATGCTAGGTTGATGACATGCATTAAAATATTAATTACGTCAACATTATGCTGATTCAAATAATATGAACATGTATTCGTCAGTATCAGATAGGGTGCTTTATATGGAACTAAAGGTATTTAATTTGAAAATTCGTGAAAAGAGTGGTTGTTTATTACTCGCAATGGTGAAATGTTTTGAAATTTAGTGATGACATAAATACATTAATATTCTAATTGAAATCTGTTAAATACCAGTCATTAACATTAATACAGTAGTAAAAGCATTGATACATAAGACTGTAAGTTGCCTGTAATGAATGGATATAATGCACGGTGTGGGCATGGTAAACTCTTGGTTGATCTAAAATGATAATTATTTCGATGTATTCAGAATGTGTAGTCCCATTCTGCTGCGTTACAAAGTTAGAGAGAAAAACATCTCATCTGGAACACCGAGTGTATGCAGATACTGAGAACAGTAATGGACCGAATAAACTCCGTTTGTAGAATATATGAAACAGCTTGTAGGCTTATCTCCATTAAGAATGACCTAACGTGTTCTATTTGCTGGGGACTCGTCAGTTCAGTCATAAAGCTGGTCTTATATTCCATACACTTTTATTTTGCTCGTTAGGCAACAGCAACGAACTGTGTCGAAAGCCTTCCGTATCTCAAGCAACCCAGCATCCGCCCTGTGCTCATGGACGAACAGAGCAATCTGGGTTTCACAAGATCGTTGTATGCAGAATTCATGTTGAGTTCTACAACGGAGATAATTGGTCTCAGGAAAGTCATAATATACGAACAGAATGACGTCACTGTTACATGTTCTTAATTGTGTGGATTCCTTGGACTTTTACTGAAAATGGGAATGACTGGCACATTTTTCCAATCGCTAGGAAAGCTCCATTCCTCCAGCGAACTACGGTAGACGGCTGTTGGGAGAGGAGCAAATTCTTTTGCATACAGGTATCTCATCAGGTCTTTTCCTCTGTCGAGCAATTTTATTTGAAATTCTGTCCAGTGGCGACTTGTTTCAATTCCTGTCATTGTGACGGTCGTGTGACGTTTGGGAGTAGGAACGGCAGTAGTATCTTCCTCAGTGATTCAGTTTCGGAAAAAGATATTTAGTCTTATGATCTTCTCTCTATCCCCCATTTCAATGCCATATGGCGAATGAGAATATGGGTGGATGGCTTTGATCCGTTTACTCATTTAACATAAGACAAAAAATTTTTAAAAATATTCTGCCATATCAATGTTTGACTTTCACTTTTGAGTTCGCTGGATGCTTCATGCAAGGCCATGCCTGCGTTAATTGTCGCTTCGTTTAGCTTTTTTTCGTTTGCGACTTTCTGACAGCGTTTACGTGTGCAGAGAAGCTTTCTTTGCCGTCCGAGCAGCTTTCTAACATGGCTGTCGAAGCTCAGAGGGTTTTTCCGACCTCTCACATATTTGCTCGGCACGTACCTGACGCATATTAAACAATACTCTTCAGGATTCTTGAGTTTCTCCCGGCGTATTTGATAATCAAAATATCCACGGGTATGCTGCCGGTCTATAGTGTCCAACGGGCACAATATTTCGGCGATCAAACATGTCGCCATCATCAGGTGAACTGACGGACTGAGCTCCTGTGAACGTGCCGGCACGGAGATCCGTACGCTATGGCTGCTCAGAGGGAACTGGGTTTGGTCGCGGCGGCGGCCGATTTAAATACCCTCCGCCCGCGGCGCGCTCCCTCCGCCGTCCGCGCCCAGCGCCACGGTCGCGCGGTGGAACAGATTGCGACGGCGTCTGAGATGACGTCGGTGTGATGCCTCTGTCCGCCGTGGTCGTCACAACTATACGTCTGCTCGATTTACTCTTGATTAACCCGATCGCTGGTTCCCAAGCCTTGCTAAGATTATAGCCACAGTCCCGGTTTATGAGGTCGTCATTGGTGCGAATTTCGATGGCCTCTCTAACAACGCTGTCCCAGTATCTCGACGTCTGTACCAGAATCCTCGTGCGGTCATACTACAGACGTCGAGATACTGGGACAGCGTTGTTAGAGAGGCCATCGAAATTCGCACCAATGACGACCTCATAAACCGGGACTGTGGCTATAATCTTAGCAAGGCTTGGGAACCAGCGATCGGGTTAATCAAGAGTAAATCGAGCAGACGTATAGTTGTGACGACCACGGCGGACAGAGCCATCACACCGACGTCATCTCAGACGCCGTCGCAATCTGTTCCACCGCGCGACCGTGGCGCTGGGCGCGGACGGCGGAGGGAGCGCGCCGCGGGCGGAGGGTATTTAAATCGGCCGCCGCCGCGACCAAACCCAGTTCCCTCTGAGCAGCCATAGCGTACGGATCTCCGTGCCGGCACGTTCACAGGAGCTCAGTCCGTCAGTTCACCTGATGATGGCGACATGTTTGATCGCCGAAATATTGTGCCCGTTGGACACTATAGACCGGCAGCATACCCGTGGATATTTTAATACTCTTCAGATTTGTCCGTGCAAACTCAACATTTTCAGCCTCAGGGGTTGATAGTGTTTTACGTTGGCTAGTCAGCTAGTCTGAAAACTTTTTCTACATCTATATCTACATCTACATCCATACTCCGCAAGCCACCTGACGGTGTGTGGCGGAGGGTACCTTGAGTATCTCTATCGGTTCTTCCTTCTATTCCAGTCTCGTATTGTTCGTGGAAAGAAGGATTGTCGGTATGCCTCTGTGTGGGCTCTAATCTCTCTGATTTTATCCTCATGGTCTCTTCGCGATATATATGTAGGAGGTAGCAATATACTGCTTGACTCCTCGGTGAAGGTATGTTCTCGAAACTTCAACAAAAGCCCGTACCGAGCTACTGAGCTTCTCTCCTGCAGTCTTCCACTGGAGTTTATCTATCATCTCCGTAACGCTTTCGCAATTACTAAATGATCCTGTAACGAAGCGCGCTGCTCTCCGTTGGATCTTCTCTATCTCTTCTATCAACCCTATCTGGTACGGATCCCACACTGCTGAGCAGTATTCAAGCAGTGGGCAAACAAGCGTACTGTAACCTACTTCCTTTGTTTTCGGATTGCATTTCCTTAGGATTCTTCCAATGAATCTCAGTCTGGCATCTGCTTCACCGACGATCAGCTTTATATGATCATTCCATTTAAATCACTCCTAATGCGTACTCCCAGATAATTTATGAAATTAACTGCTTCCAGTTGCTGACCTGCTATATTGTAGCTAAACGATAAGGGATCTTTCTTTCTATGTATTCGCAGCACATTACACTTGTCTACATTGAGATTCAATTGCCATTCCCTGCACCATGCATCAATTCGCTGCAGATCCTCCTGCATTTCAGTACAATTTTCCATTGTTACAACCTCTCGATATACCACAGCATCATCCGCAAAAAGCTTCAGTGAACTTCCGATGTCATCCACAAGGTCATTTATGTACATTGTAAATAGCAAGGGTCCTATGACACTCCCCTGCGGCACACCTGAAATTACTCTTACTTCGGAAGACTTCTCTCCATTGAGAATGACACGCTGCGTTCTGTTATCTAGGAACTCTTCAATCCAATCACACAATTGGTCTGATAGTCAATATGCTCTTACTTTGTTCATTAAACGACTGTGGGAAACTGTATCGAACGCCTTGCGGAAGTCAAGGAACACGGCATCTACCTGGGAACCCGTGTCTATGGCCCTCTGAGTCTCGTGGACGAATAGCGCGAGCTTGGTTTCACACAATCGTCTTTTTCGAAACCCATACTGATTCCTACAGAGTAGATTTCTAGTCTCCAGAAAAGTCATTATACTCGAACATAATACGTGTTCCAAAATTCTACAACTGATCGACGTTAGAGATATAGGTCTATAGTTCTGCAAATCTGTTCGACGTCCCTTCTTGAAAACGGGGATGACCTGTGCCCTTTTCCAATCCTTTGGAACGCTACGCTCTTCTAGAGACCTACGGTACACCGCTGCAAGAAGGGGGGCAAGTTCCTTCGCGTACTCTGTGTAAAATTGAACTGGTATCCCATCAGGTCCAGAGGCCTTTCCTCTTTTGAGCGATTTTAATTGTTTCTCTATCCCTCTGTCGTCTATTTCGATATCTACCATTTTGTCATCTGTACGACAATCTAGAGATGGAACTACAGTGCAGTCTTCCTCTGTGAAACAGCTTTGGAAAAAGACATTTAGTATTTCGACCTTTAGTCAGTCATCCTCTGTTTCAGTACCATTTTGCTCATATAGTGTCTGGACATTTTGTTTTGATCCACCTACCGCTTTGACATAAGACCAAAATTTCTTAGGATTTTCTGCCAAGTCAGTACATAGAACTTTACTTTCGAATTCATTGAACGCCTCTCGCATAGCCCTCCTCACACTACATTTCGCTTCGCGTAATTTTTGTTTGTCTGCAAGGCTTTGGCTATGTTTATGTTTGCTGTGAAGTTCCCTTTGCTTCCGCAGCAGTTTTCTAACTCGGTTGTTGTACCACGGTGGCTCTTTTCCATCTCATACGATCTTGCATTTCACATACTCATTTAACGCATATTGTACGATGGTTTTGAACTTTGTCCACTGTATCCTCAACACTGTCTGTACTTGAGACAAAACTTTTGTGTTGAGCCGTCAGGTACTCTGAAATCTGCTTTTTGTCACTTTTGCTAAACAGAAAAATCTTCCTACCTTTTTTAATATTTCTATTTATGGATGAAATCATCGAAGCAGTAACCGCTTTATGATCGCTGATTCCCTGCTCTGCGTTAACTGTTTCAAATAGTTCGGGTCTGTTTGTCACCAGAAGGTCTAATACGTTATCGCCACGAATCGGTTCTCTGTTTAACTGCTCAAGGTAGTTTTCAGATAATGCACTTAAAAAATTTCACTGGATTCTTTGTCCCTGCCACCCGTTATGAACGTTTGAGTCTCCCAGTCCATATCCGGCAAATTAAAATCTCCACCCACAACTATAACATGGTGGGGAAATCTACTCGAAATATTTTCCAAATTATCCTTCAAATGCTCAGCCACAACAGCTGCTGAGCCAGGAGGCCCATAGAGACATCCAATTACCATGTCACACTTACTAAACAGATGTATCTTCCTAACCTGCTTCAAGTTCCTATATACGCTATAGTCAGCAATGCTATAACGGCATTATGATACCTGACTCCCTGCTCCACGTTAACTGAACTGGAAAGTTCGGCACTGTTTGTAAACAGGATTCTTGTTACCCTCACTAATCGGTTCACTGATTTACTGCTCAAAGCAATTTTCGGAAAAGGTATTTAGAACATTTTCGCACGTTTCCCTGTCCATATTATTCTACCTAATAACTTCCCTAACTCTGTAACACGAGTGCTGTTGCACAGCAGAATAGTAGTTAAGCCCAGGAGTAAAATTTTGTTGGAACTGGCTGGGATGACGGTAATGGGAACACATCTGCCGGATACGCGGTAATGACGTAGCCATTGTCAATACTCGGAAGAATTTAAGTACAAACAGACAGGGAGCTTATTATCTTACTGTGCACGAGAGATGACGCCAGGAACCCCTGATTCAGCTCTTAGACAACAATGCAGAGCAGACATGCCTGCCTAAGTGGCCGAGCGATTCTAGGCGCTGCAGTCTGGGACCGCGGGACCGCTACGGTCGCAGGTTCGAATCCTGCCTCGGGCATGGATGTTTGTGATGTCCTTAGGTTAGTTAGGTTTAACTAGTTCTAAGTTCTAGGGGACTAATGACATCAGAAGTTGAGTGTCATAGTGCTCAGAGCCATTTGAACCAAGAGCAGACATAGTGGTCTTCTATAATGAGGCTGCATGTAGGAACTCTACCTAGAAATGGCACAAGAACTGTAAACTTTGAATAAAGGAACGCTCTGAAGCCCTGACGTTAAACCCTAGGCCAGCCACGAGCGTTAGCAGGCTCAGAAAATGGGAGCCCATTTGGTTACATGTACTGGAGGGGGGATCACGTTATCGACTGCTACAAGACTCTCACCTCTCTCTCACTCACTCTGTGAGTTAGGCCGAGACGCGGGGTTGCCGCACGGTCCGGGGCGACTTGTCACGGTCCGCGCGGCTCCCCTCGTCAGCATGGGTGCCCCCTCGTGCATGGGTGTGTGTGTTGTCCACAGCCTAAGTTACTTTAAGTTAGATTAAGTAGTGTGTAAGCTTAGGGACCGATGACCTAAGCAGTTTGGTCTCATAAGATCTTATCAAGTTAGACCATTCCATCTGCGTCACAGATACTGATGAAACGTCAGCACTATTAGTTACAGGAAGCCCCAGGTGAACAGACGAACTATCTACGGCAGCCGCCACCTTGCAGTCCAGTGTTCTGAGTCCGCAGCCATCTGGCTGTGGAGGGAACTTCCACTCTGCTAGCTGCATTCCTGCCGATCACAGCAGTGACTGACTGAAGATGAGGGCCTGGCCTATCTTCCATGAATGAAGAATGGATCTGTCTATCTGTGAGCTGTTCAGTTGAGGGACAGGGCACCTGTTCCGCCAGTCCTGGGCAGTACAAGTACCACCTTACTGGCTGTATGCTGGGACCAGTTTCGGGATTTTCTTCATGTCGCTGTTGGGTCTTCCGCCTACACATTATCTTCACAATCGACAGCATGGACATGTAGATTTCGGGCGCCCAGCCTAAGCACAGCTTACTCATCGAAAGTTCTGAGGCTCCAACAGACGCCCACTTCAACATCGGGCTGTAGCGATGCGCTGGCCGCCAGACCCTGCTACGAGAGGGCTGCAGCACTCACCCGTGACAATGCAGGACGCTTCGCCTGCAAATTCCTCGCTGGTCGCTGACGTGCTACTCTGTGCCTTCGTGCAACTGGCATCAGTGCGGCCGCTGCTAGGCAGCGCTGCTAAGAAGACAGAGTGGATGTAAAACTCTTGTTAATGAATTATTTCTAATTAGCGTCCTGGCGCTCCACAGAACTCCACCACCGCACCTCCGCTCATGTATCCTACACTCACGCATTGTCGGGCTCCTACAATACTGTTACATTATCAGGAAATTGAAGTGCAACCTTCTCCAAGTTTTCCCTCAAATATTCCTCCACTACTGCTTCTGAGGGAGAAGGTCTATAAAAGCATCCGATGATCATGTCTGATCCTCTTCACCCAAATTATTTCGCATTCATAATCTGCTAGCGAGGCTACCTCACTAGACATTATAGTACTGCTTGTGGTTATAGTCACATACGCACGATTGGGGTCCTGCCTATATTTACACTATACGTTCCAGTCGAAGTTTAGAAGCTACCTGTTATTAACGTCTGGTTTGAACCAGTTTTCTCTCCCTAGTTCCATGTGGACATTATTAGCATTTATAGCCGAGACTAGTTTTTGGATCTTTCCATCGACACTCCTAAATTAATTAATATTACAAAAAAGTGAAGCACCTGGACGGGGAGGGGAGGGGAGAGGGGCGATCACAAGCCTAATGGGTTGAGAGGATTTGTGATGTTGTTGTAGTGATTACAAAATCAAGTTAAAATTAAAAATACCTTGGGGGCAAGAGAAACGATGTTAGTTTAATAGGGTGAGTGGATATGTGCTGTTATTGCAATGATTACAAAATCGAATTAAAATTAAAAAGACCTTGGCGGTATGAACCCACATTAGTTGGATGTTGCATCCTCTCTGGCCTGAATGCATGCACTGATTCGAGATTCGTTGGAAAATGTTTCACGAAGACGTTGTATCCTCTAATGAGGCAAGCTAACCTACAACTGTTTTGACTGGTCGTCAATTCGTGGGCACTGGCACTGACACAGAGTTAACGCCCGAGCTGTTCCCACACGTGTTCTATTGGGGAAAGGCATGGCGATCTTGGTGGCTACAAGAGTACGTCACCATCATGTAGACATTTCATAGACATGTGCCATGTTTGGACGAGCATTGTCCTGTTGGAAAATGGCACCACGATAGTGTCACACGAGAGGTAGCAGTCTCTACCAGCTTTAGCCTTAAGCCATACACGATGGCTCCTCGTACCATGCCGGTGTAACACTGGAGCGCCTCTCCAAAACATTGGAAGAATCTGATCTCTCCTCAGGTCGCAACATTACACGCTGACGATAGTCATCTGGGGTAATGCAGAACAGCAACTCAGTGCGACGCCATGTATCAGCAGTCAATGCTTCCCGGTTACGGCGGCACTCGAAATGCAGCCGTTTATGTGGTGGTGTTAACCGCAAGCTGCGCTTGGGACGGTAACTCCCTAGTCCGGCTGCTGCTAGTCTCTGACTAGTGGTGCGGGATGACACATGGAGTCCGTTACTTGTTCTCGAACGGCAGGTACAGGTGTGAAGGCGTTGCAGTGTGCTTGGTGCATAGTAACGCGATCGTCCCATGTGGTCGGGCGTGGACGACCGTAACTGTAACGTCGACTGTGCCTGCCCCTCACATTTCTACATCTAAATCTACATGGTTACTCTGCAATTCACACTTAATTGCCTGGCAGAGGGTTCATCGAACCATTTTCATACTACTTCTCTACCATTCCACTCTCGAACGGCGCGTGGGAAAAAGGAACACCTAAATCTTTCCGTTCGAGCTCTGATTTCTCTTATTTTATTACGATGATCATTTCTCCCTACGTAGGTGGGTGTCAAGAAAATATTTTCGCATTCGGAAGAGAAAGTTGGTGATTGAAATTTCGTAAATATATCTCGCCGCAAAAAAAAAAAAACCACCTTTGTTTTAGTGACTGCCAGCCCAGCTCGTGTATCATATCAGTGACACTCTCACCCCCACTGCGCGATAACACGAAACGAGCTGCCGTATTTGCACTTTTTCGATGTACTCCGTCAATCCTACCTGGTACGGATCCCATACCGCGGAGCAATATTCCAGCAGAGGACGGACACGTGTAATGTAGGTTGTCTCTTTAGTGGGTTTGTCGCATCTTCTAAGTGTACTGCCAACAAAGCGCAGTTTTTGTTTCGTCTTCCCCACAATATTGTCTATGTGGTATTTCCAATTTTAGTTGCTCGTGATTGTAATTCCTAGCTATTTATTCGAATTGACAGCCCTTAGATTTGTGCGATTTATAGTACACCCAAAATTTATCGGATTTCTTTTAGCACCCATGTGGATGATTCGCTCTTTTCTTTGTTTAGTGCTAACTGCCACTTTTCGCACCATACAGAAATTCTTTCTAGATCATTTTGTAATTGGAATTGATCGTCTGAGGATTTTACTAGACGGTAAATTACAGTGTCATGTGGCGTTCGCTGTGTTATTCGATGGTTTGGTATTTAACTAATTTGTAAATGGAAATGATAAACTTATTTTATTACATTGAGTAATTACTAAATAATTTTTCTCCCGGCTAAAGATTTGATCAACTTGCTAAAGAACTCCAAGTTAACGTCGTGTTAAAGTGTTGTCTGTAAGTTGTGTAAGTGTCACTAAATCACAGTTCATACAACAGATTCTATACAACTATGGATTATGATGGAAACAGTTATCTTCAGCAAAATGATCATTAAAACCACAGAATATCAGCCGCGCACAACACTGACGTATGTTACCTGAAACAATATTCTTCGCAACTCGTGCGTAATTAATTTCGGCTCCATACATCAGCTAGAAAAGTTTGTTATAACGATCGTGCTATGAGCACTGTTTTTAAAGAACCAATCTGATTCGAATTATTTTCATTAAAATGAGTTCGGGACCACCGGTGCACATTTATTTTTACACATTTGTATTACGTTCAGCATTTATGTCTGCAGAGTTGCGTAATTTGAATTTGCCGCTGAGATAATTGTTAAGATGGCGGCAGACAATTGATAGAGACTTTCTATTGTTAGAGCAAATAAGTATTTTAAATGCTTATTGAACTTTACAGAAACTCTACTTTCGTATTGAGCACTATTTAGACTTCATCAGGCAAACATTTGATTTGTTTCTAAGGAAAACACAGACAAAAACGCAATACAAATCGCTATCATCAATGGCTGCGCTCCTTGCAGCGGAAAGAAACAATTAACACAGATAATGCTTACTGAGAGAGGAATTACAGTTACAAATAATTATTCACTCATGTTTATAATAATAATGCACTCTATTTTCAAGTAATAATTAACAAATAATTGCAATTTCTTAACAGACCTCAGTATGATACGCGTCTTGCGTGCTGAACCTACAAAAGCCAACCAACAAAAGGTAAAAACAAAGGAAGACAAACGCAGATCACAAAAGGAATTTACAATTATCATTGTCTTTGTATGATACACATCGATATGTCCAATTAGATCATAGAATATTATATAAATAATTAATATTATTATTTTTTCATGTGTCGAATAGGTAATGTTTATAACTGTTAGAGGCATAATTTCCTCTCGTCGCACTATAGCCAAAAATTTATCTCGTGGATGTTACAGTCATCTGCAAACAATCTAAGGGGGCTGCTCAGATTATCACCTAGATCATTTATATAAATCAGGAACAGCAGAGGACCTATGACACTACCTTGGGGAACGCCAGATATCACATCTGCTCTACTCGATGATTTACCGTCTATCACTACGAACTGTGACCTCTCTGAGAGGAAATCACGAATCCAGTCACACAACTGAGACGATACTCCATATGCACGCACTTTGATTAATAGTCGCTTGTGAGGAACGGTGTCAAAAGCCTTCTGAAAATCTAGGAATATGGAATCGATCTGAGACCCCTTGTCGACAGCACTCATTACTTCAACTACTGTTTTGCACAAGAACGATATTTTCTGAATCCGTGTTGGTTATGTATCAATAAGTCATTTTCTTCAAGGTGATTCATAATCTTCGAGTACAGTACACTCTCCAAAATCCTACTGCAAATTGAGGTCATTGATATGGGTCTGTAATTCAATGGGTTACTCCTATTTCCTTTCTTGAATATATGTGTTTGACCTGTGCTTCTTTCCAGTCTTTAGGAACAGACCTTTCGTCAAGTGAGCGGTTGTATATGATTGCTAAGAAAGGCGCTATTGTGTCCGCATACTCTGAGAGGAACCTTGATTGGTATACCATCTGGACCGGAACACTTGCCTTTCTTAAGTGATTTGAGTTGTTTTGCAACACCTAAGATATCTACTTTTATGTCACTCATGCTGACAGCTGTTCTGGTTTCGAATTCTGGATTATTTACTTCGCTTTCTTTCGTGAAGGAATTGCAGAAAACTGTATTTAGTAACTCCGCTTTAGTAGCACTATCATCGGTAACATTTCCATGCACTGTCACTGCCGAATGCCCCACAAATCTGGATATTACTCTTTTCGAACAGTAATTCGAATAGAGACCCACAAAGTGGCCTATTTCAAACTATTTCAGATGCTGATAACGCCGTCTGACATGAGGAAGCGGCATCCCCATGCCCTTTCCATTGATCACTCAACATCTGGCGATGTTCACGCCCTTTATACGTCCTAGCAGGCGTAGTAGAAACGCCACACACCAACAACACTAAGGCACTCTAATGGCCGTTTAGTCTGTCACAAAGAAATGCAACTCTAATAATTTAGATACCCGCGAATGTTATATGAGTGCACGAAGTTACATCGACATCCAACCACGTCTTCTGGGTGCTTCCCTTTTTTTGTCAGGCATATATATTAATATTCTGTTTTTCCGATCTGCCATGACAATTGTTACCCTCTGTAAGTAACTGGACTGATGTTATTCCCTTTCTGGAATCAGAACGTCACTTATTGGGCCTGTGGAGGTAAGTTCCAGCAAAAAAAAAAAAAAAAAAAAAAAAAAAAACAACCTCACATATGCCCGTCACACATTCTCGTCTACCCTTGTAACCATTTCCTGTGTCTAGTGCACCCCTGACCTATTAAGAGGGTCCTACAATTCTCCACCCGATCCGATAGCGGAGATTGAGAATTCCGCACCCAACATATTCACATAATCGTCTGCGTCTAGGACCGCCAAGTGTTGCGGAAAAAAAAAGAAAAAGAAAACGCACAGGTAACCTAAAGTTGGATAGCAGGATGGGGATTAGAAGCTCACTAGTCCGCATTGCGAGTCGTGTGCCTTAAGCACCCGTTCTGCAGTAACGTACAAGGCGTGGCGCAATAGTTTAGTAAAGTGTTTATGGTTTTTCACAACGCGAGTACCAGGAGCCGCGAAGTTCTGAAGATTCTATTGATTTTGAACGCTCCAGAACTAAAGTAGACGTGAAATAACTTTAGTGAAAAAGTTCAGACAGATACACCCTAAGACAAAAAAAACGACACACCACGAAGGAATTACCCGAATGGGACGGAATTTAGTAGCTGTGACGTACACGCACAAAAAAATGATAAAATTTCTGAAAAAGTGAATGATTCATTCAAGAGAAAAAGTTTCACAAATTGAGGAAGTCAATAACGCATTAGTCCAACTCTGGCCCTTATGCAAGCAGTTATTTGGTTTGGCACTGATTGAAACAGTTGTTGCATGTCCTCCTGAGGGAAATCGTAGCAAATTCCGTTCAATTGGCTTGTTAGATTAACAGAATCTCGAGGTGGTTGTAGGGCCCTGTGCTCCAAGCGCTCTAAATTGGGAAGAGATCCGGTGATCTTGCAGGCCAAGGTAAGGTTTGGTAAACACGAAGACAAGCAGTAGAAACTCTCACCGTGTGCGGGCGGGTATTATCTTGCTCAAATATAAGCCCTGGATCGTCGACATGAAGGGTTTCAAAACGGGGCGAAGAATATCGTCGACGTACCGCTGTGCTGTAACAGTGCCGCGGATGAAGCCGAAGGGGTCCAGCTACGAAAAGAAATGGCTCCACAGACGATCACTCCTGGCTGTCGAGCCGAACGGCTGGCGACAGTCAGTTCGATATCCTGCCACTGTCCGGGGCATCTCCAGACACGTCTTGCCTGGTCATCGGTGCCCATTTCGAAGCGAGACTCGTCGCTGAAGAGAATTCTACTTCAGTTAATGGGATTCAGGTTGAAGACGTCTGGGGATATCTTCACAACAGAGTACGTTTGGAGCATTGTGGACGCGGCCCTCCTTCCAGCTCGGGATTTTGACGATCTAATGCGCCAGCTGCACAGAATTTGGCACGATATCCTTCACCAGGACATCCAACTACTCTATGAATCAATGTCAAGCCGAATAACTGCTTGTGTAAGGGCTAGAGGTGGACAAACGTGTTATTGACTTGCTCAGTTTGTGAAGCGCTTTTTCTTCAATAAACCATCTAGTTTTTCTAGAATTGTAATGATTCGTTTGTCAGCACAAGTACATCACATCTACCGATTTCAGTCCCATTTGGATAATTCCTTCATGATGCGTCGTTTTTCTTTTGTGTTAGAGTATGTTATGATCTGCTTGTCGGTGTTACATAAACGTCTTTCCATTCGTATACTATTGTGTTTTAGCTCCCATCTGATTTCAGATCGCCTTCATAGAACGCAATATCTTTTTGCTAAATATACAGGCGTCAGCAGAATTCTTCCTAGAGGCGGGTGGGGGAGGGGGTAAGGTTTGTCAGTTTTGATATAACTCTTTCTGTGAGACTGAAACGTGTCGTGACCCAAAAACTAAATTTGACAATAAGTACACAGGACTTATTGGAACTTAAAATATTGACATTTATCTACTTAGTTTTCGTTAAGACAGATTACCTTTGAACAAAATGCTATTTGGTCTACAACTTTGCTTCTGCCGTTTTGCAATAGACGGCAGTAGCGGCAAGTGGGGCTCGGATGGTCCTTCATAGGTGTAATACAATAAGCTTAGGCATCTGTAAACATTATGCCATAAAAATATTAGTCGATTTGTGATTGCATCATAAGGTTATTCTCGATTAAGTACGTCAACTTACGTACCCATTTCTCGCCATCTGAAGGAAGTTTTAATTTTCTGCTTTAAATTTGCGGCTGCGGCTCTTAAAATGCTGGGTAAGACCAATGGTGAGGGAACTATTAGTGGAAGAACGTGCAGAGAATGTTTTCAACGCCGTAAGAAAGGTGATTTTGATGTCGAAGACCGGCATGGCGATGGAAGACAGAACGTTTTCGTAACTACTAAAACAGACGAAGACAGTCACAGGACAACATTATCGAAAGCAACTGATGCGTTCGAGTTCAGCACTGAAACACAAACGGCGACAATACAGCGATAGACACGTAAAGGTAATTTTGCAGCAGGTTAGTGCTCGACCCCACGTCGCACGTCCCGTCAAAATATTCATGAAAACGTTGAAATGAGAAGTCCTATCGCTCCCGCCGTATTCTTCATACGTTGCTCTCTCTGACTACCTCCTTTTTCGATCAGTGGCATACAGTCTGCCCGACACCTCTCAGGGGGTGTCGGTCTGGTTGACCAGCACTTCCGATCACAAGAACAAGTGCAAAATTGAATCGATTCATGGATCCCCACAAAAGACACCTTCTTCCGCCCGGGATTCGTATGCTATCCGGAAGATGGGAGAATGTAGTGGCCAGCGATGGGCAATACTATGATTCATAATTTTTTTTGTAAGTTTTTCACAATAAAGCCCCGAACTTGGAGAAAAAACGGAGGACGCAAAGTTGTAATCCTAGTAAGTATATTCCAGTAGTAAATGAGTCAACAATCTGAAGTTACATCATCATATGATTAAATGTAGGATATCAAAAGAATTGTGAAATAAAGCTAGAAAGTAGTGGTAAAAATATTTTATTCGTACTTAAGCTGATAATAAGAACTAAAAATCTGAAATAGCAAAAAAACGCAGAATGGCTGAAAAAATCCTGCTGGATATCAACAGCAGTGCCACATTAAGTGAAGGAACAGGGAATAAACTTTTTAAAAAAGTCTTATTCAACTTCGAAGCTATCTTGCTTGCTTCCAAAACTTCACATCTGTTCATGTTAATCGATATATTGCATTATTTTCATTATTTTTTTAGTGTTGACTGGCATAACCGAAGTTGAACAAAAATTGTGTTGAAAGCTTTTTTCTGGTGCTGATTAGGTAATAGGATTAGATGAATCTAGGAAACCTCCTAAAGCCACCACCGAACTGGTGGAATCAGTGTCTAGCAACCTAGGACTGCACCAAGGTATTCTTGTCTCTCTAGTCTATCACATTACTGTAGCAGGCCATTTGAATTGTGGAATTCGTAACTCTGCGGCTGCATGTGGCGCTGTGATACATTTACAGACTTTGAGAAGCTCCCAATCCTGGAGAGCACATTTTTTTTCATTTTGAATTTTCACACTTTTCCCTCTCTTCTAACGTAGAAAATGGTATTTTCTTTCTTCGACTGATGTGTTTGTAATCGTTATAAAGCAGAAGCGCTGTAACAATTATGTCTGAAAAGTCCGTGCTTAGAACTGCGGTTTGGAGTGTTTCCGGTGCTTGGTTTCTTATTGGAGCTAGAAACATGCAGTGAAAATGTTTTGGTTTAGCGCGGATCAGCGGTCATTTGGACAGCCACTCGAACATTTCTCTGATTGTAGCTATGTTACAGTATATTAAGCAAAATTTGAACTACGAACCGGAGCTGGCGCTCAGGCAAGCTGTGCGAAGCGATTAATTCTTTTTGCAAAAGATTTTAATTGGGCTGAAATTACAGCTCAGCTGACGGCAGCATATGTATGTGCACCGGATTTTACGTGCGAAAAAATGCAGAAAACCCGTTTTTCTATGAGAATTTGAAGCGTCCTATTTCTATACTTCAGACTTGTAAGAATCGATTCAAACTTCGCATGGAAGTAGACAAATGGGTAAAGTCAAAACGAAATTTTTTATCCATTAATCTTTGTCTGTTGGCGAGATACGATGGTTTATGAAGTCGAGATATATGTAGCAAGTAAAATTCGATCTTACGTGAATTGAATGCGCAGAAATGATTTAAAGTGCACAAAATTCATAAAAAATGCATTCTTACGATAAAACTGAAAACTTGCTTTCAAAACTGTAGCTTGATTCGTGCAAAAACATGTTTTTGTGAGTTTTTTTTACACACTCCACTTCTATGTTTCAGACTTGCGCGACTCAATTCAAATTTTGTAAGAAGGTAGACAAATACATATAATTAATGGTCGTCCTGTTGTTTTGTGAAAGCTTTACCCGTTGCCACGATAGAAGAAGCGTGGTTTAAAAGGCAATAAAAAAAACTTATACCGTATCAGTTGTCGCCCGAGTCAACAAAAATCTACGTCGATTGCCAAGCCATAGCGGTCTAATGTCAAAATTATGGTTGGGTAAAAGCTGGGAGCCAGAATAAAAAAATTCTTCAAACATAACACAAAAAAGCTGCAAGATGTTGACACACCTACATCTAACAACTTTTTGGCTAAAGTTCCTGAACCTGTGTCCAAAATACAGATGATTTGCCAGCTATAGTAAACAATGTATAATATCGTATGGCTGAAAAGCATATGCGCTATAGTTAGAAAAGTTTTTCTGGGGGAGATAAAATTTCTTGGGATGGATTTGTCGCTGGGGGAGGGGGGGGATGACATCATCTATTCTATCTCGTTACTTTATCTGACGTGATGCATTATATTCTATGAGATGCAAGATATGTCAAGATATTTTGAATGAAATGTTTTTGAAGCTACCAGATAAGTCGAAAACCTAGTTCCCTTCTTTCACATCCCTAACTCTGCCCAGGACACATTCGTCTTTCTTGTGCTATGATACGAGCATTTTTCATTTTTGTTAAGTATGGATGTACGCTCCTACAATACAGTAGGGCTGCGTTTTTCCGGATGGCTACAACAGCTCTGTCATGTAAAATTGAATGCAGAGTCAGCAAGCCATATTGACTTTTCTTTTTCTACAGACAAATAGTAAACTGCTGTTGTGATTCCAGTGTGCGACAAGGGGAGGGGATGTCATTATGGAAATTAGGAACAGAAGACTGCCGCAATGTTTGTGATGTGATGGAAATTGGCGACAGAATCTGTCCTCCAGGGTGTTGGATTGACTCCTTTCTGGAGCTCGGTATAGGCTGAACGAGGAAGCAACAGAAAAAGACTGAAGACATTATTTCGGCACGTTTCTGTAAACGTTTGCGTCCAGCTTGACTGCAGATCAGCCCCGAAACCGCAGCCACATCAAGGAAATACTGTAGCAAGGTTTACTGTGACAACTGCGAAGACACAAGATGCACTCTAAGATTTAAAAAAAAAAAAAAATAAAAAAAAAAAAAAAAAAAAAAAAAAAAAAAAAAAACGGCGCACCACGAAGGAATTATCAAAATAGGATGGAAATCAGTGAATGTGATGTACATGTTCAGGCAAACAAATTATTACAATTTCAGAAAAGTTGGATGATTTATTCAAGGGAAAGAGCTTCACAAATTGAGCAAGTCAGTAACGCGTTGGCCTACCTCTGGCTCTTATGAAAGAAGTTATTCGGCTTAGCACTGATTCACAGAGTTGTTACATGTCCTACTGAAAGATATCGTGTCAAATTCTGTCCAATTGGGGCGTTAGATCGTCAAAATCCTGGGATAGTTGTAGGGCCCTGTACCCATAACACTCCAGCGTTAATTGTGGCGAGACCCGGCGACTTTGCTGGCCAAGGTAGGAGGCAAGTACGTAGTAGAAACTCTCGCCGTGTGCGAGTGGATATTATCTTGCTGACATGTAAGCCGTGGATGGCTTGACATGAAAGGGGAAACACAACGGAGCGTAGAATATTGCCAGCGTACCTCTGTACTTGTAAGGGTGCAGCGGATTACAACAAAAGGCGTCCTGCTATGAAATACAACGGCGTCCAAGACTATCATTCCTGATTGTCGGGCCGTATGGCGGGCGACAATAAGGCTGGTATCCCACCACTGTCCAGGGCGTCTCCAGACACGTATTCGCCAATCATTGGGGCTCAATTCGAAGCATAACTCATCACTGCAGACAATTTTATTCCAGTCAATGACATTCCAGGCTGAAGACATGTCTGGAGACGCCCTGCAGAGCGGCGGCATACTAGCCTTATTGTCGCCTGCCATACGGCCCTACAGCCAGGAGTGCTGGCCTGGGGTGCCACCTGATTTCATAGCAGGATGCCTTTGGTTATCATCCGAGGCACTCTTATAGCACAGCGGTACGTCGACAATATTCTAAGCCCTTTTGCATCCCTGCAATCTGGTTAAATAAACAAGATTCTGCACTGCCTTGTCTCCTGAAAATTGTTTAAACAATATTCGAATGCCTTAAATTTTTTAAGGCAGTGTCATTTACGATATATTAGCCTACTGTCGTGAGATCCACCCAGTCCAACACAGAATGAGCGAGCTTTCCCGCCATTTTTTTCTGGGAGGCGTGGGATGTTCTCTGGTGGTGGCATTCCTAATTGTTTAAATAAATAAATAAACAGGGCGAAATTGTTTAAATAAATATTATATTGATCCTGCCAGTCCAGCAGCTCAACACAGACTGAGCGAGTGTCCCGTCATTGCCAGGGGTGGGTTGGTGGTGACAGCAACGAAGGGGGGGGGGGGGTTGTTGGGGAGGGGAAAGGGATGGGCGAGGGGTCGGGGTTTCACAGAGGGTGGTGCGAAAAGGGACCCACATGCTGGCTGGGGAAAATCCATGACATCATCAAGGGTGGGGGTAATTAATTGATCGATTTAATTAATTTGAATAATTAATATGATATCAGTTGATATCAAAGCGTGCCAACACCCCTGTTGCCCTATTACTAGTAATGCACCCAGGAGCATGATCATTTTGGTGATCCAGATGTTATGATGTGTGGAGGTACAATGTTGTGTGGAAGTACTAATTTCCAAATCTTTTAACATGTTATGTTGTTGCCATGTTATTATGACACTGTACTCGCTTCCCATGTGCTTCTTTTCAGGGTGCAGCCGACCAACTTCATTTTTATGGATGCCAGTGTGTGACCGCATCAAACAGCACAGGTGGAGGAGCTCTTGGAACCAGACGATTTTCGGCGAATGGACTGGCCTGCTCGTCCCCCGCCTTAAATCCCATCGGGCACGTGTGGGTTGCATTCGAGAGTTGCACTGCAGCACCTGCACATGTATCAACCACCATCCAGCAGTTGTCAACCGCACTGGTGGAGAAAGTGAATGCTCTACCACAAGAACTCCTTACCAACCTTGCAGCCAGCATGGGAGCACGTTGCAGACCATAGTGATCACACATCCTATTAACAGCCATATCCCATCTTTTATAATGTTCAGAGTACCATCATGAATCACGGTGACTTCGGTGTAATTGTTGTCTTAAAATAAAAGTCTCATATCAGTTGGTGTTTTTGCATACTTTCAGTTAGTTACCTTCTGTACTATACCGTCTGCCCCCTTAGTTGGGTGGTCAGTGCATCTGACTGCTATGCAGTGGGCCCGGTTTCGATTCCTGGCTGTGTCGCAGATCTTCACCACTGGGTTTTTGTTGTTCTCATCGTTGTTTCATCATCATCGACAAGCAAGTTACCCAACGTGACGTCAACTGGAAAGGCTTGCAATTCGGCGGCCGAACTTCCCCAAGTTGGCACATCCGGCCATCAGTGCCGTACGATCATTTCATTATTTTATCTGTACTTTAGCAGTTCTTTCTATGCAAGATCTAAGTTCCAACGAGCTATGTTACTTGGTAGTGACACACTGTGCAAATGTTACTTTCGTTCTTAAGTTTTGTACACTAGTGAAATTGTGTAAGGGCCGATTGAAAAGTTCCCGTTCGAAGGCCGTACAATCCAGAATCGGCATGCCAATGAGACAAAATAGCCGTGAGAAATGAAGCAATCGTTCCACCGACGCATCAGGTTGAAAGTAGCAGTTTGTAAAACATCATGTCCTCCTGCGTGAATAAGTCCGTAACTGCCTGCTGTACATTCTTGTTCGACAGTAATCGTCGACCCTTGAAGGCCTTTAAGGGATCAGGAGTATGTGGCGGGTGCTCGAGTGTCTCCCGCTTGAGATGTCATAACTTCGGCGTTACGACATGTGCGATATGGGGACGTGAGTTACCATGATAAAGCAGCATCCCTCGTGCGCACCATTGGACAACGGTGGTTTTCGACAGACATGCTGCCCAAAACACAGTCTCCATTCTTCTATGGATGTCTTCCGCTGAGTGTCCTTCGGCAGCCAATCAAAGAGTAACAGCACGTTGGTCCTGTTTAGATAACTTCGCCATAGTTCACATTCCGCATTTACCAACGAGCAAGCCAGGAAGAACGAATACCGCACTAGTCTCTTGCCTACATGACAGTGCTTATGTATCCGCATCGAAGTAGCGCTACGTTTCATATACGCCGCAGCAACACTCTCAGACGGAAACATTTTGGTTCTATGATATCACAAGATGCAGTAACTCACGCCTGCTGGTTTAGGCAACCTCAACGACACAGGAGTTGTTAAGTTTCCGTAGTGTAGCGGGGCCAGGCTAAGCTGGCATGTTTCCGCGTTTTAAGAGATCCCGGGGTGACGTACATAAATTCAAAGATCATATTATGATTGTTATGTAATGGTCGTAAGCCAGTTTTATTACATAACTTGTAACATATCGTATGCTTTCCATCTCGTATGCTTCTCATCGTGGGCAAAAATTATGTCGTAAATTTTTAATAAAATGTTAAAGAATTAATTCATGGGGTAGCCTCGATCAGAGATAACGTAAAGTTACAGATAAGGATCAAATGTTGATCTCTGGCTATCTTCTTACATTCTTTCCTTGTGTAGAGAAGGCGATATGTTCCATTTTTTTTGGTGAGAGTACGATGCCGCCATTAGAGATAAGCGCACGCAAATGCTCTATAGCCGCCACTCTACCGTACTGCAGCCCTGAAACTTAACTAATTTATATTAATTACAAAAGATTAATTATTTCAATGTTAAAAGATTAGACATCGACGAATAGTCAAAAGTTATTCTGCGTCGAAAATGAATTTAAAAATGCTGGTAAGTCGCGTAAGTAATACAGACCGATGGTATTGAATCCTTTATAGTGCTTGCATGGGGGCTTAATGAAATATAATGCAAATAATTTTAATTTTAGTAGCTGTCTGTCCGGTTACGCAGTCTCGTAACCGGTTGGCCCTGACTAGTATTAGTCCGCAATCTGACTGCATAGAATAACAACAAAGCATGAAAGGAAATTTCCGTTAACACAATTAATTAATTAAGTCCCCAGCAACTATAAAAGCTACGAAACAACAAAGCACAAGTGTAACTGTTCTGTGTGTGGAAGTGTGATTCAACGTACACATCTGGCACGGTTCTTCCTCAATACGACAAGATGCTTTAAACGCCATTTACAATGAAGTAATTAAAAAAAACCAGAAATACTATGATTGCACATAGAAACCAGAATTACACTCTAATACATGAACACAAGTCAGATGCTTTGTTGACTGAACCTGTGACAAAAGAGGAATTGTTATTTAGGAAATTTGAAATACAAAAATTTTTTGTTACCTCATATATATTGGCGAAAAATACACTCTGATCATTACAACATCCCCAATCGAACAGCATCGGCTGTCTAGCCCATCAGAACAACTGCACACGACATGCTCACAACTAGTACTGCTATCGACATCCTCTCAAGCACTGACCACGGCAACCTCCGAACTACTACTGCTACACGGCAACTTCTGAACTACTACTGTCCCAGTGGAGGCGGCTGAATAATAGCTTTCGCGCAATCTCTGGCGCTGTGACTCAGTGTAGCCACCTTTCATATGCCCCTCCTCCACGGGCTAGAATTTGATGGTATTTTTGCCAGCATTGGTGCTGAAAATACCACCAAATTCGTCCAAAAAAATATAGAAAAAATAAAAGATAATATTAATAAGTAAATATCACATAACTAAATAAATTTTGGCTTTCACTGACCCTTCAATAACCTAATATACAAAATACAGTAAGGAATACAAATGCTTTCATACATGTGATTTTACGTAATAGTTTACACAAGTATCATTCAATCAGTGGCACCAGCAATGACGAATAAGTGTAGGTAAGAGTCTCATAACATTTCATAAACAGTAAATACACAAAAAATCAGTTTATACAAATATTCACATAAAATCTTTTCAATAGTTCAATAACCAAGTAGCACTCCTCAGAGTAGTTGACAGTTCCAACAGTAGCACCCAGCAATGGTCAACAGGTGCAAATACCAGTCTCATACATTTCATCAACAGTAATTGAACAGCTCCAACAGTGGCACCCAGAAATGGCGAGCAGGCGCAGACACCAACAAGTGACATTATTTCAGTAGAAGCAATTCCATCAGTGGCACCCAGCAATGTTGACAGGTGCAGATAGCAACAAGTGACATCATTTCAGTAGAAATGTGGCACCCAGCAATGCTGAATAGGTGCAGACACCGACAAGTGACATAATTTCAGTAGAAGCAGTTCCATCAGTGGCACCCAGCAATGTTGAGCAGGTGCAGACACCAACAAGTGACATCATTTCAGTAGAAGCAGTTCCATCAATAGCACCCAGCAATGTTGAGCAGGTGCAGACAGCAACAAGTGACATCATTTCAGTAGTTGAGCAGTTACTACAGTGGCACCCAGCAATGTTGAACAGGTGCAGACAGCAACAAGTGACATGATTTCAGTAGCAGCAGTTCCATCAGTGGCAACTAGCAATGGCGAGCAGGTGCAGGCAGGAATGAGTGACATCACATCAATAGTAGCAGTTCCAACAGTGGCACCCAGCAATGTTGAACAGGTGCAGACGGCAACAAGCGATATCATTTCAGTAGAAACAGTTCCATCAGTGGCACCCAGCAATGTTGAACAGGTGCAGACAGCAACAAGTGACATCATTTCAGTGGTTGAGCAGTTCCAACAGTGGCACCCAGCAATGTTGAACAGGTGCAGACAGCAACAACTGACATGATTTCAGTAGCAGCAGTTCCATCAATGGCACCTAGCAATGGTGAGCAGGTGCAGGCAGGAATGAGTGACATCACATCAATAGTAGCAGTTCCAACAGTGGCACCCAGCAATGTTGAACAGTTGCAGACACCAACAAGTGACATCATTTCAGTAGCAGCAGTTCCATCAGTGGCACCCAGCAATGGCAAGCAAGTGCAGGTAACAGTCCATAATATTCAGCAGCAATAATTAAACAGTTCATCAGAGTTCATCAGCAGAAATTAAACATTTCCAAGTGGCACCCATCAATGATAATAGGTGTAAGCGCAAACAACCGTTTGAATGCACACACAATTGCTTTTACAAAATTATTATCAGTGCTTTTACACTAAACGTACAAATTATAGTAAACACACAAATGATATCAGATAATTGTCATATTAACTATTCCAAATACACAAATATCAGTAAACCTATAATATTTATGGGTGTCAGTGCAAGCCACAACAAACAAGTAAAATAATACTTAGGAGGTAGGTCAGTACCATTTATTTGGGATTAGGAAAGGAAAACACACTCACTCATCTTTCATCCACATATTAAGTATTATTGTGTAATTGAATAGTGTTAACTGTGTAAATGCAATTCTGTCAAAATTTGATGTTCAACATGTGTATCAAATAGTAGTGGCAGCAGTGTATAATAGTCAATAATAGTTAGTCAACGTCATAGTCATCATGTCAAGACCAATGTTTGCCAAGCCAAATCAAAATGTACGGTTGCTGAACAACTGTCAGTGTGCCAAGATATGCATATACTTCCTCTCTCCAAAAAAAGTATATACTGCTTATTGATGTAACAAAGTGTGCATGTAGACAATCTTCCTTCCACTGGAGTGTTCTAGTCTGACATCTTCATCCTTGTTCCATATAAACCAACAAAGAAAAAAATATGCTCCTCTTTTATTTTACCTCTTATCCACCAAAACTCCAATAATCATCAGCATCACATAATCTCAATTCTTCAATAATACCTCTTCAATACGTCGATACATATAAACCCTATCACCAATATCATTTACCTTACCACTTATCCATCAAAACTCCAATAATCATCAACATCACACAACCTCAATACTTCAATAATACCTCTTCAGTACATTGATACATATAAACCTTATCACCAATATCATTTCACTTCCATAACAACTCTTTCTTCTAGTCAGTCTCCTCGAACAAGTACAGATAAAATCCTAGTGCAAACTTTAATTCATCATCCCATACAATCTGAAGACACAGTGTCCACACACAACCTCTGTGTAGCCCACCTGAGCCAAATCTTCTACTCGTCCATCATAAAATAAAAGAAATGCGTATATGACCCCTAACAGCCTTCAGTTTGAATAACTTTCAGTAAGTAGGTGCGAGTATGCATATGAATGATCACATAAGACTTTGAATTAATAAATGGTAATATTTCACAGTGTGTGCACCACTTCAAGAATCATGGCAAAACAGAAGCAAACGTGTGGAGTATTTGTTTGTATCAAGTATCACTTGCTATTTCAATTGCTCACGAAGAATGCAGTGTAATAACTGTCAATTGTCTAAAGCTAGTGTTGGTATTTCATGTCGTCAGCTTCCTTTCTATTATAATGAATTAATACAGCCTCCATAAAACCTCCAGTTCATGTGACTTCAATGAAGTTTCTTATACCCATGTAGTTCGTAGAATTATAGCAGTTCATTTCCTTATCTTAAAATATAAAGCACTGAGCGTAAGAAAAACATGCAACGAGTAAATATACCAGTAGAGAACAGAATGTCAACAAGTGGATGCAGCACAATCCCTACAACGAGGCTCTGCCAAGCGAACAATCTATAATCAATACCATGGTGTAACCTGAGCTCTATGTTCGTAGACAGTATATAAGCATTTCTACATACTAAATTAAAGAGTAGTTATGACAACAAAAACAGAAATGTGTAAATATGCAATCCATATGCAAAGCAGCAAGTATATATCTTACATAATAAATAAGTCATTAGCATCATATCGGCATAAGCAAATAAATGTTCGTAAGTAATCTTAATAAGTAAACATGAAGGCGCAAGCAGATAAATCACAAAGTATAAACTTACATACATAACCATATCAGCACAACTAATCAGGTGACAATTATAATTTAAATAAATAGCCACAGCAGGCACATAATAAAAAATATGACATCAGTGAAAAAGCATAGCAGCCAAGCGATGCATAATATATACAAGTAACAACCCAGTTCATTAATAAAACATTGTCAAAATCAGTTAACACAAAGTATAAATCACGTAATCGCGAGCAGCAAATTACGTACAAAGTACATACCTAAGTAGAAATATGTTACCTGACAAATTAATTCAATTAATAGTTACCTTTTTAGTTTATTACTTTCTTCTTCCTGAAATTTTCTCGATAGCAAGTCTTCTTAATGTCGGACACGCACAGAATTTACCTGAAGTTCTTAAATATTTTATACAACTGTATCCTGGAAAAAACTGAACGTTAATAACATTAGTTACCAAGTCACTATAGCTTTATACTGAATCTAACCGGAGAAATTAGACTGTGTATTTGTCTACGGCTGTCAGTGCATTTGCACTGAGCGCTCGATCAGCTGTAGGTAAGCCTAACGTAGGAAGTAATTGTTTGCGGTCAACGGCTACCTTGTGCAGCGCGCGAACTGGCTGTCGCTTTGTGTTATGTGCCGCCGCCAGAACATGGCGCGGCACCCCTGCATTTTCTGCGCGTCCACGCGCAACTGTTAATCTCTCAAGCACGTCATTCCACAAAAATTTTAACGTTCGATATATGATGTATTCCCCTAGAGCGCCGTGATTTAAGAGTTTCTACTTCGACAGTGTTATCATGAATAATTTTGCGAACTCTGTATGTGACACAAACCTTTTCCTTTGTGAGACAAACGATGAGACTTAATTAACACCTTTTGACCAACTGACAAAGTTTTTAAGCGACCAGGACGTTTAGCTGATTTCTCTCTTCTAGCAGCCGCAGATGCAATATTTTGTAGAGCCAGGTTGACAACTTCAGAATGCCGCAGTTTCCGTGTAGGCGGAAGAGGAACTATTTCAGAAATGCGATTTGTCGGTGCTTTATTTTTTATATCAATACAGGCGGTAAAGAAGTTGAATCATTAGGGAGTTCATTCAGAATGTTTTGAAAAATATGAAGATACTGATCCCACGTTCCGTGATTATGATGACAATAAAGACGACACAATTTATTGATTCCCTTCATCCATCTCTCTGAAGCGTTAGATTGAGGGTGAAAAAGTGAAATGAAAATTGGTTTAATCTTACGACACCGTAGAGTACGAAGCCAAATTTAAGAGCGAAACTGTGATCCATTATCTGACATAAATTTATCAACATGACCCACTTCTGTAAGAAAATGTTTGATGAAAGCATTAGATACTGAACGAGCTGTTGCTTTCCGTAAAGGTGTAAAACACGCATATTTTGATGTCGATTCCACTACTACCAAAATTTACGCAAATCCATTAGTAGAACGAACCACTGGACCGAACAAATCGACTGCAGCCATCTCCTTTAATTTCTCTGGAATGATAGGAAACAGCGGTGCTCTGTGAGAAATAGTTGGCGGCTTAGCCTTTTGACATAATTTGCATTTGGCAAGAACAAATCGAATACATTTCTCCATATTACTGAAGTAGCAATTTTCTCGTAATTTATGAAAGCATTTTCTGGGACCAAAGTGTGCATAACTGAAATGTGTATACCAAATCAATTTATTAACCCACTCATCAGGAATGCAAACTAACCAAACAGAGTTGTCGACCGATTTTCGTTTAAAAAGAATGTCACTGCGAACTAAATAATACTGTCTAGTCGCTACACTTTCCTTTCTCCTCCACTTCTCCTTAATGTCCTTCCAGAATGGATCCTTGTTTTGCTTCTGGAGAGAAGACGAAATAAAATTTTCAAACGCAACACCTTGAATATACATCACACAATAAAATTGTTTTCTTTGCAGTCCTCAGCACTTTGTTTCAAACCAATAGGTGCACATGATAAAGCATCAGCAATAATATTAGAAGAACCCTGGATGTAAACAATACTAAAATCAAATTCCTGTAGATACAGCGCCCATCGTGACAATCTTCCATGTGTTAATTTTGTTGACATAAGAAATTCCAGAGCTCGATGATCGGTGTAAACCTTAGTACTGCCATACAAAAATATGCGAAATTTTGTGAAAGCCCATACAACAGCCAAGGCTTCAAGTTCCGTAATCGAATAATTCTTTTCTGTTTTAGAGAGAACACGACTTCCAAATGCAACAGTTTTCTGTACTACAACGCCGTTTTCTTCTATCTCTTGAAATAAGTGTGCACCTAGGACTTTGTATGATGAGTCCGTCGCCAAACAAAAATCTTTAGATAAATCGGGATGTGAAAGAAGTGGAGCAGCAACTAAAGCATCACGAAGTTGTTCAAATTATGATTGAGCTTCCTCATCCCAACACCAATTAGAATTCTTTCCAGATAATTCACACAAACGAGGTGTGGCCAAATTATCCAATCTAACAAAGCGTCTAAGAAAATTACAGACACCAAGGAAACTACGAACAACACGTTTTGTAATAGGAACAGCATAATTACGAATAGCTTCTAGTTTTTCTGGATCAGGAAGAATACCTTGACCAAGAAATTTCACCTGAGAACGACCAAATTCAGATTTTTCCAAGTTCACTGTAATGCCAACTCTTGCAAAAATCCAAAATTTTGTTATGCTCACTCCAAGAACGTTTAGCAATAAGAATATCGTCAACATATGAAGTAATATTGTCACGAAGATAAACAGGTAAAATTTCGTTTAAACTACGAATGAATGCTGCAGAAGATATAGTAAGTCCACACGGTAATTTTCGAAATTGAGAACAGTTACCAAAGACTAAAAAGGCAGTGTATTTTCTACAGTCAGGGTGGAGTTCTATTTGCCAAAAACTTGCGGGCGTATCAATCGTGGATAAAACTTTTAATTCCATGGAAATGTTGAAGAAGTTCATCTAAATTTTGTGGACGGTCAGTTTCAGGAATGATGATATTATTTAACTGTCTGGAATCCAGAACTAAACGAATTGACCCATTCTTTTTAAGAACGACATGTAATGGGCTGTTCCAAGGACTGACTGCTGGCTCAATAATGCCTTGATCTAACATGCATTGAAGTTCACTCTTGTCTCTGTAAGCCAAAGGAATAGCGTACGTTTTCCCCCGAAATGGTGTGCGTTCTTTTACTTTAAATAAATATTGTAAGCCTTGTATAGTTCCTGTGTGATGACTAAATACTGTAGCATGTGAAGTCAAAATTTGGTGCAATTCTTCTCTTGCCACGTCATCTGGCACTTCAGCTTTGTTAACCTTTTCATTAATTAATTCTTCACTATTAATTATATCATCCATCGCGTCTCTGTATCTATTGTCGTTGTCATGAATGAACACATTGTCGTCATAATGCTCAGGGAAAACATCAGAAGTAAGAAACCTTAAACATTTTGTGTCTGATTCAGATTTCGTTAAACACTCGAAAAATTTCAAACATCTCGGCATTCCGGCAACAGTCAAGTTCACACTTCCTTCTTTAAAGTTTAAAATTGCCTTATGTGTGTTAAGAAACTCCATACCTAATATAATTTGTGTACTGAGTAATGGAACAATAATAAAATTAGCAGAAATTTTCCAGAAATAGCTCCTCGAATTGTAGTTTTAGAAACAGGTAACACAGGACAAGCAATAGTTCTTACACATATACGAAAAACTGATTCACTAATAACATTCAATGGGCTCCCAAAATCTAAAACCGCAGTGAACTTATTCTTACCCACACATACTTCAATAACAGGATGTAAAAATGCGTCTACATTTTTTTCCTTTTCGTCCAGCAAAATGTCTCTCATGTCTTCCAGGCGTACGTAGTGTAAAGTCGTAGTGTCATTACTTTCTGAACCGTCTATATTGCTGCTAGAAGCCGAAGCTACAAGTCATTGTCGATTGTTTGCGTCACGTCTTTGATTATTCGCGTCATTTCGCGGATCAATTTCTACGATTTGCACTTGTCTCTCTGAATTTCTGTCACGCGGAGTATGCCAATTAGGTCCCTCCTGTCTGTTACATGTAAATTCTTGGTTGTGTCTGTTATTAAAATTTCTGTTTTCCTGGCTATCTGCATGACTACTTCTTGTTTAATTTCGACTGTCACTTCTGAAATTACTGTTATATCTACTACTCTGGTTATTTCTGTAGTAAGAATTTCTATTATTGTATGAATAATTTCTGTCTTGGTAATACCGATTACTGTTTCCGTATGAATGATCATTCCGGTAGGAATTTCCGTTATTATAATTGTCTGTGTAATTTCTGTTAGAACGTCTGTTATTGTCATAAGGCTGGTATCTACTGTCCTGTCTGTTTCGTCTGTCATTCTCAAAATTACACATATAACGTCCGTTCCGATCATTATACCTTCTCTCTGAAAATCTATTGTAATTACCGTTACTGAAAAAATTACAAGAAGTCCCGTCGTCGTTGTCATACTCAAGTTCTTGTAGCTAAGTCTTAAAAGTCTCAATGTCGCCTTTACGTCTTCCGGCTAAAGCAATATGTCTTATCGATTGTGGCAGCTTAGTGAAGCAAATGCGAATTAATTCAGTCGGGCTATAAGGGCTGGAAAGGAGCTGATTCTTTCGAATCATGTCTTCAAAGTATTCTGCCGGAGTGCGGAACTCCGACTGTTTAAAATTACGCTGCATAATAAGACTATGTTTGACTCTGTCTTGCGTGTTTTAGGACCAATATGCCGATAGAAATGCATGATAAAAATCATTTAAATGATTACAATCTCTAATAAGTGCGCGCATCCGCGTCGCCGGTTCGTTTTCTAAATATCCACACATAAATTCCAGTTTGTGACTTAGTGGCCAATTTGGTGGAAGTGCGTACATAAATTGATCTAACCATGAACATGGATGTATGTCATTCTTAGAATTGTGAAAGATCTTAAATTTCCGAACAGTTAAAAAGTGTTTATAGTCAAAGTTTTCGCCTCGTGACGACAAAAACCTACCGCGTCTGTCCCTGTCCGAATGTCGATTATTGTCACGCCTGGCGCTCTCTTGTTGCATCTCGTAAATGAAATAAATTATTTTCTTCAAAGCCCTCTGCTATCTGTGATTCTAAATTTCTTCTGCTGTCTTTTCCTACGATTTCGCTTTCAATTTGTTTGACTTGCTCTCGTAACACCTCAAATTCCCTTTTAACGCGTTCATTAAATTTTCCTTGATTTTCAACATGTTTATTTATGTTCTGGTACTTTTCTGTTTCTGCAAATGGCAATGGAGCTGTATCATCTGAATCTCTGTCCCCATTTAAACTAAGAGTTGTAAATTTATCTGAAATCTCCTCAACTCTTTCCGATAAGTCACCTATTTGTTCTTTCTGTTTATTTACGTCTTCCGTAAGTGTCGCGACTCGTGTTTCAGTATTGATACATTTAGTAGTTAACTGTTCATACTGTTGTGTTAGGTTATTTATTCTGTCATTTGGTACGGATTCCTCGATTCTTTCAAATATTTCTTCCTTATCGTGTGCACGTTGTAAATTTAACTCTTATAAAATAAATAAATAAATAAAATATTAATTATGTATATAGTGATTGGTTGTAATTAATATTTGCTTATCTGGAACGTGGACGTTTAATTATTTGGTATCAGACGCTTGACAATGGCTTTTTAGTAAAAGCAATGTTATTCGTAGTTGATCGTGAAATAAATAATCGGACTTCGTATTTAAATCGTTTCCAAAGACTGCTGCGGTAGGTGCGGACTCAAAATCTCAATATTAGAATAATTTGCCAGCCATGTCAATACGTCGTACAGAGGTGACCGTCTACTAAACATAAAAAAATTTACACAGTTAGTTAAATTAGATATATTCAACGAATAAGCCTACAGTTAAATAATTCAACTTACTTTCATAAATATAGAATTTTTACAGGGTCGAGTGCCTAGTGAGATTGCAACTCACAGTGTTCTTGTCTAACACCACATATGGCGGTGTGCCAGTTAATAAAATATACGTGCTTCCCGCATCAGCTATTCTCCAGACCTACTTCTTCTTAAATGAAACATAAGAGTGTCATAATTGTATTTTGTTTTATCAGCGGCATAGCGATGCAGTTCTGTGCCATAGGCTTTACTTATTTGTCAGAGATTAATTATTTAATTAAGATTTCGCGTTTTCGAGGAAACTCACGCACGGCATGCAAATGTGCCTTTATATTGCCCCCTGAATTGCGAGGCGAAAGGACACACCTGCAGGCGAGCATTTCACCCAAAGGCACAAGAAAATCTAAGTTATCTACAACTATTTACATGACATACATTATACAGTATATTATATACAAAATTTGAATGACGCGCGTCCGCCGTAAAAGTTCTTATGTTGGCAAAATAGAGTGCGCGCATGCGCAAAAGCGTCAATGTGACTCCGGCACTGCCGTTATATCGTAAATTTAGATCACGCGGCACAGTATTACAGTTCATATTGTTCGTGTGCGCGCGCGTTTCTTAGTCGTTGCACAAAGAAAATATTCCACCAAGATGACATATGAAGAGTACATTCTATGACAGGTAACTTAATTTTAAAATTACAATATTTGTTATAATACAATACAACTTTAGATTGTTGAATGTTTTTAGTTACATAGTATTGCATTGAAATGCTTCAAAGAAAAATGTCTTTTTGTTTCAGGTGCGTTGACCTATACACATCGTGTTGTTATTACAGTTTATATTCATCTGCTGCACAGTAATGTTTCACAGGTCAGTGTCGTCGTGGTCAAGTTTTTTGATCACAGTAACATCGCTGTATAACAACGTAACAGATACATAAGCACGTCCATTTCCTATTTCAATTATAGTCGTTGTGATGCAGTTCGTTGTGACAACAAGCATTGTTTATTACAGATCGGACGTGACCCGTCGAGTAATTGGTTCATATGCAGTTCGTTTTCAATATTCCGTGGAAGCTTGGTTGCAGAACCTCGGACGGCACATAGCTGGCGTCGATCCTTGGACAGTCCAGGTATGTGTGTCCGTCACATTTCGAGAACATTCCATTCCCTGAAGTTCCAACCAAAATTCTTCCACTCGTCGTGTTGTTTTCTGGACAGGCACGTTGTGACCATTTAATCCAGTTAACATCTTGAAGTTAGATACTGTAGTAATGTCACTAGACGATGCACCAATTATGCACTTCACATTTGCAGTTTTTTGCTAAATATAGCTCACCTAAATGTTTGTAGTTACAGTTTCTATCACATAGGTTTCTGCGTAGTTGCAGACTTAGTAATGTACGTTAATGTCTGTGAACAGTGGTTCACTATGCAATTTTTTTTAAAAGTTTTTCACGTTTTGGCACTCGTTATCGTTCAAATTTTCACATAGTAACAGTTACATTATGCCCGCATCTCGTGGTTGTCCGGTAGCGTTCTCGCTTCCCACGCCCGGGTTCCCGGGTTCGATTCCCGGCGGGGTCAGGGATTTTCTCTGCCTCGTGATGGCTGGGTGTTGTGTGATGTCCTTAGGTTAGTTAGGTTTAAGTAGTTCTGAGTTCTAGGGGACTGATGACCATAGATGTTAAGTCCCATAGTGCTCAGAGCCATTTGAACCATTTGAGCCAGTTACATTATACATCATTTTTTTTAAAAAACAAAAGTAATCATACATATACACGTCACATATTTTCTTAGCATAAACATAATACAGTTACACATAAACATGTTTACATCTTCATTACATAGCTATAAATTATTACATTATGTCACATCTGATTACATGAATTGCAGATATTTACGTTCTCTTTAACGGTTTTGCTGGGATTTTATCGATGTTTTTTTTGTGATGTCATCTGAAATTAAGATAGGTTAGACACAACATTCATTATATCAGTAGGCAGGACCAGGCGTTTTAACTACTCAATAAATATTCAAAATAATAAGAGACGGAAAACTGTTAGATTCCTCGCGTTTTGTGCGTGTGTGTATAGTGTCTGTGTGGCCTTGGCTACTGGTAGATGCTTTTCTTGCTGAGAGATGTGCGTCTAATCTATTTCTCGAAGTAAAAGGTCCCTTCACAGATGACGTCTGTCGGTTCGTCAGGTGTCATACCAAGTCAGTGGTACCTACAGTCACAAATGTTTCGTGAAAAATTAATATATCATTCACTGCTACGTAATCATAAATTTTACCTTAATATTCAGTCTTCTTGGTAATGCCGCGGCGTTGAAAGACGAAAGTGGACGAGCGGTTCTAGGCGCTTCAGTCTGGAACCGCGAGCCCGCTTCCGTCGCAGATTCGAATCCTGCCTCGGGCATGGATATATGTGATGTCGTTAGGTTAGTTAGGTTTAAGTAGTTCTAAGTTCTAGGAGACTGATGATCTCAGATGTTAAGTCCCATAGTTCTCAGAGCTATTTGAACCATTTTTTACCGGCTGCATCTCATGCAAGCTATTCTCTGAAGTCTTAATACATGTCCTATCATCCCATCCCGTCATCTTGTCAGTGTTTTCATATGTCCCTTTCTTCGCCGACTCTGCAGAGATCCACGTCGTACTTTATCTAATCAGTCCACATAATTTTCAACATCCTTCCATGCCATCACATCTAAAATGCTTCGATTCTCTTCTTTTCCGATGTTCCTACAGTCCATGATTCGCCACCTTACAATGCTGTGTTCCAACCGCACGTTCTCAGAAATTTAATCCTCAAATTACGGCCTACGTTTGATAACAGTAGATTTCTGCCGGCCATGAGTGTCCTCTTTGTCTGTGCTAGTCTGCTTTTTATGTCCTCCTTTCTTCACCTTCAAATGTTGTTTTGCTTCCAAGGTAGCAAAATTACTTCAACCATCCACTTCATGGCTACCAATTTCGATATTATATTTATCGTTAATCTCATTTCTACTAATCCCTTTCGCCTTTCTTCGGTTTACTCTCAAACCATATTTTGTTCTCATTAGATTATTCATTCCATTCAACAGGTCCTGTAATTCTTCTTTACTTTCACTGAGGATATTAATATTAATACCGTCAGCGAATCTTAGTATTGATACCTTTCGCCCTGAATGTCAGTCCCACTCTTGAACCTTTCTTTTATTTTCGACATGGCTTCTTCGTTGTGTAGATTGAACGATAGGGGCGAAAGAATGAATCCCTGTCTTATACCCTACTTAATCAGAGCACTTCGTTTTGGTCTCCCATTTTATTGTTCCCTGTGGTTTCTTCTGCATATTGTGTATTGCCCGTCTTTCCCTACAGCTTACTTCTATTTTTGTCAGAATGTCAAACATATTGCATAATTTTTCATCTAACGCGGTTTCTAGATCAACACGTCACATAAACGTGTATTGGTTATTCTGAAGTCTTACTCCTGTTATTAAGTGCAATCTCTCTGGTGCCTGTACCCTTCCTATAGCCAAACTGACAGTCATCTAACAGCTTCTACATTATCTTTTTCTTTCCTCCGGTTATGATTCTTCTCAGCAACTTGATTGCATGGGACGTTAAGCTGAGTGTGCGACAGTTCTGGCACTTATTTGCCCTTTCTGTCTTCGGAATTATGTGGCTGATATTTTTCTGAAAGTCTGATGGTATGAAGTAGATCACTTTTACGAGGTTGTTGGACGTGCCTTGGTATTAAAAGTTCAGAAAATAAAAAATAAACTAATTTACTTATACATTTAGAGTCCTACAGGTCTAGAATGACAAGGACGGGACAGATAGTCGGCCGTAGTTTTGTAGTAGGAACCACCCCGGCATTTGTCGGGAATAGTTTAGGGAAATCACGGAAAGCCAAAATCAGGATGGCTTCAGTCTCATAGATTCTAACCATCAACTTGAATGGTTCTTTGGTGGCCCATTCCCCCAATGACTTTAGAAATTCCGAAGGACTGTTATCTACTTCTACTGTCTCTTTTGATCGTAGTCTTCCAAGGCTCCGTTAAACTCTGACTCTAATACTGAAACCACTACGTCTTCCACATCTATTCCAATTTCCTCTTCTAACACGTCAAACAAGGTCTACCCGCAGAGGCCTTGAATGTAGTCATTCTATCTATCCGCTTTCTCCTCTGTATTTAGGATTCCAATTGCTCTCTTAATATTGACATCCTCGCTTTTAATTTCACCGAAGTTTGTTTCGACTTGCCTTCATGGTAAATCAGTCCTTCCGACGACCATTTTTTATCGATTTCTTCATATTTTTTCTTCAGCCACTTCGCATTAGCTTCCCTGCACTTCCTATTTATTTTATTGTTAAGGAACTTACAGTGTTGGCTGTCTTTCCCTGAACGTTTTCGTATTTCCTTCTTTCGTCGATGAGTTGAAGAAGAATTTCTTCCGTTATCCAAGATTACTTGGCAGTTACCTTCTTTGTACCTATGTATATCTGTCCCACTTCAGTGATGGCTCTTTTTGGGATGTCCATTCCTTTTCAATTGCATTATCGCAGTATCTACAGCCTCAGAGAAGTTCACCTCAGTACTTCAGTATCTCACTTCTTTCCACACTGATTCTTCCCGGCGATTCTCTTAAATTTTAGTGTACTCTTCGCCATTACTAAATTGTGATCTAAGTCTACATCTGCTCTTGGTTACGCTTTACAATACGATATTTGATTTTAGAATCTCTGTCTGGCAGTGATGTAATACAGCTGCTACCTTCGCGAGTCCCGGTTGTTTTCCAACTCCTCCTCTTGTGATTTTTGGACAGTGTATCCTCTATTACTAACTGAAATTTATTGCAGAATTCAGTTATTCGTTCTCCTCTCTCATTCTTATGACCAATACCATATTCTCCCGTAATTCATTTTTACTGCATTCCAATCATCCAAGACTACTAGATTATCATCTTCTTTTACATATTGAATTATCATATATACGTTCGTTATCTCTTCATCTTCTGTTTGTGAAGTCGATGTGTATACCTCTACTATTTTGTTGGTGTGAGTTCACTGTCGATTCTGAAGAAAACAACGCCGCCTGAACGGAGCACAGTACCTCACACTTTGTCCTACCTTCCTATTCACAACGAATCCTACTTCCGTTATATCATTTTCTACTGCTGTTATTACCCTATGTACATTTGATTAGACATCCTCACTTTCTTTCCATTTCACTTCACTGACTCCACTTCTCTGAGGCTTACTGTTTTCATTTTCAAGTTTACTAGCTTCCCTACTATGTTCAATCTCCTGACATTCCATGCTCCAACTCGCATAATGTTACCTTTTCGTTTGTTATTTAATCTTTTCCTCGCGGTTACCTCCTCCTTGGCAGTCCCATTCCGGAGATTCGAAAGAGGGGATAATCTGAAATCTTTCACCAATGGAGAGATCATCATGACACTTTTTGAATTACACGCCACATGTTATGTGGATACACATGATTTGCGTTCAAGCAATGCTTTCCATTGCCTTCAGTAGCCTCAAGCCGTTGATCACTGCCGATTCTTCCAACCTTTTAAGAGCAGTTTCCCACTCCAAAAGCAAGAAGGTATTCCAAGTCTGTATATACTCCGTCACCCTCTTTCACAAGGCCGTTGGCCGACCGAGGTGGCCATGTGGTACTAGGCGACCGCTACTGTCGCAGGTTCGAATCCTGCCTCGGGCATGGATGTATGTGAAGTCCTAAGGTTAGTTAGGTTGTAATTTTTCCTCCTATCTACGTAATTCTGTAGCTCTCAATTCGTTCGAGCAATCAATCATTCATGATAGGAAACACAGTCATAGCTCAGTCACTCCAAAATGATTCTGAAATTTTACGTGTTAGAATGAAATCAGGCGATGATTCTTCTTCTCTGCAGGCTCGTGCTTTGCGGCAGTCTGCTAATCTGTACAAATAAAATGCCTCGTAATTTTGGGAGCGTTGTATAATCAGTCGGGAAACCTCAGATCAAGCGGATATTTGGCTTTGATGAAGTTTAACCTTCCGAAGAAGTAATGGAGCTCTTGGATTATTAAATGCAGGTTCGTATCCAGTCTTTCGGAAGTCCCTTCTGATTAACAACTACGCAATATATCGATAAATATCATTAATTCCCAAATGTCACATACACACCTTTTATTTGAAGGAGCCATCTACATATTTTTCCTTTTAATCGTACAGTTCGTATCAATTATCTTCTGTGATAAATCTCAATAATCAGATTACAGTTCTTCCAAACCAAGCTCAGGCTAATCGGCACGAAGACAATCTCGGAAGCTCTCTCTCTTTTTTTTTTCTAACAACCACCAGAGAGAGTACTACAAAGAATACTTATGCGCTCATGGCATAGCTATTGTATGAACTACTTTTCGCATGGATTCTGCGAGTATGAAGATAGAAAATTAGTAAACGTCATTAAAGGGTAGAATGGTATTAGAATAATTCATCGAATATAAAGAGATATTACAAGGTTTAAGTAGTTCTAAGTTCTAGGCGACTGATGACCTCAGAAGTTAAGTCCCATAGTGCTCAGAGCCATTTTTTTCACAAGGCCGTTGGCAGAACGAGGGTGATTCCTTACGCCAGAAGTTATCCGCCGCCGTGGCTGATTTTCTTTTTGAAACTTGAGCAATGGATAGATTCGACCCCCAGATCCAGGACGATTTGATTATAAGGCTAAGACGCTAGTCCGCCTCCCTCCCCCTTCTTTTTACATATTGCCGTATTGTGTCGGACCGACACATTATTTATTACGCAGATGGTGATAACGTCTTGGCTGATCGATGTGTGTTAATCTATCCCGTATAATTGATTACTTGTTACATACGATGCAAGCGTTCGGAATATTTGACTTGTTTACATGTCATGGATGTACTAAGCGCTTGTCTTTCATCTTCTTCTCACATGACCTTCTCTGGTCGCGTGTTGTGCACTGCCATTTGGTGTACAAAATTGTTTCTTTGTTGGACTCTCTTTTCCCTATTCTTTCAGTTTGGGCTTATGGTCGGATTCAGATTTTAACCTCAGTATGATTCTCCAGCTCAACTGTTTATTTTAATATTTTATTCTTGTTGTTGTATATCTAATGAAGAAGGCCAGTGGTCAAAACTTGAATTGAGAAGTGATTCAATGAAGACAGGAGAACTGTGTTATATGAGGGATATTTCGTAAATAATGCGCACTAATATCTTTTTACTTACGCTTATGTTTCTTTTCAATATCTCGTCACAGTCCTTCAGTATAGATTCTCTGCTTCTCCATCATTGAATCTTAAGGCCTTGGAAGCTTTGTTATTCCATCCAGGATACCACTTCCGTTCATCTGCCGAATGGCTTGGGTAACAGTGGTAGAAAGCTCTTCCAGAGAAGGATAACGACGTCCATGCAGACGTTTTTCCAACCTCGGGGATAAGTGGAAGTGTGGAGGACTCAGGTCCGGGCTGTAGGGAGGATGCGGCAACGCTTTCCAAAAGTATTTTTGGGCTAGAACACTGCCGATTCGCAGGCGAGCATTGTCGTGGGAAACGAGTGGCCCAGCCTCGAGCAACTGAGGTCGGGTTTTGTGCATTTTTCTGTGCAGATTTTGATGAAATTACGATAATACACTGCTGTAACGCTTTTTCTTCATGGGACTGTATCTGTCATGATAATTACTTGGTGATCATAAGCAAAAACCATCAATGGGATGAGTTTTTTTTTTTTTTTTTTTTTTTTTTTTGGGCTCACCGAAAATTTTTTGGTCGTTGAGAATCTGATGCTCTCCACTCATTGGACTGTGATTTCAACTCCAGTTCAAAGTCTCTAATCCACGTTTCATCATTAGCGACAATTCGGCACAAGAATCTTTGACCTTCATGGTCGAATCGTTGTTAGAGCAAGGATGCAATGTCCAGGTGTTTCTGTTTCTCTTCAGCAGTCAAACAATGTGGGACCAATCTCGCAGAAATTTTTATCTTCTTCAAATCATTTGTCAGAATAGGGAATAATGATGTTGTTGGAATTCCCGTGGGTTCAGAGAGTTCCTTACAAGTCGCACTGCGATCTTCTCCAAAATTATCTATCACAAGTTTTGCACTTAGTCCATGTGTTGGCGTTTTTGAGCTTCCGGATCTTGGATTATTGTGTATGCTCACACGACCACCACGACAACGATTCACCCAATGTGAAACTGTACTACGCTCCACTGTAAACTCACCACAAACTTCACTTAACGCTCTATGGATTTCTGTCGGGTTTTTGCGGCGTAAAGTTTCGATCTTGATGTACGACCTCTGCTCTTCAACAGTAACAGTACTCAAGGCCTTTTCTGGATCCGTTTCTTCTCTCGCCAAATTTATGTTAGAGTATACAGCGAAAGAACAAAAGCACGTGCTTCTTCGTCAAGTTCACGACTACATCTGATGTAAATTTCCTTGCTCTCACTTAAGACAATTCATAGTAATACCAGCCTGTGCATTATTTATGTGTATGCAAGAACGACCGCTGTAACTCTTGTCGTCTTATGTAATATATTTCCAATTTCTAACTAGGCTGAAGGGCTGCAACATGACAGCTATCAGCCCGAGCCAATTTTCCCCAACCGCCCAACCATCCTCCTACATACACACACACACACACACACACACACACACACACACACACGCGCGCGCGCGCGCGCGCGCGCGCGCGTGCGTATGGGGAAATGAAATGAACAACAAAAAGAAAAAAAAAAAAAGGTTGGAGTCGTCCCTGTTATCTGCGCATCTCATTTAGCACCTCGTCCATCTAGTGGCTGTCATTTTCATGAACAGATTCCACGCTTCGGCATTCAGTGAAATACTAGTGTGTGTGTGTGTGTGTGTGTGTGTGTGCGTGTGTGTGTCTGGTTTGATTATTTTTTTGTTATTATTTGTTATTTTTTCTTTTATTTTCTTTAGATATTTGTATCTCTGTCTGTGTGTGTGTTTGTGTGTGTCATTCACTCATTCTGTCAAACTCGCAGAAGTTCCCTGTCCGTTTATTTATTCGAACCACGCTGTACACTTTGCCTTTTGCGTTTCTTCACGTTTGGTTGGGTTACCACACTACCCGACCCGATATTTTTGCACCTGGCCTTCCGTGTCTGTAATCGGAAACGCGGTGACGTTACAGTAAACAAGTACATTGGTGACTTAGGCTACGGTTGCAGTGGAGCGGCGTGTACGACCGTATCAAAATGGTTCAAATGGTTCTGAGCACTATGCGACTTAACTGCTGAGGTCATCAGTCGCCTAGAACTTAGAACTAATTAAACCTAACTAACCTAAGGACATCACACACATCCATGCCCGAGGCAGGATTCGAACCTGCGACCGTAGCGGTCACGCGGTTCCAGACTGAAGCGCCTTTAACCGCACGGCCACACCGGCCGGCACGACCGTATCATAGCAATTCGGCGGAACAAACCAGTGCTGGTCAGTGTGCGTGGTTATGGCGGGGCACAGCGACGATAAGCGAATCAAACATGTTTGATTCCGAGAGCGGCGTCCAGAGCGTTCTCCGACTGTGCTTGGGTATCTCTGGTGGCAGCATTCGGCAGATGATGTGAATGCGGAGTTTGTACTGTTGCTGGCGCTTGTGTTTATTTTGTTGTGTTGTTGAGAAAATGGTATCAGAGTAAACTTTAATAGCAACTGTTTTTACTTGGCGTCTCTATGGGGCCAGCGAAACAACTATCATCACAACTGATTTATTCTGGACAAGTCATGTGGTGAGGTGACGGAAGAATTACAGATTGTAAGTACAGAATGTATTTAACTAATCTCTTACTTCTTTCGTTGTCCGAAAACGAAAGGCGATATTAAAATGAAGTATCATAGCTGAAAAACACGTGAAGAACTTGTTTCATTCATAGCTGAAAAACACGAGAAGAACTTGTTTCATTATGTGCGAAAAAGTTTTCAAAACCGTCTCATTTGGACAGTTTCACTTGAAGGTCTATTAAAATTGCATGCTCTCTGATAAATGCCATGCGTAGAATGCTCAACGTCTGCTGTATGTTGGACATCGATCCTCAGGGATGCCGAGGTCAATGACAATGTTGTGAGAACATGTACGTTTCACAATACCGTTTGAAATTTCTGGAGAAGTTTCTATTTTTGGCTTCCAAAATATGCTTCACTTTGCACTCATTATTCCAAAAGGGCGTTCAGTTAATTGTCGTGGTCTGGAAGCGTTTGTTGAAATGTTCTTTCCATGAAATGCCTCAAATATGGATACGTTTCATATCCAATGAATACAAAAAGGAACAAAACTGAAATCTGCCACCCGGGGTAGCCGAGCGATCTATGGCGCCTTGTCACGGTCCGCGCGGCTTCCCCCGACAGAGGTTCGAGTCCTCCCTCGGGCATGGGTGTGTGTGCTGTCCTTAGCGTAAGTTAAAGTTAGATTAAGAACTGTGTAAGCTTAGGGACCGATGACCTCAGCAGTTTGGTCCCATAAGACTTTAGCACAAATTTCCAAAAAAAACCTGATGTCTTTGGTAGTGGAGAGTCTGGCAATATGTCAAGCTCCCCTTCTTGTATCAAGTGAGAAACACTAAAAGAATAAAATCTACCACCTTCGCATTCCTTCCCATGTCCCCCAACATCGATTATAATGACTTTCCTCTGCAGACATGTAGCTACTTATAGCGCAACTGAACGAGAATTTTTATAACTGTAAAACATTGTGTCATAATTTGCTGGGTGTTTTAGAAGAATGTGTTTTCTGTCACCATCGCTGAAAGTATTTGGAAAATTCTGTATGTTACATAACAGCATTTACACTAAAGCGCTAAAGAAACTGGTATAGGCATGCGTATTCAAATACGGAGATATGTAAACAGGCAGAATACGGCGCTTCGATCGGCAACGCCTAAATAAGACAAGTGTCTGGCGCAGTTGTTAGATCCGTTACTGCTGCTATAGTGGCAGGTTATCAAGATTTAAGTGAGTTTGAACGTGGTGTAGTCGTCGCACGAGCAATCTGGCACAGCATCTCTGAGGTAGCGATGAAGTGGGAATTTTCCCGTACCACCATTTCACGAGTGTATCGCGAATATCAGGAATCCGGTAAAACATCAAATCTCCGACATCGCGAAAAAGATCTTGCAAGAACGGGACCAACAATGACTGAAGAGAATCGTTGAATGTGACAGAAGTGCAACATCATCGATGTGGGCTTTCGGAGCCGAAGGCCCATTCTGGGCGCCTCAGTCCGGAACAGTGCGACTGCTACGGTCGCAGGTTCGAATCCTGCCTCGGACATCGATGTGTGTGGTGTCCTTAGGTTGGTTAGGTTTAAGTAGTTCTTAGTTCTAGGGGACTGATGACCTCAGATGTTAAGTCCCATAGTGCTCAGAGCCATTTGAACCATTTGACGTCTGGAAACATGTTGCCTAGTCGAGCGTATGGACGTGTACGGGTATAGAGACAATCTCACGAATCCATGGATCCTACATATCAGCAGGGGACTATACAAGTTGCTGGAGGCTTTGTAATGGTGTGGAGAATGTGGAGTTGGAGTGATATGGAAGCTCTGATACGCATAGATACGACTCTGACAAGTGACACGTACATAAGCATTCTGTCTGATTACCTGCATCCATTCATGTCCATTGTGCATTCCGACGGACTTGGGCAATTCCAGCAGGACAATGTGACATCCCACAGGTCCAGAATTGCTACAGAGTGGCTCCAGGAACACTCTTCTGAGTTTAAACACTTCTGCTCTTCACCAAGTCCCCAGACATGAACATTATTGGGCATATCTGGGGTGCCTTGCAATGTGCTGTTCAGAAGAGATCTCCACCCGCTCGTATTGTTACGGATTTATGGACAACCCTGCAGGATTCATGATGTCAGTTCCCTCCAGCACCACTTCAGGCATTAGTCGAGTCCTTGCCAAGTCATATTGGGGCACTCTGTGTGCTCACGGTGGCCCTTAACGATATTAGGCAGGTGTTCCTGTTTCCTTGGCTCTTCAGTATATAAACTAAAAGGTGTTTCACTTAACGAGTGTTAATTACAGGGAAGAGTCAGGAACGAATAATGATCATTAAGTGAAGTGACAATGTACAGTGTAAAATTTACAACGCAAATTAATCATACAAAATACGTATAATAATCAGTTTTTGTTTTATGATCAAATAAGATAGGCATTAACTGACAGACAGGTGTAATGAAATTGAACATTTTAGCTGTAATTGATTACATGAGATTTCCTGAAAATTTACCGTATGTAAGTGCCATACACAGGCAATCCACATAATGTAATTCAGCATTGTAATAAGCATTAATGAGGTTTATGCAGGTGCAATATCTAACTTACAAGTTTTTGCAGTTCTGGATCAAGTTTACTGTTGAAAATGCTTATCAGTTGATGTACGTCTTGCTTATCATTAATTTTACGTATGTAAGTATTTTTTGTATATTCCGTTTTGGAAACGGTTTTTTCATAGAGGTAAGTAGTGCCGAAAGCGGAAAAAGTCACGAGTAAACTTACGCTACGGATCAAACTGTGTGAGTACACGACTCTTATAAAATTCAGGCAATGATGAGTTCAATTATTTATCATTAATCTTATCTTCATCTTTATGTTTTAACCGCTACATTGCAAATCAACTATCTTTATTTGAAGTTCAGCGAAAAGAATTCCTGTATCGGCATTAAAATATTTTGAAAAATCTTGAAATCGCTTGCAACTGCATCAAAATCTGAAAAACGAGACTCAAAATTTATTTTTAGTGCACTAAAAGTTTAGGTTGCGAAACCTACCGGAATTGGAATCTATGATTAATGTGTAGCATTTATTAAAATGCGTGAAACATTTTTTGTTCATTTGAGAGAAACAAATTCTCCGCACAAAGACTGTTGATATATGATGCAATGTACGATAAATGGTTTTCGACCCAACGTCATTTTCTACCGCCTTTGAAACGAGAGCAAAGACATTTTTATTTTTTCCAAACATGTTTTTGCCACCATCAATTGTGATACACCTTAAGTTTTTCCACTGAAGATTGTTTCTATGAACAGCATTTTTTACTCCTTTAAAAATTTCTTCTCCCGTCGTCGTGTTGTGGATACTGCGCATGAACGTCAAGATGCTCTTCGTAACTTCATAATTTTTTTTTATCGCACGAATAAATATTAGCATCTGTGCAATATCTGAAACAACTGTTGACTCATCCAATTGAAAAGAGATTGACTCTAACAGTCTAGTTTTCTCAGAAATTGAGTTTATATATTTCCTGCGAAATCATTTACTCTTCAAGCCACAGTGAATGCTGACAACGTGATGTTTTTTTTTTTTTTTTTTTAATAAATTAGCTTTTCCTGGACTCATTTTCTCAACAGCTCCAATCATGCAATCTTTTTGTTAATTTGCCGTCAGTAAAATGGCTTTCCATGTTTTCCTATTGAGTGAGCCGCGCGGAAAATAGCACAAGTAGAGCTTGCTTGGGTGAGTTGGTAGAGCGTGGTCGTCGTATTGAAAGTACCGTGTTCAAACCAGTGATGACAATTTTTTAACTGTTTACGCACGAAACTGTTATGTGGGAGAACATTTTCCTGACATGTAAAAGGACTTTATGGAGTTTGTAGAAATGTTCTTCTGGCAGTCTGGTTTCCCTTCTTTAGTTGAAAGTAGCAAATCTGTAGAGTACATCGCCGGCCGTTGTGACGGAGCAGTTCTAGGCGCTTCAGTCCCAAACCGCGCTGTTGCTACGGTCTCAGGTTCGAATCCTGCCTCGGGCATAGATATGTGCGATGTCCTTAGGTTAGTCAGGTTTTAGTTGTTCTAAGTATAAGGAACTGATGACCTCAGATGTTAAGTCCCATAGTGCTTAGAGTCATTTGAACCATTTTTTAGAGGACATCTGTATAAATAAGTGTGGTGATCTATCGGACATGTGCTACAGAATAGAGGCCACTCATGATGAAGCAGCTAGTGCATTTGTAGTTTACACAGAATAAACATAAACAATCGGAACAATAGAAAAAGGAAAACTTGGGGAAGTATTAATAATAATAATAATAATAATAACAATAATACTCTAGTGTTCTTCGTGACCTGCACATTCAGAATAACCTTCCAGAAGTAGAAATCACAATTCACATTATTCCAGCAAACACAAGCTGCATTTGTCAACTGCTGTTATTATTTAATCGATTATCCCCCTTTAGGAGAGCGATTGAACTTGAATTCACGATTTTATTTTTGGATGTTTTCCTTCTTCCTCTTCCAGGAACTCTTCATCCTCACAGAATGTTCTCTCTTCCGATCGTCCGTTCACTTTTTACCAGGTTGTTGCGCTGTTCTTTGCTCGAACTTCACATTCACGATTTTACCCCGGCACTCGTTGCGGTGCCGGCCGGAGTGGCCGAGCGGTTCTAGGCGCTACAGTCTGGAGCCGCGCGTCCGCTACGGTCGCAGGTTCGAATCCTGCCTCGGGCATGGACGTGTGTGATGTCCTTAGGTTGGTTAGGTTTAAGTAGTTCTAAGTTCTAGGGGACTGATGACCTCAAAAGTTGTCCCATAGTGCTCAGAGCCATTTGAACACTTTGAACTCGTTGCGGTATTTGAGATTTTCTATGTTGATCTGTTGCATGTCCCTCTGGACCTCCTTTCGCCGCGTCCGTGCTGCATTTCCTGTTTGCTATGATGTCAAGTGGTTTCATTGCTGTTCTGGTGTTCTCCATCCTGTAGACGTATGTGTAGAACTTTGCTCAGCGTTTCCAAATTTCTTCGGTTATTGTGTTGGTCTTTTGACAGAGTTCGTTCTGAGGTCTATTCATCCAAAGGCCGTTTTTGTTGTACGACTGTACTGGACATTACTCATTGCAGTTTGAATAGTTTGGCTCGAGCCCCCACGTGCTATGGCACGAAAATATGTATATTTGTTACCCTCAGCTTAATTGAGCGGCCCAGAGCTGTGGCTGCTCTCACTGTTTGGCTACGTTTCTCGTCATAGGGTGCCAGCTCACACCTGTCGTGAACTCAATTTCTTAAGCTGAAATAAAATATGAAAAAAACAATGCAGGCAGGTATTGCTGTGAAATTAAAAAAAAATATTGAGTTACGTTGATTTATAATTTGAACAAGCAGTTTATTTCTATTTTTCAATATATTAGCTAAACACTTAAAATGCAGTCTAAGGGGCTTTTACGTAAGGGCGGACTTTAACACTTCACTTCACTATAAAATTCATACGTCGCGATCACGGCACTCGACAGTCTGTTCACAATTCGCAAAATACATTCTTGTCTGTTGTCCTAAACCACTATATTGCGCTCCACTTGATCGGTTTCGACCGTCGCCACATACATACTTGTCCCCGAACGTGGCTACCAACCCACTGCTACCCACATGTGTGTGGCACGTCCGGCTCTTAGCGTCGCTCAGAACCAATTCAACTCATGGCCGTCCTATGCATCCCCGAAACGACTGCCTAACTCAAAACAATGTTTGACAAAATGAATTACGAATATTCTAAAACTAAACACAAAAACACATACGATACATTGAAAAATGTGGAAAATTTCCGGGCAATAACAATTTAAAGTCCAATTTTCTGTACCTCCCACCGTTTTATCACAAATAATCTTCTTGTGGCGTAATATTGCTTTTCCCGGATTTTTTATACTAAACATAAATAAACAAATAAAAATACATACATCATTACTCATCTACCTCTTTAAACTATACAGGGTGGTCCGTTGATAGTGACCGGGACAAATATCTCACGAAATAAGCATCAAACGAAAAAACTACAAAAGAACGAAACTCGTCTAGCTGGAAAGGGGAAACCAGATGGCCCTATGGTTGGCCCGCTAGATGGCACTGCCATAGGTCAGACGGATATCAGCTGCGTTTTTTAAATAGGAACCCCCATTTTTATTACATATTCGTGTAGTACGTAAAGAAATATGAATGTTTTAGTTGGACCACTTTTTTCGCTTTGTGATAGATGGCGATGTAATAGTCACAAACGTTTAAATACTTGGTATCACGTAACATTCCGCCAGTGCGGACGGTATTTGCTTCGTGATACATTGCCCGTGTTAAAATGAACCGTTTACCAATTGCGGAAAAGGTCGATATCGGGTTAATGTATGGCTATTGTGATCAAAATGCCCCACGGGTGTGTGCTATGTATGCTGTTCGGTATCCTGGACGACATCATCCAAGTGTCTGGACTGTTCGCCGGATAGTTACGTTATTTAAGGAATCATGAAGTGTTCAGCCACATGTGAAACGTCAACCACGACCTGCAACAAATGATGATGCCCAAGTAGGTGTTTTAGCTGCAGTCGCGGCTAATCCGCACATCAGTAGCAGAGAAATTGCGCGAGAATCGGGAATCTCAAAAACGTCGGTGTTGAGAATGCTACATCAACATCGATTGCACCCGTGCCATATTTCTCTGCACCAGAAATTGCATGGCGACGACTTTGAAAGTCGTGTACAGTTCTGCCACTGTGCACAAGAGAAATTACGGGACGATGACAGATATTTTGCACGCGTTCTATTTAGCGGCGAAGCGTCATTCACCAACAGCGGTAACGTAAACCGGCATAATATGCACTACTGGGCAACGGAAAGCCCACGATGGGTGCGACAAGTGGAACATCAGCGACCTTGGCGGGTTAATGTATGGTGCGGCATTATGGGAGGAAGGATAATTGGCCCCCATTTTATCGAAGGCAATCTAAATGGTGCAATCTATGCTGATTTCCTACGTTGTGTTCTACCGATGTTACTACAAGATGTTTCACTGCATGACACAATGGCGATGTAATTCCAACATCATGGATGTGCGGCACATAGCTCGCGTGCGGTAGAAGCGGTATTGAATAGCATACTTCATGACAGGTGGATTGGTCGTTGAAGCACCATACCATGACCCGCACGTTCATCGGATCTGACGTCCCCGGATTTCTTACTGTGAGGAAAGTTGAAGGATATTTGCTGTCGTGATCCACCGACAACTCCTGACAACATGCGTCAGCGCATTGTCAATGCATGTGCGAACATTACGGAAGGCGAACTACACCCTGTTTAGAGGAATGTCGTTGCACGTATTGTCAAATACGTTGAGGTTGACCGACATAATTTTGAGCATTTATTGCATTAATGTGGTATTTACAGGTAATCACGCTGTAACAGCATGCGTTCTCAGAAATGATAAGTTCACAAAGGTACATTTATCACATTGGAACAACAGAAATAAAATGTTCAAACGTACCTACGTTCTGTATTTTAATTTAAAAAACCTGCCTGTTACCAACTGTTCGTCTAAAATTGTGAGCCATATGTTTGTGACTATTACAGCGCCCTCTGTCACAAAGCGAAAAAAGTGGTCCAACTAAAACATTCATATTTCTTTACATACTACACGAATATGTAATAAAAATGGGGCTTCCTATTTTAAAAAACGCAGTTGATATCCGTTTGACCTATGGAAGTGCCATCTAGCAGGCCAACCATAGCGCCATCTGGTTTCCCCCTTCAAGCTAGACGAGTTTCGTTCTTTGCAATTTTTTTCATTTGACGCTTATTTCGTGAGGTATTTGGCCCGGTCACGATCAATGGACCACCCAGTAGAATGCTGTCGTTAGTTTCGTCCCTCTAAATTTATTTACTAAAAACACAGTTTCACTCAGTCGAATCCCCTATACCGACCTGTCATTCAAAAACGGTACAGGGATTGCTCGATGCAGCTCTGCTAGCCGCATCCGTAGACACTTTGTTTATATTAATCGGCCAAAGCTTCGCCGAGATATTAGCCTTTGAACTCTCATAAATTAACAATGTTTAAGACAACAATAATTTTTAAATTATTGTATATTTTTGTGGCGCGTCTAGATAATTCAGTTTTACATATTTTTCTGTCGATGAGTGCCAACTCGCACCTCTGTGTCACTCTTAGTTCTATTTTTATCAATTTTTCTCTGGCATATAAATTCCTCGAAGCACGATAACACGGCCATACGCGCCCCTGCATAGCGCTCGGATTTTTCCAAGGCCACGTAAACGCTAGCCGCTCTCCACGGGCCCGTAGCAACCGCAAGCCACGTGCTCTGCGGCGGGAAACTGCCGCTCTAAACTCCCGCCACATCTTGTATGCTCACAGTTGATTGCTTCGTAAATCTTCCAAAGAATTTTTCGTTCCTGTTTTTCTATTGCCCTAATTTTGGAGTGACCGACAATAACCATTGTTTCAGCTGCGTATGTTGCTTCTAGTTTTGTACTGTCGTAATTTTGTGTCTGTCGAAATGCTTTTCTTGTTGTAGTAGGCCAGTGTTAATTTATATGCCTTTTGCAGCTCGCTGATCCTTTATTCATTGGCGATTCTGTTTAGCCCTGATGGCTGTATAATTTCGACAAGATATTTAAAGTGGCTGAATTGCGTGATGTTTCCGTGTTTTGTGATTAGGGGCTACTTATTTTCTGTCCGTCTTTCCATGTACTGGGTTTTTTCATACGAAGTTTGCAATCCAGTTTTCTGTTCAATTTCATGTAGTTTTTCAACTGCGTGAATCTTTTCAGTCCTGTTGTTTGTGATAATCGCAATATCTACCGCGAAAGCAATGCACTTTACTTTAGTACGGTTTTCTTTTCTGCTACCAATTTGGACACCTTTTACATGAGGTTCCCATTCTCTGATGATCTTTTCTAGAATAAAATGGAAAAGAATCTGGGATAATCCGTCCCCCTGCCGTACTCCCGCCCAAATTTCAATGGGTTCCGATATCTCCCCCATGAATTTCACTTTGGAAGTTGTTCTTGTAAGTGTTTGTTCTATGATTTTCCGGGTCTTTCGGTCGATTCCAAATTCTTCCATGGTTTTAAAGAGGGTTTCGCGGTCTGTTGAATCATAAGCTTTCCTGTACTCAATGAATGTAATTACTGTATTCCTGCATTTTCTAATGAGTAGTATCGTCTTTAGGCTCCAGATCTGTCCCTCATACGATCGCCCTTTCCAGAATCCGGCCTGGTATTCGTCAAGCAGTGGATTCACCTGGGATTCTATTCTGTTTAGAAGTGTTTTGGAAATGATTTTGTACGCCACTGGGAGCAGGGAGATTCCTCTGCAGTTGTTGGTGTCGATCTTGTCACCCTTTTCATGTAACGGGTGGATCAGAGCGCATTTCCAGTCTTCTGACATTTTCTCCGTCTCCCATATGTCTGAGATTAGGTAGCATCGTTCAGTTTCCAGAGTTCTGCGATAATTCCATCTTCTCCTGGTGCTTTGTTGTTCTTGAGCTGCTTGAGTATTACCGTAATTTCTGCGAGATCTGGGGATTTTTGTCCGGCTGTGTGAAAACCAGAGGTGTGAAGTCAAGTTTTTTCTGAGGTGGTTCACAGTTAAGAAGGGAGCAGAAATACTGGGCTAGTATTTTGCAGTTTATTGTTAGTTGGTTTCCAACGAGCCATCGGATCTTTTGAAGCACAGACTGCGGGTTTTCTCTAAACGTCTTGCAGAAATTCCTTGTATTATTTTTGGTGAAACCCTTCTGAATTTCGTGGAGCCTATAGTTGTCACAATCTCATTTTTCTTTTTGAATCACTTTTGCAGTCTGTTTAAGAGTTCCAAGAAAGTTGTCCCAGTTTTGCTCGGTTTTGTGGCTGTTGAATTTTTTCCAGGTTGCTATTCGGTTGTCTACTTCTTGTCGCAGACTGTGTTCCACCAGCGGTGTTCTCTGGTGCGAGGAGGTTGTCCTAGTTTCATGGCTTCCTGAATTTTCCTTGTTAGTTTCTTCCAGTCTGTCGATTTTTCCTGATTAATTTTTTTGATGATTTGTGCTTTATTGAGTTTCAGGTATTCCAGATAAGGCTTCATGTTTTTGGGTGGATATATTTTCCTAGTATTGGCTTGAAAGTTTCTCCTTATTGGTAGGAGATAATGGTCTGATTCAAAAGCGCCTTTGCGAGGTCTGATGTTTAGAATTTCTTTCATATTTTCCTTGGAAATCATGACGTGATCAAATTGGTATTCGCCCTGCCTCAGGATTGGGCGATCTCCATATGGTTAGCTTGTATATAGATTTTTGAAATTGGGTGCTCATAACTTTAAGTTCAAAGTTCCTGCAGAAGTTAATTAGTTTCTCACCGTTATTGTTGGTACGTTTGTGTTTGGTTCAAATGGTTCAAATGGCTCTGAGCACTATGGGACTTAACAGCGGAGGTCATCAGTCCCCTAGAACTTAAAACTACTTAAACCTAACTAACCTAAGGACATCACACAGATCCATGCCCGAGGCAGGATTCGAGCCTGGGATCGTAGCGGTCGCGCGGTTCCAGACTGTAGCGCCTAGAACCGCTCGGCCACCCCGGCCGGCTTGTGTTTGGTATAAGGGCCTGTTATGTCTCTCAGTTTTCTCTCTTTTCCTAGTTGTGCGTTAAAATCGCCCAATAGGACTATCACATGGTGCCTCGGTATTTTGTAGGTTTCTTGTTCCAGAGTATCCCAGAAATTATCCGCGGCTTCAGGATCGGTTTTGTTACGTTGATTTGTAAGGGCGTGTACATTAATTATTGTGTAAACTTTATTAGCTGATTTTAATGACAGTAATGAGATTTTTTCATTGGGAGAGGTGAAGTCGATCACTGAGTCGAGTGCTGAGTTGTGTACACCGAATCCGGTTCTCAGGAGTAGTAGTTTGTCTCTAACTTTTACAGCAGGTTTGCCCTTGTAGATTCTGAATTTCTCTGTGTTGAATTGTCCCTCGTCATTGAATCTGGTCTCTTGGAGTGCGATGATTTTTATGTCAAATTTTTCCAAGGTGTTGGTTAGAGCTTTTAATTTGCCTGTTTTGGTAAGAGTCTTCACATTAATTGCTCCAATAAAATTCTTATGTTTAGTCTTGAGAGTTTTAAGAGTTCTTGAGGAGCTCCTATTCTTTTGCGCATGGTGTCCCTGATACCCCAGAATCTGATGATCAGGTGTGTCCAGTCTATCGACTGGTGCCTGGGGTAGTGATTCAATGATCGTCATTTCCATCATGCATTCAAGTTTAATTTCAGTTTTTTTGGGGGGGGGGGGCGGGGGGCATCAGTCTTCTGATGAATTCCTTTTATGTGCTAAGCTCTTCATCTCAGAGTAGCACTTGCAACCTACATCCTCAATTATTTGTTAGTTGTATTCCAATCTCTGTCTTCCTCTACAGTTTTTGCCCTGTACAGCTCCATCTAGTACCATGGGAGTCTTTCCTTCATGATGTCCTATCATCCTATCCCTTCTCCTTATCAGTGTTTTCCACATGTTACTTTCCTCTCCGATTCTGCACAGAAACCGAGCGAGGTGGCGCAGTGGTTAGCACACTGGACTCGCATTCGGGAGGACGACGGTTCAATTCCGTCTCCGGCCATCCTGATTTAGGTTTTCCGTGATTTCCCTAAAACGTTTCAGGCAAATGCCGAGATGGTTCCTTTGAAAGGGCACGGCCGATTTCCTTCCCAATCCTTCCCTAACCCGAGCTTGCGCTCCGTCTCTAATGACCTCGTTGTCGACGGGACGTTAAACACTAACCACCACCACCTGCACAGAACCTCCACATTCCTTACCTTATCAGTCCAACTAATTTTCAACATTCGTCTGTAGAACCACATCTCAAATGCTTTGATTGATTCTCTCCTGTTCCGGTTTATCCACAGTCCATGTTTCACTACCATACAATGCTGTGCTCCAGACGTACATTCTCAGAAATTTCTTCCTCAAATTAAGGCCGTTATTTGATATTAGTAGACTTCTTGTGGCCAGGAATGCCCTTTTGCCATTGCTAGTCTGCTTTTGATGTCCTCCTTCCTCCGTCCGTCATTGGTTATTTTACTGCCTAGGTAGCTGAATTTCTTAACTTCATCTACTTCGTGACCATCGATCTTGATGTTAAGTTTCTCGCTGTTCTCATTTCTACTTCTGCTCATTACCTTCGTCTTTCTTCGATTTACTCTCAATCCATACTCTGAACTCATTAGACTGTTCATTCCGTTCAGCAGATCATGTAATTCTTCTTCACTTTCACTCAAGATAGCAATGTCATCAGCGAATCGTATCACTGATATCCTTTCACCTTGAATTTTAATTCCACTCCTGAACCTTTCTTTTATTGCCATCATTGCTTCCTCGATGTACAGATTGAACAGTAGGGGCGAAAGGCTACATCTTTGTCTTACACCCTTTTTAATACGATCACTTCGTTCTTGGTCGTCCGCTCTTATTATCCCCTCTTGGCTGTTGTACATATTGTATATGACCCGTCTCTCTCTATAGCTTACCCCTACTTTTTCCTGAATTTCGAACATCTTGCACCATTTTACATTGTTGAACCCTTTTTCCAGGTCGACAAATCCTATGAACGTGTCTTGATTTTCTTTAGTCTTGCTTCCGTTATTAACCGCGTCAGAACTGCCTCTCGTGCCTTTACCATTCCTAAAGCCAAACTGATCGTCATTTAGCGCATCCTCAATTTTCTTTTCCATAATTTTATATATTATTCTTGTAAGCAACTGGGATGCATTAGCTGTTAAGCTGATTGTGCGATAATTCTCGCACTTGTCAGCTCTTGCCGTCTTCGGAATTGTGTGGATGATGCTTTTCCGGAAGTCAGATGGTATGTCTCCAGACTAATACATTCTACACACCAACGTGAATAGCCGTTTTATTTCCACTTCCCCCACTGAGTTTAGAAATGGAATGTTATCCATCCCTCGTGCCATATTTAATCTTAAGGCCTCCAAAGCTCTTTTAAATTCTGATTCTAATACTGAACCCCCTCTCTCTTCCAAATCGACTCATGTTTCTTCTTCTATGACACAAGACAAATATTCCCCATCATAGAGGCTTTCAATGTATTCTTTCCACCTATCCGCTCTCTCCTCTGAATTTAACAGTGGAATTCCCACTGCTCTCATAATGTTATCACCTTTCCTTTTAATACCACCGAAGATTGTTTTGGCATTTCTTGTATGCTGAGACTGTCGTTCCGACAATCATTCATGAGTTTCCCCGAACATGTTTGTACTTCCTCCTTTCATCGATCAATTGAAGTATTTCTTCTGTTACCCATGTTTCTTCGCAGTTCCCTTCTTTGTACCAATATGTTCCTTCCCAACTTCCGTGATGGCCCTTTTTAGAGATGTCCATTCCTCTTCAACTGTACTGCCTACTGAGCTATTCCTTATTGCTGCATCTATAGCCTTAGAGAACTTCAACCATATCTCGTCATTCTTTATTACTTCCGTATCCCACTTCTTTGCATATTGATTCTTCCTGACTAATACACTACTGGCCATTAAAATTGCTACAACAGGAAGATGACGTGCTACAGACGCGAAATTTAACCAACAGGAAGAAGATGCTGTGATATGCAAATGATTAGCTTTTCAGAGCATTTACACAAGGTTGGCGCCGGTGACGACACCTACAACGTGCTGACATGAGGAAAATTTCCAACCGATTTCTCTTACACAAACAGCAGTTGACCGGCGTTACCTGGTGAAACGTTGTTGTGATGCCTCGTGTAAGGAGGAGAAATGTGTACCATCACGTTTCCGACTTTGATAAAGGTCGGATTGTAGCCTATCGCGATTGCGGTTTATCGTATCGCGACATTGCTGCTCGCGTTGGTCGAGATCCAATGACTGTTAGCAGAATATGGAATCGGTGGGTTGGTTGGTTGGTTGGTTTGGGGAAGGAGACCAGACAGCGAGGTCATCGGTCTCATCGGATTAGGGAAGGACGGGGAAGGAAGTCGGCCGTGCCCTTTGAAAGGAACCATCCCGGCATTTGCCTGGAGCGATTTAGGGAAATCACGGAAAACCTAAATCAGGATGGCCGGACGCGGGATTGAACCGTCGTCCTCCCGAATGCGAGTCCAGTGTCTAACCACTGCGCCACCTCGCTCGGTGAATCGGTGGGTTCAGGAGGGTAATACGGAACGCCGTGCTGGATCCCAACGGCCTCGTATCACTGACAGTCGAGATGACAGGCATCTTATTCGCATGGCTGTAACGGATCGTGCAGCCACGTCTCGATTCCTGAGTCAACAGATGGGGACGTTTGCAAGACAACAACCATCTGCACGAACAGTTCGACGACGTTTGCAGCAGCATGGACTATCAGCTCGGAGACCATGGCTGCGGTTACCCTTGTCGCTGCATCACAGACAGGAGCGCCTGCGATGTTGTACTCAACGACGAACCTGGGTGCACGAATGGCAAAACGTCATGAATCCAGGTTCTGTTTACAGCTTCATGATGGTCGCATCCGTGTTTGGCGACATCGCGGTGAACGCACATTGGAAGCGTGTATTTGTCATCGCCATACTGTCGTATCACCCGGGGCCGGCAGGGGTGGCCGAGCGGTTCTAGGCGCTACAGTCTGGAACCGCGCGATCACTACGGTCGCAGGTTCGAATCCTGCCTCGGGCATGGGTGTGTGTGATGTTCTTAGGTTAGTTAGGTTTAAATAGTTCTAAGTTCTAAGGGACTGATGATCTCAGAAGTTAAGTCCCATAGTGCTCAGAGCCATTTGAACCATTTTTCGTATCACCCGGCGTGATGGTATGGGGTGCCATTGGTTACACGTCTCGGTCATCTCTTGTTCGCATTGACGGCACTTTGAACAGTAGACGTTACATTTCAGATGTGTTAAGACCCGTGGCTCTACCCTTCATTCGATCCCTGCGAAACCCTACTTTTCAGCAGGATAATGCACGACTGCATCTTGCAGATCCTGTACGGGCCTTTCTGGATACAGAAAATCTTCGACTGCTGCCCTGGCCAGCACTTTCTCCAGATCTCCAATTGAAAACGTCTGGTCAATGGTGGCTGAGCAACTGGCTCGTCACAATACGCGTCACTACTCTTGATGAACTGTGGTATCGTGTTGAAGCTGCATGGGAAGCTGTACCTGTACACGCCATCCAAGCTCTGTTTGACTCAATGCCCAGGCGTATCAAGGCCGTTATTACGGCCAGAGGTGGTTGTTCTGGGTACTGATTTCTCAGGACGGATGCACCCAAATTGCGTGAAAATGTAATCACATGTCAGTTAGTATGATATATTTGTCCAATGAATACCCGTTTATCATCTGCATTTCTTCTTTGTGTAGCAATTTTAATGGCCAGTAATGTGTCTTGAACTTCAGCCTACTCTTCATCACTACTATATTGCGACATGAGTCTATATTTGCTCCTGGGTACACCTTACAATCCAGTATCTGATTTCGGAATCTCTGTGTGACCATGATGTAATTTAACTGAAATCTTCCCGTATCACCCGGCCTTTTCCAAATATACCTCCTCCTGTTGTGATTCTCGAACGAAGTATTCGGTATTAGTAGCTGAAACGTGTTACAGAACTCAATTAATCTTTCTTCTATGTCATTCCTTGTCCCAAGCTGATATTTTCCTGTAACCTTTTCTTCTACTCCTTCCCCTGCAACTGCATTCCAGCCCCCTATGACTGTTAGATTTTCATCCCCCTTTACATACAGTATTACCCTTTCAATATCCTCATACAATTCCTCTATCTCTTCATCTTCAGCTTGCGACGTCGGCGTGTGTACCTGAACTATCGTTATTGGTGTTGGTTTACTGTCCATTCTGATAAGAACAACCCTGTCAGTGAGCTGTTCACAGTAACACACTCTTTGCCCTACCTTACAATTCATAACGAATCCTACTCCCGTTATACCATTTTCTGCTGCTGTTGATATTACCCTATACTCATCTGACCACAAATCCTTGTCTTCTTCCCACTTCACTTCACTGATCCCTAATATAGCTAGATTGAACCTTTGCATTTCCCTTTTCAGATTTTCTAGTTTCCCTACCACGTTCAGCCGGCCGGTGTGGCCGTGCGGTTCTAGGCGCTTCAGTCCGGAATCGCGCTGCTGCTACGGTCGCCGGTTCGAATCCTGCCTCGGGCATGGATGTGTGTGATGTCGTAAGGTTTAAGTAGTTCTAAGTCTAGGGGACTGATGACCTCCGATGTTAAGTCCCATAGTGCTTCGAGCCATTTGAACCTACCACGTTCAAGCTTCTGACATTCTACGCCCGACTCGTAGAACGTTATCCTTTCGTTGATTATCACATGTGTACGACTCGATTTTTATTGCGGCCGCCACAACTAGAGGAACGGACGCTGACCAGTGGCCGCCGATCCTAAACAGACGCCAGTGGGTTTGTGATGTTTGCTAGTTTTTGGTCCGCCCTGGGTATTTCATTTCCCCAGCACCACGTATACCTAGAAGATATTTTCCTATCCGCCACCTGGTGAGGCGATCAATGGGGGAACTAACAACCCCACACGGGTTGCCAACCGCTATTATTATTATTATCATTATTAATATTATGTCCGCACGAGTTATGCAATTGTTCCTTTGTAGTTCTGTTGTGGTTGCATATTCTGTGAAACTACGAAGGCACTCTATAGATTTACTACTGTCAAAGGAACAAAGCGAAAGGAGATTCCCTAGAGAAAATTGCTGTAAACTCCAAACCGCCCTTTTAACATATCATAAACATGTCCCATATTACACATTCACGCATAACACAGTAAAAAAATTGTCGTACTTGGTGTATGAAGCCAGGACCCTTGATGCGACGATCTAGCGTTCCGCCTACTTCGCCACTCAGGACATATACGTTTGTTACTCAGTTATGCTTTTTATACGCTCCGTAGTTCTGGTGTTACTCTTAATTAACATTTACGCCAGTTCTGCTGGACGACAGCACGTAGTACGAAGTAAATCGGAGTTTTGGTTGATGCTCTATCGATGTACAACGTTTGGGACCGATCTGAGAGTCTGACTTCTGGAGGTTAGGGTGTAAGACACCGTACAGTAAAACACACTAGCCCCACTATATTTTCCTTTTCAGATCGCACATGTTGCCGCTTCCCGCAATTAGGTACTGTACAACTGCACTTAAATTCCCTACTCACTGGCAGACGTCACTGCCATACCTTTAACATTGTCGAAAGTAGTCGTAACAATATGCAAAGCGGAACACGCGCATCGACTATCAACGAGGCTATGAATTGACCTGGGCACTTGCCCATAAGCGTAAACAAAAATCGCGGAATGGAATCCAACCCCGCTCTCTATGCCACAAATATCTCAATCACCAGTCGCGCGGAGTGGCCGCGCGGTTTGAGGCGCTACGTCACGGGTTGTGCGGCCCCTCCCGCCGGAGGTTCGAGTCCTCCTTCGGGCATGGGTGTGCGTGTTGTTCTTAGCATAAGTTAGTTTAAGTAGTGTGTAAGTCTAAGGTCCGATGACCTCAGCAGTTCGGTAACTTAGGAATTCACACACATCTCAATCACTATCTCGTTATGAAACGAAAATTAGTGCGTAATTCAACACTACAGTATGCTGGTGTGACGAACTGTAGTCTGTCCATCTTTTCCTGGTTCTTGCTAGCCGTGACCACAGAGAACGAAGAGGTAACTACTACTGGCGCCACGTGGCGAGGAGTGGGAAGATATCCCGTAGTGCTGATACCACATTCAGCTCGCACTACCTTCTGATCACTTGATGTGAGGGTGTTAATGACGCACGGAAGTAACAAGGTTTGGTTAAATCGCGCAACAACCTTCACGAGTGGTATATGCCTGTCACAATGTATATGAAATGACATTAAGGCCACAGCTCAAGGTCAAAGGATAAGCTGTTCATCGCGTAATGACTGTTGCTGTGCCACTCAGTGCCAGCTGGTAATGAGTGGCAACGGTGGTAAGCGTTACAAAAGCTTCTAAATTGTACCGAGTGAGACTGTTGATTAAAAAAAAATCGGGAATCCGATACATCGATATTTAAAAACTATCATTATCGATCTCCATATATAGAAATAGGGATCGATAGATCTAAGGAATAAATTCGACGTACCTGCCTATAAAAATATCGGCTGCACATTGTAAATATACTGCCGGTTTTAGAGCTGCATATTTAATTATTGACGTAGAATTAGATATTCTGTACATAAAAAAGTTAGCAGCCTACCTATCCCCCCTAGAGCAAGAATTGAAAGGAAAACAATGCATGTTCACGCTTGGCGATAACCACTTTGCTAACAATGGTAACTGCATGTAAGTGACACAATAAAAGGTGTCCGAAGGGTCCGTCGTTCGGATCATCACGTATAGGATTTGTGCGGAACACTTCATGTCTACTTCTCTATTTTTTCAGTGACCTAGCACTTGTAGTGTCAAAATAGCGAATCGAAACTAAATGTTGCAGTTTCTGTTGGTAGTGTATAGCGCCGATTACGTCAGCATTTCTCTCACACATCTCTGCCCACTGCAAAGGCCAATAATGTTATTTAGATATTTGTTCCATCATTTTCAGCAACTGTTTTTGAACAATGCCGATGTGAAGAAATAGCACAATAGTTGCGTCAAATACTGTTTTTAAAGCAAGTGGTGTGCTATTACTTCACATTGGAAATCTCGTTATTCCATTCACACTAACCCCCCCCCCCCCCCCCGTTGCCCCCTCCCAAAGGCACTAGTGCAGTCGGACTGACTTCTTCGTTTGTGCCACATACACTTGCTTCACACAGTCAAAAGAGAAAAACTGAACGTGCTGAAAGCTCAAAGCGCAGTAAGACCCTTTCACACAGTGAAAGTAAAATTATGCTCTACTACAACTTCAGATATTTACCAAAAATTGCGAAAAATATAATATAAAATAAAAATATCGGCAGTCGATATTGCTATTTTGAAATTGATATATCGTTGGAAGTAAAGTCGCAGATACATATCGATATTTTTAAAAATAATATCGATATTTTATCATCAGTCCTAGTACCGCGTAGTTCCATGCTGTACTAGCGTGTCAGACCTCAAGAAAACTTAGGCAGACTATAGCCAGGTGTTTGCCAATGGGTCTTAATGGATGAGCTAGTATGGCCCTTAGGCTAAAAAGTTTGGAGACTCCTGACAAACAGTCAACGTTACGTACGTTTCAGACGACCACATTAGACGTACTGCGCTCTTCCAGGAAAGCAGTCTTCAATTCGGTCGTGTTAGATCGGCAGGTAAACTGTCAGAACGTATTTTGTTCAGTGACAGCTCAGTCGCATATAAACAAAGCGATCTCTCACACCAATCACATCTTTTCTCATATCTTTTGCATTTTCACATCTGGGTCAGTTAACACTACAGAAATCGTATGACACACTGACGTCAGCGATATAGAACTTTAACTTCGCTGATAGCTTTCGTTTCTCCTTCAGACTTCGTGTGTCCTTCCTCAGATTCTTAGGACGTTCCGCGGAACCAAAGAGGCAGAAATCTAGTTTCCATTGTGCGTATGGCAGGAAAGATAAGCGAGAATCCATTATGCCCGTTATCGACTGATTTTAATCACCCTTGTTTCGAGTTATCGTGAGATCTGCCCAGTAATATCACCTGACGCGAATACAGGAAGAATGACACCAACATTGCAAACAATAACATATACAGTATTACATAACAATCAGACTGACGGCAGTGTGTGATACGAATCGACAAATCTATGTCGCCCTAATCCCATAGCCAGCACTTCTAACTAACTGTACACCTTAAAACATACTCGTTGTTGTTGTTGTTGTTGTTGTGGTCTTCAGTCCTGAGACTGGTTTGATGCAGCTCTCCATGCTAATCTATCCTGTGCAAGCTTCTTCATCTCCCAGTACTTACTGCAACCTACATCCTTCTGAATCTGCTTGGTGTATTCATCTCTTGGTCTCCCTCTACGATTTTTACCCTCCACGCTGCCCTCCAATGCTAAACTGGTGATCCCTTGATGCCTCAGAACATGTCCTACCAATCGATCCCTTCTTCTAGTCAAGTTGTGCCACAAACTTCTCTTCTCCCCAATCCTATTCAATACCTCCTCATTAGTTATGTGGTCTACCCATCCAATCTTCAGCATTCTTCTGTAGCACCACATTTCGAAAGCTTCTATTCTCTTCTTGTCCAAACTATTTATCATCCATGTTTCCCTTCCATACATGGCTACACTCCATACAAATACTTTCAGAAATGACTTCTTGACACTTAAATCTATACTCGATGTTAACAAATTTCTCTTCTTCAGAAACGCTTTCCTTGCCACTGCCAGTCTACATTTTATACCCTCTCTACTTCGACCATCATCAGTTTTTTTGCTCCCCAAATAGCAAAACTCCTTTACTACTTTAAGTGTCTCATTTCCTAATCTAATACCCTCAGCATCTCCCGACTTAATTCGACTACATTCCATTATCCTCGTTTTGCTTTTGTTGATGTTCATCTTATATCCTCCTCTCAAGACGCTATCCATTCCGTTCAACTGCTCTTCCAAGTCCTTTGCTGTCTCTGACAGAATTACAATGTCATCGGCAAACCTCAAGGTTTTTATTTCTTCTCCATGGATTTTAATACCTACTCCGAATTTTTCTTTTGTTTCCTTCACTGCTTGTTCAATATACAGATTGAATAACACCGGGGAGAGGCTACAACCCTGTCTCACTCCTTTCCCAACCACTGCTTCCCTTTCATGTCCCTTAACTCTTATAACTGCCATCTGGTTTCTGTACAAATTGTAAATAGCCTTTCGTTCCCTGTATTTCACCCCTGCCACCTTCAGAATCTGAAAACATACTCACATACCAGTAAAGAGCATTAAAATAACAAAACATACAACACTCCACCTAATAAATCCACCTGCTTTTCACTTGTCAAATGTTGTTCATTGCTATTTGGCATACAAAACTGTTATCTTGTAGGACACTGCTTTCATTATTCTTTCAGTTTGCGGCTTTGTTTGATTCAGTATCGATTCGTGTCACATTTGTACTTTTGAATTGCAATATGTTTTACCTGCTTAGTTGTTTTTTACAAGCTGCTCAGAACATCCATTCTTGAACGTAACCTATTTTATCAAATGAAATAAGTTCAAAAATGTATTACCAAAACTATATCATTTCAAAAGAAAAATCACGAAACATTCAACCAAAATGTAAAATGAGCATCGATACAACACACAAGGTGTGTGCAGTAATTCACTCGAAGACATGTGTTTCTTAAATACCAACAATAATCTAGTCGAGTGACACAGGAAAATAAATTGAAATGTTTATCAGCCTATCAGTTACAAGCGAGTAGTTTATCTGATGATATCGATATTACGTTCCACCTAAAAAGCATCCAGTAACACACTAAGAGTGGTGTATAACTACTTTTAATCACTGCCAGTTCGTAGAATGAAATTTGTTTCTACTCGCGAGAAAATTGCACATATCCTATTCACAGTTTCTTTGCGCAAAGTCACCTTACATGATTTACTTATCATTACACAAAAGAATAATCGAACATGGCATCAATATCACGTTGCAAAATTTTCAACGAGTACGACATTTGATAATAAACCTAGTAAGCTACGTTTCAGGACATGTTGTGCACTATTAGTAATTACTCAGAGCAGTTCAGATTATCTAGTGTGTATCTATAGTGCAAGTAAAACTGATCAACAGAATTTATAGTTATGCTAACTGACAAACCTGGCATTGCTTAGGTATTCATTTTGCCTATTTTCTCTTTGAAACGGAAACAAAAAATGAACTTAATTTGTAGTGTAGTATCGAAAAAAATTCATTTCCATGTATTCGGGAAAACACCTTTGCAATTATGAAACATTCGTACAGAGAAATATGCGTAAAGTACAAATGTATAAGCATAGCTGTTTCGCAAGGATACAACGCATTGTTGTCAAAGTCTCTATGGAAACGCCTCTTAGCCTAAAAGCCGTTTGCGCTTCGCATTTGAAAGCTGCCAAAAGCGCTGACAGATGCAAAGGATTTCCTTAAGTTGACTCGACTGTAGGAGTTTCCTAATAGTAAAGAATGTATTAACATTTCATGTATGATGTGCCACTTTTTCAAGCTTCTCAGCGTTTGTGAGTCGGGTGAACTACACTCATGCTCATAAATTAAGGACAAATGCAGAATGTGGTGCCACACATCGTGGAACTAAACAAAACTGGCGCTAATAGCATAGGCACATAGGGAACTCACACGACACAGATCTGTAAGTCCACGGTATTGGTGATAAGTTGAGCAAACCGTCCCGAAACACATGTGCTACAAAACGCCACTGTTTCCTGCGCATGTACCCCGACATCAGTATGGGATATGATCATCATGCACACGTACCCAGGTCCCAAAACAGGTTGGCATACTGTGGATTAGGTGGTCGAGCGACTGCTGGGGTATAGCCTCCCATTCTTGCACCAGTGCCTGTTGGAGCTCCTGAACTGTCGTAGGGGTTTGAAGACGTGCAGCAATACGTCGACCGAGAGCATCCCAGACGTGCTCGATGGGGTTTAGGTCTGGAGAACAGGCAGGCCACTTCATTCGCCTGTTATCTTCTGTTTCAGGGTACTCCGCCACGATGGCAGCTCGGTGGGGCCGTGCGTTATCATCCATCAGGAGGAAGGTGGGACCCACTGCACCCCTGAAAAGGCGGACATACTGGTGCAAAATGAAGTCCCGATACACCTGACCTGTAACAGTTTCTCTGTCAAAGACATGCAGGGGTGTACGTGCACCAATCGTAATACCACCCCACACCATCAAACCAGGACCGCCATACAGGTCCCTTTCAAGGACATTAAGGGGTTGGAATCTGGTTCCTGGTTCACGCCAGATGAAAACCCGGCGAAAATCACTGTTCAGACTATACGTGGACTCGTCCGTGAACATAGCCTGGGACCACTGTTCCAATGACAATGTACTGTGTTCTTGACACCAGGCTTTACGGGCTCTGACCAGGGGTTAGTGGAAGGCACCTTGCAGGTCTCCAGGCGAATAAACCATGTCTGTTCAGTCGTCTGGAGAGTGTGTGTCTGGAGATAACTGTTCCAGTGGCTGCGGTAAGGTCCCGAGCAAGGCTACCTGCAGTACTCCGTGGCCGTCTGCGGGCACTGATGGTGAGATATCGGTCTTCTTGTGGTGTTGTACACTGTGGACGTCGCATACTGTAGCGCCTGGATACGTTTCCTGTCTGCTGGAATCGTTGCCATAATCTTGAGATCACACTTTGTGGCACACGGAGGGCTCGTGCTACGACCTGCTGTGTTTGAACAGCCAACAGTCGCCCTAGTATTATACCCCTCATAACGTCATCAATAGGTGTTCTCTGAGCCATATTCGACACAAAGTCACCATCAGCACGTCTGAAAACATCTGAACACTTAATCGCTGCACCGTACTGTGACATGCACCAACACACCGCTGCGTATGTGGACTGCTGCCAGCGCTACCGTGCGACGAACGCAAGTCAAATGCACCGCATGGTCATACCCCAAGGTGATTTGCAAACCGCCCACCAGAGCGTTGTTTCACCATGTATCAGCATTATCCTTAATTTATGAGCATGAGTATATGTGTCGTACAATGATGCATTTTTGTAAGTACATTCAGCGGCATATGTAGATACTGTCTGTGGAACATGTTGCGAATAGAGTTACTAGCAAGCAAGTAATAAATATAAATGTCATGCTTTATGCAGCAGTTTTTCACAGCTCTCAGTCTTTATGGTGTCATATCTCCTGAGGTGTGTGTCATACAATGATATCATTTTATAGGTATATTCAGCGGCATATCTGGATACTATCTGTAAAATATGTTGCCGACAGAGTTGGTAGCAAAGAAGTAATAAATTTAAATGTCATGCACAATGCGGCAGTTTTTCACGCATCTCATTGATTGACCTCATATCTCTATGATAGCTAAGTGGTTCATATCCCTTCAGCGATTGTTGCCTGACAGTTAGGAATATGTGTACCAGGTTTGGTTGTACGTCAAGAGGTTTAGGAGGAGGTGTGGAATACACACACACACACACACACACACACACACACACACACACACACACACTCACACACGTACATACATTTTTATAGTATGTATGGATGGATAAAATATATTCAGACATAACATAACACATACCTTTAGCATTTGTTACCGTCCGTTCAGACAATCTTATCACAAACTCGATTTGAGCTAGCCTGGTAGATTGGCATTCCTGTCCTCATACACGAAGTGATACTTGTTTGCAAGTAAACAACATAGCTTACGTTTAATTCACTCCAATTTAATACGAAAGTTTCCTATAGCTTCAAGTCTTAAGACTGACACCTTATCGATTTTCTAATGTTTCACAACCTGGTGCAAGCCTTTTTACCAAATGCCATTTCGGCGGCTTGTGTATCCGAAACGTCAGATATGCACTTGTCATTTTGATGAAGTGCTAGTGAAGTGTAGTGTTGTGTCTGTGTTATGGGTATTTAATATGACATGAAAAAAGGGAAAGGATGAAAGCTGACTTGGCCATTTTAAGAGAAGTAGTCATAAAGCTTTACTTATCACTTCGAAAAAATAAAATTACGTAATTAATATTTTTATTTGTTTGCAGGAAAATGTGTACAGTCCTGCACACATTGAAATCGCCGCAGCACAGTACTGTAGCACGCCGCTAGAGGAGCCAAAACAAAACAGCACAGTTAGTGGGGGTTGCTTGTTGTGCCTGTTGTGGTCTTCAGTGCGAAGACTGGTTTGAAGCAGGTCTCCACGGTATTCTGTCTTGTGCAAGCCTCTTCATCTGCCAGTAACTATTGAAAACTACAACCATTTGAATCTGCTTACTGTATGAATCTCTTGGTCTCGCTATGTAATTTTTACTTTCCAGAACTCCCTCCAATGCTAAATTCGTGGTTCCTCGATGTCTCAGAATGTGTCCTTATCAACTAATTCTTTGTTTTACTCAAGGTATGCCACAATTTTGTTTTGTCCTCAATTCTATGGTATCTCAGAATTTGTATTATAAGCCGGTCCCTTCTTTTAGTCAAGTTATGCTACAAATTTGTTTTCTCCTCAGTTCTGTTTAGTACCTCGTAGTCACGCGATATTCCCATATAATCATCAGCATTCTTTTGTGGCAACACATTCCAAATGTTTTTATCCTTTTCTTGTCTTTACTGCTGATCATTCACTTTACACTTCGGTACAAGAATACACTTCAGACAAATACCTTCAGAAAAGGCTCCCTAACCCCTAAATTAACTCTCCTATGGCCTTTTTTTCACTGAGTAACAAAAAAATGGTTCAAATGGCTCTGAGCACTATGGGACTTAACTTCTGAGGTCATCAGTCCCCTAGAACTTAGAACTACTTAACCTAACTAACCTAAGGACATCAAACACATCCATGCCCGAAGCATGATTCGAACCTGCGACCGTAGCGGTCGCGCGGTTCCAGACTGTAGCGCCTAGAACCGCTCGGCCATTCCGTCCGGCACTGAGGTCCTTAGGGCCCTAAGTAATTTACATGGGATGTACTGGCAGTATTTTAATGAGCTAACATAAAAACATTCATTACAGTTATTCACTGTAACAGTCATCATTCTGTTATCATAAATATTACACTGAAGAAGCAAAACGTAATTGACACGGTGATCATATTGGCCCCAGTGGCCGGTCACACGACGAACTGTTACAAATGGGTTACTTCAAGGATAGCTCCGAGCCAAACCACTGACCCCAGACCACCGCCGTTTGTGACGTCACTAGCGTCAAGCGAGAGCTCATTGGAGGGCAAGGTGGAGGTCTGTTGCGTTTTCTGGTGAAAGCTGGTTCTGCCTCGGTGCCACTGATGGCCGTGCGTTGTTTAGGAGGAGTCCAGTTGAGGGCCTGCATTCAACCTGTCTCCATGCTAGACTCACTGGACCTACGTCTAGGGTTATGGTCTGGGGTGCGATTTTGTACTACAGCAGGAGCACTCTCGTGGTTATCCCACGCATCCTGACTTCTAATTTGTACGTCAGCCTGGTGATGCAAATAGAATAACAAAAAAAAATCACAGTATCAAGAAGGAGTTGTGCGACAGGAACGAAAGGTGAGAGGCGTGTTTCTACATCTGAAAGATGATGTCTATTCAAATTTCACTCCAGTCGCATAAGAGTGTAGCTAATAGCGCCGCTATGAGGAAGCAAATCAAGTTAGCTTTAAATACCGCTATAACGGTCGTGAGTGTTAGCTACCTTTCAGGCTGGACGTGGTGAGTTGAAGTTAGTCGAGAAAGCTTTTAAGGCGACAAAGATGCCATTATTAAATCCTCACTGAGTTTGAACGAGATCATGTAATAGGGCTACGAGAAGCCGGATGTTCCTTATGCGAGGAATTTGAGCAGAAGTTGTCACCCGGTCACACAACGAACTGTTACAAATGGGTTACTTCAAGGATAGCTCCGAGCCAGACCACTGACCCCAGACCACCGCCGTTTGTGACGTCACTAGCGTCAAGCGAGAGCTCATTGGAGGGCAGGGTGGAGGTCTGTTGCGTTTTCTGATGAAAGCTGGTTCTGCCTCGGTGCCACTGATGGCCGTGCGTTGTTTAGGAGGAGTCCAGTTGAGGGCCTGCATTCAACCTCTCTCCATGCTAGACTCAGTGGACCTACGTCTAGGGTTATGGTCTGGGGTGCGATTTTGTACTACAGCAGGAGCACTCTCGTGGTTATCCCACGCATCCTGACTTCAAATTTGTACGTCAGCCTGGTGATGCGACCTGTTGAGCTGCCATTCATGAACAGCATTCGAGGTGGCGTTTTCCAAGAGGGTAACGCTCGTCCGCATGCCGCTGTTTTATCCCATCACGCTCTACAGAGAGTCCGACATGTTGCCTTGGCCTGATCGATCACCAGATTTGTCTCCAATCGAGCAGATATGGGACATCATCGGAAGACAGCTCCAGCGTCGTCCATAAACAGCGTTAACCGTCCCTGACCAAGTGCAATAGGAACGGAACGCCATCGCACAAACTGATACCTGCCACCTGTGCAACGCAATACATACACATCTGCATGCTTGCATTCAACGTTCTGTCGGTTACACCGATTATTAATATGCCAGCACTACACATTTGCAATGGACTATCTCGGGATTACATTGACCTGCGATCTTCGAATGTTATCACTTAAATATGGTGCCTAGACAAATGTATTCCCGAAATTTCATTACTTTGTATTAATTACCTTTAGATGTTGCGATTTTTTTCCGTCAGTGTATAAAACTCCATGAATAAATTTTAATGTGCTGTAAATATAAAAGTGAACAAAACATCACTGGATGCAATTGACTTAGAGGGAGAAATAAAACATGTTTTAAAATAATAGCTTTGAAAACAAGTGCGATATAATGTTCCAATGTGCTTACGGGGCCATATTGATCCCAGTGGTACTAGGAAGGGTTCAGCAGCAGATGAGGCAAGAAATCCTAACAATGGGAACAAAAATAAGAGGGAAATAACGTTTTCACTATTGCAGGAGTTTCGTATTCAAGAACAACCAAACAATTTAAATTGGGATCTTAACGAACCCAGTGATAACGAGTGAAGAAACCATGAATAAATTTTAATGCGTTGTAAATACAAAAATGAATGAATCATCATTGGATGCAGTTGACTGAGTGACAAAAGACATGGGATCCCTCCTAATATCGCGTCGGACCTAATTTTGGCCGATACGGTGCAGCAAATCGAAGTGGCAAGGACTCAAGTCGTTGGAAGTCCCCTGCAGAATTAATGAGCCATTCTGCCTCTATAGCAGTCCATCGGGCAGACCTCTCGATTATGTCGCATTGTTCAGTCGGATTCATACAGGGCGATCTGGGTGGATAAATCATTCGCTCGAATTGTCCAGAATGTTCTTCAAACAACAAGTATGCCTCGGTGAGATGGCGCACTGTCATTCATAAAAATTCCATCGTTGTTTGGGAACATGAAGTCCATGAATGGGTCCAAGTAGCACAACATAACACTGTCGAATCAATGATTGGTTCAGTTGGGCAGAGAACCCAGTACATTCCACGTAAGCAAAGCCCACACCATAATGGAGCCACCACGGGCTTGCATAGTGGCTTGTTGACAACTTGGGTCCATTGGTTCGCGGGGTATGCGCCACACTCGAAGACTACCATCAGCTCTTACAAACTCAAATCGGCACTCAACTGACCAGACCACGGTTTTCGAGACGTTTAGCGTCCAACTGATATCGCCACGATCCCAGAAGAGGCGCTGCAGACGATGTCGTGCTGTTAGCAAAGGCACTCGTTTCGGTCGTCTGCTGTCACAGTTCATTAACACCAAGTTTCGCCGCACTGTCCTAACGGATACGTTTGTCGTGCGTCCCACATTGATTTCTGCAGTGTTGCATTTCCTATTAGCACTGACAACTCTAAGCAAAGGCCGCTGCTCTCGGTCGTTAAGTGAAGGCTGTCAGCCACTGCGTTGTACGTGGTGGGAGGTAATGTCTGAAATGTGGATCTGGATTCGCTGCCGGCCGGGGGTGGCCAAGCGGTTCTAGGCGCTACAGTCTGGAACCGCGCGACCGATACGGTCGCTGGTTCAAACCCTGCCTCGGGCATGGATGTGTGTGATGTCTTTAGGTTAGTTAGGTTTAAGTATTTTTAAGTTCTAGGGGACTGATGACCTTAGAAGTTAAGTCCTATAGTGTTCAGAACCGTTTGAACTATTTTTTGAATACGCTAACGAGATCCGAAATGGAATGTCCCCTGCATCTAGCTCCAACTACTATTCCGCGTTCAGTCTGTTAATTCCCGACATGCGGCCATAATCACGTCGGAAACCTTTTCACATGGATCATCTGAATACAAATGACAGCTCCGCCGATACACTGCCCTTTCATACCTTGTGTACGCGACACTACTGCCATCTGTATACGTGCACATCGCTATCTCACGACTTTGGTCACCTCCGTATATGTCCTATGTGGTTATGGCGTCATATTGACCCCACTGGTACTAGGAGGGTTAAAGTAGTGTATAGCGCCCCTCACTTCCATCAACTCGGCTTGGATTCTTGCAGTGTTAATTCTTCCTGAATGTCAGTAAACGAAGTATCGCAAGTATAGTGCGGTAATTATATTTCTGAAATTCAAGAAGAATGACGCTGCAAGAATTCATGTTGAGTTGATGGATGAGGACTGGAACTATGCACCCTCATACGACACAGTGGTTAGGTGGCGCCGCCGCTTCCAGTGCTGTCAGACAAGTGCCAGACGATCTCCTTGTGAAGAACCGACAGTTGCCCGAGGACTCACGTACCTCAATTTGGTGCTACAGGGAAAGGTGGAAACCAGTCTTGGACACGCTTTCAACGTCCTGAACGTCATTCTGAACATGACAAAGGTCCCCGCCCGCTGACTTTTGCGACTACTCACACACATTCGATCAGATCACGGAACCGAGGCAGTAGCGAAAATGTTGCAACTGCGTCGGGTCAATCCATAGGCTTTACTCGGGCACCCGATTACTGTGGGCGAGCACTGGGTGTATGACTTTGACTTGGAGGCGAAGGAGCAGAGCAAGAGAGCAAGCAGTGCAAACATTTGGATCCCCTACCTTCGAAAAAGGACGAAGAGCGAACCATCGTCGGGCAAGATGATGACAAGTTTTTTTTCTTTTTTTACCCCAGTCGGTAAAAACGGAAACGTTATAAGATCACTTTGTTGTCCCTTTGTCTGTCTGTCTGGCCGACTGCTAAAAACCTTTTTTCTCAGGAGCGATAGGACGTATCAAGCTCATATTTATGCCACATACTATAGCCTACGGTCCGTTGACGGTGTAAAAGGCTTCAGTTTCTAAGTCTACACAATCGAAAGAGAAGTGCAGTTATGTAACGTATCTTGATATTCGTAAACTCACTCATCAAAACCCATTGGGTACTTCTCGTTGACTTGGAATCATGAAATCTGGGGAGAAGCAAGGTTCCACAGTACGAAGCATCCCGCCACGCTGGACGAGCTTGAATCGGCGATCTCTGTGGCATGTGAATTCATTTCGGTTGAGACACTACGAAATGTGATGGCGAATTTCATTCTTCGTTTGCGCCACCTCTGTAGTGCCAATGGTGAACATTTTGAAAACATTGTGATGTGATTGTTTGCAAAGATTGTTTTCATACGATTATTTCACTTATGTATGCTCATATGAGCTGTACAGCGTACAGCGCCATCTGTTAGCAGCTTTTGTAACTATTATTTCAAACTGCTGTATAAACCTCTTACAGCTTTCACAATAAACATACCGTTTACTGCATTCCTCTATCGATCTATGTTTCCGAGATATTTAATTTTGAAATCAGGGAGACCTTTTGTGGACACCCTGTATATAGAGCACAGGCGTACAAGTGATTCTTTTGATTATCAATTCTGCCTCTGGTATTCTCCAGACAATGCACCCAATGACTGTTTCTTTCCTTTGGTGAAGAATAGGAGCAATCATCCAGAGCGACCTCAAGCGGTATCATCACTTAAAGCAAAGTGGGGAAAAGCGGATATCTGACTGAGATTCGTTGGCAGAATCTTAAGCAAATGTAATTCATCCACGAAAGAAGTGGCTTACAAAATACACTGACGGAATAAATACGCAACACCGTACGATAATTAATGTAGACTAATAAAATTTCGGGAATACATTTGTCTAGGTAATATATTTAAGTGATTAACATTGCAAGATCACAGGTTAATGTGAGCGCGAGATAAGCGAGATAAGCCATTGCAAAAGTGCAATGTTGATACGTTATTAACCGGTGTAACCATCAGAAAGTTAAATGCAAACATGCAGACGTGCATGGATTGTGTTGCACACGTGCCGGATGTCAGTTTGTGCGATGGATTTCCATGGCTGTTCCACTTGGTCGGTCAGTGCAGGGACGGTCGACGCTGTTTGTGGCTGACACCAGAGTTGTCGTCCGATGATGTGCTCGACTGGGGACAAAACTGGTGACTGAGCTGGCCAATGCAACGTGTCGACTCTCTGTTGAGCATGTTGGGTTACAACAGCGATATGTCGGCTAGCGTTATTCTCCTGGACAACGTCCCGTGGAATGCTGTCATGAATGGCAGCACAGCAGGTCGAATTACCAGACTGACTTACAAATTTGCAGTCAGGATGCATAGGATAACCACGATAGCGCTCCTGGTGTCATAACACCCCAGACATAACTCCAGGTGTAGATCCAGTGTGTCTAGCATGCATACACGTTGCTTGTAGTCTCCCAACTGGTCCGCTTCTAACCAACAAGCGGCCATCACTGGCACCGAGGCAGAACTATCGTTCGTCAGAAAGCACAATAAACCTCCACCTTGCTCTCCAATCAGCTCTCGCTTGACACCACTTGTTGCAAACGGCGGCGCTTTGGGGCCAGTGGAGTGCTCGCTACGGAGGTGTCCTCGAAGTAAATGTTTTCTAGCAGTTCGTCATGGTACGGGGTGCCAACTGCTGCTCAGATTGCTGCTGCAGATGGAGTACGACGCGCCAGAGCCAAAGAGTGAACACGATCGTCTTCCCTCTCGGTAGTGCCACGGCCCAGTTCGGAGCCCGGTCTTCCTGCGACTGTACCTTTCCATGACGTCATCTGAAAGCAGTTATGTACACTGGCTACATTCCTGTCCAGTCTTTCTGCAGTATCGCAGGAGGAAGATCCACCTTCTCGTAGTCCTGTTACACGACCTGTTTCAAATTTAGTGAGGTAAGGCTTGTCGCCTTAAAAGCATTCTTGACTAATTACGTCCACCTGAAAGGTAACTCACCCTCACGACTGTTACAGTGCGTATTTAAAGCTAACCTGATTTGTTCCTCAAAGCGGCGCAACTCGCGTCACTCTTATGCGACTGGCGGGTAATTACCATAGAATAGACATCATCTTTTAGACGCAGGAATATGTCTACCAGCTTTCTTTTATGTCACACAACTCCTTCTCGGTGTAGCGATTTTTTTTTTACCGTCTGTCTATGTGTTCGATTGATTCTCGAGTTTCTACCATCAGTCTGCAACCGTTGCGAAGTTCAGTTAACAGAAGAGACAGACAAGAGCCAACAACACAGGCGATTTCCGTAGCGGGGCCGTTTAGTGGGCATTGCTCAACAAACTCCATTGGCTACGTGAAAGGCGTTGTGCATCACGGAGAGCTTCACTGTTGAAATATAAAGAGCGTGTAGTGCAACAAGAACCACGCATTATATTAGTTCCTCCCGCATATGTCTCGCCGACAAAATCAGAGTAATTAAGGCTGGTAGCGAGGTTTGCCAACGGTCATTCTTCTTACGCATAATTCGCAAATGAACGAGATAGGGGGTGAAAGACAGTAAATCGAGAAGTACTCTCCGCCACATATCGGAAGGTGGTTTGCAGGATATAGATGTAGATTAGAGCCCCAACTTCCTTCCTTTCGTTTTTTTCTAATGTCTTAACCAATGAGGAGTTTCACTCGGTTTATGATGGCAGGACGGAGAGGGAGAGAAAGAGAGAGAGAGAGAGAGGGAGAGACAGGCGGAGAGAGAGAGAGAGAGAGAGGGAGAGGAAGAAGCTTGATGCCAGCAAGCACCCTACTTCTCTCGAATGGAGATGCAGACTTCAGCGACTACGTTTACGGAGAAGTCTTTCTACACGCATCGTAAATGCTCTCAGACTGCCGTTTGGTTGTACACATCTTACAGTATAAAGGGTAAGTCATTTAAGTAGAAACATCGAAATATGTCGAGGACTAAGCATCACACACAAAGCGTTAAAGACCAAATTCGTGTGAATGGCAGGTGCCTACACAATAGCAATATTTCCACTAGACGGCGTTCTTGTCGGTTAAACAGGAAGTAATCCACCATTAAAAACTGGAGTCCATATCTTATTCGCAATGAAATTTCGAGAACTGATGCATCACAGTTGCGCAAATGATGATGATGATGATGTTTGGTTTGTAGGGTTCTCAACTACGCGGTCATCAGCGCCCGTACAAAGTCTCGATTTTTACACAGCACAAGAGTCGCGCAAAGTGTTTGTTAACATGTTAGGGCATTGAAGCACAAGGAGGTCATTTTCAGCACAGCATGTAATGACTAGATCAGTTCAGTAAATGTAAGTCTTTGCATTAGCTTATTTGTTATTTCTTTATTATTTAATTATTACATGTTTTTCTGTTTGTTGTTGTATCTGCTCGCGGCGGGCAACAATTCGTGCATTCTGTCTTTCACGTTAACATCGGCCAGGCTCAATACGAACAATGTCAAAGGCAGCATGAATACGCAGCTCCAGTGTCTCCAGATCTGGAATGGACTCTGCATACACGATACTTTTGAGATGGCTCCATAACCAAAAACCGCGTGGGTTGAGATCCGGTGAACGAGTAGGCCATGCAGCTGGACCCCTTCGTCCGATCCATCGGCTAGGGAAGGCACGATTGAGATGCGTCCGGACGTTAACGGCGAAATGGGCTGGAGCACCATCATGCAGTAGCCACATAACCCTTCGAATCATCAATGGCACTTCTTCCTGCAGGGGAGGGAAAGTCGCTCGCAAGAAACGCCGATAATCCTGCCTTTTAGGCGACTTGGAAGGAAGGTTGGTCCTAAAGTACGCTCTCCAATTATCCCGGCCCACACATTCCAACTGCACCGGTTCTGATGATTCGCTGTCATTATACCATGGGAGTTCTGCATACATCCCACAGATGATTGTTGTGAAAGTTGGAGATACCACTCCGCGTAAAAATAGCATCTGTGAATAGGATGGATGACACAACTCCCGGAATCGCGGTTGCCTGGTGAAGAAACCATTGACAAAACTGCTCCCGATGTGGAAAGTCCGTCGCTAGTAAGCCCTGCATACGCTGTATGTGATAAGGGTAGTAACATTTGCAATGGAGAACGTTCCACACGGTCGTCTGGATTACCCTGTACTGGTGGGCCAACTGCCTGGTACTGACGTGACAGCCGCCTTCCACAGTGTTAATCACATTTTCCTCCAAGTCTGGTGTCCGAACAAATCGGGTACGTCCTTCATGATTTCCTCCATCGTGAAAAGACCCTGTCTCAGACAGATGGCGAAACACAGTTGCAAACATTGAATGCTATGATTGTTATCGGCGGGGATAGGTCTCCTGATACATCCTTGCTACCCGCCGCCCGTTGCCTTTTGCCTCTCCGTAAGTTAACACTGTGCCGGTGAGTTCTCGATTCGAATGCGGAACCATTGTGTACAACGCTGTATCACATCCTCTACGAGGTGAGTCAGCAAAAGAAGTGAATCGGACAGGACATTAGCAATTACTGTGGCAGGAGAGTGCGCTAGAACGTGACATGTGAGGGACAGTAACACCCTCTAGGACAGGGGCGGGCAGGAATCCTGCACGTGTGCGGTGCACTTGCACGCGTGCAGTTAACAGGCGTTCTGCGTGCACACAGGGGCAAGCTGGCCACCCGCTTATCTCCCCTCGCCACCATACCTTCTGTCCGCTCCTTCCTGTGCAATGGATTTTGTTTCCTAGCTTGCTTTATTGAATGAAGGAATAAGATTAGTAGAAGTGCTTGAAAGATGTCGTGTTTTGAAAGAGTACTTATTACCTACGATGCGTTTTATTTAATTATCACAGGTGGTGTGGAACAAAATTTCTACATACAGACAAATGCAAATAGTTACTTAAATTTTCATCTTTGATGTTTGCTCTTAACCGACACTTACTAATTCAGCAAATGGTTTTCCAGCTCTCGCTACATTAAGCGCAATCTTATAACTGTACGTACCGCTGGGCTATTATTGTTGTCGTCCTGAAAAACTGGAAACAGTGTTCCATAAAATGTTAAATCAGTTAGATGAAAAACATGGGGAAAGAAAGTCGCAGATCTCTCGTGACAACTGTTGTGGATTGGCAAGAGAGCCAACCCACTATGAGAGGAAGCCGAAAGGCACGCGTTTTAGCTCACGCAGGCTGGTGTGAGGTCTGGAACAGGACAAGGAAGTTAGACTTTAGCAAAAAAGGACGTAGCTGTTGGAATACTTAACTTTAATCCGTAAATGGTGAACATCGCTCTTGACGGTACATGTTTTACAGCATCAATAGTAACTGGTAATGGCGCCTTGCTAGGTCGTAGCAAATGACGTAGCTGAAGGCTATGCTAACTATCGTCTCGGCAAATGAGAGCGTATTTTGTCAGTGAACCATCGCTAGCAAAGTCGGCTGTACAACTGGGGCGAGTGCTAGGAAGTGTCTGTAGACCTGCCGTGTGGCGGCGCTCGGTCTTCAATCACTGATAGTGGCGACACGCGGGTCCGACGTATACTAACGGACCGCGGCCGATTTAAAGGCTACCACCTAGCAAGTGTGGTGTCTGGCGGTGACACCACAACAACAGCAACTACGACAGATTCATCTAGTATCGTCAGATCGCTCTTCTTGAGCTCAGTCAATTTCCTCATCCGCTCAGAATCCGACAATAAATTGTACTCGTCCTTCTGAAAATTGTTATAATGGCCTTCAATACCAAACTTACGCTGACCAGCGAGAATACTGCCACATATTAAACATTTCGAATTTTCACATTTTTGCACAAAGAAAAAATTATTCTCCCATTACTTTTTAAAAGATAGCAAATCTCCACTTCTCCGTTTCCTTGTTTCACTCTGCATTTTCCGGTTCTTGAAATACAACGTTCACTACGTAGTGGTGGCTTCGCATCGACGTCCGCAGCTTACCCGGTACTACACTGCCGCAACCTGCCGGCTGTCGCCACTGCGCCGGTCGACGACTGCACGCGAGCAGCACACGTGCAGCGCTGTGCGCTCATGAGCCGCGTGCAACGTTTGCCCGCCCCTGCTCTAGGAGGTAGTCTTGGGTACTCTAACTGTAGCTGCATGGTACAGCGCGTAACAGACCGCAGTCTCTGTGACAAAGTATTATTGAATAAATGGTCTCTAGAGTGGAAACCATGCATTTTCGGACATATGTTCATTATAACTATTTGTTCCGTATCCTCCCATCGATCAGTCCCTCGAGCTTGTACAAGGGCGAAAAAAATCACTGTTTACATTATTTCTAAAGTCAACATCCATTTTTTTCAATACGTACTAAACGTACAACGGTGAATCGTTACAAAGATTTTTTAACCGGCTTTCGACACTGCATACCAATCTTGCGCTAAAACTTAATATTTGTGGAAAATTTTAATATAAAAGAGGCTTCTAAGTATCACAGGCAGAAGGGCATCATGGATGCCCAGCTTCGCTACTGATCACGAATAAGAGACTTTCTTTCCATATTATGTTATTACAAATACCATTTTATCTGTTTTAAAGTACTTGTTAACTGGGTTATTTGTATACAACATTATCATATATGATTACCGTGACCACTGCGGTAGTCCATTCTGCCCATTGTACAATCGTAAAAGTTGGCTTTTCTAAACGAATATACTTTATACTTTCGAAACGACAAACGTACTGTAGAAGTCCTACGTTCATTAGATTCTTCAAGATTACCGCCACACAAACTTATACTAAAGAAAAAGAAAACTATTGTATTGTTGACAAGAAACCTGAACACTAAACAGAGCTTAAGCAGTCATAGTTGTAACAAAACTCAATGAATGTAGAATTAATGCTCAGCTGATTGACACCGGGAAAACTGTTGCAGTACCACGGATAAACTTAACACCATCTGATCCAAGCATGCCTGTTCAGTTGACAAGAAGATGGTTGCCTATTCAAATCGCATTTGCAATCACTGTGAATAAGTTGCAGGAACAAACACTTCGAAGATCAGGGTTGCATTTACCAAATCCCGTCTTTACTTAGCTTTTTCAAGGGTAAGTAAATCAACTAACACCTTTGTATACCTTAAATAAAATGAACAACAAAAAGTACACGAAGTCTTCATTCTTACGTCAAATAGAGTTTACACTGAGGTGTTCTAATGCTAAGTAATGAATTTTATTCAAAATTGTGTACATGGAAATGTATATATAAAGATGTATCATAAATTCATGATTATTATGTCACGTAGTTCGGTTCATTGCACAAGATGTGTTCTCTACATCCCCACAACGGCCATTATCCCAACGACTACACGCATTCCAGATACTCTCTCTATTTAAAACTATAAAAGAGCAAAAGTTTCTCACGAGTCTTCTGGTGTTCATTATTTTACTTAAGAAACCAGAGCTTGAGTAAACAGCTTTGTAGATTTATCTGGGGATATTTGTCTTAATAAATGAAACTTTTTCCGAAAAAAGAGTCGCTGAGTGGTCAGCGTAAATGGCTGCTATCCGAAGGGCCTGCGTTCGATTCGTGGCTCCGCCAAGTATTTTTCTTTCGTGGAAGGACTAGTACAGCGTGCATTCAGCCTCGTGATACCAACTGAGGAGCTGCTTGAGCGACAAGTAGCGACTCCAGGGTTTGGGAAATCGGCAAAACGTCCAGGAGTGCCATGTAATGACCACATGCCGCTCCATACCGCATCCGCATGACGCCAAATGGCAGTGGAGGACCGGCGGCCGGGAGACATCCCTCGGGCCTTGTTTTTAGCTGAAACAGCTTCCAAGTATACAGGCACGTTTTTGTATCTTAATCAGTTGTGATTTAACCGATCAGATGATCTTCACCACCGGAGATACGGAGCCCACCAGTTACGCAACAACAGTGACTAGGAGCGATTAAGACACCACACATGTGACAGTATCGGAGGCGCTGAGATGATGATGTTATTGATTGACAGCTGCGCATTAACAGCAATCTCGTCACAGATTTATTATTCATCAGGTAATCTTACAAGGTTTCGTATAATATTTTCCCAGATAATACTCTTGCACGAAGATGATAGGCTTATGTTGTTTGTTGCATTAGAGAATCGAATTTCAAACACGAAAATCAGAGTAAAGTCACTCGGCACTTCGAGACAGACACATATAGTAGAAGCTTAGCTGAACAAGAATAAGGTGGAAAACAGCCTCTGCACTCTGGAAGGAAGCATCCCAGTAACTTCATGCAGTGTTTTAGGAAATCGTGGAGAAGCTGTATGAGATTGGATGGACCTCCATCTGCGTCTGCATCTACATACATACTCCGCAAGCCACCGTACAGTGCTTGGCTGACGGCAGACAATACCACTACAAGTTCCTTTGTTGTTGCACTCGCAGAGGAAAGGAAGGAAAAACAACTGTCTGCAACCTTCCGTATGAGCCCCAATTTTTCTTATCTTCGTGGTCCTTACGCGGAATGTATGTTGGCGGCAGCAGAATCATTCTGCAGTCACATTCAAAAGCTGGTTCTCTAAATTTTCTCAACAGTATTCCGCGAAAAGACGTCGCAATCCCTCCAGGAATACCCGTCTGAATTCCCGAAACGTCTCCGCAACATTTGCGTGTTGTTGGAACCTCCCGGTAACAAATCTGGCTTCGATATCTTCCTTTAAACCTATCTGACACGGTTCCCAAACACTCGAGCAGTATTCAAGAATAGGTCACACTAGGGTCCTATATGTGGTCTCCTTTACGGATGAACCACACTTTCCCAAAATTTTCTCAATAAACCAAAGTCGCCTATTCGCCTTCCTTACCACAATACATACTTTTTCTTCTTCATATCGCTTTGAAACTTTACGCCCAGATATTTAAAGGGCGTGACTGTGTCAAGCAGGATACGAATAATGCCGTATTCTAAAATTATGGGTTTGTTTTTATCTATTCATCCGCATTAACCTACATTTTTTCCATATTTAGAGCTAGCTGCCATATCACACAAAATAGGAATTCTATCTAAGTCATCACGTACCTTCCTACAGTCACTAAATTTCGACACCTTCCCGTACACCACAGCATCGTCAACAAACAACCGCAGATTGCTTCTCATCCTGTCTGCTATATATATATATATATATATATAGAAAATAATACCGGTCCTATCACACTTTCCTGGAACACTCCTGACGGCACCCTTGTTTCTGATGAACACCCACCGTCGAAGACAACGTACTGGGTTCAATTGCTTAAGAAGTCTTCGAGTCACTAGAATATCTGGAAACCTATTCTATATGGTCGTACCTTCGTTAAGAGTCTGTAGTGGGACACCGTGTCGAAATATTTCAGGAAATTTGGAAATATGGAATATGTCTGTTACGTTTCATCCGTAGTTCGCAGTGAGGAAAGGGCAAGCTATGTTTCGCACTAGCGATGCTTTCTAAAACCGTGCTGATTCGTGGACATAAGATTCTTGCTTTCAAGAAGATTTATTATATTCGAACTTAGAATATGTTAAAAAATTATGCAGCAAACCGATGTTAAGGATATTGGTCTGTAATTTTTGGGTCTCTTCTTTTACGCTTCTTATACAAAGCCGCGCGAAGTGGTCGCGCGGTTAGAGGCGCCATGTCACGGATTGCGCGGCCCCTCCCGCCGGAGGTTCGAGTCCTCCCTCGTGCATAAGTTAATTTAAGTATTGTGTAAGTCTAGGGATCGATGACCTCAGCGTTCGGTCCCTTAGGAATTTTTTTCTTATACAATTTTTTTCTTATACAATTATATGGGAGTCGCCTGCGCTTTTTTCCAGTCGCTTGGGACTTTGAGCTACGTCTTTGTGAAACCGAACTGAGATTCGATCCGTTCCTGGCGACTTACGTTTTTTTAAACTATTTCAGTTGTTTCTCTAAGTCAGGGATGCTTATTACTATGTCGTCCATACGGGACTCTGTTCGATGGTCAAACGACACTATGTCTGCATGATTCTCCTGCGTGAACGATTTCTTAAACGCGAAATTTAAAACTTCCGCTTTTGTTTTGGTGTTTTCAACTACCACACCAGACTGGTCAACGAATGAGTGGATGCAAGCCTCAGGCCCGCTTAGCGATTTCAGACAAGAATTTTCTTGGGTCCTCCACCAGCTCTTTTGCTAAGCTATGAAGGTGGTAGTTGTACGTTTCGCGCATATTTGAGCTCTGCTCCTCCCGAATAGCACTGCCCTTCGAAGATGGGTTGATAAGTCTTGCAAGGTTTAATAAAGCTACTGGAAATTTTGGTAAGTAGCACGACTGTTAGTTATTGTTATTACTGCGACGTTTATTTAAAATGTTTTTCCAAAGCTCTGGTCTCCCAGCCAGACTCAGTGGATTTACAAAGCTCGCTGTAAGATAAGGAAATATCGTCGGCCTTATAAGCGCTTGCTCTTCAACTGTTTCGCAACCACCACCCGACGTAGGCTAAGCCCTGGACCACGCCAGCATCTTCGAGTAAATGCACGCGGCAGCTACGTAGCCGTCGGTAACTTCGCTTTAGACTTCACTAACATTAAAAGAACATGAAGCTAAGTAGACGGACAACATAAGAACTGAGGAGGTTCTCCAAAAAATCGGCGAGGAATGGAGTATGTGGCACACATAGGCTAGACTAAGGAACAGGATGATAGGACGTGTGTTAAGGCATCAACGGATAACTTCCATTATAGTAGAGGGAGTCGAGAGGCAAAAACTGAGGGGAAGCAAGAGACTGGAAATTATCTAACAAATAACTGAAGACTGGTGTGCAGGTGCTGCTCTGAGATGAAGAGACTGACACAGGAGTGGAAGTCGTGGCGGGTCTCATCAAACCCGATAGAACACTGTCGTCACTCCCCTGCCACACGCCCAGTACACCAGAAGAGCACGAGGGGGTGGAGATATCTTCTGAAAAGCAATTTGCAAGGCATCCCGGGATGTTTACGTACGTGTCACCTGTGCGACTCGTATCTAGATGTACCAGGGGCCCCATATCACTCAAACTGCACACGCCCCACACCGTTACAGAGCCTCATCCAGCTTGATCAGTGCCCTGTTGACATGTAGGGTCCATGGAATCATGAGGCTGTTTCCATATCCGTACCCGTCCATCCGCTCGACACAGTTTTAAACGAGACTCGTCCGACAAGGCAACATGTTTCCATTCATCAACAATGTCGGTGTTGACGGGACCATGCGAGGCGTAAAGCTTTGTTTCATGCAGTCATTAAGGGTACACGCGTAGGCCTTCGGCTCCGAAAGCCCATATCGCTGACATTTCGTTGAATGGTTCGCACGCTGACACTTGTTGACGGCCTAGCATTGAAATCTGCAGCTACTTGCGAAAGACTTGCACTTCTGGCACGTTGAACGATTCTCTTCAGTGATCGTTGATGCCGCTCTTGCCGCAGCGATGTTGGGGATTTGATGTTTTACCGGATTCCTGATATTCACGATACACTCGTGAAATGGTCGTACGGGAAAATACCGACGTCATCGCTACTTCGGAGATGCTGTGTCCCATCGGTCGTGTGACGACTATAACACCACGTTCGAACTCACTTAAATCTTGATAACCTCCACTGTTGCAGCAATAGCCGATCTAACAACTCCATCAGACACTTGTTGTCTTATATAGACGTTGCCGACCGCAGTGGCGTAATCTACTTGTTTGCATATCTCTGTATTTGAATACGCATGCCTACACCGGTTTCTTTGGCACTTCAGTATATATTCTGTCCAGATGCATTGATGTGACCACCTGTAAAAAGCCTGAATAACCACCTTTTATACCGCAGACTGCTGCGAGACGTGCAGGAAAAATCACTGAGGTTCTGGAAGGTGCAGACAATGCTACGGACGTGGCCAGCTACATTAGCTTTCTCGGTAGAGGATACATAGCTCTTGTAACCCAATAGAGGTGGTCCCACATATTCTCAACTGGGTTAAAATCGGTAGGTTGGTGGTCAGGGGAGTACGGTTAACTAATCCTGGTGCTCTTAGAACCGCTCACGTACACTGCGAGCTGTGTGACACTTTGCATTGTCCTGCTACTTGCCGCCGAAAAACAACCGCCATGTAGTGGTGGATACTGTCCCCAGGGATTGATGCGTACTTGTGTCCATCCAGTGAGCCATCCAGAATGACGAGAACACCCTGAGAACACCACGAAAAACATTTCCCAGACCATAACGCTCCCTCCTATGGCCTGGTCCCTTCCGACTGTGGTTGCATGGTGTTTGCTTTCAGATGTTTCACGCAGTAAGTTCCACCAGCCATCTGTTCCATGGAGCACAAAACGTGATTCATTTGAAAAGGTTATCTGTCGCCATTCAGTGGACGCCCAGTTGCGGTACTGGCGTGCGGATTTCAGCCTTCGTCGCCGATGAACGGCAGTCAGTATGCGTGCATGAACCAAGAGCCTGTTTTGGAGGCTCGCTCTCCGCAACGTTTGCTGAACGCTCGTTGAGGAGACACTGTCAACAGTTTGTCGTCCGGCGACACCGCAATGGTGTCGTGAGCATAGTATCAACAGTGGCTGGTGACAGCACTTTAGTATCTTTTTCAATTTGTTAGTATTTTGTTTAAGTAACAATAAGTTACACACGTCAATAAGTTTCTTGTTTTTATAAGTTCAAAATGGTTCAAATGACTCTGAGCACTATGGGACTTAACAGCTGAGGTCATCAGTCCCCTAGACTTAGAACTACTTAAACCTAACTAACCTAAGGACATCACACACATCCATGCCCGAGGCAGGATTCGAACCTGCGACCGTAGCGGTCGCGCGGTTCCGGACTGAAGCGCCTAGAACCTCTTGGCCACAGTGGCCGGCTTTTTATAAGTACTTGTGCACTTTCATCATGGCGGGCGAAAGAGACGATACGATTATTTACGATGAATGTGCGGAAGTCTTGTCTGACGTTCCAGACGACTTGGCCGATTGGGAAGAAGACATTGGAAAAAAAAAGGAAGTGAAGCAGAATCGTCGGAAGATAGTGAAATACGTCCAAGAAGAATTCGCCGAACTCTACGGTCGCCAACTGGTTATGATGAATCAGACGAAGAAGACAGACTATGATTTACTGAGGACCAATAATAAATTTGAAGGATTTCCGGGCCCACACATATTTCCCAAAGATACAGAGAGCGTCGTGGATATCGTAGAATTATATATTGGGAACGATCTATTTGAATATATTAGCAACGAAACCAACAGGTATTACAATCAAAATTGCAATAGAAGGAAACTGGATTTAAAAAATGCCAAATTTTACGGGACTCGAACTTAGAAATGGTTTGGGCTTGCTGTCCTTATGGGAATTGTAAAAAAAAAGCAAGAATCGATTATTACTGGTCAAGGAATGCGTTGATAGACACACCGGTATTTCGCAAAACGATGTCCCGCAACCGATTCAGACAAATATTAACATTTTTACGTTTTTCCGACAACTATAAACCGGATAATGCCGACAGGCTTTTAAAAGTGCAATTAGTAATTGATTATTTTTCCAAAAAGTTTAAAGAAACGTTTAATCCAAGCAAAACATCCCAATTGATGAAGGAATGATTCCGTGGCGTGGACAGTTTAAAAAAAGTTTACAATCCGTCGAAAATTACGAAATTGGCATACTCATTCGGATGCTGTATGATTCGAGTACGGGATACATTTCCTCATTCTAGATATATTCCGGAGGTGGAAAACTTTTATCAAAAACAGTGATGGACCTATTGACACCTTCCTATGGAAGGTAGCATCACCTCTACATGGATAATTATTACAACAGTGTAGTATTTGCAGAGAAGTTACTTGAAATGAAAATTCCAGTTTGTGGAACGATACGGCAAAATAGAGGATTTCCGGAAAAATTAAAGCGCGAAAAAGTCAATGCGTTTGAAGCTTGTCACCAACGGAAAGGTGACAAGCGGGCGTCGACAAGCCAAGTAATCCGAATTAGCGCTGCCGGCGCCAAGCGGACGGCAAAGTGTTAATAGCCCCTCGGTTCATCTGGGCGGTCAGGTGATCAACATTTGCACGTCTATTCGTCCAGAAGCATCTCTGCAGCCATTATTCATTTCTGTCATCCTTGGCCTGTGGTGTACTACAGTGCCTCGGCGTTAGTTTTCGATAGCGCAGTATTGCCAAGCGCGGTATACGTTAACCACGGCGGCACGAGAACAGTTTACGATGTTAGCCGTTTCGGAAGTGCTTCCACCCTTGGCCTGAAAGCCAATGATCATGCCCTTTTCGACGTCAGATAAATCGCTTCGTTTCCACATTACGACAACGACTGCTCTGTTTTCCGCGTTCTCCGAGACGCTTTATATCTCCTCCTCTGCTGGTGCTGTCGTCTGCCGCCTGTACGTATTTGTTCCTCGGTGACGTCGCACACAGGCGGTGGTTACACTAATGTGACTAGAGAATGTATGTAGCACATGAACGAAAGTACTAAAATCTGAAGGTAAAAGAGAGAGCGTGAAATTCCTTTTATAACTGACATTTATTGATTTATATCGTGCTATACAGTTTATACTACACAACTTAATAGGTATACTGGAGTCGAAATAATTTGTCATGAGAATTAAGTATTATTGTAGAATTAATCATTATTTACTCTTTATAACACATATACAATCATATATTCACTAGCTTTCTTCTTTGACAAAACAATCGGCAATATTTTAAGGAGTCATTCTAGCATCTTTACGGATGATGGCTGCAGCTGCTTTCATTACTCTCATTCGATCATATTTTTTCCTTGACAGCTCGTTCACTGTGCCATTGGTTCAACAGTTTGTGGCCACTACCACAGCGGGGGAATGCGGAGTTGGCATTATGGCTAACAGGACTCCATCACAATAGTGTTCAGTCAGTTTGATTTCCTTATCTGGAGGACATTCATTGACTTTTTTCTATAAATCGTGCAGTGAAAATGGACATTCCTCGGAATAACGTACAAAACCGCATACTTCTTGGAAAGCACCATCAAAGTTGGTATCATGACTGCGTCCTCTTTTTCGAACAGGGGATGGTTTCGACACTAATGTAGCGTAGCAATCTCGTTCGTGACGGGTTCCTGCAGCTACTAAACACAAGTCACTGTTGATGCGTTGGCAATTTTTTTAAACTGAAATCATCATCATGTTTTCTGCTTGATCAGGGAGATGTTGAGTTTCAAAGTCAAAGAACGAACTTCAAACATTCCACGACATGTTTCTTCCAGCCTATAAGTCACATTTTTCAGCGCGTATGACGGATGTTTTACCGGTGTTTGTCCTTCGGCAGTCAAGAAAAGAAGAACAGCACGTTGGTCCTGTTTGCTAATAATATCGCCATAGTTCACGTCTCCGCCTTTACCACATGCTTGTCGGAAAGACGTGAATGCCACACTAATCTCTTGCCTACATGACGATGCTTCTACACCCGTATCGGATGTCTGGTTTGTGAGGCGCTCAACTGCGCGGTCATCAGAGCCCGTACAAAGTCCCCATTATTAAGCAGTCCAATTTTTTCACAGTCCAATCTAGACACTGTGCTAAATGATTATGAAATAATGAGGACAACACAAACACGCAGTCCCCGGGCAGAGAAAATCTCCAACCCGGCCGGGAATCGAACACAGGACCCCGAGATCCAGAGGCAGCAACGCTAGCCACTAGACTACCACGAGCTGTGGACGCCCGTATCGGCGTCGCCACGTTGTATATACACTGCATTAACAGTCTCACACAGAAGCTTATTCATAGCCACTTAATAGGTTATTTTCATCACGTCGACGTATCTTATGCATTTCAATCATTCCAGTCTCTCCTCCCGAAACAGATTTACTGAAAACAACTGGTAGGGTCAAGCATTATTCTTCTCTCAATCCAAAAAACAGAGTAAGAAGAGGCACGACATAACGCAATAAATTTAACAGTACCGCACGGCTTTAATAAGTTCACGACATAAACTCAATTAAATTGGAGACGTGTAGCAATAGTGGTAGGAGAATGTTGAGTTAATGGAAAGGGGAACTTCCTGTTTTCATTGTTGGCCACCTAATCCAGATTTCAACAATACTGAACACACAAATTTCATCAAGTTGAAAATATACGAAGTATTTCCCTGTACTTAATCGCTCTTTTTATTAACATAACTGACCAAGCAAAAAAAGCTGTAAAATTCTTTAAGAGAATACTGGTCTATTTCTGTACCTATTCATCTGACTTAGAATTAGCAGAAGATCTATACTGTGCAGAATTTTGGGAGAAATATCTTTTTTATAATTATAGTTCTCTTCTAGAAATGAACAATTTTGAGGAAAAATTTTAAAAATGTATGAAATTGATATTGGGTGGGGGGGGGGGAGGAGGCGTATCGTGTTCCCCATGTGGACGAGGGGAACTTTTCTGTTCCTTACTCCTATACCACATGTGAGTATTTTCCCAGAGCTTCAAAACTTTATAAATTTTTTCACCATTTTTTTTACCAATTTGCCTGGGGTATGTATCGCTCTAATAACACTACGTGCCGAAAGTGACAGTTATCTTTAATTATCGTTGGAAACTAACACACTCTCTCATGAAACGATCAGGATATTCGAATGAAGAAGATACCTAGTACCGTATCTTGTCCCTACATTTTATTGTATGGAACATTGCTACAGCTTATTCACTACATTGTATTGTGTAACTTTTTGAAAAGTGAATGATATAAATTATTCTGTTAAATTTGGAATGAAATGCTTTGTTAAAAATTCTCTTTTATGTTTGTTAAAAGCCACGACTAATTTTTCTCAGGGCGCTATCGCCAGAAATATCATACGTTTTCCAACGTGAAGGCATCCATCTTACTCACGATGGATGAAAAAAATCTTCCTTTAATGTTACACGATAAGCCAATTAAACACAATGCTAATTATTTCCTTTTTTGTGAGACCTGATGCTCCAATATAGATGCCTATGTGCAATGGCAGCGTATACACTTATAGAAAATATTTTTTAATAAAACTGTACCTCTGGCCTCAAAATTGAATTGGAAAATATTACAAGACGCCATTTTGTATTTATTGAGATTAATCACTTCAATACATTCAGAATTAAATAACTATTAAAAAGGTTTTTATCATTAATGGCGTCGCTTCAACAATGCACTTACACAAAATGGCCAGGGTAACATTTAATTATTACGTAACTAAATCATGGATAGGGAAGGTACTTTCTTGCTATTAACAAAAACACACTCTACAGTAATTATTTGGATATATATTTAACAAAAATTATAATAACGCTACAGATAATTGTATTAATTACAGACCGTCAGCTAGGTCATCAGAACCAAGACGACACAGAAGACAATGAAACAAAAAACGTGCTTCTTTTTAATACCACGAGACAAAAATGACAGTTATACGATTCTAAGAGCGCATATAGCGCTTCTTTATTGTTGAATATCGATAAGTTAATTTTGTACTCCTTCTTTTTCCGGAGGCTATGCTATAATTGAACATTGACAGTTATCTACTACAATATACAGTAGGGACTGACGCTATTACAACTGTTATTTGTTTTCCTGCCATTAGGTGCTCGTATATGACTCGTACCGTTTGTGCGTGCTTAACTGAAATTTTGATCGCTCAGCGAGCGTGGGGTCCGCAAAATTAACTCCATTTTTCGTTGTTAATTAGTGCTTCGTTACTACTGTTACATGAATATAGACTTCACAGAGTTTTCTCTCAAACAGCACATTTAAACATGCATCACACAAGTAGAAAACTCAAGGTGCTCTTAAACAATAGCGGATCGTGAACGCATGACCCATCCTCAACATTCAGATTTAGTATAACTGTAGTTTTGTGTCACCCTAAAGCTGTAAGATAATAAATAAGGACCAGGTCACACTAATTTTATTGGAGAAGTGTTATTTTGGGATGATTTATTTACACCTCCTCAAACGCCACATTAAAACCATCGAAGTTAGTTCCATGGAATTCGGAAAACTTTGTGTTAATTTATGTGTCACTCATCAAAAGTAAGGCGTAAAAACCTTGTCATAAATAAACCACTACGAGAGATGTTCCCTATCATATATGGTTTAGTTTAGTTTCTCTTGTTAGAAATTCATCGTGACAGTGGCAGTTTCTAAAGGGCCCCCACACACGAGCGTTGGATTGTCGATACATGTTTGTCAGATCATGAGATCTGCCTGCGCATCGCAAATCTGTACGCAAATTGCAGATAGGAGCTGTCGACTACTGATCGCTCGTAATACCCAAGTAATCCGATGTATCGCCGTGGATCATGTGTGGCACTTTATCTGGCTTGTTGTGATCACTTTGTCTCGCTATTAAACATGATTATGTAGCTTTCAGAATTAATTTTCTCTCCGAAGCGGAGTTTGTGCTGATCTGAAACTTCTTCGCAGATTAATACTGCGTGCCGGACCAGCATTCGAACCTGGGACTTTTGGCTATTTTGGACAAGTGCCGCACTAACTAAGCTCTCCAAGCACGACTCACGACCCGCTCATAAAACTCTGCTTTGCCAGTAGATCATTTCCTTGCTTCAAAATTTCAGAGAATGTCTCCTGCATACATTTTGAGACTAGCGACCCGCCAGGTTAGCCGAGAGCGCTAATGCGCTGCTTCCTGGACTCCGGTAGGCGCGCAGGCCCCTGATCGAATCCGCCCAGCGGATTACCGACGTGGATCGATGTGCTGGCCAGCCTGGATGTGGTTTTTAGGTGGTTTTCCACATCCCCCTAGGTGAATACTGGGCTGGTCCCCAGACCTCGCATCAGTTATACGACTCGAAGCCATTGGAAACACGTTCGCACTCTTCCATGGTTTACACTAAACACACACAGTTGGGGTAAACTGATTCCGTCCTGGGGGGGGGGGGGGGGTACGGGGTGGCGGCAAGAAGGGCATCCGGCCACCCCTTTCCATTACCCATGCCAACTCCGATTGTAAAATGCCGACCCTGTGGGACAAGGCACAAGCGAAAGAAGAAGAAGACAGTTTGAGACTAGCACTTCTGGAAGAAAAGATAATACAGAAACATGGCTTAGCCACAGTCTGGGGGATTGTTTCCAAAATGAATTTGCACCCTGCAGTCGAATCTGTGCTGATAAGTTTTATTTCGTTTCGGTATGGATATGTGGAATAAGAACTTTAAAATGGAATTCATAGCTATTCAGGAAGCACGAACCATCCTGAAAAGTGAATTCGAAGCAGGAGTTGCTACTATCATCGAGATGGATACATAAATAAAATAAAAGAAACATCAGAACCCTTATTTTGCAGTGATCAGCATTTTGAAGCTAGTTTGTAGAAGCAAAAATCCACGGAAAATTAATATTACTAATCACAACATGCAGGTCTCCGGCTAGGGACTTTCGGGTATTCATGAAACAACTCATAAATGAAGAAGAACCGGAGGGCCTCAAGGCAGTGCACCAACAAAGCTTGACAAGTGATATGAGACGTGAGGTGGCAGATAAATGACAGTCGCACGGCATGAGTATGACTCAACACCAATAGAAGTAATGTGGCTCCATGTCTTCTTTGGAAAAGGAAGGTGTTCTAGCTTTAGTCAACTTAATTTATGTTTTATATAAATCTAGTTACATACTAAGTAAAACTATTTTTCATTTAAAAAATTTAAAGCCTCTGTTTTGGGGTTTACGTTTATTCTCGGCTATGCAGTCTTTCACATTTGATTTTGAAGAAATTATTCAATAAAAATTTTTGTTCTTTCAAGCGTAATCGCTTGATCTCGCAGTTTGATAATGAATTGATTGTGTTTTCGTTATTGCTTATAGTTATTATGACATTTAGATGTTAAATAACTACAGCACATTTTTCTAAAAGTTTACAGTGAAAAGTATTGTCGCTGGTCAATTTATGTTTGGTGCATATATTGGTGTATAAATTGTTATTGTTTATAGTGTTGGAAGGAGACTCACACCTGTTTCCAGTCTCGAGTATTTGTCAGTTGGACGTGATAGACTGTGACATGCCACAATAGACACTATGACCACGTGCTAAGCAGCGTTGCGGATTGTGTTCCTTTTTAGAATGTGTTTATGAAGTCAATTACAATCATGTTTTAAGTTAACATTGCATTTATTAAGCGTTATTTTCATTTTAAAAGTAGTAATAAACAATCGCAGATTCTGCGGGAGTGTTAGCTGTATACTGTAACTACAATTTTTATTTCCTGAACTAACAACTTCATTCACGAAAAAGACTGTCGTACAAACCCTCTAAATCTGTCTTCAATTTGCGACCTTCTCTCTCATACATAATTATGTGGAAGACAGTATCATTTTAGTTATATCAAAAGCAAAATCCAATTTTCACATTTATTTCTGGAACATACATCATTTGGCCTACAATGCACGTACAAAAACAGTTACTGGGTGTTATGCGTATGAAACAGAGCGAATAAGAAAAATTGATGCATCCAATACGTAGCTAAATCTGCTGTTAGGTCTGCAATTGCCTATCTCTGGCTTTAAAGTGAACTCTTAATGCAATGTCAGAGTGTGATAGTAGTCCACTTCATAAACGCATATAAGATAGAAACACGAGCCATTACTATGCATCTCGCACAGCCACAGCCTTCGGTATGGAATGTCATAATGCATCATGACCAAGTGCCAATATATGTTTACTCGAGACTGTAAAGACATACAGCTCATTCCATAAAGATAAACAGCTCCTTCCAGTTTTAGAAACAATTTCGATATGTATGCAGCAATGTATGACCTAAAATGCACCAAATGCCAACTGGTCTGCACCTACATTTTTCATCATATTCTTTTCCAGGTATGTGTGGTGGGTTACAATAATAACTGAGAGTTTAACAAAAGGAGAGCCAGTTCATTATCAGGATGCAATGTGAAACTATAAAGTGCAAAATAATAATTTTTTTCATCAAATGTGAAGGACTGCATAGTGAGTAACACATGTGAATATTAAAACAGTCGTTTTCAATTTTTATCTAATAAATAAAGTTTTACTGAGAAAATCAGAGGTGTATCTAGCTTTGCTCTATTTAATTGAAACATTAATTAAGATAACTGAAGCTAGAAGATGTATCATGTTACTAACATTGCATCACTTCCATTGGTATCGAGTCAAACACATGCCACGCCACTGCCAAGTATCTGCCACGCCATGTACCAAGTCACTTGTCACGCCATGTGTGCCCTGACAAGACGTATTTACAAAATACATAATAGAAAGATTTAAACAACGAACTTGCTGACAAGGAAAAATGTAATGTACATAGTAGGGCAAACTATGTCCTGCTCCACTCTGCATTGTTGCCAAATTTATTCAAGATGACGGATACAAAATGGCGACTATAATGTTGCAACATTGCAGTGACATCATGGTGGGAAGTTAAAATTTTGGCAGGAAAAGAGCTACCTCCACTAACCTAAACTCCTCCCCTCTCCCTCTCCTCCCACCACCCATCCCATCTCCATCCCCTCCCACCTCCCCTCCCCTGCACCCACCATTCTTTTCCCCCTCCCCTAATCTCCCCTCCTCCCCTCCCCTCTCCTACCCACCCTTTCCCATCCGGTAATTGGCAAGAAAACGAAACAGTCAGTGCTGGGCTCTTGGCTGGGATAGATGTAAGTCTTTTTTTTTGTATGTTCTGATCCTCTCCTATCCCCCATCTGGAAATTGGTAGGAAAAGGACTCAGTCTGTGCTGGGCTGCTGGATAGGATGGATGTAAGTCTTTATTTTGCATGGATTGTTTATGTAAACAATTTGAGTTGTCATTGGCAGTAGCTCCATCCAGTGTGTTCACCATAATGTCTGGAATCCAATTGACTTAGTTCACAACTCCACCACCAGAGGGCACTTTCATGTGTCCCCCTCTCCACACCTGTGATGTAATCCAAGATGGAGGTCTGGGGAGAAATGGCAGGAAGAAGACTCAGTCTGTGTCTAGCTACTGGACTGGAGCAACAGTCGTAATTGTTTACTGTGTCCAGTGGACGAGATGTCTGTGCTGGAGAAGGAGGAGTATATTAGTATCAGAGGACTATGTTGATAGCAATGATATTTCGTGAAGACGAATATGTTTCACGAAATAACGATGATGGGGCTATGTTACACATAGCAACTCATGACGATAAATGAGTGTAACCATAGATCATTCGATAAAAGTCCAGTTAGTCAGTCTTCCGAAGCTCAAGAGACAAGACGTTCACCACAAAGTCTCCACGCCCCGCTGGAAGAGAGGCAATGTGCTGGGTTACACACGGCCAGGGAGCGCGCTGGCTTATGGCACGGCCCGGGCCCGGGGCGTTCCTCGTTCCCATCCCCGGCGCACAGATACTCTTTGTCAATGAACACAAACTGCTTCAGCAGTTATTACATTTAGTGCTGAGGAATATTGTCACATACATAAATTGAAGATGTCACAGGGACTAAATGTGCCACAGCACAAACAGATAGAGAGAGAGCTTTGCAGATGATGCGAGGATATTTAAACGATTACACGTTTTAATCCGAGGTATATCGCCAACGCCACACTTGAACATGGACTCTAAAAAGATCTCGACACACTTGTGAAACCATCCCTGATACACTTCACATGCTTTTGTGGGAAACAGATCACGAAACCGATTCCAGCTACAATATCAGGTTTTACAAGCCAAACGATGGCATTTGGAAGTCGAAATAAATATATTCTGTAACTCTAAACAGGACGCTCACGAGTTTTAGCTGCTTGTTTGAAGCCAATGGCAGAGAAGGAGAAAACTTTATGAATCCTACAGCTATTGTAGTGTTCATCACTTTTCTGAAATGGTGTGTGGGCTTAGTTTCATGTTTGTTGCTGCTGGAGTCAGGGACATTATTTTCCTCACTTCTCGAAGCACTGTCTAAGCACAGAGGGGAAAACCGAAACAACTACGCAAACAGGACTCGAAGCACTGTCCTACAGACGAGAAAAATGACTGGAATGTTCGGCGAATTTTCAATGTCGTACAGCTGCTTGTCTGGAGATGCTCTAAAGCCGCAATGGCAGTTGAGGGACAGCTTCCCTGCAGAGGTGTAAGGTCTACTTGGACGTGTCTCTGAACACTCACACAAAGAAGACATCAGATTACTATCAGATGTCACAGAACTTTCCGCAGATACCCTGCCCCCATCTTCTCCAAACCAGACTATAGAGGCTCCTATGTCCCACACCAAGGGTACTTTGTGAATGGAGCATTCTTGTTGGTTCTTACTGAACTTACTAGCTAAACTGCTGCTGCTGCCTGTGTGGGAACATCGCCCATCGTTTTCTGCAGATGAGATTTTCAGTGGAAAAACTATTTTGTACAATTAGAAAAGAAAAAAAAAACATACAGCAGTCATAGAGCACTGACAGTTAAACCTTGCAAAAGTGCTCTGCAGATTATGAAATACTTCATCAATTACATTGCTCTGCTGTTGTCGAGGAAAGCTTGGATTTTTCAGCGTGAAACCGACCTCCAACAGGACTATATCACCACATACTATATCGATGCGGTAAACACACAATTCGTATCCTGCACCATACAAAATCAGCACTTCTGCATCCTGCATATAGCTACTGACCACTAGGTCGCGAGGAAGACAGATCTAAAAAAAAAGTGCACCTTACGTAGTTACCTTAGTACTAGATATTTACTGCGACGTCAGTCGGTCATTCAGAGTGGCCAACGGTCACAAATCTACTGCCCCTCACGTGCGACCAGAGTGCCCTCAGCGGACTGCGATCACTCTCTGAACTGTTGTACAAAGGCTGGGCTGGTTCCCCTAGCGCGAAGGATGGCCCTGATCTGCTTGATTACTGCTTACGCTTCCCACACCCATCTCCACATAGCACTATCGCTTGCATGGCAGTATCGCTTGCACAGTGTACTTCTGAAAATAAAGAGTGGAAATTATTTCTCCAGAAATCCGAAACTTTAGCGAGGTGGAGCGTGCTGTAAACCACTGAGTAACTAGAAACTTATCTCTACTGCGAATATCTTTAGGTGAATAGTCACAAAACTAGAGGAAACTGGTAGTTCCATTCGTGAATACGGATGTCAGTAAAATAACAGACTCCAAATCATCCTTCTAATTTACAAAGTCAACTAAGGTGTGAGCCGGCCACGGTGGGCGAGCGGTTCTAGGCGCTTCAGTCCGGAACCGCGCGGCTGCTAGGGTCACAAGATCAAATCCTACCTCGGGCATGGATGTGTGTGCTGTCCTTAGGTTAGGTAGGTTTAATTAGCTCTAAGTTCTAGGGGACTGATGACCTCAGGTGTTGAGTCCCATAGTGCTCAGAGCCAGTTTTGAACTAAGTTGTTTCTCCTGTCTAGAGAACCAGCAAACGTCCCTTCCAGCTGTCTTTCACCATCTAAATGCATACAACATACAACACAATCGAAATTCTCTGGAACAAATAATGACAGAAAATATGTAGTAGCTGTCAACTCGACAATTTACATGGGAGGGAATAATGATTCTGTGAAAAGACACGTCCTCATTGAATCTTTTCAAATTTCTATGTCGAACACACATGATCACGAATTCTGCCCAACACATACCAAGTATTAGTTCGCTATTCAACCGCCTATCGGACGACGGGGTTAGGTCAGCTACATTCCTGTACCCCAGCTCAACTAGGGAGGCAAGTATCGGAAATACCGTCTCCTGAAGGCTGTGGCTCTGGAAATATAAATATCTATACCATTCTTATGAATGGACATGAATTTCCACGTAAAAAGATCTTTCATTCCCCTTACAGCTATCGAGGTTTACTCGTGTTATCCATACCTTAATTATGATAGGCCAAAGCCATTTTCTTTGCACATGGCGGAACATGCATATACTTTAGAAGCCCGCTGATCACAGTGGATCTATCGCGCTTCCCCTATTAAGTATAATACTTCGCCAATAACTGAATGCTGACGATACAAAACAATACTGAACGAAAATCCGAGATGGATGGACATCTCTCATAAATTTTTCTTGCGAATGGTACCACTGTATCTTAGAAAGAGAGACGTAATCGTTTTACAAGCCACCATATGTTAAAAACACGATCGTAACGCCTATGTTACTGTCACAAGGGATCTTGGTTCTACAGGCGCACACAAGTATCGCTAACGATGTCCATGTTAAAAAGTTTACTCGCCTTATAAATCGAGGTATGGCATTACTTCCGAATGAAGCGGTTTTCCACACAAATGCCGTGACATTGAATATACACGTTGATTGCCGTCATGTGTATTAACAGACCGACAGTGCAGGTGCACGTCACCGGCGATGTAAGCTCGTAATAAATTCACCGAAGTTAGAATGTGATTTGGCTAAGGAACGTGGTATGAGGCCGGTATTTGCGACTCCCTCATGCCCCCGCTAGGTATTTCTCCAGTATTTGTAACACATTCTATCTCGGTGCCATGTCAGAGGTTCTGAGATATATCCACTGGGTTATAGGCGATGGTTGATTGAGAATGATCACATACGTTAGATAGTGTGCTATGCAACGAATCGCTTTTAAAAAAAAATGCAATGCTAGATTGAGGTCGTAACAAATGTATATTGACTTTTCAGATCTATCGTGTTATGCTTTCTGGTAGAAATGTTGCCACCGATTTGAAATCAACTCTTTCCAATCATTCACATACCATGGAGAAGTCTTTTAATGATTACAGCCACAGATGAATTCAGGGTGATGTGTGTGTGATTGGATTGTGATGGTCTGGCTAACAACAACAGCCCATGTGCTGTATATAAATGAATTTATCACCTCTGGAAGAGCGAAGTGTAAATAAAACTGGTGCACACTTTAAAATAACATGCACATCAAAGCATTAGAGAAGGACCAGTTGTGTAAATATAGCAGTTCCATACAGTGCCTCCATTAAGACCTCACTACATCCTACACTAGGTAGTGTGTTCATTGAAGTATTTATTATATCGTCATGCAGGACTGTGCTCAGGCTATATCAGTGCCAGATTTGTGAAGTAGCATCATATACATCTGGCAGATGGTGTCTGTGTGTATCTGGCAGTACAAAATTCATTATATGTCTGAGAGGATCAGAATTTGACTGTATCAGTACCATCTCTGTCGAGTAGCATATACTCTGTCAAATGTTGTTTGTGTCTATCTGTTACAATATTTATCATATCCTTCTGGACTCTGTTCTGGCTGTGTCAATACCACCAGTGTGAAATGGCAAGTCTACACTCACAGATTGTTAATGACTAGTTTTTTATTATATCATCATCTCACAATGACGGATCTGTGAAGCAACAACCCTGTTTCAGCTTGCAGCAGCACTGGTGTCCTCTGCTCTGATGGGCCAACAAAAATATGACAGTGTCCTCTGCTCTTGTTTGAAAGAATGTGGCAGCAGCAACTGCTGCTCTGATTCATTAAAAATATAGTTGCGTTGGACCCTATTGGTCAGACCTGACCCCACCACAGATGTAAGCTTCCCTCACCAGTGGACTAGTCCTTCATGCTACGTCGTTTTTTTCTCTCTGAGCGTATGAGCGTATTTATTTGAGCTGGATATATTTGGGTGTCCTTTCTTACCTGTCTCATCTTGTCTGTGAACTTCCCTTGGCTTCAAATTATCCAGCCGGAGGTTCGAGTCCTCCCTTGGGCATGGGTGTGTGTGTGTGTGTGTGTGTGTGTGTGTGTGTGTGTGTGTGTGTGTGTTTTGTTCTTAGCACAAGTTAGTTTAAGTAGTGTGTAAGTCTAGGGATCGATAACCTCAGCAGTTTGGTCCCTTAGGAATTCACACGCATTTGAACATTTTTTGCTTCAAATTATCATTTCTGCTTTTGGGATACACTGTCACAGTAGGGTGGAGCACACTTCTAGCAAAGAAACTCAATGTAGGTTGGTCCCAAAAGAGAGTTGGAAGAAAAGAGTCTTTCTGCTAGGTAGTAGTCATGGGAGGGGTGTAGCCAAGAAGGTGCAGAACAAATTACAAATGGGGTACCAGGTCACAATTATTATGAAACCAAGCCTTTGCAAGGTCACATAAGAAATACGGAAATTGTGCAAAGGTTTTGGCAAAGAGAATCAGGTTATTATAATTGGTGGAGCAGGGAACAGCTTGGTTAAGAACAATAATTACAGTATTAGGGGTGGTCTGTATAAAACAGGAGTAACAACTACACACACAAATGTGAGTTTTATGGAGGTCCTGTGGTGCCATGACCAACCACGAGTAAACACTGCTATGAGCTGTGAGAACACTGAGTTGAGTGGGCTGCTGCTGACTGATACAAAAAAATCATGATGTGGAAACCTTATTTGGATCCTAAAATTTGGTCTCAGTAATTAACTTTACAACACAGGTGGATAAAGACAATAGTATCGTAATTAATAATGTTTTCTTTGATGAAGATCAAATGAAGGAAATAACTGTTTACCCAGTAACAAATGCTCTTTCTGATCATCATGTACAATTATTTGGGATAAATAAAATAGCACCTTACAGAATGGATACTCCTCAGTCGAAATCAGTTCGAATATTTGATGTTTTTAAGGATAATTTACAGAAGATGACACGAGATGTAATTTATAAAGAACCAAATGCTAAAATAAAATTTAATGTATTCCATGACAAATTCGTATCATTATTTGAAAACAGTTTCCCGCATAAGCTAATGAGAAAGGACACTATACAGCCACAAGAAAAATCATGGATCAGTAGAGGGATTAAAGAATCTTGCAAAAGGAAAAGGGAAATGTCTCTTTTCGTAAGAACAAGTAAAGGTCCTGCAGTAAATGTGCACTACAAAAACTACTCAAAATTACTATGAAAGATTATTAAAAAATCAGAGAACATGCAGATATTATCAGAAATTAGTACTTCTGTCAACAGAGTTAAGGCTATATGGAACGTAATGAAACGAGAGACAGGACAGTCAGCCACAGAACAAAACAACATCCCTACTGAACCAAATGGAAGGGCTGTAAAAGATGAGTTACAGGTAGCAAATGCACCTAATAATCATTTCTTAAATATAGCAGAAAGTATAGGCGCAAACAATTAAAGATCTAAATCACAGCAGTGTTAAAAATTTAATTTTCATAACTTTCAATCATATGAATGTATCACTAACTCCTCCTTCTCAAATTAAGAAAATTATACATTCCCTCAAAAATAAAAGCTCATGTGGTTTTGATGGTGTTTCAAAAGAATACTAGGAATTTGTTCTCAAATAATAAGCCCAGAGAATTCTGAAATATGTAATGTGTCACTAACTCAAGACTTTTTCCAGAGAGACTGAAATATACTGTTATTAAAATCCTCTTTACGAAAGGTGATAAAAGATATGTCAATAACTACCGACCTGTTTCACTGCTAACATCTTTTTACAAAATTCTAGTACCGTTTATCACTCAGCAAAAATTGTATCTTAGCAAATTTCAGTCTGGGTTGCGGAAGGGTTGCTCTTCTGTGAATGCCATTAACACATTCACTCTCCAGATTTTACAAGCATTAAATAATAAAATAGCACTGGTTGGTATTTGCTGCAACCTCTCTAAATTATTTGACTGTGTGAATCGCAGTATTCTCCTACATAAATTGACATTACATGCAACTGATGGTGTAGCAAACCAATGGATAATGTCATATATAACCAAAAGAATATAAGAAGTTGCACTTAGTAATTCAGCAATATAGTGAAGGAATATAATTGTGACTGGGAGAAACCATGTATGGGGTTCCCCAAGGTTCAGTCTTAGGTCCATCACTGTATACAAACTCTCTTCCATCTAGTATAGAACAAGCAGAATTAGTTCTTTTTGCAGATTACACTAGTATTGTAATCAATCCAAGCATACATACAGAAACAGAAGAAATGATAAACTAAGTTCTTAAAAGTTATACTGACTGGTTGTCTGCAAATGCTCTCACCCTCAATAAAAAAAAAAAAACTTCAGTTCTTTACATCTAGACATACAACACCAACACTAAGTTTAACACATGGTGAGGAAATAATAAATATGGAAATAGGGTGGAAAATTTTAAATTATTAGGGGTCCATATTAATGAGAATTTAAATTGGAACAAAACACATTTTTAAACTCCTAAAACAACTTGGTTCAGCCACATTTGCGCTTAGAATCATTGAAAATCTTGCAAAGAGACAAATCAATATGTTGACATATTTTGCACATTTTCATTAACGCCATGTGGAATAATGTTCTAATGTAACTCTTCTTTAAGAAAGAAAGTCTTCATTGTGCAAAAGCATGCTATAAGATTAATATGTGATGCTCACCAACGACCATCTTGTATACATCTGTTTAAGGAGTTGGGCATTCTGACTACTATTTCACAATACATTTATTCCCTCACGAAGTTTGTTGTGAATAATCTGCTGCATTTAAAAAGAAACAATGGGGTACATAATTATAATACCAGAAGGAAAACGACATTAACTACTCCACATTAAGGATGTCTCTAGCACACAAAGGGGTACACACTGCTGTACGAAAAATATTTGTTCACTTAACCAGTGATATAAAATATCTGACAGACAGTAAAGTAAAATTACATATTTATATTACAAATTAATTTGTGATGTGAATATAGAATGACTCGTTCCATATCATTACGAACTATCAAGCAAAATGTTCCATGGAATATATAACTAACTAACTCTCCAACTACAGATTCAATGTGTTGATGTACTTGATTTTTTCGTGCCAACAGCGAGAACTAAGATCGAATGGGCCATGGCGGAAAGAAGGTTGTAAGTTCAAAAATTGATCAGAGAGATTTTGTGGAAGTTACATGTGTGCAAATACAGAGTCAGGCAGAGAAGTGAAAAAATTTTAAAAAAATTGAAAAATGAAGCTAACTAAAAAAAACACTTTTTGATGCTGAGCTATGTATTTTGCAAGAGCGAAAACTTGATTTGGTATCACCTTTTCAAAATTACGTCATTTAAGTTCTGTCCATTTTGCTGTACACAATCAGTAAATTGATTCTGAGGATTTTATATGACACTGCGTTAAGTGTTCCCTGGGGTGTTGGCAATACTCTCTTGTATCTGAGTTTTAAGCTGCTCAGGGTTTGTTGGTCTAGGCTGGTACACAACGCTCTTCAGATGTCCCTGTACATGGGAGTCACAGACTGAGAGATCTGGAGATAGGGGTAGCCAGGCAATTTCAGCATTCATTGAAATTAGGTGATCCAAATGATTCCCAAACAAACGTTTCATTGCAACTATAGACAGTCTGGCAATATATGAGGAGGGTCCATCCTGTTGAAACTAGGTGTGCCGAATGCCAAGGGCTTGGAAGAAAATGGAGTCTTGGAGCCAAAAATGTATCTGTCATACTGATGTAACATTGAGACGTCACGCTGACAGTGGAAGGTTCTTCATCTTCAGAAAAGAAAGGGCCTGTCACCCCACGACAGGACACAGTACGTTGTACAGTAACTTTAGCACTGTGTAACGGGTGCTGGTGAAACTCAGTAGGATTTGTTCGTGCCGAGTAACGCATGTTCTGATTATTCATGTATCCACTTAGGTCAAAATGGACTTACAAAAATTTTTAATAAAGATAGCATCCTCACTGATTTTAGCCTACAGGTTTTCACAGAATTGTACGCGCAATACAGAAACGTTAGGTTCCATTTCTTGAACAATCTGAATCTCATAAGGATTAAACTGAAGTCTATAGGCGGTCTTGGCATGTTATGATGACCAAGTCCCACAGACGTGGCAGTTTTATGCTCCGAATGACGACGACTCCTTACCTATACAGCTTGTAAAACATCAGTGTTTTCTGGAGTATGTACAAATAATATATGCCCACTAGGCTTTCTGGTTTCTTTCTTCGAAAGCTGAATAGTCTCTTTGAAGTTATGAACCCAAGCAAGTTTTGATTATACGGGGTAAGTCACTAACTGTTGCCACCTAGAATAACTCCAAAAGTATGACAGTAGCTGTAAAGTTTGTGGGACAAATGTTGCATGGGACAACAAGGGCCATAATATGACGTTGCTTTTTGTTGCTAGGTGGGGTCACGTCAGAGGTATGAAGGTCAACTTTGTTTTTTTAAATGGGATGCTATAGTTTGGTACTAATTTTCTGATAGCCGCTATCGAGACGAATTCAGTATTGTGTAACAGTAAGGTCTTTGAAGGTCAACGAAGGTCAAAAAGATGGCATGAAAGTCCATGTACAGAAGGTGTTCAAAGTGATGACAATTGGTATCAATGCAGTGTTGCAATCTTCTTATCATGGATTGAGTGGTATTCCTTATCACTTCGGCACTTGTCTAAGCACATGCTCTGGCTATTCTTTTTCGTATATCGTGCAAATAGCAAATATTCGCCGAATACGGCGTATCCATCTAACATGCCATTGACATGTCAACACCATTCGACGGTTTCGCAATACAACACTAATAGGAACGGTAAGACTAGTATCATCAAATCAAGCGAATGTGAATGATGTATTCTTTCGCAGAAGAAGTCGATATGCTTCTCATGTACGGCGAATGCCAACGAAATTCAGTAAGAGGCAGAGACTTATACGCTAGAAGATATCCTACTTGTACTCTCCCTACACGTTGTACATTGAAATATGTGTATGGTAAATTGATAACAACTGGATCTTTAACGCATCGGAAACATATCCGACAAAGGAAAGTTACTAATGAGGAAACGAATATTGGTACTCTTGCCACTGTGGTTCGAGATCCTTGCGTTACTTGGTGTCAAATCGCAAGGGAATCTGGCATGAGCCAGAGTAGTGTTGTTCGTGTTCTGCAACACTATAAATATCATCCTTAGCATATCAGTCTCCACCAAGAATTAACTGGTACGGATTGTATGCGCCGCATTGAATTCTGCAGATGGGCTCAACTTCAGATTCAGAGGGATGACACATTTATTAATTTGATTTTATTTACTGACAAGGCTAAATTCACGAACCATGGAAATATTAATTTGGATAACATTCATTATTGGGCAACTGAAAATCCATGTCCGCTGCAGCAAGTTGTGCATCAAAAACTGTGTTCGGTGGATGTGTGGTGTGGGATTCTGGAGGACAAAATTGTAGGCCCCTGTTTCATCGAAGGAAATCTTAATGGTAGGACGTACACCACATTCCTGCAAGAAACACCAGGTCTGTTATTGGAAGAAATGCCTTTAGGAACAAGGAACAGAATGTGGTATCAACACGATGTGTTGCTGACGGCTAGAAATGAGTTGCAAAGACAATTCCCATATCATTGGATTGGACGCGAAGAAGATGTGTGATGGTTGGCTCATTCACCAGACTTGATGCCTCAGGACTATTTGTTGTAGGGATTCGTAAAAGACATTGTTTATGGAGAAGTTCCAACTGCACCTGAAGAAAGCCTGCAGTGCAACCAGCGTACGATCGCCTTGGTGTAGCTGAGGAGGGCACAGAATATTTCGTTCGTAACGGACGAAGCTCACAGCTATGTGAGAGAGAACTCTCAGAGCATGTGCTTCAGTAAGTGTCTGTGTGATAAGGAATACCAATCAAACCACGATGAGAAGATTGCACCACTGCATTGATACCAATGGTCTTCACTTCGAACACCTTCTGTAAATAGACGTTCATGCCACCTTTGTGACCTTCGTTGACCTTCAAAGACCTTACTGTTACACATCATTGGATTCGTCTAGATAGCCGCTATCAGAAAATAAGTACCAAACTATAGCATCCCATTTCAAAAAACAAATTTGACCTTCATACCTCTGAAGCGACCCCACCTAGCAACGAAAAACCATCGTCATATTATGGCCCCCATTGTCCCATGCAACTTTCGTTCCGCAAACATTTCAGCTACTACCAAACTTTCGGAGTTAGTCTTGGTGGCGGTAGTTAGTGACTTACCCTATATATGAAGAAGGAACCTGACTAGAGAGCGGTATCTCGTAGGGACGCTGAAAACTTTGTGCAGCTTTCACACTGTCACCATGTCGGCAATACGGTACACACTCACGATGGGGCATGATACGCACCTCTTCACTGCTCCACAGCGACCAAATGTCCAATGGCACTCGTGCAAGCCTGTGTCTAGAAACGCATCCTCGTTCTCAGCGCTGGCGAGTCCACCCCTCTTTTCTGAAGGGGTGACTGCCTTAGTCCCCTGTCGCCTACTAAGCTGTGAGCTTCGTCCGTTACGAACGAAATATTCTGTGCCCTCCTCAGCTACACCAAGGCGATCGTACGCTGGTTGCACTGCAGGCTTTCTCAAACGATTTTAAAGAAACTATTCGGTAGCAAAAGTTGTTTCTCATGCACCTCATAACCTCATTTGTGAACTTCCTCATGAACTGCCGCTCATTTTGTTAACGGTCACAGTTATTGTGATAGTTCTATATTTAGTAAGGAACTGTGTAAAATTTGAATAGTTTGCAATGAAAAATAGGCGTCGCTATGGGTCTGCTTTTGGCGCATGTTAGATCACATATTTCTGCCGTCAAACATTCTGAATTTTTCTTTAAACGTAAGACGAGATCTATATCTATCGCCAGTCTCCAGAAAATGGACTGTATGTGCGATCGTGTGCACCAACGATGAAGTGGAAGTGAAATATTCGTATCATTCCTCATATGTCTTAAATTTAAAAAAAAATGATAGCACGCAAAATGGAGAGAACCCTTGCCACATAGCTAACATGCAAAACTTACTTAACAAGTGCAGTATACGAGTGACTACAGATTGTTTTTCAATAAAATAATGTCGTCTTTGAAGACCATCGACAGCTGGTGAAACGAGAACTAGTACGAGCTTTTAACGATATAAATGAAGGAATCACACTTTTATTTTTATACTGAGCATGAGATTTTCATAATCTATTGGCCTAATCTAATGATTCTGTCGCAATTGCAAATGCATTAGCATGGTACTGGGTTGAAATTGAGTAAACACCACCTTGTTTTGGAAAGAAATGCTACTTATAGCATGGCAACAAGAGAAAGGAGAGAAGGTGTACAATACAGGCGAAAATAAATCGCTCCCTCTGCTTTAATTACAACGTAATCCTGCATTTACTGTGTTTTTATTAATAAACGATTGACTTGAGGAATTATTTGTCGTAAATCCATAACGTATTAATATGACCGTTTGCACACTCGCTGGCTATAACGTTCAAGTTTGCGAAATGCGCGTATGTGTCAAAGCTTAAGTTGCGAGCAACACGCCCCCCCCCCCCTCCCCCTTGTGAGCAACACGCCCCCCCCCTCCTGGCGCGTTGTGCCGTCCGGAAGAGAGCCACCACCACTACCGTTCTCCCCTCCCCTACTACGCTGTTTGCGCAGCTAGTGCCATGTGTAAATAGCATGCACTCTACTTCTCGGCGGTTTGGCGTCCCCCTCCTTCCACCTCTCCACTTACTGAGCATCTTCAGGGCTGCCAACGTCAACTTCAAATGTTCGCATTTCTCTGCTCCATCCTATGCACTATGTGCAATACCACTGTGAGGTGTATATATGAGGAGAGAGCTAACTAAACACTATAATCGCTTTGCTAGTAGGGCCAACGTAAAAGCTAGAAGGGTTATGAGGTGTACTCTATGATCATGTCGTTAGACATCCTTGTCAGCTATTTCACAATACTTCTGTTGTGACTTATAATAGAGGCCATTGGCAAAACGGTCCGTCAAATGTCGATGGGGTCAGTTTTCCTGGTAGAACTGCTGCACAGAAACTACAGATCACGAGAACGAATTCATGATGTTACTTGAGTAACGCAAACAGTACCTTCTTTTAGCAGAGTGTTTTGTTGTCTCAATAAATAGGTTCAGAAGATGTCATGAAGGGGGCCCATGTTCCCTGGTCTGGGCTCAGACTGTTAGTTTTAGTCTGTGGTAAAATGAACGTAGGTGTTCATGAAAATACATGCAACTACAGAAAACTGTTGCACACTCTCGAAGTGAACCTTTGCTGTATCAGCATGATAATGTTCCTGTCCATGAACCAATGACAGTGTCATAATTCGCGGAGAATCTCCTGAATTTTCTCTATCGGGGCTCTTAAAGGGACGACCTGACCTGCCTGAAAATTTATAGCAAAACCATGGCATCCGTTTCAGAATTTCCTTTATCATTGCATCCGTTGGTTGAACATCTTTGAGACCAAGGTGACTAATAGTTGCAAACTTGGTGCTGATCCTGGTAGATCTGGAGTCAATGAATTCTCTCTCCCTTTCTGATTTCTTGAAGGAAACTAAAAGTCTCGATTATCAGTGATCTCTTGCGTTTCCTAAATCGATCGCAATATGAACTGAACACGAGAGTAACTAACGTAGCTGAGAGGAAAATATATTTTGTGTAGCAATTGGCAGCTAACAACATCGATGAATCGATGGAATCAACAACAGCAAAATGTGCTCTTTCTCTTTACTTTTATCAGAAACCCCGTCTTAGTACGCTAACGCCTGCTGTTACCTTCTCATAAAATGCTGTACTCCAGATCTGCAGTTTCTTCCATCTTGTCGATGATATTCTGTGCAAGAATAAGGTGACATAATTCGATGACTAACAGTTTTCGCCACTGCGGTATTTTCTGTCTTTTCATGGTTGTCAAAAAGAAACTAATGATTTAAGAAATCGTTTGAAGATGATGAGTATCTGTGATATCTCACTCACACGGTTTCATGGACATACGGAAAATATACTTCATCATGCAAGATATTTTATCAGCCTGCGCCGTAGCATGATAGTCGTCACGAACGTCGATAAAATGTCTAGTATAAATTGGATAACAGAGGATGTAACTGGTAGTTTCTGTGGGAAGATTCCAAACTGCGAACGCAGAGACTGCCATAAAATGTGGAATTTTTTTATTCCAAACCATCGTAAGCGAAATGTTTGTCTTAATATTACATAAACACCAAAACACACTCCACGTTCTGCACTAAAGCAATTCAATAGCTTCCCTCTTCCGAATTCAGAACTCATCATCAACATATGTTTTTCTTACCATTTATAGCAGCTTCTCATTCTTTCCAACCTATTTCCTCCCCGTCACATCGAAGGAAGCTCTTCATCATCTCATTTCCGAATTTCACACGAACCACGACCTCTTTTTGGAAAGAACGCGATTTCAGTCGAGCTAGAAAAGCACAGCTACAGATTGTTTTGAAAAGTGTCCGGCATAATCACTCTAATTTCAAAAGAAATTATCCTCAGATCATAAAACCAATGTGGAGACCGACAATGACGTATTAATCTACAGAAAGGGAGATGGAGCTTTGGGACACATTGTTTATAGAAAAGCATCACATGCAAACCGATGCCTACATGCGTGTCATCTATTATACCAAAAACAGGTTGGTTTTAAAAGCGGCAGGTCGGTGAGGATGGCGTTTTTAAAAACCCACATGGTTTTGGAGGCACTTCGACAATACGTTTATGGTGTGGCAACAAGGACTAGATGCCCTCATCCAGTCCCTCACTCATTTTGATTACCTTTGCCCCAGCGTCATGTTCACAGTGGAGGTCTAAAGGTATGGAAGGCTTCCGTTTCTGGTCATATTGGTTTACAGAAAGGGTAATGGGACTGAGAAAAGTCGGTTAGAGAAAACAAAACCTTATGGACAGGTATATACGTGGGATAAGTTGTCATCCACTGCACCAATGCCCTGAGGACGTTGGCAAGGAGGCCTTACACCATATTGGGCGCAGAAACTTTCACGCTATGAGCTAGAACTCCTTCAGCTCGTATCTAAGCAGAATAACTACACTGACAAACATATTCATTAATTTGCCGTTTGAACCTTCACCGGAACCAGTAGAAGTATGTAGGTGACTGCTTTCCTACCGTATACTGGTGGCTTGTCTTCAAAGATAACAACGGTTTCAAAAAGATGTAACATTAGAAGTATGTATCGTCTGCGAGTCAAGATTAGAGTTCTCCTAGGCTTATCTAGGACTAAAGAAGTTCGACGTTTACAATTTGCGCCCTTCGCGACTAATGTGTTGAACACCATCGGCACAGACGAGTGCTATGCCTCAGAAATATGCGGGTTGCAGAGTACTGTCTAACCGAAGGGACACAGAATGATGTATGATGAGACATGGATAATTTCTTCTACGTCTCTCTAATGGAACTCTGTCTTAAAGGAACCAGTCCAGATTAGAGCGACTCATAAGACAAGGGCTGCCATCTACGGAAAATGTCGAATCCTGTTTTACGTTATACTGACAAACACTGGTCTTTGGCACGGCTGGGAAAATGTGTTAACCCAGATTATAACGATTCCTCGTTCCTGCCAGCTACCATCACTGGGGCGCTGTACCTTCACTTTGCGTTAGAGGACAGCAGTGACGATTTCTGGAGCATGCACTCTTGGTTTTCCGCGGTCTATAAAAGAGCCACCATTTATTAGTTATGGCGAGATTAGCAAACAGATTTCTCACCTGTAGATAGTTACCAGACGACCACTGAACTATCGTGTCAAGATGATTTTATGATTCGCCTGCAGTCTCGACAAGAACATCATCTCCGTGAATTTGTTTGTTTCTGGCTGTGTGAACGCTACACGTCACTTTTGTGTCTTTGCTTCAGTTCGAGGTTCTTGATAATAAGATCCACCCAGAAATTCGTGATAGCCAGAATGTTCACAAGACTTCACAAGAGAACGACAATCAGTGGACTATCGTTCAGGAAGACTTCCTGGTCCCTTGCAAGCTATGATCGCTAGTGTCAGTTCTCCTGCCTCGGTGGATCTAAAAGCAGATATCCCTGTGATGATATGAAGTGATGCTTTCAGGTTTCCAATGTGTTCTCACTACTTCCCACTGCAATTAACATTAAATGCAACATTATTAGAACAACTGCAGGTAGTGTGGCAGGGTTTAATCCTAAGACACTATAACGCGACACTAGGCGACCCTGTTAGCGTCAGACGACATGTGTAGCTTTTCTCGAGTTGTTCGGCAGGAAGCTCCCGAGTATGCCAAACTAGGCCAGCGTTGTTCAGTACATGCCAGAGGGCCTGGTTGTTACGTGATCTCAAGGAAATGTATGTGGCACTAGTGCTATTACTTACAGCGTTGACTCTTGATAAAATGTCTCTCGGAAAAGTTTAAGAAATTAGTGGTCCATACGTTTAGACGAGACTTGATGGTTCAAATGGTTCAAATGGCTCTGAGCACTATGGGACTCAACATCTTAGGTCATAAGTCCCCTAGAACTTAGAACTACTTAAACCTAACTAACCTAAGGACATCACACACACCCATGCCCGAGGCAGGATTCGAACCTGCGACCGTAGCAGTCCCGCGGTTCCGGACCGCAGCGCCAGAACCGCTAGACCACCGCGGCCGGCACGACTTGATGATCAAACGCAACTCAGCGTGGGCGAGGTGCAGGCTCTCCCCATCATACTACCTTGGCGTAACTTTCTCAGGGGTTTGTTATATTTTATGATAAAAGCTGTTTCCGCCTCGGTGCCAACGATGGTCGTGTGGTGGTTAGAAGGAGGCCTGCAACCAACCTGTCTGCACGCTAGACACACTGGACCTACAACTGGAGTTATAGTCTGAGCCGCGACTACGTATGACAGCAGGAGCACTCTCGTAGTTATCTCACGCAGCCTGACTTCAAATTTGTAGGTCAATGTGATGATTCGACCTATTGTGCTGTCATTTATGAACAGCACTCCAGGGGGTGTTTTTCGATAGGATAACGCTCGGTCATACACCGCTGTTGTAGCCCAGCGTGCTCTACAGGAAGTCAACATGTTGCCTTGGCCTGCTCGATCACCCCATCTGTCTCCAATCGAGCACATACGCAATATCATCGGTCGATAGCTCCAGCGTCATCGGCAAACAGTATTAACTGTCCGTGTATTGACCGACCAAGTGTAATAGGCATGGAACTTCGTCTCACAAACTGATACCCGACACCGGTACAACACAATTCATGCAAGCTTGCATGCTTACAGTCAAGATTCTGATGGTTAAAATTATTATTAACGTACCACCATTTCGCGTCACACCTTGAATTATTGCGTGAACAGTGAATCATATTTTCGGGAAGGAGCAAAAAGTTTAATTTACGAAAGTAAAATAAAATAAGGCAGTCTGCCGCTCAGTGCCCTTCCTATCCCCATGATTAGTTTCGATTAATCAGTTCACAAAGTGGCTGATTTATTCACACCTGCAAATGGGATTGAGTCAGATGCTTCCGAGGCCGAACGGTATTCTCATTTGCTTCCATTTGCTAGCGAAAGCGGTCGGGAGACGATGTGTAACACAACAATCTTCTTCGTACTGTACTGTACGTGCGCAACAAGGAAAAAAATAGTTATTTACAATGCTTACTGACGTTGCTATTTTTGTGGGCAGCAGCGTAGAAGGCCTGAAATAATAGTGACAATAGCAAAATTATTCTGTTAGAGCAGACGCACGGCAGGAGGATGCAGTTCCTGTGGTGTAATAGGCAGCCAGTTACCAGAGAGAGACAGGACTGTCAACACGAACGCACAATGCCCATCAGTCATCCACGCGTGGCGAACCCGCGAACATTCCATTCGTCGACTCAGACGGAAATTCGTGAGCTTCCGGACGACGTGCGGCAGGAAGACGAGTCAGCTCGGAAAATGAGTGCTGTCGCCCGTCAGGCAGAAGAACTGAGGGGGCGTGGGCGCTCGTTGACACTCTGTGTGAGCGCCCAGGGCGGTTCCCACGCTCGCCAACAAGCCAGTGGACTGTGCTACGCGTTTGCGTAAGAAACAACACAACTTGCAATAAAAAATGGCCAGGTGCGAACAGGACTCACGCTCTGAGGGTTCCGTACAAACTTAATCCTGTATACAGGCGTCTGTTTTGTCTGTTATCGTCGTTGATACCTGCAAGATATAGATCCCGAGAATTTCAAGGGTTTGGAGAATATTTTAATTTTAATTTTGAAGCAATATAACAAGTGGCAAAAGATATAATTACATATTAAAAGTTTTCGTATTTTTTCCTTTACTTGTACTATGAAACCCTGCTCCCTGCCAAATTTCATGATTCTAGGTCGACGGGACATACCCTGCAAGTTTAAATGAGTGAGTTTGCTCGTATCAAAATTTGTAACATAAATGGCCTTATTTCTGGATTGCATTGACTTACAAGCAATTAGTTTTTACAGCAACAAGGGGCCATAGAAATTAGTGTTTGACATAACTTACAAATTGATAACTCGACCTGTTCTTGAACAAAAGGGTCTTAACAGACAGACGGACAGACAGACAGTCGGACAACAAATGACAAAAGTGTCGCCGCTTCCTTCACAAAGCTGGTCGCAGGTGATGCTCCAAAAACGAACACTAATACTTTGCATTGACTGTCTGCCGTGGAGGAACATAATGTGTTAGGGTAACACCATCACAGTCGTATACGAGAGTCACCATAACTTTAGACCGCTCCATTCGCACCATCAACAGAACCGGCTCTGCTAACGGTATACTACGCATTCCAGATCGCTGGCAATGGGTTCTACACAACGCTGGTGACTACTTTGAATGGCAGTAACAGGTGCAAACATGTAACTCTTTTGTATCGGTTGTGAATAAATGGTTACCACTATTTAACTTCCAACCCTCGTAATCGCAAACTAATAAATTTCGGATTTTTTTCCTTTACTTTTACTGTATAAGCCTGCTGCCTGCCAAATGTCATGGTTATAGGTGAACGGGAAGTGCCCTATAGGTTTTACTGAATGAGATTTCGAATATCAAAATGTCCATTGACTTAGACGCTTATGTTTACTACACCACCAAGGCACTATAGACCTCAGTATGTGACATAAATTTCAACTTGATGTTATTAAACGTTCCTGACAAAAGGGGTCTTAACAGACTGTCGGACAGGCAGTCGGATTACAAATTAGGAAAAAAAATTGTGCGAGATAATTGCAAATAAACAATTATCGGCCTTTTTCCTTTACTTGCACAGTGAAACCTCGCTTCTTGCCAAATTTCATAATTACAGGACACCGGGAAGTGCCCTGTAGGTTTTGATGATTCATATGACATAAATGGTCCTATCTTTTGACTACATTGACGTAGAAGCTTACATTTATTACACCACCGAAGATCCTTAGACCTTTGTATGTGACATGAATTTCAATTCGACACTTCTTAACAGACGGACGGACAGCCAGATAGTTTGGATAAAAGATGAAAAAAATTTCGCCCGAATCTCGTGGTCGTGGGGTAGCGTTCTCGCTTCCCACGCCCGTGTTCCCGGGTTCGATTCCCGGCGGGGTCAGGGATTTTCTCTGCCTCGTGATGGCTGGGTGTTGTGTGCTGTCCTTAGGTTAGTTAGGTTTAAGTAGTTGTAAGTTCTAGGGGACTGATGACCATAGATGTTAAGTCCCATAGTGCTCAGAGCCATTTTTTGACAAAAATTTCTTATCGTGTGATTTCATTACAAATTAACAGTTTTCGAATCTTTTCCTTTAGTTGTGTTGTGAGACGCCGCTTCTTGTCAAATTTCATGATTCTATGTCAGCGTGAAGTATCATCCTGGTTGTGATGAGTGAGTTTTCGTGTATCGGAAAATTTGTTCAGTAAATGGCCAATCTTTTTAACTGCATTGGCTTAGAAGCCTCAATTTTTCACACCACCAAGGGACCGTAGACAGTAGTACGTGGCATAAAAATTCAACTTCATACGTCTGCCTCTTCCTGAGAAAAGGGTTTTTAACAGTCGGACAGACAGACGAGCTGACGCACAACAAAATGATCCTATAAGGATTCCGCTTTTACCGACTGAGGCACGAAACCCCAAAAAGCAAGGCGATCAGTCCATAGGGACGACGCGATACAGTGCACACGCTGTTTCGTCCTCCAAGGCCCGAATTTGATCCGCCTGCCCTACCAGTAGACAGGCAGTTAAGGCAAGACACTTGAAGTACTTCCTTAGCTACCAACTAAAGGATAAATCCGAAATCCAGCTGGACAGTTTCTGAGGTTATTCAGAAATATTTTCAGAGTATATTCATATAAGGGGCGTGTGGTCTCCGGTAGTTCGTCCCAGAATAATAATATAAGTAAGAGTTATTAGGTTTGTTACATTCACACAAGGTTGAAGCCGGTGGCAACACCTACAACGTGCTGACATGAGGAAAGTTTCCAACCGATTTCTCATACACAAACAGCAGTTGACCGGCGTTGCCTGGTGAAAAGTTGTTGTGATGCCCCGTGTAAGGAGGAGAAATGCGTACCACCACGTTCCGACTTCGATAAAGGTCGGATTGTAGCCCATCGCCATTGCGGTTTATCGTATCGCCACATTGCTGCTCGCGTTGGTCGAGATCCATTGACTGTTAGCAGAATATGGAATTGGTGGGTTCAGGAGGATAATACGGAACGCCGTGCTGGATCCCAACGGCCTCGTATCACTAGCATTCGAGATGACAGGCATCTTACCCGCATGGCTGTAACGGATCGTGCAGCCATGTCTCAATCCCTGAGTAAACAGATGGGGACGTTTGCAACACAACAACCATCTGCGGGAACAGTTCGACGACATTTGCAGCAGCATGGACTATCAGCTCGGAGACCATGGCTGCGGTTACCCTTGACGCTGCATCGCAGACAGGAGCGCCTGCGATGGTGTACTCAACGACGAACCTGGGTGTACGAATGGCAAAACGTCATTTTTTCGGATGAAGCCAGGTTCTGTTTACCGCATCATGATGGTCGCAGCCGTGTTTGGCGACATCGCGGTGAACGCACGTTGGAAGCGTGTATTCGCTATCGCATACTGGCGTATCACCCGACGTGAGGGTATGGGGTGCCATTGGTTACACGTCTCGGTCACCTCTTGTTCGCATTGACGGCACTTTGAACAGTGGACGTTACATTTCAGATGTGTTATGACCCGTGGCTTTACCCTTTATTCGATCTCTGCGAAACCCTATATTTCAGCAGGATAATGCACGACCGCATGTTGCATGTCCTGTACGGGGCTTTCTGGATACAGAAAATATTCGACTATTGCCCTGGCCAGCACATTCTCCAGATCTCTCACCAATTGAAAACGTCTGGTCAATGGTGGCTGAGCAACTGGCTCGTCACAATACGCCAGTCACTACTCTTGATGAACTGTGGTATCGTGTTGAAGCTGTATGGGCAGCTGTACCTGTACACGCCATCCAAGCTCTGTTTTGACTCAATGCCCAGGCTTATCAAGGCCCTTATTACGGCAAGAGGTGGTTGTTCTGGGTACTGATTTCTCAGGATCTATGCACCCAAATTGCGTGAAAATGTAATCACATGTTAGTTCTAGTATTTTTGTCCAATGAATACCCGTTTATCATCTGATTTTCGTCTTGGTGTAGCAATTTTAATGGCCAGTAGTGTAAAAAGAATGAGGTACACTGGTCGCGCAGCTTCTCATAAGCTACAGAGTTCTGTAGTTAATGCTAAACGACGCCAGAGGTGCCGTAAAGAGCGATGCCACTGGACAGTGGATGATTGGAAACGAGTGATTTGGAGCGGTGCTATATCTGTGGCAATCCGATGGAAGGCTGGCTTTGGCGAAAACCTGGACAAGGGCTACCTGCTATCTTGTTTAGCATCAACAGTGACATGCCCAGGACATGTTACAGTATGGTGGTGTTTTCATGTTCAGGGTGTGATCCCCTTGTTGTGCTTAAAAACGTTAAATCTGGAAGGATATGGACAAATTTTAAAACATTCTGTAGTGTGTACAATAGAGGAACACTTCAGAGACGATAGCTGCATCAGAAAGATAATATACACTGTCAGAAAGCATCAACTGTGATTCAGTAATGTACAGATAATGATATTACTGACTGGCCGGCCCTGAGTCCCGACCTGAACCGAATGGAACTCCTTTGGGATGAGTCAGAACGTCGTCTGCGCTCCAGACCCCTGTGTCCAACATCGCTACCTTCTTTGGTTTTAGACACCTCTTCACAGTTCATCGGGGCATAGTCCGAAGCGGGACTCATCACTGAAGACAATTATTCTATTCCAGTCAATCAGATTCCAGGCCGAAGACATGTGTGGAGACGTCCCGGATAGTAGTGGGATACCAAACTGATTGTCGCACACTATATGGCCCGACAACCAGGATTGGTGGCCAGGGTTGCCATTTTTCATTGATAGCAGGTTTCCTTCAATTGTCATCCGTGGATTCCTTAGAGCACAGCGGTACGTCGACGATATTTTACGCCCCGTTTTGTAGCTCTTCATTGCAAGTCCTCCCGGGCTTATATTTCAGAAAGATAATGTCAGCCCACACACGGCAAGAGTTTCTGTTGTTTCTATTCGTGCTTGCCAAAACCTGTCTTGGCCAGCAAGGTCGCCGGATCTCTCCCGAACTGAGTATGTCTGGAGCATTATGGGCAGGGCCCTCCAACCATCTCGGGATTTTGAAGATCTAACGCGTCAGACAGACACAATTTGGCACGATATCCCTCAGGAGGACATCAAACAATTTTGTCAATCAATAGCGAGACGAATAACTGCTAGCATAAGGGCCAGAAGTGGACTTCCATCTTACTGACCTGTGAATTTGTGAAGCTCTCTTGAATAAATCAACCAACTTTTCTGAAATTGTTGTCATTTATCCGTCTGTATATGTATATCAGATCACCGATTTCTGTCCCGTTCGGATAATTCCTGCGTTGTTCGTCCTTTCTATCTTACACTGTACTTGTTAGTGCGGACAAGTATTATTTGAGTAGGAGAAATTTATTTCATTCATTTTCTAGAGAATCCGGGAATATTTTTATTTAATTTCAGCGAACTGATTGACGCGACCAATTGACGAGCCAAACATGTGGACAAGCACTTGGCTTCTTCATTGAGGTTACCTTGTGCACTCAGAAGTGGTCTCTTTTTTTCGGTAATTACGTGCCGCGTTTTATTGACTACCATGTTTCTCGTTAATTCTGACGAATGTTGCATCTCGATTCTGATTAATTCTTTACTGTTGCACGATTTAGTTCGTGGAATACACGAGTGTGGTCGGTACTTGAAGCACGATTGCTTGAGCAGCTGCACTACCAGTGTCGATGGAAAACGTTCGTTTCAGACCTTGTGAGCTGCTCAGCATACCCTAGTAGTTCCTGTGGCGGAGAAACGTGTTTCGTGCCTGCTTTGAGTCCGTGTGAATGACGTAGAATATTAATGCAGGATTAACTTCCGTTTCCCCACGTATCTGATCATCCTCCTCCTCACTCCGTCGTAAGAGGAGCAGGAAATTCCTGTTTAACGTCCCGTCGACAACGAGGTCATTAGAGACGGAGCACAAGCTCGGATTAGGGAAGGATGGGGAAGGAAATTGGCCGTGCCCTTTCTAAGGAACCGTCCCGGCATTTGCCTGAAGCGATTTAGGGAAATCACGGAAAACCTAAATCAGGATGGCCGGACGCGGGATTGAACCGTCGTCCTCCCGAATGCGAGTCCAGTGTCTAACCACTGCGCCACCTCGCTTGGTCCCGTCGTAAGATCCGCAAGCTGATTTCTTCTTTGCAAGTTGTCTCCCATCCCGTAATTAATATCAATAACGGAATGTTATTTTATTATGTGTTTAAAGATATCTTGTTCTCTCAAACGGGTTGCTGTCCCCAATAACAAATTTTGCGAATTAATGAAAGCAGTTTTGCTACGGTCGCAGGTTCGAATCCTGCCTTGGGCATGGATGTGTGTGATGGCCTTAGGTTAGTTAGGTTTAAGTAGTGCTAAATATAGGGGACTGATGACCTCAGATGTTAAGTCCCATAGTGCTTAGAGCCATTTGAACCATTTTTGATATCAGTTTGCTAAGAGTAATTCAGTTTGCTAAGAGTAATTCTACTTCAAGTCACCTCCTTTCCTCCTCCAAAAGGTATCTCCCCATGAAAAGAGTAATTGAAACGCTTGTGAAAGGCAATAGTTTAGTGCAAGATGATCTTATATTCTGATAATCCATACCATTTCCATGGGAAGTCAGGTTTATGAAAGGGAGCGTTTCCGTTGCGTCTAATTCAAAGCATGGACCATACCAAATCCAGTTCAATTGGCAAAAACATCCAGAAAAGTGACGTCTTGCATCTGAAAGGAATCACCGGTGACCACGGAGCTCTAGTACTACCCGGAAAACGTCCTTGAACAACCTCCGATTTTTTTTTCTGTGGCGTTCCTATTCGCTCTCGATATCAAGGGGTGGCTGTTGCTAAATTAGGGCGGACAAAGAGGCGAATTTCCTGACGTACGCATATAATTTTTAACATTTCTACCTTATGAATTATGACCATTTTCCTAAATGGAACTATACTGTACACTGTGTTGGTGCATAAGTTCTTAGCGTTTTTCGAAAAGTTTAATAAACACGATTCACATTAGCCGAGACTTTGGTCTTAATAATGTATTATCCTTCACTGCTTACAACCATCTGCCAACGCTGGGGTAACTTTTCGAATCCGCGACTGTAGAAATCATGTAGTTTTGAGGCGAAGAACTTCGTAGAGCTATGTTCGGGGCGCATCCAGAAACGAAGTTCCCTGAAGGTTGTTCGATAAGAGCGGAAAAGATGAAAATCTGAGAGCGAAAGATCAAGTGAATAAGGTGGGTGCGGAGTGACTTCCCAACCCAACTTCCGCGTAGTGTTTTTTGTCAGTCTAGCAGAAGCAGAATGCGGGTGGCGCTATCGTGGAGTAGTACCACTTCATGCAGTCTTCCTGGTCGTTATTCTTGGACTGCGTCTGCGAGGCGTCTCAGTTATTGACAAATGTCAATAGTGACTGTTACAGCCGGACGGAGTGGCCGAGCGGTTCTAGGCGCTACAGTCTGGAACCGCGCGACCGCTACGGTCGCAGCTTCGAATCCTGCCTCGGGCATGGATGTGTGTGATGTCCTTAGGTTAGTTAGGTTTAAGTAGTTCTAAGTTCTAGGGGACTGATGACCTGAGAAGTTAAGTCCCATAGTGCTCAGAGCCAAGTGACCGTTACATCTGGGGGAAGCAACTCGTAGTTCACCACATCGTCTCTGTTCCACCAGATGCATAACATTATCTGTTGTGGATGGGCGCATGTCTTCGTACGGGGAGTAGCTCTTTTGTTTGGCATCGACCATTCCTTTATTTTTCTTATTTTAGCATAAGAACACCATTTCTGGTCACCAGTAACGGTACAGGATAGGAATGGACGGTGTTGCTCACGAGCCAATTGATGACGAGCAAGCGGAGGTGCGCATATGGTCATCAGCTGATTTTTGTTATTTTGGCTTAGAGGATGCGGTACCCATACACCCGATTTTTGAACCTTCACCACTGCATGCAAATGTCGCACGATGGTGGAATAAACACAGTTCATTACATTTGCCGGCTCTCGAGTACAATGATGTGGATCATTGTGGATTAATGCGTTTAAACGATCTTCGTCAAACCCTGAAGGTCTTCTTGAACGTGGAGAGTCACTAATGTCAAAACGATCCTCCTCAAAAGGGGAAAACCATTTTCTTGCTTTGCTCTGTCCAATGACACAAATGTTTCTGGCTGCCTCCTCTACGTCACCTCTCTATTGAATATGTCAGAAATGTTCCGATTTCTCCATTTGACATTCCATTTTCTAGCGTCCACAGCTCCACTCACTATCTACAAACGACAAAATGACAATACGTAAACTCAAACAGTAACATTGGACTACAAACAGAAAATGACAATCGATAAATAAAGGCGTAGCAACCGGCATACCAACATGTATAACGAAAACGCTACGAACTTGGGCACGAACCTAATACTTTTTATTTCACCTGGACTTGTCGCAGCGCAATTCCGCCACAGACAAAATTAATGTCTTCAGGAGTCATCGGTGTTTCGCTGTTTTTGTTTTGTTTTTATTTTCCCCACAGATAACACTCAAGAGTTGATAAGTGTGGTTTTCCGAACGACCAAGCTAACGATCTCCAAATGTTACGTAAAGATTTGCAGCTATCTACAGGGAATACACAGGACATTAGACATCTTGGTACAAAACAGATTGTCTCCCGTGCAATGGGATGTCCCCCAATAAATGCGGTAGAATACCGGTAAGAAACGGTTGATACCGTCTTGAGGCTGTTTAGAGTTCTGTCAATAAACCAGGCACCAATGATACGACTCTTAAAAAGCCCGTACCACATGTTGACAGACCTTGGTCGTTGATTTATCCATTCTCTCAGACAACTGGCCAGTAGTGCCTATTGCCATAACTGATCAAGCCATGTTTTGCTTCATCCGGAAAAAGAAGAAATCGTGTATAGAACCGTCGTATCACTTTGCAGTCTCAATTCGGAGAAAGGCATTGTCATGTGGCCGCTGATGAGGCGAAATTTGGGAAGGATAAAATACGCAGCAATGAGATATTCGAGGAACACCTATTCGACTTATCTCACTCGCACATTCAAGCAGCGTCGTAGTTACATGTGGACTGCTAAAATCTTAGTTACGTTTCTCACATCAGTTGTCGTTATTTTTCATTAGCTTATTTTATTCTTTACGCTTTCAATTACTTGAACTTTTTCTACTTTTTTAATGTTCAACAATTATAGTTGGTGGTGACTTCATTCTGCCCCAGACATGTTAGCGAAAATAAATGTTTAAAGTCAGTGGTATGCATAAAACAACGTCCGAAATACTACAAAATGGTTTTATCGAAAATTATTTTGAACGATTAGTGCAGAGCCGTAAACGTACTTGACCACTTAGCAGCAAATAATCCTGAGGAAATATGGAGCGTCAGCTTATAAGGAGTAGCGACGACATGGCCGCTGTAGCAAGACTGACCACCGCATCATCCAGATACATCAAGAGTAAACGCAAAATACACTGAAGGAGAAAACCATCGCAACACCAAGAAGGATTTGTGAGACATACACTGAGGTGACAAAAGTCAAGAGATAGCAATATGCACATATAAATATGGAGGTAGCATCGCGTACACGAGGAATAAGAGGGCAGTGCATTGGCAGAGCTGTCATTTGTACTCAGGTTATCCATGTGAAAAGGTGTCCGACGTGACTGGAATTAACAGACTTTGAACGTGGAATGGTAGTTGGAACAAGACGCATGGGACATTCCATTTCGGAATTCGTTAGGGAATTCAATATTCCGAGACTCACAGTGTCAAGAGTGTGCCAAGAGTTCCAAATATCAGGCGTTACTTCTCACCACAGACAACGCAGCTGCCCACGGGTCTTCACTTAACGACCAAGTGTAGCGGCGTTTGGATAGAGTTGTTGGTGCTAACAGACAAGCAACAGTACGTGAAATAAACGCAGAAATCATTGCGGGACGTACGACTAGAGTATCTGTTAGGATAGTGGAGCGAGATTTGTGGTTAATGGGTTATGGAAACAGACGATGGGCTCGAGTGGCGTAGCTAACATCGCGTACAGCACCTATCCTGGACTCGTGACCCTAACGGCTGGATCTCGTGACCCTAACGGCTGGACCCAAGATGACTGGAAAATCGTCGCCTGGTCACATGTGCGCCGATGTCAATGTGCAAGAGCTGAAGGTAGAGTTCCAGTGTGGCGCAGACCCCACGAAGCCATGGACCCAAGTTGTCAACAGGGCAGTGTATGAGCTGGTGGTGGCTCCATTATCGTGTGGGTTGTGTGTACGTGGACTACACTGCGTACTCTGATCCAACTAAACCGATAATTGAGTGGAAATGGTTAGGTTCGGCTACATGGAGACCATTTGCAGCCATTGACGGACTTCATGTTCTCAAACAACGATGGAATTTTTATGGATTTCAGTGCATCATGTCATCGGCCCACAGTTATTTACGACTGGTTTGAAAAACATTCTGGACAGTTTGAGCAAATAGTTTGCCCACGCAGATTGCCCGACATGAATCCCATCGAACATCTATGGGACATAATCGAGAGAATCCTGCACTGGTAACAGTTTCGCAGTTATGGACGGCTATAGAGGCAGAATGGGTCAATATTTCTGCAGGGGACGTCCAACGACTTTTTGAGTCACGCCACGTCGAGTTACTGCACAATTCCGGTCAGTATGAGGTCCGACACGATATTGGCAGGTATCCCATGATTTTTGGCATCTCAGTGTAAACGAAAGTTGGTAGGCGTGTTTCTACATCTGAAATACATTTGTATTCAGATTTCGGACCAATCGAATAAGAGTGGCGATATTAGCGCCACCATGAAGATGCAAATCAGGATTGCTTTAAACACACGCCGTAACGTGCGTAAGCTTTAGTTGCCTTTAAGATTGGACTTGGTTAGTTAATGTTACTCAAGAATGTCTTTAAGGTAACAAAACGCAGTTATCAACACCTTATTGAGTTCAAACGAGGTCGTGTAGTACGGCTACGAGAAACTGGATGTTCCTTCCCCGAAACTGCAGAAAGATTTGGCACGAATGTAGTCACTGTACATGATTCCTGACAGCGGTGATCACGCGAATGTACGGTCGCAAGAAGACTGGGCTCCGGACGGCTATATAGCACTACCGAGGGGAAACACCGTCGTGTTCGGCGTATGGCTTTGGCGCATCGCACTGCATCTGCAGCAGCAATTTGAGCAGCAGTAGGCACCACAGTGATACAACGAGCTGCTAAAAATCGGTTACTTTAAGGACAACTTAGAGCCAGAGGCGCTGTATCGTGCATTCCACTGACCCCAAACCACCATTCGCGACGTACGTTGTGCCAAGGGAGAGCACTTTGGATGGCAGGGTGGAGGTCTGTTGTCTTGTCTGATGAAAGGTGGTTCTGCCTAGGTGGCAGTGATGGTCGTGTGTTGGTTAGAAGGCCAGTTGAGGACCTGCAACTAACCTGTCTGCGTGTTAGACACACTAGAGCTACTTCGGGAGTTATGGTCTGCGGTACGATTTAGTACGACAGCAGAAGCACTCTCGTGGTTATCTCACGCACCCTGACTCCTCCCGTGCATGAACAGCATTCCAGGGGGTGTTTTCCAGCAGGATAACGCTCGTCCACATAACCGCTGTTGTAACACAACATGCTGTGCAGAATGCCGGTATGTTGCCTTGGCCTATAATACAAATATCAAATGAGAAATGCTTTAGTCACAAAATTTAAAAAAGAATACACAGAAGGCGAGCCACTATGTGCTGCTCAGACATATAAAGCCACAGGTAGGTAGGTTTTGGTGTTGCGATTTCTTTCGTCAGTGTATATGTATTTTAAAAAATCAAATAAAATTGCGTGACAAGCTCCTAAGAGAGAGTCTCCACTCCTTCCAAACTAATTATGTAAATGTAGACCAGATGTGACTTAAATTAAGAGAAAAAGTACCAACAGGAAGTTAGACATTTAATAAACATGGTACTAATCCAGGGGATTAGTGTCAGAAAACTGTTGCATAAGGAACGAATAAAGCGTGACGAATTTAAAAGAACGCAAAATCTGCAATACTGGCGATGTTTTACTGAAGCGCGAAACTTAGCAAGATGGTTGTAACAGCTTCCACAGGGTATATCTGTCTCAAAATATGGTAGAAAATCCAAAGAGACTCTGATTTTGTGTACAATAGACCAGAGGCAAGACACAATCAATACCTTCACTGCGCGATACCATATTACCGATGATAGTGCCACTGAAGTGACGTTACAAAACACAGCTTTCCGAAATCCTTCACCAAAGAAGACGAAGTAAATATTCTAGTATTCTAACCCAGAACAGATGTCAACATAAGTAACTTAGAAGTAGATATACTCCATGTAACAAAACAGCTTAAATTACTTAATCAAGGCAAGTCTTCCACTACATATTGTGTATCAAATAGGTTGCTTTCATAGTCTACCGACATAGTCTACATCCATATACAGTCGCTCGCTCAACGAAAGATAGTACCTCGCACCAGTATTCGAGAAAGGAAATAAGAATAATCCGATGAATTACAGGTCCATTACTACTGACATCAATTAGTACTAGGATTTTGCAACACATACACTGTTAGAACATTCTGAATGACCTCGAAGCTAACGGTCTATTAACACATGATTAGCACGGGTCAGATAATAAAGTTCTTGTTGAACAAAAATAGTTTTGTTTCCCGCGAAATGATGACTGCTATCGATAGGTAGCCTCAAATCGATTCCATATTTCTGGTTTTCCAGAGCTCTTTTGCCACCATTTCTCACAAGATACTTCAAATCAAATTGAGCGCCTACGGAATATCGTCTGAGTTATGCGAATGGATTTGTGGCTTCCTGCCAGAAGTTTCATAGTACGTAGTAATCGACAGAAAGTCATAGAAGTTAAACGAAAGTGATATCTGCCTGTCCCCATGGAAATGTTATAGGCTCTCTGCTGTTCGTAATCGGTATAGACGATTTAGGAGACAATCTCATCTAGCAAAGTCACCAGAAGATCAAAACCAATTGTAAATGATCTAGACAAGATACCTATAAAGTGCGAAAAGTGGCAATTGATCCTTAATAATGAAAGGTGTGAGGTCATCCATATGAATATCAGAAGGACTCTTAAATTTTAGTTTCACGATAAACCGCAAAAATTTAAAGACTGTTAGTTCAACTAGAGACCTAGGGATTACGATACGAACAATTTAAGTTGGAAGGGTCATATGGGAAACATTTGTGCTTTACTGGCGTAATACTTAACAGATTCAACAGATGTACTAAAAGACTGCCTACGCTGCTACACTATGCTTGCCCGTCCTTTGCTAGAGTACTGCTGTGCAGAATAGGATCCTTACGAGATAGGATTGACGGTATTTTTCCTTGTGGCGAGATCTTTTCACGTTATTTCAATCACCAGCTTTATCAGATGGTTCAAATGGCTCTGAGCACTATAGGACTTAACATCTGTGGTTATCAGTCCCCTAGAACTTAGAACTACTTAAACCTAACTAACCTAAAAACATCACACACATCCATGGCCGAGGCAGGATTCGAACCTGCGACCGTAGCGGTCGCGCGGTTCCAGACTGAAGCGCCTAGAACCGCTTGGCCACACCGGCCGGCACCAGCTTTATCCTATGAATGCGAAAATATTTTACTGACGCCTACCTGCGTGGGTGTTGTTTACGGACAAATATGTTTGTGTCCTGGTAATCGCAGACATTTGCAGACGACCCCATAATACGGAACGCCTCAACACTGTATCCCACATGCGCAACAAGGTGGTGGTTGAGTGTTGTTCTGGGATAGCATTAAAAGGGGTACAATACAGTACTCGCGGTAGTCGAGAAAAAATATCAACTGCTCTACAGTTCTGAGACAAGATTCTGCGACCATTAATGGGACTGTATCGCCAACATTTTCGTGATAATTTCATCCTGATGGATGATAATTAGCGTGCTCAACGTGCTATTCTCGTGAACACGTTCCTTCAGCATACTAGGATCACGAAAATGGAGTGGCCTGCCTGTTGCTGGACATAAGACCAAATAGAACATGTGTGGAATCAATTGAAACGAGCTTTTATGGATGTCAGCAACGGACACGTTCTGACGAATGATCGCCATAGAAGAGTGGAACCATTTGGACCAGGGCTTGATGCTCTCATCGATGGTATAACACGACGGATTCAGACCAGCATTCGAGCAAGGAGACTTCCACCACATGCAGACGTTGCTGTGAATAACCTCCCATGAGAAATATATTTTTTTTTATTTGATGGTGTTGACACATTTGCGAATGAATTTATGTGCATGACTCAAAGCCAACTTTTGCTTTCTTTGTCATCAATTTCCAAATTTTTGTGGATGCGTGTAGGCGAAACTTTTAAAGGTATGACACCTACTAGAGGTCTGCATTATCTCCGATTTTTACCGGCGCCCCTCTGGCTCTCGGGAGTACGCGGCCGAGCGTCCTCTTCCGCCGGCTGTGGGCAGCCGATCACCAGCGCTCGGCCGGTCGCCAGTAACCGGTGGACTCAGTGCCAGCGAGCGGCGCTACGTCTCACTCCTTGAGATCAGAGGCCACCGCTTCACATTAACCACTCACTTATTTCTTTTACAAATGTATTTCGTTGTTTACAACCAGTTCTATGACCTTAATAATACACTTGTATATGTTACATTTGATGTTTGTTAATACACTCCTGGAAATTGAAATAAGAACACCGTGAATTCATTGTCCCAGGAAGGGGAAACTTTATTGACACATTCCTGGGGTCAGATACATCACATGATCGCACTGACAGAACCACAGGCACATAGACACAGGCAACAGAGCATGCACAATGTCGGCACTAGTACAGTGTATATCCACCTTTCGCAGCAATGCAGGCTGCTATTCTCCCATGGAGACGATCGTAGAGATGCTGGATGTAGTCCTGTGGAACGGCTTGCCATGCCATTTCCACCTGGCGCCTCAGTTGGACCAGCGTTCGTGCTGGACGTGCAGACCGCGTGAGACGACGCTTCATCCAGTCCCAAACATGCTCAATGGGGGACAGATCCGGAGATCTTGCTGGCCAGGGTAGTTGACTTACACCTTCTAGAGCACGTTGGGTGGCACGGGATACATGCGGACGTGCATTGTCCTGTTGGAACAGCAAGTTCCCTTGCCGGTCTAGGAATGGTAGAACGATGGGTTCGATGACGATTTGGATGTACCGTGCACTATTCAGTGTCCCCTCGACGATCACCAGTGGTGTACGGCCAGTATAGGAGATCGCTCCCCACACCATGATGCCGGGTGTTGGCCCTGTGTGCCTCAGTCGTATGCAGTCCTGATTGTGGCGCTCACCTGCACGGCGCCAAACACGCATACGACCATCATTGGCACCAAGGCAGAAGCGACTCTCATCGCTGAAGACGACACGTCTCCATTCGTCCCTCCATTCACGCCTGTCGCGACACCACTGGAGGCGGGCTGCACGATGTTGGGGCGTGAGCGTAAGACGGCCTAACGGTGTGCGGGACCGTAGCCCAGCTTCATGGAGACGGTTGCGAATGGTCCTCGCCGATACCCCAGGAGCAACAGTGTCCCTAATTTGCTGGGAAGTGACGGTGCGGTCCCCTACGGCATTGCGTAGGATCCTACGGTCTTGGCGTGCATCCGTGCGTCGCTGCGGTCCGGTCCCAGGTCGACGGGCACGTGCACCTTCCGCCGACCACTGGCGACAACATCGATGTACTGTGGAGACCTCACGCCCCACGTGTTGAGCAATTCGGCGGTACGTCCACCCGGCCTCCCGCATGCCCACTATACGCCCTCGCTCAAAGTCCGTCAACTGCACATACGGTTCACGTCCACGCTGTCGCGGCATGCTACCAGTGTTAAAGACTGCGATGGAGCTCCGTATGCCACGGCAAACTGGCTGACACTGACGGCGGCGGTGCACAAATGCTGCGCAGCTAGCGCCATTCGACGGCCAACACCGCGGTTCCTGGTGTGTCCGCTGTGCCGTGCGTGTGATCATTGCTTGTACAGCCCTCTCGCAGTGTCCGGAGCAAGTATGGTGGGTCTAACACACCGGTGTCAATGTGTTCTTTTTTCCATTTCCAGTTTCGCCTTTGAGGTTAGCATGTATTCCAGTAATTGTAACGTTAAAAACTGTAATGTCTGTATTTAGTATTTTGTTCCGTTCGGTAGACAAACGGGAACACCGTAGTTAAATCATAGACTATGTGTAGCCTATCTCCAAACTCGGCCACTTATACGTTGTACTAATATTGAATGCAGAATCGGGACGGAATGACGGAGTTAAAAGTAACACTCACGAAATTTTGTTGCACAAATTATGATCTGTAAATAACGTTACAAGTGAATCATGACTATACAATTTGTTTTTCGTCATTGGTGCTCCCTGATACACAGGCGTCATTTGTGTTTCTGGAGCTATTACTACAGCTGGCGGTTTGAACTTCTTCCTGTGAAGTCAATGAAAGTGGAAACAAACATTTATAGAGTTTGAGGAATGTTTCCTTCCTTGTGATTACGTGGTATGTTGTGAATACTTACGTAATTGTGACGGGTCAATAAGAGATCATCTACCTTGTCTGATTCCAGGCACGATCTTTTGCTGGACAGCAGGTGACCGGCCTGGCTAAAATTTCTCTCGCTGGCAGCACTAGTGGCAGGAATACAGAGAACTCTTCCGGCTACTACCGACAGCCTTGGAAATAACCCCGCGTGCGTTTTCCACCACTTCAGAATTTGTCCTTCGGCACAGCTACAGTCGGATTTGGAGAGCGAAAGGTACCTGTCGAGTTCATTGGTAGCAACTGTGTGTCCATCTTCGTCGTCCTCATCCGAACTACAGTCCATCCTGGACTTTTTCATGGGAAGAACTTGGTCACTGTTTGCTTGAATGGACTCTAAACATGAATGAAAACATCCGTAAGATATTCCTGTCACCTTCAAATATGTATACACCGTAGTTAGAATTACTGGTTACTAAACGACTATATTTACGGTGACATTTTATATATATCTCACAAATTACATCAAAACGCATTGTGGAATGTTTAAGCTGCGAAACCTTTCCCAAATATCACATTGTAGACGTATTAAATGTTGATCTAACGAAATATGGCAGATTAGACAAAAAACATTCGTTTACTAATTGGTTTCAGTGAATAAACCTTACCATTTACGGACAGTTCCGAGTACAATCGTCGAACTTCAGCACACGCGGCTTGCTTTTCGTCTGCTGTGAGTTTCTTCAAATGACGCCGTGATGGCCATAGAACCGTGACAACGTAATGGATAGCCTCAATTTTGCACTTATCTGTGATGAAGTATGCTGCTCTCCTTTTTATTTTCGCCATGAGGTGAAACGGAAACCCAGTATACATAACTGCAATCTGATAATTCAACAGTTGTATAAAGGATCGTAACCTATAGAAAGTGTTCTTACATCGTTGTCACTGTCTATTGGTTCACAATGATGTAACAGACTCTTGTACCACAGCAACACACGTTCCAGCGTTGTTATCTTTGCAGTTTCCAAATCCAAACTCGCTTCTTTAAAGGGGGTTAGAAAAGCGACAACGTCTCGTACGCACCCTTCTTGGAAGGTTTCTAAGAGTGTCGATTGCCCCCGGGATTCTATTAGATCTCGAATATCGTCGATTTGACTTATAACGGAAGTGAGCATTAACAGTATACTGTTCCACAGAGTTACAGCTTCTTGCTTCACAGAGTTCCGCAGACGCCCCGAGTGACCCGATCTCTTCAAATAGCCTACTTGCTGATAGTAGACACGACAGGATTTCAGGGGCTTCGTCTTCTAGAAACGTCTCTTGAAATGTGTGACGAAGCTCAGTCGTCAAGCAGTGATCAAAGCAAGGCAAACGGTCGTAAGTTTCAAGTGCCTTCTTCATATTAGCTCCTTGGTCGCTGACAAAGTAACATTTCGTAAGATCATTCTTGTTAATTCCTAACGCAAGCATACGCTCTTCGATTTCGTGCCGCATGTTCTCTCCTGTATTAGGTAGTCCGGAAACTCGGTTGTTATCAAAACAAGCGTTTCTAGCTGCCACTCATCATTCACATAACGCGATGTCACAGTCAAAAAATTTCTCTTCTTGTAGTTATCAGACCACAGACCAGCGTCTAAAGCGTACATTTTGTTCTTTAAGGCACATATTAGATTGGACACCATTGTCACCCGTATTTTGTTTGCCTTTTCTTTAATATGCCGCGATACAGTGGTAGGGTGCGGAAGAACATCATCTATACTGACTTTGCCGTAAGTGGCGCCAACATTGATGAGCTCCTGCGAATAATTCTTGAAGCCAATCTCACTACAAGTATTTAACGGTAGCAAATATAATCCACTCATATCGACCAACCTATCAACAACAACTTTCTTTATGCTACTTGGTACTGCAAGTGGCCGGTGGACTTCTGCTCCGCATTTACTTTTGCAGTGCCGAATCATTCCTGTTGTGCTTGACTGGTACGAAAGTATGGTATCACATGTGGTAAATTGCACGAAACCAGCAGAAGCCTGCGTGACAGGATCCACTACAAGTGCAAAGGATTTCCAAGCTTCACTTTTCGCCTCCTTTTCCGACATGTCTTTCTTCTTCAGGAGTAATGAGCCGCTCCTAATTCTCTCCATAATACTTCTCTTCGTTTCATGAATGGAACGTTTACGACCTATACTTGGTTTATCCATAACGCTGTCTGCGCTGCTCAAAGCCAGGTCGTCAACTGCATTTACACACGGTTTTTAATGCGATTCGGCACCGTAGGGCGCCCGGCGGTTGTACTTCGAGTTCGCTCGAGCGCCCGGCAGTGCTCGACAGTCCAACCGATAACCGAGGGGTGTGGGACAACCGGCCACTGGTGCATTAGACGGCCACAGCCGTATCGCAGCGTGGGTCTTTCCCAGCCGTCGAGCAGCGGCACGAAATGGGAAATGTTCGAGCGGTTGTTTTCATCGAAATGCAGAGCTCTAACACCTACAGGGCTATTACAAATGATTGAAGCGATTTCATAAATTCACTGTAGCTCCATTCATTGACATATGGTCACGACACACTACAGATACGTAGAAAAACTCATAAAGTTTTGTTCGGCTGAAGCCGCACTTCATGTTTCTGCCGTCAGAGCGCTCGAGAGCGCAGTGAGACAAAATGGCGACAGGAGCCGAGAAAGCGTATGTCGTGCTTGAAATGCACTCACATCAGTCAGTCATAACAGTGCAACGACACTTCTGGACGAAGTTCAACAAAGATCCACCAACTGCCAACTCCATTCGGCGATGGTATGCGCAGTATAAAGCTTCTGGATGCCTCTGTAAGGGGAAATCAACGGGTCGGCCTGCAGTGGGCGAAGAATCGGTTGAACGCGTGCGGGCAAGTTTCACGCGTAGCCCGCGGAAAATTGGCTCATGCCAGAAGTGGAGACCGACAGCGCCGACTTCATCTTTCAACAGGATGGTGCTCCACCGCACTTCCATTATGATGTTCGGCATTTCTTAAACAGGAGATTGGAAAACCTATGGATCGGTCGTGGTGGAGATCGTGATCAGCAATTCATGTCATGGCCTCCACGCTCTCCCGACTTAACCCCATGCGATTTCTTTCTGTGGTGTTATGTGAAAGATTCAGTGTTTAAACCTCCTCTACCAAGAAACGTGCCAGAACTGCGAGCTCGCATCAACGATGCTTTCGAACTCATTGATGGGGACATGTTGCGCCGAGTGTGGGAGGAACTTGATTATTGGCTTGATGTCTGCCGAATCACTAAAGGGGCACATATCGAACATTTGTGAATGCCTAAAAAAACTTTTTGAGTTTTTGTATGTGTGTGCAAAGCATTGTGAAAATATCTCAAATAATAAAGTTATTGTAGAGCTGTGAAATCGCTTCAATCATTTGTAATAACCCTGTACTTTGTTTCTTTTTTTTAAATGAATTGTACACAAGTTTCTATGGTACTGGGAAAAACCTTCCCAGAGGATTTCAGCGACATCAGACGAATGGAATTTAATCATCTAGTAACACGATACCAGCACCGCAAGCCACTGTTCCGCCGTCGGGAGAAGAGGTCCAACAAACGTCTGCCCAATTGTACCAAATGTACATAAACACGTAATTCAGGTACGGTTCTCGTGTTTACCTGTGCGGTTGAGGCTATCAATCTGTGCTCTCCTGTTATAGAGATCAGATACGATGCTCCTGAAGCTATCCAAATCATCCTCACCGATGTCTGCTTCTACTTCAGATGAAGCTGTTCATCCTGGAGATCAAAGTGAATTTCAATCTGTTTCGAGCCTGTCATCGTCATTCGGTTCCTAACCTGATCCTGATTAAGTTTCTTCCGCGACACCCTCACTCTCAACCGATTTTCGTTTGCAATAACACAAAAGTAAATCTCTCAATGGAATAAATCCGATCACATTAAATGAAATTAATAATACCTTGTATTAGGAGCCAATAACTTCTATAAATTTTTAAATGACATTTTATTCACTTTTAACTGTTACGCTTTTATTTCACTATTCCAATTTCCGCATTTTTGCCTCTTTCAAGCACCTACAAAGCATAATACAACGAAATGAGATAAATGTAATATGAGAGAAGTAGTATGTACATTTAACTTTCGCAGTTTGTTAACTGTCATATAGTTACAACATTTGATGTCGCGTCATATAAAATTTTAAAATAAAGTTATTATAGGACTGTGTTACTTTTCATGGTAATACAATGATTGGTTGTTATTAAGAATATTAATCGATTTGTTAGTTATGCTTAACAACAGTGGACAACCGCAATCAACACTTATTTGTATGTACTCATGGCACATTTTATTGGAGATAACGTTCAACCCGCCTGGCTAGCCGCGCGGTCTAACGCTCACCTTCCCGAGCAGGGAGGCGTGCCGGCCCCCAGCACGAATCCGCCCGGCGGATTCGTGTCGAGGTCCGGTGTGTCGGCCAGCCTGTGAATGGTTTTTAAGGCGGTTTTCCATCTACCTCGGCGAATGCAGGCTGGTTCCCCTTATTCCGCCTCAGTTACACTATGTCGGCGATTGCTTCGCAAACACTGTCTCCACCATAATTACCCTACCACGCAAACATTTGAGGTTACACTCATCTGGTATGAGACGTTCCCGTGGGTGTCCACTGGGGGCCGAACCGCACGATAACGCTGGGTTCGGTGTGGGGCGGCGGTGGAGTGGGTGGGTGGACTGCTGTGGCCTGTTGTGGGGTTGTGAACCACTGAGGGCTACGGCGGTATGAAGTCTCTCCGTCGTCTCTAGGTCCCCGGCTTAAATACACGTACACAATGACAACGTTCAATTTTAGTTGTAAATTTTATAGTTCGACCAGTCTAAAAAGAGTCACATTGCAAAAAATATTTCAAAGTGGGCAAAGGCTGTTATGGCCAAATGTAAATTCAAGTTTTGAATCACAGTCATAATAACGGACAATACTTCAAACATGAAGTCAGCTGCCTTGCTTTTGAACAGTTTTCTCAGCAGAGAAAAATGCTGATAAAGTCAAAAGAGCAGCTATGTTTTTCAATAAAAGTACTTCTGTCTTAAAAAAAAAAACTTGCTGAATTACAAGGAAATTAAAAGAAAGACCATCACCAATCAATTATCACCATAAAAGATGGAAACTTTTCCATTTGGAAAGTGTTCGATGATACCATCAATCAGCTCCAAGGAAGCCATATCCGGTTCCTAAAGTAATTGTCAAACGAATCAAATGAAACTAAATGGTTCCAGAGACCTTTTCAATTTTCGAACATCTCTGATGTATATATGCGGACAGTAGGAACGAAAGAAAATTTGTACCAATGCCAGGATTAGAACTTAGGTCTCCTGCTGACTAGGCAGATGCACTAACCGCAAAGGCATGGTGCTTCTGCACAACCGAAAAGAATTCCCTAGCACGTTTCCCTCCTCAACACATAGTACCATTTATGCCTCAGCCCACTTGGCATATTGCTACGTTATTTGTGTCAATTGTAAATAATTTCCGGAAATAGAAACTTAATTTTAGTTATATTTCTGTTTTTATATTACATTTTGTTTGCAATGAAAATATGAAAATTACAGCCATGAATAAAATAATATGAAAAAACAACAAGAGTGTATTATTACTGTAATTCCCAAACCTTTATTCAGAATTCTGTTACGATATTTTAAATTTTACTGAGGAAGTAGTTTATGACTTTTCGGAAAACTTAAAACTGTAAGGGCTATAATGGAGAATTATTAGTCCTCTTACTAAATCCTTATGAAAATGTCAAAACAACGTAAAAATGCAGGTTCAATGATCGTGAATTAAAAAGGAAAGACGCGTTTGTTTCACTTGTTTTAGTAAGTGATAGGTGAAGGGTAAGTCGTGAAAAAGAGTTAGTTCATTTCATTGAGTTAGCTGTTCTGATCCGACCCCTGGAAAGAACAGTTTTCTCCATCTCTAATATCCACTATCTGATCAGAAGATTTGGTCTTCTTTTAGTGTACGTTAATATCGAGTTTGTTCCATTTTAGCCTATATAACGGCTTTAACTCTGCTGGGGTTACATCCAACGAGATGTCTAAATGTCTGTGGAGGAATGCCAGCACATTCTTCCTAAAGAAAAGGTAGTAATGTTGGACGTTGAGATCTCGAGCGAAGGCTAAGTTCTGATTCATCCCAATGGTGTTCCATTCGGTTCGGGTCGGGACTCTGAACTAGCCAGTGCATTTCAGAAATATTATTGTACACTAATCAGTGCCTCAGAGGTGCTGCTTTATGAAAGGGTGATAGAATTAGCATCTCCAAACAGTTCCCCTATATACAGTACACACTGTTGTAAAATATGTTCATGTGCTTTCGGGTTTCGCAAGCCCAACGAGAGGATAATACCGTAACCACGTAAAACACCCCCATACCGTAACACCACCTTCTTCACACTTCTCTGTTGGCACAACAGTCTACCTGGTCTGAGATCAGCTGTGTTAGTTCCTTAGCGTTTCCACCTACAGTCACGTAAGTAACAGTCGGTTTGTAGAGCTTTAGAAGGTCTGTAACATCCGTGATGGAATTGTTAGGTGACCGAATTCATAGTGATTTACCCCCGACTTTGAGATCATATTCTGTTCACATAGCGCGATGACCATCGATGTTTTGTACCTTGTCGGAATCGTGAAAAGTCTACTTTTACAACTACATCTACATCGTACTCCGCAAGCCATCTAATGCTGTGTGGCGGAAGGTACTTTCAGTACCACTTTCTGATCCCTTCAAACCTGCTCCTCTCGCGAATAGTGCCTGGGAAGAATGATTGTCGGCAAGCCTCTGTATTGGCTCTAACTTCTCGAATTTTCTCCTCGTCGTCAATACGCGAGATGTATGTGGGTGTAAGTAATATGTTGTCCGACTCCTCCTGAAAAGTGCTGTCCCGAAATTTCAGTAGTAAATCTCTCCGTGATACACAATGCCTCTCTTGTAACGTCTGCCAGTGGAGTTTGTTTAGCATCTCCGTAACGCTCTCGCGCCAGCTAAACGACCCTGTGACGAAATGCGCCGCTCTTCCTTGGATCTTCTCTATCTCCTCTATCAGTCCTACCTGATAGGGATTCCAGATAGATGAACAGTACTCAAGAATCTGGCGAAAAAACACCTTATGTCGATGAGTTACGTTTCCTTAAGATTCTTCCGATGAATCTGAGTCTGGTATCTGCTTTTCCCACTACCTGTTTTATGTGGTCATTCCACTTAAGGTTGTTCTGGATAGTTACGCCTAGATATTTTACGAGACACGCTGTCTCCAGCTATTTTGTCATCAGTAGTGTAGCTGTACAGTAATGGATTTCTTTTCCTATGTATGCGCAATATATTACATTTATTTTCGATCAGGTTCAACCGGCAGAGCCAGCACCATTCATCAATTCTCTTCAGGTCATTCTGCAAATTCTTACTATCTTCTGGCATTGCTACTTTGGTATAGGCAATTGCATCATCTGCGAATAGCCTTAGCTTTAATGAGCATCCGACTCTTTCTACTAGATCATATATATACACTCCTGGAAATTGAAATAAGAACACCGTGAATTCATTGTCCCAGGAAGGGGAAACTTTATTGACACATTCCTGGGGTCAGATACATCACATGATCACACTGACAGAACCACAGGCACATAGACACAGGCAACAGAGCATGCACAATGTCGGCACTAGTACAGTGTATATCCACCTTTCGCAGCAATGCAGGCTGCTATTCTCCCATGGAGACGATCGTAGAGATGCTGGATGTAGTCCTGTGGAACGGCTTGCCATGCCATTTCCACCTGGCGCCTCAGTTGGACCAGCGTTCGTGCTGGACGTGCAGACCGCGTGAGACGACGCTTCATCCAGTCCCAAACATGCTCAATGGGGGACAGATCCGGAGATCTTGCTGGCCAGGGTAGTTGACTTACACCTTCTAGAGCACGTTGGGTGGCACGGGATACGTGCGGACGTGCATTGTCCTGTTGGAACAGCAAGTTCCCTTGCCGGTCTAGGAATGGTAGAACGATGGGTTCGATGACGGTTTGGATGTACCGTGCACTATTCAGTGTCCCCTCGACGATCACCAGTGGTGTACGGCCAGTGTAGGAGATCGCTCCCCACACCATGATGCCGGGTGTTGGCCCTGTGTGCCTCGGTCGTATGCAGTCCTGATTGTGGCGCTCACCTGCACGGCGCCAAACACGCATACGACCATCATTGGCACCAAGGCAGAAGCGACTCTCATCGCTGAAGACGACACGTCTCCATTCGTCCCTCCATTCACGCCTGTCGCGACACCACTGGAGGGAAGACGGCCTAACGGTGTGCGGGACCGTAGCCCAGCTTCATGGAGACGGTTGCGAATGGTCCTCGCCGATACCCCAGGAGCAACAGTGTCCCTAATTTGCTGGGAAGTGGCGGTGCGGTCCCCTGCGGCACTGCGTAGGATCCTACGGTCTTGGCGTGCATCCGTGCGTCGCTGCGGTCCGGTCCCAGGTCGACGGGCACGTGCACCTTCCGCCGACCACTGGCGACAACATCGATGTACTGTGGAGACCTCACGCCCCACGTGTTGAGCAATTCGGCGGTACGTCCACCCGGCCTCCCGCATGCCCACTGTACGCCCTCGCTCAAAGTTCGTCAACTGCACATACGGTTCTCGTCCACGCTGTCGCGGCATGCTACCAGTGTTAAAGACTGCGATGGAGCTCCGTATGCCACGGCAAACTGGCTGACACTGACGGCGGCGGTGCACAAATGCTGCGCAGCTAGCGCCATTCGACGGCCAACACCGCGGTTCCTGGTGTGTCCGCTGTGCCGTGCGTGTGATCATTGCTTGTACAGCCCTCTCGCAGTGTCCGGAGCAAGTATGGTGGGTCTGACACACCGGTGTCAATGTGTTCCTTTTTCCATTTCCAGGAGTATATATATATATATATATATATATATATATATATATATATATATATATATTATATCGTAAACACCAACGGTCCTATTACACTTCCCTGTGGTACTCCGGATATTACTTTTATATCTGTCGATTTAGTTCCGATAAGAGCGACGTGTTGCGTGATGAGTTCTATCTGCAAGAAAGTCTTGATCCAATCGCAAGTCTGCTCCGATGTTCCGTAAGCTGGTGTTTTTTTTTCATTAAACGGCAATGCAGGACGGTGTCAAATGCCTTACTGTAATCAAGGAACACGGCATCAACCTAACCGACGTTGTCCATTGTGCTGTGGATCTCATGGAGGAATAGAGCGAGATGAGTTTCGCAGGATCTCTGTTTGTGGAATCCATGTTGATTTTTATAGAAGAGATGTTCATTTTCAAGAACGTCATAATTCTTGAGCATAAAACATGTTCCATAGTTCTACAATAGATTGACGTCAACGATATAGGTCTACAATTGTGGGGATGTGTCTTATGGCCTTTCTTAGAAACGGGAATGACCTGCGCTTTTATTCAGTCGTTAGGTACCTTTCGTTGCTCAAGCGATCTGCGATAAATTACTGCTAGGAGGGAAGCAAGTTCTTTCACATAATCTTTATAGAATCTTATAGGTATCTCATCTGGTCCTGACGCCTTTCCACTACTAAGCGATTGTAGCTGGTTTTCAATTCCACGATCGGTTATCTCAATATCTGCCATTTCGACGTTCGTACGACGATTGAAAGGAGGGACAGTGTTACGATCTTCCGCAGTGAAACGACTTTGGAAGACCGAATTCAGTACAGGGTGTTTATAAACGAATATCAGGGTTTTAACGCTTTATATTATTTATTATATTTAACTTACAGTTATAAATGATATGTCTAATGAAAGACGAACTCAAAGAGTTTTAACAAGAACCTTATAAATGTTCAATGCGGCACACATCAGTCTGTAGCCGAGTTCTTCCCAAACGTTGATAAGTGTGTCTTCAGTGATTGTAGCCACAGCTGCTTCAATACGGTTTCTTAATTCAGGGAGGTCTCCTGGTAGCGGACGCACGTACACAAGATCCTTGATGAAGCCCAAAAGAAAACAATCGCATGGTGCTAGGTCGGGTGAACGTGGAGGCCATGCAAAGGAAGCCCTGTCATTGGGCCCCTTGTAGCCTATCCAGCACTTGGGTGCAGTGAAATTGATGATACCACCTACTAATGTTATTATCACTTGGAGGATCACAACCAAACTTCAGCCGGAGCGCACATTGTACAGTAACTACAGATTCGGTCTTTGCAAACTGCAAAACACAACACGCTTTCTGTTCACTAGTCGCCGTCTTCGGTACTACAGCTGTCTAGCGGATTGCGGCGGAAACATTGCGCACTGCGCATGCGCACTGGTGCCAAACACAACTGTTTGAGTTGCTCTTTCATTTGACATATCATTTATAACTGTAAGTTTAATATAATAAATATTATAAAGCGTTAAAACCCCGATATTCATTTATAAACACCCTGTATTTTGGCCTTCTCTCTGTTATCTTCCGTTTCGGTGCCGGTGTGATCGCTGAGAGAATGAATAGATGATTTTGACCCACTTACTGATTTTACGTACAACCAGAATCTCCTATGGTTTTTGCTCAGGTCGATTGACAACTTCTTACATTCAAAATCATTGAACTCTTCTCTCATTGCTCTCCTTACGCTTACTTTTTGCTTCGTTCAGCTTTTGTTTTTCAGCTAGGTTTTTACTTCTCTTGAATCTGAGATGAAGTGCTCTTTGCTTCTGTAGCGCTTTTCTAACACGGCTATTAAACCATGGTGGCTCTTTCCCATCCTTTAAAACCTTACTCGGAACGTACTTGTCTAGGGCATATTGAACGATGCCTTTTAATTGTTTCCATTTGTTCTCCACATCTTCGTCCTCATCACCGAATATTTGATGCTGACTGCTGAGATATGCTGTAATTTGTGTACTGTCACCCTTGCTGAGGAAATATATCTTCCTACCTTTCTTAACATTCCTTGTAGGAGTCGTCAACATAGATGCGGTCACAGCCTTATGATCACTGATACCTTCCTCTACCTTACTTTTATTTGGTGACTGTCAATTTTGAGAGTCATAGAAGCCAGACCGTAATTACGTTAACAACTGCCTTTGTAGAATTTAAAGATACAACCATTCTCTCCTTACACCAGGATTTTCGTTGCTTTCAGATTCGTCGGCTCGTCGTAAGAATGGTGGATAGCGAAAGCCGCATTTCGCCTAATGGTGATAGGTAAGAACGATACGAAAAGTGTAAATTTTAATCATGTTGATCCGTTTCACAGCTGTTATATTTTTAAGCAGACAAATATACATAAAGAGCTAATATCACTTGTTAAATTTATTTGTTTTTGTGTTTTAATGCGCCACTTGTTCTCCCCTACAATGTAGTTGGGACTCCGAACAATATTTAAATGTCATTGTTCACTGTTGTAGGGTTTACATCAGAGCTTCGTATCAGATATGAAATAATTGTGTTTCCATTCGTTGTTGCGTACTCGTGTGAGACATTCTTCGTGATATAATTAGTTGCTCGTACTTGTGTGAAACCATGCATCATTTACGGAGTTGCGAAAAATCCACGGTGATCAGTAAGCACGTTTACTTTGAGGCCGAAAACAACAGGGAGCGAGCAGTTTTGTATCACAACCAATAAAGAGAACTACGGACTCTCTGGGTATTGGTGAAATTACAATAAAGCGAATTTCCAGAAAATATAGAGAAACTTCACGTCTTTTATCACCAACAAAGAGATCAGACAGCCGCCAGAAGTTTGCATTGAATGAGTTTACACAGAAAGTCATAAGAAGAAAAATAAAAGATTTCTTTGTGGAAAAGCATTTCCTACAGTAGCGGCTATATTGAAAAGTTTAAAATTGAAGTGGAAGACTTATGGCATAAGTCAAACAACCCTTTCGCGCGCTTTTCGGAAATTGGTCTTCAGGTACAAAAAAGATCAACGAAAACACCAAAATAAGCAAGCTTCAGGAAAAACAGACGAATTCTTGTGGGATATAAGGACACTTGCGAAATACTGGATGAACTTCATTACACTTATGGGAGTTGATGTGGTACAAATTAATTAAGAAAGTTTGGATGGCAGGAACAAAAATAAGTCTTATGCATCATAAAAAGTATACTATCATCACAAAGGAAGTGTTAAAGAAAGAAGGAAATGGCTCGATAAGAGACATTCAAAGACCGTCTGGGTCTGGGAAAAATTGTAATTGGGATCAAAGGTGGATCAGTGCAAATGCTGACTTATATTTGGCAAAAAGAAGTGCAGATTACCATTCTGAGATGACTGCCAGACTCCATGATGGGTCGTTCAGTAACGTCCTTGAGAAATTACCAATGAAATCAGGCTCCACACCAACGATGGTAAATCCAGTATCATGAAATCCATCTGTGGAATGGAGGAAGGATTCTGTTACTAAATGGACACAAGGCGATAACAAAGATTCCATCTAAAGCAACGTCATACGAAGAATTTACTCAAGCAGGCCTACTGGAACATGTACGACCTCACTTCTGGTCCAAGAACACCTTTTGGAAAGTGTATTGCGCTCAGGGGACAGGAAAATTAAGCATCCGTGGCGCACTGTAAGTTCTGCACCTTTGTACTTACCTGTGCCTTTTGTCGAGAACAGGGTAACAAAGAACAACAAGTATTTTTAGATAAATGATACTTTATAACAGTACCGCTCCAGTCTGGAAAGTGTTCCACATGGTGTCTGGTGGAATTCAGTGAGTCATGTGCACAAACTCGAAAACAGATATGAACATAGAGCCACACGTATTGACATTGTCATAGAAGCGTTGCTGACACAACAAGATGACTGGAAACAGCTGCTACGAGACCACAGCCAGCAGCGAAACGGTTAAGATTGTTTATATTTCATTCATCATTCTTTCCTGCAAACCTTTTTCGATTTTTCATTTGCTGTTCAAACATACAGTAGATTTAATTGTTCATTTATTGAGGGATGCTTATATATCAAGCGTTCACTTACAATTTTCCGTTTTATTGCCCTCTACATGCAACAACTGAACGCGCCATTATTGTGCACGGTACCAATATGTTCCAAAAAACCTCGTGCGCATTGCGATTTTTCAGGAGTTATATCTCGAGTTCTATTGATCACAGAGATAAGAGGTCAAGTGTTACAGATAGCCCTTGGCCTAGCGATAATTTGTTTATCTATCGGAAGAACGACGTATTGTAGGATCAAAATTTAAGCATTACGCACTTCCTCCAGGGAAATTGAGCAAATCAGTTGGTTTTTTTCCATTAGATGTGGCCTAGGATAGACCTTATAAAAGCACCATTTGTTCATGAGCGGTTCCTGACAAAATTGTGAAAAACGACGATTTATAGGGACGAAAAGTACCAACTGTGGGGATGTAGACTTTGTATAATTTATATTCATAGCAAATCGTTTAAGTGATTACCATATATTCTTAAAATGATTCTCGGGGTGCCGATATCCATATCCGTTACGGAGATCCAGACGTTTATTTAAATTTGCCGTACTTATACACGTAAAATCACGTAATATCCGGTCTGAGGCATAAATTAAGTTTTAACTGACGTAGTGAACGCGTGGTAACGGTTATAGGGTCAGCAGAGCATGAGATACATGACTGAATTAGAATGTTTTGATTATTTTCTTACTGAGCTGCAACAGCTTCAGGAGTACACGTACTGCCATGAGGAGATTGACGCTAGGAGCAGCACATCTTGCACATGTTATACACATGTACTTTTCTCTCGCTATTCTCCAGGCAGCCTGCATTTTTCTTGCTTTATGAGTGATGACGACCATGAACTTTTCATCCCCTGTCTCTAGAGTTACTGAGTGGTAAGGTTCGAGGCGATAAATTGTGCTGTTCCAAATCATGCTTTTAGTCAGAATTTTTTCACCAAGAATTTATGGTCCGCTATTTATGTGTAGTGAGCAGTGGTATTGCAAGGACAAAAAATGGGCAAAAAGAATCTTAACATGCCTGATAAGAAAATGACTGCTAAAAATTACGTAAAACTTGAAAGAGTGCAAATACAGTGAGATATACCCAATAACATTTATACTCTTTTAAGATAAACACGAGCCACCTAACCACCATATAACGTTGCTCAACGCTGAATATCAACGGGTTCACGGTGTTGTCACAGATAAGATTAAACGATATGACGCTCTCGCTTTAATTTCTGATGGGTGTACAGATGTCACGTGATTAGTTGGACTGTCAGGACACCAGAACCAATTTTCTTCAAGAGAAGTCGTCCTGATGAGTGCAGAGGAACAGCACAATTATCGCCTCAAGCCCTATCATTCAGTAATTCTAGGGACATGGGATAAAAATGTCGTAGCGGTCATCACTCACAATGCAAGAAAAATGCAGGCTGCCTGGAGAATAGAGAGAGAAAAGTACATGCATATAACATGTGTAAGATGTGCTGCCCCTAGCATCAGTCTCCTCATGGCAGTACGTGTACTCCAGAAGCTGTTGCAGCTCAGTAAGAAAATAATCAAAACATTCAAATTCAGTCATGTATCTCATGCTCCACTGGAATCAAAACAGAACGAAAAGTACTGGAATTCGGCTCCAGAAGCTGTTTAAAATTTCCCTCTCCAACTCGTTGGGCTGGAGCTTTAATAAGTTTTGAGAGCCTGATAAAGAACAAAGAGGCTAGTCTAGAATCCATTGTCTCCCCTTCAGTTCGTTTCGATAACACAGTAAGAAGTGCTGTGTTAGAGTGGAGCGCATGGGAGAACCTTAAACGAGTGAGTTGCTCCCTACGACCAGCGTCCACTACCATTAGCCAGACTAACTAGACAGTGCCCTTTTGTCAGGCGTGCACCATCACTGTGCTGGAATTGCAGTAGAGGTGGACCTTCTACAAAACCATAGCTCAATGCTATCTCCAGAAAACAAGCTATATATTACATCTATAATTAAAAACAGAACAAAATTCACCTGCCAGCCTATCTATGCTACGGCAAATCTATTAGATCTACGGTATAAAGTCACTGGTCTGAATGGTGGACGTGAAAGCCAAGCATTGCAGTTCATGAGTTTTTTGTGTCAATTGTTGGGACGTGAAAGATGACATATGTTAGTTAATGTCGCTGAATTCAGGGCTTGCGATGGTTTCTTCTCCGCAGATGGTGTGTGGGCTGCTGCTGAACATGTTTCGCTATATACCTGGTGGAAAGGATTGTGTATCAGGCAGCCGTTGAGCTATCTCGCCTGCAAACTTCTCAGTGCACCACCAACAGCTGCAAGCGGGCGCAATGGGTCAGCGCGTTGGAAGATCCATAGTAAAATTAGAGACAGGCTTGCTCCTGCAACAATCGAAAAGTTAGTTTCCGTGCAGTGGAACTTGTGTTGTATGGAAGACAATGAATCTGTTTGTCCAAACACTTTAGGAAGCTCCACTGAATATACTACATTTCAGATCGAAGACGCTGACAGTGCTACGAAGTAATGCTATATTGAACCGAAAAGTAAGATTCTTATTTAGATCACATTGACCAAATCCATTATCACAAGCAATGATCATTATTGTTGAATTTCACATTAGTTTTCTTATTCTTTGTATTTGGTGCTCAAAAGAATTCTACAGATTCGAATTAATGTAGCGAAAATGTCGGACAAACCTACTGTCATATGATTTAAAGAAAACAATGTTACGTTTAAAGGTAAATAAAGTAACATTCATGAGTAGTTTTCACAAGTTTTAGCCGCTTTTGTTTTTACTTTATGCCATTAAATGAATATCCATATCACTTATCTTTTTAATTATCACCAAACTGCAACATATGAAAATCGTAACATTCTTTCCTACGCAGTAATCCTCCTGTCTGTTAACTACCAATAAACAATATTTATAGGAAAATTGAAACTCTCATTGTTTAGTTCAAGTTTTATACGAAAATTGTTGGTGTGTAAAGTGGAACAGAGGAAGTAGTATCAAAAATTAAAAAACAAGAACAATACAGGTTTATCACATTCCGCTGGAAAAAAGCCATTTCCTCAAATAAGGGAAAAATTTTACAAAAGCGAAAAAATATCAAACATCGCTTTAGTACTTCGTCAAGTTCATATAAACCATGCTTCTGTTGTTCATAAATAACTTACGGAATTTATCACTAATAACAGGCAACTCTTGCCTATGAACATTCCACTGAGTACAAAAATAATAGTAATTATATAGATACCTTTAAGTTTGTGCATATAAACCGTGCTTGCATCAAAAGTAGTTGCTTTAGTTACATAAAATCGCGAAAGTTACGCGATAAACTAATTTGTATTATCTACTACACGCAATTTATATTTTGTAAGGACATGAACCATGAACCATGGACCTTGCCGTTGGTGGGGAGGCTTGCGTGCCTCAGCGATACAGATAGCCGTACCGTAGGTACAACCACAACGGAGGGGTATCTGCTGAGAGGCCAGACAAACGTGTGGTTCCTGAAGAGGGGCAGCAGCCTTTTCAGTAGTTACAAGGGCAACAGTCTGGATGATTGACCGATCTGGCCTTGTAACAATAACCAAAACGGCCTTGCTGTGCTGTACTGCGAACGGCTGAAAGCAAGGGGAAACTACGGCCGTAATTCTTCCCGAGGGCATGCAGCTTTACTGTATGGTTAGATGATGATGGCGTCCTCTTGGGTAAAATATTCCGGAGGCAAAATAGTCCCCCATTCGGATCTCCGGGCGGGGACTACTCAAGAGGATGTCATTATCAGGAGAAAGAAAACGCGTTCTACGGATCGGAGCGTGGAATGTCAGATCCCTTAATCGGGCAGGTAGGTTAGAAAATTTAAAAAGGGAAATGGATAGGTTAAAGTTAGATATAGTGGGAATTAGTGAAGTTCGGTGGCAGGAGGAACAAGACTTTTGGTCAGGTGAATACAGGGTTATAAATACAAAATCAAATAGGGGTAATGCAGGAGTAGGTTTAATAATGAATAGGAAAATAGGAATGCGGGTTAGCTACTACAAACAGAATAGTGAACGCATTATTCTGGCCAAGATAGATACGAAGCCCACACCTACTACAGTAGTACAAGTTTATGTGCCAACTAGCTCTGCAGATGACGAAGAAATTGAAGAAATGTATGATGAAATAAAAGAAATTATTCAGATAGTAAAGGGAGACGAAAATTTAATAGTGATGGGTGACTGGAATTCGAGTGTAGGAAAAGGGAAAGAAGGAAACGTAGTAGGTGAATATGGATTGGGGCTAAGAAATGAAAGAGGAAGCCGCCTGGTAGAATTTTGCACAGAGCACAACTTAATCATAGCTAACACTTGGTTTAAGAATCATGATAGAAGGTTGTATACATGGAAGAACCCTGGAGATACTAAAAGGTATCAGATAGATTATATAATGGTAAGACAGAGATTTAGGAACCAGGTTTTAAATTGTAAGACATTTCCAGGGGCAGATGTGGACTCTGACCACAATCTATTGGTTATGACCTGTAGATTAAAACTGAAGAAACTGCAAAAAGGTGGGAATTTAAGGAGATGGGACCTGGATAAACTGAAAGAACCAGAGGTTGTACAGAGTTTTAGGGAGAGCATAAGGGAACAATTGACAGGAATGGGGGAAAGAAATACAGTAGAAGAAGAATGGGTAGCTTTGAGGGATGAAGTACTGAAGGCAGCAGAGGATCAAGTAGGTAAAAAGACGAGGGCTGGTAGAAATCCCTGGATATCAGAAGAAATATTGAATTTAATTGATGAAAGGAGAAAATATAAAAATGCAGTAAATGAAGCAGGCAAACAGGAATACAAACGTCTCAAAAATGAGATCGACAGGAAGTGCAAAATGGCTAAGCAGGGATGGCTAGAGGAAAAATGTAAGGATGTAGAGGCTTATCTCACTAGGGGTAAGATCGATACTGCCTACAGGAAAATTAAAGAGACCTTTGGAGATAAGAGAACCACTTGTATGAACATCAAGAGCTCAGATGGAAACCCAGTTCTAAGCAAAGAAGGGAAAGCAGAAAGGTGGAAGGAGTATATAGAGGGTCTATACAAGGGCGATGTACTTGAGGACAATATTATGGAAATGGAAGAGGATGTAGATGAAGATGGAATGGGAGATACGATACTGCGTGAAGAGTTTGACAGAGCACTGAAAGACCTGAGTCGAAACAAGGCCCCCGGAGTAGACAACATTCCATCAGAACTACTGACAGCCTTGGGAGAGCCAGTCCTGACAAAACTCTACCATCTGGTGAGCAAGAAACAGGTGAAATACCCTCAGACTTCAAGAAGAATATAATAATTCCAATCCCAAAGAAAGCAGGTGTTGACAGATGTGAAAATTACCGAACAATCAGCTTAATAAGCCACAGCTGCAAAATACTAACACGAATTCTTTACAGACGAATGGAAAAACTAGTAGAAGCTGACCTCGGGGAAGATCAGTTTGGATTCCGTAGAAATACTGGAACACGTGAGGCAATACTGGCCGTACGACTTATCTTAGAAGAAAGATTAAGGAAAGGCAAACCTACGTTTCTAGCATTTGTGGACTTAGAGAAATCTTTTGACAATGTTGACTGGAATACTCTCTTTCAAATTCTAAAGGTGGCAGGGGTAAAATATAGGGAGCGAAAGGCTATTTACAATTTGTACAGAAACCAGATGGCAGTTATAAGAGTCGAGGGACATGAAAGGGAAGCAGTGGTTGGGAAGGGAGTAAGACAGGGTTGTAGCCTCTCCCCGATGTTATTCAATCTGCATATTGAGCAAGCAGTAAAGGAAACAAAATAAAAATTCGGAGTAGGTATTAAAGTCCATGGAGAAGAAATAAAAACTTTGAGGTTCGCCGATGACATTGTAATTCTGTCAGAGACAGCAAAGGACTTGGAAGAGCAGTTGAATGGAATGGATGGTGTCTTGAGGGGAGGATATAAGATGAACATCAACAAAAGCAAAACGAGGATAATGGAATGCAGTCGAATTAAGTCGGGTGATGCTGAGGTAATTAGATTAGGAAATGAGACACTTAAAGTAGTAAAGGAGTTTTGCTATTTGGGGAGCAAAATAACTGATGATGGTCGAAGTAGAGAGGATATAAAATGTAGACTGGCAATGGCAAGGAAAGCGTTTCTGAAGAAGAGAAATTTGTTAACATCGAGTATAGGTTTAAGTGTCAGGAAGTCATTTCTGAAAGTATTTGTATGGAGTGTAGCCTTGTATGGAAGTGAAACATGGACGGTAAATAGTTTGGACAAGAAGAGAATAGAAGCTTTCGAAATGTGGTACTACAGAAGAATGCTGAAGATTAGATGGGTAGATCACATAACTAATGAGGAAGTATTGAATAGGATTGGGGAGAAGAGAAGTTTGTGGCACAACTAGACCAGAAGAAGGTATCGGTTGGTAGGACATGTTCTGAGGCATCAAGGGATCACCAATTTAGTATTGGAGGGCAGCGTGGAGGGTAAAAATCGTAGGGGGAGACCAAGAGATGAATACACTAAGCAGATTCAGAAGGATGTAGTTTGCAGTAGGTACTGGGAGATGAAGAAGCTTGCACAGGATAGAGTAGCATGGAGAGCTGCATCAAACCAGTCTCAGGACTGAAGACCACAACAACAACAACAAGGACATAAAATACACAATGAACTAACACTGAACGGTGTACTGTTGTAATTGTGTGCAAAATAAACAAACAAACAAACAGAAAACAAATAGAAGTCGCAGGTTCGCAGTTTCTTTCGTATACACTTATTTATATTTCTTTCCTTACCAATACTACCAATACGAGCCGTAATCCTACCATTTACTACGTTGTTTATGTGGTGTACAAAACCACCGAACCGTAGTTTTGTAGAGTGCGACTCTAGCACTGAACTACTACATTAACACCCACGATTCCTCCGCTGCAGTACTTACCACGCTAATACCAATCGCTGCGTCTTGCATTACACATCATAGAAATGAAATGACTAATCATAAAATAACGAAAATCTGCCTGTAAATAGAAGAAGGTTTTATCTTTAAACTGTGCAGAGGAGATTATTCTCCTAAGTAAGGTCTGCTTTCTGTTCAAATGGTTCAAATGGCTATGAGCACTATGGGACTTAACAGCTGAGTTCATCAGTCCCCTATAACTTAGAACTACTTAAACCTAACTAACCTAAGGACATCACACACATCCATGCCCAAGGAGGGATTCGAACCTTCGACCATAGCGGTCGCGCTGTTCCAGGCTGAAACGCCTAGAACCGCTCGGCCACACCCGCTGGCTTTGTTTTCTGTGACTCCTCAAAGTTGATATGTCAAAATATGCTAAAAAAAGCGCGTTTATTTTTAAATATTGCCCCATATTCGACTGCACCTTTTCGACTGAATTATAATTCTCTCTCTCGGATGGTAAATTAACACAAATGGTTCAAATGGCTCTGAGCACTATGGGACTTAACAGCGGAGGTCATCAGTCCCCTATAACTTAGAACTACTTAAACCTAACTAACCTAAGGACATCACACACATCCATGCCCGAGGCAGGATTCGAACCTGCGACGGTAGCGGTCGCGCGGTTCCAGACTGAAGGCGCCTAGAACCGCTCGGTCACCCCGGCCGGCTAAATTAACACATATACACGACGATTTTTTCCACCATGTACAAACTCTAGGGACTGATTGATGGGAGGATACGGAGCAAACAAGCTCTAATGAACTTATGTCCGGAAATGCATGGTTTCCATACTGGAGACACTATTCGATCATACTTTGTTACAGAGACTGCGGTCTAATACGCGCTGTACCATGCAGCCACAGTTACAGTATGCATAGTTTCCTCCTACACTGTGGGATTGTTCTTCATACATCAAGCCCTAGCGCCTTCCTCTGCGATAGCATGTGATAATGTTGTGTCCGATTCACTTCTCTTGCTTACTCGCCTTGTAATGGATGTGATATAGCGTTGTACACAATGGTTCCATATTCGAATAGAGAGCTTGCCGATACGGTGTTTACTTACGGAAATGCAAATAACAACCCATTGATTGTGAAGCTATGTTTATGTTTTACGGTTGTAGCGCAGACCTGTCCCTGCCGTCAACAACCTCAGCATTCAAGTTTACAACTGTGTTCCGCAGTTACTCTGAAACAGAGTTGTTTCAGCAAACAGGAAATCATGAAGGACGTACCCGAACGTGGTTAACAGTGTGGAAGGCGACCGCTATGTCAGTACCAGGCAGCTGGCCCCCCAGTACAGAGTAAGCCAGACGAACGTGTGGGACATTCTCCATGACATCTGATATTACCCTTATCACGTACAGCGAAGTCAGGGCTTAATAGCAACAGATCGTCCACAGTTGTTGTTGTTGTGGTCTTCAGTCCTGAGACTGGTTTGATGCAGCCCTCCATACTACTCTACCCTGTGCAAGCTTCATTATCTCCCAGTACCTACTGCAGCCTACATACTTCTGAATCTGCTTAGTCTATTCATCTCTTGGTCTCCCTCTACGATTTTTGCCCTCCACGCTGCCCTCCAGTATTAAATTGGTGATCCTTTGATGCCTCAGAACATGTCCTATCAACCGATCCCTCCTTCTAGTCAAGTTGTGCCACAAACTCCTCCCCAGTTCTGTTCAATACCTCCTCATTAGTTATGTGATCTACCCATCTAATCTTCAGCATTCTTCTGTAGCACCACATTTCAAAAGCTTCTATTCTCTTCTTGTCCAAACTATTTATCGTCTATGTTTCACTTCCATACATGGATACACTCCATACAAATACTTTCAGAAACGACTTCCTGACACGTAAATCAATACTCGATTTTAACACATTTCTCTTCTTCTGAAACGCTTTCCTTGCCATTGCCAGTCTACATTTTATATCCTCTCTACTTCGACCATCATCAGTTATATTGCTCCCCAAATAGCAAAACTCCTTTACTTCTTTAAGTGTCTCATTTCCTAATCTAATTCTCTCAGCATCAACCGACTTAATTCGACTACATTCCATTATCCTCGTTTTGCTTTTGTTGATGTTCATTTTATATCCTCCTTTCAAGACACTGTCCATTCCGTTCAACTGCTCTTCCAAGTCCTTTGCTGTCTCTGACAGAATTACAATGTCATCGGCGAACCTCAAAGTTTTTATTTCTTCTCCATGGATTTTAATACCTACTCCGAATTTTTCTTTTGTTTCCTTTACTGCTTGCTCAATATACAGATTGAATAGCATCGGGGAGAGGCTACAACCCTGTCTCACTCCCTTCCCAACCACTGTTTCCCTTTCATGTCCCTCGACTCTTATAACTGCCATCTGGTTTCTGTACAAACTGTAAATAGCCTTCAGCTCCCTGTATTTTACCCCTGCCACCTTCAGAATTTGAAATTCTCCACAGCGGAAGCCGTTTTGTCACTGGTTTCTTCACCAGGCAACCATGATTCCGGGACTTGTGTCATCCATCTTATTCACAGATAAGGCCACCTTTAAGCGGAGTAGTATCTTCAACTTTCATAGCAGTCATCTGTCGATTAGTATGCAGCATCCCCATAGTATTGTGATAGCGTATCATCAGCATCGGTGCAGCCGGAATGTGTGAGTTGGGATAATTGGCGACCGTATTTTGGGACCTGACTTCCTTCCACGTCGCCTAACAGGCCGGACTACCGGCGTTTCTTGTGTGTGACTTTGCCTCCCCTGCTGGAAGTAGTGGCATTGGTGATTCGAAGGGTTATGTGGCAACTGCATTTTGATGCTCCAGCCCACTTGGCCGTTAATGTCCGTACGCATCTCAATCGTGTCTTCCCTGGTAGAAGGATCGGACAAATGGGTACAGCTGCATGGCCTGCTCGTTCTCCGGATCTCAACCCGTTCAATTTCTGGTATTGGGGCCACCTCAAAAGTATCGTGTACCATTCCAGATATGGAGACACTGGAGCAGCGTATTCATGCTGTCTTTGGCACTGTTAGTATGCAGCCTGGCCGATGTGAACGTGTGAGACAGAACATGCTATGCCGCGTACGCTGATGTATTGAGGCACATGGAAATCGTTTTCAACACATACTTAACTGTGGCTACATGGTATAGTGCGTATCGGACCGCATTCTCTGTAACAACGTACACTCCTGGAAATTGAAATAAGAACACCGTGAATTCATTGTCCCAGGAAGGGGAAACTTTATTGACACATTCCTGGGGTCAGATACATCACATGATCACACTGACAGAACCACAGGCACATAGACACAGGCAACAGAGCATGCACAATGTCGGCACTAGTACAGTGTATATCCACCTTTCGCAGCAATGCAGGCTGCTATTCTTCCATGGAGACGATCGTAGAGATGCTGGATGTAGTCCTGTGGAACGGCTTGCCATGCCATTTCCACCTGGCGCCTCAGTTGGACCAGCGTTCGTGCTGGACGTGCAGACCGCGTGAGACGACGCTTCATCCAGTCCCAAACATGCTCAATGGGGGACAGATCCGGAGATCTTGCTGGCCAGGGTAGTTGACTTACACCTTCTAGAGCACGTTGGGTGGCACGGGATACATGCGAACGTGCATTGTCCTGTTGGAACAGCAAGTTCCCTTGCCGGTCTAGGAATGGTAGAACGATGGGTTCGATGACGGTTTGGATGTACCGTGCACTATTCAGTGTCCCCTCGACGATCACCAGTGGTGTACGGACAGTGTAGGAGATCGCTCCCCACACCATGATGCCGGGTGTTGGCCCTGTGTGCCTCGGTCGTATGCAGTCCTGATTGTGGCGCTCACCTGCACGGCGCCAAACACGCATACGACCATCATTGGCACCAAGGCAGAAGCGACTCTCATCGCTGAAGACGACACGTCTCCATTCGCCCCTCCATTCACGCCTGTCGCGACACCACTGGAGGCGGGCTGCACGATGTTGGGGCGTGAGCGGAAGACGGCCTAACGGTGTGCGGAACCGTAGCCCAGCTTCATGGAGACGGTTGCGAATGGTCCTCGCCGATACCCCAGGAGCAACAGTGTCCCTAATTTGCTGGGAAGTGGCGGTGCGGTCCCCTACGGCACTGCGTAGGATCCTACGGTCTTGGCGTGCATCCGTGCGTCGCTGCGGTCCGGTCCCAGGTCGACGGGCACGTGCACCTTCCGCCGACCACTGGCGACAACATCGATGTACTGTGGAGACCTCACGCCCCACGTGTTGAGCAATTCGGCGGTACGTCCACCCGGCCTCCCGCATGCCCACTATACGCCCTCGCTCAAAGTCCGTCAACTGCACATACGGTTCACGTCCACGCTGTCGCGGCATGCTACCAGTGTTAAAGACTGCGATGGAGCTCCGTATGCCACGGCAAACTGGCGGACTCTGACGGCGGCGGTGCACAAATGCTGCGCAGCTAGCGCCATTCGACGGCCAACACCGCGGTTCCTGGTGTGTCCGCTGTGCCGTGCGTGTGATCATTGCTTGTACAGCCGTCTCGCAGTGTCCGGAGCAAGTATGGTGGGTCTGACACACCGGTGTCAATGTGTTCTTTTTTCCATTTCCAGGAGTGTATGACTGAATAAAAATCACCCTACATATGGAAAACTACACTACACAGACAAACAAACGATTATCATCACGCGCTATGAAACTCTACTGTAAACACTGACGAAAACGCAAGAACTGTGCCTAATAAATTAGATTATCACACAGAGATTCAAAAACTAAACTTCCGAGACACACTGGTGAGGCTAAATAATTCGCTCCTGGTTAGGAACTTGCAAAATGTCACAAAATCGGTTTCGTTCCCGACACAAAAGAAAACGCGAGAACTGTGTCTAGTAAATATTAAATTGACACGCAGAAACCCACAAAGTAAACTATCAAAATACACAGATAAAACTACATAATTCGCTCCTGGTTAGGAACTCGTAAAACGTCACAAAATCGTTTACTTCCCTGTTGCTCCTGATTATCGGCGGACCGCTGCTGATCAGTGTTAATGTTTCGCCATCTGAACTACGTTCTGTCTGCAGCAGAAAATATGTATAGTTTGTATAGTGCACAATGCTTTGTGCACTATACAAACTAAAACAGTAATTAAAGAACGTTATGATTACCACTGTAATCTGCTGCTTCAATAAATTTTTCAGTGACATCCTCATAAGCAATATTATGACACCAATAGTAAAATGTAATCTCACTGCTTCTCTTATAATCATATTCTTTGACAGAAAACAATATCATGGACAAAAGATGTCTATGCTCCGAGTTCAGGGGTTTTTTGTTTCTGGATATGATTGCAGAAAACGATCAGATTACATTTTATTATTGACATCGTATTGCCATCTGTCATAAGTACACTGGCTTGTTTTCTATGACCCTGAAAATGTTTTCTATCATTGAAAATTACTCTCTGAAACTTTGCAGGTTGCCATCTAAAGACATACTTTCCTAAGACCATAGTATTTTGTACATTAGACTTCTGTGTTGATGATTTTTAAAATATCTTTTGTAAGTATAAATAGGGCAACATTTTTCTGCAATTAGATACGGACTTGGTTTCCCGCCAGAGGGAAAAAAATTCAAACTTGTGGTTACCAAAAATATCGTAGTAATACTACACATATGGAAGTGAAAGCATAGAGAGAGGTCCCACAACAACTGACAGAGAGTAATATGGTCTAACGAGTTCCCTTCCATCTCTTTCGTAGTGCCATGTAGACCAACCTACTTCACATCGTTAAATATGGGATTTACAACTGTTTCCATGTTTGCTACTTCAGTTGCTTTTTTGTTTGCGATAGTAGTTTGACATGGCGCGTTTCGACATCACGCTAATATGCTGTGGCTCCCAGTTATTATTATACATCACTGGTGTCTCACAGGTTGTAAACTTTTAAAGAACGTAATAGTTACCAGGATAATATGTATCTTCAATAAGAGCTTTCATTTATTTACTTTTTACTTCTTGTCTGTAATTACAGTTTGAACAGTCGTTAAGATAATCGTGGAATATGGATAAACGTGGATTAAGAGCTCTGATAAAATATTTCACTTTAACAGGTTCTACTCTAAAAACTATGAAAAGGGTGCTATACTCTACATTCATTATTTCTACCTTCCGTTATTGGCGGTTAAAAAGTTGAATCCTAAATTAATACTCGAATGTGCATCCACCGAAGGTAGTGCATATTGAAAACGTCCAAAAACATATTCATCGACGACTTGATAGCAAAAAAAGGTGCCATACTAAATTATTTACAAACAAATGGTCGTTTATGCCCAGGAATCACCTTTTTATCATCCTACAATGATTCAGAATTTTTGGAACTAAGTGCATATGTTACTTTTAGAAGTAATGGAAAGTGACTAATGTAAACTACAGCCTACTTAAAAACGCGATCTTCTTCTAGGTTACTATCAGGTTCTCACAATTTTAAACATATCATTTTGTCACGCATGTTTTTGCTGTAGAGCATACGCTATAGTCTCAATAAAAAATTGAGCTTTGTACATTCGATTGTACTATGTATGTCTGTCATTAAAGTGACCATTTTGTAACTGTGCTTTCGCTTCGTTTGTTTGTGATTCGTACCTAAAAAGGAGTACTGAGACAGGCACGAACAAAGAAAAGTCCTTGGGATTCCAGCAGAGAAATTCAGTGAATTAAAACTTCACTTCATAATGTAGGTTGTCATTCAGCTCGACACATACGCTAATTGGCCTTGTCAGTGTTATAAATGAATGTTCCGGCAGGAACATTGACAAATTGTCAAATGTATGCGGTAGAAAGGAGAACTTTGATTTAGTCTGATTGACATCTGACAGCAAGGAAAATTACTAATTAGTTATGCGGTATTCTATTTTGCTTTGGCGTCGAAGCTCTCGTTGCAATAGCTGGCACCGCTGCAGTTTCTGTGAACCGAAATGTTTTTAACTCTGTCACTCTTTATGAACTGCAAAAATGTATTTAAAAATTTGACGCAGGTAAATCCCTTTCTGTATCGATGCCTACAGGAAATTGAAAGCGGTCATTTCTATAGCAAAGATATCAGAATATCTGATTTCCACACTAGATGACTGCAGTCTAACTTTGTACAACATAAGAACACTATTTTGAATTCTTTACTGTTGGGAAAACGATTTCAGTATATTTTCTCACAGCTTTTACATAGTCGCTACCTTAAAGTTAAAAAAAAAAAACTAGTCTTACGAACTATGAATGTGTTTATACTGTGTGTATGAACGTGAGACTAGTTGACTGAAAGCTAAAAGAATGGACGCACATAATTTCTAGCAAACGTCGATAAGGTCTGTCAATCGAGGCAGGATCCTAGATTCAACTGAGAGTTCGAACATTTGACGCAGCTTGAGGATAAGCAGATTCTGTCAGAAAAATCATCGCGTCTTCAGGACAAGCAACTAAGGTGGAACACGTCTCAGGAGAGAGCGGACTATTACCGTGCAGTAGAGTAATAACGTGCACCGCTTTCTCCAGTCTCCTAGAGGGATTAACGAGCACCACATAGCGCTGCCAAACAGCGGAAGAAATATCAGTCATATCCAGAATTGTGGTCAGGTTGCAATGGCACGAATTCGTAGTATCTCATTATTTGATTTCAACTGTTTTTGATATAAAGTCAGTGGATCGGAGGTACAGAGGTAAGTGAAATATAAATAATAGTGACAATATGTAAAGTAACTGTTTAATCACACCTTTCTTGAACTTGTTTTGAACAGCAAACATTAGAACTTAATGACTTAATTCTTCGGCGTGGACTCCTTGTGACAGGCTTTGTAACACTGCCACGCAAAGATTCGTGCCCGCATATCTAAGCTACCTAATGATGTCCGGGAAACTGACCACTAGATACCACAAGAGGCGGAGCCGCCAGTACAAAAAGAGCCGAGGAGTATAGTAAGTAGAGAAGCAGTAACAAAAGGAATGGATCGGGCAGGAGAGCTCATTGACTTCGAATGTGGATAAGTTATTGCACGTCACCTGAGTAAAAAACCCATCAGGAACATTTCACCCTTCCAAAGCTGCCAATGTCGACTGATGGTGATATGATTCTGAAGTGGGAACAGCCACAGCTGAATCAGTACCAGGCAGATTTCCTGTGCTGCCGGGTACGGACCGTCGACCACTAACGAAAGTAGTTGTAAAACATAGTGTGAAATTAAGGAAAGGAATCACTCGTAAAATTCAAAGCGCTACCAGCGCAATGTGCGTGGCACGTTAAAAAGAACGATGTAGAACACTCAAGCAGCTCCTCAAAAGCGGCACTGTTCTGTAGTTATTGCTAAGCGACGCTTGAAGTGGCGTGAAGAGCGACGCTAATGTACAGTGGATGAGTGATTTGGTGTGATGAATCACGCTATACCCTGTGACAATCAGATGGAAGGATTTGGATTTGGCGAAAATCTGGATAACGGTTATCTGCCATCATGTTTGGTGTCAATAGTGAATTACTTACGGAGAAGATAGTGTTACGGTATGGGGATGTTGTTTTCATCGTTAGAGTGCGTCCCCCTTATTGTGATTAATAAAACGCTAAATACGGAAGGATGTGATCACGTTTTACGGCATAGGGTACAGCGTACACTGGAGGAACAGTTAAGAGACGGTAACTGTATCAGAGTGACAGTTCACTCTGTCATAAAGCAGCATCTGTGAGGCAGTGGTCTGTGGACAATAACGTTTCGGAAAGCCGGCCGGATTGGCCGTGCGGTTCTAGGCGCTACAGTCCGGAGCCGAGCGACCGCTCCGGTCGCAGGTTCGAATCCTGCCTCGGACATGGATGTGTGTGATGTCCTTAGGTTAGTTAGGTTTAATTAGTTCTAAGTTCTAGGCGACTGATGACCTCAGAAGTTAAGTCGCATAGTGCTCAGAGCCATTTGAACCGTTCCGGAAATGGCTTGGCCTGCCCTGAATCCAAATGGCTCTGAGTGCTATGGGACTTAACATCTGAGGTCATCAGTCCCCTAGAGCTTAGAACTACTTAAACCTAACTAACCTAAGGACATCACACACATCCATGCCCGAGGCAGGATTCGACCTGAATCCAATGGAAGAACTTTGGGATCAGCTTAAAGCGTCAACTTCGCTGCGTACGCAAGCAACCAATATCACTGGTTTCTCTGGTTTCGGCTCTTGAGGAAGAATTGGCTGCCATTCCTAATGTCTTGTAGACACCTCGTGTGCTGTGTCAAAACGCACGGGTTACGTTCGCCCTTATTAGTGCTGAGCATCCTACACGATAACTTAATAATAACACCTGGTGGTTACTGTAAATATACATGTACGACGAATTAAAAAAAACTATCTTGTAGGTGAGCCGCGAACATCGATGAAAAAACAGGTGATGAGCGAGCGCGACTTCAGCGATGCAACAACTCGCCTTCGCTGGGTCCAGAGATGTTGCCTGAGCGACGCGCAGTTGCCGGCTGCTGTCGTAGAGAACCGACAGCAGCAACGAATAATAATTAAATGTCAAAATTTGGCGTGGCGCTGTGTGTTTGTTCGTTTTAAATGGTTCCTATGGTATGACATAGTGAATTCTCATGTAGACCTCTCACCGACTAAGTAGATATATCGGTGTGCGTCTAGGTCTGATAGCAGAGCGACCCACTACGTGGTGTAATGAGGCACCGCAGCTGGCGGTTAAGGCTTGGGAGAGGGAGAGGAGTTTTGATTGGTAGTACCAGTTTTTTAATTTGGGTACAGTTCGCGGAAGCAGCATGGCTATTTAGTCTGCTAGGCCCCTGCTCATATATGTGGCTGTGACGGTTGTTTCCTCCCAACGCTGAGCAACGAAATATACAGAGATTCTGTGGGATTTTCTGAATAGTCGCTGGTGATACACTGGTTTTGGCGAATTTAGGTCCACGAGATATCAATTGATTGTCGTCTTGTGGACAGTTTCGATCGTAAAGTCTGTTGTAGTAAATGTAGCGTGAGCCTGGTTAGAGAGAGAAGTAGATTCGTAGGTGCTGAGTTTTTGGCAATCGGTGGAACCGATATAAAAAAAATGGTTCAAATGGCTCTGAGCACTATGGGACTTAACATCTAGGGTCATCAGTCCCCTAGAACTTAGAACTACTTAAACCTAACTAACCTAAGGACATCACACAACACCCAGCCATCACGAGGCAGAGAAAATCCCTGACCCCGCCGGGAATCGAACCCGGGAACCCGGGCGTGGGAAGCGAGAACGCTACCGCACGATCACGAGATGCGGGCGAACCGATATCCTACCCGTGTTGTACGATTGGTGGTTGCGGCTCGGCCAGAGGTAATTGGGTTGCTAGCCGTTTTGTTGAAAAGGTTTGGTAGTGGTTGATGTGTGTGTGTCGAGAAGGGAAAGTCTCGAACACATGTTCTTAGTTGTTTAAATACCACTATCTTACAGCAGACCGAGAATTGGGTCGAATAAATACGAACTGTTTCACTATATTGTGATAAAGTGCACCAGTAGTTGAGTGGATAAGCGATGAGAAAGTAAAGGAACCATTTTACAAGCAGCACGCAGCTAAACAAAAACTTGATTAGCCAAAGTGACGAGTGGCCGAATTCAAGTAGGGAACTTAGCGGGTCGCGTATTGTCAACGCCTGAAGAGGTTCAGAATTGTTTTAAATTGTCACTTAAGGTTAGATTTAAAGTGGCGGTGGCACTTAGGGGTTTTGTTTAATCTGTGAAGTACGTGACGATGTATTATTTACATAACAACGCTGGGCTAAGTGTAACAGATTTAGTGGTAGCATAAACTATTTCATTTCTTATCGTTAGTGGTGGAAGTATCTTAATACAAACTGGTCATAACACGACGGTATATGGAATAGGAATTTTGTAAGTAATTAAAAATTTACGAGTCTTTTCCAGAGGTAATGTACTGCGTTGTGGGAATTTCGTTGTGTGGGAGAACAATTGCAAGCTACTTGGGGCATTTATCTCGATATAATATACACAGGTACTGTATCTAAAGAGATTTGATGCTTGGATTCGACCAGTAGCTTAGATAACGAGAGTTGTTATCTAAATCGGCCTATCTCGTAATTACTGCTTGATATTGGTGATCGTTGTCATTAGAATGTTTGCATGTGTCTATTCGTAGTGTAATCATGACATTGTTCGATCTCGACGTTGTGTACAGTAAGGGTGCTGTGTTTCATTATTCGAAAATCGAGCCGGCTGCATAGTCAGTGGTTTAGGCTGCCGCAGCAGTAATTAGACTAAGGGTGATCGGTCTTCAATTTAATGGGGCTCTGAGCACTATGGGACTTAACTTCTGAGGTCATCAGTCCCCTAGAACTTAGAACTACTTAAAACTAACTAACCTAAGGACATCACACATATCCATGCCCGAGGCAGGATTCGAACCTGCGACCGTAGCGGTCGCGCGGTTCCAGACTGTAGCGCCTAGAACCGTTCGGCCACTCTGACCAGCTGTCTTCAATTTGTTCCTTGAGAGTGCGATTACGGTACGAGCTAGACTTCGAGTAGTCGCCAGGCGCTCCACTACGACTGCAATCTTCTAAAATCATATAGCGATCCGCAGTCATAACATCGACTGTAAAAGTAAAACCTCTACCTAATTAAAGCTGTAGTGGTCGATTGGTTCGCCCAAGTATTTTGCGCGGCAGGAAGCCATACATTAACGGCATAGCGACGTTGGTACAGTACGATCCATTGTCGTAAGTTCGATCTTGGGTACCGCCAGTCGGTGCGTTACACTCGCTGAGAGTGTTCAAAAATGGCTCTGAGCACTATTGGACTTAACATCTATGGTCATCAGTCCCCTAGAACTTAGAACTACTTAAACCTAACTAACCTAAGGACATCACACAACACCCAGTCATCACGAGGCAGAGAAAATCCCTGACCCCGCCGGGAATCGAACCCGGGAACCCGAGCGCGGCAAGCGAGAACGCTACCGCACGACCACGAGCTGCGGACGCTGAGAGTGTTCCCTGTAGAGGTAAAACCATCATAAACAATATCATTGTCCACTAATAATGTATGGATACATTTGATCAGATAGTGTACGAGGAAAGTCATAAATTATTGCTTTCATTGCAGTACAAATAGGACACGTACGTGATCCTTTTCTTCAGTCTGAAACCGCGCGACCGCTACGGTCACAGGTTCCAATCCTGCCTTGGGCTTGGATGTGTGTGATGTCCTTAGGTTAGTTAGGTTTAAGTAGTTCTAAGTTTTAGGGGACAGATGGCCTCAGATGTCAAGTCACATAGTGCTCAGAGCCATCTGAATCATCTGAACGTGATCTTTTTGCGGTGCAGTCCCCTTGCACGTGGTCCATTGTTGCTCAAGCTTCCTGATGCCCCCAGAAAAGAAAGTTTGCAGCTGAGCAGTGAGCCACGCATGCACTGCGTCCTTCACCTTTTGGTCGGGGTGAATCGACGGCCCCTTAATGCCTCACTGAGCGGACCAAACAAGTGGTAGTCGGGAGTGACAAGATCAGGAATATACGGAGGTTGAGCCACTACTTCCGGAGCGTTTCAGCGGTGTGAGCAGCGGTATGTGGACGGGCATTGTCGTGCAGCAACACACGTTTCGACGGTAGTCCTCAGCATTTGCTTCGAACTGCAGGCTTCAGTCTGTCAGTAAGCGTCTGACTGTAACGCGTACTTTCTATTGTTGTGCCACTCATCTGATAATGTTCCAGTACTGGGCCGTGTGCGTCCCAAAAAAACGGTAAGCATCAGTTTTCCTACGGATTGTTGGGTTTTGAACTTTTTCCTGCTGGGCGATTGTGGATGTTTCCATTCCACTTCACTCTCCGGTCGTAATGGCGGAGCCATGTTTCGTCACCAGTGGTGATTCTGTTCAAGAAGCCACCATGTTCGTTACAATAGCAATCCAAATGTTTTTGGCAGATGTCAACACGTGTTTGTTTATGCAACATGGTGAATTGTTTAGGGTTCTATCTTGCACCGACTTCTTGAAACCCAAATCTGTTGTGGATGATTTCTTGGGCAGAATCGTGACTAAATTTCAGACGTTGTGCCACTTCATCAGTAGTCAATACTATCACCTCACGTGCACGTCAATGTTGTCAGCATATATGGCTGTGCATTATCGTCCGGCTCCTCCTTCATGCGTAATATTTGTGCGACAATTTTTGAATTTTGCAATCCATTCATAGACACTCTATTACTACGAGGCACTCTTCCGTATTGCGCCGAAAGTCTTTAGTAGACTGAGGCCCCCGATACATCTTCCGATCACACAAACCGGATCACTGCTCGTTGCTCCTCTTTGGTGCAAACTTGTCATGGAGCGGCCACGGTCTATCTGCAACAAACGGAAGATTAATGAAGGAATTTTACCCTAATTCATTCACTTAAAATTGATCCTAATTTTCACAGGAAGAGCACAACAGCATAGCAACAAAATAAACGAGGGCAGAGGTGATATGAAGAGTAATGTCAACATTGCGGATTATTTTTGACTCAGATCGTGGCCTCTTGGTACTAAGCGAGATATACGACGGATGTAACAGAGCCATTGCATAGTTTTCTCAGAAATCGTGTCTCTAATTTTACTAGATAGGTTTTGCGCTGGAAACGTCGCTTTTCTTCGAAAAATTCCCACGTAATTTTTGCTGACCATCTATGTAAACGAAGCAAGCTGCATCACTTTCTGTAACAGTTTTTCGGAAAACTTATTTTTTGCATAAAAATAAAAATCACAGATTTAGGATTCATATGTTTGTGCGCTATGAAACGTTTTCAAAAGATTGCATTGAAACTACTCGGTAAAAATATTTGAGTCCTTCCTGTCTTACAGTCTCACGTATAAGCTTGTCGATTTGGTGGCTATCTTATAGTTATTGGTCATATTTTATATATTTGAAGTTATATAAATCACCACCCACTTTTCGAAAAACTTGAAGTGAATTTTGAATGGGAAGAGCGCACGTTAATCTGAGGGAAGTAGAAACTGACAGTCTGGAATTGTCATCTTTTTTCGAAATGCATCCCCTACCATCTATAGAAGTCTTTCGAAATCTTCTGTAGTTATCTGCAACGATCTTCTGAATCTCATGCTGCTCTACATTTGTAGAGGTGTCAGGATTATGCTCATATCTGTTTCCCTTTTTAAGAAGTTTACGAAACCACCGACGTTTATGAGCAGTCTGCTGCTTTTCGATTGGTGCATCTTGGGTTATACACACTCTGACTAAAAAGTTTTCTTCGTGCCGTGTAAGTTACGCCAGCACAGTGATTGTATTATGGTATTATATTTTGGGGTAACTCTTCTCATTCTCAAAGGATATTTTTGGCTCAGAAACGGGCGGGTCGGGCAACAAGTGGTGTAAGTTCGCGAAGCTTTTGTCGACCCTTGTTCATTAGTCTGGTTATTTTGACATTGGCCTCTCAATATACAGGGTAATTAAAATTGAAGATAAACTTTCAAAACGCTGTAGAAATAACACCACTGGTCAGAATGACATCAAATTGCAACAGAATATTATCGAAGAAGAGAGAAAACGTATGGCAGAAGAAAAAAATAGTGTGAAAATTGATCAATACAAGCCACTGTATGTGTCAGAATACGTAAATGAAAACAGCAGTCATGCGCATGATCCATTGAAGTTGCTAGAAACACGGTGGGTACACGGCTTTTCCGCCTTTCGCGTCTGCGACGTTCGCCATGACTGTCTCAATACAGGATCGCTCTCTGCTTGTAAAGCTGTATTACAAGAATGATGACTGCACACGTCGCTCTGTAGAAGTTACAGACACTGAAGAGTTTGAAAGAAAAAGGCGTTGGTCTGATGACTGCCATGGATGTGGAGAAAATGATCGGGATGTGGAGAAAATGATCCGGAAATTCTAAAAGATAGGCTCTTTTGGTGTGCAACCTGGTAGAGGTAGGAAACGAAATGATTCGACGTCAGTGAAAGCAGTGGCCACAGCAATGGGGGAGGAGACGATTGGTGGTGAGCAAACGCGTAGTGCATGGAAAATTCCCAGAACAATGGACATACCCATCAGCATGGTACGTAAAGTCCTACGAAACATCCTTCTTTGCTATCGGTTCAAAATTATCCATGTGCACGAGTTGCTTCCTGTTACCTGCCAGCAAGAGAGACCTCTGCTTTAGAATTTCTTGCTCTCATGGAAGTGGACAATGATTGGCCGTGGAAGATTTTGTGGACAGGCAAAAGCCCACTTCCATCTGACAAAATATGTCAATACACAGAACTGTCGAATATGGGCAACGGAAAATCCACAGGCAAATCAACCAGTACCACTTCGTCCTGAAAAGGTCACTGTGTGGTGCGGGTTTACACCGTCATTTATCATAGGGCCATATTGCTTCGAAGAGACAGGTGCTTCCAGTCCTGTTACCACTGATAAGCGCTATGAGTGTCTTTTGCGTAACCACGTCATCCCAGCTCTCCAACAGCGTGGATGTGTGTATGGGATCATTTTTATGCAAGATGGCGCACCTCCGCACATTGCAAATCCAGTTAAGCAGCTGCTGAGGCGCCTTTTCGGAAATGCTAGAATTGTCATCCGCCATTTCCCTACAGCCTAACCGTCCTGATCACTTGATCTCAATCCGTGTGACTTCTGGTTGTGGGGCTATCTGAAAGATGCTGTGTTCAGTGTTCTGATTGCAATCTTAGCTAAATTGAAGGCACGCATTCTGACCACATTCTGAAAGTGACCCTGGAAACATTTCGATCAGTTGTGGAACATGCTGTTTCTCGATTTCAACTTGTTGCAGAAAACGGTGGACAGCACATTGAACACGTTTTTCGCCACTCACACGGAAATTAATAATCCGATTTGATTTTGATTGATGTTTTTTATGCGGTTTTTTGCCTCAGGACAATTAAAAGCCGATTATTCCCATCCGATATGATATGACTTTGCCATGATGGATGGGCTTACGTAACCAATAGCATCACACCTGTACACCCATGTACACTGAATAGTACAGTTCGTTAAACGTCAGACGTACACATTAGGCATTGTATGGTTCAACTGTCATTTGTAATTGACTACTATTAAATTATGGTGCTTGCAGCGCTATCTACTGTTACATTTTGTAACTATTTTTCTTCTGCCATACGTTTTCCCCCTTCTCCGATAATATTCCATTGCAATTTGACGTCATTCTGACCAGTGGTTTAGTTCTATAGCGGTTTGAAAGTTTAACTTTAATTCTAATCACCCTGTTTATATTCTTTACTGTTGTTTCTTCATAACAATATCAGCTTATTCCCAAGAATTAGCAGCTTTGACTCAGTTAATATTAGGCAGAAATCTAATCTGCATTTGGATAGCAGTTCTCGGCTCTTGTGCAGAAATATGTGCAGTATACTGCTGCATCCATTTTCAATAAGCTACCATAAGAATTCAAAAATCTTCGCAAAAATCCACACGCCTTCAAATGGAAACTGAAGAGTTTCCTCATGAGTCACTGTTTCTATTCTGTGAGGAGTTCCCTCATGAGTCACTGTTTCTATTCTGTGAGGAGTTCCCTGAAAAATTAAGCTGATTCCTTTCTTATATTGTTGATTGCGTTTACATAAAATTTAAAAAAATTAAATAACTATGGTGGCAGTTAGAGCTAACAGCGATGAGCAACATATGTGAATTTGACCATCGAATTCTGAGCAGGCAATGTTAAGTAGTGGACGTGCAAATGTGGTGTGTCAACGTTGTCGTGTCAAAAATTGCTATGGAACAATGGAACAACGAACTTAACTTTTCTAAATCAAGTGTTCACTGTATTTTCCAGAATGTTTTGACGAAGAGAAAAGTGTGTACAAAGTTAATGCCGCACATCTTGATTCCTGAATATAAACGATGATGGATGGATACATGCCGTAAATTGACTGAAATGAAAAACGCTGACAATTCTTTTCTGAAAAAAATCGTCAGGGGTTAAGAGACCCGGAATTATCAAGACGAAGCTGCAACAAAACGAATAGATGCAGAATGAGTCTCTGATGTTTCGCCAAAATCTAAGAAAGTATGAGTTAACGTGTGAGTTAAAGAACACCCCAAGGAAGTATTTTTCTGACAGATTCACATTGTGGCGTCGCCTATCACTTGATGTCTAAAATAAATCTAATCGATAACGATGAATTAAAGTGGCTGTAGTACATTTCAGAAGTTTGGTCCCGGAGTTGACTTGTGCTGGCACTCTGTTCCACATACAAGTGAAAATTCAAAATAACTTTTCACAAGTGTTATTATGTAAACACAGTTCACCTGTGTAGTCACATGTATCGACAGGCCATGGTTGTCTAGTGGTGCCAACTTATCTCTGGTAAAAAATCACAAAAATGGACATATTGTAGACCACACAACCTACCCTAGGGTTATTTCACCCTGAATTGGCTGTAGGCGTCTCTCCAAAATCTTTTTACAGACATGTTACTCCCCAACAGTTTACGGGATGCATGGTCACTAAAGCAAAGTATAAATACGTACTTCATTACAGAAGTAAACTGCCTGGTGGCTAATAGCACTATTGTCATTTACATTCATTTTTACACAAAAGGGTTTGTCCCGTGCATATGACAGTAACCGTAATATATATTAAAGTGGTAGCAATAATATTTGAATCTATTCCTTCCAGAAAGCAAAGTAATTTTTGTTGTTGTTGTGGTGGTCTTCAGTCCTGAGACTTGTTTGATGCAGCTCTCCATGCTACTCTATCCTGTGCAAGCTTCTTCATCTCCCAGTACCTACTGCAACCTACATCCTTCTGAATCTGCTTGGTGTATTCATCTCTTGGTCTCCCTCTACGATTTTTACCCTCCACGCTGCCCTCCAATGCTAAATTGGTGATCCCTTGATGCCTCAGAACATGTCCTACCAACCGGTCCCTTCTTCTGGTCAAGTTGTGCCACAAACTTCTCCTCTCCCCAATCCTATTCAATTAGTTACGTGATCTACCCATCTAATCTTCAGCATTCTTCTGTAGCACCACATTTCGAAAGCTCCTATTTTCTTCCTTTCCAAACTATTTATCGTCCATGTATCACTTCCATACATGGCTACACTCCATACAAATACTTTCAGAAATGACTTCCTGACATTTAAATCTATACTCGATGTTAACAGATTTCTCTTCTTCAGAAACGCTTTCCTTGCCATTGCCAGTCTACATTTTATACCCTCTCTACTTCGACCATCATCAGTTATTTTGCTCCCCAAATAGCAAAACTCCTTTACTACTTTAAGTGTCTCATTTCCTAACCTAATACTCTCAGCATCTCCCGACTTAATTAGACTACATTTCGTTATCCTCGTTTTGCTTTTGTTGATGATCATCTTATATCCTCCCTTCAAGACGCTATCCATTCCGTTCAACTGCTCTTCCAAGTCCTTTGCTGTCTCTGACAGAATTACAATATCATCGGAGAACCTCAAGATTTTTATTTCTTCTCCATGGATTTTAATACCTACTCCGAATTTTTCTTTTGTTTCCTTCACTGCTTGCTCAATATACAGATTGAATAACATCGGGGAGATGCTACAACCCTGTCTCACTCCCCTCCCAACCACTGCTTCCCTTTCATGCCCCTCAACTCTTATAACTGCCATTTGGTTTCTGTACAAATTGTAAATAGCCCTTCGTTCCCTGAATTTTACCCCTGCCACCTTCAGAATCTGAAAGAGACTATTCCAGTCAACATTGTCAAAAGCTTTCTCTAAGTCTACAAATGCTAGAAACGTAGGTTTGCCTTTCCTTAATCTAGCTTCCAAGATAAGTCGTAGGGTCTGTATTGCCTCACGTGTTCCAATATTTCTACGGAATCCAAACTGATCTTCCCCGAGGTCGGCTTCTACTAGTTTTTCCATTTGTCTGTAAAGAATTCGCGTTAGTATTTTGCAGCCGTGACTTATTAAACTGATAGTTCGGTAATTTTCACATCTGTCAACACCTGCTTTCTTTGGGATTGGAATTATTATATTCTTCTTGAAGTCTGAGGGTATTTCGCCTGTCTCATACATCTTGCTCACCAGGTGGTAGAGTTTTGTCAGGACTGGCTCTCCCAAGGCCATCAGTAGTTCAAATGGAATTTTGTCTACTCCCGGGGCCTTGTTTCGACTCAGGTCTTTCAGTGCTCTGTCAAACTCTTCACGCAGTATCATCTCTCCCATTTCATCTTCCTCTATATCCTCTTCCATTTCCATAATATTGATCTCAAATACATCGCCCTTGTATAGACCCTCTATATACTCCTTCCACCTTTCTGCTTTCCCTTGTTTGCTTAGAACTGGGTTTCCATCTGAGCTCTTGATATTCATACAAGTGGTTCATACAAGTGGTTCTCTTTCCTCCAAAGGTCTCTTTAATTTTCCTGTAGGCAGTATCTATCTTACCCCTAGTGAAATAAGCCTCTACATCCTTACATTTGTCCTCTAGCCATCCCTGCTTAGCCATTTTGCACTTCCTGTCGATCTCATTGTTGAGACGTTTGTATTCCTTTTTGCCTGCTTCATTTACTGCATTTTTATATTTTCTCCTTTCATCAATTAAATTCAATATTTCTTCTGTTACCCAAGGATTTCTACTAGTCCTCGTCTTTTTACCTACCTGATCCTCTGCTGCCTTCACTACTTCATCCCTCAAAGCTACCCATTCTTCCTCTACTGTATTTCTTTCCCCCATTCCTGTCAATTTTTATGAAATTTAAAATAACTGTTGAATGATGTTCCATAAATCTCATCTTCAAGGGAATTTTGTACTGATTCCAAAAATGTACTTAGATTTTACGAATCTATAATATTTGTACAGTTATGGAGGATTTGATGTTGTTATTAACATTTTATAAATAAATACCTGTGTACCTTGAGTTACCCAGGTATGTCTTATTTCCAGTTCTATTAATCCATCTACTCCTACCCCATCTCTCTGTCCATATCCCCCTCTTTCCTTTCTCCGTGCACCTGCTCCTTGCTCTTTCTCTGCCCACCTTCTCTTCCCTTTCTCTGTCCTCTTCCTCGTCACTCCTGTCCCAGTCCCTCTCTTCTTCTCCCTCTCTCAATCCATTTCCTCCTCTCCCTCATTTCCTCCTCCTCCCCCAATCCATCTCGTCTTCCCCCCCTCTCTCAGTTCACAACCCGCTCCCCCATCTCTCTACCCATCTCTTGTTCCCTTTCTCTGCCCATTTCCTCCTCCTCAACCCTCTCTCAGTCCATCTCTTGCTTCCGCCTCTCTCTGTTCATCTTTTCCCCTTTCCTTCCTTTTCCCATCCCTTCCTCTTAATCTCTCTCCCTCTTCCCTTTATCTGTCTGTTCTCCCCTTCACCTCACTCTGCCCATCTCCTCCTCCGTCATATCTGTGTCCATGTCCTCTCTTCCCCTTGTCTCTCCATGTTACCACCTCCACCCCAGTACAATGGTAGGTTGTTGATTCTTACCCACATTGTTTTTCTTACCGGCTAGTAAAGTAATATGGTTGAAATCCATCCAAGGGTATAAGAGGTGATTCCCACCAACGGATTTGCTCATATACACACGTCATACGTACTTCACATATCCAAGCATATCATAAAAATGTGTGTATGAATGTTTCACATCTCTTCCTAAACCACTGGACCGATTTCAACCAAACTCGGTACACATGTCACTTACTGTGTGGAAATAAGTGCTGTGGGGGTAAAAATCACTTACGTAGGACTGCCGCATCGTGCATGACGTTTAAATTTTTTTCGTCTTTGGTACTAACTCTATTCGCAACACTTTTGCTGACAGTATCCACATATTTCGCTGAATGAACCTACAAAATTATGTCATTGTACAACTCATAGTTCTGGAGATACGACGTCGTAAAGATAGAGCTGCGCGAAAACAGAACTACAGGACTAAATTCGCTGAAGATACAGATGAAATGTGTGCGCAAATACCTGTGAAATATATGTGACAAGCGCTCTTTGTGAGTAAAGCCACAGGTATAAAACTCCTTCTAAACCCCTGGATCGATTTCAACCAAACTTTATACACAGGTAAGAACCAGCCACCTTCTATTGACTTATATGGATATGGTGTGTTCTTTCAGACACCATTGATGACATGCAGCTGTCTAGAACGAAATTAGAATTACATTAATACCTTCAACTGCTAACAGGCGTTGATATATATCAATAGGGACAGGTGAAAATGTGTGCCCCAACCGGGACTCGAACCCGGGATCTCCTGCTTACATGGCAGACACTCTATCCATCTGAGCCACCGAGGGCATGGAGCATAGCGCGACTGCAGGAACTATCTCGCGCACGCCTCCCGCGAGACCCACATTCTCACGTTGTATGTCCACACACTACATTTGTAGTGTCCCACCCCAACATACTCATTAACGCCCGTTAGCAGCTGAAGATATTAATGTAATTCTAATTTCGTTCTAGACGGCTGCAGGTCATCAATGGTGTCTGTTCTGTCGGTCATGTCCAAAAGAACAGACACCGTATCTGTTGTGTACATAGTTCCGCGTAGTCAGCACGTACACACTTTCCCACTAGAACGCGCCCCGCTAAGCACAACAGCGCAGGCGCAGCGCTCGTCCGTCTCCGCACTACGAGATGGCGCTGCCATAGAGACGGACCAAATTCTGCTTCCGCTGATCTGCATATTAATATGTAACGCAGCCAATGAGATTGCTGCTAATGTAGAACCTTTTCTCCTCGCGGATCACACTCGCGCAGTGATACATGAACGCGCGAGGTATTATAATGAGTATACAGACCTCCGATTAGTCAGTCTGCATTTGTCTGCACCAGTCTGTACCAGTCTGCATTTGTCTGTACCAGTCTGTATGAGTTCTACATTTGTCTGTACCAGTCTATAGTCAAGTTTCAGTCTGCGCTTAATAAGATTACCATATTCCTGTACATAGCCATGAAGATAAATGTACAGACACTTTTGTCAGGTATCAGAGGTATATGGAGAATAAGATTAAGATACCAGTACCAAAGGAACTTCAGATTGTCAATTGTAAATAGCATCCAGAACCAAGTTCAGTAATTTTTATGCTTGTTATTATTTTAATAAATGTGTGTGAAAATTAATCAAGTTCTGTTTAAAGTTGGTCACCGTCAATCTGCTACTCTAAGCGTGCAAGTGGCATTTCTATCGTCTGACCTAACGGCAGAAGATAAACACGCCACGATAAGACCACGAGACATATTGCTGACACTCGCCTACTTCGTTAGAGCGACAAGTCAAATAATCTGATGGTGTGTGTACCGAAGGTCTTACAGTACGCACACCACGGTATCCATATAAGTATATAGCTCTGGCGACACCAGCCATGACCTTCTTGTTCTGTGCGGATGCACACACATTCCCCGAACTCTTACGGGACTTGGTAAGAATGTCTTCGACGAGTGATGAGTGTGTTGGGGTGGGACACTACGAATGTAGTGTGTGGATATACAACGTGAGAATGTGGGTCTCGCGGGAGGCGTGCGCGAGATAGTCCCTGCAGTCGCGCTATCCTCTGTGCCCTCGGTGGCTTAGATGGATAGCGTCTGCCATCTAAGCAGGAGATCCTGGGTTCAAGTCCTGGTCAGGGCACACATTTTCACCTGTCCCTGTTGATATATATCAACGCCCGTTAGCAGCTGAAGGTATTAATGTAATTCTAATACCTTCTATTGAGGTGGAGGTGACAGTGTGGAGACAGAAAGGGGAAGGAGGACGTGGACACAGATATGAGGGAAAAGGAGATAGACAGAGTGGGGGGAGAGGGTAATGAACAGAGAAAGCGAGGAGGAGACAGACAGAGAGAGAGGAGAGGAGCAGATGGAAAGAGAGAAGGAGAGGAGAAGATAGGCAAAGAGAGGGGAGAGGAGGAGATGGACAAGAGAAGGGGAGGTGAAGATGGATTGAGAGTCAGGGCAGAGGAGATTGGCTGAGACAGGAGGAGGAGAATATGGCCAGAGCAAGAAAAGAGGAGATGGGCAGAGAGGGAAGAGGAGGTGGACAGAGAGAGGGGATGGGCACAGAGAGAATGGGGAGGAGGTGATATAGCGACCGAGGAGGAGACAGACTGGGCAGGAAGAGATGGACTCAAGAGGGGACCAGGAGATGGACAGAGGGGACTAGAAGCAGATGGAGACAGAGGGAAGGAGTAGACAGACAGAGAGGGAGGGGGGACAAGAAGATGAATTAATAGAACTGAAATAAATACATATCTGGGCAACGCTGGGTACTCAGATAGTATTTGCAAATGTCACACATATTTCATCTACACTGATCAGCTAGAACATTATAACCATTTGCCTAATAGCCGGTACGACCACTTTTGGCACGGATAGCAGCGATGATGTTTCGTGGCATGGAAGCAATGACGCTTTGGTAGCTAGCTGGAGGGAGTTGGCACCAATTCTGCACACACAAGTCGCCTACTTCCAGTAAATTTCAGGGAGGCGATAAGCACTAACGCCGTGTTCAATCACATCCCAGACGTGTTCGATCGGCTTCAGATTTGGCGAGCTGGGGCGCTCGCATGTCACTGGAACTCGCCACTGTGTTCCTCGAACCACTCCATCACACTCCTGGCCTTGTGACGTGGTGCATTATCTTGCTGAAAAATGCCACTGCTGTCGGAAAATATGATCATCGTGATCGGGTGTATGGAGTCTACAACCAGTGTACGATACTCCTTGGCCGTCATGGTGCCCTGCACGAGCTCCACTGGACCCACAGATGCTCACGTGGAAGTTCCCCAGAGCGTAATGGAGCCGCCGCCACCTTGTCTCCGTCCCGCAGTACGGACGTCAAGGGGCTGTTTCCCTGGAATATTACGGATTCGCGCCCTCCCGTCGGCGTGATGAAGAAGGTGTCGGGATTCATCAAAACATGCAACAGCGCCGATGGTCACATGCCCATTCCAGTCGTAGTTGTCGATGTCGCGAAGTTAACATTAGCAGATTGTTAGGGGTGTTCGGTGCATGGTGTGTCCAGACACACTTGTGCTCTGTCGAGCATTAAAGTCTGATGTTAGTTTCGTCACAGTTCGCCGCCTATCCTGTTTTACCAATCTGTCCAGCCGAAGACTTCAACATCTGTAATGAGAGGTGACCGCCCAACCCCACGACGTCTGGACGTGATTTCACCTCGGTTTTGCCACGTGTTGAGGACAATCACCACAGCACTCCTCGAACACCCAACAAGTCGTGCAGTTTCCGAAAGGCTCGTGCCGAGCCTCCAGGCCATCAAAATCTGCCGCCGGTCAAACTCAGATACATCGCGCGCCTTCCCCATACTACACCCGGACAGCGCTCACTGTTACTACCATGGAGGTAAAAATAGAGGGAGACGCCGTGACGTCACAGCTGTGAAGCTATGTGAAGCCGAGGGTAGCCATCTCAATCCGACCAAAACATTGCTGCTGTAAGCTTGTGTGCATAGGTTTGTCGCTCGCTTTTGGAAGGATTTTGCGCTACTATGGTGACTTGTGTGGTGTTCGGATGTACGAATCGTTCTGATTGTGATGCGAAATCGAAGGGAATAACATTTCATGTGTAAGTTGTTTCGTTAAGTGTGATTTTACAACTTCATGTGAATGAACGTGTGCTACATCGGTACTTGTACTATAGCATGTTTTTCTCCTGTATGATTTTAGATTTCCCAAAAATGAAAGTCGGAAAGCTCTGTGGGAGAATGCCGTGAGGAGGAAGAATTGGCGTGCGTCTAAATGGAGCACTATATGTTCTCAGCATTTCGGAGAAGAGGACATAGACTGAACTTCCCTTTCAACAGTAAGGCTCCGAGAAAATGCTGTACCATCAGTTTTCCCTACACACCCAAAACATTTGCAAAAGGCATGTTAATTCAAAGAATTAAATTCTTAATTTTCAAGTTCACGTTTCAGTATAATACGTACGTATCGTCGATAATCGAAGTGTTGAGTAACTCACTTTGTCTTCATCATGTACCAAATTAAAAGTTAACACTACATTAACTGGCGTAAAGTATAGGCCTAAATAGGACACTGTGTAGATTTGCCATTCTATGTACCGTATTTCAGTAAATATTTGTGGTAATGAACAGTGTTTCCCAGTAGTGTAACGTAACTGAAATGTCCCAGTACGTATTACAAACAAGATGTATTTATGGGGCTTTGGAGGGGGGAGGGTATAGCTAACTCAGTTTTCAGTTTCTGTTATTTAGTTTGTGATACACGTTTATTACTGAGTTAACAAAATTGTATCGTTTACATTGAAGGCTAGCTATTCGTAATATTACATTAAAAACTATTTTTAATCAGAAGAAACGCGGAATTCCGCCTTTACGAGATTTTATTTTTGAAACGTCCCCTTAGAAAAATTTTACATGGCTGTGCTTAAGCTGACACACAATATTTTTTTTTTTTAGCGCAACGCAATCTGACTTTCAGAAATCCCTACAAAGGAATGGCCCTGACAAACATTAACCTGTACCTTTCACAAATCACTTACCTCACAAAAATCTTCGTTACTCAAGCTACTGCAATACAGCGAGCGCCACTACTGCCAGCTAAATAAAAGATTCAAACTACAGAAGGCACTAACTACTGATAGGCATAGTTAGCAAATGAAAGATTTTAATAGAGAACAAACAATGTATTTACCTTAATAATCATAATATATATAGCAGTTCATGCCATCCAGTATTACAAATTTCAAAACTCCGCCATCTCTCTCCCCACATCCACCACTGCTGGCGGCTCACCTCCAACTGCGCAACGCTACGCGCTGTTCACATCCAGCTGCCCAACACTACAATGGCAGACAACAATGCAAACTAGCCACAGACTGCACACAGCACAGCCAGTGATTTTCATACAGAGAGCGCTACGTGGCGGCGGCGTTACCAATATAAGAACCTAAACAGCCTACTTACATAGCCCCCATGCTCCCCACAAAAAATTTTACAAATTGTTTTGGGCAGTGGCCAATAATGATTTGATAAAATTTTTCACAATTACAATAACAAAGATATCAAATGCACACACTTATTGATACAATGTTGGTCAAAAGCTAAAATTTTCTCACAGTCCATAAAGACAGTCCAGATTGTTCATTACAGTAAAATTGCAGTGTTTTTCTCAAAGTCTGAGCAGTAAAAGACAATGCACACGGAAGTAGTGGATTTCCATGCAGTCTTGAAGAAATAGTGTTGTCCTTCCAACAAAAAGACAGTGCTGACTCTTGACATGCTGACAGGTAATGGGCCACAACAGAGCAAACCCACAGCAGAGTCATTCGACGTTTTGAAGAATATTGGTAGACCCACTGTAGTCCTGGTAGAGACGGCCAGCAGCCATCTGTTGTGACTGTGCAGGTGCACAATCACCATTGAAGAGTCTTGCGGATAATATAGCAAGTCCATAACCACCACTTGTGCACTCACAAAGTTTTTGGAATTATCCTTAGAACCAGCAATGCTGTTATCCAGTCCCTTGCTGAATCATCAACACACGTGCAAACACTAACAGTCCCTACTTCTCACATATTGTCCATATACTATGACCAACAGAAACGTGTGCAGTGAAATGTAACATACAAGTTACTTAATTTGATGAACTGGTGTCAATTACAATTTTATAACATAAGAATACAATAACAAAGGTACAAAATACATCATTAAAAACATAATAATACAGATAACATTTGTAGTAATACAGGCTTTACAAAATAATAGAAATAAACATATACATCAGTGTTACAGGAATTATGAGATAAGTAGATACGTAAAAGATCAGAATAAATTTTGAAACATCAACTTCAGACATGAGCATTAAAACAAAACAGAATAAATAATGTCTAAGCATATTTACAAGGTAAATAACATATTATTAATGCCAATTATATTTGAGGATAACAGTATTCCTCATCATAGTGAATGTAGCTTAGTATTAGAAGAAGAAAAAATTCTATGAAACTACACAGAGACAGGAAGAAAACAAATACACAAGGGTACACAAACACATAGTGGGATAACACAAAAGGAAAGGACAGGAATTTTTTTCAGTGTAACATTTGGTACTGCAGTCCAACCCAAAACTTCATTCCATAGATCGTTCCTCTTATTTCGACATTTGCTCCAGCCAAAAAAAATCCTATCCAAGCATGCTTTCTGTATTCTGTTCACATCCTTTTTCAAAAATAGTTTTTCTCCACTGTACACTACTTTTTTTTTGGCCAAACAATTTTCTTATAGCTTCTCAATGTATTTCTTCCAATCCATCATAGTTAGTTTCTTATATAGTCTACCCCCTCTTAAGCTAACTTAAATCTACTGAGCTCAGATATATATACCAAGGGACGAGGCAATGCAGCAGCGCAAAACAATTAACACAAACAGCAATGACAAAAATTCAGTTTTGCAAAGCAAGCAACTTTGAAACAACCAATCTGAAGACGTTACATGCGTATATGGTGCAATTAGCTACTGTAATACACGCAGCGCTATAGCACACTGGCAATGTTTTGGTGAGAGTGTCATGGCAGCGAGCCACGCCCCCATGGCTTCAAAACGCAGTACGGCTGGGATACGTAGCGCCATCTCCTCTTATTCTTACCTCCATGGTTACTACATACAGCGTGCGTGTGTCTGACTAGCAGTCTTTCCTCGCCAGGTGACGCTGCTAGCTTCTAGACGAGCATATATCTCTAGCGAATTTCGCCCTCCAGTTTCGTTCTCACGCAGTTCAGTGTTCATGTCGTCATTTTCTGAACTATGTGTTGTGCAGTGATATAATTTTGCAAGTACATTTAGTCGCATATGTGTAGTCTGTTAGGAAAATGTGTCACGAATACACTTAGCAGTAAAAATTAAAACGTCATGCCTTATGCGGCAGTTTTACTGCATGAAAAGTATAAATATAGTACCGGGAGCAATAAATTTTTTCCCTTTCGTCATTTTGTGGGGACTGTAAGCGATAAAAAATTTCGTAAATGTTTCAAATTATGTGTAAAGTTCGTTGCAAGTAACTAAGTGCTCACAGTCTCACATACTGGGACCCCATCAGCACCACTTTGTTGGGTAGGTGGTTCTTACCACAACAGCGCTTGTTTCCATACAGTAAGTAAAACATACAGTAAGTTTGATGAAATCGGTCTAGTAGATTAGGAGGAGATGTGGAATATCCATACGTGCATCCATACGTCCATCCATTTTCATTATGTGTGTAAATTCACCTTTTGCGTTTGGATGACAGTTGTTTCTACAAAACATGCTACTTTGTTTTCTAGGATTGGTTGAATTAACATTACTTTTACGAAAAAGTTCTTTAACTGAATTTTGATACTCTATCATAACGTGCCTCGTTGACACTTGACGCTATTTTGCAATTAGCAGAAGGACTAGGTGTCCATGAAACCTATTACCTTTAGTCATTATGGACCCTCAGTTCATAGTAGCAAAATACGGTGTGCTGAGTTTAACTGGTTTCAATATTAAAAATATGGACTTCTTGCATGAAGCCTTAAATACAGTTTCAGAAGTTTTATTTGATATCTGCAGATTCAACAAGCAGTGAGCAATATTGTGCTGTTAAAAGCATGTCTTGTGCATAACAAAAATAGAATTTTCATAATATCAGGTTAGGTCAGGACTAAAAAACCTATTGCAAGGTGCTGCGATTGACTTTCCTTCAGTAATAGATAAACGATTCTTTAAATTACACTCCTGGAAATGGAAAAAAGAACACATTGACACCGGTGTGTCAGACCCACCATACTTGCTCCGGACACTGCGAGAGGGCTGTACAAGCAATGATCACACGCACGGCACAGCGGACACACCAGGAACCGCGGTGTTGGCCGTCGAATGGCGCTAGCTGCGCAGCATTTGTGCACCGCCGCCGTCAGTGTCAGCCAGTTTGCCGTGGCATACGGAGCTCCATCGCAGTCTTTAACACTGGTAGCATGCCGCGACAGCGTGGACGTGAACCGTATGTGCAGTTGACGGACTTTGAGCGAGGGCGTATAGTGGGCATGCGGGAGGCCGGGTGGACGTACCGCCGAATTGCTCAACACGTGGGGCGTGAGGTCTCCACAGTACATCGATGTTGTCGCCAGTGGTCGGCGGAAGGTGCACGTGCCCGTCGACCTGGGACCGGACCGCAGCGACGCACGGATGCACGCCAAGACCGTAGGATCCTACGCAGTGCCGTAGTGGACCGCACCGCCACTTCCCAGCAAATTAGGGACACTGTTGCTCCTGGGGTATCGGCGAGGACCATTCGCAACCGTCTCCATGAAGCTGGGCTACGGTCCCGCACACCGTTAGGCCGTCTTCCGCTAACGCCCCAACATCGTGCAGCCCGCCTCCAGTGGTGTCGCGACAGGCGTGAATGGAGGGACGAATAGAGACGTGTCGTCTTCAGCGATGAGAGTCGCTTCTGCCTTGGTGCCAATGATGGTCGTATGCGTGTTTGGCGCCGTGCAGGTGAGCGCCACAATCAGGACTGCATACGACCGAGGCACACAGGGCCAACACCCGGCATCATGGTGTGGGGAGCGATCTCCTACACTGGCCGTACACCACTGGTGATCGTCGAGGGGACACTGAATAGTGCACGGTACATCCAAACCGTCATCGAACCCATCGTTCTACCATTCCTAGACCGGCAAGGGAACTTGCTGTTCCAACAGGACAATGCACGTCCGCATGTATCCCGTGCCACCCAACGTGCTCTAGAAGGTGTAAGTCAACTACCCTGGCCAGCAAGATCTCCGGATCTGTCCCCCATTGAGCATGTTTGGGACTGGATGAAGCGTCGTCTCACGCGGTCTGCACGTCCAGCACGAACGCTGGTCCAGCTGAGGCGCCAGGTGGAAATGGCATGGCAAGCCGTTCCACAGGACTACATCCAGCATCTCTACGATCGTCTCCATGGGAGAATAGCAGCCTGCATTGCTGCGAAAGGTGGATATACACTGTACTAGTGCCGACATTGTGCATGCTCTGTTGCCTGTGTCTATGTGCCTGTGGTTCTGTCAGTGTGATCATGTGATGTGTCTGACCCCAGGAATGTGTCAATAAAGTTTCCCCTTCCTGGGACAATGAATTCACGGTGTTCTTATTTCAATTTCCAGGAGTGTATATCTCAACATGGTTATTGAGCGTACAGTACGGTTTGCTCAAGTTGGGAGAGACTATGTGGAACACCCGAGGTACTGAAAACCATTATCGCAACTTTTCTCTATTTTTTTATTAATCCAGTTCCGAACATTTTTGTACGGGCGAGGTATATTGCTGTCTGTATCGATATGTTTTATGATCGTAAACTATCCATTTCTCTTTCTCGCCAGCGGAGATTCGTTTACAGAGCTATATATAATGTCAAAGCATCCAAACAAATATCTGAAAACGTTAAGGCGCGTCTACATTGAGCGTGCCTCGCCAAACACACCCCGCCTGTTGTCGGTACATCAAAGGAAGCGGAGAGTTCGCTCGCCCTGAGTTTGAAATAGCCGCGCCGCGCTGCGCCACCAATTCCGGTTGGTGCGCATGCAGGGTCACAGCTGCAGCGAATCAAGATAGCAAGTTCCGCACTTATTCTGCTGTGCCGTCCTTTAAAAAGAGCAAAAGCCATCGTCCATGTGCAGTACTAGTGTAAAAACGCAGACTAAAGTCGGCGGAAACAACCTTTTCAGTGAATCGCATGTTGGCAGAACTGGACAGTTAGAAAATTTTTATCGGATGCCGTTCCAAAACTTTGAATGTCTGTTCTATTTGAACTACGACTAATAGACACAAACTGTCCAACTGCAATATTTTGTAGAGTCTGGCTGTAAAAAACGTTCCGCTTTCTGGCAGCTAGAGATTCCTTTAGGAGTCTGATGAATCTATTCAAGATATCCAAAGTATACCAACGATTGTCATGTAACTTTGCATATTGTTCTTAGCTTCATCAGTTTCGAAACCGACACCATTGCCAGTAACCATTTTTGTGTTGTTTTTGTGTGATAAATATCGTCCTGAGGTTTCTACAATTCCCACTTTTCTCTACAGAGATGTATAAGATGTTCATTTCCTTCTGAGCTCCACTCCGTAGTTAATGAGAACACGCTACCGCGATACGAAAACAGTTACTGGATCATTGCTACAACGAACATACAGCCGTTCACGAAATACACTGAGATGACAAAGTCTTAGGATAGCGTATTGACATATACAGATGGCGGTAGTATCGCGTACACAAGGTATGAAAGGGCAATACATTGACGAAGCTGTCATTTTTCTTAAGTGATTCAGGTGAAAAGGTTTCAACGCAATTATGGGCTCACGACAGGAATTAACAGACTTTGAACGCGGAATGGTAGTTGGAGGTAGACGCATGGGACATTGTGTTTCGGAAATCGTTTGGAAATTCAGTAGTCCGAGGCCCACAGTGCCATGAGTGTACCGAGAATATCAAGCTTTAGGGATTACCTCTCACCGCGGGCAGCGCAGTGGACAACGGTCTTCAATAACGACCAGGAGCAGCGGCGTTTGCATAGAGTTGTCAGTGCTAACAGACAAGCAACACTGCGTGAAGCAATCGCAGAAGTCAATGTGGGAGTTACGGTTAACATATCTATTAGGGCAGTTCGAAAAATTTGGTGTTAGTTGGCTACGGCAGCAGACGACTGACGCGAGTGCCTTTGCAACCGTGGTTTGGCCCGATGAGTCCCGACTTCAGTTGGTAAGAGCTAATAGAATGGTTCGAGATCCCACGAAGCCATCGGCCCAAGTTGTCAACAAAGCACTGTGTTAGCTGGAGATGGCTTCATAATGGTGTAAGCTGTGTTTACAGGGAATGGAATTGGGTCCTCTGGTTCAACTGGACCGATCATTGACTAGACACGGTTATGTCTGCAGCCGTTCTTGGACTTCACGTTCCCAAAGAACGATGGAATTTTTATGCCTGACAGCGCGCCATGTCACCGGGCCACAACTGTTGGCGATTGGTTTGAAGAATATTCTGGACACTTCGAAAGAACGGTTTGGCTACCCAGATCGCCCGACACGGATCCAATCGAACATTTATGGGACATAATAAAGAGGTCAGTCGTCCACAAAATCCTGTACCGGCAACACTTTCGACCGTAGGGACGGCTGTAGAGGCAGCATGGATCAGTATTCCTGCAGGGTGCTTCCAACGACTTTTTGGGTCCACGCCATGTCGAGTTGCTGCACTACATCGGGCAAAAGGAGGTCCGACACGATATAGGAGGTATCCCATGACTTGTCATCTCAGTGTACGTGGGATGTGACTTGTCACGCTGTATTCTCCATGCCAGCGCAGTGCGATGTTTGAAACGTCCCCTTTGAAAAATTTATGAATGACAGTGCTGGAAAACCTCTTACATTATTTGATTTTCAAGCAGCTGAGCAAAACTGAACGTACTCAGACATTTCTCTCTTTACTTATTCTGATTATCACTAAAATGACACTCAATATTTTTAGCGCAACGCAGTCTGAGTTTCAATAATCCCCACAAAAGAATGGCTCTGACTAACAATAACCTATACCTTTCATGAATCACTTACCTCACAAAAATCTTCGTTACTCGAACTACTGCAATACAGCGAGCGCCAATACTGCCAGCTAAATAAAAGATTCTAACTACTAAAGGCACTAACTACTGATAGGCATAGTTAGCAAATGAAAGATTTTGATAGAGAACAAACAATGTATTTACCTTAATAATGTTCAAAAGTCATTTCATGACCTCCATCTTTACAAATTTCCTTTTTCTGGCGGACACACGTCCAGGTCGTCCGCTTATAGCAAACTCAAAACTCTGGCATCTCTCTCTCTCCACGTCCACCACTGCTGGCGGCTCGCCTCCAACAGAGCAACGCTACGCGCTGTTCTCATCCAACTGCACAACACTACAATAGCGAATATTCCAACAGTGCCAACCAGCACAGTCAGTGATTTTCATACAGAGCGCTACGTGGCGTTACAACATAAAAACCTAAACAGCCTACTTACATATTCACCTGTCGCATGTCACGGAGTTCCGTTCGCACATTAAGTGTTCTGCAACATTGAGTATGACATCTCGTTTCGGGTAGGGTTCAAAACAACCGTAAAATACCGTCCCGCAAGCACCAGTTGGTTCAAATGGCTCTGAGCACAATGGGACTCAACATCTTAGGTCGTAAGTCCCCTAGAACTTAGAACTACTTAAACCTAACTAACCTAAGGACATCACACACACCCATGCCCGAGGCAGGATTCGAACCTACGACCGTAGCAGTCCCGCGGTTCCGGACTGCAGCGCCAGAACCGCTAGACCACCGCGGCTGGCCAAGCACCAGATTAATGATGCAATGTCCCTTAATTCTAGGCAGAATGTCGCGGACCTTAGAGTTGCAATGCAGACGCAGCTATGCGACAATTAGTCGCAGCTTCATGCTCCATCCCAGTGCTTCAGATTGCTTCAAATTGCTGCAGCGCACGCTTTTATTACTTCCGCCTCTCTCTTCCGCGGACGTAAACATAGTGCTGCTACACAGGCGTAATAAAACAGCCCCTTCGGCATCGTTTGCAACCCACTTAAAAGACTACATTAATTTTCTTCTGATTTGGCAGATTTTATCAGTAAATTAAACAGCATAAAGGTACAGCTCGAGGGAATATTAGTTCGTTTTGATGTGGTGTCGCTATTCACTATGGTTCAACTCAGTGAAGTGTTGCAACAATCGAATCGGATTTTTGCTCCCGACGCTGCAGAACTGTTTAAATATTGCCTCACAACCTCGTATTTCAAATGGAACCAAGAGTTCCATGAACAGACGGCTGGAGTCGCTATGGAGAGCCCCTTAAGCCGGTTTTCTGTATGGAAAAATTTGAGGAGCAGGCACTGGAAACTCCGAAGAAGAAACCGAATATTTGGTTCCGTTACGTGGATGATACGTTCGTTTTGTGGCGGCATGACAGGGGAACTGGATCTATTTCACAGACATCTGAACGGTATCAGTCCGAAGAGTCATTTTACCATGCAGGAGGACGCAAGGCGAAAGATTAAATTTCCTTGAGATGCTGGTTTTCATGAAAGAAGATGGTAGCTTGGACCACACGGTTTACTGAAAATCCACGCATAGAGACGGATATCTACACCGGAATTCGAACTAGCACCCACAACAAGAGCGAGGCATTATAAAAATGTTGGCGGATAGAGCAGTCAAAATCTGCGAACCGAGGCTATTTGACGCAGGATTAAAACATCTCAAAAATGCATTGTGGTTATTCGTTCGCTGAGGTGAAAAGAGCGTTAAGACCATCACGTAGAAATCGTAGCGACACTCAAGCACCGGTGAAATCTCAAGTTTTCCTGCCATTCATTACGGACGTAACTGACTGCATAGGAAAAGTATTGAAAAAATGGAACATTGTGGTAATCTACACACCCACACGGAAGATACAAGATCACCTAAAATCGGCCAAGGATGCTCGACTCGCCAACCGCTGGAAAAAGCTGGAATTTATAGGACTCCGTGTAGTTGTGGGGAGGTGTACGTGGGTACTACAAAAAGAACTGTAAAAAACGGCTAGAAGAGCACAAGAGCAACTGAAGGAGAGAGGAGATTGACAGATCAGCTGTTGCGAAACATGCCTTACAGTCAGGAGACCACCACATTCATTTTGACGGGACTGAAGTACTGGCAGCGTCAAGCGGATACCATGAAAGGCTATACGGTCAGGCCATAGAGATTGTAAAACACCCCAGGAATTTCAGAAGGAAGGAGGAGGGGGTGTAATTGAATGACACTTGGATTCCGGTGCTGAAGAAGATGTGTACCGGTCGTCCACCGTGGGATGATAGCAACTGCGGACGATGGCAATCGACAACGGCCAGTTGCGCTCGCTTATTCAAGACACATTACAACACGCCATTGCGCGGAAGCTTGTGGAAGCTAAATTTTCCTGTAGCCAGTAGTGAGCCAGAGTGTGAATTGAACACTCAAAAAAGCTACGATTTCCCTCGAAATTATCCTTCGCAGACGGGGACGAAACGTCGGGATTTAAGGTGAACTCCATTCGATCAATGCGTAATAGCCCGGGACATTTTATTAATTGTGACATTTCCGGCTGTGAAAGTTTACATTTTACAACCAAGAGCTGGGTCAGCATACAGTATGGCTAACTAGCCTAGCCTGCAAGCGAGGTGACGCAGTGGTTAGCACACTGGACTCGCAATCGGGAGGACGACGGTTCAATCCCGTCTCCAGCCATCCTGATTTAGGTTTTCCGTGATTTCCCTAAATCGCTTCAGGCAAATGCCGGGATGGTTCCTTTGAAAGGGCACGGCCGATTTCCTTCCCAATCCTTCCCTAACCCGAGCATGAGCTCCGTCTCTAATGACCTCGTTGTCGACGGGACGTTAAACACTAACCACCCCCCCCCCCCCCCCCCCAGCCTGCAAAACTGACAACCTGATATTAGTGTTAGATTTATTAGACAATAACCACATAAAATAAGAATAACTGACTACTTTAACATACAAATTTGTTCCCCCTTCCATCGTGAATATGCAAAACGACTGAAGTCCATATTTTCATGGTTTTGAGTTATGGGCACAGCAGTGTTCCAATACCCAACACGCGTCGCTTAATACCAGAGACATTAGTCCCTAACTTCTGTACATTATTTCCAGTAACTGAATATTCGTGTTTACCGGCAAAACAGCCTTAGTCCAGGATTCCAGTTGTTTTGCTTGTCAGGTAACGATAATTGTTAAGAGATTCATGTACAGCTTTAAGTTGGTAAAACGTCTACATTCCTTTTGTCTGTGTGGTAGACCTGCGATACCTTATTTGAAAAAGAAAATGGCATCTAACAGCAGTCCTTTATGTATTGGTTTTGTTGAAAGTGAGAAAAATAATGACCAAAAAGGAGGAAAGGAAAGAAAAGGGCTGCACAATACAAGAGAGCTACAATAAAGCGTGCTAAGGTTAAAGGTTTGGAGCACGTAAATCATGTGGGGAAGTTAGTTTCAGCTAGACAAACACGACCTGCTTGTGGGTAAGCAATTTGGATTTAATTTTGTTTCACAATATTATTGTACACAATATTCTTGTACACATCACTGTAGCTTAATGAGACTGGTAATTACTAGTAACGCAGACTCTTGTTTATAAAAATTGTCATATATTTCAGATTCAGGAAACAATGTCTCAACTTGAATTCCGAAATGAAGCAGTTAATAACTTGAAATATTTTGACACTAAGAACGAACAAGATGTGTTCTTGCAGGGACAAACTGAAAGTATTGCCATAAAAAGACGAAGAGGAAGGAAAGACGAGCCTGGAACTGGGGCAGCTATGTTCAAGTATTACGTTAAAGATTCAGACAAGCAGATAGAGGTATGTAAGAAAAACTTCCTCAGTATGTTACAGAATCCAAGATGAAGAGATTGTGTAAGTTGCTGCTTCGTGGCAAGTCTCCTTAAGACAAACGAGGAAAAACAAACCAGGGAACGCAAAAGAGGCTGATATACTTGCTTCTATTAATGTCGACATTGCGTCATTTCCAACTAAACAAACCCACTATGGAAAACACAGATGTTTTCTACTTAAGAAATGAATTAACTGTGAAAACTATGGATGAAATGTTTCTTGCCAAATATCCTGATAGTAATGTGTCTTACCACTACTATCAGAGATACTTCAATAACCATTTCCGTTTGGGATTTGGTAGGCCCAGTGTACACATGCATTACGTGTGAAGAACAGAATATTAAAGTGAAAAGCGGTGCACTTAATGATTGTGCTAAACGTGTAGCTGCAGCAGAACTAGTTCATTAACGTTGCACCAAGAAGTTCTACAAAACACTAGAAGATGCAACCAAGCTATGCACTGAGACAGGATTTTCTTGCTTTAACATTGGACTACATGCAAAATGTATGCTTGCCTAAGATTGTCAACTGACAATTCTAGTTTTCTCTGTGCATAACATGAAAAATAATTCAGTATCCTTCTACATCTACCATTAGCGGCAAGCTAAGAAAATTCCGAATGACTTATGCAGTTTTCTACTCCATTATTTCAATACCTGTGTCTCATCTAGTGTTAAAGAACTCTGGTTGTTTTGTGGCGGCTGACCAGGCAGAATTAGAACAACACCCTCCTCAGGTTTTTAATGGCAATAAGTGCTCAGAGGCGTTCTTTGAACGTCAGAGGACACTCCTTTCTGCCAAATGATAGGGACTTCGCAGTAGTGAAAAGACGACTGAGGCGTCTGGACAGACTCTACACGATGAAGGACGTGTGTGAACATATAGTCAGCTCTAGCACTAAAATTTTACAGTTACAATCTTTGAAAGCGAGGATGTTTATGATTACAACTGGTGGCCACATTAATGAAAAAGAAATACCAGTTCCATAGAGACGTCTGTTAAGGACGTTCCTAGATATAAAAATGTGTCTTTCACTGTTTCAAATTTTATGGTATTCTGCTTTTCTGCAGAACAGATCGGAATAGTTGTGGCGATTCATAGGAGGCATAATTCAACATTCTTTCATCCTTGGGCCAACATATCCATACATCCCAGAACTATCACACAGACATGCTTATCCAAATGGTGTGTGTCCAATCAATGAAAATAAAATTAAAGATATACACAAAATGCTCAAGTATATTCCGGGCTATAATGAATCCAAAGCATTTTACGAGAAAACTGCAGCTTGGGAATCAAAGACAAATGAGTGAAATTACAATTTCGTTTTGGAAATTTTGTCCTGTATGTTTATTTCTCTGGATGATTTACTCTTCTATGCATTCTGAATGTATTTTTCAGTAAAGAAAATACCTTATTACTTGTTTATATGCCAGAATTTTATTACATAAGTTGCAAAACAAGTTAATTTGAAAACGATTTAGGTCCTTCTTTTGTAAACCAAAATTTGAACATGGAGGAAGTACAAGATCATGCTTTTGTAATGATAGTATTATGTAGTTTCGATGTATGTAACATATAATGCAATAATTTAGTGCAATATTCGCTTCAGTAGGATAATAGACAGTTTTTTGTTGTTTCTGAAAATGTACCTCTAGGGATTTAAATATATATATATATATATATATATATATATATATATATATATATATATATATATATATATATATATGTGTGTGTGTGTGTGTGTGTGTGTGTGTATGTAATTTAAACACGAGATTAATAGATTAATCCAAGGTAATTACAAAATGTTGCCTCCCTAAATCCAGTACTTTGACAGCGTTATGATTAACCGCTCATGCAAAAAAATTACTTGATAAAAATACAGCATTTACCAGTATAGGGTGTTCACCAACAGTCCACAGTGTCCGCTACATGACAGCCATCTTCCTGTGCTGCTAGGGCTAACGGACACCCCACTAGATTGGCAGTGTAATTCCGAAATACAATTAAAAAAAAAAAAAAGAGTTTAACTGCTTGGAGTAATAATTGTCCTTTCTATCCCAGAAGGACTCCTATTAGTTTGTCACCTTCACAGAGCCACAAAAAAAAGTACCACAAGCAACTCAAACAATAAAACCAGTCACTCTGCAGCAACAGGAACGAATTGCAAGTAATCAGGGGCACAGAGAAATCAGAAACATCCAAAAGACCCGATACACGTCGCCCGCTGAGTCGTTCGACCGACCAGCCAATGGTCGTTCCTGATGCAATCAAAGGCTAGGGGAAAGGTGGCAAGTGAATCGCCAACTGACAGCTTGTTACCAGGAGGTCACTTGGATGGACGGCAACACACTTTCAATGGAAAACCAATAGCCATCTACCCCTTATGGAATGGAGCCGATGAACACTTCTGCACTTCTGTTAACAATGAAGTTGATACTATAGCTCAAAATCTTCGAATAGTCAACTCCAAAGTACACAATTTGAAAACAAATATGTTTAGTGAGGCCTATAGTAGTGGCAGCATGTTTCTAAGTAACTATAATAATGTTATATTGAAATTGGTCCCAGGAAATTTTAAATTGCTTCTCGTGGATTTTATATATCAGTGCAAGGACAGCTTCACATCTGGAATGCGAGAACTGTGTTGTGTTGGCAGAAGAGCCAACACAGTGTTACGAATGGAGGCCGAAAGGCACGCGTTTTAGCTCACGCCGGCTGGCGTGAGGAGGGAAGGACTATACTGACGTGAGGTCTGGAAAATGACAAGGAATTAGAATTCAGAAAGCGGACGTAGCTAATTTGATACTTAACTTTAATCCATTTATGATGAACGTCGCTCTTGACGGTACATGATTCACGATATTATCTGTTCAGAATACATATGGCGCCTTGCTAGGTCGTAGCAAATGACGTAGCTGAAGGCTATGCTAAACTGTCGTCTCTGCAAATGAGAGCGTATGTAGGCAGTGAACCATTTCTAGCAAAGTCGGCTGTACAACTGGGACGAGTGCTCGGGAGTCTCTCTAGACTAGACCTGCCGTGTGGCGGCTCTCGGTCTGCAATCACTGATAGTGGCGACACGCGGGTCCGACGTATACTAACGGATCGTGGCCGATTTAAAGGCTACCACCTAGCAAGTGTGGTGTCTGGCGGTGACACCACAAACTGCTTAAAAATAAATTATCGAAGCGCTTTCTCAACGGAGAAGCTTTGTCCCAGGCCACCCAGCATGTTAACCCCGAAATGACTTTTGCCGATTGTGAAATTATAATTGAACAAACGGTGGTCAGAAAGTAAACAGGCTACAATTAAGACAGAATTTGTGAATGGTACCAGATATCACGAAGACAATATGAGGATGCGCGAATTTTGTGAGAGACAGCTTAGGACATTAGCGCACCTTGACAAGCTATTAGATGAGCTCATACAAATTGGTGCACTGAAACGGCGCTCGCCTAACCGTACTCTGTGGGGTCTCGTCTATGGACCGGACGATTCAGCAGAAGAACTTCTAAATATGTTGACAAACTGGATCATGTGTGGGAAAATAAGACAAGTCAAATAACAATCACGATCGTAGAGAGAACCAATTCCAAGTTGTCTGGTCCTCTCAATACCATAACAACAACGGAAATAGGCTTTATAATGATAATGATAATAATAATAATAATAATAGAGGAAATAACAGCTATGGTAATGGCCATCACAATCGGAATAGGGATAATGATAATATTAGTAATAATCACAGAAATAACCAAAGTAATAATAGTGAGAGCAGAAACGATACTAGATCAAACGAGAATAGGAATAATAGTCTGGAAAACAGGTAATCACCTCACTGAGTGCCTGGCAGTTTGAGGTGAGAAGAATTGCTAGAAACCAGGCTAATAGTAGAAGAAGTAGACGTAGTTCTGATTACATATATCGTCATCAGACACAGTAGTGATTATCAGGTGAACAAAGTCAATTTTGGGAGTGAATTTTGGGATTTCACACTACAAGAGATGAGCGAAGATGATAGAAAGGTAGAAAATAAGTTTCAACTTTATGGTGATGAGTTGACTAGTGTTTTTGATGATCACTGCGTGTTTAGTAATGACTACATTTAATAATTCTGTGAATATGGTTTAGCCAGTTTGTTATGTAACGATACAGTGCCAGTCTTATCTGAGGTGGGAGAAGTTAATAATCTTGCAACTAGGAAGGATGATGATTTGATGATGATTGTGTTGGTATGCCTTCTGACACAAACACAAGCGATACTGACGATGATTTGGTTGCAGAGAGTATTGAAGTAGATGGGATATTCATATTGATGCTGTGATACTACTGATTATTTTGATCATGATCTTAGTAGATGTGATGATATTGTTGATGTTGATGCTTATGCTTTGCTCTGTGATGAATTAGATGATACGATTTTTGTAACCATGTTGGAGATGAAATAAATAGTAAGATTATAGGATATGATGATGAGGCTTTGATGTTAGTGAAGAAGGTACATGAGAGTCAACTAATCCCCATTGGTGTCAGTGAGATCTTGACCAGGTGTAGTAATAAAGATGAATGAGCTAGGCATGTTAGAAACAAGACACTTGAAGTTTTGAACAGATAAAATGATGCTGAAGTTAATCATGATACAGTTTGGGGTACAGATTTTAGTTTTGATGCTAATGTTAAGCACACACAAACACCTTGTGATACTTTGGATACAGATTCTTTCACTTAGTCAACACAAACTCACATGTGAGAGTTTTGTCAGTTTTAAAAGACATACACTCTAGTTATAAGTTGCAACTGACTGCATTACAACCTGCACCAGTTATTGAATTACAGTGGAACTATGATTTAAATTTTAAGGAGACTGAAATGATTAACTAGCAGAAGATGAAAACATTGATAAGTATGAAATATCTGGTAGCCCATACATTGAGATTTCTATTGGTGCATGAAAAGGAATTTGTTTAGTAGACATTGGTAGCCCTATTCATGGTATTTCTAGTAAGTTAAGAGACGGAATACAGAATGCAAAATATTATACAGAATTTCCATTCAATGGTGTTAGAATTAAAGCAGCCACAAGAAAATTTACTAAACTGATTAGTAGACAGGCTCTGATTTCATTCACAGCTGTTAATTTTCGTTTGAACAAGGTTGTCTAGTGGCATCTGATCTGAACAAACACATTTTATTAGGAATGGACTGGATAGTTAAACGCATTGTGAGTTTTGACTGGGAAAATATGAAGTTTACTATTTGTAGAACTGAAATCTGGAATTCATGGAGAAACTAAATTACACATGAGATTTAATGAAAGCTGTAGCAATCAATTAACAGATATTGACGCTTTTGATGATAGGAATTACACTGAGGAGAATGATGAGTGTTATGATAACCAGTTGCTTAGTAACAAAGTATCACAGTTAGTTTCAGATAAAATAAACGCAGCAGATAATTTGACTAACACAGAAAGAGATTATTTAGATGAATTTTTGTCAGATTATTGTGTAATCTTTATTGAGAAACCAGGTGGAGTGAAAGACTATATGTGTGCATTGAAACAGAGACAACATAATCCTTTTTTCATCAAGCCCTACGATATTCCCATTTGCATAAGAAAAATAATTGAAAGAAAATTACAGAAATTGCAGAAATGGAGGCTAGTAGAGAGAAGCACCAGGCAGTGTAACCTGCTGGTTGCCGTTTCCAAGAAAGATGGAGGTGTAAGGTTCGTCCTTCGTTCTCGACACTTAAATAAATTCTTAGACAGAGACACAGATCATCCTGAATCCATGGAAGAATTTTTGAGCAAATTCCATTACACTTAATTCTTTACTAACCTTGACATGACATCAGATTGTCACCCAGTTACTTTAGAACCCACATCGAGATCATAAAAAGCATTTCTGTGTGATGGCAAGAGTTTTCAGTACAGTCTTGTACCATTTGACCTAAACATACCTTTTGCGGAATTTGTACATGCTTTGGACTTTGTGTTAGGGAGTGATTTACTTTCTTAATTGATCATCTGTGTAGATGACATATTGGTTACTAGTAAAACTTGTGAAGAGCACACAGAAATTTTGAGGGCAGTTGCAGAAAAGGTTAGACAGGGAGGCATGACATTAAAATTAGTAACGTGCAAATTTGGTGTGAAAGAGTTAAATTTTCTATGTCATATAATAAGTGTAGAAGGAATTCTGACTGACAGAAACAAACTTGTGGCCACTGCAGAATTTTCTAAACCAAAGACAAAGAAAAAACTTTGATCATTCTACAGTTTATGTAATTTTTACAGGAAATACATCAGAACACAAGGACAATGCACAATGTCTTCATGAGTTTTTAAAGAGAAATCGTATCTCGGATTGGACTAAAGTGTATCAGGAAGCGTTTGATGAAATTAAGAAACAGCTATTCAAAAGTGAAAACTACACATACCCGATTTGTCATTCCCAGTTTGTTTAACGACTGCTGGAAGTGATTATGGTTTATGTGTACACTTGTTTCAAGAGAGAGAAATTAATGGGAAGATAGAAAACCATTCAATTAGTTTTCGTAGTAGGGGTTTACAAACACATGAAAAGAACTTCACTGTTACTGAAAAGAAACTATTAGCAATCGTTTGGGATTTTAAGAAATACAGAACTACTTAATAGAACACAAAGTAATAGTTTACACCAACCACAAAGCACTATATCATATACAAGAGTGCAAACAGTACCATTACAGAATTACCAGGTGAGTGATTTACTTGCAATGGTTTAATTATACCATCCAGTACATAAAAATGAACAAAATTCTATAGCGGATGCTTTATTTTGATTACCAGTGGGGAGTGAACATGAAAATGAGATCATTCAGGACAAAAGAAATTTCAGAATAGTGTTGTTGTTGTTGATGTGGTCTTCCGTCCTGAGACTGGTTTGATGCAGCTCTCCATGCTACTCTATCCTGTGCAAGCTTCTTCATTTCCCAGTACCTACTGCAACCTACATCCTTCTGAATCTGCTTAGTGTATTCATCTCTTGGTCTCCCTCTACGATTTTTACCCTCCACGCTGCTCTCCAATACTAAATTGGTGATCCCTTGATGCCTCAGAACATGCCCTACCAACCGATCCCTTCTTCTGGTCAAGTTGTGCCACAAACTTCTCCTCTCCCCAATCCTATTCAATACCTCCTCATTAGTAATGTGATCTACCCATCTAACCTTCAGCATTCTTCTGTAGCACCACATTACGAAATCTTCTATTCTCTTCTTATCCAAACTATTTATCGTCCATGTTTCACTTCCATACATGGCTACATTCCATACAAATATTTTAAGAAACGGCTTCCTGACGCTTAAATCTATACTCGATGTTAACAAATTTCTCTTCTTCATAAACGCTTTCCTTTCCATTGCCAGTCTACATTTTATATCCTCTCTACTTCGACCATCATCAGTTATTTTGCTCCCCAAATAGCAAAACTCATTTACTACTTTAAGTGTCTACATTACATTATCCTCGTTTTGCTTTTGTTGATGTTCATCTTATATCCTCCTTTCAAGACGCTATCCATTCCGTTCAACTGCTCTTCCAAGTCCTTTGCTGTCTCTGACAGAATTACAATGTCATCGGCGAACCTCAAAGTTTTTATTTCTTCTCCATGGATTTTAATACCTACTCTGAATATTTCTTTTGTTTCATTCACTGCTTGCTCAATATACAGATTGAATAACATCGAGGAGAGACTACAACCCTGTCTCACTCCCTTCCCAATCACTGCTTCCCTTTCATGCCCCTCGACTCTTATAACTGCCATCTGGTTTCTGTACAAATTGTAATGCGCCTTTCGCTCCCTGTGTTTTACCTCTGCCACCTTCAGAATTTGAAAGAGAGTATGCCAGTCAACATTGTCAAAAGCTTTCTCTAAGTCTACAAATGCTAGAAACGTAGGTTTGCCCTTCCTTAATCTTTCTTCTAAGATAAGTCGTAGGGTCAGTATTGCCTCACGTGTTCCAACATTTCTACGGAATCCAAACTGATGTTCTCCGAGTTCGGCTTCTGCCAGTTTTTCCATTCGTCTGTAAAGAATTCGCGTTAGTATTTTGCAGCTGTGACTTATTAAACTGATAGTTCGGTAATTTTCACATCTGTCAACACCTGCTTTCTTTGGGATTGGAATTATTATATTCTTCTTGAAGTCTGAGGGTATTTCGCCTGTCTCATACATCTTGCTCACCAGATGGTAGAGTTTTGTCAGGACTGGCTCTCCCAAGGCCGTCAGTAGTTCCAATGGAATGTTGTCTACTCCGGGTGCCTTGTTTCGCCTCAGGTCTTTCAGTGCTCTGTCAAACTCTTCATACAGTATCGTATCTCCCACTTTATCTTCATCTACATCCTCTTCATTTCAATAATATTGTCCTCAAGTAAATCGGCCTTGTATAGACCCTCTATATACTCCTTCCACCTTTCTGCTTTCCCTTCTTAGCTTAGAACTGGGTTTCCATCTGAGCTCTTGATGTTCATGCAAGTGGTTCTCTTACTTCCAAAGGCCTCTTTAATTTTCCTGTAGGCAGTATCTATCTTACCACTAGTGAGATAAGCCTCTACATCCTAACATTTGTCCTCTAGCCATCCCTGCTTAGCCATTTTGCACTTCCTGTCGATCTCATTTTTGAGACGTTTGTATTCCTTTTTGCCTGCTTCATTTACTGCATTTTTATATTTTCTCCTTTCATCAATTAAATTCAATACATCCTCTGTTACCCAAGGATTTCTACTAGCCCTCGTCTTTTTACCTACTTGATCCTCTGCTGTCTTCACTACTTCATCCCTCAAAGCTACCAATTCTTCTTCTGCTGTATTTCTTTCCCCATTCCTGTCAATTGTTCCCTTATGCTCTTCCTGAAACTCTCTACAACCTCTGGTTTAGTCAGTTTATCCAGGTCCCATCTCCTCAAATTCCACCTTTTTGCAGTTTATTCAGTTTTAATCTACAGGTCATAAACAATAGATTGTGGTCAGAGACCACATCAGCCCCTGGAAATGTCTTACAATTTAAAACCTGGTTCCTAAATGTCTGTCTTACCATTATATAATCTATCTGAAACCTGTCAGGATCTCCAGGCTTCTTCCATGTATACAGCCTTCTTTTATGTTTCTTGAACCAAGTATTAGCTATGATTAAGTTATGCTCTGCGCAAAATTCTACCAGGCAGCTTCCTCTTTCATTTCCTAGTCCCTATCCATATTCATCTACTACGTTTCCTTCTCTCCCTTTTCCTACTACCGAATTCCAGTCACCCATGACTTTTAAATTTTCGTCTCCCTTCACTATCTGAATAATTTCTTTTATTTCATCATACATCTCTTCAATTTCTTCGTCATCTGCAGAGCTAGTTGGCATATAAACTTGTACTACTGTAGTAGGCGTGGGCTGCGTATCTATCTTGGCCACAATAATGCGTTCACTATGCTGTTTGTAGTAGCCTACCCGCATTCCTATTTTCCTATTCATTATTAAACCAACTCCTGCATTACCCCTATTTGATTTTGTGTTTATAACCCTGTTGTCACCTGACCAGAAGTCTTGTTCCTCCTGCCACCGAACTTCACTAATTCCCACTATACCTAACTTTAACCTATCCATTTCCCTTTTTAAATTTTCTAACCTACCTGCCCGATGAAGGGATCTGACATTCCACGCTCTGATCCGTAGAACGCCAGTTTTTTTTCTCCTGATAATGACATCCTCTTGAGTAGTCCCTGCCCGGAGATCCGAATGGGGGACTATTTTACCTACGGAATATTTTACCCAAGAGGACGCCATCATCATTTAACCATACAGTAAAGCTGCATGCCCTCGGGAAAAATTATGGCCGTAGTTTCCCCTTGCTTTCAGCCATTCGCAGTACCAGCACAGCAAGGCCGTTTTGGTTAGTGTTACAAAGCCAGATCAGTCAATCATCCAGACTGTTGCCCCTGCAACTACTGAAAAGGCTGCTGCCCCTCTTCAGGAACCACACGTTTGTCTGGCCTCTCAACAGATACCCCTCCATTGTGGTTGCACCTACAGTACGGCTATCTGTATCGCTGAGGACACAAGCCTCCCCACCAACAGCAAGGTCCATGGTTCATGGGGTGGTCAGAATAATATATATTCAAGGAATTAAGGGAGAAAGAGAAAGTGTAAAAATCTGTGAACAATTTAGACGAAATCAGAACTGATACAAAGAGTGAACATTGATGAAAAGTTATTTAGGAATGAAAGGTCATGACAAAGTAAAACATTATTACCAGGTTTATAAAGGAATTTTATTTCGAAGACACAGTTTGGATTCAAATATCTGGAAGGTCTGTTAGTGTCAGCAACACACTGACACTTTGGTTATATACATAGACAAAAGTTTCAGACATTGTGGTACAATGAAAGGTATTCAAAAAATTCAGAAAAACGTTTCTTTCAACAACATTGCTAGGAGAGTTAGAAAATGTGTGTCAACATTTGAAATAGGCCAGAGGATGAAGGTTACTAATCAGAAACAGGAAGGTTTTATGTAGAATATTACTCCAAAAGGTAAATCAGAATTAGTAGGCACAGATTTATTTTAACATCTACCCCACACTGAAGAAGGATACACCTATTTGATTGTTGCTATAGATTTTATTTTCAAAACTTGTTAAACTATATCCTCTGAAGAAATCTATGAGCAAAAAAATAATACACTGTTTCACTAATGCTTATTTTCAGAATATAGGTAAAGCACATGCTATCTTTTCTGATAATTGAAGTCAATTTACATCAAATGAATGGAAAGAGTTTGTTAGAGATGAAAACATAAAACACTTTCTTATATATGTTTATTTACCATCTGGTAATCTGAAAAATGTGTGAGAGGGACTGGCACACTCTGTTGAACATCTTGTGCAGAAGATTGTGCTAATTGTTACCATTAGATTAATCAGTTGGAAGATGTATTAGATAGCCTACAGCACACTACCACAGGTTGTATGTCACATGAGGCACATTTCAACAAAAATCCAGCAAATCACTTTATGCATTAATTAGTTCTCCAACATGAACAGAATTGTCTGCAGATGAAGACAGGAGATTGTTAAGAAAAACGTGGAGTTGTATCACAGGAAAAGGAAACAAACATGGAAAAAAACTGAAAGTAGCTCAGTTCAAATTAGAAGATCTTGCCTTAACTCTAAAAGCTATGAAAAATAAGCCATCACCAAAGAAACAAAGAAATTTTTTTACACCGACATGGGACCATTTGAGATTATGGAGATTCTGCATCCAAATGCATACAGATCAACGTACCCTAAATGACACAAATGATTTGTACTAAGAAATAACACTCAATTGAAGCCTTATTATCAATAACAACAAACCCTCAGGGTGGTACACACACGTTGTATACCATGCATGTGGCTAACGCAAGGTTATACAGCCAATGTGTGGCTGGCCAGAGTGGCCGAGCGGTTCTAGGCGCTACAGTCTGGAACCGCGCGACTGCTACGGTCCCAGGTTCGAATCCTGCCTCGGGCATGGATGTGTGTGATGTCCTTAGGTTAGTTAGGATTAAGTAGTTCTAAGTTCTAGGGGACTGATGACCTCAGCAGTTGAGTCCCATAGTGCTCAGAGCCATTTACAGCCAATGTGACATTTGCTTCACAGGAACACTACCAATGTCATATTTTTTGTTCATTCTTTACTTATGCACATATCAACTAATGAAAATTTTAACCTTCATCATTTTACTTAACTTATTTCATCACATGTATGTATCTGATTGAAACTGGAGATACAGTTGACATTTATCTACATTTTATCACTTTCTTTTGATAATTCTACTGGTTGAATGCCATGGCTATATATTTTATCATATGACTTATAATATCAGACCATTAAGGGGGTACATACTCTTGGAGTACCATGTGAGTGGTGAATGCAAGGTCTCCAAGCTAATGCAGTATTTGTTTCACAAAACAGTACCTATGCCACATTCTTGATCACCTTTCTTTGCACACACACCTATCTGATTGAATTTTGAGAAGAAATATTTGAGACACTTCTACATTATATCAGATTTCACTAACTGAAGATTGCACTAACTGAATACTAATTGTTGTGACATGGCAAGACAGCCAAGCCACTATGATTGGTAGCTGAAAGGCACGCGTTTTAGTTCACGCAGGCTGGCGTGAGGTCTGGAACAGGACAAGGTAATTAATATAGCCAATAAGGTACGTTGCTGCTGGAATACTTAACTTTAATCCATAATTGGTGAACATCGGTCTGACGGTGCATGCATCACTAGATAAATAGCAAACGATAATGGCGCCTTGCTAGGTCGTAGTAAATGACATAGCTGAAGGCTATGCTAACTATCGTCTCGGCAAATGAGAGCGTAATTTGTCAGTGAACCATCTCTAGCAAAGTCGGCTGTACAACTGGGGCGAGTGCTAGGAAGTGTGTCTAGACCTGCCGTGTGGCGGCGCTCGGTCTGCAATCACTGACAGTGGCGACACGTGGGTCCGTCGTATACTAGCGGACCGTGGCCGATTTAAAGGCTACCACCTAGCAAGTGTGGTGTCTGGCGGTGACACCACACTAATTGCTACATACTTTGACTTGATGACATAGTTATTCTAGCGCACATGTTAGCGATGAGTTGAGTGAGATGCTCACTACCTCTGAATATACTACTTTTGCGATCTAATACTTCATGATGACACAATTTTCTACACTAACACATGATATAATTGCACTATTCTTACGCACATTCTATACTTATCTGCAAATTAATGAACAAGAATTTTGCTACAAGACGCTGGATCACAGTTCTTAGAAGATACTTTCACATCTCTGGTCCTGATATACTTGTCTGCAGTGAATTCTATGCTACACAAATTGCTAACTCATGATGCTTACATATATTGAATACCTTTCTGCTACAGTACGATACACATATATACACATTTTGATTTGACATTGCTGATGTTACAATTATTTCACTGAAGCTTATGGAAGAATAATGATGACTGAAACTGAGGTAGAAAGACACTATTAAACTTTAATGCTTATGCTTTTATACACACACATACTATAATGATGTTATACTATGATGATTTATTGCTTATTATCTTATAAACATCATGATGATATGTTGAATGCTACAGTCAAACCAATGATTACAGACCCTTAAGTAGAACTTGATTGAACGAAATGAGTTTGCATTAAGGATATTCATGCAGTTCAATTAATTTTATTCAAAATTCTTTTATCTTGAACTCTAATTCAAATTATGTTTCATACAAACCAGTTTCCTATAATGCAAGTGGAACCATTTCTAAATTCAATAGAAAGTGTTCTTATATACACTTTGTACTGTAAATACGTAAATGCACATGAAATTCATGATGTTTGTTTTAAGAAAAGTTTATCCAGTGCAATGATTATTTGTGAGAAGCCCTCACACACCGTAAATTTTAGTATTAGGTTCAGAAATTTATATAATTTGAATTAGAGTTCAAGATGACATAATTTTGAATAAAATTTATTGAACTGCATGAATATTGTAACAAGTTACACAGTTCTTAAGACACTAAATTTATTATTCAAATATCAGTTGTATTTTCATATGATATACTATGATTTTATGACATGATTAGAATCTAAATACTTTATATGTCAAATGTATTTTGAAGCTGACTGAAGTTGTGCATGTCAGGTTTTTCTGTTTAGCTCGCTCCTGGAATACATTGCTGAGAAAACTGTAAAACGAATATCATAAATACGATATCATACACAAATGCAATTGAGACTGTTATGTGAAACTTCGACTGTAGTCATTTGCAAGTTTTATATTTCTTTGTCCTATGTACCTAATGTGTTGATATGCTGAACAAATTAGTCTGTAAGATTATTTCAATTTACATTTTTCTTGTATTCTTTAAAGTCTTGTATTCATGTTTATTTAAAGAAGTTTGGAAGTGCCTTGGCTGTTATTGATTGCCAAGTCTCTGGGGGGGGGGGGGGTTAGTGTAATAAAACAGTCATTTGGGCATCCTTTGTCATCCCTGAAGAGACTACATTTGTTTTATGCTTCATTAATGTACAATACTACAATGCACCTGTAACAGTAATTGTTATGTTTTAGGCAACTTACGAAAAATGTCAATCTCTTATTGTATTCTGCGCTCAATAACAAATTTATGAACATGCTAGGAATATTTTCCTTTCAATAATTAATAAATAATTGATGTAAACTTGCTACATCTGTGAATACAAAGTGTATTATGAAGCTTACAAATTTATTCCCACCAAACCAGCTACCTTTTTCTAATGAACATATTATTTGGAATTCATACACACGATAGGAATACTTTTCGTTCTTTCTTTCGGCTGTAATTAACAAAAATGCAATATGTATTGTTATTTTCTGAAAACTTGTAAGTTACTTTGGAATCCTTAACGAAATTATGTCCGCATTCACACAGAATTGCAAAGCATTATTTTCGCTATTTTTCTATGTATGTGAATTAATTTTTTTTAAACACTATTGTCATTTCTTAAAATTTCTATATTCTGATTGTCAATGACTGTAAATCATATAAATAACAGTGGTTTGCGTATAGCAGGAGGGCAGTTTGTTGCGAACCATCAACAGCATAGCATGTAGAACTTTGTTTACATATTTTTCGCTGCCGAACGTCTTGCATGTGACTAAAGCAATTTTGTGGCAAATCTGTACTTGAAATTTATTTTGTACATTACACAATGAGCTCTGTACAGCAGCGCAGCAGAAGAGTGCAGGAGTATTTTCAACGAAGCTGCTCCTCAAGAATGAAGATTACAAGTTATGTAAATTTCACGAACTGTTTTGGTAACAACATTTCATCTCTAAATTAATGAATAGCTCTGCATTTTTCAGTTCAAACAATTTGGTGAGATAGTTGCATTTCAGCTGGTGGAGACCTACTTTTTAAATTCTTGTGGTTCACCTTGTTAGTGTGGCCACGAAACTTTTGGCATAAACTTTCAACTTTTCTGAGTCTACAAATATTTTCAGTATGAGAAATTCATATTATACACATCCCACACCGCGCTGACGTCCTCACCATCAGCAGTTCCAGCCTCAATGTTGACATCTGTGTTAAACTTAAACGAAAAACAAAACATGAGTGCGGCTTGGTAAGTCTGGCAAATTTCCGCGAAGGAATGGAACATTTTTGTTCTGCCTTATGGTTGGTAATCTTGATTATTCCAAGGATCGTATAAAGAATTTCAAGACTGTGTAGTGAATCTAGAAAATAGAGAAAACCTAGTTACGTGCTGTTGTTAAACTTCTTCATTTGACGGGATGGACCGCCGCACAAGTCAGAATAGAATTGGATGAAATTCACGCTGACTCTGCAACATCATTGAAGGCCACTTATTTTTGGATTAACGAATTTAAACATGGTCGAACAAGCATCAAAGACAAAGTGCGCTCTGTGCGGCTGGTCCCAGTGGAGGTTCGAGTCCTCCCTCGGGCATGGGTGTGTGTGTTTGTCCTTAGGATAATTTAGGTTAAGTAGTGTGTAAGCTTAGGGACTGACGACCTTAGCAGTTAAGTCCCATAAGATTTCACACACATTTGAACATTTTGAACAAAGTGCGCTCCGGCAGTCCAATTGAGATGACCACAAAGGAAATCATTGGCGAAATTAATGATATGGTAATGCAAGACGTCCGAATAAAAGTTCGTTAATTTGCTGAAACTGAGCGAGTGCATAATATTTTGCGCAGAGAATTGGCTATGAGGAAGCTGTGTGCCAGGTGGATGCTGGAATTGCACACAGTAGACCAAAACAAGGTCTAGCACACTTCGAAACAATGCCTGGTGATTTTTAATTGCAATCTGAAAGATTTTTGCACTGGTTTTTGACTGTTGATGAAACGTGCATTCGTCAATGTAAACTATAGACAAAGACTGGTGAAAGTGCACCACAGAAGGCAAAGAACATTTTGTGAGCTAGTAAGTTGATAACCACTGTCCTTTGGGATTCCCAAGGAATAATCCTTACAGATTACTTGGAAAAAGGCAAAACCATTACATGTTTCATTGTTGCATCGTTTGAAACTTGCGTTGGCTGAAGAAAGACCAAGGATGGCACGCGAAAGTGCTCTTTCACCAGGGTAATGCAATATTTGAAAGTGCATGGATTAGGCTTTGACTTGGTTTCTCATCCATCCTGTTCACCAGACGTGATCCAAAGTGACTTCTACCTGTTCCCTAACTAGAAACTTTGCATTGCTGGGAAGAAATTTTCATCAAATGAGGATGTGATAGTTGCAGTCACTGAGTATTTCACAAAGTTTGCAGGAGCTGAGTTGTTCAAGAAGCAAACATTTTTTTTTTCATTTTTTTACCAGACTTAACAAACCACTCTCGTATATCAATATTATAGTAATGAGTTTGAAATTACGTCCATGTGCAGCCAGATGAATGGCATGAGCTGCACGTAGATGCGTATGTATTTCAGGGTACTGGAAGGGCTTCATAGTAAATGAAATCGATACGCGTATAGAAAAAATATAAACTGCATAAATTCAGGTGAAAATAGACCTAACGACAAACTCATAAACACACTAAACATCAGTGAGTAATAGATCTAGATAATGTTCCATTTTCGTGAACTTTTTTCCGAGGATTCATTATGGTGTGCTTCCTGCTAAGTACAATAGACAATTTTTCCTTCTTTCAGGAGCAATGCCACATGAAGAAAAAAGGAATACGAAGGACGTTCTATGCAGTGAGGTTTCACCATGATAGCTGATAAAGCTAATAAGAAGTCCCAGGGTGTTCTGTACAGAAAAAAGCTAACGGCAGTGCGTGTGAAACCCAAGAAATTAAAAGACCACCGGGAAAAAAAAAACACTTAATTCTTAAAATGAAAAGAGGCTGATTGAAAAGTTCGTGCATGTATTCATCAGGCTATTGTTTGTAGTTAGCGGTATTTGGTCTTGAATCCTCGTACTGAATCGCTCTACAAATTGTTGAAATCAAGGAACCTCATATGATAGGAGACAATTTCATCAAGCCTTTGCTTACTAGGTGCTGTGATGCAAGTGCTAGGAGAGCAACATGTGGGAAAGAAGATAAACAAGATATCTCTTTCTAACAACACAAGCAGAAATCCTATCGTGAACATGAGATTTGACATTTTGGACAGGGTACTTACAAGGCGACCTCTAGATGAAGTTAAACGATATTTCCTTCCGTATCTTCATTTCAAGGACCCGAAGATGCACGAGAGCTATTAAGAAAGTAAGGTTCGATCGGTCTCGAAATGGAAAGCACTGTAAAATTCAAAAATGTTTTATTTTGCAACAGTTAGCTACAGATCCCAGCTACGTATCTACATGCAAGGGTTGTCTGAAAAGTAATGCCTCCACCTTCATAAGTCTTCTACAGTTGGCAGCATTGGTATGCAGTAGGTGTGGTGTCACCGCCAGACACCACACTTGCTAGGTGGTAGCTTAAATCGGCCGCGGTCCATTAGTACATGTCGGACCCGCGTGTCGCCGCCATCAGTACTTGCAGACCTAGCGCCACCACATGGCAGGTCTAGAAAGACGGACTAGCACTCGCCCCAGTTGTACGGACGACATTGCTAGCGACTAGACGTACGAGGCCTTCCTCTCATTTGCCGAGAGACAGTTAGAATAGCCTTCAGCTCAGTTAATGGCTACGACCTAGCAAGGCGCCATTAGCCTTACCTACTTTGAGAGTTATAGTATAAATGTCTCAAGAAGAACGCTGTATTCATCAGAGAATAAAAGTTAAGTATAAAGCAACTACGTACTTTTCTTGCTACCATTCAATAGTTATCCTGTTTCAGAATTCACGCCCGTCTGCATTACATCGCGTGCCTTTCGGCTACCTCAGAGTGGCGTGGCTCTTGCTACGCCACAACAGTAGGTACTGGCTTGTTCCGTAGCCTCTTCTCTACAGCTACCGTTGGCGGGAAGCTTTAGCATTTACCGGTTGCGTTGTTACAGTGTAAAGTATGGAACCCTGCGCAGACGGTCGGTCAATGCGATTTAAAAAATGTGCAGTCATTGAATTCTTGACAGCAGAAAGTGTCACCTCAAAGGAGATTCATCGCAGAATGAAAGCAGTTGATGGTGATTGTGTTGATGTGAGTACTGTGCGTCGTTGGGCGAGTAAGTTAAAAGATGATGAGGCGGGAACAACTGATCTCCGTGACAAACAAAGATCTGGACGTCCTGTGGCAGTAATCACCCAGTTTCACAAGCAAAATGTTGACAGAGTAATTGAGGATGATCGTCGTATCACTCAGAGAAAAATTCCAAGCACAATCGGCATTTCACAAGATCGTGTGGGTCACATTATCGCTTTGCTTGGCTATCGGAAGATCTGTGCACGATGGGTACCCTGGATGCTGACTCCTGAAATGAAAGCGCATGGACTTGAAATTTGCCAGGAACTCCTCTAGTGTTACGAGAATGAAGGTGACGCCTTTCTCTGTTCAACTGTGACAGGAGACGAACGTGGGTACACCATTACGACCAGAAGACGAAACGTCAGTCTATGGAATATCGGCAGAAAGACTCGCCCCAGAAAAAGGAATTCAAGACGCAGCCCTCAGCTCGAAAAATCATGTACACAGTGTTCTGGGGCGCAGATGGTATTATCTGTGTTGATGTCCTTGATCGTGGAACAACAATAAATTCAGAACATTACATCACAATGCGGCGAACTTAGAATTGTGAGGACATCATTATGCTTCTGATGAAGACGTTGAGAGAACTGTGAGACTGTGGTTGCGGAAACAGAGTGTCGACTTCTTCCGTGAAGGCTTCAGGAAACTTGTTCATTGTTGGCAGAAATATGTCCAATTGGCTGGTGATTATGTGGAAAAGTGAATATTGGTAATTGAAGATCACATTCTAAGGATTATTTCTACGTTTGATCCAAACCAAGTTAACGAAGGTGGAGGCATTACTATTTATTCAACCCTCATAGTAGTCTCTGCAACATCAGTCATAGCGCTGTACCAACTCTGCAATACCCTCGTTATAGCAGGCAGTCGCCAGCACTTTACGCCAATTGCCTACGCTGGCCTACAATTCATTCCCATTGCCAAAAAGTTGTGTTCATAGTCAGAGGTTCATGTGAGCAGCGGGCTTTGTTGTGGATGATCAAACACTTTCCATTGAAAACGCTTAGGAGCATCTTCAGAGCACCTGCAGAGTGCGACCGAGAACTGTAATGAAGAAGGGAATGCATGACAGTTATGTGGGCTGCAAAATTCCTCACCAGGCACTAATACTTGGCGGGAGACATTGGTTACCAGGCATTTTTACACGACCAGTGTGCGCTCAGAATTGAACAGAGTCACATGACGCGATCGACAGGCATGCTACAGATACTGACCCACACATATGTGCAAAGCTTCATCGGATTTTCACTGTGGTTTCCATTTCGTGCCCGATCGGCTCTTACTTTCCGAACATCTCTTGTATTTTCTGTGGCTCCTAATTTTGGGACGCGGAGAACAGTTAGTAGGGAATCACAAACTGTATTGTTTATTACCGAAATCATTATTCATTTCAAATAACTGAATTGCAGTCACGTTCAGCAACATCCCAAGTGCCACAAAACAACGTTAATCCTTCACACTGGAATTTTATGACCATCAGAACGCGTAGTGGCTAATTAGTAGGACAACACTTCAGCGAGTGCAGCCGACCGACAATACACTCTAGCCAGCCCCATACTGCAATTACTGTGCCACACAAAGCGGACGCATGAAGCGACAACAATCATAGTACCAGAACGCATAATTAGAAGACAAAGATTGCTCTAAAATGCTGGACTCGTTTGAACCAAGTTCTTAGGCGGTATTGGCTGAGCCATTCGTAGCTGCAGTAAAGTAATACGTAATCTTCTATGAAGCTTATGATAAACCTACGACAAATGTCACAAAAAATAACAAATATACTGTCGTCAGTGGATATATAATTCTCACATACTCACCTAAATAATATCACGCCACTTCTTTACACTGCAATCAGATGAAACGATCAAAGATGCATCTTCGTCAAACCACTTGTCTATGTTTGACGTATAAAAGATCACGCCCTGAAAGAAGAGTAACTGTTCTCAGAATCACTGGATACTACTGCACACGGCACAGATGTTTTTCGATCACGTAAGACGTATATTGAGGAAAATGAGATGCATTGGTCTAAGGTGGTAGGTGTATGTACAGAAGGAGCACCTTTCATTTTGGGCATTCGCTCTGGATTCCCCACAGAGGTGAAAGAAATTGATCCAAATACAACATTGAGACAGCATTGTACATCTTTGTACTTTTGTAGACTTCCAGATGATTTGTTGAATGTACACACTCATGTAGAAAAGACTGTAAACCACATCAGATACTGCAAAAAATGCAGGAGTTCTCAAAGAGTTGTGCAAATAAGTTGGACTCGTTTGAACCAAGTTCTTAGGCGGTATTGGCTGAGCCATTCGTAGCTGCAGTAAAGTAATACGTAATCTTCTATGAAGCTTATGATAAACCTACGACAAATGTCACAAAAAATAACAAATATACTGTCGTCAGTGGATATATAATTCTCACATACTCACCTAAATAATATCACGCCACTTCTTTACACTGCAATCAGATGAAACGATCAAAGATGCATCTTCGTCAAACCACTTGTCTATGTTTGACGTATAAAAGATCACGCCCTGAAAGAAGAGTAACTGTTCTCAGAATCACTGGATACTACTGCACACGGCACAGATGTTTTTCGATCACGTAAGACGTATATTGAGGAAAATGAGATGCATTGGTCTAAGGTGGTAGGTGTATGTACAGAAGGAGCACCTTTCATTTTGGGCATTCGCTCTGGATTCCCCACAGAGGTGAAAGAAATTGATCCAAATACAACATTGAGACAGCATTGTACATCTTTGTACTTTTGTAGACTTCCAGATGATTTGTTGAATGTACACACTCATGTAGAAAAGACTGTAAACCACATCAGATACTGCAAAAAATGCAGGAGTTCTCAAAGAGTTGTGCAAATAAGTTGGAGCCAAATTCAATGTGCTCTTGTTCCACTCAAAATTTCGAAGCCTATCACGTCGCAAGTTGTTCAATGAAGTGCTACAGCTTCCACATGAAACTACTTTGTTTCTGGGAACGGCAAAGGAGAAAGGCTTGTTTGGCAGAATAACAGGTAATATATTTATTTCCAAAATGACACGTGTTTCAGATATCTTGTCTTTATAGAACTAAACACGTTTAACTTCGGTTTACAAGGAAATATGGTGAATATATTGGCAGCACAAGTTCTTTTCGCAGATTGGAGCTTTACCAATGCAGGGTTGAAGTTCAAGGCAGTTTGATGATCCCAGAACAGGTAGTGGATCTCGACGCGAACAATGAAAAATGCTGATTCACAAGTAAGTCAGCATTTATAATCAGTAATAAATTATATCAGTAACTATTTTCATGACCTGGAGAACTGACAAGTAAATGCCTAAGTTTTAAGACGTTTTTCAATAAATGAAGGAATGTTTTCATGTAATGAAGTACAAGCCAAAGTATAATTTCTTGAACTATGTGAAGACCACACACGGAAAATAGATTTCTCTAAAACAGAAGAAATAACATTTGGAGAAATATTGGTGACAAGTATCCATTATTATCAGAAAAGCATTAAGAACCGTAGTTCCATTCGACACAACTTACAGATGTAAACGCGAATCTGTGACTGCAGTGGCCATGAAAACAAAAGGAAGGAACAGACTGAACATGAAATACGATTTACAATACACACTGGCCGATACCAAACTGAATATAAGAAATATTGTTAGAAATAAGCAATAGAAACCATCTCGTAGACTTTCGTTATTAGTATAACACCTACAAAACATGGGTTTTATATGTTGAACGTTATTGGACTATAGTGTATTTTGCTGTAATTTTAAAAGCAGGGGTGGCAAACATTTTATTCCCAGCCTAAGCTTTAGTTAGATATTAACTCTATTAAGGGTATCGATTTCTCTACAGAGGCTCGACAGAAATATGGAAACACAGAAAACACAATGTATTACCGTGCCTAATGAAGTGTTCGAAACCTGTTGATATTAAAAACTGATTTCTATCGTCCCGGAATGGATAAATACAGGTCCTACATGGTTTTCAAGGGAATCTTGTGCCATTCTTTCTGAAAATAGTGGCAAGTTCAGGTAACGATGTTGAATAGTGATTAAGCAATCTTCTCTTCAAAGTGGGCCACAAAAGCTCAATAACAATCAGATCGGGTGACTGTAGTGGCCAGGGGAAATGCGAAAATTCATCCACGTACTCACAAAACCAGTCCTGGACGATGAGAGCCTTGTGATAAGGGCCGCTGTCGTCTATACCATTGGGGAACAAACTCTGTACCACGGAATGTAAATGATCAGCGAAAATAGTCGTATGAATCTTTGCATAAATGCGATCTTGCAGAGTAACCATGGCGCCCATGGAAGACCACGTTGTAGCAGCCCACAGTGCTTCTCTTTTGGTACGTAAAGAAGGCGAGAAGATGGAAACAGTGTGAAACAAGACTCATCTGACCAAATGACTTCCTTCCATTGTTCTGCAGTCAAAGTTTTATGGCTCCGTCATAAAGTTTTCCTGTTACGGGCATCTACATCACTGAAGAGTGGTTTTGAAATTCCAGCTCACCCTAGAGTTCGTTCCTTAAGGAAAATGGGTACCGGACACGGCTGCACGGCTGTCCCTTTACGCCTTAAAAACAGGTCTGAGGTATTGCCGACTGGTGAAAGTACGTTTGAATCACCACGGGACCCCTTGCCTGTTGGGACTGTGGCAGATGTTCCTGAAAGGTTCGGACGAGCGCAAAGATTAGTATTGCTTGTCATTGGGAGCTCCAATGTTAGGAGGGTAACGGAGCCTCTCAAGGAAACAGCGGACAGATCAGGAAACAAAGCCAGTGTCCAATCTTTTTGCTTGACAGGAGATCTCGTCTTAGATGTGGGGGAGCCTCTGACGGCACCGACTGAGCACACTGGATGCACAGGGCCGTAAATTGTGGCTCCTGTCGGCATGATTGACGCTTGCCGCCAAAATTCGGTTCCTATAGGCGGTTGGATTCTTTGGTGAAGACAGTTAGCCCCGTTCGCGGGATGGAAGTAGAGCTATCGTTCGTTTTGCAGCATCGTTCCAAGAACGGATTGCATGCCTCGCTTTGTACCCGAGTGGAAGGCTTGAACAGATGCTGACAAGGAACCCCTTGAGTGTGAGGGCCGGCCTGGGCGGCAGAGCGGTTTTAGGCGCGTCAGTCTGGAACTACACGACCGCTACGGTCGCAGGTTCGAATCCTGCCTCGGGCATGGATGTGTGTGATACCCTAGCGTTAGTTAGGTTCAAGTAGTTCTAAGTTATAGGGGACTGATGGCCTTAGAAGTTGAGTCCCATAGTGCTCAGAACCATTTTTGAGTGTGAGGTCACAAAAGGCCAATGGTGTTAACGGCATTCGATGCCCCACATAATGTTTACCATGCAAGCACAATATTGGCAGCTAATGGCAACACGGGGAGGCACTAGAGGTATCCAAAGGTGAGCACAGTATGAGGTTATCAACCGTAGTTGAGCTGATAAGTCGATGAGTAACCCACAACAGTGCTACAGTGCTAGTGGTGTTGATACAAGGCAGAGCAATGGCATCGATAAAGAAAGCAAACATTGCATAATATTTACAAGTTGCCAAATTTGCCATTTCGTCAGAAAGGAACCTAGGAAATTTCGCAGAGTGAGACAGAAGTGGTAGATCAAATATTAGCGTTTCTACAAGATGAGTCAATGGAACATATGGAGTCGTATACGCTCGACCGTGAGGACAATGAACATGAGGAATACAATGATGACGATACATGCTTAATAAGTGAAAGTGATATTGAAACGTGTCGAGCCATGTAGTCCATCATCATTGTCAGAGAGGGAGCCATATTTAGTGAAACGTACTAAAGGGCAATCGTTGTCCAAGGATCGGGTATTAAACACAAATACATACATGGAAGATCATCCACAGCTTAGTAAAAAAAATTGTGATCAGACTTCAAATACGTCCGCAGCAATATGACTGTGTAGTGCATAAGAAAAAGGAAGGAGGACAAGGAGCAGTTGCTGAAAAACTGGTGTTTGCGCGTCGTGGATGCTCGTGCAATTTACAAATGTGCATGAGAGTGACGTACTATGTTATGCACATCAAATTACGCGCGACATAAGGAAGATAACAAAATTTCAAACAAAGCGTCAACTTGACGATGCACAGCAAACTGCGGGAAGGGCCCGAAAATTTGTAGATGAGATAAACAAACCGTTGTTCAGTAAGGAATTTGTTTTCAGCTCCAACCAATTGGAATTTGAAGAAAAAACGCGTATGAATGGAACCCTGAAAATTAGACGTACCAAGAGAGTTGTATCAAAATCAACTAACATCAATGTGTTGACGCTTCTGTATCCTATTATGCCGATGTCAACCTGAGTGGACCGAGCGAGGTGGCGCAGTGGTTAGCACACTGGACTCGCATTCGGGAGGACGAGGGTTCAATCCCGCGTCCGGCCATCCTGATTTAGGTTTTCCGTGATTTCCCTAAATCGCTCCAGGCAAATGCCGGGATGGTTCCTCTGAAAGGGCACGGCCGGCTTCCTTCCCTAATCCGATGAGACCGATGACCTCGATGTTTGGTCTCTTCCTCAAAACAACCCAACCAACCCCCCCCCCCCCCCCTCAACCTGGGTGGTAAATTGGCTAGAAAGTTATTTACTGTGCAGCTAAAAGTCAGAAGTGCTCTTCCCACTACTATTCTTTCCCGAGTGCGTGATCTTGCAAGGGTAGTAGGAAATATTTAGGTCACAGGAAGTAAGAGTGGGAAAACTGGCGTGAGAGAACTACAACTATGGTATGAGCACTGCTTTTGGCTAATAGTTGGTCAAAATAACTTGCTCTTGTTTGATTGCTAGTCTGCGTATAAAAATCACACATCTTTAGAGCAAATTATATCTCCTGAAAAGTGTTTGATATTGCTGTTCATACTACCTGGAACCACTGGACAAATTCAGCCTCTGGATGTTTTTTTTCCGCGCCTATAAAACATATTATTGTACTATCTACAGATATACATTAAAGGATAGCCAGTTTTACGATTAGCTCCACGATAGACCGTTTCACATTCGGTTGCATCCCATTACATTCCACCAGCTCTCACCATCCCGGTACACTAATATGAGTCGACATGCATTCGTTAAGAGTGGATACCCAGCTGAACGTCCTGCACGATTTGTCACTCCGAATAAGTTCACCTTCAATCTTGTAATCTCTGTGGCCTGCTATTTTTCATTCGTTGTTAATGGTTTGTTTTGAACATTTACTGAAAGCTGACGATGCCCATTTTGTGAAGTGTAATACATACACCTCATAGAAGGTTGATATCTGCACCTCCCGGAGACTCATTTTCTGTCCTCCTCCTGACGCACATGGTGAGTCAAAAAAATGGTTGGAATGGCTCTGAGCACTAAGCGACTCAACTTCTGAGGTCATCAGTCGCCTAGAACTTAGAACTACTTAAACCTAACTAACCTAAGGACATCACACACATCCATGCCCGAGGCAGGATTCGAACCTGCGACCGTAGCGGTCACGCGGTTCCAGACTGAAGCGCCTTTAACCGCACGGCCACACCGGCCGGCTCATGGTGAGTCATCAGTAGATAATATCTTTCCTTTCATAACTGTTAACGTATCACTTTCAACTGAGCCTTACTAAAGACTGACCTTCCGACCTCTTACTCAAGAGGTTCCTGGTCAGACGATTCTGTGACAGTCTTGGATGAGAATATCTCGACATCCGCTATCGTTTGGAGAATTGTAGGACGCTCTTTTAGATGTCAGGCAGGCGCAACACACAGGAAGCAGCACCTGGGGTAACGGAGTTCTAAACAGGCCCAATAAGATGCGTTCTGATTCCAGACCCGACAGTGATCGTCATGGCAGGTCGTAGAAAGAAAATGTTACTATACTGTTAGTGAACTGCAGGAGCGACTGTGGAAACTTTCCGGAACCAGTCTCGCTTATAAATGTTAACAATGCCCACATAGCACTAGAAACAGAAAGCTGGCTGGAACCAGATGCTAATAACATTTAAACTGTGGACTCCGATTGGAATGTACATCGCATAGATGGGTTGAACGCTGATGGTGGAGGCGTGTTTGTAGCCATAAAAAAATACAATAATGTCCACAGAGATTAGAAGGGGAGAGTTTTGCACCTCGGAACACTTTTCAGACTTTTGTCTCTAACCAGTCCTGAGCAGAAGTTTAACATATTTTTATGTTCTAGTTATAATGATGGTATTCATTTTTATGTCTTTTTCTGAAGTTAGAAAACTGTTCTGGAAAATTAAGGTTTTTCCAAATGCTGAAACATGTTCCAACGTATAACATGGTCAAGCACCTTGGAGCTACTATTGTATTGAGATTTAAACGCGAAGAAATCAAGAAAATCTTGTCAATATCATATTTAGTCTTCTATCTTTACACTATTATTCTACTACACACCCATAATCAGTAAGTGAAATCAAATTAAGCAGAAGTATTAGCAAAAACCAGTTACAAGTTAAATACATTATTAAACTGAAGTTATTAGAAACTAATACAAATTCCCATTTTCAAGACAATCAGAGTTGTTAAGACACTAATGAAACTTAGTTAACTGGCGAATATTACATGTTTCATTATAAAATATCTTCTTCCGTTTCAAGGTAAAAGACGGTGCATGAGCGACGGAGTATGGCTTAACTGTCCGCACGATATATAATTAGTTTTTAAAATACATAGAATTTTACTTACCATAAAATCTGTAACAATAATTAGCAACATATTTCAAAAACCTTTATTGTACGATACAGCACTTAAATGTATAGACATCTATAAACATTTATAAATGCTGTACGAAATACAACCTCATGTCAAACAACTACAAAGCTGCAGACAAAGGCGAAAACTGCTTATGACGGTCTCTAGTTCGCATTCATTTGTGTGATTCTAAGCACCGATCAAAAACATGTGTTGCAAGGTATACTATCCTTTAGGTACAACACTCTCCTCTACACATGGCTAATGCGAAATAATTTGAGTGAAGATATGGGTTAAAGGTGGGTCAAATAAGGTCGTGGGATGCTTTCATAGATCGATCGCATGCCTCAGGGGCAGTATTGGCGGAACATTTGAGGAGAAACTTGGAGAATATTTCATTTAAATTTCTTTGGCATGTTGTAATATATGGCGGAGATTCAAACTTAATCGCTGTAGAGTGGGAAATTCAAGTGTTAGGAGGCGGGGGGGGGGGGGGGGGGGGGGCGGGGGTAGTAGATGCATGGAATCATGTGAAATTGTTCTTGGTGCCTCATCCGAAAATTACCTTGAGCAGTTAATCAGAGAACCGACTCGTGAAGATAACATCTTAGATGTGAACCTGAATTATACGACTCAGCATGGGACAGGGTATCAGCGATCATAAGGCCATCACACCATCAACGAATACGGCTGTAAATAGGAATACAAAGAAAGGGCGGAAGAACTTCCTGTTTAACAAGAGTGACAAGAAACAGATTACAGATTACCTGAGCGGTCAGCGTCAAAATCTCATCTCCAGCACTAACAATGTTGAGTACAGATGGGCAAAGTTCAACAGCATGTGCTTTAGACAGGTTTGCGTCGAACAAAATTAAGAGGGATGGAAAAGGCCCACCGTGGTGCATCAACTGTTTTAGAAAGCCGCCAAGCTACAAAAGTAAAAAATGCTGCACTGCAAATTTAATCGTAGCCAAAGTCTCACACACAAGCAAAAACTAAATGAAACAAAAATTAGCGTAAGGAGAGCCATGCATGTAGCGTTCACCCAGTTAGAAACTAAAATTCTATCTACCAACTAACAGTCGGGGCTATACTAAAAAGCGTAAAGATGTCGGCGACAACAGAAGAAACAATTCATTTGCTTATCATGTGACAACAGCACTGATGCTAAGCTTAGGATGTGTTCCAAGGCTTTTTGTGACATGTTTGTGCTTTCCAGGAAAAGAGTTCTAACAGCTAGAGTAAACAGAAAAGTGTGTAATATCGATGAAGATGTAGATAGTGATGAAGTTAGCAACGAGCTGAATACAACACGTCTTGGTATATCGCATAGAGACAGTCGTGGAAAACATGGCAGTGATAAGCACCAAATCAGTGAAGTCTCAATATACAGTGTTAGAGATCACATTACAACGTTTCCGAAATACAGTCATTATTCACGGAAAGACCATACAAATAAGTGAAAAATGTGGCTGTAATGCATCGACTGTATGAAAAAGAATGACTTGATTCAGGAATTTTACCCGTAAAATATGAAATGTATGCTAAGGGTGCTGAGTTAAATATAAGCTTCAAGTTATTACTTACAGACACTTGTAAAATTTATGGTGAGTATGCTGTTTCTACTATAGATGCTACTCCTATCAAAGTTAGGCTGCTCCAGCTAAAAGCCGAAAATGCGTACTCTCTGTTGAGAGAATACACAAAGGCTTGTTCCAATAGTGATAGCGACTACTATGCAATGTGCGTTTTCTGCAGTTTGAAAACTGTATTCACATTTGTATTTTGTGCGTTTGATCCTCAGAAAATAATTCATTAGCTAAGAAATGAGTGTATATATGAATAGTATGTAACTAAAAGACAGTGGCTGTTACATACTGATTATAGAGGTACCATGTGCATTTAATTTAACAGTGTCATTTTCCTTCTTCGAACTGAAATTCATGGCATTAATTTTCTTTATGTTCAATGTCACTTCATTCTTTATTGCCCAGTTCTAAACGTCCTTCCCGCTCTCTATACTGAGGCAGTTCTTTGTGCTAGTTTGATTTACAACAGGCTACAGGCAATTCCAACATAAAAAATCAAAACATAGGCATTGTTCTACCTAAGGCAGTTGTGAGTATACAACCTTAGATTCCACATATGCAACTCCAATTTAGATACAATGCGTATGTGGCCAGAAGATACTGCCTCAAGGGATTCGTCAGAAATTGTGTCCTGCATTATGCAAGTGCCCAGTCATCCCTCGACTGAACATTTTATATGAAAGTTAATTTTTTTCATCCTCTTGTACTAGACAAAACAAAAACAATACAGTGATTAATGTGCATTATTCTCTCATTGCTAAAGGACTCTATGATTCCATTCAACATCATTTCCTTGTTCCTGGACGTACCTAATTGTCCAGTGATCGAGATTTTGGCTCAACAGAAAGGCAACTCAGACAAACGGATCATATTTACACAACTGACCAGTAGTATGAAATTGTGAAAATGCCAGAATCAAAGACCCGTTTAAAATCATTCGAATGAAAACAGAAGATTTCAGGGATTTTCAACAGTTAAACCGCAAAACAGTAGAGAATGGAATTGGTGCTAGGTTCAGTATCAGAAAAATAACTACTGTGAAATTCGATAGATAACCATGCATGCTCTTTTTAAGCACACCCACTCAGAAGTAGAACAGTGGCAAGGATTGGAACTCTCCAAGAAGATGCCAGGTCGTCTCACAATTACCAGAAGAGTACCCGTGCGTGATCATTCTTATATGACTAAACTTCTTGTAGAAATACCATTACTCTATCAATTCAGATGGCCCATAATTAGCATCCATGAAGGCAAAAGACATCATGGAAACAATTCTATTTATTCCCCCAGTTTTTCACGACGTTTATCAAAAACTAACATCCGCAGAAACCTTGGACAGTGAAGATAAACTACAAGAGATGTACATTTGTTTTATGTACTTACTATGGGCCAACGGCCTTCCCACACCGGATCCCGTCAGATAAACGAAGCTAAGAGCTGTTGGGCTTCGGTAGCACTTGGATGGATGTCCATCCGGGTCCACCGAACACTTCGGGCAAGCGGGATGTAGTCAGCACTTGTGAAACCAATTGAGGAGCTGCTTCATTGCAAAGTAGTGTCAGGTCACGTTAACTGACAATGGCCGGGAGAGCGGTTTGTTGACCACGTGCTCCTCCATATCCGAAACCAAAGACGCCTGTGGTCTAAGGATGACACGGCGGTCGGTCGGTACTGTTGGGCCATCCGAGGCCTGTTCGGACGGCATTTAGTTTTTTATTTGATACGTAAGGCTCTTAACATAGTTTTGTAATCAGACAATAGTAACTGAGCCAGGATAAAACTCCGACACAACAGTGCAAAATTCCGCACATAAACTATACCACTCGTAGATCTTCATAATGAATACTTTTTACACTGACGTTCACCTATTTTTCCTTTCGCATAATTTGCCTAACAATAAGTTAAGCAATAGAAACTTGACCCTTTATAGCACGAATAATGTTTCAGAATAGCGACTTAGAAAATGCAATTTATCTTGATTTTTTAACAAAGGGGCATAGGTCATCCTAGATGCAGACTCCTCATCTGACGATAGCCAAATTAGAGAGGATATAAAGCGCAGACCAGCAGCATCAAGAAAAGCGATTCTGAAAAATAGAAATTTGTTAATATCGAATATAAATTTAAGCCTTCGGACGTTTCTTCTGAAAGTTTATTGGAAAATTATGGTTTGGGCTCAGCTGTATTGTCACTTCAATATACAGTCAGTTTTGGTAATAAACAGGCTATCCTCAGGCATCTACACACACCGAAAAAGAGAAAAATAAGGCTAGAAATGTAATTACAGTTGGGACTAAGAATGAATCTGAGTGATGAGAAAGAACGTACCGAACCACAGGTCCTACGACTGGAAATAAGGGAAGGACTTTATCCAGCACATGTGGTGGGAAATGTGGTAAGGAAGAGAAATTAGGCTTTTTGTGCACAGAAGAGCAAAGAGTTTCTTTCCGATGTCATATAACTAAAACAAAGTGGCCCTCTGTGCGTTAGCAGAGGAGGTGATCGGCAGATATCTTAGTACTTAGGTCACTGCGCTACAGCCAAGACGTACGTAAGGGTCTGCACTAAATGCGTGTACGCAGCGATAAGGAGAGGAATAGGGGAAAGGGCTACGGAAGTGCGACTTGCGTCAGAGTTTGTAAATGTCAAACGCACCCATGAGTTGGATTCAGTTATGCTGCTAGCACCAAATGAACAAGTGTGCACAGACTTTCCGGTGCAACTGAACCAGCTCTAAGAATTGCCTCTATATTAGGAACAGGAAGGAGGCTTACAATCTGTCGATAAACAATAAAGTGACATTGAACATAAAGAAAACTAATGCCATGAATTTCAGTTTGAAGAGGAGAGATGACACTGTTAAATTAAATGTACATGGCACCTCTATAGATTATGTAACAAATGCAAAATATCTAGGAATGAATCAGTTGAAGTGGTGTGAATACGCAAAGATACTTGTCATCAGCATATTATACCCTTAGAATTCTGTCAGTGTGTAACAACCAGTAACTTTTAGCTACATACTATTCATATATACACTTTGTTCTTAGCTACGATTTTCTTTTCTGGGGAACAAATGCACAAAACATGAACGCAGATTTGAAACTGTGGAAAAGGGTCATAATAACAATAAGCAAACATAGTGGTCGAGCTCGTTATATAAAGATCTGTTAAAAACACTGGGGACTTTTGCTGCACCGCGTAAATACATCGATCAATCAGCTGTACAATTAAAAAAGAATATTCATAATTATTGCACTAACAGTTCTGTCAATGACTTCGGAACAAAAACCAGACCGAACTTACATTTCCCAGAACAAGCACAATACTCAAAACAACATTTTTTCCCACGGAATAATACTGTACTATAAATTGCCAAAGGAGATTAAAGAAATTACTGAAACAAACTTATTTAAAATTGCAGTTAAAAAGTACCTGTTAACAATACATTCTATACGCTGAAGGATTAATTGGATAACACAGAAATAGGTGTTTGATAAGAAATGCAACACAAATAAATAATAATAACGATAATAAAATATCTATCAATCTGCATACCTATAATTTTTCTTTTTTTTCTGCAAAAACTTACTCCCAAAGCTATTCATTGTGTAATAGTGCCACCTTAACCTCTTTCTGAGCTCAACATATCACTTGTTATACAGAGATCCTGACTCAGTTTTTCAGGTTAGCAAATGAGACAGGGCAAAAAATATTGTCCTGAGGTTAGCTAATAGAGGGTATGTAATGTTATGAAACAGTGTGTGTGTGTGTGGTGTGTGTATTAGCTGGTAGTGATAAATGAATGAAAACTGTAGAAAAGCCGTTTACATTATTAAATAACTTACGTGCAAAACAGCATCATACACATAAAGCGAATAAGTCAGCACTGTTGCAGACAGACCAGCCTTTTATTTTGGATTTTGCAGACTCCATTCTTCATCTGGTTTAAGTTTTCCGCGGTTTCCCTAAATTACTTCAGGCACATGCGGAGATGGTTGCTACTCTAGGGCCACCGTCGACTAGCTGTCCCACACTTCTCATACTAGATCTGTGAGTATTTAAATGCCTTTATATGTCATTACCATATTTTAGTTATCCTTAAATTGTAATACCAAGACGTGTCCAATTCTTTGTAAGAATGATGTTTTTGTTGTGGTCTTCAGTCCAGGGACTGGTCTGATGCAGCTCTCCATGCTACTCTATCCTGTGCAAGCTGCTTCATCTCCCAGTACCTACTGCAACCTACATCCTTCTGAATCTGTTTAGTGTATTCATCCTCTTGGCCACCCTCTGTGATTTTTACCCTCCACGCTGTCCTCAAATACTAAATTGGTGATATGCCTCAGAATATGCCCTACCAACCGATCCCTTCTTCTAGTCAAGTTGTGCCACAAATTTCTCTCCAATTCTATTTCATACCTCCTCATTAGTTATGTGATCTACCCATCTAATCTTCAGCATTCTTCTCAGCATTCTTCTGTAGCACCATATTTCAAAAGCTTCTATTCTCTTCTTCTCTAAACAATTTATCGCCCATGTATCACTTCCATACATAGCTACACTCCATACAAATACTATCAGAAACGACATCCTGACACTTAAAATCAATACTCGATGTTAATAAATTTCTTTTCTTCAGAAACGTTTTGCTTTCCATTGCCAGTCTACATTTTATATCCTCTCTACTTCGGCCATCATCAGTTATTTTGCTCTCCAAATAGCAATACTCATTTACTACTTTAAGCCATTCATTTCCTAATCTAATTCCCCCAGCATCACCCGATTTAATTCGACTACATTCCATTATTCTCGTTTTGCTTTTGTTGATGTTCATCTTATATCCTCCTTTCGAGACCATGTCCATTCCGTTCAGCTGCTCCTCCAGCTCCTTTGCTGTCTCTGACAGAATTACAATGTCATCGGCGAACCTCAAAGTTTTTATTTCTTCTCCATGGATTTTAATTCCTACTCCAAATGTTTCTTTTGTTTCCTTTACTGCTTGCTCCCTTTCATGTCCCTCGACTCTTATAACTACCATCTGGTTTCTGTACAAATTGCAAATAGCCTTTCGCTCCCTGTATTTTACCCCTGCCACCTTCAGAATTTGAAAGACAGTATTCCAGTCAACATTGTCAAAAGATTTCTCTAAGTCTATAAATGCTAGAAACGTAGGTTTGCCCTTCCTGAATCTATTTTCTAAGATAAGTCGTAGGGTCAGTATTGCCTCACGTGTTTCAACATTTCTACGGAAGCCAAACTGATCTTCCCCGAGGTCGGCTTTTACCAGTTTTTCCATTCGTCTGTAAAGAATTCGTGTTAGTATATTGCAGCAGTGGCTTATTAAACTGATAGTTCGGTAATTTTCACATCTGTCAACACCTGCTTTCTTTGGGACTGGAATTATTATATTCTTCTTGAAGTCTGAGGATATTTCGCCTGTTTCATACATCTTGCTCACCAGATGGTAGAGTTTTGTCAGGACTGGCTCTCCCAAGACCATCAGTAGTTCTAATGGAATGTTGTCTACTCCCGGGGCCTTGTTTCGACTTAGGTCTTTCAGTGCTCTGTCAAACTCTTCACGCAGTATCATATCTCCCATCTCATCTTCATCTACATCCTCTTCCATTTCCATAATATTGTCCTCAAGTACATCTCCCTTGTATAGACCCGCTATATACTCCTTCCACCTTTCTGCTTTCCCTTCTTTGCTTAGAACTGGGTTTCTATCTGAGCTCTTGATATTCATGCAAGTGGTTCTCTGTTCTCCAAAGGTCTCTTTAATTTTCCTATAGGCAGTATCTATCTTACCACTAGTGAGATAAGCCTCTACATCCTTACATTTGTCCTTTAGCCATCCCTGCTTAGCCATTTTGCACTTTCTGTCGATCCCATTTTTGAGACGTTTGTATTCCTTTTTGCCTGCTTCATTTACTGCATTTTTATATTTTCTCCTTTCATCAATTAAATTCAATAACTCTTCTGTTACCCAAGGATTTCTATTAGCATTTGTCTTTTTACCTACTTGATCCTCTGCTACCTTCACAATTTCGTCTCTCAAAGCTACCCATTCTTCTTCTATTGTATTTCTTTGCCCCATTCTTGTCAATCGTTCCCTAATGCTCTCCCTGAAGCTCTGTACAACCTGTGGTTCTTTCAGTTTATCCAGGTCCCATCTCCTCAAATTCCACCTTTTTGCAGTTTCGTCAGTTTTAATCTACAGTTCATAGTCTTGTTCCTCCTGCGACCGTACTTCACTAAGTCCCACTATATCTAACTTTAACCTATCCATTTCTCTTTTTAAATTTTCTAACCTACCTGCCTGATTAAGGGATCTGACATTCCACGCTCCGATCCGTAGAACGCCAGTTTTCTTTCTCCTGATAACAACGTCCTCCTGAGTAGTCCCCGCCCGGAGATCCGAATGGGGGACTATTTTACCTTCGGAATATTTTGCCCAAGAGGACGCCAGCATCATTTAACCATACTGTAAAGCTGCATGCCTTCGGGAAAAATTAGGGCTGTAGTTTCCCCTTGCTTTCAGACGGTCGCAGTACCAGCACAGCAAGGCCGTTTTGTTTAGTGTTACAAGGCCAGATCAGTCAACCATCCAGACTGTTGCCCCTGCAACTACTGAAAAGGCTGCTGCCCCTCAGTTGAATAAAACTAGTAGGCCTGCTACTACAACTGGGAGTACACTCCCACCTGCAGAATGGTGAACGGACCTAGCGACTACTTTTTTCTTGTTGCAGTGGAAATTAGGATTAGAAGATGAAGGAATTGGTGGCACCGCGGGAACATCACACGCTATGGAACGTACGAGGGCCGTTCAGTAAGTAATGAAACAGATATTTTTCTCGGCCAATTTCGGTTGAAAAAAATGCGGATTTTTTTGTGGGGCGTCGGGGGTATACTCCTTCTTCAGCAGTTTCATGAAGTTCCGATGAGTCGCGGCGCTATGTGTAGCCTTTAAAATGGCGTGTGTAATAGAGGTGATTTCCAAGCAGAGAGCTGTCATCGAGTTTGTTTTGGCGGAAAACCAGAGCATCGCAGATATTCATTGGCACCTGCAGAATGTCTACAGATACTTAACAGTGAACAAAAGCACTGGGAGTCATTGGTCGACGCGTCTGTCATCATTGCAACAAGGTGGCGCAAACCTGTCCAATCTCCCACATGCCGGCCGCCCGACGCAGCTGTGGCTCCTGCAAAGATGTAACGTGGTGATCGATGGATCAGAATCAAAGACCACGCTGCATAACTGGGCGTCTCTGTTGGTAGTGCTGACATCCTCGTTCAGCAGTTTGGGTATTCACAGGTGTGTGTTGGCTGGGATCCTCGCCACCTTACAGGAGACCATAAAGAGCAATGAAGAACCATCTGTGCTTGCGTAATACGACAGTGACCATGCAAATTTTTTGTCGAACACCGTCACAGGCGACGAAACGCGAATTCATCACTTCGAACCAGTAACAAAACGGCAGTCCATGGAGTGGCACAACACCAACTCTCCTCCAAAGAAAAAGTTCAATACCCGCCCTCAGTCGGTGAAATCATGGCGACAGTCTTCTGGGATTCTGTTTGATGTCCTCCCTTGCGGTGCGTCGATCAACTCTGAAGTTTGTTGTTCTATCCTTAGGAAGCTGTAGAAATGGCTTCAGTGTTTTCGTCGCCACAAAAATGCAAACGAACTGCCCCATGACACCGCAAGGCCTCACACAAGTCTGTGCACCCGAGAAGTGATCTCAAAACTTAATTGAACTGTTCTTCGCCATCTACCTTACAGCCCAACCTTGCTCCTTCTGACTTCCATCTGTTTGACCCAATGAAGGACGCACTCCGCGGGAAGCAGTCCGTGGGTCGTGGGGAGGTTATTGATGCAGCAAGACGGCTACAAGGTCCACGAGTAGAATGATACTATGGGGGGATGCAGGCCCTCACAATGAGTTGATGCAAGGTTTCGCACTGAAAGGAGATTATATTGAAAAATATGGTTTTTAGCTAAAAGAGTGGGAACTGGTATGTTTACTGGAATCCTGAATAAAAACAACCTGCTTTCAGGAAAAATGTGTTATGTTAGTTACTGAACGCTCCTCGTATACAAGCGAAGAAGACACGAACGGTGAATCACTGTAGTGATGATACAGGCCACAGGCGGGAAAATCCACAGACATGAGCGATTTTGATAAAGGGCAGACTGTTACGACATGGCGTCAGGGAACGAGCATTTCGGAAACGGTGAAGCTGGTCTTCTGTTCATGTGCAACTGAAAGCGGCTTAAGGACGCTGAAATCACAAATACGCGACAAGGTGTTAGACATCCACATCTAGTCACAGAACATAGAGGCTTGCCTGCTTTATAAAGCCGAACAAGCAGTGGTCTGTGGGAGAACAAGTACAGTGCTGGTTTAGAAGCATGTGTTTATACAGAGTGAGTCACTAACTATTGGCACCTAGAATAACTCCGAAAGTATGATAATAGCTGAAAAGTTTTGGGCCAAGTGTTGCATTGGAAAATGGCAGCCATTATATGATGTTGGTTTTTTGTTGTTAGTTGGGGTCGCTTCAGCGATATGAAGGTCAACTTTGCTTTTTAAATGGGATGCTATAGTTCGGTGCTTATTTTCTGATAGCGGCTATCGAGACGAATCCAATGATGCGCAACAGTAAGGTCTTTGAAGGTCAACGAAGGTCACAAAGGTGGCATGAAGTCCATTTACAGAAGGTGTTCGAAGTGATGACCATTGGTATCAATGCAGTGCTGCAATCTTCGTATCATGGATTGAGTGGTATTCCTTATCACATCGGCGCTTATCGAAGCACATACTCTGACGATTATCCCATGAAAATTTGTCCCACAAACTGTTCTGCTCCTATCATACTTTCGGAGTTGTTCTTGGTGGCATTACTGCAGACATGCCAACTTTCAAAAGCGAAAAATCAGTAGAATTTTAGCGGTGTACTATTGTGAATTACAACACATCCCTGATGATTGAAGTTGCAATAATTCAATACCTGTAACAACTCAATTACATTTGCTTTATTATTTACATGTAAATACTAAATAATGGACATACCTGAGCCTTCAGATTATATAATTTATCATTCAGCATTCTGAACAACAGGAATGATGAGCTCTGCAGGTTTCTTTGGATTCACACACATTCAAGTGAAGCACTCTTGAGAGAACTAAAGTTCAGAATTACGATCCGAGGAAACAAATTACCGTCTATTAGATTTCTGTTTTGACATTAGCACAGTTTTTGCATGAATAAATCACTGTTAAATGACCACACGTTTTCATTTCATAATGCAACCCATATTTGCATGGTATCTTATATCTGTAAGACATCTTTCCCAAATTTAAATCAATTTTATACCGGATGTACATGTTAGGCTTAGCAAATAATCTGAATAGTTTATCACTCTGAATTTGTCCGATTACGGTAGTTACTTATTCAGCACACCGATAGCTGACTTAGCATTCTTCAATAACTCTGAACTAAATTTCTGCTCAAAGCACTTGCCTTTTTGAACTGATTTTAAAATTAAAAATTTCTCCAAAGACGTTTCTGAAAGCATGGACCTGAACTGAGTTTTGGTCTTTGTAACTGTGCTAAAAATTCTCTCACATTCCGCATTACTACGTGGAATTGACAAAATAGCCAACATCACCTTTGCAAGTTTATTATACTGAAGAATCCTATCAGCCGATTTCATCTGATCTACCAATGCCCACTGAACATCAATTCCCTCTGCTACCAAGCTGGCTTCTTCCAGTTGAAAGCTACAGAACTGAGAGTGGACAATATCAACTTCTGTATCTAGGTGTTCACTTTCGCTAGTCAGAATATTAGAAAATCTGTTTATGAAAAATCTAAGGCTGGAAAATGGTTTGCCAATTGTAGAAATATTTGCAACTTCTGCATGCATTAAAACTTCATCTTTGAATGGAAATTTGTGTATCATGTAATCACATGATAATAAGAAACATTTTCTTACAGACTTAAAGAATACAGACTTTTCCTCAGGCTTCAAAGTGGTCACCAAAGCAAATGTAGAATTCCCTATCATCAGATCACAATCATCCTTTTGATTTGCTGGAGTGTGGTAATCTACATCAGTAAGAGAGCTGGAGGTTTTAATAATGAGTGGTCTCACAAATCTTGCCATCACTTTCTTCAATAGTTCCTCCAAAACTGACCTCACTAAGTGGATATGTAGGGCACTTGACTGAAGAGCTACATTTGGGCTCTCAAAGAAAGGCATAAAACTTGAAAGGAAAAGGCATAAAGATTTGTGTAAATTTGATGACAGAAACATGAACGGTCGTTCCGCACGTGATAAAGCATGGTCCACAGTGTCAATGTTTTTCTGCAAAACTGATGATTGGGTTTTTCTTTTAATTGAGGAGTGTGGTGAAATCTTATCACAGTGCTTGGACGTGTGATATGAAGTAGACACATCTACATTTTGAGTGTGTTTTGGAATTTTATAATTCTTCAAAGTTTCCACTTCAAAGTCCTTACTTACAATTTCTCTCTTGAACAAACTAACCAAAGGGTCCCACTGCTCCAAAATCCTATCTAAGCATCTTTTCAACGATAACCATCGTGTAGGCACATGTTTCAGAATTTTCCTCATTTCTGTGCCATGTAAAGTTTGAAACTTCCTAAATTTTTCTTTCCTCTTTGCACTCCTTTCCAAAGAATAAAACATGTCAATAATATTTTCATCAACGTTAAAGGCAAACATTCCGCCCCCTTCTCAACAGCAAAATTAATTAGGTGACAAGAACAGCCTACAATGATTAAGTTAGGAATTTCTTGCTTCAAACATCCTGCCACATCCTTTTTTAGCCCTACCATTACAGAAGCATTATCGGCACCAAAAGCCAGACAGTTTTTTTAATGGAATACGGAATTCCCATAAAGTTGAAAGTAGAACATCAGCAATATTAGCTCCAGTGGCATCCCCTTTTAAACTAGGCACAGAGAGAAGGCAATTTTGAATTTCACGGAGTTCAAGGCTGAAGAACGATACGATAATAGGATATAACTTAAAGTTCGTTTTATTACTACCATCGGTAGCAGTAGCGAATGGACTCGACTGCAAGTGCGTAATAACACTGCATCGTATGTCGTCGCCATTCTGCACGAAAAATAATCAACACCTCCAAGACACGCAGCCAACAACTACTACAGAGTAAACAAATCCCGCAGCAGAACCGAGAACACAATGGTCCTACGTTCTAGACAATGGTCTTGTAGCAGTGATGCTAACCCTGGCGCACGGTAAAGGAGAGTCAAGAATGAAATTGTCGAGCAGAGGAGCGGGGAGGGGAGAGTAGTAACTCTAAATATTTTTCTCCCTGAAACATTTATCCCTCTAACTTCCCCCTAGGCAGCTTAATTCCCCCTAAATTTAGGGGAAAATCCCCCAACTTGGCAACACTGCCTTGTAGACACAACAACGCTAATCATTTCGCTTGGAACGACTATCGACTACTCCTTGTCCACCATAACTTTACGATTGTGTTGGTGTTACCAGAAGCGGAGGAAATTGGCACTAGTTGAAAGATAATCATTTGTCTCCGAACGCTGCCAACGATGAGTTCGTTACTTCCTTGTAGATACGAAGTGCGAGTTACGCCTACTGCCGCTCCCGACAGCCACCACACGAATCTTCGAAGTTAACGTACACAAGTAGCAGCTACATCTTGTCTTCCACCAATATATCGAAGGCGCAGGACTTTCAGATAGTAAGGAAAGTATTGAAACTGCTCTGAAAGTCGGGAGATCAGTCTTCACGGTAGGGAGATCGGGAGGAAGAAGGGAAAATCGAGAGTCTCCCGCTTAAATCGGGAGAGTTGGCACATCTGCATTAGTTAGTGCCTCACGCTGTATAACTCAAAATACGTCACAGTGTAGTTTAACATGAGATGACGAAAGATGACCGTCGCACAATACGTCACTCAACGCGCACACTCGTTTGCACATTTCAAAGCATTTTAAAAAAGTAGGTTACCATGAGATGACCATCAAGGAAGACTAGTTTTAAAGTTTTCAGTCAGCAGACGTTGGTTTATCCATTTCTTTAATCAGACAAGAAGTCACTCCAGGCGCACACTTGTTTAAATATTTCAGAATACTTCACTGATGTAGTTTAACGTTAGGTGACCGAAGACGATCATCACACAATATGCCACACGTGTCACACACTTATTTATACTTATCAAAACACTTCATCAGACAATATGTCACTAAAGGCACACACTTGTCTATATTTATCAAAACACTTCATCACACAACATGTCACTTAAGGCATACACTTCATTGTACATTTCGGAATACTTCACAGATGTAGTTTAACGTGAGATGATCAAAGATGATCATCACACAACATGTCACTCATGCCACACATTTGTTTTACTTATCAAAAGACATCATCAGCAACACGTCACTCGAGACACATACTTGTTTGTACATTTCAGAATACTTAACACAGACACAGTTTTAACGTGAGATGACCGAAGATGATCATGACACAGTTTGTAACTCATGGCACACACTTGTGTGTACTTATCAAAACATTTCATCACACAACACATCACTCACGACACATTTGTTTCAACATTCCAGAATACCTCGCAGTTGTGATTTAACATTAGATGACCAATGATGATCATCACACAATGTCTCACTCACTGCGGACACTTGTTTTACTTATTAAAACACATCATCACACAACACGTCGCTCGAGACACTCACATGTTGTACATTTCAGAAAACTTAACACAGACACAGTTTTAACGTGAGATGACTGGAGATGATTAACACACAACGTGTCAGTCATGGCACACACTTGTTTATACTTATTAAAGCACTTCGTCACACAACATGTCAGTCAAGGAACACACTTATTCATATACACACATCAAAAAAAGTTTTGCATCACACCAGTTCCCAGAACTCCTGAAGACAGACGTTGACTGTGGATAATGTATCACAGACTCAGTTCCTTTGACTGTTCAGAGATGTCATTAAACACGCCCAAAGGCGTAAACAACTATGCACGAGCAGTGCTTATTAGACGGAGGGGGTCCGACAGCCGATCAGTTCCAGTCATTCCACCAGGGAGGAGGTACACGGCTCATGTTGACTGTAGTTAAGCCATGCCTAGACGGTCAATACCGCGGTTCGATCGCATCCGCATTTTTACTTTGTGCCAGGAAGGGCTCTCAACAAGGGAAGTGTCCAGGCGTCTCGAAGTGAACCAAAGCGATGTTGCTCAGATATGGAGGAGATACAGAGAGACAGAAACTGTCGATGACATGGCTCGCTCAGGCTGCCCAAGGTCTACTACTGCAGTGGATAGCCGCTACCTACGGATCATGGCTCAGAAGAACCCTGACAGCAACACTACCTTGTTGAATAACGCTTTTCGTGCAGCCATAGGACGTCGTGTTATGACTCAAACTGCGCGCAATAGGCTGCATGATGCGCAACCTCACTCCCAACGTCCATGGCGAGGTCCATCTTTGCAACCACGACACCATGCAGCGCGGTAAAGATGGACCCAACAACATGCCAAATTTACCGCTCAGGATTGCCGTCACGTTCTCCTCACCGATGAGTGTTGCATATGTCTTCGACCAGACAATTCTCCGAGTGTTTGGAGGCAACCCGGTCAGGCTGAACGCCTTAGGCACACTTCCAGCGAGTGTAGCAAGGTGAAGGTTCCCTGACGTTATGGGGTGGCATCATGTGGGACCGACGTACGCCGCTGGTGGTCATGGAAGGCTCCGTAACGGCTGCACGATACGTGAATGCCATCATCCAACCGATACTGCAACCATATCTGCAGTATATTCGCGAAGCATTTGTCTTCATGGACGACAATTCGCGCCCCCATTGTGGTGAACATCTTGTGAATGACTTTCTTCAGGATAAAGACATCGCTCGACTAGAGTGGCCAGCATATTCTCCAGACATGAACGCTATCGAATATGCCTGGGATTGATTGAAAAGGACTGTTTATGGACGGCGTGACCCACCAACCGCTCTGAGGGATCTACGCCTGACCGCTGTTGAGGAGTGGGACAATCTGGACCACCAGTGCCTTGATGAATTTGTTGATAGTATGCCACGACGAATACAGGTGTGCATGAATGCAAGAGGACGTTCTACTGGGTGTTAGAGGTACCGGTGAGTACAGCAATCTGGACCAATAGCTCTGAAGGTCTCACTGTATGGTGGTACAACATGCAATGTGTGGTTTTCACGAGCAATAGAAAGGGTGGAAATGATGTTCATGTTGATCTCTATTCAAATTTTCTGTACAGGCTCCGGGACACTCGGAACCGAGGTGATGCACAACTTTTTTTGATGTGTGTGTTTCAGAATACTTCACAGATGTAGTTCAAGATGAGATGACCAAAGATGATCATCATACAACACATTAATTAAGGTGCAAACTTGCTTGTATAGTTCAAACCACTTCATAGATGTAGTTTACATCAGATGTCCACAGATTATCTCGTCTCATATTAAATTACAATAAGCTGTGAAGTCTTTTGAATGGATAACCCTACGTCTACTGCCATTAAAACGTTAAAAATGTTCTTCGAATATTCGGCAAGTTTTTCACTGATTCTCATCACATTTTCCGTAATTTGATTTGCCTAACACAAAACCTAAAGCGTAAACTTCTCACAACAGAAACAGCCACTTTGCGTCACCTCACTCAAGAAGAGAAGTAAATAATGTATGACTTACATCCGACGATTGTAATGAACTTGGTCTCCTGGAAACCTTCACATGTTACTCTAAATGTTCGATTCCGTATAATTTTGGCCATATTTGTGTTAATTTTCTTATTTAAATTATATATTCCTCATCAGAAGATATCTTTGAACATATTTGATAACCAAGACTATTTTTCTGATAATACTATTCATATCGATCCATTTCGTAATATTGATAATATACCATGAAAATTAGTAATCACGATAGTCAACTTAAATGATCAAAAAACTAATTTACAGTAAATACAATATAATTATGCTTCAGTTTTTACGTAACCAAAATTTATATCTCTAGTTATAATTTTTCTAATTTTACTATCGATAATTAAAACATTTTATAAAAAAACAGGAAGCTACTATTTTTCATATTGCCTAAATTTGTACCTTTGTTATTAACCATTAAGGCTATAAGTCTTCCCAAAAATAATTATTTTCAGAAAACAAGATATAAATCTGAAAAATAATCAATCAAGACCGTCATGTTCACACTAATTTGGACTGTATCGTGTTCTAGTAGATACTGGAAGATGAGTTCGTAATATATACACAAATTTTGGGCACCATTTTTGGCGCCAGTGTGGTTTTAGGATGTACTGAGTTTGGTGCATGTTGTTCTCTGACTATGTTTCTGTATGGCTCAAATGTATTGCACAACGTATATTATGTTTCAATAACACGCAAATAAAAGACAAAAATGGTTAACAGCGACATAATGTTTCAGCGACTTGTCATTTAAACGACCCTGAACAAAATATTTTCAGTAGGTTATAGAGGAAAAAAGGAACCAGGCCTGACACTGAGACCAAATTTGCAAGATAAGTACAATTTATCTGCAAATATAACGGATTTGCTCTTACTGTATATTTTAATTTTTTAACCTAAGGGATAGTTATAACAACCTCATTATTGTGCTTCGTAATATGTTGCTGTTGTTGTGGTCTTCTGATCTACCCATCTAATCTTCAGCGTTCTTCTGTAGCACCACATTTCGAAAGCTTCTATTCCTTTCTTGTCCAAACTATTTATCGTCCAAGTTTCGCTTCCATACATGGCTACACTCCATACAAATGCTTTCAGAAACGACTTCCTGACACTTAAATCTATACTCGATGTTAACAAATTTCTCTTCTTCAGAAATGCTTTCCTCGCCATTGCCAGTCTACATTTTATATCCTCTCTACTTTGACCATCATCAGTTATTTTGCTCCCCAAATAGCAAAACTCCTTTACTACTTTAAGTGTCTCATTTCCTAATCTAATTCCCTCAGCATAACTCGACTTAATTCGACTACATTCCATTATCCTCGTTTTGCTTTTGTTGATCTTCATCTTATATCCTCCCTTCAAGACGCTATCCATTCCGTTCAACTGCTCTTCCAAGTCCTTTGCTGTTTCTGACAGAATTACAATGTCATCGGCAAACCTCAAAGTTTTTATTACTTCTCCATGGATTTTAATACCTACTCCGAATTTTTCTTTTGTTTCCTTTACTACTTGCTCAATATACAGACTGAATAACACCGGGGACAGGCTACAACCCTGTCTCACCCCTTCCCAACCACTGCTTCCCTTTCGTGCCCACCGACTCTTATAATTGCCATCTGGTTTCTATACAAATTGTAAATAGCCTTTCGCTCCTTGTATTTTACCCCTGCCATCTTCAGAATTTGAAAGAGAGTATTCCTGTCAACATTGTCAAAAGATTTCTCTAAATCTACAAATGCTAGAAACGTAGGTTTGCCTTTCCTTGATCTTTCTTCTAAGGTAAGTCGTAGGGTCAGTATTGCCTCACGTGTTCCCACATTTCTACGGAATCCAAACTGATCTTCCCCGAGGTCGGCTTCTACCAGTTTTTTCATTTGTCTGTAAAGAATTCGTGTTAGTATTTTGCAGTTGTGACTTGTTAAACTGATAGCTCGGTAATTTTCACATCTGTCAACACCTGCTTACTTTGGGATTAGAATTATTACATTCTTCTTGAAGTCTGAGTGAATTTCGCCTGTCTCATCCATCTTGCTCACCAGATGGTAGAGTTTTGTCAGGACTGGCTCTCCCAAGGCTATCAGTAGTTCTAATGGAATGTTGTCTGTTCCCGGGGTCTTGTTTCGACTCAGGTCTTGCAGTGCTCTGTCAAACTCTTCACGCAGTATCATATCTCCCATTTCATCTTCATCTACATCCTCTTCCATTTCCAAAATATTGTCCTCAAGAACATCGCCCTGTATAGACCCGCTATATACTCCTTCCACCTTACTGCTTTCCCTTCTTTGCTTAGAACTGGGTTTCCATCTGAGCTCTTGATATTCATGCAAGTGGTTCACTTTTCTCCAAAGGTCTCTTTAATTTTCCTGTAGGCAGTATCTATCTTACCCCTAGTGAGATAAGCCTCTACATCCTTACATTTGTCCTCTAGCCATTCCTGTTTAGCCATTTTGCACTTAATGTCAATATCATTTTTGAGACGTTTGTATTCCTTTTTGCCTGCTTCATTTACTGCATTTTTATATTTTCTCCTTTCGTCAATTAAATTCAATATTTCTTCTGTTACCCAAGGTTTTCTACTAGCCCTCGTCTTGTTACCTATTTGATCCTCTGCTGCCTTCACTATTTCATCCCTCAAAGCTATCCATTCTTCTTCTACTGTATTTCTTCCCCAATTCCTGTCAATTGTTCCCTTATGCTCTCCTGGAAACTCTGTACAACCTCTGGTTTAGTCAGTTTATCCAGGTCCCATCTCCTCAAATTCCCACCTTTTTGCAGTTTCTTCAGTTTTAATCTACAGTTCATAACCAATAGATTGTGGTCAGAGTCCACATCTGCCCCTGGAAATGTCTTACAATTTAAAACCTGGTTCCTAAATCTCTGTCTTACCATTATATAATCTATCTGATACCTTTTAGTATCTCCAGAGTTCTTCCATGTATACAACCTTCTTTCTTGATTTTTGAACCAAGTGTTAGCTATGATTAAGTTATGCTCTGCGCAAAATTCTACCACGCAGCATCCTCTTTCATTTCTTAGCCCCAATCCATATTCACCTACTACGTTTCCTTCTCTCCCTTTTCCTACTGTTGAATTCCGGTCACCCACGACTATTAAATTTTCGTCTCCCTTCACTACCTGAATAATTTCTTTTACCTCATCATACATTTCATCAATTTCTTCGTCATCTGCAGAGCTAGTTGGCATATAAAATTGTACTACTGTAGTAGGCGTGGGCTTCGTGTCTATCTTGGCCACAATAATGCGTTCACTATGCTGTTTGTAGTAGCTTACCCGCACTCCTATTTTTTTATTCATTATTAAACCTACTTCTGCATTACCCCGATTTGATTGTGTATTTGTAATCCTGTATTCACCTGATCAAAAGTCTTGTTCCTCCTGCCACCGAACTTCACTAATTCCCACTATATCTAACTTTAACCAAGCCATTTCCCTTTTTAAATTTTCTAACCTACCTGCCTGATTAAGTGATCTGACATTCCACGCTCCGATCCGTAGAACGCCAGTTTTCTTTCTCCTGATAACAATGTCCTCCTGAGTAGTCCCCGCCCGGAGATCTGAATGGGGGACTATTTTACCTCTGGAATATTTTACCCAAGAGGACGCCATCATCTTTTAATCATACGAGGTGCATTCAAGTTCTAAGGCCTCCGATTTTTTTTGCTCCGGACTGGAAAGAGATAGAAACATGCGCATTGTTTTAAAATGAGGCCGTGTTCATTGTCAATACGTCCCACAGATGGCAGCACCATACGGCAGATGGAATTTTACCGCCAGCGGCGAGAATGAGAACTGTTTTAAATACTTAAAATGGCGACGTTTCCCTTACTTGGACAGTGTGCTATCATTCGTTTTCTGAATTTACGTGGTGTGAAACCAATTGAAATTCATCGACAGTTGAAGGAGACATGTGGTGATGGGAGTTATGGATGTGTCGAAATTGCGTTCGTGGGTGCAACAGTTTAATGAAGGCAGAACATCGTGTGACAACAAACCGAAATAACCTCGGGCTCGCACAAGCCGGTCTGACGACATGATCGAGAAAGTGGAGAGAATTGTTTTGGGGGATCGCCGAATGACTGTTGAACAGATCGCCTCCAGAGTTGGCATTTCTGTGGGTTCTGTGCACACAATCCTGCATGATGACCTGAAAATGCGAAAAGTGTCATCCAGGTGGGTGCCACGAATGCTGACAGACGACCACATGGCTGCCCGTGTATCATGTTGCCAAGCAATGTTGACGCGCAACGACAGCATGAATGGGACTTTCTTTTTGTCGGTTGTGACAATGGATGAGACGTGGACGCGATTTTTCAATCCAGAAACAAAGCGCCAGTCAGCTCAATGGAAGCACACAGATTCATCGCCACCAAAAAAATTTCGGGTAACCGCCAGTGCTGAAAAAATGATGGTGTCCATGTTCTGGGACAGCGAGGGCGTAATCCTTACCCATTGCGTTCCAAAGGGCACTACGGTAACAGGTGCATCCTACGAAAATGTTTTGAAGAACAAATTCCTTCCTGCACTGCAACAAAATACGTCCGGGAAAGGCTGCGCGTGTGCAGTTTCACCAAGACAACGCACCCGCACATCGAGCTAACGTTACGCAACAGTTTCTTCGTGATAACAACTTTGAAGTGATTCCTCATGCTCCCTACTCACCTGACCTGGCTCCTAGTGACTTTTGGCTTTTTCCAACAATGAAAGACACTCTCCGTGGCCGCACATTCACCAGCCGTGCTGCTATTGCCTCAGCGATTTTCCAGTGGTCAAAACAGACTCCTAAAGAAGCCTTCGCCGCTGCCATGGAATCATGGCGTCAGCGTTGTGAAAAATGTGTACGTCTGCAGGGCGACTACGTCGAGAAGTAACGCTAGTTTCATCGATTTCCGGTGAGTAGTTAATTAGAAAAAAAATCGGTGGCCTTAGAACTTGAATGCACCTCGTACAGTAAAGCTGCACGCCCTCGGGAAAAATTACGGCTTTAGTTTCCCCTTGCTTTCAGCCGTTCGCAGTACCAGAACAGCAAGGCCATTTTCGTTAGTGTTACAAGACCAGATCAGTCAATCATCCAGACTGTTGCCCCTGCAACTATTGAAAAGGCTGCTGCCCCTCTTCAGGAACCACACGTTTGTCTGGCCTCTCAACAGATATCCTTCCGTTGTGGTTGCACCTACGGTACGGCTATCTGTATCGTTGAGGCACGTAAGCCTCCCCACCAACGGCAAGGTCCATGGTTCTTGGGGGGTGCGGGGGTAGGGATAGTTATTACAGCCTAATTATTGCGCTTCGTAATATTTGGTCTGTAAGTAATGGAGTGCATCATACGATGGGCCCAAAGGATCCGAAATGCATCGTGTGGTTGATGAAAACACAAAAAATTGTTACTGAAGACGTTATTATTCATACTTTCTGCGTATTGGATACAGTCACGTTCACAGCTATAAAATATTGATGAAATTTAAAAAGTAAAAAAATAAAATAATAAATTATGTGTCGTGAATCGGAAAAATGGGACGTTCTGTGGAGACCTGTCACGTCTGATTGAGACACACGTAGCCTGTCCAGACCGCTGACAGCTGTCACCCTGGATATCAGCCCTCTGGTGCAACAATGTGATTCGCCGGTGTGGTATGCGGGCAGCGGCTAGTGGCCGGTTGCCGCCAGGCAGTACAGGTGCCCGCGGTTGGTGTGGAGTGGGGAGGGGAGAGGGGGGCTGTGGTGGGGGCTGGAGCTGCCGTAGCGGTAGTTCCGTTTCTCCGCGGACAGGCGTCCGATCAGTCAGTCCTCCGCCTGCGCCGCCGCTGCCGCAATGAGACCGCTGCTGGGTTGGCTGTCGGCGCGCTGGCGCTCCATCATCGTGCTCGTGTGGCCGCTGGCGCTGCTGCCTCTGGCCGTCTCCCCCTACTCCGTGAGTACCGCTGCCGTCCGCCGGCCGCCAACCACTTTCTCCCGCGTTCTCGCAGAAACTGCTCGCTAAATGTACACGTGAGCTATTCGTGGCATCTACATTTACATGGATACTCTGCAAATCACATTTAAGTGCCTGGCAGAGGTTTCATCGAAAGACCTTCACAATTCTCTATTATTCCAATCTCGTATTTATTATATTTATTTATTGATTTATTTAACCTGGCCAGATTAGGGCCACCAGGCCCTCTCTTACATCTAACCACGCGTTCTACTTATTTTACATTGATATGTTTTAGTAGGCATGTTAAACTACATCTAGTACAAAGGCACACCTGGAAAAATACATCTACATTTACATCCATACTCCGCAAGCCACCTGACGGTGTGTGGCGGAGGGTACTCTGAGTACCTCTATCGGTTCTCCCTTCTATTCCAGTCTCGTATTGTTCGTGGAAAGAAGGATTGTCGGTATGCCTCTGCGTGGGCTCTAATCTCTCTGATTTTATCCTCATGGTCTCTTCGCGAGACATACGTAGGAGGGAGCAATATACTGCTTAACTCTTCGGTGAAGGTATGTTCTCGAAACTTCAACAAAAGCCCGTACCGAGCTACTGAGCGTCTCTCCTGTAGAGTCTTCCACTGGAGTTTATCCATCAACTCCGTAACGCTTTCGCGATTACTAAATGATCCTGTAACGAAGCGCGCTGCTCTCCACTGGATCTTCTCTATCTCTTCTATCAACCCTATCTGGTACGGATCTCACACTGCTGAGCAGTATTCAAGCAGCGGGCGAACAAGCGTACTGTAACCTGCTTCCTTTGTTTTCAGATTGCATTTCCTTAGGATTTTTCCAATGAATCTCAGTCTGGCATCTGCTTTACCGACGATCAACTTTATATGATCATTCCATTTTAAATGACTCCTAATGCGTACTCCTAGATAATTTATGGCATTAACTGCTTCCAGTTGCTGACCTGCTATTTTGTAGCTAAAGGATAAGGGATCTTTCTTTCTATGTATTCGCAGCAAATACATACATATAGAGTTTATATTCGTAGATCATAAGTACAGTTATAATTAGACATTACTGAAGAGACGGATTTTAAATAGGAGTGCTAGCAGCAGGGAATATGAGGGCGACTGATGGCGAAGGGAGGAGAAGAATGGAGACATGATGAAACATAATTAAGGAAATATAAAGGAAAAGAAGATTGCGTGGCTGATAGAGATAGATGAAGACGAAGGCATCTCAGGAGCAAGATAGGAGACGCTAGATTTGCTATTTGACAGATGAGAGGATTGGCCTTGTACATTAATTTTGTGGAGAACGTTATGAGGATGATAGTAGGAAATGCTTCAACTTCTTCTTAAAAGCAGCAGGGATTGGATTTTGCGCAAGGTAAGGGGCAATTTGATCCAGAGGCGGACAGCGGCAACTGAGAAGGAGTTTGCAAAAGTTTTTGTTTTGTGAGTGGGCACAGTTAGGATACCAAATAAGAGTGACCTCGTGTTTCGATTATGATGGCATGACAGTTTTTTAATCTCTGAAGCAAGGTACTGGGGTACTTGCGCGACGAGGAGTCGGTGAAATAGACATAGAGTGTGGTAGTCACGCAATTTGTCCGGCCGCAGCCACCCTAGCTCGGAGTATGAAGCACTAACATGATCATATCGACGAATGTTGCAGGTGTAACGCACACAGGAATTCATGGTTAGTTCTAGCCGTCTTTTGTTTTCACTACTCATGCCTTGTTGAATTACATCACAATAGTGGAGGTTCGATAGAACGAGTGCTTGCACGAGCTGGCGTTTCAAGTCCTGTGGAAATATGTTCCGAAACTTTTTGAGAGCATAGAGACAAGCACTTCCGGCACACTGCGACTGTATTGAGATGCTCATCCAGAGTTACACCCAAGTTCTTAACTGTCTTCTGATTTGGTATTGGAGTACCGTCGAGCAGAATAGGAACTAGCTGTTCGCGGAAATCTGAACTTACTAATTTCTGATGGGCTATTAAGATTACCTGCGTCTTTTTTGCATTTAGTTTAAGCCCCAGTTTTTTCGCCCATGTCACTACTAAAGACAGATCATCATTCATCTGAGCGATTGCAGTGTTTACATCTTCAGATCTGACGCTTATGTAGAGCTGGAGGTCGTCGGCATAGAAATGATATTTATAGGAGGACAGAACCGACGAAATATCGTTGACATATAAAGAAAACAAAAGTGGTCCTAAGACTGATCCTTGTGGCACTTCCGAGGAGACACGTTTCCAGGAAGATTTTTCATTTACGCAGACAACACATTGCTGTCTGTCTTTTAAGTAGCTTTCAAACCATATCATTGCACTATCTGAGAAATTAAGCTGTTGCATTTTTCTGAGCAATATGTCAAAGTTAACAGTGTCAAAAGCTTTGCTGAAGTCCAGTAGCGTCAATATTGTTGCCTTTCGGTTGTCGATGGCATATTTCAGGTCATCAGTCACTTTAATTAGAGCAGTGTATGTGCTGTGAAGTTTACGGAAACCGGATTGAAATTTGTCATATAGGCTGAATTCATGTAGGTGTTCAGTGATTTGATCATGAACAATATATTCAAGTGCTTTGGAAACAGCAGGCAGTATGCTAATTGGTCGGTAATCACTAGGCAGTTGCGGGTTTTCGACCTTAGGGATGGGTCGAATTATCCTTATTTTCCATGCAGTGGGGTATATTTCGTTCACGAGGGAAAAATTAAATATGTCAGTTAAGACAGGTACTAAGATATCGGCAACATTCCTAATCATGGTTATACCGATACTGCCATTGCCTATCGCATTAGAAGAGATTCTCATTATTGCTCTTCTTGCCGTATTTATTGTTACAAGTTTTAGATGGAAAGAACGAACACCTACATCTTTCCGTATGAGCTCTGATTTCCCTTGTTTTATCGTGGTGATTGTTTCTCCCTATGTGGATCGGTGTCAACAAAATATTTTCGCATTCGGAGGAGAAAGGTGATGATTGGAATTTCGTGAGAAGATTCCGTCGCAACGAAAAACGCCTTTCTTTCAATCATGTCCAGCCCAAATCCTGTATCATTTCAGTGACACTTTCTCCTACATTTAGCGATAATACAAAACGTGCTGCCCTTCTTTGAACTTTTTCGATGTACTCCGTCAGTCCTATATCGTAAGGATCCCACACCGCGAAGCAGTATTCTAAAAGAGGACGGACAAGCATAGTGTACGCAGTCTCCTTAGTAGATCTGTTACATTTTCTAAGTGTCCTGCCAATAAAACGCAGTCTTTGGTTAGCTTTCCCCCACAACGTTTTCTATGTGTTCCTTCCAATTTCAGTTGTTCGTAATTGTAATACCTAGGTATTTAGTTGAATTTACGGCTTTTAAATTGGACTGATTTATCGTGTAACCGAAGTTTAACGAATTCCTTTCAGCACTCATGTGGATGATCTCACACTTTTCGCTATTAAGGGTTATTAACTGCCAATTTTCGCACTATTCAGATATCTTTTCTAAATCGTTTCGCAATTTGTTTTGACCTTCTGATGACATTATTAGTCGCTAAACGACAGCGTCATCTACAAACAACCAAAGACGGCTGCTCTGATTGTCTCCCAAATCGTTTATATAAATAAGGAACAGCAAAGAGCCTATAACACTACGTTGGGGGACGCCAGAAATCACTTCAGTTTTACTCGATGACTTTCCGTCAATTACTACGAACTCTGACCTCTCTGGCAGAAAATCACAAATCCAGTCACATAATTGAGACGATATTCCATAAGCACGTAATTTCACTTAAAGCCGCTTGTGTGGTACAGTGTCAAAAGCCTTCCGGAAATCCAGAAATACGGAATCGATCTGAAATCGCTTGTCAATAGCACTCAAAACTTCATGTGAATAAAGAGCTAGTTGTGTTTCACAAGAACGATGTTTTCTAAATGAATGTTGACTGTCTGAGTGTTCTTGTCTCGACTCCCTCAGTACGAATCTTCAAATTATTGTAAAGACCGTGGAAACAAGGGCAAGGCAAAACAATAAAATTGCTTCTGTTCTGATGCACTGATTATAACGAATGCTGCTTCTGGAAGAATCTGCAACGGTAATAGTAATATAAATCCTCGGAAACCAAAAATTCTAATTTTCAAGGGAGCGACTACTGAGGTAGGCTTTTCATTTAGCTCATAACGCTTGCAGGTTTTTGCTGTATCTTCTGTCTCATTTATGAGGTTAACTTCTTACCTTTTTTCGCTAGAATAAAGAATTCCAGTTTGTGAGAAAGAAACGCAAGCATAACCTGTGTGACTATTGTGAGTACGTATTTTATTCAGGCAAAATGTATCACAGTTCATACGAAATAAGTTTGGGTATTGATTGTGAAAAAAGTTAAGAAATAAACTTAGTGGCAGTATTGCACGAATGGTGGCTGGAGTGTGGTCACGAAAATGATGAGTTTTAGTCGGCCGGTGTGGCCGAGCGGTTCTAGGCCCTTCAGTCTGGAACCGCGCGACCGTTGCGGTCGCAGGTTCGAATTCTGCCTCGGGCATGGATGTGGTGATGTCCTTAGGTTGATTAGGTTTAAGTATTTCCGAGTCTAGGGGACTGGTGACCTCAGATGTTAAGTCCCATAGTGCTCAGAGCCATTTGAAAAGATCTCCATATCTCTCACCAACTGAAAACGTCTGGTCAATGGTGGCCGAGCAACTGGCTCGTCACAATACTCCAGTCACTACTCTTGATGAAATGTGGTATCGTGTTGAAGTTGCGTGGGCAGATGTACCTGTACACGCCATCCAAGCTCTGTTTGACTCAATGCCCAGGCGTATCAAGGACGTTATTACGGCCAGAGGTGGTTGTTCTGGGTAGTGATTTCTCAGGATCTATGCACCCAAATTGCGTGAAAATGTAATCGCATGTCATTTCTAGTATGATATATCTGTCCAATGAATACCCGTTTATCATCTGCATTTCTTCTTGGTGTAGCAATTTTAATGGCCAGTAGTGTAACTGGGCTGCGACATTTTCTTTTGTGTCCTCTAGCGGCGTTCTACGGTAGGGTAGCGCGGGGATTTCAGAGCGTCCCAGGACTACAGACACCTACGTGCAAATAAGGATAAATTAATTGCGTTATTTTATTTTCTCATGATGATGATTAAAACTGTATGACTACCACCGGTGCAGCCGGCCGGAGTGGCCGAGCGGCTCTAGGCGCTACAGTCTGGAACCGCGCAACCGCTACGGTCGCAGGTTCGAATCTTGCCTAGGGCATGGATGTGTGTGATGTCCTTAGGTTAGTTAGGTTTAAGTAGTTCTAAGTTCTAGGGAACTGATGACCTCAGACGTTAAGTCCCATAGTGCTCAGAGCCATTTGAACCAACCACCGGTACATTTCAATCTCGCCATTAGTCGCCATTAGTTGTGCACGCCCTCTCGTTTGTGAGTTAAAGATTTCAGTATTATAACAGTAATATGTTCACATTAGTGTTTAATAGACCTACGCCACTTTCACGTAACTTGCAAGAAATTGCACTTCAGAAAAGTACGACGTTTTAAAAGCAGTCATCTGAAAATTAAACGAGTTCACGCGCAATTGACAACACTGTGCAGCGATATTAACGTGACCACTTTTCAAAAGCCTGAATAGCCGCCTTTTGCAGCGTGGACCGCTGCGAGACGTACAGGAAAAGAGACGATTAGGTTCTGGAAGGCACTGACTGGTATGTGGAGCCATGCCGCCCCCAGTGTCGTGGGCAGCTGCGCTAGGTTTCTCGGTTCAGTAGCCTCGGTGCGAACAGCCCAGTCGAGTTGGTCCCACTGTGTTTAAGTCCAGTGACTTTGATGGCCATGGGAGTACGGTAAACTCACCCGTAGAATCGTGCACCTAAAATCCGAGCTTTGTGACAAGTTGCATTTTCCTCCTGGAAGATCCCATCGTGACGACGGGAAACCAACTGCACGTAGAGTGGACTTGGTCCGCAAGGATAGATACATACTACTGTAGATCCACCGTGCCTTCCAGAACTACTGTATCACCCAGGAACGCCAGGAAAACATCTCTCAAACCAGAACACTCCCTCCTCCGGCGTGGATCTTTGCGACAACTGATGCAGGGCGTTTGCTTTGAGACATTTCACGTCGTACACACCAAAGGCCATCTGACCAATGAAACATAAAACGTGACTCGTTTCAAAAGGTCACTTGTCTGCACTCACTGAACAAACAGTTGCGGTGCTGTCGCGCAATTTCGGCCTTCGTAGCCGATGAACAGCGGTCTGAACTGGTGTACCTGCTGCGGTGTTCCATACATAGCAACGTTCGCTGAACGATCGTTGATGAGCCCTTGGTATCCCATTCAGTGGTTCATCTGAGATATCAGTTGCTCTACAGTTTCGTGTATTCGGCCGTACACGTGTCCGCAGCCGTCCACTCCTGTCGTCTATAGCCCGTGGTGCACCAGAGTTGCCTCGCGCCAATTTTGGGTAGCGCCATTTTGTCATGAACGGTATATTTTAATCACAGTGCACGTGAACAGTTTACATACGGCGAGCTGTGTGACGAGTTGCATTGTCCTGCCGGTCCACCCACGGCCCGAAAGCCAACGATCATTCCCTTATGGGCGTCAGATAAATAGCTCCTGAACGGCTACGGCATAAAGACAAGGACTTCACTGCTCCTAAGTCCTCTCTCTCTCATGTGACACGATTTATTTACCCTACATTGCTAGTGCTGCCACCTGCTGTCTGTCAGTGGTTACTGCACGAACATCGGTGGTGATCACGTTAACGTGATTGGACACGATACGCACCATCAGCTCAGGCAAGAAGACACATTTTACATCCTGGACAAACTTTCAGAGGAAATTTCCAGAAAAGTCCTTAGGGAATTTTTAAGGAACAATCATTAAATAATCAATACCCGACTTAGTCTCCGTGCACCTTCCCTGTTCCGCTGGGACCTGGAATTGGCCAGCTGCTTCACGGTTGGGATCCGCCATGTCTTTGATTAGGGGGGGCGGGGGGCGTGTGCAATACTAACCGACTGTGACACGCACCAACTATGACAGTAGATACTAGAAATAGGTTAGTTATAGATTTAAAAAGGAAAAAAAAATATTATTTTAGTACTGCAGCGAAACGAAGTCATCCGCCAGCCCAGTGCCAAGGGCACACCCACTGGGGTTAGCTCGGTGGGCAAGACCAACAATAACACGGGTCTGTAGATTGCTAGCACACCTGTAACGCTGTAGGTAGTGTAGACCAACAGGATAAACGAAACTGCACTGTAGGTAGTGTAGACCAATAGGATAAACGAAGTTGCACTCCAATAATATCAGTTGTAGAGGAAGTTAAAATCAACTAGCACTTAGATACACGTATAAACTGAATAACAGTAGACTAGGGATCCCTGTAGTGGTGAGGGAATAATAGTATTATACCTGTAGTGTTAGAAATTAAGCTGCAGAAATGTTAAATAATATGAAATTAGGACCCACTGATGTATTTAGGTATTGGGTTGTTATGTACAATTATACTAATTGAATAATGTGAAGCCGGCCGGAACCGCACTGCTGCTACGGTCCCAGGTTCGAATCCTGCCTCGGGCATGGATGTGTGTGATGTCCTTAGGTTAGTTAGGTTTAAGTAGTTCTAAGTGTAGGGGACTGATGACCTCAGATGTTAAGTCCCATAGTGCTCAGGGCCATTTGAACCATTTTTGAATAATGTGATTGGACCGTGTGTATTAGAAACCAACTCTCACAACTTTGAAATTTTCATAATTTACACGATATAAAGTGAAGTGTGGACGCATTGTTCACTTAGCACTATTTCTGTGAACAAAGCTTTGGAGACTGGCTGTGCAAGCGAGTTAATGGGGCAAATGTTATTTCTTTCAAGAGTCTCCTCTTGCGTTCGGGAAAGTCAGACTTTTCTTAGTGGTGGGTCCATCATTTTCTTATCGTCACTTCCTCCGTGGCATTACAGGCTCGGAGATCCTAATGGCTGGCTAATTCAGAATCTTTTGCCAATGGAGACATCAAGACGATACTTTTTCAATTACATGCCGCATGTCCTATGGTTACACTTTCAATTTCTTTAATGCAGTGGTTTCCATTGTTTTCTACATCCTCCTTCCATTGATAGTCGCTGATTCTTCTGCCTTTTAGCGGCAATTTCCACCCCAGGTGCGAGAGAGTGCCCTGAACCTCTGTCCGCTCCTCTGCCCTCTTTGACAAGGTCGCTGGCGGAACGAGGGTGACTAAGGCCGAAAGTTTTCGGCCGCCATGCTGATCATTTTTATGTAGAATTCAAACATTTTGAAGAAAGCCTATTTTCGCCATCAGCTGTACAATTGTATGTTTGTTCTCTACCATCTTCACAGGAGGAAAATAGTATACGACACTGGCTCAAAAATACATTTTCACCAAACACGAGACCACTGTGACCGTGCGGTTCTAGACGCTTCAGTCCGGACCGCGCTGCTGCTACGGTCGCAGGTTCGAAACCTGCCTCGGGCATGGATGTATGTGATGTCCTTAGGTTAGTTAGGTTTAAGTAGTTCTAAGTCTAGGGGACTGATGACCTCAGATGTTAAGTCCCATAGTGCTTAGAGCCATTTGAGCTATTTGAAGCAAACACGATACTGCGAAATGTAGGACATACATAACTGTCATAGTGTCCGTCTGAACATAATCCAGTTACACTGAAGTGCGAAAGAAACTGGTACATCTGCCGAATATCGTGTAGGGCCGCCGCGAGCGCGCAGAGGTGCTGCAATGCGACATGGCATGAACTAATGTCTGAAATAGTGCTGGAGAGAACTGACACCACGAATCCTGCAGGGCTGTCCATAAATCCGTAAGGGTACGAGGGGGTAGACATCTCTTATGAACAGAACGTTGCAAGGCATTTCAGATATGCTCAATAATACTCATGTCTGGGGAGTTTGGTGGCCAGCGGAAGTGTTGAAACTCAGAACAGTGTTCCTGGAGTCACTCTGTAGCAATTATGGGCGTGTGGGGTGTCGCACTGTCCTACAGGAATTGCCCAAGCAGGTCGGAATAAACAATAGACATGAATGGATGCAGGTGATCAGACAGGATGCTTACGTACGTGTCACCTGTCAGAGTCGTATATGGACATACCAGGGGTCCCATGTCATTCCAACTGCATACACCCACAGAACCTCCACCAGCTTGAACAGTCCCCTGCTGACATGCAGGGTCCACAGATTCATGAGGCTGTCTTTATACCCGTATACGTCCATACGCTCGATACAATTTGAAACGAGACTCGTCCGACCAGGCAACATGTTTCCAGTCATCAACAGTCCAATTTCAGTGTTGACGGCCTCAGGCGAGGCGTGTAGGTTTGTCTCGTGCAGTCATCAAGGGCACACGAGTGGGCCTTCGGCTCCGGAAGCCCATATTGATGATGTTTCGTGGAATGGATTGCACGCCGACACTTGTCAATGGCCCAGAATTGAAATCTGCATCAATTTGCGGAAGGGTTGCATTTCGGTCACGTTCTCTTCAGTCGTCGTTGGTCCCGTTCTTGTAGATCTCAGAGATGCTGTGTCTCATCGCTCGCTCGTCAACTACAATACCACGTTCGAACTCACTTAAATCTTGGTAATCTGCCACTGCAGCAGCATTAAGCGACCTAACAACTGCACCAGACTCTTGTTGTCTTATAGGCGTTGCCGACCGCAGCGCCATATTCTGCCTGTTTACATATCTCTGTACCTGAATACGCATGCCTATACCAGTTTGTTTGGCGCTTCACTGTACTAAGTGTGAAGTTCTCAGCAAGTGTGCATTACTGTTATTGTGCTAATGGACAGCATATTTAGCCGGCCGGGGTGCCCGAGCGGTTCTAGGCGCTACAGTCTGGAACCGCGCGACCGCTACGGTCACAGGTTCGAATCCTGCCTCGGGCATAGGTGTGTGTGACGTCCTTAGGTTAGTTAGGTTTAAGTAGTTCTAAGTTCTAGGGGACTGATGACCTCAGAAGTTAAGTCCTATAGTGCTCAGAGCCATTTGAACCATTTGACAGCATCTTTACATGGATTCTGTTGGGACAGACTACTCTGAGAGTTATGTTCTCACACAACCAAATGTTCTACATTTGGTTGTGTCGTATTTGACGAAAACGTATTTTTGACCCTTTCTCCGGTGAAGATGGTTGTTGTAACTGAAATCAGTAGAGAAGAAATAAGCCGATGGCGCAAATATGCTTTTTTTTCAAAATATTGAACAGTCGTAGACAGTCACCTAAGAAAAGTTATAGCATTTAAGCACTGGCTAGGTTTCGTACCGAGATTCAGACCGTTTTCATTACTAGTCATAGACGTTAACCTTTGCCCACAGGTCGAGGAACAGTGTTGAGACATCAGGTAATAATTTTAGCGGTACTAGAGGGAGCTGTAGAGCAAAACTATAGAGGAAGATAGAGATTGAAATACATCCAACAAACAATTGTACGTTTGGAAAGCAGCACAGTACATGACCTAATTTCATGGCTTGTAAAAAATAAACTAACGCTAAATCACAGTAAGATTCAGTTTTTACAGTTTCTAACACACAATTCAACAAAACCTCACGTTTTAATTTCACACAATGGGCATATGATTAGTGAAACTGAACAGTTCAAATTTCTAGGTGTCCAGATAGATAATAAGCTGTCGTGGAAAGCTCACGTTCAGGATCTTGTTCAAAGACTTAATACTGCCATTTTTACTATTCGGGTGGTATCAGAAGTGCGTGATCGTTCGACACGAAAATTAGTCCACTTTGCTTATTTTCATCCGCTTTTGTCGTATGGTATTATATTTTGGGGTAACTCTTCTCATTTTAAAAGGATATTTTTGGCTCAGAAACTGGCGGTTCGGGCAATAAGTGGTGTTAGTTCACGAACCTCTTGTCGACCTCTGTTCACGAGTCTCAGTATTTTGACATTGGCCTCTCAATACGTATATTCCTTATTGCCGTTTCTTGTTACCAATATTAGTTTAGCCCGCATCTCGTGGTCGTGCGGTAGCGTTCTCGCTTCCCACGCCCGGGTTCCCGGGTTCGATTCCCGGCGGGGTCAGGGATTTTCTCTGCCTCGTGATGGCTGGGTGTTGTGTGCTGTCCTTAGGTTAGTTAGGTTTAAGTAGTTCTAAGTTCTAGGGGACTTATGACCACAGCAGTTGAGTCCCATAGTGCTCAGAGCCATTTGAACCATATTAGTTTATTCCCAAGAATAAGCAGCTTTCACTCGGTTAATTCTCGGAAGAAATCAAACCTGCATTTGGATCGGACTTCCTTAACTCTTGTGCAAATAGGTGTGCTGTATACTGCTGCATCCATTTTCAATAAGCTGCCATTCGAATTCAAAAATCTTAGCAGTAATCCACGCACTTTCAAATCGAAACTGAAGAGTTTCCTCATGGGTCATTCCTTCTATTCTGTCGAGGAGTTCCTTGAAAAATTAAGCTGATTTTTATTGTATTGCTGATAGCGTTTACTTAAACTTACGGACTGACTTTTTTAAGGTTCATGAACATTTATTTTTATCTGTTATTACGTTTATGTTGTAATTTCATGTACTGACACGTTCCATGACCTTGGAGATTTGCTCCTCAATTTGGTGCTACGGAACTTGACGAGTAAATAAAAAAAAAAGATATGTAGTGAACAACGATAGTGAATCATGATGGACTGTGGGATCACCGGAAAAGAAGAGAATAGAAGCGTCTGACATGTGGTGCTCTAGAAGTATGTTCAAAATTAGGTGAAATGATAAGATAATGAATGAGGAGGTTCCCTGCAGAATCGGCGAAGAAAGTAACATACGAAGAACTGTGACGAGGAGACGGAACAGGGAGCTAGGACATCTATTAAGACATCAGCGAATAACTTCTGTGGTACTAGAGAGAGCTGTAGAGGATAAAAAGTGCAGGGGAAGACAGAGTTTGGAATACAATCTACAAATATTTGAGGACGTAAAATGCAAGTACTACTCGAGATGAAAAAGTTGGCATCAAACCTGTCAGGAAACTGATGACTCAAAAAAAAAAAAAAAGTTTGGAGAGGGTTTCCCTTCCTGTCTTCATTACTGAACATACTGTGAAGTCACAAATAGTGTCGGATTTCGTGTCAGCAACACACGGTCAGTCAGCGAGTGAGCACCTTTTTCTACATGGAATGTTTTCTGCAGCCCAAAGCTTCTCCCACATCCATTACGAATCCCACTGCTGTGGGAGAGGTGGTGGCGTCAAGTTCGCGTTCACCAGACTTTGGGTCAGTGTCCTGAATTAAATGTCAATGCCGATAGCAGTGCCTCGCGGAGTAAAGGTATGCGACACCATGGATGGTGATACGTCGGCCTCGTGAGGATGGGCCGCGCGGAGTAGCCTTGTCACGCGCCTCGCCACGGTCCGTGCGACTTCCCATGTCGGAGGTTCGAGTCCTCCCTCGGCATGGGTGTGTGAGTTGTCCATAGCGTAAGTTAGTTTAAGTTAGATGAAGTAGTGTGTAGGGTTAGGCACCAATGACCTCAGCAGTTTGGTCCCATAAGACCTTACCGCAAATTTCCAATTTTCCACTGAGGATGGTAAGCTTGATGGATTCTTTGTTGCATTTCGAGGGGAGTATTTTCCAGGAGTAAGTTTCTTCGTCTCCGTCTCCTGCATCCATAACAAACACAACATCACACTGCACAAGCTCTCGTCACAGTCATCCACAGAACGCAGATGCACTTTTGATAACAGGACGGAAGAAGGCAACGGTGAGTTACCTCTACTTGAACCTTCCCCAGGAAAACAAAGCGGAATTCCCGCATATTCCACCAAAGTCCATGTCTCGTTTATAAGTATCGAAAGAAAAGGATGGTTCGGATTCTGTAGCAGATGTAATCACGTTCAACAGTAGCTCTCAAAACCAATGTAACCAACATTAATTGTTAAATATTACGATCGACCTAGGTATTAGATATTACGTCATAGTTGTTTTCGTTCGGTTGGTAAGTGGGTTCCTAATAATCAGTTACCTCCATTTGATGCCTGACGATCAAGCACTTGTATTGCAGTAAAAGGAGCCAAAGATAATATTGATAAATAATGTTGCGGTGATTTACTGTGACCATGAGATATTATCACAGATATAATGACGGAATGTTTATATTTTCTCTCATTAAATTAATACATTTCCTTCCCAAAAATAACACAATAACATGCTAACTAGGACAACAGCTGCGAAAGAATAGAAAAGCAGAAGCAAAGTTCCTGTTTGGGAATTTCTTAGAACATAAAATGAGTACTTGAAATTAAAATTGTAACTAAAGAAATTCAGTTACTTTCTTGAAATTCAGTCAGTTATCTCTACTGGCTAAGTCAAGCAAAGAAAATAAAGGAATGCAGCCTAGTATTAGACAATGAATTAACGCAGAAGAATCACAGAAATAAAAAACGATACCCACTTACAACTTTGCTCATTGGGTTTAGCGATTAAACAGGGAATTAAATTTCATAATTAACGAAATTCCAAAAAGCTCTCCAAATGAGTCAGAGCCATATTCGATAGCTGAAACAGGAATCATACTGAGGTGACAAAAGTCAAGGAATACCTCCTAATATCGTGTCGGATCTTCTTGCACTCGGCGTAGTTTAGCAACTCAATGTGCCCTCAACAGAAATGTTGAGCCACGCTGTCTCTACAGCCGTCCACAATTGCTAATGTGTTACCGGTGCAGGATTTTGTGCAGGAACTGACCTCTTGATTATGTCCCATGAAAGTTCGATGGGATTCATATCGGGCGATTTGGATGGCCAAATCACTCGCTCGAATTGTCCAGAATGTTCTTCAAACCAATCGAGAATGATTGTTGCCTGGTGTCACGGCGCATTGTCATCCATAAAAATTCCATCGTTTTTTCGGAACACGAAGTACATGAATGGCTGCAAATGGTCTCCAAATAGCCGAACAAAACCATTTTCAGTGAATGTTCAGTTCGGTTGAACCAGGGGCCCAGTCCGTTCCATGTAAACACTGCCCACACCTCAAGAGGCCACCACAAATTTGCATACTGCCTTTTTGACAATTTGGTTCCATTGCTTCTTGGGACTGCGCTACAATCGAACGATACAATCAGCTCTAGCCTACTGAAATCGGGACTCATGTGACCAGCCCACGGTTTTCCAGTCGTCTACGATCCAACCATATGGTAACTACCCCAGGAGAGACGCTGCAGGCATTGTCGTGGTGTTAACAAAAGCACTCGCCCCGGTCGTCTGCTGCTATAGCCCATGAACATAATATTTCGTCGCACTGCCCTAACGAATACGTTCGTCACACATCCCAAGTTGATTTCTGCGGTTATTTCACGCAGTTTTGTTTGTCTGGTAGCACTGACAAGTCTACGCAAACGCTACTGTCCTCGGTCGTTAAGTGGAGGCCATCGGCCACTGCGTGAGAAAAGATAATGCCAGAAATTTGGTATTCTCGGCAAACTCTTGACACTGTGGATCTCGGAATATTGAATTCCCTAACGGTCTCCGAAATGAAATGTCCCACGCGTCTAGCTCCAACTAGCACAATACTACCACCATCTGTACATGTGCATCCCATGACGTTTTGTCGCTTCGGTGACATATATTCTGAAGACCGCGAATATCGCGTTTTTATAGAACGTAAATGATGGGCAGACGGCCGTCGCTTTGGCACTTTTATATTACTTTTTATTTTAATTAGATTGTACTGACATTTATGACTGATGGCCTGTGAAGTTCGCGAAACGAAAGTCGCAAGAGGTCTGACGTTTGATTTATCACTTGCTTTAAGCAGAACATGTCCACGAGGGACGCCTGAACACTATTCAATGAACTGGAGCACGTACCTCACAATAAGCACGTTACAAATCTGAGTGGTTAATGGTTGGTTTCAGAGTCTACTCGAGCAGGGAAGCTAACCGGAATTCGTTGACAAGGCACATCTTCAGATTTCTACCACATGAGGTGGCGCACTACCAGTCTTACCGTCAACTTCATCTTTCAGACGTCATATGCTGGTCACGCGTTAAACAGATGTTTGCTGTCAGCTATCACATTCGCGTATCATAACTAATTGCTACTGATGAGTGGATGTGAGCCAGCAGATTCAAGGAATAACGCACCGAAATCACTTCGCTTCGCTTTATCTTTCAGATGGCGATAAATTATTCCATTGACAGATGCCTTATGCGTTATCAGTCAGATAAGTTTGTATAATTCGAAACTCCTCCTTCATATCGGTGAACTCTCATAACGAGTTTATTTTATTTTCTGATATTGCCGCAGGAGATACAAGACGCTAGCTGGAGCTCAAGAGTGACTGTCTGCGATGTGCGTTCCCAGTTCAGCGGCCGAATCTTGGAATTTATCTGAGAGCAGTCGGACTGATATTGGACAATGAGCACCAGTGCCAGGGTTGTAACAGCTTAACCTTTTCTTGCGGCTCAGTACAAGGCAGAAAAACATAGGAAAGAAGGTATTTCTCTGATACAGATCAAAAAGTTAATCCGGGTCCTTGTTAGCCGACAATGGAGCCAATACGTCGCTTAACGAATTTGTTTGCGTGGCAAACAAATGGGGCACGTGTTACCTGGCATTGTCGTTCTTTCGTGACAATCTGCATTTACTAAAGAGGTGATGGAAGAGCCTTCCGATCTCTACAGTTTTAATGTAACTTCAGTATTTGTGTAACTGAGCTGGGGGCAAGAATTTATAATTTCAAAGACTCTTATAGTCCATAGATTATCCCTGACTACAGAGAACCATCATTGGAGTGAGAGCACCACCTCGATGTTGAAGTCAGGTCGACAATTCAGTACAGCACTAATGAAGAAAAAATTATTAGAATACTAGGCTGTATGTAAAAACCACATGGTTTAGTGAAAGTGTCTTTGATTTGTAATCAAAATTTCCCCGGTCCCCTGCTCGAAATCCTCCACTGCTTAAATTTCGATTAATAATCAGCATTTGGCGGCCGAAGGTTTCCAGCACAAGGAGTCACTCTCATCCTGCCAACGGCTTTGTCAAACAGAGCGGAGAAGCGGCCAGAGGTTCAGGGGAAACTACCTTGAAGGCGGAAGACTCGGCAATGATCACCGGCACGAGCATGCAGAAGGCAATGGAAACCGCTGAATTAAAGACACGTAACGCGTCCACAGGACATGTGGCCTGTACTTGAAATAAATGTCATGATGATCTCTCCATTGGCAAAAGATTCCGGATTAGTCCCCCATTCGGATCTCCGGGAGGAAACTGCCAGGGGGGAGGTGACCATGAGAAAAAAAATTGAATAACCAACGAAAGGATAACGTTCTGCGAGTCGCGGCGTGGAATGTCAGAAGCTTGAACGTGGTAGGGAAGCTAGAAAGTCTGAAAAGGGAAACGCAAAGGTTCATTCTAGATACAGTAGGGATGAGCGAAGTGGGAAGAAGACAAGGATTTGTGGTCGGGTGAGTATAGGGTAATATCAACAGCAGCAGAAAATGGTATAAATGGACTAGGATTCGTTGTGAATAGGAAGGTAGGGCAGAGAGTGTGTTACTGCGAATAGTTCAGCGATAGGGTTGTTCTTACCAGAGTCAACAGCAAACCAACACCGACAACGATAGTCCGGGTATACATGCCGAAATCGCAAGCTGGAAATGAAGAGATAGATAAAGTATATGAGGATAATGAAAGGGCAGTACAGTACGTAAAAGGCGATGAAAATCTAATAGTCATGGGAGACTAGAATGCAGTTGTAGGGGAAGGAGTAGAAGAAAAGGTTACATGAGAATATGGGCTTGGGAAAATGAATGAGAGACGAGAAAGGCTAATTGAGTTCTGTAATAAACTGCAGCTAGTAATAGCGAATACTCCGTACAAGAACCACAAGAGGAGGAGGTATGCTTGGAAAAGGCCGACTGATACGGGAAGATTTCGGTTAGATTACATCATGGTCCGAGCTGCCGAAATCTGATACTGGATTGTAAAGGCGTACCCAGGAGCAGATATAGACTCAGAACACAATGTTGTAGTGATGAAGAGTAGGTTGAAGTTTAAGAGATTAGTCAGGAAGAATCAGTACTCAAATAAGTGGGATACAGAATTACTAAGGAATGGCAAGATACGCTTGAACTCTCTAAGGCTATAGAAGCAACAAAATAAGAAATAGCTCAGTGGGCAGTACAGTTGGAGAGGAATGTACATCTCTAAAAAGGGCAATCACAGAAATTAGAAAAGAAAGCATATGTACAAAGAAGGTAGCTGCGAAGAAACCATGACTAACAGAAGAAACACTGCAGTTCATCAGGTAGACTAATAATATAAGGAACGCGGATGTCCTGAGCAGAATCGGAGAGGAAAGGAGTATATGGAAAACACTGACAAGGAGAAGGAGCAGGATGATAGGACATCTGTTGGGACATCACCGAATGAGTTCCATGGTACTAAAGGGGGCGAGCTGTAGAGGGCAAAAACTGTAGAGGGAGGAAGACAGAGACTGGAATACATGCAACAGATAACTGAGGACGTCGGTTGCAAGTGCTATTTTGAGATAAAGAGGTTGCCACAGGAGAGGAATTCGTGGCGGGCCGCATCAAACCAGTCAGAAGACTGATGACTCAAAATAAATAAATAAAAATAAAAGCCATTTCTCTGCACCTTAATTTTATGACACACAGAATACTAACATAGGGTCTGCGCCTACTCCTCATTAGCGATTTAGGCCAAATTTATGTATATACGAGGGCTTGGCACAGGGCTCGTACAGGGCTTTGTCAGAAACGAAATTTGACGGGATGGGAATTCCAGATGGGCAGGCGTTTCGAAAAAATCACAGTTTTGGTGTGGTTCGGGCGAGGCACGAGCCAATTATGTTAGATGTGTTGCGTAGTTTCCAGCAGCCGAAAGACATCAGAAAGATAAACCAAGGGTTGTGGAGTCGAGTCCCTATGCGGAAAAACTTCTTTTCTCAATTTGTATGTTACTTACCCTGCAAAGTAATCGAAGTAATTCTCAGAACAATTGCATTTTTAATATTTTTAATATTTAAATGGCATGAAAATGAAAGACAATGGATAACTTAGAATTGCAAGTAAATTTCCATGAAGGGGTTGTAAGGCATACATAGATAAGTTTATTATTTCACAGTTGATTATTTAAAAGTGCTGGGTGATATTCATTGTAAAAAGAGGCGAAGCAGTAGTTTTCGCGGTCTCTTTCACACGTTACAAACGTCGCATTGTTACAGTTACACTGTTGTTTAAAAGTTTCTACAGAAAAAACGAACTTGATCTACATTCATAAAAGATCCTCTCTCATCGCAAAGCTGAACAGCAAATCACGCCTAACGCCTCATTTCGCGCATTTTGGCGATGATAGCTGGTGATGTACAACGGAATGGATTTTGGTGCTGTCTTCTCGGGATGCGACTTCTTTTTCCCTCTCGATAAGAGAGCCCTACCCGCACCAAACCTGTTTTCTTTTTTTTTTTTTTTTTTTTTTTAACGCTTGGCCATCTGGAGCTCCCATTTCTGTCACTTTCATTTCTGGCCAAGTCTGGAAGAAATCTTTGGTGATGTGTAGGTTCGGTCCCCTTGTAGGTCAACAGTTTTAAAAATAACAAACATATTTACAGATATCTACTTTCCGAGCTATAGTATCAGGAAAATCCCTGGCTGTGTCATTAATTTCGAATCAACATTTAGGAGGGCCCAAAAAAGCATGTGAGTCACAAGTGGTTAAAGGCCCATCACTCACCTAAAACTTCCCTATAAGCCGATAAAATAACTCTTACTTGCTGATCTTCAATCTTTTGACCGTAGACGCATCGAAATTCCGCGCGGATATAGGTTTTTCTGTTGCCAGGATTAATGATACAATAAGAAACAGGGGAAAGTCTACAGACAAGCAGCAAACTTATGGAATACATATATACTGATCATTAAGAAACAAGAGGCGAGGTAGCCCTGTCACAGTAAGTGGCAACATCAGTCCACAATCCTAGTTTACTCGTGTGTTAGAGGAGCTTCTATAGCAAATACAAAGAAAACAGGAAAAACAATTTCAAATGGTTCAAATGGCTCTGAGCACTATGGGACTTAACACCTCAGGTCATCAGTCCCCTATAACTTAGAACTACTTAAACCTAACTAACCTAAGGACATCACACACATCCATGCCCGAGGCAGGATTCGAACCTGCGACCGTAGCGGTCGCGCGGTTCCAGACTGAAGCGCCTAGAACCGCTCGGCCACCAGCGGCCGGCGAAAAACAAGTGAACAAATAGTAACAGAACGAGAGTCCTGTACACTGAGGTGACAAAAGTCATAGGTTAACGATATGCACATATAAATATGCCAGTAGTATCGCGTACATAAGGTATAAAAGAACAGTGTACTGCACTTTGTACTCACGAGATTCATGTGAAAATGTTTCCGACGTTATTACGGCCGCACAACGTGAATTAACAGACTTTGAACGCAGGATGCTAGTTGGAGCTAGACGCATGGAACATTCCTTTTTGGAAATCGTTAAGGAATTCAGTATTCGGAGATAGTCAAGAGTGCCAAATTTCAGGCATTTCCTCTCACCACGAGAAACTTAACGACCGAGAGCAGTAGCGTTCGCGTAGAGCTGTCAGTACTAACAGACGAGCATCATTGCGAGAAATAACTGCAGAGATCAATGTGGGACGTACGACGAACGTTCCGTTAGGATAGTGCGGTGAAATTTGGCGTCAATGGGCTATGGCAGCAGACGACCGACGCGAGCCTTTGCTAAGAGGACGACATCGCCTGCATCTCCTCTCCTGGGCTCTGAAAAACCGTGACTTGTTCAAAAGAGTTCCGATTTCAAGTGGTAAGAACTGATGGTAGAATTCAGTTGTGGCGCAGACCCTACGAAGCAGTGAATCCACGTTATCAACAAGGCATTGTGTAAGCTGGTGGTGGCTCCATAATGGAGTGGGCTGTGTTTACGAGGATGGAATGATCCTCCGGTCCAACCGAACCGATCATTGACTATAAATGGTTATGTTCGGCTACCTGGAGGCCATCTGGAGCCATTCATGGACTTCATGTTCCCAAACATGTCACTGGGCCACAGCTCTTAGCAATTGGTTTGAAGAACATTCTGGACAATTCGAGCGCCTGGTCTGGCCAGCCAGATCGCCTGCCATGAATCCCATCGAACATATATGGCACGTAACCGAGAGGTCAGTTCGTGCAAAACTCCTGCACCGGCAACTGTTTCGCTGTTATGGAAGGATACAGAGACAGCGTGGTTCAAATGGTTCAAATGGCTCTGAGCACTATGGGACTCAACTTCTGAGGTCATTAGTCCCCTAGAACTTAGAACTAGTTAAACCTAACTAACCTAAGGACATCACACACATCCATGCCCGAGGCAGGATTCGAACCTGCATCCGTAGCGGTCTCGCGGTTCCAGACTGCAGCGCCTAGAACCGCACGGCCACTTCGGCCAGCAGAGACAGCGTGGCTCAGTATTTCTGCAGAGGACTTCCAACACTTGTTGAGTCCATGCTAAGGCGAGCTGCTCTACTACGCCGGCCAAAAGGAGGTCATTCACGATATTAGGAGTTATTCCGTGACTTTTATCACCTCAGTGTATAGTGAATCGTCGTGCACTACTAGAAGTAATCTGTAGGAGAGACGGTGGTTGGTCATGAGGAAAGCGAGATGCAAACACAGAGCCGACAAGCGTGCCAATCCTTACTCAATCAGCATCGGTGCGTTGTGCAGGCAGCTCGCACCGCAAGCTACGTGCTCGCTTAGTTACGGCTGGCATCGCAGGAGCGTGCGCATTCTCGCGACGAGACTGAAATTCTACTGAGGTGGTTTTACACAAGACTGGTTCCAAAGTAATTGAGGCCAGTTCGCGTTAAATAATTATTCATTAATACCGACGTGAATCCGCGTACTAATGAACACTAGTTGAGATCTGCAATCAAATGGGGGCCGGAGAGCCTTTCTCCGTGGTTTTGAGGTGTCTGAGAAAGCGCAGTGGAGTGACTACTCTGACAAGTATCGACACGCAAGTCGCCGAAGTGGCGTCAACTCAAAAGACTTGCACCAGGCGACAGGTCTGCCCGATGGGAGGCCATAGCCACACAATATTTCCATTTTTTTTTTGGAGAAGAACTATCTCATGTAGTCAACCTTACTGGGGGCGGAGGTGCTGCGTTAACAGTTTTGGCGAGAAGAGCGGGGAGACATCCTGGTGCTTAAATTGGACACGCAGTGGTGGTGGCAGAAGAGCGACTCTCGCGAGAAAAAGATCTACTCCCGCACCCACGTGACTGAGGCCAAGATTTGAACGCAACGATCCTGTCCTTTGCTGATTTGCACCATCTTGTGGCTGTCTTCAGTTAATTTATCGGGTTGTATTAAAATTAATTCCCCCTCCCCAATCGGGTGGGGTTGTACCCAGGCAACTCATCGGTGGGTCAAGAAAGCTGTGGAAAGTTGATAATATAAATTTGCCTATTAAAATTCCCGACTTCTATTACGCAGTCGGTCTGTGATTGCTATTATTGGATTTGTAATTTATGTTCTGTATGAATACGTGATTATAAACATTGATTGTTAACAATTAATTATTCTTCCTCTGTTAGCGGGTGGTCTACACAGCTGCTGGGATCCACCACGCGTATGTTCTGCATCACGGAAAAGTATTAAGTTTACAAAGCCCGCTTTGTAGTCTCTGTCCAATGACACAGAAGAAATTGTGTGGTCTCATTAAAAAAACAGACTCAAAATTTGTATAATTCGGAAGCTATAAATGTTGAAAGCTATTAGCGTAGGCCAGAAATGTCAGCAAAATGTGCTCTATAAGTTAGTGAAAATCGCTGCTCGACATACACTATCTGATCGAAAGTGTTTTGACATCCCAATGTAATGCTGAATTTATTTTGGTGACCTGTACAGTAAAATTAACATAAGCTGACAACGCCCTATTCTGTTCTCCTTCGACAGTAAAATCATTAATGTTTATAAATGTTTTATTAAGCAGGTGGTTAGGACGGAGGCCGTAGAATTTGTGAAATCCTTCTTTATGCTCACGCCTCGCTGCCAGTGGTTTCTTTTGGCTCCTGCGGCATAGTGTCGGTGATCTCTCTAGGAATTCACTCGGTAGTCAGTCTGAACTAAGTTAACAGCCCATTAGATAAGAGCGGTTGTTAGGTAGTGTCCACAGCTAGCTTCTGAGAGGAAGAAAGAAAGACTAATACTTGGGTTCCCATAGAGGGCGAAGACTTTGGATTGCCATTTCGGACTGGCTTCGCCTGGAGGAACCATTGTGAGGTTACTTGTGTGTGCGTTGTTAGTAGGTTACGGCTCCAAGTACTTACTCTAGATCTGTCACCTCGAATGGAAACGAAAACAAGTTCCTGGAGCCTAAACACATTACACTCGGTAACTTCAAAAGGATCGATGCCTGGACGCAATATTAACTGACGTTAACTAGGTGAAAGGACTCATCAAAAAGCAAACGCCAATTCCAATATATTAACTACGGCTTTATTTCGTTGCCCTGAGGGTTCGACTTTCATCACTCAAATATATAACACAGCTAATTATGAATCAACGTTAATTAGCCTAAGTATATTACGAATTAATGCAATCATTATTACTGTCCTAGCCTAGGTGTTCTGCTAACTACCAGTTGTATTCTGCAAAGATCCTGACCCACCTCTTATGAATACTTCGAGGATCACAAGGAAACGTTTGGATTTTGTCTGATTATTCACAAAGTCAGCGACTTTGAGACGCTATAACACACCGGGAATGGTCGACCTGTGTTTAAATAGTGTAGTAGACTGTGCAGTCGGGTAGTGTCCTAATATCAGTGTGTTACAGTGAATGAACTTAAGTCAGTTAGTTAAGAGTGATTAATTCCATGTGCAAGATTCTGAATCAAAACAAAGAAATTAAATTTACTGCGCAACTCAACAGCAATAAAACTGTACTCATATCCTCGCCCTGTACATTTACACCCAAACATGCAAAAAACAGGATCAAGGAAATTAAATAAACATAATTTTTGGCATTAAATATAGTTGCTATAAATATATAGTACCTACCTTGTTGAATAATAAGTAAACATGCTTCTAGAAGCGTGCTCATTTACTCGAAATACACTCACCCATCCATTCCATGCAACTCATGTAATATTGTACTCGAAGCAGTTCCAAACACATGTACACCAGGTGACAAATTCTAATACATTGCGGGCAACGGTTCTCGGTCAATCAGAGGTAAACTCACTTACGAAAAGCTCGCGCGCACGTCGTATAACGGACGGTTGCAAATCTATTCATGCGACATATTTAATTACTTATTACGTGAAAAATCATAAACTACGAAACTTGTAAGCTCACTGAATGAATAGGTGCAGGTGTAACTATTATTTTACTAAACAGCAGGAAAATTGTAGGGAGAGAGATGGTGCATACACTATTCAGGGTGGTCCATTGATCGTGACCGGGCCAAATATCTCAAGAAATAAGCGTCAAACGAAAAAACTACGAAGAACGAAACTCGTCTAGCTTGAAGGGGGAATCCAGATGGCGCTATGGCTGGCCCGCTAGATGGCGCTGCCATAGGTCAAACGGATATCAACTGCGTTTTTTAAATAGGAACCCCCATTCTTTATTACATATTCATGTAGTACGTAAATAACTATGAATGTTTTAGTTGGACCACTTTTTTCGCTTTGTGATAGATGGCGCAGTAATAGTCACAAACATATGGCTCACAATTTCAGACGAACAGTTGTTAACATATAGGTTTTTAAAATTAAAATACAGAACGTAGGTACGTTTGCACATTTTATTTCGGTTGTTCCAATGTGATACATGTATCTTTGTGAACTTATCATTTCTGAGAACGCATGCTGGTACAGCGTGATTACCTGTAAATACCACATTAATGCAATAAATGTCAAAATGATGTCCGTCAACCTCAATGCATTTGGCAATACGTGTAACGACATTCCTCTCAACAGCGTGTAGTTCGCCTTCCCTAATGTTGGCACATGCATTGAAAATGCGCTGACGCATGTTGTCAGGCGTTGTCGGTGGATCACGATAGCAAATATCCTTCAACTTTCCCCACAGAAAGAAATCCGGGAAGGTCAGATCCGGTGAACGTGTGGGCCATGGTATGGTGCTTAGACGACCAGTCCACCTGTCATGAAATATGCTATTGAGTACCGCTTCAACCGCACGCGAGCTATGTACCGGACATCCATCATGTTGGAAGTACATTGACATTCTGTCATGCACTGAAACATCTTGTAGTAACATCAGTAGAACATTACGTAGGAAATCAGCATACATAGCACCATTTAGATTGCCATCGATAAAATGAGGGCCAGTTATCCTTCCTCCCATAATGCCGCACCATACATTAACCCGCCAAGGTCGCTGATGTTCCACTTGTCGCAGCCATCGTGGATTTTCCGTTGCCCAGTAGAGCATATTATGCCGGTTTACGTTACCGCTGTTGGTGAATGACGCTTCGTCGCTAAATAGAACACGTGCAACAAATCTGTCGTCGTCCCGTAATTTCTCTTGTGCCCAGTGGCAGAAGTGTACACGACGTTCAGAGTCGTCGTCATGCAATTCCTGGTGCATAGAAATATGGTACAGGTGCAATAGATGTTTATGTAGCATTCTCAACACCGACGTTTTTTGAAATTCCCGACTCTCGCGCAATTTGTCTGCTACTGATGTGCGGATTAGCCGCGACAGCAGCTAAAACATCTACTTGGGCATTACCATTTGTTGCAGGTCGTGGCTGACGTTTCACATGTGGCTGAACACTTCCTGTTTCCTTAAACAACGTAACTATCCGGCGAACGGTCCGGACACTTGAATGATGTGGTCCAGGATACCGAGCAGCATACATAGCACACGCTTTTCGGGCATTTTGATCACAATAACCATACATCCTGTATTCGCCTGATCAATGTATGATGAAGGGCTATTTACAATTTGTACAGAAACCAGATGGCAGTTATAAGAGCCGAGGGACAGGAAAGGGAAGCAATGGTTGGGAAGGGAGTGAGACAGGGTTGTAGCCTCTCCCCGATGTTATTCAATCTGTATACTGAGCAAGCAGTAAAGGAAACAAAACAAAAATTAGGAGTAGGTATTAAAACCCATGGAGAAGAAATAAAAACTTTTAGGTTCGCCGATGACATTGTAATTCTGTCAGAGACAGCAAAGGACTTGGAAGAGCAGTTGAACGGAATGGATAGTGTCTTGAAAGGAGGATGTAAGATGAACATCAACAAAAGCAAAACGAGAATAATGGAATGTAGTCATATTAAGTCGGGTGATGCTGAGGGAATTAGATTAGGAAATGAGACACTTAAAGTAGTAAATGAGTTATGCTATTTGGGGAGCAAAATAACTGATGATGGTCGAAGTAGAGAGGATATAAAATGTAGACTGGCAAAGGAAAGGAAAGCGTTTATGAAGAAGAGAAATTTGTTAACATCGAGTATAGATTTAAGCGTCAGGAAGCCGTTTCTGAAAATATTTGTATGGAATGTAGCCATGTATGGAAGTGAAACATGGACGATAAATAGTTTGGATAAGAAGAGAATAGAAGATTTCGTAATGTGTTGCTACATAAGAATGCTGAAGATTAGATGGGTAGATCACATTACTAATGAGGAGGTATTGAATAGGACTGGGGAGAACAGAAGTTTGTGGCACAACTTGACCAGAAGAAGGGATCGGTTGGTAGGGCATGTTCTGAGGCATCAAGGGATCACCAATTTAGTATTGGAGGGCAGCGTGGAGGGTAAAAATCGTAGAGGGAGACCAAGAGATGAATACACTAAGCAGATTAAGAAGGATGATGGTTGCAGTAAGTACTGGGAGATGAAGAAGCTTGCACAGGATAGAGTAGCATGGAGAGCTGCATCAAACCAGTCTCAGGACTGAAGACCACAACAACAGCAAGACCCATACATCAACACGATATCGACCTTTTCCGCAATTGGTAAACGGTCCATTTTAACACGGGTAATGTATCACGAAGCAAATGTCCGCACTGACGGAATGTTACGTGATACCATGTACTTACACGTTTGTGGCTATTACAGCGCCATCTGTCACAAAGCGATAAAACTGGTCCAACTAAAACATTCATATTTATTTACGTACTACACGAATATGTAATAAAAATGGAGGTTCCTATTTTAAAAGAAGCAGTTGATATCCGTTTGACCTATGGCAGCGCCATCTAGCGGGCCAACCATAGCGCCATCTGATTTCCCCCTTCGAGCTAGACAAGTCTCGTTCTTGGTATTTTTTCGTTTGATGCTTATTTAGTGAGATATTTGGTCCGGGCACTATCAATGGACCACCCTGTATATGTTGGTACTGTTACAATGGCAATGTTGTCGTGGATGGACTAACTACAGTCTTACGACTGGATCTACATTTTATTTTAAAGAGAAAACAGGTACTACCTTACTTCTGCAGTTGACATCTTGATCGCATTGAACAGTCTTTTTCCAAAAATGCCCTACTGACAACATCTGACCTCGCTTCGGATTCCGACAGAGTGTGTCGAAGATGACAGGCGATGCTGGTATTCGGCTGTTCTCCGTTGAAAATAATGTTTCCAGCTCCGTTATACATCTGTTGCATGTGGTGATAAGACTCCTGTACTGTGGTAGCCATCGTCGTGAGCTTGATGTCGTAGAACTGTAGTTACGGAGTACGAACAGTTTGAAATACGCGAAACTGACTAATTTATGGTGTCTATCCGTCCTTTACAATCTCCTACACCGTGGCATCAGCGAAAGTTTCAGTTCAATGTCTGATGCTACACAGTATAAAGCATATTCACTGTCCTCGAAATGTGCAAACCTGAAAACATACGCGCACATTTTTTCAACGATGACCAACCGATCTCTGAAAAGTCTTCTTTCATCCACGCAAAAAGCAGAGCGCACTGTTCACTGTTTATTCGCTATCAGTGTTAATCACTGTCTTTCTGCGTTTCACATGAACCGATGTACATATTTGATATAAATGTTCTATCTGTGTGAACCTGCACGAATACCAGCCACACGAGAAGTCAACAATCAGATTTCTCCTCTTAACCGTTCTGCCACTCGATTGTTCGGTCTCTATAATCAACAACTTCTCTAATAGCAAAAATATATACAGGTACACTGAAACATTTATGTTCCTGTAATATTTGTACGTATTGACATTTATTGCTAAAGTTAATGAATAAAACGAAATAGTAAAGAATAGTAATATTTACATACGCTCCATAGAGCCATACCTTTACAAAGTTACGAACGCTCCCTCGCTCTCATACAAAGTAAAGTTGTTCTGGCGAGTGACCTGCCTAGTTCTGAGTCGGTTACGTTCTTGTCATTCCCGGCTTGCTTGGAACCAAAGATCAAAATGACGTGCAACTCTAAGCGACCAACGAAACTCGACGGCCGCCATATTGAAGATACGTATTTAGATAACACGGGGATATTTTCCGCGCTGGGTCCAGCCGCCTCACACTGGGTCCAGATACACAGGTACGCGCTTTCTTTCTGTGTGCACCCATAGAAGACGCTGATTCGCCCGGAATTCGAGTGCTTGTCCTGAGGATCCGTTGCTCCACTAGATCTCTTGTCTCAGCTTTGGATGGTAGTGGCTTCTTTGGGCACCAAACGCGGCGTGGCCACTTCCGGCCAATCCGTAGGGTTTGAAAACGTTGCACCTTTTCATACAGCAAAGAGTGCAATTTAAAATTGATTTATGCACAGATAAGCCTTTTTGTCCCCAGTACACCGCTGGCGTGTTTCCCGACTCGTACTCCACACACCATCTCATCGTCTGCTAACTCCATTTTAATTGTGCCACTTTATTGACCTAACAGGCGTTCTCTCAAACCGTTTCGGTATTTGCTTTAAGCACTTTGGGGAAACCACGAGAAATTTGAACGCGGAGAGCCAGACAGGTGTCTGAACGCAGCTGCTCTCGATGGAGGTGCAGTGTGCTGAACGTTGTGTCACTTCGCAGACTGGTAGTCTGAGAACAATCAGCAATCAGTGATCGACTTTCGCTTTCTGGCCGCCGACTAATAAGGGTAGTGGCTCGCAGTCCTCACCTTGCCATTTCTCGCTTATTGCGGCCTCGCAGTCAGAATGGCGCGCTGCGCTTATTGCACATTACGCGACAATACTTCCATAAAATTTCGGGCGTGCAACCGCATAAATTTCACTTCTTCTTCTAATATTTCGGCAGTATACCGTCCAGCCATCATCAGAGTGAGACGGGGTGACTGACGCTCCATCACTTGCTCAATCCTCTTAAACCCGCGGAATGCGCCACTGCGCATGCGGTCACAAATACACAAGGCGTTAGAGACGTTCATCGGTGGCAGAGAGTTATAAATATGCATGAAATTAGATCTATGGCTGTGCAGTCCATCCACAAGGTGATATCGATGTATTACTGCGAGGTGCACCGTCACGATGTCTTTGTGAGTTTATTACAGAAAGTGCCGGATTCCATGATTTCTCCAAGCTGTAGCCGCTATCGCCATTAATTAAATTCGTCTCCAACCGAATTTCAATTGCTTCTTGCACTACTGAGTGCCGGAAAGATGAAGTCGAGGATAACGTATCGAAGTTATCTTAAGATACAGAGTGGCCAGTGTCAATACAGTGCTCTGCAACCACCGATTTATTAGGTTATACGAGGTGCATTCAAGTTCTAAGGCCTCCGATTTTTTTTCTCCGGACTGGAAAGAGATAGAAACATGCGCATTGTTTTAAAATAAGACCGCGTTCATTGTCAACACGTCCCAGAGATGGCAGCACCGTTCGGCAGATGGAATTTTACCGCCAGCGGCGAGAATGAGAACTGTTTTAAATACTTAAAATGGCGACGTTTTCCTTACCTGAACAGCGTGCAATCATTCGTTTTCTGAATTTGCGTGGTGTGAAACCAATTGAAATTCATCGACAGTTGAAGGTGACATGTGGTGACGGAGTTATGGATGTGTCGAAAGTGCGTTCGTGGGTGCGACAGTTTAATGAAGGCAGAACATCATGTAACAACAAACCGAAACAACCTCGGGCTCGCTCAACCCGGTCTGACGACATGATCGAGAAAGTGGAGAGAATTGTTTTAGGGGATCGCCGAATGACTGTTGAACAGATCGCCTCCAGAGTTGGCATTTCTGTGGGTTCTGTGCACACAATCGTGCATGACGACCTGAAAATGCGAAAAGTGTCATCCAGGTGGGTGCCACGAATGCTGACGGACAACCACATGGCTGCCCGTGTGGCATGTTGCCGAGCAATGTTGATGCGCAACGACAGGATGAATGGGACTTTCTTTTCGTCGGTTGTGACGATAGATGAGACGTGGATACCATTTTTCAATCCAGAAACAAAGCGCCAGTCAGCTCAATGGAAGCACACAGATTCACCGCCACCAAAAAAATTTCGGGTAACCGCCAGTGCTGAAAAAATAATGGTGTCCATGTTCTGGTACAGCGAGGGCGTAATCCTTACCCATTGCGTTCCAAAGGGCACTACGGTAACAGGTACATCCTACGAAAATGTTTTGAAGAACAAATTCCTTCCTGCACTGCAACAAAAACGTCCGGGAAGGGCTGCGCGTGTGCTGTTTCACCAAGACAACGCACCCGCAAATCGAGCTAACGTTACGCAACAGTTTCTTCGTGATAACAACTTTGAAGTGATTCCTCATGCTCCCTACTCACCTGATTTGGCTCCTAGTGACTTTTGGCTTTTTCCAACAATGAAAGACACTCTCCGTGGCCGCACATTCACCAGCCGTGCTGCTATTGCCTCAGCGATTTTCCAGTGGTCAAAACAGACTCCTAAAGAAGCCTTCGCCGCTGCCATGGAATCATGGCGTCAGCGTTGTGAAAAATGTGTACGTCTGCAGGGCGATTACGTCGAGAAGTAACGCCAATTTCATCGATTTCGGGTGAGTAGTTAATTAGAAAAAAAATCGGAGGCCTTAGAACTTGAATGCACTTCGTAAGAGCCGGATGTACCTGCGGTGCTCTGTGCATCCCTCATGGACTGTATGTGTCGTCTGCCCAATATATGAACGGCCATACTCAGGGGATCGCGTAAACCGCAGACTTCGAAGTACCAAATCATCTTTAACGGAACCCAGAAGTACTACCGTCATTGGTGAAGGGCCAAAAATCACTTTCAATTTGTGTTTACTGAGGATCCGTCTTACTTTTGACGAAAGGCTTCCCACGTATGGCAGAAAAGCCATGGCTTTAAAAGTTTACGTGTGTTCTTCTGCATACCTTACGCACACTGTTGGTTTCATACGTAGAGAGGTGTGTATCTGATAAGGAGAGTACCCGTTGGCTTCAAAAACTCTCCTCAAGTGTAGAAGCTCGTCCTCCAGACTACTCTCGTCAGCAATGACGTGCAAATAGCTGCCACCTGTCTTTCGCAGACGATGAGTGGTCTCAGAACTCTCCGCAGATTTAAAAGGTTAAAGCAAGTGCTGGAACGTCAGTCCTCGGCTCACTCGAAGATGGCTGGAAGTTATACAGCCGAAATTTTATGGAACAATCATTGCGCCGCGAAAATATGAAGATGCACGAACGCGACAATAGTTTCCTCGCCAAATGGCTGCCCTTTGACCCCCCTGGAAAACAGAAAAATAAAATCGCTTGGCGAGGGTACTGACATTTTCAGAAGCTTAAGTCAAACGACTAAAGCCAAAAAGGAAAAACGTGTTTACATATACTCCCATTTCTTCTGAAGAGGTTATCGGCCTCCCACATAGTGAAATCTCGATGGGGCTGCCACTATAGAGCCTCTGACCATTACTCCTGTAGTGGACTGACAAGACAGCCAGTCCACAGTGACGGGTAACCGAAAGGCACGCGTTTACACACGCCGGCTGGCGTTAGGTCTGAAACAGGATACGTAATGAATGCTATAAAGAAAAGTACGTAGCTGCTGGAATACTTTAATCCATCATTTGTATACAGCATTCTTGATGATACAAGTGAGACTCTCTCTAGAAATGGTTAATGGCGCTTTGCTAGGTCGTAGCCATGGACTTAGCTGAAGGCTATTCTAACTATCTCTCGGCTAATGAGAGAAAGGCTTCGTCAGTGTAGTCGCTAGCAAAGTCGTCGTACAACTGGGACGAGTCCTAATACGTCTCTCTAGACCTGCCGTGTGGTGGCGCTCGGTCTGCGATTACTGACAGTGGCGACACGCGGGTCCGACCTGTACTAATGGACCGTGGCCGATTTAAAGCTACCACCTAGCAAGTGTGGTGTCTGGCGGTGACACCACAACTCCTCTGTATATGAATCCGTACACATATGCAGCAGGAGCTTTTGAATAAGCCCATATTCTCGAAGACAATGGAAGTTGTGATCGATTTTCGAGCTGCAAATTGCCACTGAAAAACTCTCAGGGACTGTGTTCAGTAGTACCATGGTATAATTAGTCTGTATTCAGGGATTGTAATGTTAGTGATTCTTTTGTAACTGTCATCGGTGGTCATATGGCCCTCAGGAGGCGTTTGTACACACCTTCCGTTTCGACTTTGCAGGCAGTAACTGTCTTGAGTTTAGGGGTGAACAATGTTTGCAAGATTCCTTCTAGAGTATAACCGTGCCCCACCTACGAGTACGTACTCCTACCGCACATCTTCATCTGTTTCAGCAGAATCGTATCTGCATCTACGCGGATACTCTGCAAATCATACTTAAGTGCCTGGCAGAGGATTCATACAACCGTCTTCACAAGAATTCTCTATTATTCCAAAATCGAACAGCGCTCGGAAAAAACGAACACCTCTATCCTTCCGTGAGACCTCTGATTTCCCTTATTTTATTATTATGATAGTTTCTCCCTTCGTAAGTCGGCGTCAACAAAATATTTTCGCATTTGGAGGAGAAAATGGTGATTGAAATTTCGTGAGAAGATTCCGCCGCAACGAAATACGTCTTTGCTTTAATGATGTCCACCCCAAATCCTGTAGCATGTCAGCGACGCTCTCTCCCCTGTTTCTCGATAATACAAAACGTGCTGACATTCTTTGAACTTTTTCGATGCACTCCGTTAATCCTATCTGGCAAGGATCCCACACCGCTCACCAGTACTACAAAAAGGACTAACAAGCGTAGTGTAGGCAGTCTCTTTAGTAGATGAGTTGCTTCTTGTAGGTGTTCTGCCAAAAAAACACAGTCTTTGGTTCGGCTTCCCCACAACGTTTTCCATGTGTTCTCTCCTATTATATGTGTTCTTTTCCAATTTAATTTAAGTCTTCTGATGACTTTTCTATACGATAAACGACAACATCATCTGCAAACGGTCTAAGACGGCTGCTCAGATTGTCTCCTGAACCGTTTATGTAGCTAAAGAGCAGCAGAGGGCCCATAACACTACCTTGAGGAACGCCAGAAATCACTTCTGTTTTGCTCGATGACTATCCGTCAAATACTGCGAACTTTGACCTCTCTGACAGGAAATCACGAATCCTGTCACATAGCTGAGGCGATATTCCATAAGCACGCAATTTGACTACAAGCTGCTAGTGACGTACACAGAGTCAAAAGCCTTCTGGAAATCTAGAAATACGGAGACAACGGGAAGCTGGATGGACGTATTGATGGATTGCTGCACATGTTGGGCACAGTGAATCGCTGAAGTGTCGTTGCGATCAGCAGTGGTCTGTGGAACATTCCATCATCTGTAGACCAGGTTCTTGATGTCCGCGTAATACATACGCACATCAGGACCGACGCATTGAGCCCAGCCGACCGACTATCATCCAGGGACGAAATCCGGCACGTATTCCACCTGCATGTCACCAATATTTGGGAACCGTCTGCTAGCAGCAGGTCAAAAGTGCCTCTGGCCAGGTTACCATTGATACCACGACACCGTCAAGCGCGGTTAAATGGTTCAAATGGCTCTGAGCACTATGGGACTTAACATCTATGGTCATCAGTCCCCTAGAACTTAGAACTACTTAAACCTAACTAACCTAGGGACAGCACACAACACCCAGCCATCACGAGGCAGAGAAAATCCCTGACCCCGCCGGGAATCGAACCCGGGAACCCGGGCGTGGGAAGCGAGAACGCTACCGCACGACCACGAGATGCGGGTGTCGTGAAACTGTCTACAGGAAAGTGGAATAGCGCTCTATTGTCTTCAGTGATAAGAGTAAGTTCTAACCGTATGCGAGTGATGGACGTACACGTGTATGGAGTAGACCCGGTGAGCGCACTATTCCAGAGTTCATTCGCCCACGACACGTAAGTCTCACCCCAGTCTTCACGATTTTGGGAGTCATCAGTTACCATACGATGTCACACTCGGTGTTTCTGCAGAGTAAATTAACCAGTGACCGCTACATTGCAGAGAGTGTTATAGTGCGTTTAAAATTAGTTGCGACTTTAGACGTTTGGCTCACCGGAGGTGACATGACGCCGTTGCCCAGGTAACACCAACGGCGAGCCGGCTTTCCCTACCACGCTGTCAGCAGTTCGGTTGGTAAAGCGTCCCTGTTGCCACGCCGTGGATAAACTGTACCGCGTAGTGTCGCATTAGAGGCACTGATCTTCATTAGCTTACGTTGTAAAGTGGTATTTTCTGGCGTTGAAGTGTTCTACAGTCGTCAGGTATTCGTTTTGGCGGCTGCATTAATAATAGTGCAGCATGTCAGAACACGAGATTCGCAATATAAGTGGGCGTCCAAGAATACCTTCACCGGCTGTGAAGTTATTGTTCCGTTGCAAAACATTCCTCTGAATTCGACAATGGTAATGGACAATGCGCTATAATACCACTCGGCTGTGATCGAGAAAGCTCCAACAATGCAGTGGAGGAAAGCGGTTATTTTTCCCTATGTGCAAAGAAATGTTCGATTGGATAAAGTTGAACCTAGCTTGTGTAAGGCGAAGTTAATGGAACTTCTAGTACTGTGCAAGCTGAAAACCCTACACCAGGGCTTCCCAAAGTAGTCGATATCGACCTCTTGGGGTCGATATCGGTTTCCTAGGGGTCGACATAAACGAAAACTGATTTTGGGGGTCGACGAGGTCTAAAAATCGACCCCTATTAAATTAACACAAGTTCTTATTTAAAACTTTCAAGATAGGTAGGTACTGTATTTTTTATGTTGTGTTACGTGTACTAAGAATAATTAATATTTTTGTAGGGAATAGCTTGTTGTAGTAATGTAAAGTCTCAAGTTCGTACAAGATGAAAAACTCGGCAAGTCTGTGTGGACAAGTTTGTGCAAGATAATGAGTTCGAGCGTACGTCTTTCAGGCGCGTTTTGACTTACTCTCTATTTGACGCTTACGCGATTTAACACGAACGAATTCATGATCAAGTCCAAACATGTTCCTGATATTTTACTATATAACGAGCTTGCACTTATGTTGAAAGTTCATTTGCGTTTTGAAATTCGTTGGAGCTTGAACGATAATAACTCATATAAGTACTCATTTATTTCAAGAGATTACAAAGTTATTACGTAGCCAAATTAAGTGAAGTAAAGTGACTGAAAAAGTGGTAAACACAACATACAACATATTTTAAATAGACAGGTATAAAAGTATTTGTAAAAATTACTTACACTTAAGTTGTTAAGTAGGTCGCATTAACTAGGCAGCATTTAGTAGCAATAAAGCTGAGTCCTAGATTGCATAAGTCTTTACAATATGTAATAAATGCTATCAACAAGATTCGAAGCAATTCTTTGAACTCTCGGTTATTTGCTCAACTATGTGAGGAAAACGACTAAGTCTTTACTCGATTACTTCTGCACACTGAAGTTCGCTGGCTATCAAGAGACTCTTGCTTAGAAAGATTTTCAGCCATTTTTGAATCAGTGTTGGAGTTTTTACAAGAAAAAGATCCGAATTTGAAAGAAAATCTGAACAATTGTGAAACAGATATTTATTACTTGACTGATATCTTTGGAATGTTCAACAAAGTTAATTTGCAACTGCAGGGTGACGATCTTAACTTGATTCAAACAAAATCAATAATATCGGCCCTCGTGCGTAAACTAATCCTTTATAAACAAAATGTAGACAGAAAAATATATTCGCAGTTTCCGCATTTGTCAAAATTACCAGAAATGCTTCAAGATGATGACATTTTATTATATGTCACTCACTTGGACGCATTACACAAGGATTTTACGGAGAGGTTTGAGGATCTTTTAAATTTACAAATTTCTCAGTGGATAATAAATCCGTACAATACCACAGCCATAGAAGAAGCCAATGTGATAATGCAAGAAGAGTCGATTACCATCAGCACAGACGAAGTGCTTAAGCAGAAGTTCAACCAACGCTATCAGAAGTTCTGGTTGCAACGCAATATTGAAACACAGTATCCTACATTGTGGAACATTGCTGAAAAAGACCTTATCGCTTTTCCATCATCATACCTAGTTGAAAAAAGCTTCAGTGTGGTAACAAACATTTTGATGAAAGAAAGAAACTGTTTGAAAATCAACGAACGTGGAGATTTAAGGCTGCAACTCACCAATATTGAACCGGATGTAGCTAGATTGGTAGATAGTCACCAGGTTCATCCATCACACTGAATGTTTTATTTTCTCTTTGCGAATTAATACTTTTTTAAATATAATTTCCTACCTACTTAAGATTCTTTAAGTACTTAATTTGTAAAAATCATTATAAATTAAACTTGATATTTACTGAATTGTATGTCTTTTTATTTTGTTAAATTTTGATGAGAAAATGAAGTCAACTTTACTCACTTAACCAAGTGCAAAGTTTTCCAATTGGTACCTTAGTACCTAGGTATTTTGTATCAATAGGTAAAAACTAAAGATAGGCCTTGTCTTCTTCTATTGACCTACGTCAGAATGAAACATAACACTCTGTAGCAGCTGTTTTAAGTTAGCGGACCATTACGAATAAGGAGGTTGATCTTAAAAATAGGTAATTTGGCCATGGGGATCTGGGGTAACAGTTCATTTTGGAAAAGGGGTCGCTTGTCCAAAATAGTTTGGTGATCCCTGCTCTACACTGTCATGTCTTCTAAATGGCTAACGCTAAAGAGCGTAGTTTAAACAGGTTCTCTCCGCATCACGCTCATTTAAATCAGACTGAGAATATATGGCATAGTAGAAAAGTAATGTGGCAAGCAGCAACAAGAAATTTACGCCCAGCAAGGTTGAAATGCTGACAAAAGAAGTCACTGCAAATGTTACATCACAGGACTGGTCTCAAGTTGTCAGCCATGCCAAGAATGTGGTTGAGACATGGATTCATGAAGGACTGTGTCGAGTTTTGAGTAATACGTTACTTTTCTTGCTGCTGTGTTAACATTTGCTTCTTCTGCCTAAACACAGCAGAGTTTACAGGTATACATTTCAATAACAGTCTAAAGCAGTTGAAATTGTTGCAGAATCCTAAAACAGAGACCTACCAATAGTTACGAGAAAGCCCATTCTCAGTGTAAAAATAAATGTGCAGCGTCTTCACTTATATTGTTGCAAAACCCACAGCAATTCTCGTTTAACAGTCTATTAGTGGTCCTTAAAAATAACGTTATTTGATTTTTAAAAAATGTAGTTGCTTGAATATCGCAGTAGATATTAAAGTTTCGCATATTAATCATTCTATTTTCTCGACATTGGAGATAGATAGCGATATCATTCGAGGTTTAAAGAACAAATTAATATGTTATCTAAACTTCATATGCAACAACGTATGACCTAACATACACCTAACGCAAATCCATAGCGACCCCCCATTACTCACTGCAAATTTTAAGAATTTCTCGCAGTAGTTCAGCTAATACCGAAATACCACAATAACTACGACCATTGAAGAAACGATAGGTAATTCATCATGAAGCTGACGAATGAAGCTATAAGTTGTGCACGACTCAGAGTTTATTACGATATAGTTTCCTTAAAATCGTTAGCGAAAGACTGCAGAGGGTCCAGCTTGCGCGGCTGACAGGTGATACGTCGTGCATACCTGGCGTTTCGTCGTTGCTGACGCGTTCAACACACGCTTCCCTCCACTTGCTCCGTGCTGAACTGTCAACAGTCGCAACTAAATTGCCGGCCGTTGTGGCCGAGCGGTTCTAGGCGCTTCTGTCCGGAACGGCGCGACTGCTACGATCGCAGGTTCGAATCCTGCCTTGGGCATGGATATGTGTGATGTCCTTAGGTTAGTTAGGTTTAAGTAGTTCTAAGTCCTAGGGGACTAATGACCTCAGCTGTTAAGTCCCATAGTGCTCAGAGCTATTTGAATCATTTTTGAGCAACTAATTTTAAACGCACTATAGTGATGCGTTGTTGCTTCGACAGGAAGGTGATGTACTTTTTCAGCAAGACAGTGCACGTCCATGTACGGCTGTTGCGGCGCAACGTGCTCTGCGTGGTGTAGAACAGTTCCCCGGGCCACCAAGATCACAAGATGTCTCACCAATTAAACACGCATGAGACATGATGAAGCGGGGACTTACTCCGTTCTCCAGGTCCTGCAAGTGCCATTGCCGAATTGCCACAAAAGGCGCAAGATGCTCGGGACAATCTATCGCAGGTTGTCATTCGGCACCTCCGTGATAGTTTGCACGAGAGGATACACGTCTGCGTTACCGACAACGAGGGGAACACTGTGTACGGATGTGACTTTACTGCGACGTGTGTGTTTCATCTGGTGTGAATTTGTTGTCATATACTCCTGCAATGAGTCACCACCTATCACCTTGTTGTTGTTGTTGTGGTCTTCAGTCCTGAGACTGGTTTGATGCAGCTCTCCATGCTACTCTATACTGTGCAAGCTTCTTCATCTCCCAGTACCTACTGCAACCTACATCCTTCTGAATCTGCTTACTGTATTCATCTCTTTGTCTCCCTCTACGATTTTTACCCTCCACGCTGCCCTCCAATGCTAAATTGGTGATCCCTTGATGCCTCAAAACATGTCCTACCAACCGATCCCTTCTTCTAGTCAAGTTGTGCCACAAACTTCTCTTCTCCCCAATCCTATTCAATACCTCCTCATTAGTTACGTGATCTACCCACCTTATCTTCAGCATTCTTCTGTAGCACCACATTTCGAAAGCTTCTAGTCTCTTCTTGTCCAAATTAGTTATCGTCCATGTTTCACATCCATACATGGCTACACTCCATACAAATACTTTCAGAAACGACTTCCTGACACTTAAATCTACACTCGATGTTAACAAATTTCTCTTCTTCAGAAACGCTTTCCTTGCCATTGCCAGTCTACATTTTATATCCTCTCTACTTCGTCCATCATCAGTTATTTTGCTCCCCAAATAGCAAAACTCCTTTACTACTTTAAGTGTCTCATTTCCTAATCTAATACCCTCAGCATCACCCGACTTAATTCGACTACATTCCATTATCCTCGTTTTGCTTTTGTTGATGTTCATCTTATATCCTCCCTTCAAGACACCATCCATTCCGTTCAAATGCTCTTCCAAGTCCTTTGCTGTCTCTGACAGAATTACAATGTCATCGGCGAACCTCAAAGTTTTTATTTCTTCTCCATGGATTTTAATACCTACTCCAAATTTTTCTTTTGTTTCCTTTACTGCTTGCTCAATATAGAGATTGAATAACATCGGGGAGAGGCTACAACCCTGTCTTACTCCCTTCCCAACCACTGCTTCCCTTTCATGTCCCTCAACTATTATAACTGCCATCTGGTTTCTGTACAAGTTGTAAATAGCCTTTCGCTCCCTGTATTTTACCCCTGCCACCTTTAGAATTTGAAAGAGAGTATCCCAGTCAACATTATCAAAAGCTTTCTCTAAGTCTACAAATGCTAGAAACGTAGGTTTGCCTTTCCTTAATCTTTCTTCTAAGATAAGTCGTAAGGTCAATATTGCCTCACGTGTTCCAGTATTTCTACGGAATCCAACCTGATCTTCCCCGAGGTCGGCTGTAAAGAATTCGTGTTAGTACTTTGCAGCTGTGGCTTATTAAACTGATTGTTCGGTAATTTTCACATCTGTCAACACCTACTTTCTTTGGGATTGGAATTATTATATTCTTCTTGAAGTCTGTGGGTATTTCGCCTGTTTCATACATCTTGCTCACCAGGTGGTAGAGTTTTGTCAGGACTGGCTCTCCCAAGGCCGTAAGTAGTTCCAATGGAATGTTGTCTACTCCGGGGGCCTTGTTTCGACTCAGGTCTTTCAGTGCTCTGTCAAACTCTTCACGCAGTATCGTATCACCCATTTCATCTTCATCTACATCCTCTTCCATTTCCATAATATTGTCCTCAAGTGCATCGCTCTTGTATAGACCCTCTATATACTCCTTCCACCTTTCTGCTTTCCCTTCTTTGCTTAGAATTGGGTTTCCATCTGAGCTCTTGATGTTCATACATGTGGTTCTCTTATCTCCAAAGGTCTCTTTAATTTTCCTGTAGGCAGTATCTATCTTACCCCTAGTGAGATAAGCCTCTACATCCTTACATTTGTCCTCTAGCCATGTCTGCTTAGCCATTTTGCACTTCCTGTCTATCTCATTTTTGAGACGTTTGTATTCTTTTCTGCCTGCTTCATTTACTACATTTTTATATTTTCTCCTTTCATCAATTAAATTCAATATTTCTTCTGTTAACCAAGGATTTCTACTAACCCTCTTCTTTTTACCTACTTGATCCTCTGCTGCCTTTACTACTTCATTCCTCAGAGCTACCCATTCTTCTTCTACTGTATTTCTTTCCCCCATTCCTTTCAATTGTTCCCTTATGCTCTCCCTGAAACTCTGTACAACCTCTGGTTCTTTCAGTTTATCCAGGTCCCATCTCCTTAAATTCCCACCTTTTTGCAGTTTCTTCAGTTTTAATCTACAGGTCATAACCAATAGATTGTGGTCAGTGTCCACATCTGCCCCTGGAAATGTCTTACAATTTAAAACCTGGTTCCTAAATCTCTGTCTTACCATTATATAATCTATCTGATACCTTTTAGTATCTCCAGGGTTCTTCCATGTATACAACCTTCTATCATAATTCTTAAACCAAGTGTTAGCTATGATTAAGTTGTGCTCTGTGCAAAATTATATCAGGCGGCTTCCTCTTTCATTTCTTAGCCCCAATCCATATTCACCTACTACGTTTCCTTCTCTCCCTTTTCCTACACTCGAATTCCAGTCACCCATGACTATTAAATTTTCGTCTCCCTTCACTATCTGAATAATTTCTTTTATTTAATCATACATTTCTTCAATCTCTTCGTCATCTGCAGAGCTAGTTGGCATATAAACTTGTACTACTGTAGTAGGTGTGGGCTTCGTATCTATCTTGGCCACAATAATGCGTTCACTATGCTGTTTGTAGTAGCTTACCCGCATTCCTATTTTCCTATTCATTATTAAACCTACTCCTGCATTCCCCCTATTTGACTTTGTGTTTATAACCCTGTAGTCACCTGACCAGAAGTCTTGTTCCTCCTGCCACCGAACTTCACTAATTCCCACTATATCTAACTTTAACCTATCCATTTCCCTTTTTAAATTTTCTAACCTACCTGCCCGATTAAGGGATCTGACATTCCACGCTCCGATCTGTAGAACGCCAGTTTTCTTTCTCCTGATAACGACATCCTCTTGAGTAGTCCCCGCCCGGAGATCCGAATGGGGGACTATTTTACCTCCGGAATATTTTACCCAAGAGGACGCCATCATCATTTAATCATACAGTAAAGCTGCATGCCCTCGGGAAAAATTACGGCCGTAGTTTCCCCTTGCTTTCAGCCGTTCGCAGTACCAGCACAGCAAGGCCGTTTTGGTTATTGTTACAAGGCCAGATCAGTCAATCATCCAGACTGTTGCCCTTGCAACTACTGAAAAGGCTGCTGCCCCTCTTCAGGAACCACATGTTTGTCTGGCCTCTCAACAGATACCCCTCCGTTGTGGTTGTACCTACGGTACGGCTACCTGTATCGCTGAGGCACGCAAGCCTCCCCACCAACGGCAAGGTCCATGGTTCATGGGGGGGGGGGGGGACCTATCACCTTACTTGAGAATAAAATGACCTTGTCCTTGAGTGTTGCATTTTTCTCATCATTGTATGGCAAATACCGCAAAATTGCTCTGGAAACAATTTCTGAGTTGCATGTTTTCGTACGCGCATACCCTGAAATATTCGTCAGAGTATTGGTAGTACAACATCGAATTAGTGAACTTCATCCAGCTGTTCTATTAATGTTATAAAAGTATAGAAGTGTGTGCCTTAAAAGTGATGATCAGTTTATATTACGAGGGTTGACGGAAAAGTAATGCCTCCAACTTCGTAACTCTACAACGGTTGGCAGCATTAGTATGTGGCAGGTACTGGCTCTACAGCTACAGTTGGCGGGAAGCCTTAGCATTGAACGGTTGTGTTGTTACAGTGTATAGTATGGACAATGCGATTTAAGCAACGTGCTGTCATTGAATTCTTGACACCAGAAGGTGTCACCCTCGTCTCGTCTCTTGTCACAATTGAATGGAGAAAGACGTCACCTTCATTCTCGTAACGCGAGAGGAGTTCCTGGCAAATTTCAAGTCTGTGCCCTTTCATTTCAGGAGTCAGCATCCGGGGTACCCATCGTGCACAGCTCTTCCGATAGCCAAGCAAAGCAATAATGTGATACTCTTTTGAAATGCGGATTGTGCTAGCAATTTCCCTCTGAGTGATACGACGATCGTCCTGAATCAATCTGTCAACATTTTGGTTGTGAAACTCGGTTGTTGCTGTCACAGGACGTCTAACTCTTTGCTTGCCACGCAGGTCAGATGTTCCCGCCTCAACACCTTTAAACTTACTCGTCCAACTACGCGCAGTACTCACATCAACACAATCACCATAAACTGCTTTCATTCTCTGATGAATCTCCTTTGGGGTGACACCTTCTGCTGTCAAGAATTCAATGACTGCACGTTGCTTAAATCGCATTAACCGACCGTCCGCGCACGGTTTCATACTTCACACTGTATCAACACAACCGTTCAATGCTAAGGCTTCCCGCCAACTGGAGCTGTAGAGAAGAGGCTGCGGAACAAGCCAGTACCTGCCGCATACCAATGCTACCAACTGTTGAAGAGTTACGAAGGTGGAGGCATTACTTTTCAGTCAACCCTCGTACACCGATGGACCTACATGAATAATGCCAGGGAACTATAGTTTGGCGCTTTGGTCTGTAAATTATCCACAGCAGACGAGAGGGCACACACAGCGTAACCCAAGCAGTATTATAAGGATTGCTCTGTACCAGCCTTACACGTAACTCTCTTGCTAAAGAAGAATCATATCTTCATGTCAGAATACCTTAGAGGAAAAACGGCACAGACTCCGTTAAAAACTGCTCTGCGAGTTTATGACGCTATCGAGAGACTTGTACAACGTGAAACAGAGCCATTACACGTTCTACTGCTGCTGCCATGGAGAAACGTGTTTGTTTTTTAGTATTCCTTTTCGTCTAACTTAAATATCTGTCAAGCAGATGGTACAGGACGGACGCCGTGAAAATTCTTGAAGAATACTGTCTGAGTCAGAATTACTAGATTTCGAGATGATGCCGACTACAATACCGCATCAGCAGAAAGCGGAAGGTTCTGAAAGTAACTAGCTGTTTTGTGGCCTATAACAGCTTTTACATCGGCATCTATTGCAACGAAGCCATTGTTCAGCAGCCAGAAACGTATAAACGGTACGAAGTGTTCTTGCGTCACCGTCGTAATGATGAGGGTAACTGTGGTGAATTCCATCCATTCGCAAAATACGGATACTGTTTACACAGCGGATATGAGCGTCCGTTACTGTTGTTACAAGTTATGGAAGCACTTTAATTTCACGTTTCGCCGCGATTTTTCCTCCAGTACCGAAATTTTGCTTGCTTTCATACCACTAATCTCAGTACAGAATTTGTATACAATTAGTAGCTGATGAGACTGAAAAATTATCTAATCAGTCTTCATTCATTTCACTGTTCCATATGTCCGGTTATTATCGCCTACGTCAAAAGTTTAGGCTCTCGTTAGTGCAACAGGAAGTAAACGGCTGAAAATTTTCATTGGAAGTAGGATAGATTTTTTTTTTCTCTTTGACGGTTTCTCACTGCAGCCGATGGGCATTTATGCTGGAGTCCAAAAATCTTGTACTATCAAGAAATGCTTCAAGATTATCTAAAACAAAACGAAAAAAAAAATCGGATGGTCCTTGGTTCAAATCCACGCACGCTCATCCAGATTTGTATTTTCTGTAATTCCCTTCAATCTCCAAGGCTAATGTGCTTGTGTTCCCTCTTTAGTGACATTGTCGTAGACGCGACGTTAGACCCTAGGGTTCCTTTCTTCCCCATTGCATCTCATTTTGTGTTGGATTCACATTCAGAGCCTCAGTTGAACAGTCTATGAGGTGAATGGTGTCAACAGAGAGAAGCTCAATTTTGGCGGTCGTTATTTTCCACGAAGAAGACGTCAACAGCGGCTGCTCCTGTTTCGTTTTCTCTTTGTTCGATTACATCTGTCTTTTGGGCATTTATGTATCACCAGAAATTACACATGTAATTTTATTCCTAAGTATGCGCCTGTTATGAATGTACTACACTTACCTTAAGAAGACAGAGCAGTTACCGTTTTCGGCTCTCTTTGTCATACAGGATGTCTCAAAAAACACCGACAAACTTTAGGGACAGGTTCCTAATACAATAATAAATAAAAAAATGCCTAGCAAACATGGGCTATAAAATGCATACCTTAAGAGGTAAGAGCACTTGTTCATCTTCGATGCTTGATCTCTTCTACTGCTTTCCATATTTTCGGAGGTGGAAGTATTGATTAAAAAAATCTAGTAAGTATGGGGTCTAAAATACTCCAAGAGCTATCATCTCTTGTTCATCTTTGCTACTGTGAAACAGGTCTCTTCTACTGAACAAGTGCTCGTAGCTCTTACAGTATGCACTTTAGTGCCCATGTTTACTAGACATCTGTTTCTTGTCTTGTTCCATACTACCTCCTCACAACGTATGAAAAGCAAAGACCTAGCAGTAGAAGAGATGTGTTTCATAGCAGCGAAGATTAACAGGTGCTCATATCCCTTAAGGTATGCGCTTTAGAGCCTTTGTTTAATAGATATTCTTTTCTTATTTTCGTGTAAGTAACCCATCCCTGTAAAACCTTTTATAGTATTCCGTTGAGAACTGCATCTGGGTTCATATTAACAGTTCTGTGCCACTGTAGCGAAAAACTAACAGGAACCTATATCCCACTGCCAGCACAGAATGCTGCAGTTCATCCGAATGTGCATCAAAACTACGCCCGAACAGATTTAGCATAACGAAAGTTTTCTTATTTTATTGGTCATTCACAATTTCAGCATGTTAACTGTCGACAGGTTTGAGTGCTTTATATACGTATCGATATGCATGCCGCGACAAATATTACGCGGCAGTACGCATATGTTTCCTGATGAAGAGCAACAGAGGTTGCAGATGCAAAAACTACTGTGATGTGGTTGCCGTCACTGGCGGACCAACTCACTATAGTGTCACTTTCCCACTGTTCCATCTACATCTACATGACTATTCCGCAAATAACAATTAAGTGCCTGACAGAGGGTTCAGCGAACCACCTTCAGGCTATTTCTTACCGTTCCACTCTCGAACAGCATGAGGGAAAAACGGACACAAATCTTTCCATGCGAGCTCTGATTTCTCTTATTTTATTATGATGATCATTTCCTGCTGTGTTGGGGGGCGCCAGCTAAATATTTTCACATTCGGAGGACAAAGTTGGTGAAAAAGTTGCGTGAAAACGTGCTGCTGTAAAGAAAAACACCTTTGTTTTAATTATTGCTACCCAAGCTCGTGTATCCGTGACATTCTCTCCCATATATCGCGATAGTACAAAATGAGCTGCACTTCTTTGAACTTTTTAGATGTCCTCTGTCAGTCCCATCTGATACGGATCCATACCGCGCAGCAATACTCCAATACTCCGGAAGAGGACGGACAAGTGTAGTGTGTAGTCTCTTTAGTAGACCTGTTGCATCTTCTAAGTGTTCTGCCAATAAATCGCAGCCTTTGGTTCGCTTTCCTCGTAACATTGTCTATATTATCGTCCCAATTTAAGTTGTTCATAATTGAAATCGGAAGTATTTAGTTGAATTGACAGGCTTTAGATATGTGTGAGTTATCGAGCAAACGAAATTTAGCGAAATCTTTTTATCACTGATGTGGGTGACGTCAAACTTCTCGTTATTTAGCTTCAATTGCCACTTCTCGCACCAAGCAGATACCTTGCCTAATCATTTTACATTTCGCTTTGATCGTCTGATTACTTCACAAAACGATCAATGAAAATATCGTCTGCAAACAATCTAAGATTGTCTTCTAAATCACTTATGTAGATCAGGAACAGCAGAGGGCCTATAACACTTTCTTGGGGATCGTGACATATCAGTTCTTTTTACTCGATGACTTTCCATCAATTACTGCGAACTGTGACAGGAAATCGCGAATCCAGTCTCACAACTGAGGCGATACTTCATAGGCACGCAATTTGATTAGAGATCGCTTGTGAGGAACAATATCAAAAGACTACTGGAAATCTAGAAATATGGAATCCATTTGAGCTCCCTTGTCGATAGCACTGATTACTTCGTGCGAATAAAGAGCTAGTTGTGTTTCATAAGAACGATACCTGCTGAATCCGTGATGACTATTTGTCAACAGATCGCTTTCATCGAGCTAATTCATAATGTTCGAACAGAGTATACAAAGTGGTCCATTGATAGTGACCGGGCCAAATATCTCACGAAATAAGCGTCAAACGAAAAAACTACAAAGAACGAAACTTGTCTAGCTTGAAGGGGAAAACCAGATGGCGCTATGGTTGGCCCGCTAGATGGCGCTGCCATTGGTCAAACGGATATCAACTGCGTTTTTTAAACAGGAACCCTCATTTTTTATTACATATTCCTGTAGTACGTAAAGAAATATGAATGTTTTAGTTGGACCACTTTCTTCGCTTTGTGATGGATGGCGCAGTAATAGTCAAACATATGACACAATTTTAGACGAACAGTTGGTAACAGGTAAGTTTATTAAATTAAAATACAAAACATAGGTACGTTTGAAAATTTTATTTCGCCTATTCCAATGTGATACATGTACCTTTGTGAACTTATCATTTCTGAGAACACATGCTGTTACAGCGTGATTACCTGTAAATACCAAATTAATGTAATAAATGCTCAAAATGATGTCCGTCAACCTGAATGCATTTGGCAATACGTGTAACGACATTCCTCTCAACAGCGAGTAGTTCGCCATCCGTAATGTCCGCACATGCATTGACAATGCGTTGACGCATGTTGTCAGGCGTTGTCGGTGGATCACGATAGCAAATATCCTTCAGATTTCCCCACAGTAAGAAATCCGGGGACGTCAGATCCGGTGAACGTGAGGGTCATGGTATGGTGCTTCGACGACCAATCCACCTGTCATGAAATATGCTATTCAATACCGCTTCAACCGCATGCGAGCTACGTGCCGGACATCCATCATGTTGGAAGTACGTCGACATTCTGTCACGGAGTGAAGCATCTTGTAGTAACACCGGTAGAACATTACGTAGGAAATCAGCATACCATGCACCATTTAGATTGCCATCGATAAAATGGAGGCCAATTATCCTTCCTCCAATAATGCCGCACCATACATTAACCCGCCAAGGTCGCTGATGTTCCATTTGTCGCAGCCATAGTGGATTTTCCGTTGCCCAATAGTGCATATTATGCCAGTTTACGTTACCGCTGTTGGTGATTGACGCTTCGTCGCTAAATAGAACGCATGCAAAAAATCTGTCATAGTCCCGTAATTTCTCTTGTGCCCAGTGGCAGAAGTGTACACGACGTTCAAAGTCGTCGTCATGCAACTCCTGGTGCTTAGAAATATGGTACGGGTGCAATCGATGTTGATGTAGCATTCTCAACACCAACGTTTTTGAGATTCCCGATTCTCGCTCAGTTTGTCTGCTAATCATGTGCGGATTAGCCGCAACAGCAGCTAAAACACCTACTTGGGCATCATCATTTGTTGCAGGTCGTGGTTGACTTTTCACATGTGGCTGAACACTTCCCGTTTCCTTAAATAACGTAACTATCCGGCGAATGGTCCGGACACTTGGATGATGTCGTCCAGGATACCGAACAGCATACATAGCACACGCCCATTGGGCATTTTGTTCACAATAGCCATACATCAACACTATATCGACCTTTTCCGCAATTGTTAAACGGTCCATTTTAACACGGGTAATGTATCACGAAGAAAATACCGTCCGCACTGGCGGAATGTTACGTGATACCACGTACTTATACATTTGTGACTATTACAGCGCCATCTCTCACAACAGGAAAAAAGTGGTCCAACTAAAACATTCATATTTCTTTACGTACTATACGAACATGTAATAAAAATTGGAGTTCCTATTTAAAAAAAAAAACGCAGTTGATATCCGTTTGACCTATGGCAGCGCCATCTAGCGGGCCAACCATAGCGCCTTCTGATTTCCCCCTTCAAGCTAGTCGAGTTTCGTTCTTTGTAGTTTTTTCGTTTGATGCTTATTTTGTGAGATATTTGGCCCGGTCACTATCAATGGACCACGCTGTATATTCCAAAACCAGACTGCAAAGAGATGTTGGTAACATCGGTCTGTAATTCAGCGGTTAATTTTACTTCCTTTATTGGGTACTGGTGTAACCTGACTAACTTTCGGGGCTTTAGATACAGATCTTTCGTCGGGTGCGTGTTTGTATATGATTGCTATGTAGGGAGCTATTATATCAGCATACTTTGATAGGAACGTGACTGGTATACAATCTTGGGTGGAGGCCTAGTCTTTGTTAAGTGATTCAAGCTCCTTTGCTACACCGAGAACATCTACTTCTAAGTTACTTACGCTGGCAGCTGTTCTTGATTCTAATGCTGCAACCTTTACTTCGTATTGTTTGGTGAAGGAATTTCGAAAAACCTTATTTGGTAACTCCGCCTTAGTGGCAATGTCATTGGTGTCGCGCAGTGAAGGTAATGATTGAATCTTGTGGTTGGTGTACATAACGTACTACCAAAATCTCCTAGGATTTTTTGCCAGATTTCGAGACAGAAAAAGTTTCTCTGTTGAACTTCGCACTAAATTTCGAGCTTCAGTAAAACATCGCCAATCTTGGACGCTTTGCGTTCTTTTAAATTCCATTGTATTCAGTGAGTCCATAGACGAAGTGCAAAACGTCCAACTCTTCATCGGTTAATCTATCCATATTGCCATGTATCACTGTTAACACACGACTAGCTCTGCTGCAAAAACAACCCCCAGACAGAACCGAACAATGTTAAATACAAGCTTGAGGGCAGAGAATAAAATGGGCATTACTGTTGTCAACAGTAAGTGCCGTGAGTGAAAGGAGCAAGTTTGTTCCGAAACAAGATACATAGCGCACACCGTCGACATTTGCATTCTTATGCAGATATTTCCAGTGCAGTACAGATATGAATATTAATGGGGATAATAAATGAAACGAAATTCAATTACTGTGTAACGAACCACCGGAGACCACGTGTTCGTTGAAGCAAAAACACCGAAATTATCCCTGAAGAACTCCCAGCATTTGTCGGTGGAGTCCGAGTTCACCCTGCGTATTCCTCTAAGTTTGTTTTATTGCTCCTGATACAATCTGTAAGCAACCCATTATATGTTTTTATATGAAATGTAGCCCAAATTTACCTCCCGCTCTACACAAAATCTTCTTATTGCCAAAACTATGTACCCACAAACTGTTATTTAACTGAAATTCGTATGCTAAACTTCGACTAAACAGCCTAATTTGAACTGAACTACAACTGGTCTGAATATAGCTTGTCTTTATATTAAATGCGCAACTGAAGTAAAATATTTATCTGGCCCTAATTAAAATTTCCATTTACCTTGCGTCTTGACAACAGTGTTGCAGATTTCTCGAAAGCACAACAGCAAAGAGCAATCAGACGGCGGCTAAGCAAGATTTATATTTCTAAATAAAATTTCCAAACAATATTCAAACAGTTGCATACCACATCGTGCAATGTGGTAACTCGTAATGATAATCCTTTTTTATGCAGTAGGGTGGGGAGAGTAACTATTCCTATAAAATGATATTCTAAGACAACGATTTTAGAATGAAGTATGTATTCAAAAAGACAGAGCAAAGTTTCGAGTGACCTTCACACATAACATTGGTCAGACACAGTGCTGTACTTAACAAAGTGAACAATGATTTGAAACGGTACAATGTTAACAGAGAATTTCTATAAAAACTAAACAACTTAATCAATTGATAACTAATGTGTGACTCATGAAAGTGGGGTGGTCTTTCTCTTGGCTTTGAACAAGTTAACCAGCTGACATTAATCATTCCAACTAACTAGCTGTGCAGTGCTGCAGCCTTAACTCAAACTTCTCTTCAAAAATAATAACGTTATTCAAAATTTATATTCTTTTCGCCTTCCAATACATGCAGGATATTCATCCTTGTTGTCCTATGCAATAAATCTTTCTTCATCTAACTGATACAATCACAAGTCAAAACAGCACTACCGAATATATTCATATCTACCACACTTCAACTAAGAATGATTGAGACTGCAGCGAGGCAAAGACTGTGCCACGACAAGAGTAAAGATATATTAACAGTAACGCAACTTCCTCTTTCTTTGACATGTACGTCGATAACTTACAAAAATCAAAATGACACTCCCTCCTTACAAACCAAATAACTAAACATCATTGGCACTATCTTCGTCAAACTAACCGTTGAACGCTCTAGATCCATTGATATACATAGACAACGTAAAACATTTTGAGGCTTAAATGCTGTACCCCACCAGGAAACTCGACTTGCCCTGAGAAGAGACGTTTCAGATGTCGCGACAACCACAAACCGGTGCTCCCTAGACCGCAGGCTTTATCTTCGGGCTATCTTCCCTTCCCCACGGCTGCTAATGGACCGTCCTTATGGGCTGACAACGTACGGTCGTCCCTAATGCTTCGACGGGCGTCCCCGAGACTGCTGGACCACCTTCCGTCTGGTATACCGTCGTCTTCATCGGTAGTGAACAAGAAGCACCCCTTGGCTCACAGTCTTCTGCCTTGTGTGACACTAGTAAAATGCAGCTTCTAGAGTTCGACGTGGAGAGATGTAATGTGGCGTTAATGACAGTTCTTCGCTATCAGACGGCATATTGCGAATTCAGAACGCTTAGTTCAGTTGCAACAAACAAACGATTTTGAATAAAATGCCAGAACCAGTTGCACGTACATCTTGGATGGGGCAGGAGGAAGAGATTAGTGCTTAACGTCCCGCCGACAACGAGATCATTAGAGACGGAGTACAAGCTCTGAGTAGGGAAGGATGGGGAAGGCACTTGGCCGTACCCGACATTTCTTTTCCTGATTCCTTACTTCGCCGAGTGTTTGGCTCTGTTACACTTCTAATATAATTTGTCGAGTACCCATTGCTCCTCAGAACACTTTCCAGGTGTTGCATTTCGCGTCTGAGGTGCTGCGGCTCACATATTCGTCCTGCTCGCGTTATGAGCGTATTAATCATGCCTCTTTTCTGGCTAGGGTGGTGGTTTGATAGTTTGTGCAGGTATCGGTTCATGTGTGTCGGTTTTCGATACACGCTGTGTCCCAGGTTTTCGCCATTCCTTGTGACCAGCACATCAAGAAATGGCAGTTTTTTGTCCTTTTCTACTTCCATTGTAAATTTTATGTTGGTATGTAGGCTGTTTAAGTGTCTTAGGAAGTCACTGAGCTGTTCTTAACCATGGCTCGACACAACGAAAGGATTATCGACTTATCTGTGGAGAAATTGGCCGTGGCAGAGCACGCGCTGAGTGAAACCGACCACGTAATAAAATTCGCTGACGGGGAAGTTCTGGCTGTAGAGAAGCATTATCACACCCGCTTGTTCACAGAAGCTGTAGAAATACAAAAACACGCGAACAGCTTCAACAAGAAAGAAGAAGGCCTTAAAGTAAACGGATCCTGGCTTTCCGTACTGCAGCGAACGACCGTCGCAGGTAGCAAGAGGAGAACGGCACCGGAAATGACCGCGGAGAAGCCCTCGGACGTTGGCGCGCCAGGTACATACAGTCTGCGACCGCGAGCTCGGCTCCACTTCACCACCAGCAGTGGAGGGTGAAGCTCTGACAATACCAGCCACTCGTGCTGGCGAAACGTCAGTAAAATCATCAGATGAACGTCGGCCGAAGAACCCGAGACAGAAGCCAATAGGCAGTTTGTCAACAAGTGGCTACGAAAGCCTTAACAATTTTGTGTTCCAAAATTTCCTTTGTGTGACGTACATCTGTTGTTTAATAGTAGACGATTTTCACGACATTATTTTTTATTATGCTGCTTTTATGAAGATTGTGGTTGACTTTTTTTGCAACTTTTATCATTACGCTCTCTATTTATGATGCCTATAGCTACATTATTCTCTATTTGATTAATTTCGTTATACTTTGTATTTCGATAGTGCATAATGGCCTAGGGAGGGGAAATCGTTCGCGGTTTTTAAAATAAGAAAACGGCCACTGGTGTTGGGATTTTTTGCAACTTTTATCATTACGCTTGCTATTTATGATGCCTATTGCTACATTCTTCTCTATTTGATTAATATCGTTGTACTTTGTATTTCGATACTGCATAATGGCCTAGGGAGGGGAAATCGTTCGTGGTTTTTAAAATAAGAAAACGGCCACTGGTGTTGGGATTTTATTCGAAATCAATACTACAGTTGCGGAACCTGCATCAACAAGCTCCTCATGCTGAACAAAAAAATTAAAAATAAACGAGCTATGGCGAAACTTTAAACAAGCTACACTTCATGCTCTAGATAAACACTTTTTATATAAAGATAATATATGTCAGCAATGAGCCACATGGTAAAAACGGTATTGTTTACAGAATGTTGAGAACCCAACACAGTTTTAAGCTCTTGATGTAAAATAGGATCTTACAGAGAATTTAATGGCCACTCGTGCACCCGTAAGAAGTAAGGTTTTAGTAAGAAGGGCATGCATGAAGTCAGCAATACCCTTAATTAACATCTTTGCGAAGTATCTATCAGGAAATCCTGGGGAGTCCAAATGCCATGTAAATCCACTGACCTGATTCAAACCATCCACCTAGTCTTTTTCTTAATCAGTCTGGTGTCGAAACTGAAGGCAACAGGCGGCAAGTCACAATATCAAATTTAACGTTTGAAAATACAGTCAAGTAGAATGATGTTACTACCACATCACGTTTGACCAGTGTATACGCATCACGAACAAGACCCTGCTCAAAATAAACCACGAACCCGGAAGTGACGCTATTATTATTTGATTTTACGTTGTCTATAACGGAATTAACCCGTTTTATGGTTCATATTCATACTGAGTCTCTCGAGCAGCGAAGAGTCGCTCATGATGTTAAACTAGCGCAGTTCACTCCTGTTTAAAAAGATGGGGGCCACAAAATTACAGACCAACATTCATAACGCCCGTCCGCTACGTTACATCCGGACATTATGACGTCCCAGAGCGAAAAGAAACTTCTCTAACAGAATAAGCATGAGTTGACGAAAGGACCACGTTTTTGTTACACATCTCTCCGTTTTCATAAATAGAAGCTGCAGCTAAATATCCTTTTTCTGCAGTTCCGAAAGGTGTTCGACAGTGTACCACACTACCGAAAAATGACGACGATAGGATCATACAAACGTCCGGTTAACTCGAATTGTTTTCGTAATTTTTCTAGATAAATTTTAATGCTAAGTTTCTGGAGCCTGCGCCACTGTTTGAACGTCTAGGGATAATAACTACTCAGCGATATGAAATGGTACGAACGCGAAAAATCAGTGCCAGAATATGTAATGGAACACTGAGGTTTTTTCACATTTTCTGGGAAAGTGCGGAGAATTTGCAAAGGGAATCGCGTACGAGTCTCTAGTCCGACCAATTCTGGATTATTACTCCTGCGTTTGGGGTACTTAACTCGTAGGTGGTAAATCGGGACAGATTGCTCCTTACCGCAAAGAAGATACGTTAAGTTGCAGACAGGCATAATCAAAAGGCACTTACGTAAAGCTTTCGGCCATAGCCTTCATCAATAAAAGAGACACACACACACCTTTCGTACACACAGTCAAGCACGCCTTATGCACCAACTCCAGTATCTCGGGCCGGAATGCTGGCACAAGATGCTGCATGCAGTTGGCGGTAATTTCTGCATGAGGTATGCTTGCTTGTGTGTATGAATGGTATGTGTCTCTCTTTCACTGATGAAGGGTATGGTCAAAAGCTTTACATAAGTGACCTTTAATTTTGCCTGTCTGCAACTTAACGTGTCTTTTTTGCGGTAAGGAGCAATCTGTCTTTTCCTACAATGTTGGTAGTAAATCACAGTTTGTTTGCTATGTTACCACTTGGTGCATCTTTTAATGCAGATGCAATGAAAATTATTAGTATATTCGGAATGTTGTCATTTTAAACATCTTTGCATGGTGAACACATGGGCGATATACAGTCTTTTGTTTCCAGAGGTTGTGTTATTGGGTAGCGCGCGGACAAGCAAATAGGTAAAAGTCATGTCGCAGTCTTTGACAGCAGTAGTTATTAAGTCGTGAAGAGGTTCTGTATCATGGCAAAATCAACAGCTTGAATTGCGGATAAGCCCCACAGAGATTTCTATTTGAGATGTTTCGTGATGTGTAATCTGAAGATGAAGAATGATTTTTAAGATGATTGTATAAATAGACAGCGCTTCAGAAAAAGGTAACTTATTCTGAGTTTGTTACTGCAAGCGCTAGTCCAATAATTATTGCCGTGAAAGATTTAATTGTGTCTAATAACGTCTACGGGTCGGTAATCAGGGAGAACCATCAGCCATGTGTTCAGTATTCTAATCAGCCTTACTACATTTAGATTAGTTAAATAGTATTGCGTTAGGAATCCAAGAAAACAACTTTTCTAGTAGAATTATTTTGTATAAGCAGAAATTGTGGTGTATGACAGTGCGGAGAAAGACAATGCTCATAATTCATATTATTTCGATTATATTTTTTTATAATTAAAAGGATAGTTCCAAAGTACTCTTTTTTGTCGTCTATAATTATTTCACAAACCATATCTCCACTGTTCAAAGAAAACATGTGTTTGGTAAAATTTACACTTTCACGCCTTGTACTTTTGGGTGAACAGTAACTAGCAATCCTGAAAAGAGAATCAAAAACTAATTTCTTAAAACAGCTATTTAAAAGAAGTTAGAATAAGGCAAACTGCTGCACAGTGATTTATTTCTTTTCATCATTCTTGCAGTGCAGCCAGAGCAAAGTCAGGATATGCTTTGCAAAGTAAGATTTTGTTGTTGGCCTTAAATGAGCATTTTGAGAGAATATTAGCAACAGTTTTCAATCAATGAAAATGCATGTAAAGTCAGCTGATGCATTTTTTGTACTAGGGCACACTTAAATTATGTAACACTTGGTCATTCTGAGTATTCTTGTGAATCAATCTTTTCACGCAATCTAATTTACAGACGATAAAGTGCATTTCAGATAAATAAAGTCACATTCCCAAAAAGTAATTTGGATAAATATGTTCATGTTCAAAAGTAGGGTAGCTGTGCCGATTCTAGATCGGAAACAGTAATCGGAATTTAGAAGTGAGACAGTTTTCAGATTATAGCGAGAAATTCGGTTACACACAGCTTCAGCATACAAATTTCGGTTGACGTTCGAGGAAGAATGACTAATAGTTCTGCTGCTTCCATCGTACACGAGATTTGCATAAACCATTTAAGAAAAATATTGGAACGTTTTATTTCGAAGGGCACGCCAGAACTTCCTTCCACATCGTTTCGATATTCGTATTGTGCCCCATCACTAATGGGCTCATCGTCGAGCGGACGTTAAGCCCTAATCTCCCTACCCTTCCCTTTCTCTTCTCCATTGTATATCACGCGTAGGGACCAGAAGAATATCAAGAGAGATTAAGGTGCGCAGCAAGCTATGCAGTCATTGTTCCCTCGCTCCATCCGCCAATGAAGTACGACAGACAGTCGCTTATGTTAACTGAATATATCCTCCACCATGCACTGCACAGTGGCTTGCAGAGTATGTATGTAGTAGACTGGTGTGCAAAACTTATGGATTAGAGTAACTTTCACATGATGTGTGACAGTCAGGTAACATAGATCGATGAAACGTGGATCATACATGGAAAAAATTGATACTTTACGGTACAGAAGGTAACTAGGACACATACGCAGTGAGACAAACAGAACTGACATTTTTACGCAAAGACTGTAATTACACCGAAGTCGCCGTGATATATGATAGTAATTAGTATTGCAAAAGGCAGGACAGCCGACCGATCTGGCCGAGCGGTTCTAGGCGCTTCAGTCTGGAACCGCGCTGCTGCTACGGTCGCAGGTCCGAATCCTGCCTCGGGCATGGATGTGTGTGATGTCCTTCGGTTAGTTAGGTTTAAGTAGTTCTAAGTCTATGGGACTGATGACGTCATATGTTAAATCCCATAGTGCTCAGAGCCATTTAAACCATTTGAAAAGGCAGGACATGGTTCTCAATAGGATGTGTAATCACCACGGACAGCAACGCATGCTCTGCAACGTGCTCCCATGTTTGCCACAACGTTGGTAAGGAGCTCTTGCAGCAAGGCGTTCCACTGTTCCACCAGTGCGGTTGACAACTACTGCATGGGGTTGGTGCATGTGGACATCCGCAATACGTCTCCCCAACACATACTGAATGGTATTTAAGTCAAGGGAACGGGCAGGTCAGTCTCATTTCAAGAGCTCGTCCACCTGCCCTCAACGGAACCCAACGTGCTGGTCATTGGGCAAAGATACCACCACCATGCAGTCGCCATGTCACTGTGGAGTGTGAGACAGGGAGCCTTGCATTCCTGTTAAATGTAATTGCAATTACACTCGCCGTTTGGCTTGTGTCTCTTCTTGCCTGTTGCACGATGCAGTGTTCACCTTCTGCTGTTCTTAACTGTGATCGACCACCTCCTCTCCTTCGAGCGTCAGTGCCTGTGGTTAGGAACGCTTCCCATGCACGTTAAACAAATTCCTGATCTACATTCATCACACTTCATCCTTTTCCAGTTTTCCAATGATTCTTCAGCGTTTGAAGTCATCCAAATGTTCTCTGCAGGCCATGTTGTAATGAAGACCACCACCAAACTGCATCGTATGTGCTCGCAGATAGACACACTCTGTCATTTCCTGTTCCTTCAACCGCCTCGTGTCTTTGGGCCTGCCCCATTTGACGCTGTAGTTACGCTGACCTCCTGCCATGTGACGCCCAGCATGCTGTACATGACTAGGAGACCTCTGGTAAAAGCAGACACACTTTCATTCATTTCCACTAAGTAGTTAATACATCTATCAGGGGCTTTAGTTTTGCAGAGCAGTGTAAAACGACTGTGGAGCCAGAAGGGTAAGACAGGTTTGTTTACATTAACGTAAAGAAGCTGAATACCATCGGGGATTGGAAAACAGCAGGAGGTGCTGTGACAAAGGTGGTGAAATTTAAATTCCTGGAACGATATGTAACTGGAACAGACAGGGGAAATGGGGGATTATAGAGAGCCTTCTGTTTGACCAGACAATAACAAGAATATATCTGTAGACGAGAATATCAAACACGGCAAGACAACAATGATGAATGTAGTGCTGTATGCAAGAGAGACGATATAACAATAGAAAGATATGATGCAGAACAAGTAGAGAAATAAATATAAGGCCATAAAAGAGGTGGTGAAAGATAGATGTGAAGACCTAGGGGAGAACTGTGCCGGGACATGAGGACTACATCAGGGGAAACCCGATTGCAAACGGCAAGGTTTGTGAGACACGTGATCAGGACGACTATGGTCAAAATAGTCAGAAGAATATGTGAGACAACTGGTTGTAAATTGGGACAGACAGCCACGGGAAGGGGAGGAAAGCTGGAGAAGCAAGGACACATCAATCAATATGCCAGAGATAAACGATGGAGAAGGGTACAAGAAAACGAAAGAGGGTCACCAAGTGCAAGAAAAAAGGATATTTACGTTCTTGAAAGAAGAGCGAGAGAGATGGAGGGGAAAGGTCAAGAGGTTCTGAGGAGAGAAAAGGAAAACTCAGTCCTTTAAGGCGTTTTCTGTGGCCCTACAGAGGGTTAGTAATAGAACAGGTGAAGAATAGGAGCTATTTCTTCAGACAAGACCTCGAATGAACATACAATTGCCATGTCCATATTTAAAGGCTGCGTAATTAACACAGTACTCTGACTGTGACAACCACCTGCAATCACTCTAGAATTCCATTCACCAAAACTCAGCAGCTAATGTCATGGAATACTTGAAGTGGATTTGACGGCAACTCGACATCCGCGAATGAAATTTTATACGCTCTTCCAAAATGTGAATTCTATATCTTGCGCATTGCGCCATTGTCTACTGGTCAGGAAGGCTGAAGTTGAACATACTGTCGACACACGTCGTTAGAGACAACAGAGTCACATGACATAAGCTACGTGAAGCTTTTTAATCGTAGAACAGTATGTTGTGTAATGCTCGCCTGCGGGAAAACGTCGCATGCCAGATTGTTATGCTTCGTCGACACTTAAACGGTCACGAAACGGAGGATTATGTCCATTCAGAGGTCGCTGCGCGTTCGTATTCGAGGTCAGTAACGCACGTTAGCCGCCATCGGTACTCGACGTTGGCGCAGTGGCAGAGCGTTGCATGGTCTGATGAATCCTGATACCTTCTTCTTCATGCTGATGAGAGGACGCGAATCCGTAATCTTCCAAGGTAACAGGTCCTTTACACCTGTACTGCAGAACAGAGACAAGCTGGTGACGGCTCCATTGTGCACTGGGGAACGTTCACGTGGGCGTCCATCGGTCCAGTGGAGTTCATGCAAGGCACCATAACGGCCAAGGAACATCGTACACTTGCTCCAGACCAGGTACACACCCTCATGAGGATCACGTTTCCCGACGGCAGTGGCATTTTTGAGCAAGATAATGTGCCATATCACAAGGCCAGGAGCGTGGTGGAATGGTTCGAGGAACACAGTGGAGAGTTCCAATTGATGTGCTTGCCCCCAACTCGCTAAACCTGAACCCGCCCGAACACATCTGGGATGTCAGAACTCATCGCCCTCCTCCTCGGAATTTACGTTAATTAGGTGACTTATGTGTGCAGATGTGCCAACTTCCTCCAGTAACGTACCAAAGGTTCATTGATTCCATGCCGCGACGCGTCGCCGCTGTTGTTCGTTCCAAAGGTGGACATACCGGCTATTAAGTAGGTGATGATAATGTTCTGGCTGACACGTGTAGATGTTAAACAAGGTTGGGGCAGACCGCTTTTTATATTCATCGTTTGCTTTTCTTGTCGTCTAGTTCGACGTAGAAGCTACGGTTCTGAAGGAGAATTCCTGTGAAGCTGGTAAAGTGATAATCTCTCGTTAATTGATATAGTTTGTGGGATATGATATGGTAGTGCACAGTATCATAAGCTGCGGAGAGATCCGAGAATACTGCTCCTGTAATCAACCCCCTCTCAAAACCATTCTCAATATTCTGTGACACATTCAGGAGTTGTGCCGTACAATTTTTTCTTGTCTAAATCCAGTTTGTTGTGAGATTAGTTGTGGCTTAGTGACAGGGCTGAGACGACTGAGCAACATTCTTTACAGGATTTTACAAAGGTGGCACAAAAGAGATGTACGACGAAAGTTCTTGGTATCGCAAGCTGGCTAGCTGGGTTTCAGTATGGCGATGATCCTTGTTCTTCTCCAGATTTAGGAATCTTCTGTCGTGTTAGACAGTTGTTATAAAATTGCAGTAACCATCCCATAGTTGCAGGCCCAAAATGCTTCATCTGCTCCAACAATAAACCGTCAAGTCCTGGCGCCTCGCCAGTTTTACACTCATTAATACCAACTTTCAGTTCTTCCAAAGTAAACCTAGCGGACAGCACGTTTATTTTTATTTATTTATTTAAATGTCAAGTTCCGTAGGACCAAATTGAGGAGCAAACCCCAAGGTCATGGAACGTATCAGTACATGAACTTACAACATAAAAAGTAATAACAGATAAAAATAAATGTTCATGAACCTGAAAGAAAATCAGTCCATAAGTTTAAGCAAACGCTATCAGCAATACAATGAGAATCATCTTAATTTTTCAAGGAACTCCTCGACAGAATAGAAGGAGTAACTCATGAGAAAACTCTTAAGTTTCGATTTGAAAGCGCGTGGATTACTGCTAAGATTTTTGAATTCGAGTGGCAGCTTATTGAAAATTGATGCAGCAGTATACTGCACACCTTTTTGCACAAGAGTTAAGGAAGTCCGATCCAAATGGAGGTTTGATTTCTGCCGATTATTAACCGAGTGAAAGCTGCTTATTCTTGGAAATAAACTAATATTGGTAACAAGAAACGACAATAAGGAATATACATATTGAGAGGCTAATGTCAAAATGCCCAGACTCGTGAAAAGAGGTCGACAAGAGGTTCGTGAACTCACACCACTTATTGCCCGAACCGCCCGTTTCTGAGCCAAAAATATCCTTCTAGAATGGGAAGAGTTACCCCAAAACATAATACCATACGACATAAGTGTATGAAAATAAGCAAAGTAGACTAATTTACTTGTCGAAATATCACTCACTTTCGATACCGTTCGAATAGTGAAAATGGCAGTATTAAGTCTTTGAACAAGATCCTGAACGTGGGCTTTCCACGACAGCTTACTATCTATCTGAACACCTAGGAGTCTGAACTGTTCAGTTTCACTAATCATATGCCCGTTCTGTGAGATTAAAACGTCAGGTTTTGTTGAATTGTGTGTTAGGAACTGTAAAAACTGAGTCTTACTGTGATTTAACGTTAGTTTATTTTCTACAAGCCATGAACAGAGGTCATATACTGCTCTACTTGAAACCGAGTCAATGTTGCACACAACATCCTTTACTACCAAGCTAGTGTCATCAGCAAACAGAAATATTTTAGAGTTACCCATAATACTAGAGGGCATATCATTTCTACAAATAAGGAACAGGAGCGGCCCCAACACTGATCCCTGGGGCATCCCCCCACTTGACAGTACCCCACTCAGATCCCACATCACAGCCGTTATCAACATTGTGAATAATGACCTTTTGCTGCCTGTTGCTAAAGTAAGAGGTGAACCAATTGTGAGCTACTCCCCTTATTCCGTAATGGTCCAACTTCTGGAGCAATATTGTGTGATCAACACAGTCAAATGCCTTTGTTAAATCAAAAAATACGCCAAGCGTTCGAAACTTTTTGTTTAGCCCATCCAGTACCTCACAGAGAAAAGAGAATATAGCATTTTCAGTTGTCAAACAACTTCTAAAGCCGAACTGTACATTTGATAGCAAATCGTGTGATAATCAATTAACCTTACATACACAGCCTTTTCGATAACTTTTGCAAACACTGATGGCATAGAAATAGGTCTAAAATTATCTACATTATCCCTTTCTCCCTTTTTATAAAGCGGCTTTACTACTGAGTACTTTAATCGCTCAGGAAACTGACCTTTCCTAAAGGAAACATTTCTAGATGTTCCTTCGGTTTTCCCAGTTAGCAGCTCATGAAGGGCACTTCATTTGTGGTAGCATTGGGTCCTACTTTGGGTATAGTATTACTGAGTCGTCTGAGCAGTTGCCAAGCTTTTCTGCTACTGTTAGATATATCAATATTCTCTAGCGTTTCATTCCGTCGAATTTGATTGGCTTTCGCCAATTCCTGGGACAGTGTTTGCCCTGATTGTACTGTATGCGTGTTTAACGGGTCTTCATCAAACAGTCTAAGGTATTCTTGTACTTTTGACGTTAATTCTTAATTCAGACTCCGAATGTATGTTGTACGGCAACCTCTGTGGATCGAAGCGCGACATCTTCACAGCATCTACATAACGATCGTAGGAGTCTGGCACGGGTTCGATATTTAGTATTACCTCATCCAGAGTTTCCGCAAAACTCCTCCAATTGGCCTCCCTGAAGCCGAAGCGCTTACGGAACTAGATCACATGTCGTTTAACGGCTTCAAACGCTCGACAGCAGATTGGCCTGTGTTGGGTGCTAGATACAAGTAATGATACATTCTTCACACAGTGGTGGGAAACGGTGTCGCTGATGGAAAGCAGGTCTTGGTTATCCCCCCTTTCCAGCGGCCGCTCTTAAATGAAGGTGGCAACTTGCAGTCACGTAAGAGAGTTAATCTTCTGCAGTCAGCCCACTTCAGTACCGCCTCCTCGTTTACATCACTACCCTCGTAGACGCAGACACTACTATGGCTGTTAAAGTCGCCCGCGACGGTGTGAGCGTTCTGGTTTTCAGAATTCACTGGGGGATTGAAGTTAAATTTTTCGTCATGGGGACGTAGACGGATGTTACTGTACAAATGCCCAGCTCAGTTGTTTAGATTTTCTCCGTTCTTCTCTGCTAGAGCAACTGAGTGCACTGTTAGACCGGGTCTTACAAAAATGGCATTACCATACTGCCTATCGTGTCTAATTGCATAACTGCTACTTTTGGTCTTCGTTGAATAATATCTCTGTGCGTTTCTTGTAGGCACAAAACATCACAGTTTATATCATGACACATAGTCTGAAGAGGTTCTTCTTTGATGCCTGATAAGCCTTTAACGTTTATGGTGATTATCGTCAGTTCTGGTCTTGAGTAAGACCCTGCGCTTTTCCTATCGCATGTCGCAACGCTTCTGTGTTGGAAAGATCAGTCGGTTCACGGAAATTTCAACCGTTGCCTAGAACACGCCCGAGTGTACGTAAAGGCGTTAAACACACGCTCTTCTTGGAGGCTCTTTCCGTGTTCCACTTTGAAGCGTGAGATAGCGATATACACATATAATGATGGGGGTAGTATCGAGTACATAAGGTATAAAAGGGCAGTGCATTGGCGGAGCTGTCATTTGTACTAAACTAACCGCAAGACGGGAATTAGAAGACTTTGAACGCGGAATGGTAGTTAGAACTAGACGCATTACACAGTCCATTTCGAAAACCATTAGGGAATTCAATATTCCACTATACAAAGTGTTACAAACGTGCCGAGAATACCAAATTTGAGGCATTACCTCTCACCACGGACCAATGCAGTGGCCGACGGCCTTCACTTAACGACTGAGAGCAGCGGCGTTTGCGTAGAGTTGCCTGTGCTAACAGACAAGCAACACTGCGTGAAAGAACTGCAAGAAGCAACTTGGGTCGTGCGATGAACGTATCTGTTAGGACAGCGAAGTGAAATTTGTGGTTAATGGGTTATGGAAGCAGACGACTCACGCACATGCCTTAGCTAACAGCGCCTGCGGCGCCCACCGGCCTCGTGACCATGTCGGCTGGACCCTATACGTCTGGAAAACCGTGGCCTGGTCAGATGAGTCCAGATTTCAGTTGGTAATAGCTGATGGCAGGGTTCGAGTGTGCCGCAGACCTCACGAAGCTGGCCGATGTGGCCGTGCGGTTCTAGGCGCTACAGTCGCAGGTTCGCATCCTGCCTCGGGAATGGATGTGTGTATTATCCTTAGGTTAGTTAGGTTTAAGTAGTTCTAAGTTCTAGGGGACTGAAGACCTCAGAAGTTGAGTTCCATAGTGCTCAGAGCCATTTACACCTCACGAAGCAATGGATCCAAGTTGTTCACAAGGCACTGTGCAAGCTGGCGGTGGCACCATAATGGTGTGGGCTGTGTTTACACGGGATGGAATTGGTCTTCAGGTCCAACTGAATCGATCATTGACTGGAAGCGGTTATGTTCGGCTACCTGGAGACCATTTGCAGCCATTCATGGACTTCACGTTCTCAAGCATGTCAGCAGGTCACAGTTGTTCGGGATTGGTTTGAAGAACATTCTGGACAGTTCGAGCGAATGATTTGGCCACCCACATAGCCCCAGATGAATCCCATCGGACATTTATGGGGCATAATCAAGAGGTCTGTTCGTGCACAAAATCCTGCACCAGCAGCAGTTTCATAATTATGGACGGCTATAGAAGTAGCAAAGGTCAATATTTCTGCAGGGGACTTACAGCGATTTGTTGAGTCCATACCATGTCGAGTTACTACACCGTGCCGGGCAAAGGGAGGTCCGACACGATATTAGAAGGTATGTCATGGCTTCTGTCAGCTCAGTGTATAGTTGTGTTCTCATTACGACATCCACCTACTTCCAGACTGAGGCATTTAGTGAAATACCGGTCAGAAATCTGAAGTAAGCCTATATTGGTCGAAATGCAATGGCGTTAAAGAAATGCTTCCAAAAGAGAAATCGTTAAGGGTGCCTAACAATTCACTAACATAATTCGCTATATTATCAGCAAATACCAGTTATCACACTCAATTATAAGTGATTCACTGGTCCTATGAAAACAAAATTTCCGACTGTGATCATTTATGTCTTCCACGAGTGATGAACAAAAACCCTGGATATTCCAAATGTAAGATTTCCCCCTCTTTTCGTGAGGTGTCTGCATGATAATTCTATGCACGATGTTCTACCTCACATTATAAACAAATATAAGGAACATGAATTCCTCCACTGCAAAATAGAAGCCTGGACAATTGTAGACTAATGGAAGAGAACCACGATGGACTCAGAAATACTTTAGAAATCGTGACAGTCCGATGAAGCAAACGATAAACAATAATCGGTTCCTGTATTTCACTTCTTTCGTGCACCAGGGCATGTTGCGCAACCTATAATCCATCCTCGGGTGATCTACAGACTCTTTTTGTCTTGACTTACTTTAGTTTCCGCAAAAATTATCTATTTGTCGTTTTATATGAAAGATATATCGCCTAGTGTTAACGTCTGCGGATTTAGTGTAGAGATGTAGTTTGACAACGACACATCCAAAAATCAGCTGATGACTACGTAACTTAGTAGTTTTATGACTTAAAGATAAAAATGAAACCAAGGAATGACCTACAAATGTTGAAATGAAATAAATTCCCAAATGACCACTCAAATGAATTCAGTGGCAACAAGTGAAAATTTGTACCAGACCGAGACTCGAGCATGGATTTTCCGCTGTACGTGAGGAATCGCCTTAACCGTTCGGCTATCCGAGAACGCTTTTCGTCCGACCCAAATTCCTAGCTTATCACGTACCACTTTCGTAGTGCGCGATGTCTGGTGGACAGCGTGCTTGTATAGCCTATGTGGCTAAGGCGACTGCTCGCGTGAAGTGGGAAATCCGGGTTCGAATCCAGGTAAGGCACAAATTTTCGCTTGGCACTATTGAATTCATTTCAATGCCCAATAGCGACCGATATCTGTTCTATCTGACATGTCCGAAAAAGCAGACAACACATATCTATAAAAGCCTTGAAACGTAATGTGTCCTTATAACGCAATGAGCGAGTTTTAAATAAGAATATGGCGACATAAAACTTTCAGTTTTTGATCACATTAACAAAGTGAAAAAAATTAAAAATTTGATTTGTCTACCTTTAAACAAAACATTTACAGCCCTAAAAGTAATTAGAGTACAGTGAAAGATGATGTTGAATTTGGTCCAATAACAGAATATGCCACCTGGCGAATGGTAGGTGATAATGATTTCAATGTCATCTGCCAGCAGATTGCGTAGGGGCATAGCTACCAGAGCGCTACTTTTGTCTACATCTTAATAGAGAATGCTCACAGCCAAAAGGCTGAGTGTGGTGCAAACGTGTGAAGCAAGCACGAAACCGTGCCACGCAGACGCACTCTTGCTTCTTACAGCCAACTCAGCCAGTTTGAGAGGGGTCACATTGTGGCCTTTCGAGTAACGGGATGGTCATTTCGGAGAACTGAGATTCAAACCGGACGTGCCATGTCAGCTGTGCAGTGATGCTAGCAAAAGTGGACACGAGAGCATTCTCGCACTTGTAGACGAGGCTCTGGAAGTCCACGCATCACAGACTCACACCAAGACCGTCTTATCATAAGGGCAGAAGTGCCAGATCGTACAGCTTCCAGAGCACAGATAAGAGCAAATGCGACCCAAAAAGTGACAACACGAACTGTTTGGAACCGGTTACTAGCAGTGGGACTATGGGTACCCACACCTCTAGTCCATCTTCCTCTCGCGCCACGGTATGGACGTGCACGGCTCGAATCAGAGGATCACCTGGAGGATGGAGTGGCGCGCCGGTGTCTTGAGAGATGAAAGCAGATTCTGCCTCCACGCAAGTGATGGTCGTTACGAAGTAGACCTGATGAGCACTGTGTCGTAGAGTGAATTTGTCCAAGACACACTGGCCCAACCCGAGAGCTTGTGGTCTCGTTCACCTTTGATGTTTCTGTAGGGGACACTAACGAGCACTCGGTACGTGCAGAATATTTTTAGACCCATTCTTTTGCCGTTCTTGCTACGGGTAGCAGTGGATATAAAAATGCTGACATTCACTTGTCATTATCTTTTGATAAACAGAGCGATGAGGCGCATTGGCTAAGGCACTCGATTAGAATTGGAGATGATCAGAGTTCAGTTCCATGTCCTACCGCCTAAGAAGCTTGAAGTGAATGTCGGGATGGCTACTTTTAGAAACAAGGAATCGATTTCCCTCGAAACCTAGTCCTATCAGAAATTGTGCCTCATCTCTAACGACCTTGCCCTCGATTAGACTTCAGTTTTTGTCTTCTTTTCTTCCTTGCTTGTACAAGTATGTCACCCAGCAGTATCATAGGTAAACACAACAAAACTTTATAAAATAACTCACCAGGGACTTACAATGAAACAATGACGCTTGAGACCGTGTGGGGTGGATAGGCTGCAAGCATGAGATGAGCCGCTAAACAGTTTTTCCTTCAAATGCCAGTTTTATATTACGTTCGTGCTGTCTAGAAGTGTTCAATTTCTAATAAAATTTTAGAGGCTGGAATGTACCTCTTCATTCAACATGCATCCTCTTCCCCCCTTCTCCCCCCCCCCCTCCCCTCCCCCCACTCCCAATCACAAAAATCAAATGTTTCGACTTTCCAAAACTTGAGATAAAATGAGAAATCAATTTTTACAGAATACTGTTTTTAAAACATAATTTCTTATGATCAAAACAATAAAACCACAAGATTTTGTGAAATCCCATTATACAGACCCTCGTGTTCAGATACTCTTGACTTATTTCTCATTGACACACATAACAGGAGGCATCGCGATGGTACTTGATCGCAGAGACTTCCGGCAGTCGTAAGTAAAAGCTCAACTTATCTTGGTTATACCGTAGATTTATATTATTACACTTATGTTACGTTGCAATTTAATACACGTGCACTATTTTAAATCTCTGGGCCTACTTGTTCCACTGAGTTAAAAAAAATCCCTGGGAGGTGCCCCGCTATCTATTACAGTCCTTAAAATGATTTGTAACTGGATTATTTTGCAATCTGTAATTTTTAATATTTTTCCTATTGTGAAAACGATTGTACGTGCCTATTGTACGATTATAACTTTTTTGTAATCGAAATGTGCATATTTTCAAGCGTTAACTGCTTAAAAACAAGGAAATTTGGATTAAAATAAAGTGTTAGTCAGTTAAGCGTTAACAGCATTTTTATTCACTTTGTTCTGTACTTCTATGTGAGTTTGGAACCAATGTTAGTAAATGCGCTGTGATAATGGCCGAGCAAAGACTTAACTGGCATATCTTACAACGAAGGAAATTTGATACAAAGGATTCAGTTCCTCCGCCGGTATATGTGAAGTACAATAAGCACTGTGATCGATTCTGCCAAATTTACTATATATCAGTCTCACAATTTTCTGTTGTTATCGTCGGCTATTGGAATTTGTACAGCCTCATTTACTTACGGAAAGAAAGACATTCCTGTCGTAATGGGGACCAGACTATGATTGATTGATTGATTGATTTTTTTTTTTTGTCATCAGACATCTGATTGGTTTGTGTGGCCCGGCACGACTTCCTCTTCATTTCAGAGAAGCACTTATACCCAACATCCATAATTATTTGCTGAATGTATTCCAATCTCACTCTTCCCGTACAGCATTCACCCTCCACTACCTCGGAAATTATTCACTGTTGTTTTAACACACAGTGTGACCCAAAAGCGAGTTAATATTTCAAAATTCAATACTTTGCGGAATAATGTAGGTAGAGGGGTAAAAATTGACACACGAGCCTGAAATTACATGGGGTTGTATTGAAACCAAAAACGAGTGCAAAAACTGGCTAACAGATGGCACTGGACAGCAACACGTCAGTGACGCCGCATTATAGTGTATAAAATGAGCTGTACTGAGAAAGATACGCCAGCCATCGCGGCATGTTGACTTTACAGGAAAGGCATTGTCAGTGAAGCTTTACTACCATAATGACGAATGCGCTACAGCAGCTTTACGCAATAAGAAGGGTGTTCGAACGGATTAGGTTCCTGTGACAAGCGTCGTTGTGAAGAAAATGATCACGAAGTTTGGAGCGACGAGGTGGTTAGACGATCGGCCCCACAGTGCTACTGTTACTCGGACAGCTCTAGAACAAAAATAGACAATTTAATGGATGTATCTCCACATGGTGAAGTCAGCTCGTAATATCGCACGTCTCTCCTACGTTCCACGCACTAATGCTTGGAGGGCACTAATGTGTACCCTCCAATTTTATCCCTAGATGATCCAGTGTCACCACGAACTGTTAACCACCGATTTTGTGACGCGGAAAGCATTTGCGCTGTGGGCACTTCAAAAAGTGGGGGAAGATGGTGATTGGTTGTCTAACGTGCTGTGGACCGACAAAGCCCATTTCGTATTCCGACGGTACGTTAACAACCACAACTGCAGAACCTGCGCTACTGAAAATCCTAGAATTGTCGTGAAACCACACTGCATGACGAGAAAGTCACGACGTGGCGCGAATATACCACATCAATCGCGATCGGACCCTTCCTCTTCGGGGTATCGCGGGATACTGATTTTCAAACTATTTGCGTGACGGGTGCTAGGTACGCCAACACGTTATAGAATTTCTTTATACCTAGCCTTGCTGGTATACACCTGCTGGAAGGTACGACTTTTATGTAGGGTGGCACTCCATCCCATATTGCTACACGTGTGGAAGATCTCTTGTGCACATCGCTTGGTGAGGATCGCGTGCTTAGCCGCCACTTCCACCCTGCTTGGCGTCCCAGCTCCGCAGGCCTCAATCCGTGTGCTTATTTGTTGTTGTTACCCGAAGTCCGAAGTCTGCCACGATTATCCGGCTTCATTAGGGATGCTAAAAGCCAACATCCAACGGCAATTTCTCACCATACCTATTGATATGCTGCTCACTGCTATTCACAACATTGTCACTCGACTACAAGTATTGTTGACGAATGATGGCCGACATATTCAGCATTTATTATAAAAATCTGATTGGTGTCCGCCTCCGTAGCGTAGTGGTAGCTTTACCGCCTACCACGCAAGTGACCCGGGTTCGATTCCCGCGTGTTATGTGCCCATCATCATTGACCAGCAAGTCGCCGAAGTGGCGTCAACTACAAAGGACTTGCAATACGGCGGCCGAACTCCGCAGCAGCACAATACGATCAATTCAATTTTATAAAGAACTGGCAATTTTTTGCACTTTTTTTGGTTTCAGTAATACTCCATGTCATTTCAAGCATGTGTGTCAATTTTTGCCTCTCTACCTACATTATTCCGTGAAGTATTGAATTTTCAAATGTTAACGGACTCTTGGGTCGCCGAATATATTCTGTCATCCCGTCGGTTTTTCTTATCAGTGTTATCCTCGTCAATTCTCCGGAGAACCCCATCATTTCTTTTGTTAACAGCCCACTTAATTTGCGGAATCCTTTGTGGTATCGATAGCTACGATGCCACGGCGAAGGTGCAAGTTCTTAAATTGGCACTACGACAGACACCGACGACAGCGCCCTCTAGCAGGCGCTGTGGAGCTCTACGAGCTCCGCTCCAGATTCAGCCCATTTGATTCCGAAGAGACGACCAACCAACATTGTTTCTATTTCACAGTGGGCGAACCACTACTTGTACGCAAAGTTAAGCAAAGGTGATTTTAGTTCACACTGCAGTGCCTGCTCCTACTCACTTCTTTCATCCGGCCTACCCTTGAGTTTACAGGAGCAGACCCACGCGCCGCCTTCCAGGTGGGATACAAAATCCTTCTTAAGCGCCTCATCCAAATGCTTGGATTCTCTTCTTTTCCGATTTTCTCGAAGTCCAAGTTCCATACTACTGTGCTCCAAACGTACATATTCAAAAATTTGTTACTCAAATAAAGGCCGATGTTCTGTGGTAGTAGGCTTCTTTGCCTGCGCTAGTCTGCTTTTTATGTCCTCTCGTCGTCCGTCGTGTGTTATTTTGATTCCAAGTTAGCGCAATTCCTTCACTTAGTCGACTCCGCCGTCACCAGTTTTGGTGTTAAGATTCTCACAAATCTCATTTCTGCTGCTCATCATTACTTTTGTTTTTCTTCGGTTTACTCTCAGTCCATTTTATTTGTACAATAGACTGTTCATTCTGTTGGGTGTGCCCTGTAATTCTTCTTCACTGTCACCGAAGGCAGCAAAGTCATCACCGAATGTGGCCATTGTTATCATTTAAACCATAATTATAATCGCACTCTTGAATCTTTCTTTTATTTGCATCATTGCTTCTCCGATGTATAGATTGAACATTATGGCCCAAAGACTGCATCTCTTGTCTTACATCGTCTTTAACCTGAGCACTTAGTTCTTGGTCTTCCGTCTTTATTGTTCCATCTTGGATTTTCTGTATATTATGTTTTACTCGCCTTTCCTTATAGCTTACGCCTATTTTCATGAACATTTCGAACATCTTGCACCATTTTAAACGGTCAAACACGTTTCCTAAGTCGACAGGTTCTATGAGCGGGTCTTGATTTTTCTTAAGCCTTGGTTGCATCACTGTCGCAACGTCTTAACTGGTATTCGCGTGTCTTTACCTTTCTGGAAGACAAAGTGATCTGACAAGATGAAAAAAAAAAACTGTGTAAGCTAAACAACATAGTTGAATATATGAGTACAAACACGTAAAGCGCAATAATAACGTAATATACAGAAACAGAAAAAGAAGACCGCTTGGGAAATCGCTGTAGGAACCACATTGACACCAAAAGCGTTTGTGGACAGTCGTGTATACAAAAGAGAAGCATCCGGCAAGCTTACGAACAACTGTTCATATGCTGTAAAACAGTTTACTGTAAAGACCAAGTGTACGTGATGTGTACTTTCGAAAGCGCAACGAATTTCATTATGCTTGTTTTTTTTTATTTTTTATTTAATAGTTGCAGGTGCACTGATGATGGAACTATGAAAGCAGACGTACACTGTTGAGCCAAGACATTATGACCACTACGCACTGCGAGGTTGAATGCCTCCTGGTGGTGTTTCGGGCACGTGACGCTGAGGAAAGACTGAGCGGGCAGTGCGACTAGGGCCTCCCGTTGGGTAGACAGTTCGCCGGGTGCAAGTCTTTCGATTTGACGCCAACTTGCACGTCGATGGGGATAAAATGATGATGATTAGGACAGCACAACACCCAGTCCCTGAGCAGAGAAAAACCTTCGACCCAGTCCAGAATCGAACCCGGGCCCTTAGGATTGACATTCTGTCGCGCCGACCTTTTTTTTGGCGGGAGGAAGGTGGGGGGGTGGACGTCACAAGACATCCGTTCATGTTGATCGCTGATTCCTTTACTCAGTTATTTTTATTACAGAGGGCGCGCAGCCCTCTGGCCGAACACGCTGCGCTACCGTGCGGGCAGGAAATCCACTAATATAACCGGTTTTGAAAAAGATGTGGCGCTGCGGCTGGAAACGAGAATCTCTGAAACGGCGAAGCTGGTCGCTGTTGGGGTACTACTGTCGTGAACACCTATGGAAAGTGGTTGAAGGATGGTAAAATAACAAGTGGGACGTATAGTATTGGACGACAACTTTTCGCCACAAAATGTAGAGTTCGGAGGATCCCCTACAGTCTAGTACAGGATAGGCAGTGATCTGTGGCAGATCTGACGACAGAGTACAATGATGGAGCAGGCACAGGTGTTTCGGGGCACACCTTTCAAAGGCCATTGTTGAATATGGAGCTCCACATCACACTACCCCTACGATTCCTGTGTTGGACCCAATAATATTGCCAGCTATTATTGCAGTGGGCACATCGTCACTGACTTTAGGTCGTGGATCAATAGAAACGTGTTGCCTGTCGAATGAATCGCCTTTCTTGTTACAGCAGGTCTATGCTTGGGTCCTTACACGACGTCATCCAGGCGAATGGCTGCACGGAACATGCACCGCGCCACAGATACAGGCTGGTGCCGAATTATGCCATGGGGTACATTGAGTTGGGCTTCAACGGGATCTGTGGTGGTAATTGAAGGCATCATGACAGCAAAGGACTACGTGAGCATTATTGCAGACCACCTGCATCGCTTCATGTTTGAAGTCTTCCCCTACGTCTATGACATCTTCCAGTAGTATAACTGTCCGTGTTGCAAAGTCGGAATCGTGCTACAGTGGTGGCTGGCTCTGAGCACTATGGGACTTAACTTCTGAGATCATCAGTCCCCTAGAACTTAGAACTACTTAAACCTAACTAACCTAAGGACATCACACAAATCTATGCCCCAGGCAGGATTCGAACCAGACTGAAGCGCCTAGAACCGCATGGCCACAACGGCCGCTACAGTGGTTTGAGGGACATTATAGCGAACTCATACTGATGTCTTGGCCAGCAAATGTGCCTGATCTGTATACATATCGGGCGCCAGCTGCGTGCCTGTAATCAACATCCCGTAATTTGCGGGAATTGTGTGTGGACGTCTGGTACCATATTCTACTGGAATCCCGTCAACGATTTGAAGAATCCATGCCAAGCAGGATCTCTGTTGCATTGTGTTTGAAAAGAGGAACAACACACTATTAAAGAGGTGGTCATAATGTTTTGGCTCATCGGTGTAAGTAGACTCCCATCCTGTAAACACACACATATGAAATGAAAAGAAGAACATAACTTGTAAATCTGTGGTGCTTTTGTGTGAATCCTAAGGTATTTCAGTGTATTAACCAATTGATTTGTTTCGATAATGTAGAGTGAGTAAGACATTTATTATCCATCCTTGTACGACAGCCATCGGTAAACACTCCATGCTTATCATACTGCGTACCTCCGTCTATACAATCTCATCTATCTTCTTAATTGACATCAGTCTGTATCCAAAGATTACAAGCATTTACTCAGTCTTACTGCCGTCTTGAAGTAATCCTGGGATTTCATAGAGAGAGAGAAACTCCCCATTATAAATTACCAGTATGTGTTTTGAGTACTGGCGAATGACCAGCCGCTGTATTACACAACTTGTTATGACGTCGAACAAGGGTCGTTTTTAATACTCGTTAATTCCTTAAAATGATGAAGACGATAACTTAGGTATCTTCATTCTGTTTAATATTCATTAGGTTTTACCTTTATCTTCTAGTAACCAATGTTTTCACATCTTGCGCAGTCGTCTATTTTAACGCCAGAATATGTCATTGCTACCACATAAAACGCCCATATTTGGTACTGAGACTTACTTTTGCCTATCCATCCGAAATTCTAATTAAAAAAATATTTTGTGCTTGGTACGAGGGGACTCCAATAATTGAGTTACACACCAATATGAGAGATCAAGTAACTTTTACTGAATGCTCCACGACACTTCAAAGTAACACAGGTACATGACACTTTTTCATCAAAGTCACCATGTCTCTGCGATCAACGATCGGAGCGTTCTACCAATCGTTCAGGTCTTCGACGACAGATATACGCTCCTTGGCCACAGAGCCATTCGATAACCGGTGTGTGAACGATCTCCCTCAAGATATTCTTCCAGCTTGCGGGAAAGATGGAAATGGTGCAAGTTCTGTACTTCCTGATCACCCTGTGGGGTCTTCGTCGAATTGTTGGCGCCATCTCACTGCAGTTGGACACAACACTGCCTTTGTCCATATATACTGCCAGAATATCACTGTGAATCTGTGGGATAAGCAGGTGTTTTGTCTACAAGAGTCATACCGTACCGCGTGCTTCAACTTTGGAGTACGTTTCCAGTTGCAGCACCGTTTCAATTGCTCTCTGTGATACACCTGTTATTCATACCGCAGCAGAACTGTCTCTGCAGGAACCATGAAACATGAACTCTTTTCTGACAACGCGCCACTGTTGTTGCCCAATGGTTTAGCCTGGGACGACATGTATACCCCACTTTCTGAAGTCCCTACGTAGAATTCTACTTTTATTTTCTACACTGTAAGAATGAGTTGAAAAACGTCTTCAGTCACAAATTTTCGTGTTTTATTAACTACACGATGCATTTCGGACCCTGTGGGTCCATCCTCAGGTGGAAGGTGTCTCAATATATGATTTATTTTGCTCTTGAATGAGGTGAAATGCATGTTCTTGTCATGAAAATGTTTGATGTTAGGTTATGAATTTCCTACGTCAAATGCGGAAAATACGTGCGAAACAGAGGAAAAAATTAGCAGTGTAAACTTACTACATAATCCAAGAAAAGCGTTTTTAACTTCCTAACACCGTCATGCATTGGTTACTCCACCGTGTTCATGCATATAACTTCACTCAAGAGGTTTGATGTTAGGTTATGAATTTCGTAAGTCAAATGCAGAAAATATGTGCGAAACATAGAAAAAATGAACGGTGTAAACTTACCACATAGTCAAAGAAAAGCTTTTTCAACTTCCCAACACCATCATACATTGATTCCGCCATCCTGTTGATGCATGTCATTTCACTTAAGAGGCACATTTACATACACATTTTTGTAAACACTACACAGATGTTGTTGTACATGGTGTGATCAAAGATAAATTTATACTAGCGCCAGAGATCTAATTACTAAACAATTGACATATGCAGGGAATAACTTTAGAATATGACTTTAAAATGATTGAAATAACTGTGGCTTGCGAAATTTGTGTATTCAATTAACACAGATTCTGGTTTTTTGATTTTCATGACAGGAACATGCATTTCACATCATTCAAGAGCAAAAATAAATCGTGGGTTAAGACAACTTACACCTGAGGAAAATGCATCTTGTAGTTAATAAAACATGAAAATTTATGACTGAATGTGTTTTTTAATTCATACTTACAGTGTATTGAATACAGTTACGTTTGCAGTTCCAAAATATGGATAAAATTAAATCTAAACTTTGAGTAATATTTTTATTTTTACAGTTCCATATTGGTTACTTTCCCACACGATTCTTAGAATTTGAGAGTTTGCACCTGAACACGAAATCAGGGTGTGCCTAAAATTTGTAGTTTTGTATGCAGAACGAAAATGCAGAGGGACATCAATTACGTCCGTAATTTAACAGGGACCTATAGTGAGTCAGCACGCAAGTACTGACAGAACTGAAGCTGTAAGGGCGGTTTGTGCGAGGCACCTGGATAGTTCAGTTGATAAGAGAATTGCCAGGGAAAGACAAAGTACCCGATTCGAGTCCTGCACGACTGAAAAACTTCATAACCAAACGCGTCTGTGGTAACAACTCCAGGCGATTTACAAACATCGCACCTATAAACAAAATCTTAGAGCACTTTTGAATATAGCCACAGATGATTTCAACAAAACAGCAACAATGCAACAGACCAACAGGTCAAGAAAAAATGTAACCTCCTACTGAAGATTAGTATTCCTCTTTTGCGTAGAATTATCTTTTATATAATGGGCACTGGAACTAATCACCATCTGTACTTATCACGAGTGGACAAAAGAGTTAATAAAACTTTCCATTGAAAAATGAAGTGTCGAGACATTTATCAATGTATATAACTGACGAACTGTTTCCATTATGGTGATTCCATGTCAAGGGATCTAGGGGTCACCACCCGATCTTCTAAGGTTATGTTCAGATTTAATGTGCAGTTGTGCTAAGCTACAGAGGAAGATATACAGAATTATAACTTATAAGTTTCAATACTTTACGAGCAGTAGCTCTTAAAGGAAGGGGGACGAAAGTGTTGCGGGGGGACAAAAGTGTTGCAGCGAAATTTAAAATGTTAGCTCCACGAGTGAAGTGCTGGATATCAGTGAAAGATTGTTGAGGCATATATTGTACACAATCTGAGGGTTTTATCTAATTTTATTCACTATTTTTACTCCAAGTGGCATTCAACTCCATCAATATAATTTTTCGCGCCAAATTTTCTGCTAAGTAGCTTGATCTCTTCATCATCATCATCATCATCATCATCATTCGTGACAGTGGCTAGATTGGACTACTGTGAAAAAAATTGGACTGTGTAAAAATTGGGACTTTTTACGGGCGCAGATGACCGCGCAGTTGAGTGCCCCATAGACCAAAAACATCATCACATTTTCTAACATCGCATTATTTCTTGAAATGTCTAGCAAATATATCTAGAAAATCTGTATGACTTGAACTAAATATGAAACTTGAAGGCTATTTTTTTAATTTTTTAATCATTTTGCAGATTTTATTTTTGCAGATGAGTTATCCTATTGTTGTAAATAGTCTTCACGGGTGTGCCGCCGAATGACGTTGTGCAAATCCCACAATATTGCTTCGGAGCAACTGTCCAACATCATCAGGTGGTTGAACCTCGGTGGTGGCTAGGTACGACTGACAAGATCCGCTTTTTGTTTTCTTTATTGTTATTTTTAGCACCTTATACAAGGCGGGCTGTCAGCAGCAGAGTACGCCGCTCTTCAGCCTCGAGTTTCACAATAAGTAAGACATAGAGGGGGCACAGAGAATACTAACAAAACGGCTGGCAAAACAATGTAGACACTAAAAAACAAAAAACATGGAGCCGTTCACGCTGGACGAGTAAACATCACTGACACTAGCGGACACGGCGCACAGAACACGGATGACAGCGACGGTACACGTGAACAGTGGCGGCGTAACGGCGAACAAACACTAAACACAAACGAAGGCACACACACGATACACTGATGGCGATGACCTCCGGCGCGCGAATGTTCACTGTGCGTGTACGAGTCCGGGGACCTGCCAAGAGAGGAGGAGGAAGGGGAGTGGGAGAGCGAGAGGGGAGAGCAGAGATGCCACGGGCAGGGGAGATAGGGGGAGGGAGGAAGGGGGAGGGGGAGCCCGGGGGAAGAGGGGTGGAGGGAGGGGACAGGGGAAAAGGAAAGAGAAGGGAAGGGAAGAGAAAGGAGGGAGGGTGCCGAAGGGAAAGGACACAGGAAGTGGGGGAGGATCAAAGTTGGTAGGAGGGATAGATGGAGGGGAGGAGGACATCATCAAGGAGAGGGAGCCGGCGGAAGCCACCTTGGGAGAGGGTAAGGAGGGTGGAGAGATGGAGACCGGGTGGGACGTGGGAATACAGGCGCGGCAGCGGGCGGGGGTGGGAGAGGATCGGGGAGACGAGCGGGTGAGGCGGATCGAGTTTACGGGAGGTGTACAGGATCTGTATCCTTTCAAGGAAAAGAAGGAGGTGGGGGAAGGGGATGAGATCGTACAGGATCCGCGTGGGGGAGGGGAGACGGATGCGATAGGCGAAACGGAGAGCATGACGTTCAAGGATTTGGAGGGATTTGTAGAAGGTAGGGGGGGGGGGCGGAGATCCAAGCTGGATGGGCATAACAAAGGACAAGATCCGCATGTCGACGCCGCTGTATATAGAGCACGCGCGTGAAGATTGCGCAGGCGGGGAACCACGCATGCGCAAAAATTTGCAGATAGATGGCGCCAGAATCAAATGCCCTCTGCCGGGAGACGCAGAGCGGCCGTCCTGCGCGTGCGCTGACACTGTGTTTACTAACATGCTGCCAAAGTTATGACGGGTCTATTATCGAAAGCTCTTTGCTTTCTCGTCGTGATTTAACAGCAGCCAATGCAGGGTTCCAGGCTGTACTCAATTGAAATCCCGCATCCCTGTTGATAAGGTTATCAGCTATACGGATATGTATTGCTTCCTTAATGACGCAATCCCAGGAATAGGATGCTGGGGATAAAACTTCCGTCTTTTCATAAATCATCTGATGTACTATGTTCAGACAGTGTTCTGCAATTGCCGGCGTCTCCGGTTGGCGTAGGCGTGTATGACGCTGATGTTCATAGCAACGTTCTTGTACTGTGCGAAATGACTGACCTATGTATGCCGCCCCACACTGACAAGGAATCTTGTACACACCACGTTTCCTCAGACCGAGACCATCCTTAACCGAACCTAACAGGTTCCTCAGTTTCGCAGATGGTCGGAAAGCACACTTGATGTCATATCTTTCGAGGACTCTTCCGATTCTTGGCGACATGGCACCAAAGTACGGTAAGAAGGCCAAGGTGGTGGGTGTCTTCGTATCTTCATTCTGCCCAATAGATTGAACTCGCTTGGGCCTGAATGCATTACGTATTTGTCTGAACACAGGACAACACATGATTTATGAAAAGACGGAAGTTTTATCCCCAGCATCCTCTTCCTGGGATTGCGTCATTAAGGAGGCAATACATATCCGTATAGCTGATAACCTTATCAACAGGGATGCGGGATTTCAATTGAGTACAACCTGGAACCCTGCATTGGCTGCTGTTAAATCACGACGAGAAAGCAAAGAGCTTTCGATAATAGACCCGTCATAACTTTGGCAGCATGTTAGTAAACACAGCGTCAGCGCACGCGCAGGACGGCCGCTCTGCATCTCCCGGCAGAGGGCGTTTGAGTCTGGCGCCATCTATCTGCAAATTTTTGCGCATGCGTGGTTCCCGCGCCTGCGCAATCTTCACGCGCGTGTTCTATATACAGCGGCGTCGACATGCGGATCTTGTCAGTCGTACCTAGCCACCAGCGAGGTTCAACCACCTGATGATGTCGGACAGTTGCTCCAAAGAAATATTGTGGGATTTGCACAACGTCATCCGGCGGCACACCCGTGAACACTATTTACAACATATCCGCCGTGAAAGCCTGAAGAGTTGCTATTCTTGCTTTTAAACTCTAATGGATGTAGAAAGTGGACTAGACCTGCTAAATTTTACTTCTGATCATTTTGGGCTTCATGTTGTCATTTTCTGACCTATAAATCCAGCAAAAGGCTGAAAATGTCGAAAACTTCCCTCATCAACGAGAGGAGGTGTTGCTAAGTATTTGTCGTTCTGTCTAAACTTCAGTCATAACTCTATAATATGTTCTTCAACATATCTCCATTTTCCTGATAAAATCTGAATGCATTTTGTAGTTCATTTTCAACGTTGAATCGTCACATTTGAAAAAAAGCTTTAGTCACTTTAATGAAACTCTATCAAATAATCTAAAAAAAATGAACAAACAAAGATTCAGACGGAACGATTTTTTGGCCGAATAAAAGGTTCGTTCACACCTATGTTGGAAAAAGGGCTCGTGTGGCAGGTCTCATATATCCTGCATACGGGAGACAGGTTGCCTGTATGCAGTATAGCCACTGGTATTGTGGATGTTGTTGTTGTAGTCTTCAGTCCTGAGACTGGTTTGATGCAGCTCTCCATGCTACTCTATCCTGTGCAAGCTTCTTCATCTCCCAGTAACTACTGCAACCTATATCCTTCTGAATCTGTTTAGTGTATTCATCTCTTGGTCTCCCATCTAATCTTCAGCATTCTTCTGTAGCACCACATTTCGAAAGCTTCTATTCTCTTCTTGTATAAACTACACTCCTCGAAATTGAAATAAGAACACCGTGAATTCATTGTCCCAGGAAGAGGAAACTTTATTGACACATTCCTGGGGTCAGATACATCACATGATCACACTGACAGAACCACAGGCACATAGACACAGGCAACAGAGCATGCACAATGTCGGCACTAGTACAGTGTATATCCACCTTTCGCAGCAATGCAGGCTGCTATTCTCCCATGGAGACGATCGTAGAGATGCTGGATGTAGTCCTGTGGAACGGCTTGCCATGCCATTTCCACCTGGCGCCTCAGTTGGACCAGCTTTCGTGCTGGACGTGCAGACCGCGTGAGACGACGCTTCATCCAGTCCCAAACATGCTCAATGGGGGACAGATCCGGAGATCTTGCTGGCCAGGGTAGTTGACTTACACCTTCTAGAGCACGTTGGGTGGCACGGGATACATGCGGACGTGCATTGTCCTGTTGGAACAGCAAGTTCCCTTGCCGGTCTAGGAATGGTAGAACGATGGGTTCGATGACGGTTTGGATGTACCGTGCACTATTCAGTGTCCCCTCGACGATCACCAGTGGTGTACGGCCAGTGTAGGAGATCGCTCCCCATACCATGATGCCGGGTGTTGGCCCTGTGTGCCTCGGTCGTATGCAGTCCTGATTGTGGCGCTCACCTGCACGGCGCCAAACACGCATACGACCATCATTGGCACCAAGGCAAAAGCGACTCTCATCGCTGAAGACGACACGTCTCCATTCGTCCCTCCATTCACGCCTGTCGCGACACCACTGGAGGCTGGCTGCACGATGTTGGGGCGTGAGCGGAAGACGGCCCAACGGTGTGCGGGACCGTAGCCCAGCTTCATGGAGACGGTTGCGAATGGTCCTCGCCGATACCCCAGGAGCAACAGTGTCCCTATTTTGCTGGGAAGTGGCGGTGCGGTCCCCTACGGCACTGCGTAGGATCCTACGGTCTTGGCGTGCATCCGTGCGTCGCTGCGGTCCGGTCCCAGGTCGACGGGCACGTGCACCTTCCGCCGACCACTGGCGACAACATCGATGTACTGTGGAGACCTCACGCCCCACGTGTTGAGCAATTCGGCGGTACGTCCACCCGGCCTCCCGCATGCCCACTATACGCCCTCGCTCAAAGTCTGTCAACTGCACATACGGTTCACGTCCACGCTGTCGCGGCATGCTACCAGTGTTAAAGACTGCGATGAAGCTCCGTATGCCACGGCAAACTGGCTGACACTGACGGCGGCGGTGCACAAATGCTGCGCAGCTAGCGCCATTCGACGGCCAACACCGCGGTTCCTGGTGTGTCCGCCGTGCCGTGCGTGTGATCATTGCTTGTACAGCCCTCTCGTAGTGTCCGGAGCAAGTATGGTGGGTCTGACACACCGGTGTCAATGTGTTCTTTATTCCATTTCCAGGAGTGTATTTATCGTCCAAGTTTCACTTCAATACATGGCTACACTCCATACGAATACTTTCAGAAACGACTTCCTGACACTTAAATCAATACTCGATGTTAACAAATTCCCCTTCTTCAGAAACGCTTTCCTTGCCATTGCCAGTCTACATTTTATATCCTCTCTACTTCGATCATCATCAGTTATTTTGCTCCCCAAATAGCAAAACTCCTTTACTACTTTAAGTGTCTCATTTCCTAATCTAATTCCCTCTGCATCACCCGACTTAATTCGACTACATTCCATTATCCTCGTTTTGCTTTTGTTGATGTTCATCTTATACCATCCTTTCAAGACCCTGACCATTCCGTTCAATTGCTCTTCCAAGTCCTTTGCTGTCTCTGACAGAATCACAATGTCATCGGCGAACCTCAAAGTTTTTATTTCTTCTCCATGGATTTTAATACCTACTCCGAACTTTTCTTATGTTCCCTTTACTGCTTGCTCAATATACAGATTGAATAGCATCGGTGTCAGGCTACAACCCTGTCTCACTCCCTGCCCAACTACTGCTTCCGTTTCATGTCCCTCGACTCTTACAACGGCCATCTGATTTCTGTACAAATTGTAAATAGCGTTTCGCTCCCTGTATTTTAGTCCTGCATCCTTCAGAATTTGAAAGAGGGTATTCCAGTCAACATTGTCAAAAGCTTTTTCTAAATCTACAAATGCTAGAAACGTAGGTTTGCCTTTCCTTAATCTTTCTTCTAAGATAAGTCGTAGGGTAAGTATTGCCTCATGTGTTCCAACATTTCTACGGAATCCAAACTGATCTTCCCCGAGGTCGGAAACTACCAGTTTTTCCATTCGTCTGTAAAGAATTCGCGTTATTATTTTGCAGCTGTGACTTATTAAACTGATAGTTCGGTAATTTTCACATCTGTCAACACCTGCTTTCTTTGGGATTGGAATTATTATATTCTTCTTGAAGTCTGAGGGAATTTCACCTGTCTCATACATCTTGTTCACCAGATGGTAGAGTTTTGTCAGGACTGGCTCTCCCAAGGCCGTCAGTAGTTCTAATGGAATGTTGTCTACTTCCGGGGCCTTGTTTAGACTTAGGTCTTTCAGTGCCCTGTCAAACTCTTCACGCAATATCATATTTCCCATTTCATCTTCATCTACCTCCTCTTCCATTTCCATAATATTGTCCTCAAGAACATCGCCCCTGTATAGACCCTCTATATACTCCTTCCACCTTTCCGCTTTCCCTTCTTTGCTTAGAACTGGGTTTCCACCTGAGATCTTGATATTCATGCAAGTGGTTCTCTTTTCTCCAAAGGTCTCTTTAATATTCCTGTAGGCAGCATCTATCTTACCCCTAGTGAGATAAGCCTCTACATCCATACATTTATCCTCTAGCCATCCCTGCTTAGCCATTTTGCACTTCCTGTCGATCTAATTTTTGAGACGTTTGTATTCCTTTTTGCCTGCTTCTTTTACTGCATTTTTGTATTTTCTCCTTTCATCAATTAAATGCAGTATCTCTTCTGTTACCCAAGGATTTCTACTAGCCCTCGTCTTTTTACCTACTTGATCCTCTGCTGCCTTCACTATTTCATTCCTCAAAGCTACCCATTCTTCTTCTACTGTATTTCTTTCCCCCATTCCTGTCAATTGTTCCCTTATACTCTCCCTGAAACTCTGTACAACCTCTGGTTCTTTCAGTTTATCCAGGTCCCATCTCCTTAAATTCCCACCTTTTTGCAGTTTCTTCAGTTTTAATCTACAGTTCATAACCAATAGATTGTGGTCAGAGTCCACATCTGCCCCTGGAAATGTCTTACAATTTAAAATATGGATCCTAAATCTCTGTCTTACCATTATATAATCTGTCTGAAACCTTCTAATATAAGAAACGCGATTTATATTAGCTGAATAGTGCAGTTATCTTTCTTTCTTGGAGTCATCGTTTCTGATATAGAGAATCTTTGAATTCCAAAATGAATCTTTCATTCTACAACGGAGTGTGTACTGATGAGAAACTGCATGACAACTGTACCCCTACCATCCTTAGGGAATGTTTTTACCGATTGAGCTACCCATGTTAGACTCACGACCAACCTTCTCAAATTCGGTTCTGCCGGAAGCTCCTTTCTGTTTCCCAAATTCTACAGTTCTCCCTCTTTGTTGTTGTTGTGGTCTTCAGTCCTGAGACTGTTTTGATGCAGCTCTCCATGCTACTCTATCCTGTGCAAGCTGCTTCATCTCCCAGTACCTACTGCAACCTACATTCTTCTGAATCTGCTTAGTGTATTCATCTCTTGGTCTTCTCCTACGATTTTTACCTTCCATGCTGCCCTCCAATACTAAATTGGTGATCCATTGATGCCTCAGAACATGTCGTACCAACTGATCCCTTCTTCTGGTCAAGTGTCAAGTTGTGCCACAAACTTCTCTTCTCCCCAATCCTATTCAATACTTCCTCATTAGTTACGTGAGTTCTCCCTCATCCAATGGCAAATGTTTGGGTTCGAGTCCTGGCTCGTCAAAACAGATGCAGTCTCGCAAAAACCATTGTGGTAACTGCAATCTGCCAGGCTTCGCGACCCTCTTATATACTAAATGGACTTAGACGGTGCGCACGAATGTTGATCAATCTGCTACCGAGGAACAGGTCACTGACCAAATAAATCTTGTTACAACATGAGGCATATCTGCCACACCAGTTTAGTGAACCCTCTGAGTGTGGAGCTCTGGAGCAGCATAACTGGAGAAGCAACAGTTTATGCAAGTGATGATCTATGAGGTGCAGAATCTTTGGAATTCGTTTCTTAGCATCTAAGAGTCATAGGAATGTAGATCAAATGCAATGTGACTTCGAAAACATGGTCATTAGAGATGGACCATGAACTCGATTTGGTCTTGGATATCGGATTAAGCTACGGGAGTTCTCCTGATTTATGGAAATTGCTGAAACCCTAATTCCGGATGGCCATAAAGGGATTTGAAGCATACTCGAGACGAATACGATCCCAGTCTCTTAATCGCTGTGCGACCTCGTCCAATCGCAGCAAGTCGATTCATGACCATTTGTGTGTCCATTACACAGACCCGTGTCAACAGGTGCGTTGTTGACGTCAGGTAATGTCTCCAGCCAATTATCGTTTTCACCGAGTTCCTTCTGAAGAGCCCAGTAATCAGTAAAAAATAAACATCCAATGACTCGCATGGAACTAATGGCCTCCACGGATAGCTCCAGCACTAATTATTTTCCCTTACCTTACTACTGATTTGATTCGGTATTTAGTTTCTACATATCTTTTCATCTTTAAATACGTTTAAGTTGTGAGTGCTATCGACAGGGGATTCCAAAATGGTTTCATATTTCGGGATTTTCCGAAGGCTTTCGATACGGTTCGTCACAAGAGGCTTCTAGTGATATTGCGTGGCAGTGGAGTATTTCCTCAGTTGTGCGACTGGATTCGTGATTTCACAGTGGTCACAGTTCATAGTAACTGACGGAAAGTCATTGAGTAAAACGAAAGTGATATCTGGCGTTCCCCAAAGAAGTGTTATAGGTACTCTGCTGCTCCTAATCTATATAAATGATTTGGCGTACTATCAGAACGGCCTTTTATTTGTTTTCAGAGGATGCTGTCATTTGACGCCTAGTAAAGTCATCAGATAATCAAAACTAACTGCAAAATGATTTCGACAAGACATCTGCATGGTACAAAAAGTGGCAATTGATTCTAAGTAAAGAAAAGTGCGAGGACATCCACATGAGTATTACGTAAAAGGAAAGCGTTAAATTTCGGTTACACGATGAGTCTCAGAGCATTCAGTCCAATTAAATAACTAGAGAACAGTTTAAACCGGAACGATCACACAGTTTATACTGTGGGGGAGGCGAACCAAAGACAGCAGTTTATCGGAAAAACACTTAGAAGTAGAAGAAATCCACTTAAGAAACTGCTTGCACCACGTTTTTCCGTCCTTTGCTACAGTATCGCTGTGCAGTATGGGATCCTTACCAGATAGGGTTGACGGAGAAACCGACAAATTCCAAAGAAGAGCATACCGTTTCGTACTGTCGCAAAACAGGTAAGAGAGTGTCACGAAAATGAGACGCGAGTTGGAGTGGTAATCATTAAAATAAAGACGTTTTACGCTGCAGCAAGATCTTTTTACGAAATTCAAATATCTTACGTTGTTGTTTGAATGCGAAAATATTTTGCTGGCGCCCATCTAGACAGGGAGAAACGATCATCGTAATAAAATAAGAGAAATAAAAGCTCGCACAAAAAATTAAAGTGTTTGCTTTTTTGGTGTGCTGTTCGAGAATGGAACGGTAAAGAAATACCGCGAAAGTGGTTTGATGAACAGCCCGCCAGGCGCGTAAATGTTAACTGCAGAGTGGTCTAGTAGATGTAGATGTAGGTACTGAATTGTCATATATCAATATTGTAAAGTTCCTCGCCATGTTTTTCTGTCTATATGTGGAGACTAATTATAGAAATTGCTGTAGAGTTTATGAAGCGGTTTTCACTAATAGAGTGATTCAAGAGAAAGGTTTGTGTGTACAATTTATTACCGATAGACCAGACAAGTTGTCCATCCGTAGTTGACGTATAGTTCAGTAAGCGTAATACACTCAAAAAAAAAATAAATAAATAAAAATAAAAGAACGATGTGCCACGAAGGCATTAGGCGAAAGGGACGCAAATCGGTAGTTGTAATGTACATGTACAGATAAACAAATAATTATAGTTTCATAAAAATTTCACGATTGATTCGAAAACAGAGTTTCTCAAATTGAACAAATCATTAACTCGTTGGTCAACGTGCGGCCCTTTTGCAAGCAGTTATACGGCTTCGCATTGATTGACAGAGTTGTTGGATGTCATCCTGAGGGATATCATGCTAAATTCTGTGCAATTGGCGCGTTAGATAATCAAAATCCGGGACTGGTTGGAGGGAATGCACCTAATACTTCAAATGTTCACAATTTTGGAGAGATCCGGTGGCCTGGCTGTCCAAGGTACGATTTGGCAGAGACAAAGACAAGCAGTAGAAAATCCTGCTGTGTCTGTAGGCGGGTATGTCTCGCTGAAATGTAAGCCTAGGGTGGCTCGCTTTGAAGGGCAACGAAAACGGGGCGTAGAATATCATCGGCATACCATTGTGCTGTAAGGGAGCTACTAACGACAACCAAAGGGTCCTGCTATGAAAAGAAATAGTATCCCAAACCATTACTCTTGGTTCTCGGGCTGTATGGCGAGCAACTCTATTAGTGAAAACCGCTTCATAAACTCTACAGCAATTTCTATAATTAGTCTCCACATATAGACAGAAAAACATGGCGAGGAACTTTACAATATTGATATATGACAATATTGTATGTTAACTGGGGACCTAGAAACGACGGAGAGACTCCGTCCCCGCCCAAGCTGCAGTGGTTCACAATCCCACGACGACTACCACAGTCCACTTCAACCCTCCGCCGCCCCACACCGAACCCAGTGTTATTGTGTAGTTCGGCCCCTGGTGGACCCCCCCCCCCCCACCCCCCAGGGAACGTCTCACACCAGATGAGTGTAACCCCTATATTTGCGTGGTAGAGTGATGGTGGTGTATGCGCACGTGGAGAACTTGCTTGCGCAGCAATATCCGACATAATGTAGCTGAGGCGGAATAAGGGGAACAGCCCGTATTCGCTGTGGCAGATGGAAAACCGCCTAAAAACCATCCACAGACTGGCAGACGGGACCTCGACACAAGTCCGCTGGGCGGATTCGTGCTGGGGACCAGGCGCACCTTCCCACTCCGGAAAGCCGTGCATTAGACCCCTCGACTAACTGGGCGGGCAGTCTGCATGGTACCCCACCGCTGTCTGGGTGTCTCCAGACGAGTCTTCGATGGTCATCGCGGTCGGTTCGAGGCGGGACCCATCACTAAAGACAACCCTACTCCAGTCATTGGGATTCCATGCCGAAGACGTGTCTGGAGGCACTTCAGAAAGCGGTGAAATAACAATCTGACTATCCCCGCCATATGCCCTGACAACCAGGAATGATGGTCTGGGATGGAATTTCATTTTGTAGCAGGACCCCGTTGGTCACCATCCGTCGCACCCTTACAGCACAGTGGAACGTCGACGATATTCTACGACCCGTTTTGTTGTCCTTCACGGCAAGCCATCCTCGTTTACATTTCAGGAAGATAATGCCCGTCTGCTTGTCTTCATGCTTGCCAAACCCTACCTTGGCCAGCAAGGTAGCTGGATGTCTCCCCAATCGAGAGAGTTTGGAGCATTAGGTACAGGACCTTCCGATCAGCTTGGGATATCCCTCAGGAGGGCATCCAACAAGTCAATCAATCAGTGCCAAGCCGAATAACAGCTTGCATAAGCGTCAGACGTGGACCGCCGCGCTATCGACTTGCTCAGTTTCTGAAGCTCTTTCTCTTCAATCAGTCATCCAATTTATAATAATTTGTTTATCTGTAAATGTATATAACATCTACAGATTTCCGTCGCATTTGGATAATTCCTTCATGAGATGCCTCTTTTTGTTCCTCTTAGGGTGTAATTTGCGAATTCTGATGTCCCTAATCAATGGTATAAGGTTCGTTTTAGCCACAAACGTTAGAGTAGCTCATTCATGGATAATGTGACATGATATCTGTTAGTAGCAAACAACTCGAACATTCGTAGGCAAAGAGTGTGCTCACTGCGTGAAGTGATGTTTTGTTTCGCAACTTCGGACTTATCATGCGCAGTATCTCAATCGAGTGAACATTACGGTCTTCTCGACCTTCCTTGTACCATCAACGTATCGCCGCTATTAGAAACGACTCAACTGAAGCTTATTTGAGATATCTAAATGATCAAATGACGACACTGATTTCAAAAGATCACTGATTATCAAAATATTCGACAGTGATAAGAAAGTAATGGACGTCCCAGAAGGAAGACTGCTATTAGATACGACCAGCTGCTCAAAGCATATTAAGTGCTGCGCACTGAATAAGAATAATTGAAAGCATTACATTGTTATTAATAAGTATAGCGATACCGACATCCTGATACAGAGTACGTAACAAGTATTCTAAGCTTTGGTGCAAAGAACTGATAAACTCAATTTATTACTCACATCTACTTGGATATTGTTGCGTGCTTTTAAGATATTCTTTTCAAGGTTATCGATTGCACATAGCTTTTTGAAACACGTACCAATACACTCCATAGAAGGAAGACCAAAGACGTGAAATCACTATGAGGGGTGAGAGACAGCCGGGAAGAGGGACAAAGTGGTGCAGGTATTGACTTTTCCCATCTTGCGTCCGTCGTGATGGGAATACATGCCATAAATAATTTCTTCTTCTAAGCGCTGTTACAAAATGGAACGGTAGAGAAATATTCCGAAGGTGGTTCGAAGAACACTCTGCCAGGCAAGTAAGTGTAAATTGCATAGTAGTCGTGTAGTTGCAGATGCACTTTGGGTGAAGTTCTGTGTTAAGCAGTCCGATGTAATTAGTACAGCTTTGTCCTAATGCACTGTGTGGAACAAGGAAAATCCATTAGTTATTATCTGCACTTGAAACAAACAACACAATGTCATTAGCGAAACAACGGTGGTTCAGATACGCTCCGTTAACACATATTTCTACTTCGTCTGCTCTGTTTAAGGATATGAATATTTCCTCTAGGAGGGCTAAAAATATTTTCATGACATGGCCCATCTTTTACAGTAGTTTTGAATTTGTAACCATTCTGATGAAGTCTTTTGGAAGCTGAAGCACTAACTATGCACTTTTTTGGTGTTCTAAGACATATAGGTTCATTGGGTTGTTCCTCAAGGACTGCCGTAACAGTTACTGTAACACACATTTCTTCTCGAAACCTACGAATCCCACGCAAGAGCGAAAACAATCACATGCAATTATTTAGGGTCCAGAAAAAGGCTCTTACAGTGCTGCCACCATACTCCACTAAGTATTAGGTCTACAACTTTGCTTCCGCCGTTTTGCAATAGACGGCAGTAGTGGAAAGTAATGGTGCAAGTCGTTAGTCGTAAGTGTCGTATAGTTAGCTTAGGCATTTGAGAACATAACGCCGTCAAAATACCAGTCGATTTTTTATTGCATCATAAAGTTATTCTCGACTCAATACGTCAACTTATGAGCCCAATTCTCGTCATCTGCGGGAGGTTTCAATTTTCTGCTTTGATGCGAAGAAATCTGCGGCTGAGGCTCACAGAGAGCTGGGTAAGACCTATGATGAGACGCCTGTTAGTGACAGAACTTCGCAGAAAATGGTTTCCACGCTCCAAGAATGGTGATTTTGACGTCGATGACCGGCATGGTTGTGAAAGAGAGGAAGTTTTCGATGCTACTGCAACCGACGGGAACAATCACAGGAGATCGTTACCGAAAACAATTCATGGGTTTGAGCCGAGCACTGAAAGACAAACGGCCGCACTACAGCGACAGATATGAAAAAATGATTTTGCAGCATGACCATGCACGACCCCATGTCGCGATAGGCTACAATTCGACCTTTATCAAAGTCGTAAACGTGATGGTACGCATTTCTCCTCCTTACATTAGGCATCACAACAACGTTTCACCAGGCAACGCCGTTCAACTGCTGTATGTGTATGAGAAATCGGTTGGAAACTTTCCTCATGACAGCACGTTGTAGGTGTCGCCACCGGCGTCAATCTTGTTTGAATGCTCTGAAAAGCTAATCATTTGCATATCAAAGGATCTTCTTCCTGTCGGTTAAATTTCGCGTCTGTAGCACGTCATCTTCGTGGTGTAGCAATTTTAATGGCCAGTAGTGTAAGTGAAGTGAAAGGCTAGAGAAAACTCTGTGTTCCACACGTGAAATTAACAGCAGGCTACTTCAAAGTGACTCGGCAGTATTAGTAAGATTAAAACAAACTGTTTCAATATAATAGTAATATGACTGTTAGCAGATCATGGAATCAGTGGGTTCAGGATGGTAATACGGAACGCCGTGCTGGATACCAACGGCGTCGTATCACTAGCAGTCAAGATGACAGGCATCTTATCCGCATGGCTGTAACAGATCGTGCACCCACGTCTCGATCCCTGAGACAACAGATGGGGACGTTTGCAAGACAACAACCATCTGCACGAACAGTTCTACGAAGTTTGCAGCAGCATGGACCATCAGCTCGGAGACCATGGCTGCGGTTACCCATGACGCTGCATCACAGACAGAAGCGCCTGCGATGGTGTACTCAACGACGCACGAATGGCAAAACGCCATTTTCTCGGATGAATCCAGGTTCTGTTTACAGCATCATGATGGTCGCATCCGTGTTTGGCGACATCGCGGTGAACGCTCATTGGAAGCGTGTATTCGTCATCGCCATACTGGCGTATCACCCGGCGTGATGGTATGGGGTGCCATTGGTTACACGTCTCGGTCACCTCTTGTTCGCATTGACGGCACTCTGTACAGCGGACGTTACATTTTAGATGTGTTACGACCAGTGGCTCTACCCTTCATTCGATCCCTGCGAAACCCTACATTTCAGCAGGATAATGTACCACCGCATGTTGCAGGTCCTGTACGGGCCTTTCTGGATACAGAAAATGTTCGACTGCTGCCCTGGCCAGCACATTCTCCAGATCTCTCACCAACTGAAAACGTCTGGTAAACGGTGGCCGAGCAACTGGCTCGTCACAATACGCCAGTCACTACTCTTGATGAACTGTGGTATCGTGTTGAAGCTGCATGGGCAGCTGTACCTGTACACTCCATCCAAGCTCTGTTTGATGCAATGCCCAGGCTTATCAAGGCCGTTATTACGGCCAGAGGTGGTTGTTCTGGGTACTGATGTCTCAGGATCTATGCACCCAAATTTCTTGAAAATGTAATCACATGTCAGTTCTAGTATAATATATTTACCCAATTAATACCCGTTTATCATCTGTATTTCTTCTTGGTGTAGCAATTTTAATGGCCAGTAGTGCAATTTAACGCATAATGTTTTTCCACTTTTCCTGTATGCGATATAAATCTTCGAAACTGTACCCCTTGAAGCACCAAACACCTCGCTATCTTGGTAACGGAAACACACACCATGCGAGCACTAACAATTTTATTGCGTTCGAATTCACTTACCTGTGACATAATGTAGTGGCAATTACACAGAACACGACTCTGGCAATGAGTGACACAACGTATTGAGTACAGTGCACGGGTGCCGTTCGTGGTTAAATATAACACAACGTGCAGGTTAGGCTAGCATCTGCATTTTGTTCTAACGTGTATCTTGCGAGGTTGTCTAACTCCGTGACAACTATGTTTAACACTTGTACCTTCAACAAAGTGAAATGTATACGATAATTGGCTGGTTGTCGTTCACTGGTGGCTTCATCAGCGTCTCATTATCCATGCGGACTTATTTTGGACACGTCTGTTGCCTGCTTACCGTATCTCTTCCAACAAACACTTAAGTAACAACAGTTAAATACAGTATCGCAATCATTTATGGGTTTTCGAACTCACTTTCTACACTCGTCGTGTACAAGAAAACTACCACCTACCACAATAAACGAAAACAAAGGAAGGCATTTAACTAAAATCGAACAATTTGGTTAAGTGATTCTCTGTCACAAGTTAAAACTCTATGCCGGAACGTGCGTCGAACCTGATACCTGCTTTTTGCGGACAGTGCGCTAGCAGTTCCTCCGTCACCACGCATACGAATCGATTTAAAGATTCAACTTTCAATGGTTCCGTTCCATGTCTTCAAAATTTCTTAGAGGTCCTTCCACGATCCTGCGGTGCTACCTACCACGTGAAAATGATTGTTACAGACAATTTTACGTAACCATAGGCACCAAAGTAAAATGTTTTCTGGAAAATAAGATTTCGGTACTGTTTCATGTTTACCAGTCTATGAGTGCGCCAATGTAGGATTGTGCATTGTTACCTCTAGTTGACAGAAAGCGTAGGACAAGCCGCGTGAAAACTGAGAACGGCTATTAAGAGCTCGCACTAAGTACGTGTAAAAACAGGAGAAAAATAAAGTATTTGATGATATATAAATGTTTTCACTTGGAATTGTTAATGAATGATATTGAAATAAACATATTTATTTTAGGAGGTATCCAGTAATTTCAGGTGGTAGGCCTATAATCCGACACGCAAAGCAATGAGTGTTGATGTACTTTCTGCCAGGTACAATTTCTGAAGCTTTTGGCAGACAGCCACATTTTGTCAATCTTTCTTGCTTCTACGTCAGTCACCTTCTGGCATTGAATACAAGAACTGCCATACGGTAGCTACTTAACATGTTTGTGGCCTTCACGTCTATCTGTGATAAGTAACTCGCCTGTCACCTGACAGCATTCGTGTTGTGATTTATCTTCAAGTATTTTATCAAGTGGCCATCAAAAGCTATCTCGGATTTAGTACTTCAAGACTCGCTACTGAATACAGTCGTTCTCGTGTCGTGCAGTTATCTTCGATAAACTGTAGTAGGAAGCAAAAGAATTCAAATTGTCGAGGAGAGAGCAGATTTATGTTTTGTTGCTAAATCTCACGGAAATATGAATACTGTTTTCTGAACTTCGGTGCTGACTGAAATAGTGCGATTTTACATCAGGCACTTGTTGGAATATCAGTTGTAGTTTAGTTTCTGTCTTCCAGGGATCGCAGTTATGGTGCTCCTCTTATTTGTTTGCCAGAGAAAAACAAATGTGACTAAAATGTAATATATAACTCATATTATGTACACGATACCTCGCAGATGATTAATATTACGTAACTGTACATAAAATCTAATTTATTAGACTGAACCCCCTCATACTGCTGTCAGAATTTCTGAACATCGTGACCTGGAGTGAAAAAGGAACTGTGCACCAGTTTGGGGACCTTCTCAGAGGTCTTGTGGTGCTTTCTACCGCATCAAAATGATTGTTACAATTTGACGTATCCATTGCCTCCAAAGTAAAATGATCCATTAATTTTAGCGCGTGCAGCCGCATAAAATTTAGTCCTTCTCGCCGGCCATGGGGCCGAGCGGTTCTAGGCGCTACAGTCTGGAACCGCGCGACCGCTACGGTCGCAGGTCCGAATCCTGTCTCGGGCATGGATGTGTGTGATGTCCTTAGGTTAGTTAGGTTTAAGTAGTTCTAAGTTCTTGGGGACTGATGACCTCAGAGTTTAAGTCCCATGGTGCTCAGAGCCATTTTTTAGTCCTTTTCTTAATATTTCGGCCACATACCTTTCAGTCATGTTCAGATCGAGCCGACAGACTGAGGCAAGAGCACAGCCCATAAAGACTGCCACCATCCTTCCCAGACGATGATTGTTCTTAGAGCGTTGTTTCACAGAATATATACACCGAGGTTAGCGATGTCCATTTATACAGATCGTGGCAGTTTCGCGTACACGAGGTATAAAAGGGCAGTGCATTGGCGAAGCTGACATTTATACTAAGGTGATTCATGTGAATAGGTGTGATTATGAGGGCACAGTCCGCCTGCTTAGCTGGGTGGTAACGTGTTCGCCTCCCATGCACGCGTGCCGAGGTTCGACTCCCGACCGGGTTGGAGATTTTCTCCGCTAGGGGACTGGGTGTTGCGTTGTTCTCATCACCGTCGCGCACGTCGCCCAATGTGGCGTCGACTGAAATAAGACTTGCTCTTGGCGGCCAAACTTCCCCGGATGGGGCCTCCCGGCCAGCGATGCCATATAGCACTCCGTCTTCAGGCCACGAGTGGCCTACCGGGACCATCCGACCGCCGTGTCATCCTCAGCGGAGGATGCGGATAGAAGGGGCGTGGGGTCAGCACACCAACCTCCCAGTCGTTATGATGGTATTCTTGACCGAAGCCGCTGCTATTCGGTCGAATAGCTCCTCAATTGGCATCACGAGGCTGAGTGCACCCCGAAAAATAGCAACAGCGCATGGCGGCCTGGATGGTCACCCATCCAAGTGCCGAACACGCCCGACAGCGCTTAACTTCGGTGATCGCACGGGAACCGGTGTAGCCACTGCGGCAAGGTTGTTGCCGCCAACGATGCCATATGCTCATTTCGTTTTTTCATGACGGCACAAGGGGAATTAACACATGTGGAATGTTAGTTGGAGCTAGACGCATGGGACAGTCCATTTCGGAAATCGTTAGGGACTTAAATATTCCAAGATACACAGTGCCAAAAGTGTTCCGAGAGTACCAAATTTCAGACATTGCCTCTTACCATGAACAACGCAGTCGCCGACGTCCTTCACTTAACGACCGACAGCAGCGGTGTTAACGTAGAGTTGTCAGCGCTAACAGGAAAGCAACACTACGTGAAATAACTGCAGAAATCAATGTGGCACGTACGACGAACGTATCCGTTAGAACAGTACGGCGAAATTTGTCGTTATGGGCTATGGGAGCAGACGACCGACGCAAGTGCCTTTGCTAAGGCTGCAGTCACACTGGCTCCGATATTGGTGGATTCCGCCGACGGCTGACATCTTTTCGTATCAGTAAGCCGCTACGTGCGCGGTCACACTATAGCCGATCCTATCTCCCGAACGTACAGACTTCGGACGACAATCGGTGAAATTCAAATCAGTTTGTTTTCTTCGGTCTAATCGACCGAATTTCTCGTACACGAAATGTGGAGCGTGAGAAACTGATAAATTTAGTCCAAGGAAGAGTGAGTTGTAGCATCCTGAGGGTGAAAATGTCATAATCGGGATATATTTCGGAATCTATGGGCTGAAATCGTAGCTTTATTCGAAACCTCAAATAGCCAAAAACTTTATCGGAAATATTAGGCATAGATTGTAACTTCAAAAATTAATTTGTTCAAGCGAAGAGGGTGGCGTGTTTTATATGCTTGTAGCTACTGTACTGGATCTTTTTTTGTGGTAGATTGTCATTAGTTGCCTACAAATTATCATTACTGCTTACTGGCGTTTTATGTCAATAGGGTAGTGATACTGTTAATATGAAGTGGTTTACAAATGTGATGTACGGTATGTATTTCCATTTTTAGGTTTTCAGAGTACTTCATGCTATACTTTATACTTGTCTTTCACTTGTGTGCTGAATGACAGTCACTGAAGGTTAACTTACGTACGTCAGCACAACTTTAAATACATACAGCGAAACAGTGTTTATATCTTGCATTGCAAGATCACCGCGAATTATCTCGAGTGTGTAACAGAACATTTCTCCCATCATCTCATATATTCATAGAAGTTGTCTGGTTATTCCGATAACTGAGGACAGAGTGTTTAGTACTCGCCATGTTCTTAACAAAACAGGAAAGCATTTTGAGGCGTGGTATAATAAACTGGAAAAATAATTTGATCAAGTGAGAAGGGTGGCTTATCTTTTACTTAAAGTTACTTGTAACCTCCCAAGAAAAAATAAAAGGAAAATATTTAAATGTGAATAGACATCCTGCTAAGTGTAACCTTCCCACAAAAATATGAAAATGAAAAGAATGGAATTAAATTGCAAATAGTGCCAAATGTTAGCTTCCACAGTAATAAAACTCAATGATAATAAAAATGTGCAAAAATGTTAAGTCCCCAGAAAATTAACGTTAAGATCAACCTGATAAATTTATATAAGGGCAGCTGCGCTGACCTTAGGCCCTGTGCCGTAATTAATCTGGTAAATTGATTCTGGGAGGAAAAACGTAGCAAATATTGTTTCAATTGTAATGATTCTTTTTTTAAAAAAAGATTGCTTTGAAAACGAAATTATTATTGGGGCATTTCTTGAACAAATTAATTACAATTAACATACATTACATTATCAGATGTGCGCAATGCTGCTTCATTACCTTATTTAACAATATACCTCGTCCTGAATCGTGACCAGAGATGGAGGGAGAGCACGTCCCGGATCCATGTCGACGCCCGCTCAGTACAACTACTGACTGACTACTACTGCAGACAGAGTGCAACTCGCAACTGAACTCTCGCGCGGTCAAGCGCAGACTAGCAACGATAAATAACTCTCTGGTCAGAGATTCTGTCATGCCTCGCCATCGCTGGTACTGTTTCATACTGTAGTGGATCTTTTTGGTTTGTGGTATGTGGACATCAGCTGTCTGCAGATTATTATTGCTGCTTACTGGCGTTCTTTTTTTAGCAGTAGTGTGTTGATTCTGTTACGTGAAGTGGTTTGAAAATGTGGTGTACGTATGTGTTTCCACTTTTCAGTGCCTTAAGTGTTCAGAGTATCTTGCACTAACTTTGTGTTTGTCTTCACACGTATATTGAATGTCAGTCATTGAAGGTTAATTGACATATACCTGCACAATGTTAAATAAATTCAGTAAAACAAATTTCGAGTAGGCACCTACTTGTAGAGGTGTGATTTGAGGTCTATTAAAAACATCCAATCCTCACATTAAAGATGCATTTCTGGTTCAAGCAAAACCAGAAGTGACATGTTGATATTTAACATCTGTCAATTACATCTTTCTGATAATTGGGCCTATACGACGTTCTGAAAAGAACAGTTTCAAAGTTTTTGTGTGATATGTTAGAAGTTATTTACGATGTTCTAAATACTAATTTAAAATCTAATATTTTCATTCGTTCGACAGCCAGTCGAACGAGACATACCGTCTTGCGCGGAGGTATCGAACGGAGCACATTATTTTGGCACGTATTTTTTCTACATTTTTTACAAAAGGAGCCAATGTATTAATTAATGTTACATTACTAAATGTTACCACTGCAGACCTACTGAATTATAGCCAACACTACTGGCAACCGTATGACCATCACTGCAACGTACCTCCACATTAAATGTTCCTTTTCTGATTTCCGACCCACTATTGCGACTCGGTTCTTCGGAATTTGAAAACGTCGTATTTCATTCGTGAAGGGTTGCTGGTAAAGTGGTTTTGATCCTCCGATTATCTTCAGTAGTCAACTGTTTATTAACAGCCTACGTGGCAGCCTTTCTACGGCTAGCATACCGATCCACATAGGGAAGCATTTCCAAACATGTGAAGTTATTGCGGTCACGGGCGAGACGCTAGTGTTGGCGACCGTGGGCTGTCGACCGTGAACATTTGATTTGTGGGCTGGGGGTCTGCATGAAGTCTAGCAGCCAGTCTTGCGTCTCCCGTGTTGCAGCTGCAAAGTCAGAAGCAGGTCATGAGCAGTGTCTCTTCTCTTGTTAATGACGACTTGTGTGCTTATATTAAAACAAAGACTGTCTACACTGATGTCTGTAGTCCGAATACAGGGTGCAACAAAAAGGCATGGCCAAACTTTCAGAAAACATTTCTCACGCACAGAGAAATAAAATGAGCATGGGTCCGAAAACGCTTTATTTCCACGTTACAGCTCATTTTCTTCTTCTCTTCTAATCGCATTGATCATGGGGAACACACAGAAACAGAAGGTACCGACATTATCTGAAACATTTTTTTTTTTTTTTTTTTTTGCCAGCCGGTGTGGCCGAGTGGTTCTAGGCGCTACAGTCTGGAACCGCGAGACCGCTAAGGTCCTGCCTCGGGCATGGATGTGTGTGATGTCCTTAGGTTAGTTAGGTTTAAGTAGTTCTAAGTTCTAGGGGACTGATGACCTTAGATGTTAAGTCCCATAGTGCTCAGAGCCATCTGAACCTCTTTTTTTTTTCTTTTTTTTTTCTTTCTTTTTTTTTTTTTTGATTGCATCTTTCAACGCGTTCGAGCACCTTTTCATAAAGCACGGCCTGTGGCGGAGTGGTTACACGTCAGTAACGTTCCTGTAATGGATTGGCGTGCACAGAGTCCTGCCCTGAATCCTATAGAACACCTTTGGGATGTTTTGGAAAGCCGACTTCGTGCCAGGCCTCTCCGACCGACATCAATACCTCTCCTCAATGCAGTACTCCGTGAAGAATGAGCTGCCATTCCCCAAGAAATCTTCTAGCAGCTGACTGAACGTGCGCCTGCGAGAGTGGAAGCTGTCATCAAGGCTAAGGGTGGGCCAATACCATACTGAATTCCGGCGTTACCGATGGAGGGCGCCACGAACTTGTAAGTCATTTTCAGCCAGGTCACCGTACACTTTCGATCACATAGTGTACATTTCACACCGCCATGTTACACGCTACATTTCGGAGCCCTCTAGCAGCAGAGGGTTGCAAATATGGTTCAAATGGTTCAAATGGCTCTGAGCACTATGGGAGTTAACATCTTAGGTCATCAGTCCCCTAGAACTTAGAACTACTTAAACCTAACTAACCTAAGGACATCACACACATCCATGCCCGAGGCAGGATTCGAACCTGCAAATATGGAGACATGAAGAATAAATGTGTAGAATGTTAGTAACGGTCGTTTTATTTAAAGTAGCTTCAAGAGTTTTCACATAAAAAATTCGGAGAAATTACTTTTCAGCACGCCCTCCGATTTAATATACAGAACTGACAAAGTATATGTTATTCTACATATAAGACTAACATAAAACAGTAAAAATATATAGGCTTTTCTCCGCAAGTAACCTAAAGTAGAACTCTTTTGTGTAATACGACATTTAAGTACATATATATATAAATTTTCCATTATTTACTTTTTTCATTTTAAAATGATCTACCCTACGACTCAGGAGCATAAAAATGTTTACTAGAATATACTAAAATCACAAAATCTTAGTGACAGAATAAAGAATCATTTAAAAAGTATCCTTCCAGTAGAGCGCGCTACATTTGTAAAGCTGAGACTTTTTGGGGACATACAAAGCGCATCGCACGACCACAATGGATGTACCAGCCAGTCCACATCACAAAGAATAATAGCACAATTTGGGTGGTTCAAATGGCTCTGAGCACTATGGGACTTAACATCTATGGTCATCAGTCCCCTAGAACTTAGAACTACTTAAACCTAACCAACCTAAGGACTTCACACAACACCCAGTCATCACGAGGCAGAGAAAATCCCTGACCCCGCCGGGAATCGAACCCGGGAACCCGGGCGCAGGAAGCGAGAACGCTACCATACGACCACGAGCTGCGGACAGCACAATTTGGACCACAGATTCGAGCTGCCTACGAATTTCCAAACTCACTGGTAATAATTTGAGACCAGTCGGATTATTAATAAACAATTCATCAAAGAACTCAATCGTTTTAAGCCGTTTGATTACTTTTCCCCAGCCAGTTACTGACACCGAGGGACTGCCTACATGGAGCGCTATCAAATGGAGAGGTCAGAGTAATTTTCGCATTCTCCATTTGTTTAATGTAGAAAATACTCAAAACGGAGAATTTTCTTTACAGTCCTTGGCCGTTACATTTGAAATTTAGCTGAAGCCACGTGGTGGCGTAGGATAACCAGTTCTCCCTAGTTCGGAGAATTAGCGCTCAAACAGGTGTCCCAAATTGAGGGTCCTAGAGTCCCGGCCTCCCGCCGGGTCGTAGTCACACCTCCGCTTCGTTCCCTCCTCCTGTCACATTGGCTCCGGGGGTCTGCTTGTTAACTGCGGACGCACGCTACGGTTCGGTGCCCAAGTTTACAAATAGGTCCGACAGCCACGCACCGGGGGCTTTCGGTTGCCGATCTCAGACGCCTTCACTTTGCGGACTGTAGTATCATCATCATCATCATCATCATCATTTAAGACTGATTATGCCTTTCAGCGTTCAGTCTGGAGCACATAGCCACCCTTATACAGTTCCTCCATGATCCCCTGTTCAGTGTTAACATTGGTGCCTCTTCTGATGTTAAACCTATTACTTCAAAATCATTCTTAACCGAATCCAGGTACCTTCTTCTCGGTCTGCCCCGACTCCTCCTACCCTCTACTGCTGAATCCATGAGTCTCTTGGGTAACCTTGCTTCTCCCATGCATGTAACATGACCCCACCATCTAAGCCTGTTCGCCCTGACTGCTACATCTATAGAGTTCATTCCCAGTTTTTCTTTGATTTCCTCATTGTGGACACCCTCCTGCCATTGTTCCCATCTACTAGTACCTGCAATCATCCTAGCTACTTTCATATCCGTAACCTCAACCTTGTTGATAAGGTAACCTGAATCCACCCAGCTTTCGCTCCCATACAACAAAGTTGTCGAAAGATTGAACGGTGCGCAGATAACTTAGTCTTGGTACTGACTTCCTTCTTGCAGAAGAGAGTAGATCGTAGCTGAGCGCTCACTGCATTAGCTTTGCTACACCTCGCTTCCAGTTCTTTCACTATGTTGCCATCCTGTGAGAATATGCATCCTAAGTACTTGAAACTGTCCACCTGTTCTAACTTTGTTCCTCCTATTTGGCACTCAATCCGTTTATATTTCTTTCCCACTGACATTACTTTCGTTTTGGAGTTGCTAATCTTCATACCATAGTCCTTACATTTCTGATCTAGCTCTGAAATATTACTTTGCAAACTTTCAATCGAATCTGCCATCACAACTAAGTCATCCGCATATGCAAGACTGCTTATTTTGTGTTCACATATCTTAATCTCACCCAGCCAGTCTATTGTTTTCAACATATGATCCATAAATAATATGAACAACAGTGGAGACAGGTTGCAGCGTTGTCTTACCCCTGAAACTATTCAGAACCATGAACTGAATTTACCGTCAACTCTAACTGCTGCCTGACTATCCATGTAAAGACCTTTAATTGCTTGCAAAAGTTTGCCTCCTATTCCATAATCTCGTAGAACAGACAATAACTTCCTCCTAGGAACCCGGTCATATGCCTTTTCTAGATCTATAAAGCATAGATACAATTCCCTGTTCCACTCATAACACTTCTCCATTATTTGCCGTAAGCTAAAAATCTGGTCCTGACAACCTCTACGAGGCCTAAACCCACACTGATTTTCATCCAATTGGTCCTCAACTAATACTCGCACTTTCCTTTCAACAATACCTGAGAAGATTTTACCCACAACGCTGATTAAAGAGATACCTCTGAAGTTGTTACAATCTTTTCTGTTTCCATGTTTAAAGATTGGTGTGATTACTGCTTTTGTCCAGTCTGATGGAACCTGTCCCAACTCCCAGGCCATTTCAGTTATCCTGTGTAGCCATTTAAGACCTGACATTCCACTGTATTTGATGAGTTCCGACTTAATTTCATCCACCTTAGCCGCTTTATTGCACTGCAATCTATTGACCATTTTTTCCACTTCCTCAAATGTGATCCTATTTCCATCATCATTCCTATCCCATTCTACCTCGAAATCTGAAACATTACTGATCGCATTTTCACCTACATTGAGCAACTCTTCAAAATATTCCCTCCATCTGCCCAAGGCATCTACAGGATTCACCAGCAGTTTTCCTGAACTGTCCAAAATACTTGTCACTTCCTTCTTACCTCCCTTTCGAAGACTGCTAATTACACTCCAGAATGGTTTTCCAGCAGCTTGACCCATAGTCTCCAACCTGTTTCCAAAGTCTTCCCACGGACTGTAGTAGAAATTTGGAAATTTGTGGTAAGGTTTTATGGGACCAGACTGCTGAGATCATCGGTCCCTAAGCTTACACACTACTAAATCTAACTTAAACTAACTTACGCTAAGGACAACACACACACCCATGCCCGAGGGAGGTCTGGAACCTACGACGGGGGCAGCCGCACGGATTGTAACAAGGGGCACAAGACCGCGCGGCTGCGGCCAGTAGTATTGGGGATGTTGTTGCCGTTTTATGAGACAAGTAATGTATTTTATTACCTTGTCAGCAGCCTTGTGTTAGGACCACCGGTGTAAGTTAGCACGATTCGCGTTCGGAAACTTGCAGCTTTCATGTTGGTTGCTACACCGCAGTTACACCGTATGTACCGTGCGCACCCTAAACTACGACTTCACAGAATGTAATGAGGTTAGCTTTTTCAGTCGGCTCCTGCATCTGTTTTCGTAATTCGGGTCTCATTTCTAGCATCTCATCATTCTCTCGTTAAACCATTCCTTGCTCTCTCTAGAATCTGAACGTATTATTATTTACCACAAGGTGCGTTTTTATGTGGTTTCATGTGTTATTCCTTGTCCTACAGCAAGGACATAAAATTAAGATGAACACACCCAGTGATCTCTTCAGTGCGGATGCATATTGAGTCCGAACTCTTATGGGAATCGCTGAAATGCCGTGAGAAACGAGGATAAGGGGCAAGAGGCATTACATTCACATTGTGTGGATGAGTTCAGAATGTGTGTCCTCCGGGAAGGGTGCTAGGAAAGTCTGTGAAGTTGCATTGACCACTGAGTCCGAATGGCTTAGTGGTCAGAGCAACTGCCTAGCAAGAAGGATACTCGGTTTCGGATCCTGGTCCGGCCCAAATTTTCACGTTTCCCCAGTGCTTTATATCAATGCTCACTTGCATCCAACGTCTGTAATTCCTTTGCGTCTTACTTCATAGCGTCTGCTGGATCAAAAATGGTGTCTATTCTGTTGGACATGTCTGAAAGAACACAGACAAACACACACACACACACACACACACACACACACACACACACACTCACGCACCAGTGATCTCTTCAATGCGGTTGCACACCGGGCTCGATCGCTTTTGAATCGGCGAAATGCCGCCAGTAATGAGAATATGGCACAAGGGGCATTCGTACTGTGTAATTAAGCAGTCCATTAGGCATGTTGTTGGGCCCATCTGTACCGCGCTGCATGGTTTCGTGGTTGCAAAGATGGACTTCGCCATGGACGTCGGGAGTGAAGTTGCGCATCTGCAGCCTATTGCACAGTTTGTGTCGTAACACGACGTTCTATGGCTGCACGAAAAGCGTTATTCAACATTGTAGCGTTGCTGTCAAGGTTCCTCCGAGCCATAATCCGTAGGTAGCGGTCATCCACTGCAGTAGTAGCTCTTGGGCGGCCTGAGCGAGGCATGTCATCGACAGTTCCTGTCTCTCTGTATCTCCTCCATGTCCGAACAACATCGCATTGGTTCACTCCGAGACGCCTGCACACTTCCCTTGTTGAGAGCCCTTTCTGGCACAAAGTAACAATGCCGACACGATCGAACCGCATGGCATGGTTGAACTACAGACAACACGAGCCGTGTACTTCCTTCCTGGTGGAATGACTGGAACAGATAGGCTGTCGGACTCCCTCCGTCTAATAGAGGCTGCTCATGCACGGTTGTTTACATCTTTGGGGTGGTATAGTGACATCTCTGAACAGTCAAAGGAACTGTATTTGTGATACAATATCCACAGTCAACGTCTATCTTCAGGAGTTCTGGGAACCGGGTGATGCAAAACTTTTTTTGATGTGTATACAGGGTGGTCCATTGATGGTGACCGGGCCGGCCGAAGTGGCCATGCGGTTCTAGGCGCTACAGTCTGGCACCGCGCCACCACTACGGTCGCAGGTTCGAATCCTGCCTCGGGCATGGATGTGTGTAATGTCTTTAGGTTAGTTAGGTTTAAGTAGTTCTAAGTTCTAGGGGACTGATGACCGAAGAAGTTAAGTCCCGTAGTGCTCAGAGCCATTTGAACCATTTGATAGTGACCGGGCCAAATATCTCACGAAATAAGCATCAAACAAAAAAACTACAAAGAACGAAACGCGTCTAGCTTGAAGGGGGAAACCAGATGGCACTATGGTTGGCTCGCTAGATGGCGCTGCCATAGGTCAAACGGATATCAACTGCGTTTTTTTAAAAATAGGAACCCCCGTTTTTTATTACATATACGTACGTATAGAAATATTTTAGTTGGACAACTGTTTTCTCTTTGTGATAGATGGCGCTGTAATAGTCACAAACGTATAAGTACGTGGTACCACGTAACATTCCGCCAGTGCGGATGGTATTTGCTTCGTAATACATTACCCGTGCTAAAATGGACCGTTTACCAATTGCGGAAAAGGTCGATATCGTGTTGCTGTATGGCTATTGTGATCAAAATGTCCAATGGGCGTGTGCTATGTATGCTGCTCGGTATCCTGGACGACATCATCCAAGTGTCCGCACCGTTCGCCGGATAGTTACGTTATTTAAGGAAACAGGAAGTGTTCAGCTACATGTGAAACGTCAACCACGGCCTGCAACAAATGATGATGCCCAAGTAGGTGTTTTAGCTGCAGTCGCGGCTAATCCGCACATCAGTAGCAGACAAATTGCGCGAGAATCGGGAATCTCAAAAACGTCGGTGTTGAAAATGCTACGTCAATATCGATTGCACCCGTACCATATTTCTATGCACCAGGAGTTGCATGGCGACGACTTTGAACGTCGTGTACAGTTCTGCCACTGGACACAAGAGAAATTACGGGACGATGACAGATTTTCTGCACGCTTTCTATTTAGCGACGAAGCGTCATTCACCAACAGCGGTAACGTAAACCGGCATAATATGCACTATTGGGCAACTGAAAATCCACGATGGCTGCGACAAGTGGAACATCAGCGACCTTGGCGGATTAATGTATGGTGCGGCATTATGGGAGGAAGGAATATTGGCACTCATTTTATCGATGGCAGTCTAAATGGTGCAATGTATGCTGATTTCCTACGTAATGTTCTACCGATGTTACTACAAGATGTTTCACTGCATGACAGAATGGCGACGTACTTCCAACATGATGGATGTCCGGCACATAGCTCGAGTGCGGTTGAAGCGGTATTGAATAGCATATTTCATGACAGGTGGATTGGTCGTCGAAGCACCATATCACGGCCCGCACGTTCACCGGATCTGACGTCCCCGGATTTCTTACTGTGGGGAAATCTGAAGGATATTTGCTATCGTGATCTACCGACAACGCCTGACAACATGCGTCAGCGCATTGTCAATGCATGTGCGAACATTAGGGAAGGCGAACTACACGCTGTTGAGAGGAATGTCGTTACACGTATTGCCAAATGCATTGAGGTTGACGGACATCATTTTGAGCATTTACTGCATTAATGTGGGATTTACAGGTAATAACGCTGTAACAGCTTGCGTTCTCAGAAATGATAAGTTCACCAAGGTACATGTATCACATTGGAACAACTGAAATAAAATTTTCAAACGTACCTACGTTCTGTATTTTAATTTACAAAACCTACCTGTAATCAACTGTTCGTCTAAAATTGTGAGCCATATGTTTGTGACTATTACAGCGCCATCTATCACAAAGCGAAAAAAGTGGTCCAACTAAAATATTCATATTTCTTTACGTACTACACGAATGTGTAATAAAAAATGGGGTTCCCTATTTAAAAAAAAAACACAGTTGACATCCGTTTGACCTATGGCAGCACCATCTAGCGGGCCAACCATAGCGCCATCTGGTTTTCCCCTTCAAGCTATACAAGTTTCTTTCTTTGCAGTTTTTTCGTTTGACGCTTATTTCGTGAGATATTTGGCCCGGTCACGATCAATTGACCACCCTGTATACGCGTATTAACTACATAGTAGACAATCTGAGTAGCCCTACTAGACTGTTTGCAGATGGTGCTGTCATTTACCGTTTTGTAAAGTCATCAGATGACCAAAACTAATTGCCAAATTTCTGGAGACGTTCAGCAAGAATATCAAGACGAGAAAGAATAAGAAATGAAGTAATCAGAGACAAGATGAAATGTAAAAATTCAATTATTGATTTCATCGAGCACAAACAACTTAAATGGTATGGACACATCAGACGAATGGAACAGGAAAGGCTACCAAAATGCATAATCGACTGGGTACCAATTGGAAGAAGAAAAAGGGGACGACCACCTGATACATGTAAACAGGGAGTTCAGTCAGCAATGAGGAAGAACAACATTCCTGAAGATTTATGGACAAATAGAGAAGAGTGGAGAACAATAATTAGTGACTTACTGTAATCTAGAATAGGTGCTGGAAAAATGAACTCACATTGTAAATCCAGAATAATAATAATTTGGATAAGATATCTGTATGGTGCGAAAAGTGGCAATCGACCCTGAATAATGAAACATGTGAAGTTATTCATAGGAGTACTAAAACTAATCCGCTAAATTTCGATTAAGCGATAAGTCACAAAAATCTTAAGGCTGTAAATTCAACTAAATACTTAGAGATTACAATTACAAATAACCTAAATTGGAACGATCACATAGATGATGTTGTGGGTAGAGGAAACCAAAGATTGCGATTATTGGCAGTACACTTAGAAGGTGCAACAGGTCTAAAGAGACTGCTTACGCCACGCTTGTCCGCCCTATTCTTGAGTATTGCTGTGGGGTGTGGGAATCCGCATCAGGTGGGACTGACGGATGACACCGAAAAAGTTCAAAGAAGGGCGGCTCGTTTTGTACTATCGCGAAATACGGGAGATAGTGCCACAGACATGATAATTTAATTGGAGTGGAAGTCACTAAAACAAAGGCATTTTTCGTTGCGATGGGATCTTCTCATGAAATTTCAGTCACCAGTTTTCTCCTTCGATTGCGAAAAAGTTCTGTTGGTACCCACGTACCTAGGGAGAAATGATCATCACGATAAAATAAGAGAAATCAGGGCTCCCACAAAAAAATTTAAGTGCTTGTTTTTCCCGCGTGCTGTTCGAGAGTGGAGCAGTAGAGAGACAGCTTAAAGGTGGTTCATTGAAGCCTCTGCCAGGCACATTATTGTGAATAGCAGAGTAATCACGTAGATGTAGATACTAATTGGCTGGGGAAAATTAATCAAACGGCATAAAACGACTGATTTAGTTTGATGAATTTTTTACCGGTCTCACATTATTATCAGTGAGCTTGGAAATCCGTAGGCAGCTCGAACCTGTGGTTGAAATAGCAAATTAATTGTCTTTTGCTATCTTTCTTTGTGATGTGGACTGGCTGATACAGACGTTGTGGCCGCGCCATGTGCGTTGTATGTCCTCAGAAAGCGTCTGCGTAACACGTTCTTTGGGTGCTTGTCTTTTTCTATTCACGGCAACTGTATCTTGAACGTGAGAGGCAGTCCACAAGCTTACTCATGATTCAACGCGTCCCACATTAGTCAGCTAGTACGTTCTACGGAAGTAAAGTCAAAATCACGTGTCAAGAGTTTAACGAGGCAGGTCGTAGTACAACTCAGAACACAGGAAGATCAGTGCACCCTGTACTGCTGTACACATACGCTAGGAACTCGCCCACTGTACTCGTGGTACTTCGCCATCAGTTGCTTGGAATGTGCAGGCTGACTAATGGAGTGAACAAGGCGGCGTGATAGAGGAAGCACTGCTCAGCTTCCTCTCTCACCCCTTCGTATTCTGCTGCGGAAATCCCGTTTCCTGCATTTAACTCTCTAGAAATGTTCCGACGGCCACGTGGAATAGCCGAGTTCAGTTCCTTGCACTGCTAGAAGCTTTTCGTTGGTGGGAGAACTACAACTGGATGCATTCCATATGAGGACCTGCTGACATGAAAACTTGTAGATCCATGGTCCGGAAATCTGGCAACGGATAGGAGAGAGGGTACGCTGAACGCAACCTCTCCACTCTACGTCCAATGACGTTGGCAGAAGGTGACACGGCTGCCGGTCGGTTTCTCCAGGGCTTTATGACACCGACATTGCTTTTTTCTTAATAGAACTATATAGTTTATTTATGTGGCGTTGGAGAGAGCCTTCGGAGAGGATTTCAGTGACACCGCATCCTTGTAACTTGATCAAATAGTAACAATATAACAGCTTCACAAACCACTCTTCCGTCGTCAGGAGAAGTCTCGTAAACACCTGCACAACTGTACCAAATGTCAGCAAACACATAACTCAGGAACGGTTCCTTCTTTTCCTGTATTTCCGCATCAAGAGAACCGCAATAATGGCCGCCACGCTAACAGGCCGTAGCGCTCTAGGCGTCTTCGCTCTGTCCGTGCGGATATTTTTCTTGTTGCAGACAATACCGTTGCCTGATTCGAAGTATCTTCACTTAAAACTTCCGGGCTGATAGCCCGTGATCGATGTATAAAACTCTTCCATGACGTTTCGTCTCCGACTGCGGGAGACATCCTTACAAATGAACGGAAGAAAAACCTTGCCGTTGGGCGACTGTTGTTGCTCCTGATTCTCTTCCTAGTGCGAATGCTCGATCTATATCCTTGCTAGAATAGCCATTCTTCACGAAAGTTGAATGTAGATGATCAATCTTATCTTTTAAATAAACAGGTTCACAATCTTTGTACGCCCTGTCTACCAAGGTTTTTACCTCTTTTTTGACTAGGGTGGTGGTTTGACTGTTTATGCAGATAACTATCAGTATATGTGGCCTTTCTATGCACCTTATGGTCCAACGTTCCGTCCCGTCGTTAATCACAGACACATCCAGGAAATTCAATTGCCCATTACACTCCGTCTCCACAATAAACTGGATTTTCGGATTAATGTCGTTCAGATGTGTCAGAAAGGTACTCGACTCCTCTAACGTCACAGATCGCATTGGGAAAGTGTTAAGCAAGTATGGAGTGGAAAATATTTTCAGACCCACCAGGAAAATAAAAGAATATTTAAGATAGGCGAAAGATGCACGACACTCTTGCCCACTCCTGGGATATATAAAATGCCTTGTAGTTGTGGACAGGTTTATATTCGTATCACAAATCCGTAATGTTGAACATAATAGGAATTGCCGCCTGGGTCACACGGATATCGGCCGTAGCAAAACATGTTTACCAGAAAGGTAAAAAAATGGTTCAAATGGCTCTGAGCACTATGGGACTTAACATCTATGGTCGTCAGTCCCCTAGAACTTAGAAGTACTTAAACCTAACTAACCTATGGACAGCACACAACACCCAGTCATCACGAGGCAGAGAAAATCCCTGACCCCGCCGGGAATCGAACCCGGGAACCCGGGTGTGGGAAGCGAGAACGCTACCGCACGACCACGAGCTGCGGACCCAGAAAGGTAATCATGAAATAAAATTCAGCGAGACGAACGTCATATCTAAAACCTCGCATTATTATGCGCGCATGTATAAAGAGGCTATCAAGATTGATAAACAGCGTAATAATTTTAACAGGAAAGACGAAGGTGATAAACTGGATAAAATCTGGATGTCAGCGTTGTACCGAAAGCGAGACGATTACTTTCACTCGAGAATGTTGACATTACCAGAGACAGTCTCATAGCCGACGCTACGTGATGGACAGTGGCGCCCTCTTTACTGCCTACATAATCAGCGTTTCCTGGTGTTCTCTTTTTAGTTCGCCACTTTACCTCAGATGATGTCTCCCGCAGTTGGAGTCGAAACGTCAGGGGAGAGTTTTACACATCGACCACGGCCTATCAGCCCGGAAGTTTTAAGTGAAGACAATACCGTCCGTGAAAGCCTACACTATATTATTCGAAGTATGTTAGGTGGCCCTACGACCCTACACGATCGAGCGATCGATATTTTTTTCTCTCTGACGCTAGCCCCGTGGGGCCTCTCCTGTCCTCCACGGCATTGAGTATGGTCCTCTTGCACTCATTTAATCCATATTCACATGACCTCTTGGGATCCCGACAAGCGCCAGTAGCAACACACTGATGAACCAAAACATTATGAACACTGCCCACCGGAGGTTGTAAGCTGCCAAGTGGCATTGAGGGCATGTGGCGCTGTAAGAGAAGTATATGAGCGGAGCAGAGGTGAATAGGGACTCATTCTAGCGACGATAAATGGCACAAATGCGGAAATCCACTGATTTAAGTGACTTCGACAAAAGCCAGATTGTTGTGGCCCAGCATCTAGGAAACGGCGAAGCCGGCCGGCTTTTTGCGTGCTACTGTCGTGAGCATCTATGGAAAGTGGTTGAGGAATGATGAAACCACGAGTAAGCGATAAGAAGATGGACGCCCATGTCTTATCGCAGAACCTGGAGATCGGAGGATCGCCCGCTCTCTCAAGCAGGATAGGCAGCGTCTGTGGCAGATCTGACGACAGAGTACAGTGTCGGCTCAGGCACAACTGTTTTGCAGGACACCGTTCAGGGTACAGTGTTGAACTTGATGTTCCGCAGCAGAGGACCTCTATGTGTTCTCACGTTGACCAACAACATCGTCAATTGTGAATACAGTGGGCATGGGACCATCGAGATTGAACCGCGGATCAACGGAATCGTATTGCCTGGTCGGATGAATCCCGTTTATTGTTAAACCAGGTCGCTGTCATCCAGGTGAATGGCTGCCTGAAACATGCAGCGCGCCATAGACACAGGCCGGTGGGAGTAGTATTATCTTACGGGAAACACTTACCTGGATTTCCATGGAGCTGCGGTAGTAATGGAAGGCACCATGACAGCTGTGGACTAGGTGAACACTATTAGGGACTACCTGTAACCCCTTACGCTTGAAGTTTTCCCTAACAGGGATGGTATCTTCCAGAAGGATAACTATCCGTGTCACAAGACCAGAATTGTGCAGCAATGGTTTGAGGAGCATGATAGTGAATTCACGTTGATGTCTTGGCCATCAAATTCGGCTTATCTGAATCCGATGAAACCCAGCTGGGACGCTATCAGATGCCAGCACAGCGCACACTAACCAGCCACCCGTAAATTTGGGAAGTGTGTGACCAGTGCGTAGGCATTTGGCGTCACAAACCTCTGGAAATCTATCAGGTAATTTTCGAATCCATAGCACGCAGTATCACTGCTCAATTGCGTTCCAGAAGTGGACAACACGCTTTTAAGTAGGTGGTCGTAATGTTTTGGCCCATCAGTCTATAGTGGAACGATAAACCTCAGACTAATCAGGCCATGATTCTACGGCCGTCAAATTACAATATGTCTTGCAGAATTCTACTACATACAAGAGGTAGAATGCGGTCTTTCAGCAATCATCCAAGATTCTAATACGATTTCTGACGGGGAAAATCGCTTTGTAATCTTTCTAGAGAAAGAGAAAAAGAGAGAGAGAGAGACAGACAGACACACACACACACACACACAGAGAGAGAGAGAGAGAGAGAGAGAGAGAGAGACTGGAGGGAGGAAATCTACGACAGGTCTCCTCAAATACACGAGGGCAATTTAAAAAAGGAACCGCAAATTATAAGTATTAATTGCAGCTAACAAGTCACGCATTTGAAACTCCCGAGAAAAAAATGGCTCTAAGCAATATAGGACTTAACTGCTGTGGTCATCAGTCCCCTAGAACTTAGAACTACTTAAACCTAACTAACCTAAGGACATCCCACACATCCATGCCCGAGGCAGGATTCGAACCTGCGACCGTAGCGGTTGCGCGGTTCCAGACTGAAACGCCTAGAACCGCTCGGCCACCCCGACCGGTCAAACTCCCAAGAAGTTAAGATGCTTGCTTTGAAAAAATTCCAACATATGCCTACAGGTGGCACGACAAGTAGGAAAAGTAGTTGAAATAAAATGGCCGGGTCACTAGCTGTATGCACCATAGAAGAAGAGCGAGCAGTAATACGATGTTTTGTGGCCGGAGGGTATAAAACCTCAACAAATCCGTAGAAAGACGTTGGAAAAGTATGGAGATAGCTGCATTAGCGAGAGAAGAGTGTACAGGTGGGTAGATGCCTTTAAGAGTGGACGAGAATGGCCATTACTGACGAGAATGTGGGACGCGATGACGCCATGATTCGTGAGAACCGGCGAATTTTTGTAGAAGCTTTAGCCAGGGAACTGAGTATCAATGTCGGATCCGCTTGTACCAGTATTAGTGAGGTTCTCAAGTACCATCTTTTGGGTGCGCGATGGGTACCTAGGATGCTCACGGGGGAGTACAAGATGATGAGCGTGTTCAGGCTGCCACATCGTTTCTGGCGCCATGTTGAGCTGAACGATACGAGTTTCTGACACGTATCGGCACAGGAGACGAAACTTGGGTGTATCACTATGGACCAGAAAGCAAAACACAGTCCTCAGAATGGCGACACGCATCTTCTCCAGCCAAAATGAAATACAAGTCTCAGCCCTCTGCCGAAAAGGTCCTTTTCACCCTCTTCGGAGATGTGAATGGGCTTATTCTGGAACACTGTCAGTAAAGAGGTGAAACAGTGAACAGCGCCGGCACAGCGCCATGTTGGAGAATGAGCTAAAGCCAGCAATATGGAGCCATCGCAGAGGACTTCTGTCTAAAGGCGCTCTTCACGGCAGGGAGCGGCCCCACACCGGCGCTGCAACTCTTGCTGTCGTTCGGAGAACGAGATTTCGGGTCGTTCTGCATCCCCCATACAGTTCTGATCTCGTTCTTTCGGGTTACTAAGCGTCTGGACCGCTGAAGGACACTCTCAGAGGACCACGATTTGAAAGTGATGAAGAGGTTAAAGAAGCAATGCACTCTTGATTGCGGCCACAACCGAAAACCTTTTATTCGAATAGGACAGAAAAGTTGAAGCAACTGTATAAAAAGTGTATCGAAAACGAGCGTAGTTATGTTGAAAAATGACAACTTATTTGTAACTGTAAGTGAAATATATGCTTCGCAAAAACTACTTTGCTCTTATTTTTTGGATCACCCTCGTATGGGGGCGTGCTGAAAAGTAATGCCTGCGAATTTTTTTTTTTTTTGGAAAACTCAAAGCTTTTTAAATAAACCGAACGTTATTAACAGTCTAAATCTTTATTCTTTATGTCTACATATTCATTGCTCAACATAGTAACCCTGGCGACGAGCGCATTTCTTTCAACGAGAGACCAGTTTGTTAATACTGCCACTGTAGAATATTTGACTTTGTTGACGGAGCCACAACCGCACCTCTGCTTGCACCGTTTCACCTCTATCAAAATGAAGTCCTCGAAGGTAGTCTTTAAGTTTTGGAAACAAATAAAAATCGGATGGGGTCAAGTCTGGATGGAAGGAGGATGATCGATGACACTTCACCCATGTCTACATCTACATGTACATCTACATCATACTCCGCAAATCACCTATTAGTGCGAGGTTCTTTCGGTACCACTATCTGATCCCTCCAGCCGCGCGGGATTAGCCGAGCGGTCTCAGGCGCTGCAATCATGGACTGTGCGGCTGGTCCCGGCGGAGGTTCGAGTCCTCCCTCGGGCATGGGTGTGTGTGTTTGTCCTTAGGACAATTTAGGTTAAGTAGTGGGTAAGCTTAGGGACTAATGACCTTAGCAGTTAAGTCCCATAACATTTCACACACATTTGAACTGTTTTTTTGATCCCTCCAACCCTGTTCCACTCGCGAATAGTGCGTGGCAAGAATGAGTGTCGGTAAGCCTCCGTAGTGGCTCTAATTTCTCGAATTTGCTCCTCGTGGTCAATGCGCGAAATGTATGTGGGGGAAAGTAATATGTTGTCTGACTACTCCTGAAAAGCGCTGTCCCGATATGTCAGTAGTAAATCACTCCGTGATGCTCAACGTCTGTCTTCTAACGTCTGCTAGCGAAGTTTGTTTAGCATCTTCGTAACGCTCTGTAGCCAGCTAAACGATCCGTGACGAAACGCGCCGCTCGTCGTTGGTTCTTCTCTATCTCCTCTATCAGCCCTACCTGATATGGATCCCAGGTAGATGAACAATACTCAAGGATAGTCGAATTGTTGCAGATGTCATATCGTTCATGCGTGGTCTAGCATTGTCATGTTGAAGAAAAGGGCGCTCCACTTGTGGACGAACCCTTCGAATTCCAAATTCTATAACAGTACATTATTTCTTACTCACCGATATAGGTAAGTTGCACACCGCCATGTTGCACGCTGCAATTCGAAGTCCTCTGGCGGCAGAGGGTTGCAACGTGCGACAGCGAAACAGTGAAGTCGACCGAGTAATACCTCAACCGATATGGAGAGCAGAATAGAAATTTCGGGTGCATTATTTTTCAGCATGCTCTCCTATGTGTAGTACAGGTCAGAAACGGAGCATGTACGAGTCTCTCGTTCTGAACACATACTTCACAAATCAAGGCTCCGCTGTTACATCAGTGCTAACGGCCTTCCATCCTTCCCGCTATAGTTCCGCGAGTAAGACGAGTCTGAGAACTGTGGCGTGCGGTCGCTCCGTACCCGTCGACTCGTTTTCTCTTACTGCACATGCAGAAGTGTAAGGCTAGTCGTGACTTATTGTTAGTATGGGAGATAAGTACGCGCCTTGATGTTGTAAAGTAGCACTAACAATGAGAAGTGACCGATTATCGGGATCAGATGGCCTTTAATGAAGCTGTGTCATGTGAGACTGTGAAGGGTGTAAGACAAAAATTAATTGATGCAAAGTACAGAACTGTAGATGTGTTCCATTACAGAAGAAGTGATATCTGGAATTAGTTTCACGCCATAGTCAACACTTCTACATCTACATCTACATCTACATTTATACTCCGCAAGCCACCCAACGGTGTGTGGAGGAGGGCACTTTACGTGCCACTGTCATTACCTCCATTTCCTGTTCCAGTCGCGTATGGTTCGCGGGAAGAACGACTGTCTGAAAGCATCCGTGCGCGCTCTAATCTCTCTATTTTACATTCGTGATCTCCTCGGGAGGTATAAGTAGGGGGAAGCAATATATTCGATACCTCATCCAGAAACGCATCCTCTCTAAACCTGGCGAGCAAGCTACATCGCGATGCAGAGCACCTCTCTTGCAGAGTCTGCCACCTGAGTTTGTTAAACATCTCCGTAACGCAATCACGGTTACCAAATAACCCTCTGACGAAACGCGCCGCTCTTCTTTGGATCTTCTCTATCTACTCCGTCAACCCGATCTGGTACGGATCCCACACTGATGCGCAATACTCAAGTATAGGCCGAACGAATGTTTTGTAAGCCACCTCCTTTGTTGATGGACTACATTTTCTAAGGACTCTCCCAATGAATCTCAACCTGGTACCCGCCTTACCAACAATTAATTTTATATGATCATTCCACTTCAAATCGTTCCGCACGCATACTCCCAGATATTTTACAGAAGTAACTGCTACCAGTGTTTGTTCTGCTATCATATAATCATACAATAAAGGATCCTTCTTTCTATGTATTCGCAATACATTACATTTGTCTATGTTAAGGGTCAGTTGCCACTCCCTGCACCAAGTGCCTATCCGCTGCAGATCTTCCTGCATTTCGCTACAATTCTCTAATGATGCAACTTCTCTGTATATTATAGCATCATCCGCGAAAAGCCGCATGGAGCTTCCGACACTATCTACTTCAGACGAAAATGGTTGTATTGTTGTTTATTTCACCCTCACCGAAAGAAAACATATGTGCTGCGTCAATTGGGCACACACCAGAGTCACTGTTATATCCTGCGACATAAAAGCATGCTATTTCTATATTCTTTTGATCATGGCAACTTGTGTTTGTGGGCTAACAGCGAGTTGTGAAGCTTATCATTCATTTCTGTAATTTATTTTAATAACTGATCACCATTAAGATATTGCACTTCATCCTCATGTCATGTTTTCCGCTAATGTCGTTACACACTCAGCAACGGCTCGAAAGCGTGTATATGTCAATGTATTCTTAAACATTCTCGGAATAGATATTAAATGATGTTGTTGTGGTCTTCAGTCCTGAGACTGGTTTGATGCAGCTCTCCATGCTACTCTATCCTGTGCAACCTTCGTCATCTCCCAGTACCTACTGCAACCTACATCCTTCTGAATCTGTTTAGTGTGTACATCTCTTGGTCTCCCTCTACGATTTTTACCCTCCACGCTGCCCTCCAACACTAAGTTGGTGATCCCTTGATGCCTCAGAGTATGTCCTACCAACCGATCCCTTCTTCTAGTCGAGTTGTGCCACAAACTTCTCTTCCCCCCATTCTATTCAATACCTGCTCATTAGTTATGTGATCTACCCATCTAATCTTCAGCATTCTTCTGTAGCACCACATTTCGAAAGCTTCTATTCTCTTCTTGTCTAAACTATTTATTGTTCACGTTTCACTTCCATACATGGCTACACTCCATACAAACACTTTCAGAAACGACTTCCTGACACTTAAATCTATACTCGATGTTAACAAATTCCTCTTCTTCAGAAACGCTTTCCTTGCCATTGCCAGTCTACATTTTATATCCTCTCTACTTCGACCATCATCAGTTATTTTGCTCCCCAAATAGCAAAACTCCTTTATTACTTTAAGTGTCTCATTTCCTAATCTAATTCCTTCAGCATCACCCGATTTAATTCGACTACATTCCAATATCCTCGTTTTGCTTTTTTTGATGAGATATTAAATATTGAAATCAATTTACAGAAATCTTCGAAAAAGTTTTATCTATGTAAATGTGTGTATAAACAGAACAATTGCTTACGGATCATTCGCTTATGTCATTAAGTCAAGTCGGACATTTTGCGACATTTCAGCTTGCACCCGAGAAAGGCTATAAAACCTAAATCCTGATTGTGTGAAATAAATGAATAACAATTTACAGTTCAAGGGCGCTAAATTTCTTTCACAACGGTTGTGTATGGAGCAGGAATGCCGTAAGTCCACAGTTATACTTGGGAACTCGTGTACCCGCTCTCCTTTCTGAGCTAGTCGAGTCCACTTGTACCCGAACAATAGACTCAGGTCGCGAGTAAACTGCGGCGGAGACTTAAGAGTCGAGTAACAGGCACGCGGAGACGGCAAGTTCCGAGATGATGTCATAGGACTCTCTGGAGAGTTTAAAGCGAGTATACGGAGATCATTTTGATCTCTAGTATCCAGTACGAGAAAAGAAACAGACGTAAAGCTTTCGCTAAGCTGTAGTGGACAATGTCGTGATTCTCCTGATATACGCAAGCTATATTTAGACGTACGGTAGGAACCGTATCAGACAAGGCGTGTACCTTGTTTATGTATTCATATGCTCGTCCTAACACCACGTCATCATCTTTATGGTAGACAGAAGTTGTAAGTGGGCTGCTTGTGTGTTGGCAGCGCTGTGTAGCGCTTTGCACTGGATCTCTGACTGCGCTTTTCTTTGTAAGAGACTCTGTGGCTGGTTGGACTTGTTGTTGGAAGTTAATCTCTTGTACTGTCGGGCAGTTGGAAGTCAGTCGCCAGCAGTGATGGAAGTACTGTTGGGCAGTTGGAGGTGAACAGCCAGCAGTGATGGATGTTAAATGTGAGAAGTTAGCATTGATGGAGGGTAGGCTAACGACCTGGAAGTATCCAACTTGGTGACTGAAAATTATTCATGATTATGTATCTTTGTACTGGATGTCAATGACAATTTAGATTCGTGTCTGAACTAGATGTCACATTATTAAGGTAAAACATACATTATTCGGTTTGCAACAAAATCTTTCCTTTGCTAACCACATGCCTATTAGCAGTTAGTGGCTTTAGTAGTTAGAATCTTTTATTTAGCTGGCAGTATTGACGCTCGCTGTCTTGCAGTAGATCGAGTAATGAAGATTTTTGTGAGGTAAGTGATTAATGAAATGTATAGATTATTGTCAGGATTGCTTTTTAGTCAGGGCCATTCTTCTGAATTAATTATTTGAAGTCAGGTTGTAAAATTTTTTTTGAGCAATCAGATTACGTTGCGGTAGAATATTGTGGGTTTCAGTCATTCAGCAATTTAAGTGCAGTTTCACACATTTAAATAAAGAAGTTTCAAAATGTTCCGAACACCATCAGTCTGTGAATACTGTAGAATCTGTTGTGAGCTACTTCGTGTTTTTAGCCGTTTCTGTGCTATTTTTCTGAGGGAAAGATAAGGCACTCGTCTGGACGACGGCTAAAGGTCTGTTACGAAACCGTCTAAAAGCCACACGCAGGCTGCCCGCCGTACCTGAGTAGCGGTCATTAGCATGAGACACGGATTCTATCCGGCTCTGTATACATTGCGCGCAAAGAGTAGATCACTGTTAGTAAATGACCATATTTCTGTAAATAATAATCTTACATAGCTGCTTTTTATTCTAGCGTTGATCTCATCGCACGGGGTCCGTGATTTAACAAGCTGCGGCAATTTTATTCTGACTTTGTAGTCGGATGTAGCGACACGGAAAACTTCTCCGTACTTCTTAGTATCGAGCACTTTCAGCTCGATCAGCATTTACATCTACATGACTACTATGCAAGCCACAGTTAAGTGCTTGGTAGAGGGTTCATCGAACTACTTCCAAAGTAGTTTCCTATCATTCCACTCTCGAATAGCACCTGAAAAAAAATCTTTCCTTGGAAGCTCTGATGTCTCTTATTTTATTACAATGACCATTTATTCCAGTATGCATGGGAATCACAAAATATTTTCTCATTTTGGTGACAGAAATTTCGTGAATTGTCTCTCGTCAATTTTGTCCGCTTCTTTACTCCACTCATTTGGTGCGCTGCGTTCTCACTGAGGCAGGGCCGAGGTCTAACCACTTTCTCGGTGCGAAAGTGAAAACACCAGTCCCTCAATGACTTGCAAAAGTATAAATAGTCAGAGCTTTTCAAGTATTGAACGTAAAAAATAGCAATCAGGACTAACGCGCGCAAAACCTGTGTGATGATAACCTACAATGGGAGCACATAGCAGTTGGATTTTTGTATGTTTTTACGCTTATGGCATGTGAAATTCAGAACTCAAATATCAATCCCCAAAAGCAGTTCGATGCAAATTCTCGAGAAAATGGACTTTCAACTTTTCCGGCTGCCAGTAATATAATCCTGTGACTGTGGTAGATTAGTCGCCTACCATGTGTGCGGCACATCTTCGATTCCTAGCCCTACCAAACTTTTAAACAAAGGTACATGTTCCTTGGAATACATAAGGCTGAAAAAGAATTGCATTTTTACTGTTTTTTTAATTTAAACAATCTTTTATAAAAGATGAATCATTAAGAATTTATATTTGCAGTGGAAATATGGATCTTTGTGTGCAGTTTATAAATAAGTAAGAAGAAGTTAATTTTTCATAAAAATAGCAATTAAAGATATTATAATTAGCAAATATTTGATGAATTTTATTTTGAAATTACATAGGTACTATAAGATTTCTATAAAAATATTGTCTGTATGAGAGAAAACTGACTACATTGATTTCGAAAACTTCCTCCTCATGTAACTTGTACTTTAGAATTCAGATAATGCATTCAGTCTCTGAGTAAAGCGGACTGTTGGTTGGCCCTGCGTTGCGCATGTGAACAGTGTCGTGAAATAAAATTTAAACTTCATTAAAAGCAAAATTTGAAATAAATAAAATGAACCTAATAAAATGTCAAAAGAAACTAATAGCGTGCTCATTGAAAACTATGTAATTAAAACTCAGAAGCGAAGTACATTTTGAACGTTGCGTGATATGACTTGGAATATCCACAAAAATAAATTACTGCTTTACTTGGCAAAACATAATTGTTTGAAATTACCTGCACTGTTCACTCGAAATTAATCTTTTTGCAAGCACATCTGGCAATCACTACTACACACTGTTTGCACAAGAATACAAGTTGAGATCTGTCCAGAAATAAATGTGACTTACCTCTTATCAGCATGCTTATTTGTGTCTGGAATACTGACGTTCTCGATAGAAAATACAAATCAGCAGATGCAACAGCTAAAGATAAATAATCTACTCTAAATTTCCTTCTCAGTAACAGTCTTTAACTTGGTGTGACCTTATCGTGCAACGCACACACGACATCTTTACGAGTTCTATATGAATCATAGTTTTTACTCTAAAGAAAATCGTTTTCGTGAAATCAAACTCTGATTATTGAGAAAGAGACATGACAACATAAGAAGACTCTACCAGTTATAAAATTCGCTCGTTACAAAACTTACACCTCCAAAATCTTCTGCACCAATATAAAGAACAAGAAAGAATTATAAATGAGTTTTCATCTCCATAATAAAGTGTTACAAATAGTTTCTCGCAGATTCACAAGTATCAGATCTGATTCTCTGAAAGAACTCAACTTTTCGCTACTGTGCCTCAAATGAGAATGTCCCAGCGCTGCACAATAGGCTGCTTCGCAAGTCAACCACCGATAAAATTAAACACAGACTAAAGGATCTTATTCGCCGGCCTGGGTGGTTGAGAGGTTCTAGGCGCTACAGTCTGGAACCGCGCGACCGCTACGGTCGTAGGTTCGAATCCTGCCTCGGGCATGGATGGCTGTGATGTCCTTAGGTTAGTTAGGTTTAAGTAGTTCTAAGTTCTAGGGGACTGTGACCTCAGAAGTTAAGTCCCATAGTGCTCAGAGCCATTTTTTTATCTTATTCACTAATCATACAGTGCGATCATTCATTTTTGTTCCAGTACACTAAAGAAGAATTATTTACACTAGCAGCAAACTTATGAGAACCTTACAGTATTTGAACTGAACGGGAAAAAACGAAAGAAAAGTGATGAGGGAAACGAGTAACGAATCACCGATATTCAGTCTGTAGCGCTACTTATGTTCTTTTTTCCATCTTCAGGTATTTTAAATTTTACGGGGTTGCTAGTAGAACATGCAATTCTATTGGAAAGTTTGATCAACCAGGAATCGAACCTAAAACGCCTACGTGGCAGGAAAGCATTCTACCACAGAATCACATGGCCTGTTGAGAAAAATCGACCTTACTTTAGCAAATTACAGACGTCGGTAAACTCAACGTTCATTTTCCCGAGAATTTTTGAGAGTTGCATCTAACTATTATGGGAGATTAATGTTTTTAGTTCTGAAATTCACTTATCATTGACATAGAAATTACAAAAATCCGATAACCATGTGGTCACCATGTGACACTACAGATACATAAGGACTGCGCACGCCCCTATCTCTGCTATACTCAAATTTGAAACCAACGTCTGTGTCCGATGATGGAGCACAAAAAATGGTTTGGGACTTAACATCTGAGGTCATCAGTCCGCTAGAACTTAGAACTACTTAAACCTAACTAACCTAAGGACATCATACACATCCATGCCCGAGGCAGGATTCGAACCTGCGACTGTAGCAGCAGCACAGTTCCGGACTGAAGGCCACAGCGGCCGGCGATGGAGCACAAGAAGTCGAGTTTTTGTCATTACGCACTATGTGTAGTGGACCACATGTACAGTCTTTCTCATTTATAGCTGAAACCAAGCATTTATTTCAACAGTCGAGCGACTTATATTATACGGTCCAGACACATTAACGTTACCACGTGTCAAGAACCTCAATAACCATCCTTTGCAGCACGGAAGGCTGCGGGACGTTAATCGAGCTCTGGAAGGTACTGACAGGGATGTGGAACCATGCTGACTCGAGTGCCGTGGCCAGTTGCACTAGGTTCCACAATTGAGGATCTCTGGGACAAACAGCCTGATCGTGGTCGTTCCGAAGATTCTCGATTGGGTTTAAATCCGAGGAGTTTGGTGGCCAAGGGAGTAGAGTAAACTCATCCTCGGCCCTTCGAGCCACACACGCACACTGCGAGCTGTGTGACACGTTTCGTTGGCCTGCTGAAAGATGTCATTGCGCCAAGGAAACACAAACTGCGTGTAGTGGTGGACGTCGTTCCCAACGCATACTTACGTTGATCCACTGTGTCTTCGACAACGACCAGATCACTCAGGGAATGACATGTAATATTCCCCAGACCAAACTGCGTGCAGGGTGTTTGATTTCAGACATTTCATGTGTCACATTCCAAAGGCCATACCTCCGATGGAGCATAAAACGTGATTCATGTGAAAAGGCGACTTGTTGCCACTCAGTGAACGCTAAGTTGTGGTACTGGCGTGCACTTTCCAGTCTTCGTCGCCAATGAACAACAGTCAGCAAGGGTGCATAAACCAAGCGGTTGCTGCAGAGGACCATACGCAGCAATGTTCGCTGAATGGTCGTTGACGAGACACTATTGGTAGCCCCTTGGTCCATTTGGGCAGTCAGTTGCGCAAGAGTTGCACATCGATTTGCCCTTATGTATTTCTGCAACCATTGTCACCTATGCCCCACAGTGCACCACTATTGCCTCGACTCCAGTTTCGGGATAGCACCATTTCGCCGTGTGTGGTATATGAGGTGCGACAATAAAGTAATGAGACTGATTTTCTTTGCAAGATGTGGCAACCCTGCAGGCTTGTGTAGGCACAATATCTTTGACCTTGGTGTATAAGCTGCTTCTAGTCCAAGCGGCACATCGATGCAACAGCTCAGCCGTGAGTTGTGCTGTAATAAGTTAACATATGTTTGTGTCTCTCGTCATGGAAAATGGAACCACATAATATTGCGCAATGATATGACATTTCGTTTTGCATTAAATTGGGTGAAAATGCGACGACAACTTACGGTAAGCTTCAGAAGGCTTTTGGAGAGGAGGTTATGTCAAGAGCTCAAGTTTTTCGTTGGCATAAAATGTTTAGTGAAGGCAGAACGAATGTTGAAGATGAAGACCGCAGTGGACGACCATCAACCTCACAGACGGATGTCAACTTGGCCAGGGTGGGTGAACTAGTACGATCTGATCGAAGATTATCCGTGAAAATGATTGCAGAAGAACTTAACATCTATCGAGAAACGGTTCGTCTAATAATAACTGAAGATATTGGTATGAGAAAGATTTGTGCAGAAATAGTCCCCAAAATCTCACACCACAACAGCGAGAAACACAGAAAAATGTGGCAGCCGATCTGTTAGAGCAAACGGAAATCAATCCAGAATTGTTGAGCCGTGTTATCACTGGTGATGAAAGTTGTTTTTTTCAGTACAATCCATAGGCAAAACGCCAAAGTTAGTAATGGTGCTCAAAGGGATCACCCAGACCAAAAAAAGCTCGCATGTCAAAGTCAAAGTGAAATGCATGCTTGTGTGCTTGTTTGATTCCAAGGGAATTGTTCATAAAAAGTGGGTGCCTCCTGGACAAATAGATAACCAGTATTACTACGAAGAAATTTTAGAAAGACGTCGTAAAAGAGTTTTTTGTGTTCGTGTCAACATTGCTGATAATTGGATTCTGCATCACGATAATGCGCCATCCCATACTGCTCTGTCAGTACTGCAATTTTTAACCTCAAAACAAATTTCAGTGCTACCACAGCCACCTTAGTCACCAGATATCGCTCCATGCGACTTTTTTCTATTTCCAAGAGTCGAAACGGCCGTCAAGGGACACCATTTTCAAACAACACAAGATGTCCAAAAGACTGTGACGAAGGTCTTGGAGGATATTACAGAAGATGAGTACCAGAAATGTTACTATCAATGGCAGAAGCGCTGGAAAAAGTGTTTACAATCAGAAGGGAACTACTTTGAAGGAGACAACACTAAACTTGACTAAAACGGTAAGCAACATTTTTTTCACATCAGTCTCATTACTTTATTGTCGCACCTCGTACTTTAACCATGGCGGCACGCCAACAGCCTAGAAACTTTCTCATTTCGGAAATGCTTTCTCCTTTGTCCCGAGAATCAGTGATCAGGCCCTATTGAACGTCAGATAAATCGCTCCGTTTCCGTATTTCGAAAACGACTGAACTCTTTCCCGCGTTCCCCCGACTCGCTTGATGCACACTCCACTGCTAGCGTTCCCACCTGTCATCTGAGAGTGGTATTGCACGTTCATGCCCAACAGCGACGGTGGTCACACTAATGTGACTGGACCATGTAACATTACACAAACAGTAATACATTTAACACAATTTCTCCTAAATTCCTAATAGTAATGCGATGGTTATTGTTTGATGAAGAGAGACAAACTGTTTCTATCATTGTATTTTCATTTTTTCTTTTTAGGGTTTTTTCCTTTTTACTGACAACAGATTTACAGTTCTTGAGTGATCCCTGTATTTGTTGTACTGCGAGTCATTTTGTTCAGCACTTCCACATGAGTAGAAGAGAAAATATCAGTTTGATTGGAAGCATTTAGGTTTCTGACGGTTCCTCAAAAACCCATGTGAAATGTTCTGGTATCTGTTTATAAGAAGTGACATACCGTTCTACCTATAAAGTACGCTTCTGTTTTTATGATTTTTGCTTAACCTGGTATTTTCAAAGAATGAATCTTTCACTGTGTACCACTTTCACTATGCGCTAAACTGAAACTTCCTGGCAGATTTAGAACTGTGTGCTGGATCGGGGCTGGAACGCAGAAGCTTGCCTTTTCGTGAGTATGTTGTTATCGTCTCAGCAATCCAGGTACGACTCACGACAAAGCCTCAAAGTTTTAGTTCCGTCAGTACCTTTCTCAGTAACAGCACTGTCTGTGAAAGGCAACGATTCGAGTCCCTGTCTGGCACACAATTTTAATCTGGCTGGAACCTTTTTTTTTTTTTTTTTTTTAATAAATCTTGTGGGACTTAACTGCTAAGGTCATCAGTCCCTAAGCTTACATACTACTTAACCTAAAGTATCCTAAGGACAAACACACACACCCATGCCCGAAGGAGGACTCCTACCTCCGCCGGGACCAGCCGCACGGTCCATGACTGCAGCGCCTTAAACCGCTCGGCTAATCCCGCGCGGCGGCTGGAAGTTTCAGACCAGGGTAGACTCCACTGCAGAGTGGAAATTCATTCTGGAAACAGGCTGTGGTTAGCGCATTTCTCCGCAGTATCCTTTTGTCCAGGAGTGTTAGTCCAGCATGGTACGTGGGAGAACTTCTGCGTAGTTTGGCGAAGTAAAGCTGTGAGGATGGTTCGTCAGTGGTGATAGTCTGTTCAAAATTACTTTAGGATTAACAGTTATGACGGAAGTACACGGTCCAATCTCTGCCTATTTTCGACATCAACGTGCAATAACCTCTCACAGCTACCAGGTGGCGGCACTATCAGTGCAGGGTGTATCAAGATTTTTGAGAGAACGCTAGTCGTTGTTGTAATATGGAAACGGAGCGATTTATCTGACATCCAAAAGAGCAAGATCATTAGCTTTCGGGCAAAGGTTGCAGGCATTTTGGAAACGGCTGAGTTTGTAAACTGTTCGCGTGCTGCCGTGATTAAGGAATACCGTGCATGTTAAAATGGCGCTATCCAGAACCGGCACCGACGCAACTGTGGTGCACCGCTTGCCAAAGATGACATGGGTGAACGACGGCTGCAGAGATGTGTACTGGTGAATAGACGCACAACCTGTCTCCCAGCGACCATCCAGCGAACGATGCTGCGTATGGGCCTTCGCAGCAGGTGCCTGGTTTATGGTCCTGTACTTACTGCTGGTCATTGGCGACGAAGGCTGGAATTTGCACGCCGGCACGTCAACTGCATGTCCACAGAGTGGCGGCAGGTGGCCTTTTCAGATGAATCGTGGTTTACGCTCCATCGGACAGACGACCGTTGTCATGTACGGCGTGAAACGTCTGTAAGCAAACACTCTTCAACAATCTTCGTAAGGGGTCCAGGCCGAAGGGCATTCCCTGGCTGTCTCTTTTCCGAAAGGCACAGTAGATCAACACAAGTATGCTTCTGTCTTTCGGAACCATGTCCGCCCTACATGCTGCTTGTTTCCCTCGACATTATTGCATCTACCAGCAGGACAATGCAACATGTCACACAGCTCGAAGAGTACGCGCATGGTTCGAAGAGCGCCGGGATGTTTTTTCCGTACTCCCCTGGCCACCTCACTCCCCGGATTTACACCCAATCGAGGATATGTGGGCTTAATGGTTCAAATGGCTCTGAGCACTATGGGACTTAACTTCTAAGGTCATCAGTCCCCTAGAACTTAGAACTACTTAAACCTAACGAACCTAAGGACATCACACACATCCATGCCCGAAGCAGGATTCGAACATGCGACCGTAGCGGTCGCGCGATTCCAGACTGTAGCGCCTAGAACCGCTCGGCCACCCGGGCGGCGAATATGTGGGATCTCCTCGATCGAGCCGTTCGCGCCGTGGATCCTCTACCGAGAAACCTAGCGCGGCTGGCCATGGCTCCACATCCCTTTCGGAACATTTCAGAACCTCCGCAGCGGTTCGCGCTGGAAAAGGGGGTTATTCAAGCTTTTGACACATTGTCATATTGGAAATGAGCGTTTGCCATCATTGGCCGGGAGGCCCCTGGCGGGGTAGGTCCGGCCGCTTTGGTGCAGGTCTTATTACATTCGACGCCACATTGGGCGACCTGCGCGCCGGATGGGGATGAAATGGTGATGAAGACAACACCCAGTCCCTGATCGGAGAAAATCCCCCACCCAGCCAGGGAATCGAACCCGGGCACCTTAGGACGGCAGTCCGTCACGCTGACCGTTCAGCTATCGGGGCGGGCATGTCATATTACTGTGACTAGACAGTATAGCAGGGAGTGAGCCAACGCGGGATGAATTTCCCGTATTCCGCCAATCCAAGAATACCTACAGCCGTAGCAACGACCTGAAGATGCGCAACATTCACCCCACCACCACACTTCCTACTTGCACTGAGTTTGCATTTCAGGCAGCTTCCTCTCCTGTATGAACGCAGCACTCTGTGTTTATTGTCGTTTCCACTGTTGCAAGTGTTATCATTTTATTTGTTGTTATTGTTATTCATGTGTGGTACTGAACAATGTCAGAAGAAGATTGTCGAAAGTTACGAATGGTAAAGTTCCGCGCCGCTCTCTCGGCCAGGCGAATGCCGTACTGGGTCAGTCGAGAGAAAGAGTTTGCGCGCTACGTGCCTAGTTGGAGACTGAAAAACTGATTGGTGGCCCGCTGCTCTCTGTTAACAATATAATCGCTAGAGCTACTGCGGCTCTGAACATAAACAAAAACAGTATTGTGAAGATTGGCAGGCAAGGCAATGTTGGAGAAATAAAATGAAGCTGGAACAATGTCGAAGAAAGGAAAAAATGTTTTATGGATAAGCATATTACCGAAAGAGATCTATTTGCTGAGGGTGCGATTCGTCGTCACGTTTATGATTATTATCGCAGAAAGGAAAATCCTACATTCAGCAAGAAGGAATTAGATGCATTTTCAAGGCACTCGCACACACTTTTTTCATTTCATTAAATAACAACAGTGATAGTTTTACGGCGATACTTCAAGCATCCGTCACAGAATGATGCCATTGGAGTTTTTTCGTTTATCGCCATAGAAATGAAGTAACATATGCATGTTTGAAGTTCGCAATTTTCAGTGGCGAATAACTGTAAACAGAATTATATTTTAGTAAGCTTTGACATTTTAATAAGAAGGCCGAATCAGTAACTACAGAGTGGAGCAAAATATGTGTTAGAAAGTTTTTGTTACAACCTGAAATACCTGTTTTATAAATAAAACTGCCTTCTTCTGCTGCTACTTAATTTATGTATCCCATGTTCGTTTCGCCTTATCTTGTTCTAAGGCATCATCAGTGGGATCTATTAAGGTACAGTTTTGTTAGTTTTAGATTATTAAACAGTTCAGGTCGTGATTGTTTTGCAAAAAAGGAATTACTTAACGATTTGCTGAGCTGCGTTTTCTCCCGTCTGGTCTGGAGGTCTCACTACCACATTTATTACTGCCATATAAGCACAACCAGACCAGACCAGATGTGAGGAAACGCAGATCAGCAAATCGTTAAGTAACTCCTTATCGGGACGTGAACTGTTTAATAATCTAAAACTAACAAAACTGTATCGTTATAGATCCCACTGATGATGCCTTAGAACACGATAAGGTGTAACGCGTATGGGATAAATAAATTAAGTAGTAGCAGGAAAAGGCAGTTTCATTAACAAAACAAGTATTTATATGCTTGCTGCGGAGGATGGCCACACAAATAAACTTGATACAACCTGAAAGTTAAAAAAGAATGCTTTGATTGCGGTTTCCTTCAGCAGCAGTGAGTATGTAGGGCCTTGAACTGAGTTCCATGACGACTTTCTGAAAAACGTCGTTTCGGCTGGACTAATCTCTCTGGAAATTGCAGTACGAAGATCCTAGAGTCTTCCAGGAAAATCTTTGAAGACTGTCCTTCAGATTACCCCATAAGAAATAATCACACGTCCAGTGAACGCTAAGGTGTCAAGGGCGATGATCCGATGTCTGAATGTCGCTGAAGAGAACGGAAGACGTCCGCAGTACTGTGTTTTCGGGCTCCATCCTGCTTGTACAAGTAGTTTCAGAGCATTCGGCCGCGTCGTGCAGCCGGCAAAAATTCGTGTTTCAGGTCTTCTGTATTTATCTTCTGTAACAAATTTGAAAAAAAAAAAAAAGATGGGCCCAATAATGGGTTGTGCATAGATTGCACACCAAACAGTGACTTTTTATGGATGAAATGGACCAGCAGGTTGAATGTGTGTATTCACAGTACCGCTGCTCCAATGTTAGTGCTTCCTTTCTGAAATGTGAATTGAGACACTGGTGAGTGAGTTACAGAATTTCCAGAGCTACAATACAACATTGTCATAAGGAGAACCATTTACGGCATACGATTACACCGCAGCAGGCAAACACTTTCTAACTCATATTTTTCGCCACCCTGTAGCTATAAATGAAGTTCGCCTCAGTACATCACACTACTGTTCATAACATTGTTGCTGTAACACTGAAATAACGTTTTTTGTATCGCCTTTTGTTCTTTCTCCCTAAACCGGCTGGCGTACTTAAGATACATTGTCTCACTACGATAAACACGCATAAACCTTATATTTTGTTATGTTAGAAATACACTGATCAGCCAGCACATTACGACTGCCAACCTGCTGTAGATATAAACTGGTCCAGGCGATAGCAGCGTCACCTGGCGAGGAATGACTGCTGGTCAGAGACGCGCACGGAGCATGTAATATCAGTGAGCGTGCTGTCGTTGCGTAGAATAGGAAAGAGGCGCGATTTATCTGAGCTTCACCGAGGACAGATTGTGAAGGCTCGGAGGCTCGACACGACAACTCTTCGAGTGTTCGAGGGATGCTGTAGTGAATGTCTTCAACACGTGGCGGACCCAAGGTGAATCCAAGTCCATGTCTCATGGAGTTGGCTCACATTTAACTGAAGCTATCTCTTGTTAGAAAACTCTACCAGAGTTCCGGTTTGGAGTAAATGAAACATCATGTACTCTTGAGATTTCATTCGCTTAATGTGTTCACCTAAATTCAATAACAAAAACAGTTTACTGCATGTCGAAAATTAGGTAACGTCGTCAGAAAAAGCATTTTCGTGAACTGTTCGTATATCTTTTTAATTATTTTGTGCCGCTAATAAAACTAAAATGAAAACATAGTGCTGCTATTCCAGAAAACAACGATGCAAATATGCGAGTTGCTTGAAAAGTTATTTTAGCTTGTATTCCAGGCAGGACGTGGCAACTCAGCTCCTCTCCTCTTCGTGCTCCTGTCGAACTGTCAACCCCCAAGTAATTTTGAGTGGACTGTAGGTAGCTGAGACGGTAAGGAAGAACACTGCCCACACGAAGCAACGTTTCCGGTTCGAGTCCCGGTTCAGCAAGCATTTTTGATCTGTCAGCTAGTTTGAAATCATCTCAGGCTGTTTCTGCCTCCTGAGTTGTTTGTGGTACGTCAGTGGCGTACATGTATGTAGTATGGTGCTCATACACTCAATAGTCAAAGAAACTGGTACATCTGCCGAATATCGTGTAGGGTCCCCGCGAGCACGCAGAAGTGCCGCAACACGACGTGGCATAGACTCGACTAATGTCTGAAGTAGTGCTGGAGGGAACTGACACCATGAATCCTGCAGGGCGTCTATAAATCCGTAATAGGACGAGAGGGCGGAGATCTCTTCTGAACAGCACGCTGCAAGGCATCCCAGATATGCTCAATAATGTTCATGTCTGGGGAGTTTGGTAGCCAGCGGAAGTGTTTAAACTCAGAAGAGTGTTATTGGAGCCACTCTGTAGAAATTCTGGACGTGTAAGGTGTCGCATTGTCCTGCTGGAATTGCCCATGTCCGACGGAATGCTCAACGGACATGAATGGATGCAGGTGATCAGACAGGATGCTTACATACGTGTTGTCAGCGTCGTATCTAGACGTATCAAGGGTCCCATATCACTCCAACTGCACACGACCCACACAGTTACAGAGCCTCCACCAGCTTGAACAGTTCCCTGCTGACATGCAGGGTCCATGGATTCACGAGGTTGCCTCCATACCCGTACACGTCCATCCGGTCGATACAATCTGAAACGAGACTTGTTCGACCAGGCAACAAGTTTCCAGTCATCAACAGTCCATGCAGTCATCATGGGTACACGAGTGGGCCTTTGGCTCCGAAAGCCCATATCGATGATGTTTCGTTGAATGGTTCGCACGTTGACACTTGTTGACGGCTCAGCATTGAAATCTGCAGCAATTTGCGGAAGAGTTGTAGTTCTGTCATGTTGAACGTTTCTCTTCAGTCGTCGTTGATCCCGTTCTTGCAGAATCTTTTTCCGGCCTCAGCGATGTCGGAGATTTGATGTTTTACCGGATTCCTGACATTCACGGTACACTCGCGAAATGGTCGTACGGGAAAATTCCCACTTCACCGCTACCTCGGAGATGCTATGTCCCATCGCTCGTACGTCGACTATAACACTACGTTCAAACTCAGTTAAATCTTGATAACCTGCTTTTATAGCAGCAGTAACAGATCTAGCAACTGCGCCAGACAATTGTCTTACGAGGGTGAGTCAAATGAAAACCTTAAATTTGTAATAACAAATCGAAATTTCGCGCCGTTATCCTGTAAGTTGGTAAGCGTGCTACAAACAGCGTGCAGAATGGCCTGTAGGTGGCAGTGTAGTGCAGATGCACACATACCGTCGCAGTATTAATATAAAGATTGCCGCCCCACTTGCGACTTGCACCAGGGAAGAACAGCGTTCTGTTATTCGGTTTTTGCGTAGTGAAGGTGTGAAACCTATTGAAATTCATCGACGAATGAAGCTTCAGTACGGTGATGCGTGTTTGTCACAACAGCAAGACTACGAATGGAGTAGGAAGTTCGCAAATGGTGTGACTTCAGTGGAAGATGCTACTCGTCCAGGTCAGACACAACGAGTTGTGACTCCACAGAACATTGCAGCAGTTGAAGCCATAGTGAAGGAAAACCGCCGAGTGACACTGAATGACATTGCAGCATGTTTACAGGTTAGTCATGGGTCAGCACACCACATTGTGCACGATGTGCTCCAGTTTCACAAAGTGTTTGCAAGATGGATGGCACGGCAGCGGACTCCTGAAATGAGAGAACGACGTGTTGATGCTCGTGAAGAACTTCTTCGGAGCTTTGAACGAGAAGGTAATGGCTTCCTTGCAAGAATCGTTACTGGGGACGAAACCAGGGTTCACTTCCACCAACCTGAAACGAAGAGAGCGTGCAAGGAATGGCTCCATTCCTCATCACCAAAAACAAAGAAGTTTCGAAAGAACCATCAGCAGGGAAGGTTATGCTGACTCTCTTTTGGGACGAAAAAGGCGTCATTTTAGAGCATTACATGCCTAGAGGGGACCACTGTCACCAGTGCATCATACACAGATCACTTAAAAAATCATCTGAGGCCTGCAATCAAATCAAAGCGATGTGGATTGCTGTTAGCAGGTGTCCTCTTGCAACATGACAATGCAAGGCCCCACACTGCCCGTACAACAGTTGCAACAATCACAGACCTGCATTTTGAGTGTCTTCCTCATCCACCATACTCACCAGACCTTGTCCGAAGCGATTTCCAAATGATTGGACCACTCAGAGACGCAATGGGAGGAAAGAAGTTCCGTTCTGATGAAAAGGTACGCCACGCGTTGCATGAGTGGTTGCGCGGACAATCAAAAGAATTTTTTTCTAAAGGAATTTATGCACTTTGTAAGCGCTGGAGGACTTGCATTGAGCGTGGGGGAGATTATGTTGAAAAGTGATACAGCTTTGCACCACTTCTGCACAATAAATAATATTTAAAAAATGTTTAAGGTATTCATTTGGCTCACCCTGGTATATAGGCGTTGCCAACAGCAGCGCCGCCGGCCGGTGTGGCCGAGCAGTTCTAGGCGCTTCAGTCTGGAACCGGGCGGCCGCTACGGTCGCAGGTTCGAATCCTGCCTCGGGCATGGATGTGTATGATGTCCTTAGGTTAGTTAGGTTTAATTAGTTCTAAGTTCTAGGGGACTGATGACCTCAGAAGTTAAGTCCCATAGTGCTCAGAGCCATTTGAACCATTTGAACAGCAGCGCCGTATTCTGCCTGTTTACATATCTCTGTATTTTGAATACGCATGATTATACCAATTTCTGTGGTGCTTTAGTGTATTAGCCATGACAAGGTTAATGGGCTGCGTTACCATTCCCTGGAGTGTCACGCAGCACTTTGATTCTACGAAGCCGTGTTGGGCGTACGGGGCCATGTGCTGGGCGAAATATTGCGAACAACTAGAGGAGTGGTTCAGGGGCAGACACGCCGTCCCGTCACCGCTAGCGAGGACAGGGTGGCATTGTAAAGTGTGCCAGTCTGCTGCGAGGCAAGGGCGCGCTCCGCGCAGACAGCCTCGGTTCGCTGCCAGGCGCCTTGTTGCAGGTCAGGGAGCTAGCGTGCACCCACGTGGCACCTCGCCGCCTCCCGTGTAACGAAGCGATCGACTGCGCCGCGCACAACGCGTGAGAGCAAGCATCGCGGATAGAGACTGGCGAAGCAAGAAGAACAAAGGACACCAGTTCTCTGCTGATAACCGTAACAACCTGTCCACATCCACAACACTACCCTGCAACACTTAATTGCTTTACAAAAAATTCATCAACCACTTGCAAACTACACTCCTGGAAATTGAAATAAGAACACCGTGAATTCATTGTCCCAGGAAGGGGAAACTTTATTGACACATTCCTGGGGTCAGATACATCACATGATCACACTGACAGAACCACAGGCACATAGACACAGGCAACAGAGCATGCACAATGTCGGCACTAGTACAGTGTATATCCACCTTTCGCAGCAATGCAGGCTGCTATTCTCCCATGGAGACGATCGTAGAGATGCTGGATGTAGTCCTGTGGAACGGCTTGCCATGCCATTTCCACCTGGCGCCTCAGTTGGACCAGCGTTCGTGCTGGACGTGCAGACCGCGTGAGACGACGCTTCATCCAGTCCCAAACATGCTCAATGGGGAACAGATCCGGAGATCTTGCTGGCCAGGGTAGTTGACTTACACCTTCTAGAGCACGTTGGGTGGCACGGGATACATGCGGACGTGCATTGTCCTGTTGGAACAGTAAGTTCCCTTGCCGGTCTAGGAATGGTAGAACGATGGGTTCGATGACGGTTTGGATGTACCGTGCACTATTCAGTGTCCCCTCGACGATCACCAGTGGTGTACGGCCAGTGTAGGAGATCGCTCCCCACACCATGATGCCGGGTGTTGGCCCTGTGTGCCCCGGTCGTATGCAGTCCTGATTGTGGCGCTCACCTGCACGGCGCCAAACACGCATACGACCATCATTGGCACCAAGGCAGAAGCGACTCTCATCGCTGAAGACGACACGTCTCCGTTCGTCACTCCATTCACGCCTGTCGCGACACCACTGGAGGCGGGCTGCACGATGTTGGGGCGTGAGCGGAAGACGGCCTAACGGTGTGCGGGACCGTAGCCCAGCTTCATGGAGACAGTTGCGAATGGTCCTCGCCAATACCCCAGGAGCAACAGTGTCCCTAATTTGCTGGGAAGTGGCGGTGCGGTCCCCTACGGCACTGCGTAGGATCCTACGGTCTTGGCGTGCATCCGTGCGTCGCTGCGGTCCGGTCCCAGGTCGACGGGCACGTGCACCTTCCGCCGACCACTGGCGACAACAGCGATGTATTGTGGAGACCTCACGCCCCACGTGTTGAGTAATTCGGCGGTACGTCCACCCGGCCTCCCGCATGCCCACTATACGCCCTCGCTCAAAGTCCGTCAACTGCACATACGGTTCACGTCCACGCTTTCGCGGCATGCTACCAGTGTTAAAGACTGCGATGGAGCTCCGTATGCCACGGCAAACTGGCTGACACAGACGGCGGCGGTGCACAAATGCTGCGCAGCTAGCGCCATTCGACGGCCAACACCGCGGTTCCTGGTGTGTCCGCTGTGCCGTGCGTGTGATCATTGCTTGTACAGCCCTCTCGCAGTGTCCGGAGCAAGTATGGTGGGTCTGACACACCGGTGTCAATGTGTTCTTTTTTCCATTTCCAGGAGTGTATTCCTCTCCTATTCCACTCTCGAATTGCACCAGGGAAAAACGAGCACTCATGTCTATCCGTGTGGGTTCTGAGCACATTACTGCTCACCATGTCCGTCAGATCATTTATGTACATATAGAATAAGAGTGGTCCCAGCACATTTCCCTAGGTCACTCCTGACGGATACCTTTGTCTCTGATAAACTCTGGGTTCTATTACTGGCTGGTTCAAATGGCTCTGAGCACTATGTGACGTAACTTCTGAGGTCATCAGTCGCCTAGGACTTAGAACTAATTAAACCTAACTAACCTAAGGGCATCACACACATCCATGCCCGAGGCAGAATTCGAACCTGCGACCGTAGCGGTCACGCGGTTCCAGACTGAAGCGCCTAGAACCGCAAGGCCACATCGGCCGGCGGTTCTATTACTTACAAAGCTTTCGAGCCTCTCATATATCTGGGAAACTAATCCGATTGCTCTGAGCTTCATCAACAGTCAACAGTGGGACACCGCGTCAGACGCTTTTCGGAACGCTAGAAATACCGAATCTGCCTATTGATCTCTATCCATGGTTTCTACGTAGGTCATCATGTAAATGTTCTGCCAATAAAACGTAGTTTTTGATTCTCCTTTCCGGCAACATGTTCTGTCTGATGATTCCAGTTTAAGTTGTTCGTAATTGTAATTGACAATCAACAATCTTGAAAATTGGAAAAAAAAATTAGATACTTGTAAGATACGAGGTCCGCCAGTTATGCAAAACACCGTTTTTTCAAGTACCCAAACATGTTTCAACACCACTGTGCCATCATCAGTGGGTTTCCGTTTTATTTAATCTGTAATGTGAACATTTTTACTAAAAGATTACAAAATTATGTGGATATTTAATTCTAACAATAGTTCGTTTCTTTTTGTTAATACCTTTACACTTTGTGTGCGTGACTTTTCAGGATCACTTGTCATCTGCAACGAAACGATGTTGATGAGAAAGTTTGTTGGGTTGGGTTGTTTGGGGGAAGAGACCAAACAGCAGGGTCATCGGTCTCGGGAGGGGATGGAAGTCGGTCGTGCCCTTTCAAAGGAACCATCCCGGCATTTGCCTGGAGCGATTTAGGGAAATCACGGAAAACCTAAATCAGGATGGCCGGACGCGGGATTGAACGGTCGTCCTCCCGAATGCGAGTCCAGTGTCCTAACCACTGCGCCACCTCGCTCGGTGTTTGTTGGGAGTTGACCTATCATCTAAAAGTAATCTAGTTTGTCGTGATATTTTGCGCCTATATTCATTTTTACTTACGTTTTCGTAAAAATGAATATAGGCGCATAACTGGTGGACCTCACATCCTACAATTTTAACTGCAAACATAGTCAACCAAGGAGCTGCAAATCCAAATGAAGATTAGATACTCTCTATCGGCACCAACCTCTCCATTTTTGTTTTTATAGGGTGATAATTATTGAACTATATGAAATAAAATCGTCATAATTTCGGAACGGTTTGCGTTAGGACGTTCAAACTGCACGGTTGGCCGCGGGGCGTGATGGGGATTAGTAAGCGCTCTATGTTTTGGTGTAGCGACGAAGCCCACTTTCATCTGGATGGGTTCGTCAATTAGCAAAATTGGCGCATTGGGGGCTGAGAATCCGCATTTCGCGATCGAGAAATCTCTTCACCCTCAACGGGTAATTGTGTGGTGTGCAATTTCCAGTCACGGAATAATCGGTGCGATATTCCTGGATGGTACGGTGGCTACCGAACGGTACGTGAAGGTTTTGGAGGATGATTTCATCCCTGTTATCCAAAGTGACCCTGATTTCGACAAGATGTGGTTCATGCAAGACAGAGCTCGACCCCATCGAAACAGGAGAGTGTTTGATGTCCTGGAGGAGCACTTTGGGGACCGCATTCTGGCTCTGAGGTACCAGAGCCCACTGCATGGGCCTCGGTTGGGCGCCATATTCTTCGGATCTGAACACATGCGACTCCTTTTTGTGGGGCTATATTAAAGACAATGTGTACAGCAATAACCTTAAAACCATGGCTGAGATGAAAACAGCCATTCAGGAGCTCATCGACAGCATCGATGTTCCGACACTTCAGCGGGTCATACAAAATTTCGCTATTCGTCTTCGCCACATTATTGCCAATGATGGCCGGCATATCGAACATGTCATAACCTAACTAGAATATCTGTAGTGACGTTTACACGTTGAATAAAGTGTGTGCACGCCGTAGTTAGTAATAAATTTACGTTTTTTTTCATATAGTTCAATAATTGTCATGCTGTACAAAAGAGATGCATTTTTTTTTTATTCTCCTGTCAGATGTGAGATTTAGAAATTAGGATGTTTGATATTTGCAGGCTTTAGTTAATTCAGCTGCATGTTAAAAACTAATTTCTATAAATATAGAGAGATACAAGGGGGGGTGGGGACAAAAATATGGGAACACCTTAAACATAACATTACCATGACTAATACGGTGTAGGAAACCCGTTGGCACTCAAAATAGTTTCCAGTCGTCCCGCAATGGATTATTACAGCTCCTGTACGGTTTTGAAGGGAATCTTACTCCATACTTACTGCTAAATAGTGGCAAGTTCAGGTAACGAAGACCGAGATGAAGAGCTACCACGCTGCCTTCTCTGCAAAGTAGACCACAAAACTCAATGACACTGAGATCTGGTGAGTGTGGTGACCACTGGAGAAGCTACGATTCATCCTCCTGGTCACAAAACCAGTCTTGGACATGCAAGGTGTCTTAAAAAGGACCCTTTTGTCTTAGAACACAGCATCACCAGTGGATAGCAAACATTGTACCATGAGATGGACCAGATCAGCCAAAATGTTCACCCAATCCGTGGCAGTAATGTGAACTTGCAGACTAACTATACCGCGCTACAGTTGCCTACGTCATCATCGAATTATTTCCGCCATGTTTCACCCTTGGGACGCAAACTCGGCCAGAAGTTGTAAACAGTACGAAACAAGACACATCAAAGCAAATTACATTCTTCCATTGCTTCATAATTCAGATTTCATTGCTTCGGGAACCACTTTTCCCTTTCACGGGCATTTGCGTTATTAACAAGTGGTTTTGGAATTACAGCTCCCTTCGTGTTGTTTTGATGCTGACAGGGTTCGCGAGGGACACATTCAGTTCTGCAGCGACATTTGCAGCTGTTGTCCTCTGTTGACTTGGCAGAAAATCCTAAGAAATTTTGGTCTTATGTCAAAGCGGTAGGTGGATCAAAACAAAATGTCCAGACACTCTGTGACCAAAATGGTACGGAAACAGAGGCTGACAGACTAAAGGGCAAAATACTAAATGTCTTTTTCCAAAGTTGTTTCACAGAGGAAGATTGCACTGTAGTTCCTTCTCTAGATTGTCGCACAGATGACAAAATGGTAGATATCGAAATAGACGACAGAGGGATAGAGAAACAATTAAAATCGCTCAAAAGAGGAAAGGCCTCTGGACCTGATGGAATACCAGTTCAATTTTACACAGAGTCCGCGAAGGAACTTGCTCCCCTTCTAGCAGCGGTGTACCGTAGGTCTCTAGAAGAGCGTAGCGCTCCAAAGGATTGGAAAAGGGCATCCCCGTTTTCAAGAAGGGACGTCGAACAGATGTACAGAACTATAGACCTATATCTCGATCAGTTGTAGAATTTTGGAACACGTATTGTGTTCGAGTATAATGACTTTTCTGGTGACTAGAAATCTACTCTGTAGGAATCAGCATGGGTTTCGAAAAAGACGGTCATGTGAAACCCAGCTCGCGCTATTCGTCCACGAGACTCAGAGGGCCATAGACACGGGTTCACAGGTAGATGCCGTGTTTCTTGACTTCCGCAAGGCGTTCGATACAGTTCCCCACAGTCGTTTAATCAATAAAGTAAGAGCATATGGACTATCAGACCAATTGTGTGATTGGATTGAGGAGTTCCTAGGTAACAGGACGCAGCATGTTATTCTCAATGGAGAGAAGTCTTCCGAAGTAAGAGTGATTTCAGGTGTGCCGCAGGGGAGTGTCATAGGACCGTTGCTATTCACAATATACATAAATGACCTGGTGGATGACATCGGAAGTTCACTGAGGCTTTTTGCAGATGATGCTGTGGTGTATCGAGAGGTTGTAACAATGGAAAATTGTACTGAAATGCAGGAGGATCTGCAGCGAATTGACGCATGGTGCAGGGAATGGCAACTGAATCTCAATGTAGACAAGTGTAATGTGCTGCGAATACACAGAAAGATAGATCCTTTATCATTTAGCTACAAAATAGCAGGTCAGCAACTGGAAGCAGTTAATACCATAAATTATCTGGGAGTACGCTTTAGGAGTGATTTAAAATGGAATGATCATATAATGTTGATTATCGGTAAAGCAGATGCCAGACTGAGATTCATTGGAAGAATCCTAAGGAAATGCAATCCGAAAACAAGGAAGTAGGTTACAGCACGCTTGTTCGCCCACTGCCCACTGCTTGAATACTGCTCAACAGTGTTGGATCCGTACCAGATATGGTTGATAGAAGATATAGAGAAGATCCAACGGAGAGCAGCGCGCTTCGTTACAGGATCATTTAGTAATCGCGAAAGCGTTACGGAGATGATAGATAAACTCCAGTGGAAGACTCTGCAGGAGAGACGCTCAGTAGCTCGGTACGGGCTTTTGTCAAAGTTTCGAGAACATACCTTCACCGAAGAGTCAAGCAGTATATTGCTCCCTCCTACGTATATCTCGCGAAGAGACCATGAGGATAAAATCAGAGAGATTAGAGCCCACACAGAGGCATACCGACAATCCTTCTTTCCACGAACAATACGAGACTGGAATAGAAGGGAGAACCGATAGAGGTACTGAAGGTACCCTCCGCCACACACCGTCAGGTGGCTTACGGAGTATGGATGTAGATGTAGATGTAGATGTTATTCTGCATCACAATCCTCTTTAGTCACCGTCCGTCGCAATCACTGAAAACATAATTTCGTTCGCGTTTTGACTTAGCGGGTGATGTTTTTCCGCTTTCCCTGCATGCGGTATAAATCTTCCATACTGTAACTCTCAAAACGACAAACACTTCGGCTACCTTAGTTACGGAAGGAAAAAAATGGTTCAAATGGCTCTGAGCACTATGGGACTTAACTTCTGAGGTCATCAGTCCCCTAGAACTTAGAACTACTTAAACCTAACTAACCTAAGGACATCACAAACATCCATGTCCGAGGCAGGATTCGAACCTGCGACCGTAGCGGTCGCGCGGGTCCAGACTGTAACGCCTAGAATCGCTCGGCCACCCCGGCCGGCGGTTACGGAAGAGCTCACCATACAAGCATCAGCAATTAGCTCATGTTCGAATAGATTTAGATCCGGCATAATGCACTCACAACTACACAGAATATTGTTCCGACAGAGAACCTTACACATGTGCAGTTCGCGGTCAAATAGAACACCGCAAGCTGCAAGGCTTGGCTAACAACCGCATTTATGTTTAAGAAGCATGTTTTGCGGCGTTTCCATATTTTTGAGCACTCTTTGTAACTAGGCAGGCTTCCGCAGCCAGTGTCACGATGAATAAAATTCTTCTGAGTGTTGTGCCGCGTCATTGTATAAAGTACCTCAAAATATATAAACTACAAAACCGACTTTTCGGCCGCATTACAAAAGCCTTCCTCAGGGCAAGAAGAATTTCGATGAAATATGGAGAGCACGACCAGCTTGTGCGCATTCGAATACCTTTCACCCTCCGGCAGCCTTTCACTGTGTACAGGAGGCGTATGACAAGGCAGAACAGTGGAGCGACATTGAGCGTGGCTCGTGTGTGCCGAACCTTGGATGTCGCTGCACCGGCCTCTGAGATACCGGTCAGGGCATACAGCTTACACGGCAACGCGACTCCGCGACCCCGCGAATACTTGACGCGCACGCAGCGCTCGGGGTCATGGCCAAGGTCAGCCACAAACCTGGCGGGTCCTCTTCTCCAATGGACACCCGTGGTTTTTTTATTGCATTCGCACAGGAGAAACGCGGACGACACAGTGCTCAGAGACAAAATAGTCATTACGAACGAAGCAAAGAGGATGCAAGCAGACTACCACAGACTACATTTGCTACATTTAAAAGTATAACCCTCAAGCTACATCATGGTGTATGGCGTAGGGTACTTCTAGTACCGATACATTTTCAGTTTCCTGATACATTCGCAATTGAGAGATATATACCACATAAATTAATAAGTGATGGTACTGATCCCCCATGGTACACAAAACGGGTCAGATCGTTGTTGCAGAAGCAACGAAAAAAGCATGCCAAATTTCATTCAGTGAGTCGTACGTGGAAGAAGTGATATGTTACCCGACTCTTCTTGGAACGACGCTCTCGGCATTTCAACAGCAAAACTCTCGGCAATACAGAGCGCCTTCCTTGTAGCGTCTGCCATTGGGATTTGTTCAGCAACGCTCTTGCACCAATTGAACGAAATGATTACGTGAGGAAATGTGCTACTCTTCGTCAGACCCTTCTTGCCTCTACTATTAATCCAGCCTACTAAGGGTCCAGACTGATGGGCGATACTCAAGAATCAGTCGTAAAACTATTTTGCGAGACACTTCTTACGAGGATGAATTACATTTGCTTAAGAGTTTTTCAGTGAATCTCAGCCAGTGGCGTACTTTTGTAGCATTAGTTTTGTGCGGTCATTCCACTTTAGGTCGCTTCGGGTAGTTACTTCTAGGTATTTTACGGTTACTGTTTCCAGCGATTTTTCGTCGCCAGCGGTAAACGAACAGTAATGGATCTGATTCTTCAGTTTCTCGCGGCGAAAGTTTTGATCGAACAGTCCACGGGTATACTACCGGCTCATAGTGTTCAACGAGCACAATATTTCGGCGATCAGACACTTCGCCATCGTCAGGTGCGCTGACTAACTGAGCTCCTGGGGGTGCGTGGTTTTGGTACGTGGAAGGTGCACTTCACCCGCCGGACCCTTGAGCACAACTCCCACAAACTATTTAGACATCATTTACAACTGACAAGTCATTTCAATTCTTGGACCTCGGATTGGATTGATGGTGTTACGTGGGTAGCACCCGATCCCGCCCATAGGAAGGCCATAAGACGTCACATATCAAAATTCTCACGTCTCTCAGACAAACCATCACTGGAGGTCCCGCGCAAACCGGTCATCAATCTGACTGGCGTGGAGCTGAGTGATGACGCGGTTTCAGTTCTGGAGAAGGACTTAACTTTGCTCCCACCCCTAAGATCACGCCGGTCGTGGATATCGTCAGAACAGTTAAACAACTTTCGGCACGGCTACTACCCGAAGCAGCTGAAGAAGTACGTCGTGAAACATGCCGTGCTCTGACAAGAACTAAGCCTACGATATCGAGCATTACCAGTAAAGAGAGGGCGGCTATTCGGAACCCGAGAAAGTGCCCTGAGATTGTTGTCTTACCTGCTGAAAAAGTTAACGCTACCGTTGCTCTTTCCCACAAGGTCTACACTGAGAAGATGGAGATCCTGTTAGATGACGAGTCCTACAGGAAGATCAGCGCTTACCCCACAACGAAGATAACGAACAAGACTAGAACTTTTCTCAAGGACGTTGATTTACCAGAGGTGGTCGCCAAGGAACTGTTACCTAAAGAACCTGTACCACCAAGACTTTTTGGACTCCCTAAAGTTCACAAAGATGGGGTTCCGTTGCGCCTCATTACCAGCTAACATTAGGGCATCTGTATATTTGCTGGCAAAATACCTGACGGAAATACTACCTCCTTACGGGGGTAAATGCGCTCACAATATCCGCAATTGTCTGGATTTTGTAACACGCCTCGACAGCTTCAGGGTGAAAGATTCAGATATCCTGGTGAGTTTTGACGTCGTTTGGTTATTCACCAGAGTACGTCTACCAGAGTTACGAGAGCTTATTGGTCATAAGTTTGACAAGAAGCTCACGACCTTCTCAGGTATGTCTGACCTCCATGTATTTATTGTTTAATGGAGAATACTATGAACAAACTGAAGGAGTCGCTATGGCAGCAAATTTGTATATGGAGTGCTTCGAGGAGGAACCTCTGGCGTCATCCAAATGGAAACCAAAGTATTTTTTCTGTTATGTGGATGACACCTTCGTCATCTGGCCCTATGGAAGGGACAAACTCCTTAACTTCCTTACACATTTGAACTCCTTAAATCCCAACATAAAATTCTTAATGGAGATTGAAGCAGAAGGAAGATTACCATTCTTGGACGTCATGGTCAAGAGAAGAGCTAATGCACCCTGGGCCACGGTGTGTATCGGAAGAAAACGCACACTGGCATGTATATGCATGCAGACAGCTGCCACCACCCTTCGCAGAGGAATGGGGTATTAAAAACATGAGTACACAAGGCGCGCACATTTCAGACGCACACAGTCTGCCCCAGGAGCTAGAACACCCTAAAACTGCAGTCTGAATGAACAGGTACCCAGAATGGCAAGATAGGTGTGCTCTCCGTCCCACCACAACAACCTGCGGAGACGGAAGAAGTCAAAGAGGAAGAGCCAGCCACCGTACAGTGGCGCACTGCCGGCTATAATCGGACGCATATTGAAGAAACATGAAGGAAAAACTGTTTTTTACCCGCCCAATAAAACACGAGCGTTATTGGGAAGCCTCAAAGATGATCTCAGGTTGCGGAAGAGCGCCGTATTCCATAATTTTGTATAACGTCTAAGCTCCAAATGTTTCTAAATTATTTGTAACAAATTGTTTTCTCTTGTGAACAGTGATGTATTGCAGATTATCCGCAATGGCATAATATGACTAAACTAGCGCCACTTCTGTAAACAACGCCTCTTTTATCTTTGGTGAGTGATATTGACGTCCAGCGTCAAGTTCAAATGGCTCTAAGCACTATGGGACTTAACATCTGAGGTCATCAGTCCCCTAGACTTAGAACTACTTAAACCTGACTAACCTAAGGACATCACACACAGCCATGCCCGAGGCAGGATTCGAACCTGCGACCGTATCAGCAGCGTGGTTCCGAACTGAAGCGCCTAGAACCGCTCGGCCACAGCGTCCGGCCCAGCATCAAGTACATGTTTGACAACTGACAGACATTTCAACATGGATATCTCCATGGAAACGGCGTCCTAATTCGTTATTACAGGTAGCAAAAGATGGCACATCTATGTTCAACGATGTATTTAGTTCTTTCTAGTGTTTTTGAAGACTTTAAATAACTGACTACTAATACAAACAGGTCACTAAGTATAAATTTCATATTAATAACCCATTTCATTTCGAATAAACAGCAGTAACTAACGATCTAATTATTTCATCTAGACGACCCTCTGGACCTTAGTTAACGACTTATACTTGATTGTCATGCATTTTATGAGGCTGGCTGTAAAATAGATTATGAACTATAAATGAATATAAACTCGTTGCTTGGTTAATTAAATTTAAACGACGAATATTTACGAATGAGGACTCAAATGACATGTAAGTCCTTTCGCAATGGCTGACGGCGTAACCTTAAGCTCTGGAGTGCCCTCTCTCTACCCTGTATAACTCGTGGCTGCTTAGCTATCAGCATCAGCTACAGTGACTGAGGCCTCCAAGGCGGGTCAGGCGCCATCGCCGTCATCCAGATGGGTAATGATACATTAGTTTAGAGTATACTTTTATAACATTGGCCTCTCTATGTAATATAGCACTGTTGATTTTGTTTTTACAGTGCGGCCTCTGATGATGGCCCGTAATTAAAAGGCCGAAACCGGTCAGAAGGTAACACTGGCTCGGTCAAGACTGCTTTTAAATGGTTTTATCGATGTATACCAGATTCCACGTTAATGTGGGAAGGTGGACAGACAGTGCGCGCCGTGGAAGATCGTTGCCGAGAACACCAAAGGCACATTCAGTTGATGTGTCGCAACAAGTCAGCAGTCACAGACGTCCGCCCCCGGTAGCTGAGTGGTCAGCGCGTCAGACTGTCAATCCTAAGGGTCCAGATTCGATTCCCGACTGGGTCGGAGATTTTCTCCGCTCAGGGACTGGGTGTTGTGTTGTCCTAATCATCATCATTTCATCCCTTTCGACGCGAAAGTCGCCGAAGTGACGTCAAATCGAAAGACTTGCACCCGGCGAACTGTCTACCCGACGGGAGGCCCTAGTCACTCGACATTTCATTTCAGCGGTCGCAGATCACTGTTAGACCGAGAATCACGCGACGGAGTACAAAGGTACCAAGATCTTGGCACACACTTCCAATACTGGGACAGCGTCGTTAGAGAGGCCGGAGAAATTCGCGCCAGGGACGATTTCATCAACCGAGATTGCGGCTATAATCTTAGAAAGGTTTGAGAACCAGCACTGAGTTCCATTAAAAATATTCACAGCAAATAAAACGATCTCGCGACCAGGGCGCGGCTGCGGGGGCTGACAGAGCGGCTCGCTGGCGCGGGGTTATTAGCCGGCCGCGCCTCCTCAGGAGCTCAGTTCGTGAGCGCAGCTGACGAGGGCGACATGTCTGATCGCCGAAATATTGTGCCCGGTGACAATATGAACCGCCATTACTCCGGTGGACTATTCGATCAGTAATGGATCTCTTCATCTACTTATTTACGTTCAGGGTAAACTGACAGTTCTCGTACAAATAATCGATCTTCCAGCCTGCGATACAGTCTTCTGGCGTTGCAACTTCCTATTGACATCATCCCATGGAGCGTCCAACGTCATCGACTAGATTATTTATTTATTATGATTGTACTATACTTTCCTTTGGGTACTTCCGAAATCACCTCTACATCTGTCGATTTCGAACCGCTAAGGGAAGACTCCACTCCTAGAACTTCATTTTTTTCAAGGAAAAAATTAATTGCTGTTTCACATGTTTCGAGTGTTCACTCTTAGATACCAAAATGATTTGGCTGTATTCGAATTACAAGTCGTAATTGTGCCTCACGACGATTTTAAGTGATGTAAACAAATTCTTCTTTTGCTACTGCCTTTATCTCGCATCGTGCGCAGGGTCGGCAGGGTTAAGTACGGATTTGGCATATGGTTAATTTTATGGGGTGTTCGGATGCCCCTCCTGCCGCCACCCCATACCCCGAAATAGTGTACCCCAGCTGTCTGCGTCGAGTGTAAATCATGAAATAGTGCGAATGTGTTTCAAATGTCTGCGAGTCGTGTAACTGAGGCAGGACGTGGGGACCAACCCAGTATTCACCTAGAGGGATGTGGAAAACCGACTAAAAACCACATCCAGGCTGGCCAGCACACCGGCCCTTGTCGTTAATCCACCGGGCGGATTCAATAGTAATGTAAACAAATTATTATTATTATTATATTAAAAGGAAGATGATTCGGTTACTTACAATGAAGAATCCGCGCCATTACGTTCCAGTCCAGGTTATTTATCATATTGCAACATCAAAAAGTGTATAATGGACTTTTTTGTGTATATCATAATGTAACGCACCGCTGCCTGCCGGAGTGGCCGAGCGGTTCTAGGCGTTACAGTCATGCCTCGGGCATGGATGTGTGTACTGTCCTTAGGTTAGTTAGGTTTAAGTAGTTCTAAGTTCTAGGGAACTGATGAGCTCATAAGTTACGTCCCATAGTGCCCAGAGCAATTTGAACCATTTAACGCACCGCTCACACACTTAGAAGTTTCGTCACATGGAGGTATGCACACAAAGATGACAATATTACAACCGTAACAATAACAAAGACTTCCACTCTTCATTATGTACATGTATGTGACAGTAGATATTTACAAATTGCTAATGCTACATTACTTACTATTTACATTGAAAGAGAACTGATTAAAATTAAGATAAACAAATAAAGCAGTCAGTTATAAAGTGTTACTGCAGTGATAATACGTAAGTATTATGGTATGCATTGGAACAAAAGTAAATGATAAGGGCGAGACGTACATAAATAAATGTTACAACTATGAACATATTATAGTATATATTGAGAGCATAGTAAATGGGTGCGGATGGATGATCATTTACAAATATTATAAATGTTGCAAAAGTGGACTTTTTAAATTTTTTTATTTTTTACCTTAATTTGGAAAGCAGGTGAATGAAATTTTGAAGAAAGGCTGCATTGGCTAACTCCGTTTGTTCATTGATGAGATTTTGTGGTGATATGCTTTTATGTACATGTATTTCAATCTCCTCACTCACATTCATAAGGCTACCTTTCTCAGCATGGTGCAGCACTTGTACATGGTCCTCAATGCTCTTTATTCCATCACTGTTAGTAGTTGTGTGCATGGCAATTGTGGATTTTGAAATGTTGTTCAAGCGTATGGCATCTATATGCTCTTTGAACCGTGTCCCAATGCTTCTTCCAGTTTGTCCTATATAGTAAGAGGGGCAACATGGACAGCTGAGTTTGTATATGCCAGATTTTTTGTATGGGGGGTTGTTATTCTTTAAGTTGTGAAGTGCTAACTGCTGTAGTTTGTTGTTTGTGTGGAAACTTATTTTAATGTTTGTGTTTTTAAATGGGTTGCTTGTTTCATGGAATATGCTCCCTAAGAAAGGTAGCGCAACATATTTTCCCCTCTTTCCTACTGTGTCTTTAATGTTGGCTCTACACACCTGGCACAAGACGTTCACCGGGCATTCGCCATACCCCCACTCTACCATCGGATCGCCACACTGTGTACCGTGATTCACCACTCCACACAACGTTTTTCCACTGTTCAATCGTCCAATGTTTATGCTCCTTACACCAAGCGAGGCGTCGTTTGGTATTTACCGGTGTAACGTGTGGCTTATGAGCTCGACCATGAAATCCAAGTTTTCTCACCTCCGGCCTAACTGTCATAGTACTTGCAGTAGATCCTGATGCAGTTTGGAATTCCAGCCTGATGGTCTGGATAGATGTCTGCCTATTACACATTATGACCCTCTTCAACTGTCGACGGTCTGTCTGTCAACAGACGATGTCGACCTATACGCTTTTGTGCTGTACGTGTCCCTTCACGTTTCCACTTCACTATCACATCGGAAACAGTGGACCTAGGGATGTTTAGGAATGTGGAAATTTCGCGTACAGACGTGTGACACAAGTGACACCCAGTCACCTGACCACGTTCGAAGTCCGTGAGTTCCGCGGAGCGTCCCATTCTGCTCTCTCACAATGTCTAATGACTACTGAGGTCGCTAATATGGGATACCTGGCAGTAGGTGGCAGCACAATGTACCTAACATGAAAAACGTATGTTTTTGGGAGTGTCCGGAGACTTTGGTCACATAGTGTATGAAATAAAGTGAAGTATCTGTGTCACTTTGAAGCATATCGCAGCATACAATAAAAGTTACTTGGCCTGCCACAATAATGTGTAACGTGTAACTTACTTTTTGAAGAACCCCTTCCCGGTAATTCCTTGAGTCTCAGAGGTATGGTGCCAAGTCTTTCAAGTGGACGCCATTTCGGCAACTTCCGTGGACCTAACCAACATCTACTACGATTGTCCATATGCCTTCGTACGAATATTCATTTCTCGTATCCTTTCTTCTTGGCATTGTCCGCCCCTGGTAGCTGAGTGGTCAGCGCGGCGGAATGTCATACCTAATGGCCCGGGTTCGATTCCCGGCTGAGTCGGAGACTTTCTCCGTCCAGGGACTGGGTATTGTGTTGTCCTTATCATCATCATTTCATCCCCATCGACACATAAGTCGCCGAAGTGGCGTCAACTCGAAAGACTTGCACCAGGCGAACGGTCTACCCGACGGGAGGCACTAGCCACACGGCATTTCCATTTTCCTTGGCATTTACGCGCGATATATGTTGGTGGTAGTAGAATCGTTCTGCAGTCAGCTTCAAATCCTGATTCTCTATCAGGGATTACCATCTGATATCCCGAAGCATCTCCGTAATTCTTGAGTGTTTTTCGAACCTGCCGGTAAAAAATCTAGCCCCTGAACTGTCTTTCTTCAACCCGATCTAGTACGGATCCCAAACACTCGAGCAGTACTCAAAAATAGGTCGCACTAGCGTCCGATATGAGATATCCTTTACAAATGAACCACACTTTCCTTTCATTTCCCAACAAACTAAAGTCTACCATTCGCCTTCCCTACCATAGTCCCCACATGTTCTTTCCATTTCGTATCGCTTTGCAATGTTACGCCCAGACATTTAAACGATATGACTGTGTCAATCAGGACACTACTAATGCTGTATCCGAATATTACGAGTTCGTTTTTTCTACTCATCAGCATTAACTTACCTTTTTCTACATACACCCGCCCAACTAACCCTGTCGGGGAAAGGGGACCAAAATTTTTCCTGGAATCTGAACGACGTGCTGTTCCTGACGACTCTTCGCATCATCGAGAGGTGGAGACTAGGCTGAACGGCAACTGAAATATTCCGTGGCCCGAACGGGATTTGTTCCCACAAACTTTCGGATTTCAGACAAACACTTTAGCACTAGACCACCTGCCACGAGTCAGGGTATAAATAATAGAGAACTTTTAGTGTAAGTGCAACTCCAATATGAAGATATAGGCGCAGTATAGGGAATCATGGTGAGTAGAATCGAACCAGTCAGAAGACTGATGAAAAAAGTGCTTGTTGCCAAAACGGAAAAAGACTTACAATAGATGATAGAGTAGATGACAGTGTGAGAGAATATGGTATGAGCATTGACTTGGGAAAAACAAAGATCTTGAGAATATGTTAAATGTAGGAGTGTAGTCAAACAAACTGGGAGAGACTGAACAGTTGAAATACGAAGAAGGAAGGAGAAAAAGTCATATGTTATGCTCTATCGATCAGAAGCTGAGGTGCCGGGAAGAAAATCTTTAGAGAGCTTTGAGATGTGGTTTCGGAGAGCGACAGAAGAGGTAAAACAGACAAAATAACAAACCAAGAGGTGCTGAAATCTAGATGGACAGGAGGTATTTTGCGATTGACATATCTTCTGCATGTCACTATTGTTGTTGTTGGGGTCTTCAGTCAGAGACTGGTTTGATGCAGCCCTCCATGCTACTCTATGCTGAAAAAGCTTCTTCATCTCGAAGTATCTACTGCAACCTACATCTATCTAAATCTGCTTGGTGTATTCATCTCTTGGTCTCCCTCTACGACTTTTACCTTCCACGCTGTCCTCTAATACTAAATTGGTGATCCCTTGATGCCTCACAACATGTCCTACTAACCGATCCCTTCTTCTAGTCAAGTTGTGCCACAAATTCCTCTTCTCCCCAATTCTATTCAGTACCTCCTCATTAGTTACGTGACCTACCCAATTGATCTTCAGCATTCTTCTGTAGCAACACATTTCGAAAACTTCTATTCTCTTCTTGTCTAAACTATTTACCGTCTATGTTTCGCTTTCATACATGACTATACTCGATATAAATACTTCCAGAAAAGATTTCCTGACACTTAAATTTATAGTCGATGTTAACAAATTTCTCTTCTTCAGAAACACTTTCCTTGCTATTGCCAGTCTACATTTTATATCCCCTCTACTTCGACCACAATCAGTCATTTTGCTCTCCAAATAACAAAACTCATCTACTTCTTTAAGTGTCTCATTCCATTATCCTCGTTTTGCTTTTGTTGGTGTTCATCTTATAACCTCTTTTCAAGACACTGTCCATTCCGTTCAACTGTTCTTCCATGTCCTCTGCTGTCTCTGAAAGAATTAAAATGTTATCGGCAAACCTCAAAGTTTTTATTTCTTCTCGATGGATTTTAATTTCTACTTCAAAATTTTCTTTTGTTTCCTTTACTGCTTGCTCGATGTATAGATTGAATAACATCGGTGATAGGCTACAACCCTGTCTCACTCCCTTCCCAACCACTGCCCCTCGACTAATAACTGCCATCTTGTTTCTGTACAAATTGTAAATAGCCCTTTCGCTTTATATTTGACCCTTGCCACCTACAGAATTTGAGAGAGAGTATTCCAATCAACATCGTCAAAAGCTTTCTCTAAGTCTACAAATGTTAGAAATTTAGCTTTGCCTTTCCTTAATCTATCTTCTGAGGTAAGTCGTATGGTCAGTATTGCCTCACGTGCTCCAACATTTCTACGGAATGCAAACTCATCTTTCCCGAGGACGGCTTGTACTAGTTTTTCCATTGGTCTGTGAAGAATTCGTGTTAGTATTTTGCAGTCGTGACTTATTAAACTGATAGTTCGGTAATTTTCACACCTGTCAACACCTGATTTCTTTGGGATTGGAATTATTTATTATATTCTTGAAGTCTGAGGATATTTTGCCTGTCTCATACATCTTGCTCACCGGATGGAAGAGTTGTCCTGGCTGGCTCTCCCAAGGCTATCAGTACTTCTGATGGAATGTTGTCTACTCCCAGGGCCTTGTTTCGACTTAGATCTTTTAGTGCTCTATCAAACTCTTCACGCAATATCGTATCTCCCATTTCATCTTCATCTATGTCCTCTTCCATTTCCATAATATTGCCCTCAAGTTCATCGCCCTTGTATAGACCCTCTATATACTCCTTCCACCTTTCTGCCTTCCCTTCTTTGCTTAGAACTGGTTTTCCATATGAGCTCTTCCCATTTTGATGCGCATTTTTCGTGATGACGGATGATTTATTTTCGGTTTTACAATTCATGTCTTTTGACTCGATTTCTTCATTCAGCTGATCCAGAAGAATTGCGTGTTACTCAAGAGTTGTTGTTTTGCAAGTTAATCAGTCAGAAGAATCTGATCCATGGTCTCAAAAATACTGTATTACTTTCTAGTAGACGTGCCGATTTCACGTCGTTGGGTGTAGGTTCCACTCCATACTTTGATTGCTGTTCATTTCTGGCTTGAAAATATGGTCTCTTTTTAAAACTATCAGAACGTTTCTCAGAAATTCAATTTTCGTATTTGCTGCTGGCCAGCATTCTACACAGGTGGCACTTCTCTAGCACAAAGTTTTCTCACAGGTGAATTTGAAGTGTCAGTTTCTGTAAATCAGTGATTCCCAAGTTGGGGGTTATTGCTTCTTGACGGGTAAAACGTAATTTACTGGGGGTTAAAAACCAAAGTGTTCAATAGAATGTCAGCCAGGAAACAAATTTATTTTAAAAGATCATTGCTATTATCACTATTTCTTAAGACTGTAATACTGTCGAATGGAATTACCAAAAATTAATTTTCTTGTTCAGTCACTAGCATTAACGCTTGACAATGCTGTGGAGGTTACCAATTATGAAACAAATGTATGAATACCATCTTCCTCTAATAATTGGTCCACTACGCACATACTTTGTACCATGCACCTATGACAGTAAAACTGATTTGTAGTTACTGCAATAGATCAGGAATTGCTTCATTACTCACTTCGCTACAATAAACAAACTGACAACACAATACAACAGTAACTATATAATGGCTGCTACGCTGCTGCAGGGCCTACACTCTATTATCATTATTATCATTATAATTGACAGCAGTGGTCTAACACAAAGCATTGGCTGCCTGATGTCGAGCAATTTCTGCCAGTATTTAAGTGCTTTCCAAAGAGTAGACGTAAGTAAACTACACACATTTTAATTTGCTTAATATGAACTGAGGGTGCAGGATGTATGCGTTGCAGGTATCGCTAGTGAGAGAAATGGTGCGGAGGGCGCGTGTTTTGTAACAAACGTGTACCCTCGATGTGGATAACTAGTTTTCTTTTGTGAGGAGTTTTAGGTAACACCCGCATTGTTCTGAAAATTGTTTCGTTAATCTATCAAAAAAGGTTGTTAGAAATAAGCGTTACCAATTGTCTCATTAGCTTGTGATTTATTAAAACACCTAAAAAAACTAAATATCATTTACCTTTCGTCATTTTAAAAATACAGGTATTCAAAGAAAATTCTTTCTCATTCTAAAATATAGTTAGGGCTAATGTCGATGAAGATGAATGAGAGGGAAGCGGGGAACCAGCTAATATCTGTTTTCATTCAGAGGTAAAGGCCTCAGAAAGGTTGAAAATCAATGTCTTAGGTCTTAATGTCTTGCGTCTCAGCCCAGGCACAGGTTACGTGGTGATGGATTTAGTTGAGGTCTTTCTCTGAAATTAATTATTGTTGATTATTTATTAATAACAAGATCATTCCACTTGACTGTGACATTTGCAAATTAATAATTCAAACAGCGATTACCTGCGTCCTCCGCATGTGTACAGAGTGTTTACAAAACAGAGTCACATGTCCCTGCAGGAGATACTTTTGGTCAAAACTAGAAGAAAAGTTGATATAATTACATTCCTGGAAAGTAGTACCTGTCGAGGTACTTTTTAACTTGTTTTATTTGTGACGAGTAATCCATAGTATTCGGTGGTGTATGCAGGATACACAAGCTGTCACATAGTCGCGGATACAAACAGTGATCCAGGTACTGTCAAATGCTTATTTTTTTTATTTTTTTATTTTTTTTTACGATGACCGGTTTCAGGAAGTAATGACCATCTTCAGATCTCTTCTACACCATGCTCTAAAGCTGTAATGGCATCGTCAAAACATATAAATACACTCAACAAAGCATCATCATATGGAATTAAAAAATATGGTGTAAAATAGGCCATATCGTCCACATAGTCATTTTGCAGCTGGAGTTACTGTACAGTAACTGGAATAAAAAACATTTTTATGCAGGATTCACAAGAGATTACACAAGAGATTAGCACGTGTTGGCAGGTGAAAATTCTCGAGCAATCAAGGAGGTGAGACATAAGGATCGCTTCAGTAAGAATGTACGAGCAGGAATTGTCGGTGACAGACTCATCGGGCTACACTCTTTACCACGCTGATTACGAACGAGGTGCTGCACATCACTAATTTCTGCACGATGAACTACAAGTGCTATTGTAGAACGTTATCCTTGCAGAAAGACAAGGGCTGTGGTTCACACACGATGGGGCGCCACCCGTTTTCTACGGATTGTGCGGCAGTAGGTACTTCACCGCAAGGTTCTATGGGTGACGATTCTGGTCGAGGAGGTCACATAGCGTTGTCTTCCTGTTAATCAGACCTGGCTATGGGGACATTTAGAGGCACTGATGTACGCCAAACCCAAAGAAAACGTGCTGACGTGACAGGTGCATGTATATAGCGCTAGGAAGCCTACATACTCGGTTCGCTAGACAAACATTCAAACAAATCGTATTAATGAGTTTTAATACAAAAAGAAAATTACAATACTTGGCTTTTGCAATTACACAGATGTGTCGCAAGCAAGTGACATACGAAATGACCAGTCTTCTTTGGTATAGATAGTCCCAGTCAGTGCTACATAGAGATTACAAGTGAAGTGACTAGCGTTGACGCTGCTATGGAAGTCGCTGATCTTGAAGCTGCTATTTAACTGAGCCGTTACCAGTCAGTCACAGTGCTTATGTCCTCTTCACATGTGGGCAGCTATTGTTGCGTTGTTGTCCTGGAGATGGGTCAGTCAGTGTGCGATTGGCTGACGTCTTCTCACAGCCATCTCTTCTCTGTCGATCCTGACTGGCGTGCCAGCACTTGAATTTGCGTGATCAATGCACGAGACGCAATCAGAATGGAGCCAGGCGGATCTGAGAGCATGCATGATTCACTGTGAAGAAGGGCTTAAGGGTGTGGTAACCACATGCAGCGCTGCCTGTGGTGAATACTTCTACATAACAGACGGATGGGAGTGAGAGAACAGATACAACAGGTATTGGTTTGCAGACACATCATTATAGGAACTTTCGTCTGGTTCTATCTACTGCCACCTCTTGTGGAAATATGTGGCACTTTTTTAAACACCTTAACAACAGTACATTACAATCATTTATTTTCACAAAATGTTCAGTTTTCACCAAGGCTAGTAAATTTTGGTTATCCTTAACAAAACAGTAATGCAAGACAATTAATATCTTTCCATCAACACAATTAAAAATAAGTAGTACATAATAATATGCCCACTATATTAATAAAAATCTCTCAGGGCCATTCTCCTGGATTAACTGTTTTTTTTTTTCTGTGAGACAAACGGAACACTGGCAGATGGACTGTGAAGCTAGTGCTTAATACTTTCAACAGAAGTGGTTTTAGCCTGAAACCGCCGTTATATTAATTTTGTTTTGAAGTACCAGTGCCTTTCGTATGAAATTGCCGATGATATCCCAAGATAGGGACATCTTGTGGTACACAGACGTACTTCTGTGACGTCATTACGGGGTTCAAAGCAACAGTTGGCGCAGACTTGTGCTACGTAATTGTAGGAGATTATGATACGCGTATTTCTTTTTTCATTTTTTTTTAGTGGTCATATTGAGATCACTGACAATGAAAGTAAGTATATTTAAACTTATTGTAACATAAATTTGAGTTTGTACTATTGCTTTTAAGGGTTGTTTCGAAATGAAGCTACTAGGGCGGAATGTACATTTGATTTATATTTTCTTAAATTGTAGGTCCATTCTTGCTTGTTATGGAAGACTATAATTTGTTTTAGGTATTTCGAGTTCATGTGTGTTTCGAAATGTGGGATTGTGTCTAGTAAAAATGCGAAGTTGCTTTCAAATATATCACGTGAAATGAGCCTGCCTTTGTGACCGAGCGGTTCTAGGCGCTTCAGTCCGGAACCGCGCGACTGCTACGGTCGCAGGATCGACAGGCAGGCATGCATGTCTGTGATGTCAGGTTACTTAGGTTTAAGTAGTTCTAAATTCTAGGGGACTGATGACCTCAGATACTAAGTCCCATAGTGCTCAGAGCCATTTGAACCATTTTGAACGTGAAATGATTGGTGGTTGAAAACCTATAGTAATTCCCAATGGTTTCAAAGTGAAACCACGCCCTTAAAAAGATGTTGTTTACTTTTTGCCAATTTCTTCTTGTATTTGTTGTTTAATACGATAATGTTAATTTTGTGGAAAACTTTTTAATAATTTTTTTCATATTGTTGGGACTCAGAAGGATTAACTGCACATCATTACCAGGGCTGCCTTGTATCCCGGTTTTGTTGAGATTTTCCTGTGAAATTCCGACTTCCTCTAAAACGTATGCCAGACATCACCCAGAGGCTAGCTCTAGCTTCCTGTATTTGGAGACAACTGCCGGCCACGGTGGTCTCGCGGTTCTAGGCGCGCAGTCTGGAACCGCGCGACTGCTACGGTCGCAGGTTCGAATCCTGCCTTGGGCATGGATGTGTGTGATGTCCTTAGGTTAGTTAGGTTTAAGTAGTTCTAAGTTCTAGGGGACTGATGACCACAGCTGTTAAGTCTCATAGTGCTCAGAGCCCCTTGGAGACAACTGACTGACTTGTGTCTCTCATTACAGTCTTCATATCCAATACCCCATATTCCTTCTGATAAGCTATGACGACAGCTGATTTATGCACATTTAACCATGATCGTCAAATATATCCAGCATATTCACAAGCTTCCATCAGTGATTAAAGCTTTGGGACATTCCACATGTAACTCACCTCCAATAGGGGCACCGTACTTCCACTTTTGAATTCGGTTATTCATTTCTTATAAGTTCTTTTGAAACTTCACTGACTTTTGATGGATTTCTGTTGGCAATAAACCAATGAAAATAAATAATTTTATGACGGCACAATACTCCAGTTTATGCACTTCACTGAAACACGTCAAACACGTTAAATAGGTGCATAAATGAAATATTCAGTACCGTACGCTACATTCACCAACATAATAAAACGAAAGTCCCTATGATATCAACACCTTCAATGTGCCAAGTGGAGGAATTTTGTTCTTTCTCTTGCACACAGCAGGATGCGTCAACAAGAGAACAGACGTCGCAGACAAGTAGAGGTCATTCGATCAAACAAGCTATTAAACGGGCCCTTATTCTGCTGCAAGCTTGAGTCTCAAAATCAGCAAGTAGCATTTCGAACTATCTGGTAATAAATGCCAACCATCGAATCGTGGCGGAAAGTAGCTGATTTGCCATTGCCATTCGACATTACATGAGTCACGCACGTAAAATGCTCTACGAACAATGATGCTGCAGCATAACAACATTGTAATATGATTCACGATACGGTGGAAACGCAGTAAAGACATGACATTGCTAATTTCCATATGATAAGAAAAGTTTACTAGTGAATACGATTTAAAAGAACCAAATAGGAAATAAACAACTTCATTATTATAGAGAAGCAATACAGTGTAATAGGTTCCAGCAAACTACAACTCCGTAATCAGAAATTAGAAATCGTAATGGTTAGCAACAGGGAGCGTGACATAATCACCAACAATGATTGCAAAGGTGTTTTCGTGAGACAATAACCGGCGTACTCAGAGGATGACTACGTTGCGGTAAATTTCCTGCCTTATGCGTATCCTCTATACAAAATAAATGCTTTGAAATCTCTAGCATAAATTTAACATATGGCCCACTGTCCTTGCAATCATTTCATGCAGTGTTGATAGTAGACATCGCCTGCACAATTATCAGCAGACGTACATTTGATTTGTGCCCGTTAGGAATAGGTGCATTAATTGAGTAATTGTAGTGCATCTTTCAGATGTTTCTTCTCAAGATGCAAAAGGAGTTCGTTTTTGGAAGGCACTGACAGAGTTGAGGAAACGATATGACAATTATGCTTTGATTGCAGATCGCTGAGTATTATATAATAAACCCCTTCTATACTGGTAGTTTAATAGTTATCATTAATCATAGGTGTAGTGTATCCAATGCGGATTCCTCTGAGGGATTACACAAAAATTGCATGGAATGAAACCTTACTGAGACCTGTTACTGTAAAACACATACTGTAAGTCTCTTTTTCTCTGCATGGTCAAAGAAGTGCTTATGGCTGCCGTTCAAGCAGACCAGATGATTCATGAGGTAAATCCAAATTGTAAATACTCCGGTGATGAATCTAGATCAATTCCCACACTTGTGACACTGTTTTGACAGTGGTAACCAACCTTGTTTGGACCCATGAGAGCAGTTTGAATACTCTCAAGTCCAAGACAACAAATATGAGTTCTGTAACTATCTGATTATAGTCCAAAATCCAAAATATAACTGGTGTATCATATCTTACACACAGTCTCCTTTTGTCCAAACAACTGGTTCCTCTGATGTTATCGGAATCTTAGGAACAAAGAGTACTTCTTGGGATAATAATTGAAAAGTAGGCATTGAGTCAACCAAAATCTAATCCTTAGGTTAAAATGTACAGAATACAATGTACTCGCACATTAAAAAAATGTCTACAGCAGTATCTTTGGCCAAAAACGTTCAAGCTTCCTAAGTGAAAATACAATCAGGGACCTCTTTCACAGAACTGAACTAGAAATATTATATTTACTTTCATTGTCATAAGATAAAAATCTGCTGAAAATAAATACTTTTAGCAGAAAGCCAAAACTGAGCTTTTACCATAACAATCCATGATTGACTTCTCAGTTTTATGAGTCCACAGTATCTCCCGAAAATTATTGATAATCAGCCCTTTCTGTCAATCAACATAGTGTCCACAAACTGATCAGCTTTTGCCTCTATTAATGGCATTCCCATTTGTCCTACTCCTTACTCTGCTAACTACAACACACTCTGTGTTACTGCCTGCTGACAGGATCTCTTGTACTACTTGCATATTTTATCAGTGAATACTCTGAAAGTTTCTTCATATCACAGGGAAAATTCCTTGACATACGCATCAGCTCCAAAACTCTTGAAAGAGTATTCTACAAGTACCAGAAACCTTTTTGAAGTGCCAAACTATAATCACATTATGGAAGGTTCACCCATTCACCAGATGATAGCTAGACTCTGGGAGATGCTTCTCACTGGTATCTCCAATATGTTCTCTTCCAGTGAGTAAGTCCACAGTGTATTTGCCAGTGTCTGAATGAGCAGGAATTCCATAAATTCTGTGCATTTTCATGCACAATACTTAACATATGTAAGCAACACCCCAAATTGCAATTCAGACTGAATAAAGGCTGCATGTATTCAGCTGTGCAGGAGGCCAGGAATTTGGACCATCTTCTTTAATATGCTAGATGTAATAAGAGGATATTGAAGCAAAGCAGGCTTAGAGCTGATATGTTACAATAGTTGCCTTTAATTTAGCTTTCCCTCCTATTTTTTCAGGAAGCAAGATGTGGTTATGTGGTGCTTGTGATGGCTCTCTTCTGGATAACAGAGGCAGCTCCTTTGCCAGTTACATCATTGCTTCCAGTGGTTTTGTTCCCTCTGCTTGGAATACTCAGCACGGATGATGTTTGTATACAGTATCTCAAGGAGACAAATATGATGTTCATAGGTTGGTAATATAGCTCTCTGTATTATACTTAGAAAAGTTAGAGGTATTTCATGTACCTTTAGTTTTCAGACAAAAAATTTAGCAATAACATGTGAAACTGCTAGTTAGCAAGTCAAAATACTGTAAAATATCCTAAGTTTGTAGTCTAATTTACACTATGTCATCATATGATAATGTAAAACATGAGTAAGGTACTCTAACAATGATTAAATAAAAATTCAAAGACGGCTTCACAGGAAAAAAATTAATTAGCTTTTTTTCTATGTCTGAATTGAAGAATATAATTTTAAAAAATTATAACATTTTTTTTACAGGTGGGCTGATTATTGCCATATCAGTTGAACATTGCAACCTCCATAAAAGGATAGCATTACGAGCAATACTTGTTATTGGCACAAGCCCGGGAAGGTACGTTCCTTCAACCTTTTTCATTGCTGATTTCAGTGCCAAAACGTTCAAGATAGAGTGCAGGGGATGACATACAGACTAAATGGTACTGGAATGCTGTGGGTGGCAGGCACAGCAGCCGATAAACTTCTGGGCAACAGTACATAGTACACATATTCCAGACTTTCATGGATTCTGATTTGTTGAGGAAATTAATAAGTATATCATCAGAAGAGTACCTACCAACAATGCTGTAATGCTACACAGTATTACACAGCCATGTCTGCTATGGCCTGATGCTGTGAGGCCACTTAGCAGGCTGCAAGAATAGGCTGTTACTGCAAAAGAAATCAGTGAGGATCATTACCTCAAGCAAAAATTAATCATTGTGAAACAGTTCCTTCTAGATGAGAAGTTCTAACTGTATTCAGCCAAAATACGTATATTTGACTGTTTCATTCACACAAAGATAAGTCATCGATGAACTCTTCTCAGGTGATCAGCCAAGTGGTGGCGTCATCTTGTAGTAACATTTTGATGAGTTTCGTACCCATCATCCTCAAGTGAGGTCACCTCACAAAAATTATTTAATGGATATTCAGATGATACCAATTGAGCAATTTAGAACTAAAATTTTGTGTGAATTAAAAGAACAATTCTTATGTGAGAGGGAGTCAAATGAAAACCTAAATTCTTCTTATTGAACAAAAGTGGAACAAGAGTGTATCATTTTTTGACTTAGGTTCTCTGTCATTTGACATATTTCCTCCAGCATTTAGGAAGTGTGTGGGTTCCTCTGGTGGAAAAAAAAGTGCAGCCACTCATGCACCACCTGCTGTACCTCTTCATCAGAAGAATTTTCTTTTCTCTCACTGCCTCTGAGTTGTCCAAACATGTGGTAATCACTCGGTGTGAGGTCTGCCAAATATGGCAGTGCAGGTCATAAATGATAGCAAGTGTTGCACAGACAGTTTCAGGCTGAGCATTGTTATGTTGCTGCAGTCAGAAGTCCATGTCGCTTTGATCTTATTGCGTGCCAAAGCTGATTTTTTAACATTTGGAATATTACGTACTGGTGATGGTGTTTCCCCTAGTTGTGTTGTATTCCAAGGCAATGCCTCATTCATCCCAAAAGGGAGACATTAAAACGTTCCTTGAAGATGACAGCCCAGAACTTTTTGGGTTTTGGGGATGAGAAATGGAGCAATCCCTTGTTTGCTCTCTTTGTTTTGGGTTGGTGGTAATGTACCCAGGTTTTGTACCCTGTAACAATTCTCACAAAGAATCCATCACATACTGGTTCAAAATTCTGCAAAAGTTCTTCAAGGATGTTAATGCATCATTCTTTCAGGTCCAGAGTGAGCTGCCATGGCGCTCGTATTGCAGACTCTTTGTGAATATCAAGCACTTTATGAATGATGTGAATCACAGAACCATGACTAATATTCAGATTTGAGCTGCTTCATCCACTATCACATGACAATTTATCATCACAATGGCTTCAACTGCTGCAGCAGACTCTGATGCCACAACATAGTGTGCCTGACAAGGCAATGAGTGTGTCACATGAGTGATACCATTTCTGAACTTTCTACTTCCCTCATATGTTTGCTGCTGTGATAGACATGTATCATCATACTGGCAATTCATTTGCCAATGGATTTCAGTAGGTATCGTACCTTCACTGCTCAGAAAACATATAATAGAAAGCTGTTTCTCCTTGATGCATTTCATAAGTGGAGCAGACATTATGAACTAGTATTATGGCTGTGTTTTGCTTGTCTGTAATATGCTGCCACCTGTAGTGCAGTCCTAACATTATGGATTGGTAACAGTAGTGTCAACTTACAAAACAGTGGTGTGAAATGTCGATTTTTTATTATACTTTTAAGGTTTTCATTTGACTGTCCCTCATTTTATGAATAGAGGAAATGAAATATACAGCTTACAGATTTCTATTAATGACTTTTCCTTGGAAAAATTGCTAGAATACTTGTAATGCGATATTTCCATTTTAGGACCTTTATAATGTATACTCTTAGCAGTCTACTGGTAATATATTATATTTATTAACGATCCTATACTTTTTGCAGTTTAAAATAGATTACTCTATGTTATTTGGAAGATCAGAGGATGAGTGTACATAAAAAAAAAAAAAAAAAAAAAACGGATGATTTATTCAAGAGAAAGAGTTTCACAATTTGATCAGGTGAATATTGCATTATGCAAGCAGTTACTTGGCTTGGCATCGATTGATGGCATTGTTGAAGATGTCATCCTGATGGATATTGTACCAAATTATGTGCCATTGGCATGTTAGATCCTCAAAATCCTGAGCTGGTTGTAGGGCCCTGCCCACAATGCTCTAAACATTCCCAACTGGGGAGAGACCCATTGACCTTGCTGGCCAAGATAGGGTATTGCAAGCATAAAGACAGGCATTAGAAACTCTTTTCACATGTGGTTGGGCATTATCTTGCTGAAATGTAAGCCCAGTATGGCTTACCATGAAGGGCACCTCAGACCATCACTAGGTTGTCAGGCTGTATGGTGGGTGACAAACAGGCTAGTATCCCACCACTGTCTGAGGCATCTCTAGTCAGATCTTCACTGGTCACTTGGACTTTGTTCAAAGTGAGACTCCTCACTGAAGACAATTCTACTACAGGCAGTGAGGTTTCAGGCCAAAGATGTGTCTGGAGACACCCCCTGTCAGCAGTGGGATACCAACCTGACTGATGGCCGCCATATGTCCTGACAACTGGGAGTGATGGTCTAGCGTGTCATTTCATTTCATGCAGGACTCCTTTGGTTGTCATCCATGGTTCCCTTTATCACTGTGCTACATTGATGATATTCTATGCCCTTTGTCCTTGATGGCAAGCCATCCTGGGCTTACATTTCAGCCTGACTGCATACTGCAAGGGTTTCTACTGCTTGTCCTGAAGCTTGCAAAACCTTACTGTGGCCAGAAAGGTTGCTGGATCTCTCCCAAAATGAGAACATTTGGAGCAGAGCCCTCCAACATTTCAGGATTTTGATGATTCAACATGCCAATTGGACAGGATTTGGTACAATATATTTCAGGAGGACATCCAGCAACTCTACCAATCAATGCCAAATCTAATAACTGCTTGTGTAAGGACCAGAGGTGTACCAATGTTTATTGAGTTGCTAATTTGTGATTGTTTGTTTGTACATGAACCTCACATCTACTGATTTCCATCACAATTGGATAATTCCCTTGTGATCTGATTTTGTTTTTCATACATGTTTTGTGTGTGTATGTTCTTCATTTACAGATACCTGTTTCTTTGAGAGTTACATAATTTCTATCACTTAAGCAGCGTTAACCTTGATTTTTTTCTGATGTTTTAGGTTGTTATTTGGATTGATGGGTACTACAATGTTTGTATCTATGTGGATATCTAACACAGCAGCTACAGCCATGGTCACACCAATTGCCAAGGCAGTACTAGCAGAGCTGAAGGCTGTAAGTCTAACATAAAATATGTATTTTGCAGAGAATGAAACAAAAAAAAAACATATTTATGGTACTTAACAAATGGACATTTTATATCAATTATATGTTGAAATTCTTCTTGATTTGAATTTTTTGTGAAACAGAGACAGCACATTTAGCTAAACACATTTGTGGAGAAAACTGGTACACAACTGTGTGAATAGTATCTGAACACCATGTGATACACCTAATCATCAACATCATATTTTTCATAATCTTAATCGTTATCATAATTTTCAACCAGTAACTCACAAATGAATCCAGCAATTATAATTTTTACATTTTCATCACACCATTTCATAAAGTGCCTTTCAGTTCATTAAAGTGCCTTTCAGTTCATTAAATATAAGAAAACTAATGCAAATGCAAATAAATTAAAATACCAGAATACTGAATACAACATGCCAGTGATCAGTAGAGAAGAGAAATGAGATTTAAAAGGAGATGAATAAAAGGTAAAAATAGGGAGAGCCAATGTATAAAAAATTAAAATAAAGGGAAACATCAAAATAGTGTGCAGGCACAGGCAGAGAGAATGCAAATTGTGTGAAGCAGAAGAGAAAAGAATGAGGTTGTGGAAGAGAATTCAGAGGGTAAAGAATAGTGTGAATGAAATAATATGAATTTTGAAAGCCAGATTATAAAGCCAGTATCAGTATACAGAGGGTGTAATATGAGAGAAGATGATCTGCTGAATAAGATAAGGATGTCCAACAACAGCATTCAGGCTCAGTATGTGGATTGTCAGCAGGTCATTATCAATTTTCTAGTGTCTAAGTATCTCCCATAATTTTCATTCTTTCTTTCTCTCTCATTCTTTTTTTTTTTACCGTATTTACTCGAATCTAAGCCGCACTTTTTTTCCGGTTTTCATAATCCAAAAAACCGCCTGCGGCTTAGAATCGAGTGCAAAGCAAGCAGAAGTTATGAAAAATGTCGGTACATGCCGCCACAACTAACTTCTGCCGCCGAATATATGTAGCGCTATGCAGGCATGCTTTGTAGGCACAAGGATAAATACTGGCGCCAAAATCTCAGCGTCAGTAAATAAATTTAAAAAAAAGTGGAAGACGAGCTTTTTTTTCGACCACTGCATTTTCATACATTATCCAACGAAGTAAATACAAATTCCGTATTGTTCATCTTCGAATGTAGCACAATTTCACTGTACTACGAAAATCTGACTGGCAAGACTGTTTGGGATGTTTGTCAATATGGCCAACTCTACGTTCTGAATTTTTTCCTATCTGTGAGAAGAGATGGTTGCTAATAGGAACCTGATGAAATTTGAATCATATACAGTATTCTCTTCACCATAAGAATTATACGAATATAAACATTTTGCCATGTATTCTTTCGTGTTTGCTGCTATCTCATTTAAATCCTGTCTGCCTAATAAACTATGAAACTAGAGTGAGACAACAGCAAACGCGGAAGAATACACATATCGTGTCATGTTTATATTCGTATTATTCTTATGCCTAATAGTGATACAGTCAGAAATGAAGCACGGCAAGTGACTAGATTTTTAAATCTAAAATGACTCTAATTTCTGTGCAGAATTTGATGTAATAAAGAAGCGACCGCAAAGATTTTCAAACGGAGAAAAATTTTCGCCTGACTTTCGTTCAGAACATGTTCTATCATACGCAGTCTATTATTTGATTCTTGTTGATCATTATCGAAGAAAGCAGCAGTGTAAGTAACAACAAATTGTGGTCTCTTGCC